>NC_064617.1:323621491-324855241 GCF_023898315.1 Schistocerca nitens | reverse complement strand
CAGACATACTGTACTTCATTAATATGTATGCGTCTATGCTTGATCTGTATTGCATTCTATCTACAGCATCGTGAATATGCGTTTTTGTCCTGTAAGTGAACGTTCCCAGCTCTTTTCTGATTCAGTTACTTCAATGATTTGATACATCTGGGCAGCTTCTTTCGCTGGGTTGTTTGGGGGAAGAGACCAAACAGCTAGGTCATCGGTCAACTTCTTTCGCTCTGTCTATAATATAAAGCATCTGGGAGCGCATGTCATCTCCATTTCTCCATGTTTACATTGTAACAGAAATTCCTTGTGCTAAATATTTATAATTTGTAGTTCCTTACGTATATTGTGTCGTTACCGTGCCTGACATTAAATGCATCTGCGATCCATGGCGTAACTCAGTTCCGCTTTGTAATTAGACTGCAGAAGTTTCTATCTGAGTAATTTCTTAATTAAGTCCCACTTTACGACTTAATTACACAATTTTTAACATTTACCTTTTGCGTTGTATTTGCGACATGAAATTTTGTGGATGTTCAGTGATTTCTTACCATTACACTGCATATAAAATCTCACAATGCATTTAAATCTCCCAGTCGAATCGCCACATTCGAGCACGAGATCCATGCATATTTAGACAAGTCATGAACCCATCGCGAGTAACTACTGAGTTTTGAAGATTTACCATGCTACGTAAATGTGACAGAAGTGCCAAAAGGACAGGCACTGTTCAAGTAGGAACACACTACAGAACTCCAAGGTGACATTCTAAGGCACATACACTGATGAGCCCAAACAATTCTGACCACTGCTCCCCCGCAAGGTTGTATGCTGCAGGGTGGCGCTGAAGGCACGTGACGCGGTAAGAGAAGTATATGAGGCTAACAAAGACGAATGGGCAGTCGTTCTAGCGAAGATAAGTGGCGCAAATGCGGAAATCCAATGACTTAAGCGACTTTGAGAAAAGTCAGATTGTCGTGGCCCAGTGCCTGGGAGCGAGTATCTTGGAAATGGCGAAGCTGGTCGACTGTTCGCGTCCTACTGTTGTGAGCACCTAAGGGAAGTGGTTGAAGAATGCTGAATCCACGAATAGGCGACATGAATTAGGACGTCTGTATCTCATCACAGATCATAGGCATAGGAGGCTTGCCCGCTGTCTAAAGCAGGATACGCGGTGATGTGACGAGTACAGCGCAGGCGCAGGCACAAGTGTTTTGGGGCACACCGTTCGGAGCATAGTGTTGAACACGGCGCAGCAGACGACCCCTGCGTGTTTCCATATCGACCCAACGACATCGTCAATTATGATTACAGTGGGAACGGGATCATCGAAACTAGACCGCTGATCCATGGAATCGTGGCGCCTGGTCGGATGCATCCCGTTTATTGTTAACCAAGGTCGATGGTTGTGTCCAGATATGCCATAATATAGGCAAACGGCTGCTCGAAATACGAGGGCTATCCACAAAGTACATTACGTTTTGGAATTTAAAATAAATAAAGTATTGGAAATTTTTTTTTATTATATACAGATGAAAGCCACACTTACATACTACTTTTCCACATAGTTGCCATTTAAATTAAGGCACTTATCGTGGCGATGGACGAGCTTGGAAATTCCTTCGTCGTAAAATTCGGCCGCCTGCGCCTTCAACCACGTGGTTACCTCTTCTTGAAGCTGTGCGTCGTCATCAAAACGCTGCATAGCCAATCACTTCTTCATTGCTGGGAATAAGTGGAAGTCGCTCGGTGCCAGGTCGGGACTGTACGGCGGATGAGGAAACAACTCCCACTTAAAAGATTCGAGAACTTCACGAGTGGCATTTGCCGTGTGGGTCTGGGTGTTGTCGTGAATCAGCAAGACCTTTGAGCCCAACTTTACCCTGCGCTTGTTTTGTATTGCTCTTCTGAGGTTGTGCAGAGTTTGGCAATACCTTTGAGAGTTTATTGTAGTGCCTCTTTCCAGGAAATCCACAAAAATTACACCTTTTCTGTCCCAAAAGAAGAGGTAACCACGTGGTTGAAGGCGCAGGCGACCGAATTTTACGACGAAGGAATTTCAAAGCTCGTCCATCGTTACGATAAGTGCCTCAATTTAAATGGCAACTATGTAGAAAAGTAGTATTTAAGTGTGGCTTTCATCTGTATATAATAAAAAAAATTCCAATACTTTATTTAGTTTTAATTCCGAAACGTAATGTACTTTGTGGATAGCCCTAGTATGCTCCGCGCCACGGACGCAGGCCGGTGGGACCAGTTTTATATTATGAGGGACATTCACCTGGGCTTCCATGGAACCTGCGGTAGTAATCGAAAGCACCACGACACCTGTGGTCCACTTGAACACTATTAGGGACCACCTGAAACCCCTTATGCCTGATGTCTTTCTCAACAGCGGTGGTATCTTACAGCATGACGACTGTCCGTGTCACAAGGTCAGAGTCATGCTACATTGGTTTGATGAGCATGGTAGTGAACTCAAGTTGATGTCTTGGCCATCAAATCCGGCTTCTCTGAATCCGATGGAACCGTCCCGTGAAGTTCTCTGCCACCAGCTCTGTGCCCACAAACCAATCGCCCGTAAATTACGAGAAGTGCATAGATATCAGTTGCCACAAACATCTGGAAACCTATCAAGTACTTGTTGAATCTGTGGAATGCAGAATCACTGCTGAATTACGTTAAAGAAGTGGACCATCATGCATTTAAGTAGGTGGTCATAATATTTTGGCTCACAAGTGTATCATCTCTGCGATCGACCTTCGTATCAGCGCACTCGGTTTCGCTTCTCTTTGGCGAGCAAATTGGTAACAGTTGGTGTTAAGAGTAATCGTTGCCTGGTTCACGCAACGGAGTTGCGAAAACAATCTGAGCCGTGTGTGGTTCGTGTTCCCGTCATCATGTATTTTGCACCCTGGTTTTAACGTACTTCCACCTCACTACGTTAATTTGAATTACTACGCCTCGCAGGATTAGCCGAGCGGTCTAAGGCGCTGCAGTACGGATGGTCCCGGCGGAGGTTCGAGCCCTCCCGCTGGCATGGGTGTGTGTGTTTGTCCTTAGGACAATTTAGGTTAAATAGTGTGTAAGCTTAGGGACTGATGACCTTAGCAGTTAAGTCCCATAAGGTTTCACACATACAATTTAAATTACTACTGTCACTGAATTGCTGCTTTGCCTGACCATGAGTGGCTCTAACAGCGCATATTGATATATCCCCTCTCGTAGTATCTTTGCTCTACTGCTGTTGCATCCCGGTCGTTGTCTGTCGTAAGCGAGTTCCGGTCGCGAGTTTGGGCTGCCAGTCAGTTGGAACGCGTCTGGAACGCAGTCCGGACCTGCCACTCGTGGAGTTGCAATGCGGCACTAGTGCAGTCAGGTTGGAGCAGTGAGGTCTGCGTCGACATGCCTCGCCCGACCATTGCCGCCGCGCATCACTTGAGCCGGGCCACGGTCTTGGTGGATCGTCGGTCGATCGTCCTACCGGACGACGCGTTTTGGCTAGCCGATGATTCATGATTCGGCTCTGTGTTGTGTGTGTGTGTGTGTGTGTGTGTGTGTGTGTGTGTGTGTGTGTGTGTGTGCGCACGCGCCTCGTCTCCCGATTTGTCTTTGTACACGCTTAGTTACTGTTTGGTATCGTTCAGGTCTTTTTGCAAGTGTTTATCAGGTTGTGTGCGTAGTTGGCGTTATTTCCAGTGACGACTATTTTAGATGTTGTCGGCATTCTGAGGGGAGTCGGTCGGTTGTTGCGGACCAGGGAGGATATCTCCGTGCGGTGCGGTCGGCTGTGTCTGCTGGCGGTCCCTGCTCAGTGTCTGAGCTTGTCTGTAGCTGTCCGATCGCTACGGGCTTCGTGGCTCACTGACCCAGTACGTCAAAGATGAGTGGTGTGTTAAGTACCCAAGCCACGTCTGTTCATGTTGTGTCGTTAGTTTCGGTGGTTCGCTGTTGGGGAGCTTTTCCTGTGAGCAACATAGAATGTTTGTAGTGATGAAATTGAGCTGCCATGCGGTGGTATTAACTATATTGGTTCACTAAAATTCAAGCGCACCAGTGGAATTTTCTGCCTTGTGGCCGTTAGTGTTCTGGTTTCCTGCCCTGCCAACTGGCGTAAATTCAGTCAGTGTTAGTTTTTGGTTATTTCAAATTGAAGTGTACCATCGGAATTTTCTGCCTTATGGCCGTTAGTGTTCCGGTTACCTGCCCTGGCCACTAACGTAATTTGAGGCAGCGTCCTTTCCTCACCTGTTGTTGCTGTCTAACATGGTGTGTAGTTTTGACAGCTTAATACATATTTCATTGTGGATAATCACGTCTGTAACAGTTTGGTCACTGAGTTTTTATGTACCGATTGGTGGCAAGCAAGTCGTTTGGTCGGTCAGTCTGTGACTCTCTCTTGGTTGGGTTATCGGCGGATCAAGTGTAGTTGGGTCCACCACCTGTCTCACCTAAGTGAATGTTGAAGTTTCGACGGCAGGCCCACCCTGTCCCTCCCTGGAGGCATTTGAGTGCCGTTGTCTATACTGTCCTTTTCGTGGATGTTTGTCTGTTGGTAATATACACTCCTGGAAATGGAAAAAAGAACACATTGACACCGGTGTGTCAGACCCACCATACTTGCTCCGGACACTGCGAGAGGGCTGTACAAGCAATGATCACACGCACGGCACAGCGGACACACCAGGAACCGCGGTGTTGGCCGTCGAATGGCGCTAGCTGCGCAGCATTTGTGCACCGCCGCCGTCAGTGTCAGCCAGTTTGCCGTGGCATACGGAGCTCCATCGCAGTCTTTAACACTGGTAGCATGCCGCGACAGCGTGGACGTGAACCGTATGTGCAGTTGACGGACTTTGAGCGAGGGCGTATAGTGGGCATGCGGGAGGCCGGGTGGACGTACCGCCGAATTGCTCAACACGTGGGGCGTGAGGTCTCCACAGTACATCGATGTTGTCGCCAGTGGTCGGCGGAAGCTGCACGTGCCCGTCGACCTGGGACCGGACCGCAGCGACGCACGGATGCACGCCAAGACCGTAGGATCCTACGCAGTGCCGTAGGGGGCCGCACCGCCACTTCCCAGCGAATTAGGGACACTGTTGCTCCTGGGGTATCGGCGAGGACCATTCGCAACCGTCTCCATGATGCTGGGCTACGGTCCCGCACACCGTTAGGCCGTCTTCCGCTCACGCCCCAACATCGTGCAGCCCGCCTCCAGTGGTGTCGCGACAGGCGTGAATGGAGGGACGAATGGAGACGTGTCGTCTTCAGCGATGAGAGTCGCTTCTCCCTTGGTGCCAATGACGGTCGTATGCGTGTTTGGCGCCGTGCAGGTGAGCGCCACAATCAGGACTGCATACGACCGAGGCACACAGGGCCAACACCCGGCATCATGGTGTGGGGAGCGATCTCCTACACTGGCCATACACCACTGGTGATCGTCGAGGGGACACTGAATAGTGCACGGTACATCCAAACCGTCATCGAACCCATCGTTCTACCATTCCTAGACCGGCAAGGGAACTTGCTGTTCCAACAGGACAATGCACGTCCGCATGTATCCCGTGCCACCCAACGTGCTCTAGAAGGTGTAAGTCAACTACCCTGGCCAGCAAGATCTCCGGATCTGTCCCCCATTGAGCATGTTTGGGACTGGATGAAGCGTCGTCTCACGCGGTCTGTACGTCCAGCACGAACGCTGGTCCAACTGAGGCGCCAGGTGGAAATGGCATGGCAAGCCGTTCCACAGGACTAAATCCAGCATCTCTACGATCGTCTCCATGGGAGAATAGCAGCCTGCATTGCTGCGAAAGGTGGATATACACTGTACTAGTGCCGACATTGTGCATGCTCTGTTGTCTGTGTCTATGTGCCTGTGGTTCTGTCAGTGTGATCATGTGATGTATCTGACCCCAGGAATGCGTCAATAAAGTTTCCCCTTCCTGGGACAATGAATTCACGGTGTTCTTATTTCAATTTCCAGGAGTGTATTATATCCAACGCCGTAAAAGAAAAAGATTTTTATTGTGTTTTTATGTAAATCAATTTATGTAAATCAATTGTGGGCCTTCAGCCGCATAAAACCTTATTCTT
This sequence comes from Schistocerca nitens, assembly GCF_023898315.1. Classification (NCBI taxonomy): domain Eukaryota; kingdom Metazoa; phylum Arthropoda; class Insecta; order Orthoptera; family Acrididae; genus Schistocerca; species Schistocerca nitens. The sequence goes on along the minus strand of NC_064617.1, from coordinate 324,849,163 downwards.
AAATTTAGTTATTGTCGTTGCGTTGCGTTTTCTTTTAGTGTGCGTTCGGCCATTGAAAACTTCAAGGTTAAGGTATTTTAAAATTTTTGGAAAATCAACAGTGGGCCTTCAGCCTCTTAAAGGCTTACAAAATTGTTGAGGCTTTCGTGGCCACTTGTTGACAAACTGCCTATTGGTTTCTGTCTCGGGTTCTTCGGCCGACGTTCATCTAATGATTTTTCTGACGTTTCGCCAGCACGAGTGGCTGGCATTGTCAAAGCTTCACCCTCCATTGCTGGAAAAATCATTAGATGAACGTCGGCCGAAGAACCCGAGACAGAAGCCAATAGGCAGTTTGTCTTAAAGGCTTATTCTCAAAATTTCCCCTTAAGCGGAAACATTGCGGCCTTCTGCCTTAAAAGATTATGGTAATATATTTTAAAATTTTGAAATTTAATTGTGGCCTTAGCCGTTTGCATTGCACCTTGTATATGTTTGTTCCATCCACTTTTGCCTTGAGACTTTCCGTCTAGTTGTGATTATATATATATATATATATATATATATATATATAATTTCCAATTTCTAACTGCATGTCTTCAGTCACTTGTTCCATTTTAATATATCTTGTTTGGAGGCCTTCAGCCGTGAAAGAACTGGATTTTGAAACTCGTAGCTGTAAAGGTTCGGCTATGTGCCATTTTGGTTTAAAGGTGTTATTAAGTTACAATTAATTACAATTTTGAAGTGAAACTGATTGACACCTTATTTGGCCCTTTCCACAACCCTAATCACCTGAGTTGACCGGCAGGTTTAGTGGGCGTTTCACAATCGTCTTGCGAAAGGATTTTAATTTTGTGTTTAATGTGTTTAGAGATGTGCGTTCGTATGTACACCTCACGGAATAGTACTATAAAGTTGAATCGAATCGTGAGAGATAGGAGCTGATGTCGGCATATAACCCCCTCGTTGCACGTAGGGACTAGTTGGATTAACTATCGTACCCACAAACAGAAATCTGTTCGTGTGATCCCAGGGAGTGTAAATAATTTAGTGTGTAAACAGTGCAGCCGTGTGAAATAATGTTGAACTATATGCTAACGATCTGTCAGAATCATGTTGCATCGATCGATAGTCCAGCACCTTATAATTGTTTGTTAAAGCAAACTTCCAGAGGGATTCGAATTCAGTATTGCGGAGGAAGACGTGAACGTGAACTGGACGTGTGCAGGTGAGTGTGGTCAAGCATCATAGTAAAATGTATCTCCCGTCTCCACCAAGCACCCCTCCCCCCAAACCTCAGGCAGATTCGCTTACAAGCCGCTGTTCTGCAAAGGGATCTGCTGTCGCGCTTCTAGCACTCGATCGTTCTCTGACCACGTGAAGATTTTCTGCCTGGGTGACAACGAAGACGTGGTGCCGGTACACGCAATGCCATAGACGAGGCGACCCCTTCGCTTAGCAGCTACTGGACTCTAATGCTTGCACGAGCTATCATTTCCAGTTCATCCCAGCGACGCTGCAATAGGCAGTGGTGTCTACTTTAGTACAGTGATTCCACTGTCCACTTTGTTCGAAAACGTATCTTTCTTGGAACTCTCCTAGTTAATCAAATGCGTGTGTGTTACCCATATTCGCTCCATGGCGGCTGTAAACTGAATTTCCTATATATCACCATAGACTAACCCAGTGTTACGAGCCCATTCCTGCCACCCAAGCTCTCAATTCCAAAAGCTGTCGTTCTCAGTAAATTACTCATACCGAGGGAGTTCAACATAATTAATCTCGCGCCGCAATACTGTTTCCACAGATCGCTTAATTACGCTAGACATATCATCAGAAATACTACCTAACTGCATCCAACATTTCCTTGGTTTCGTAAGAAAGTCTGGTGTTAATTACCGTATTTCTAAATGATGTTGGTGTTTCGAGTAAATCACTTCTTTCGACAGTTTCTGTAACTGCAGTCTACATTCTGTCCTGCATTTTAATTCACTATAAGCATATTACGATGCTCACCTTCATCTTGTTAACAGTTTGGTTGTGAATCCTAATTTGATTCATCGAAATGCGGTCTTCGATCAATTAATCTTAGTACAGTAGGCAGTGTAAAGGGTGTCCCAGGAAAAGCAGTCAATATCCATGGATATAACAGGAATGATTAGTTGAAGCAGTAAACTTCGTATGGATGTATACCCCATTCCGAATGGATTCCGAGATGGATACACTCTTAATGTAAAACATTATTTGTTTTCTGTATTATTCAGTGTGGAAAGATGATTTTGTAAAGAGAAATTTAACGTACCTATTAGAAGGAGCTACCCCAGATTATCCTGTGCCAGCTGTTATTCGCAACTCAACTTATTTACTAAGTTAGTCAAATAATTAAGATGAATACTTTCAGATGACTGGAGCACCCATCATGAATAACGAATGTGGATCTGCTGGAACCAGATTTTTTGATGGAGCTAGACTTTGGACTACTGGTGAGTCATACAAGAAGACATTCATATAAGAAAAAATGAAGAAACATAAATTATCAGTGTCTACGTGATGGAATCACCCACCTTCACCGAGATGGCACTGTTGTTGGTGAAACCGATATAAACTCCCGTTTCTGGAGTGAAAATTCCTATATTTTACTATATTTACGTAATCTACGAAATAAAATGTATCCGTATGTATCGAAGATCTTTTTTTTCCGTTAGACACAAAGCCGAAGTTACAAGCACGAACTTGAAGGCAGAATTTCAGTGGAAATCGGTATCACTCTTTTCGGGAAGATTCTATACGTTTCCCCATTCAGAATGGCCAAAACACAATAAGAGCCTATATTAGCTGAAACCTGTGACGCCTTACTGTTTTGGTAAGTCTCGGATACTCTAGTTAAGTAGTGATGGCGCAACCGACTGGTTTGAACAATCGATTGCCAGTCAGGTCTTTTTGGAATTAGTCGGTTTTTTCGATCACATGAAACAACCAAATGAAACTAATCTCCGCGGACTCGTGAGCTATATGAATGTCTTACATCTACTCTCTGGGTTTCAGCGGTTTCACTCAGTGTGAGAAAATGGAATGACAATTCTCTGAGGGTAACGTCAGTTGCAAGAATATTTTCACTTAGTCGTCGGTTAGCAGCTCTCAAACTTACAAACTTGTTAAACCTTTTCGATTCCATATGAACTGTGGAGGGATGCCTACTCTTTTCGATACGTAACTTATCATACTTCAAGGATAATCGAACAAAAGGTATATACAGGGTGTTTCAAAAATGACCGGTATGTTTGAAACGGCAATAAAAACTAAACGAGCAGCGATAGAAATACACCGTTTGTTGCAATATGCTTGGGACAACAGTACATTTTCAGGCAGACAAACTTTCGAAATTACAGTAGTTACAATTTTCAACAACAGTTGGCGCTGCAAGTGATGTGAAAGATATAGAAGTCAACACAGTCTGTGGGTGCGCCATTCTGTACGTCGTCTTTCTGCTGTAAGCGTGTGCTGTTCACAACGTGCAAATGTGCTGTAGACAACATGGTTTATTCCTTAGAACAGAGGATTTTTCTGGTGTTGGAATTCCACCGCCTAGAACACAGTGTTGTTACAACAAGACGAAGTTTTCAACGGAGGTTTAATGTAACCAAAGGACCGAAAAGCGATACAATAAAGGATCTGTTTGAAAAACTTCAACGGACTGGGAACGTGACGGATGAACGTGCTGGAAAGGTAGGGCGACCGCATACGGCAACCACAGAGGGCAACGCGCATCTCGTGCAGCAGGTGATCCAACAGCGGCCTCGGGTTTCCGTTCGCCGTGTTGCAGCTGCGGTCCAAATGACGCCAACGTCCATGTATCGTCTCATGCGCCAGAGTTTACACCTCTATCCATACAAAATTCAAACGCGGCAACCCCTCAGCGCCGCTACCATTGCTGCACGAGAGACATTCGCTAACGATATAGTGCACAGGATTGATGACGGCGATATGCATGTGGGCAGCATTTGGTTTACTGACGAAGCTTATTTTTACCTGGACGGCTTCGTCAATAAACAGAACTGGCGCATATGGGGAACCGAAAAGCCCCATGTTGCAGTCCCATCGTCCCTGCATCCTCAAAAAGTACTGGTCTGGGCCGCCATTTCTTCCAAAGGAATCATTGGCCCATTTTTCAGATCCGAAACGATTACTGCATCACGCTATCTGGACATTCTTCGTGAATTTGTGGCGGTACAAACTGCCTTAGACGACACTGCAAACACCTCGTGGTTTATGCAAGATGGTGCCCGGCCACATCGCACGGCCGACGTCTTTAATTTCCTGAATGAATATTTCGATGATCGTGTGATTGCTTTGGGCTATCCGAAACATTTAGGAGGCGGCGTGGATTGGCCTCCCTATTCGCCAGACATGAACCCCTGTGACTTCTTTCTGTGGGGACACTTGAAAGACCAGGTGTACCGCCAGAATCCAGAAACAATTGAACAGCTGAAGCAGTACATCTCATCTGCATGTGAAGCCATTCCGCCAGACACGTTGTCAAAGGTTTCGGGTAATTTCATTCAGAGACTACGCCATATTATTGCTACGCATGGTGGATATGTGGAAAATATCGTACTATAGAGTTTCCCAGACCGCAGCGCCATCTGTTGTTGAAAATTGTAACTACTGTAATTTCGAAAGTTTGTCTGCCTGAAAATGTACTGTTGTCCCAAGCATATTGCAACAAACGGTGTATTTCTATCGCTGCTCATTTAGTTTTTATTGCCGTTTCAAATATACCGGTCATTTTTGAAACACCCTGTATATACAAATGAAGTATTTTAGTGATTTCTGTATTTTTTTACCTAATTGTAGCGTTAAATATGAATTTTTGTTTGGTCCTCAAAGTCTAATAATCGCGGCTACATTATATGTGTATGTTTATGTAAATCAAAATTACGTTGGTAATTTAAATTTCTTCAAACTCTGTCTCTGCCTTATCGCCAGTTGTCTCCCATCATCGATAATTCAATTTCGATAAATGCTCAGGTGAGGTGAAAATAAAGCATATGAGATACTAATTTTTGATTGTTCAGTTACTTAATCTTTTGCTTTTTAAGTATATATACCACTTGTCAGAAATACGTTTTCACGAAATGTAATTTGGAATCATTTGTTGATATTATTAACGAGCCCAGCACTCTCCTAGACGAGTGTGGAGAAACCGAGTAAAAGTCACACTCGGGCTGGCTAGCAGAACATAAACTACTAATACAAGTCAGAAACAATCACATAACAAGATAATCGGAAAGGACTAATGGAAGTTTGCGTTTTGAGAGTATGACGTGAAATCTATGATTCTAGTGGTAGCAGCCTCGATGGAATTGCTGTCTCACCGCGACTGCAGGGAGATCCAGAACTTCGGCCATATATTCTTTGTCTCCCGTAGACACAGTAACAGTCCAGATTGTCTGCTTACGGAGCTGGTCAAAATTGAAGCTAGTCTTTCCATTCCATGACGACAGATGTGAATGTAATCAGTTATATTCTCCTCATGGAATTATTGTAACAAAATTATATTCAAATAAAGGGTGTTAAAATAAGGTACGGCCAAACTTTCAGGAAAAATTCCTCACACACAAAGAAAGAAAATATGTTATGTGGACATGTGTCCGGAAACGCTTACCTTCCACGTTAGAGCTCATTTTATTACTTCTCTTCAAATCACATTAATCATGGAATGGAAACACACAGCAACAGAACGTACCAGCGTGACTTCAAACACTTTGTTACACGAAATGTCCAAAATGTCCTCCGTTAGCGAGGATACAGGCATCCACCCTCCGTCGCATGGAATCCCTGATGCGCTGATGCAGCCCTGGAGAATGGCGTATTGTATCACAGCCGTCCACAATACGGGCACGAAGAGTCTCTACATTTGGTACCGGGGATGCGTAGACAAGAGCTTTCAAATGCCCCCATAAATGAAAGTCAAGAGGGTTGAGGTCAGGAGAGCGTGGAGGCCATGGAATTGATCCGCCTCTACCAATCCATCGGTCACCAAAACTGTTGTTGAGAAGCCTACGAACACTTCGACTGAAATGTGCAGGAGCTCCATCGTGCAGGAACCACATGTTGTGTCGTACTTGTAAAGGCACATGTTCTAGCAGCACAGGTAGAGAATCCCGTATGAAATCATGATAACGTGCTCCATTGAGCGCAGGTGGAAGAACATGGGGCCCAATCAAGACATCACCAACAATGCCTTCCCAAACGTTCACAGAAAATCTGTGTTGATGACGTCATTGCACAATTGCGTGCGGATTCTCGTCAGCCCACACATGTTGATTGTGAGAATTTGCAATTTGATCACGTTGGAATGAAGCCTCATCCGTAAAGAGAACATTTGCACTGAAATGAGGATTGATACATTGTAGGATGAACCACTCGCAGAAGTGTACCCGTGGAGGCCAATCAGCTGCTGATAGTACCTGCACACGCTGTATATGGTACGGAAACAACTGGTTCTCCCGTAGCACTCTCCATACAGTGACGTGGTCAACGTTACCTTGTACAGCAGCAACTTCTCTGACGCTGACATTAGGGTTATCGTCAACCGCACGAAGAATTGCCTCGTCCATTGCAGGTGTCCTTGTCGTTCTAGGTATTCCCCAGTCGCGAGTCATAGGCTGGAATGTTCCGTGCTCCCTAAGACGCCGATCAATTGCTTCCAACGTCTTCCTGTCGGGACACGTTAGTTCTGTAAATCTGTCTCCATACAAACGTACCGCGCCACGGCTATTACCCCGTGCTAATCCATACATCAAATGGGCATCTGCCAACTCCGCATTTGTAAACATTGCACTGACTGCAAAACCACGTTCGTGATGAACACTAACCTGTTGATGCTACGTACTGATGTGCTTGATGCTAGTACTGTAGAGCAATGAGTCGCATGTCAACACAAGCACCGAAGTCAACATTACCTTCCTTCAATTCGGCCAACTGGCTGTGAATCGAGGAAGTAAAGTACATACTGACTAAACTAAAATGAGCTCTAACATGGAAATTAAGCGTTTCCGGACAAATGTCCACATAACATTTTTTCTTTATCTGTGTTTGAGGAATGTTTCCTGAAAGTTCGGCCGTACCTTTTTGTTACACCCTGTATAAAAGATTAGTTTTGTGTGTGTGTGTGTGTGTGTGTGTGTGTGTGTGTGTGTGTGTGTGTGTGTGTAGTCTGAAAGTCTTTAGTACTTGAACAGTGGTCTGGCCGACACAAGAATATCCTTTTTCTTTTACATGCACCAACCCCTATTAGACAGTGATTTTTGTAGGTTTAAATCGATGTGTTCCAGATTTTTAAAAGAGATAACTTTGCGAAAACAAGACAAAAGTTCTAAAAGTGTATGTCTTGAAAGAAGGGCTGATGAGAAAAGGGCCATTTTTCATATTTGAAATATGTCCAGACCTCTGTTCTGCAGCCTACTTTTCTGTTGAGGTCATTGTCCAATTGCTGTTGATTGTATGTGCAGTCCATAAGGTATGGTGCTGGTGTCGGTCATAGTGGCATTAAGCATCTCTTACATCACATATTTTGTTAGTAGCTTCTTGATGTTGCAGTGGTATCAGAATACATCAGTTATGGCACGTAGTGTAAAGAATTACAAAAAAAATTCTCTTATTCCAATGGCTCATATGGGACCCTGCTATTGTTCAGTTAAGGGTATCAATAGTCAGTCTCGTGTAGTAAACGCCGAAGAGTGGGGAGCGAGTGGTGTGACGAGTAGACTGTTACGTGGAAGCAAGTGTACGAAAAATTTTAAAATCGCTCTTACGTAGTCAATTCCACGTTGAGCAAATTTTTAGGCCAGTATACGATCTTGACAGTTTACAGTTCTTTCGTATGCTTCCCTCGTAATAACTGGGTGTTGTGTGATGTTATTAGGTTAGTTAGGTTTAAGTAGTTCTAAGTTCTAGGGGACTGGTGACCATAGATGTTAAGTCCCATAGTGCTCAGAGCCATTTTGCGTATGCTTCTAAAGCAGTGATGACGATCCGCAGTTCGAATCACTCATTTTATTCACAGACGAAGATGGATTCATATAGATTAATAAATTACCAGTTTAACAGTAAGTGGATGTGAGCAGCCGCGAATCCCCTATCGAACTTGGAAGCAAAGCACTATAATAGCGTGTCCGCCATTGTATAATCATAGTCACAGAGATGTACGTATTATTTCCCCATTGTCAGGTGCTCTTTATGAATAATTTCTGCTTAACGAGCAGCCATATTTGTTGGAGAACTTATACCCCTATCAGACAGCGATATGGACCTCAGAGCTATTTTCGTACCATGAGAGAATCTCGGTGTCCCCCAAATGCCTATCTCATCGCTTCCCTCTGTAATCAGCAAATAATGGTGTCCATTCCTTTTTCAGCCTCTAGGGAGCTTCCACTGTACAATATTAATAAAAAAAATAACACAAAAGCGAACATTACCATATAAAAATTAATATGAATGGTCTTTATGCATGGCGGGGTACCATCCCATATTCACTATCAAATGCGGATATACTTCCCACAATCGTGTAGTAAGTGGTGAGTGAGTTTTGATCTCCATGATACTGATGCTAATACTGGAAGTATTGCGATAAAGAATCCAGACTGTGAAAATTAAAACATGCTTCAGCTCAAATGTTATAAACACCTCATAAAAAAAGAATGATGAATTGACCGAGCAGATTCTGTCCACACATCTGCTTACTTCTTGGAATTCAAAGTTATGGGGCCTTTTAAAAACTCTGTAATGTTTTATATCAATTTGTAAGAGTGCCCTGACAAATGTTTCCTTCCTCAGGACCACTGAAGGATATAATGCCATGTGTAGTAACTGCGTGGAACACATATAGGCAGATGGTGATCAACGGCTGTCATAGGATGGACGACGTTTCTTTGGTTTCGATATGTTTTTTCACAAGCCCGTTCTTTTTCGGCCAGTGTTCTTTTCTGTATGAGTGTAAGACATTCCAAACATCTTGTCGCCATTACAGTTAATATGCTAAAACAGGAGTTTGTTTTGTGCAAAACGCAACGTACAGAAATTAACAACGCAACTGATTACGCTCTATGGCGTATACGCCTGATGACGGCATAAAACATTATGAATTATGTCAGCTTAATAAAGAGATTCCACTTGCGACTCACTTGACGTATTGACAGTATTTTCCGAAGTTATAAGCTGTTGGCGCAGCATACATACTCTCGGACTGAAGAGAATGCATTTTTCAGTATAATATCGAAATTTCAAATCATTGTCACATCTGAGTCCCCACCGATCTTGAGAGTCAAGATTTTTTAAATAGCACTTTCTTCGCAGTTTTCACATAGTACCTCGAAGGAATTGAACACCTCTCCATCTGGTACCTAATCCACTCTCCAAACCAGAATTCTGATGTGTGTCGCCCATCTTCGGAAGTTATTCCACTTTGAAACTCCACGTCCATATAACATCGTGCATAAGGCACATTTCCGAGCGTCTTTCTTAGTTTCGATAATAAGCGAACGAACGATCTTTGAAATAAGTAGCAGTGGCGTAAATTTACTGTCAGCGGAGCACTTCACCTTTCAGTTGAGTGTATCAAAATGTCGTCCTTCAGCGTGACCCGTTCCTTCCAAGAGGCGATACGTAATCCGTGCCTTGCCTCTTTGAAGCGCCTTCTGCTGCGTCTCACAAGTGGCTAGTATTCATGTCAAATGAACTACACTATTTTAACGAAGTGGTGACTCCTAGTATTCCTTTTTTGCAAGTTCTAAAGCTAAAGTTTCATCGAATAAGACGAAAGAAGAAATCATTAACTTCAGCTGATGTCAACGTTAAAACAAACATCTTTGTGCACCTAATGAACCGGTCATAAAAATATTCCCTTCGTACATTTATTTCTCCTCTGTATAAACTCCTTTTGAGAACTTAAGCAATAAACATCCTTGACCGTTTCATCTTAGCAGAATGGAGACTGAAGAAACTGTCTTGGTTGTGTTGATTCTCTATCCTGTACATATTCTACGAAGATATTTGTTTCACTCAAGCATAGAGATAAAATACACCACCGCCGCTTCCAACAGCGTACCCAGCGTTCGATAAAAAACTAAAACACTTATCAATATCTGGAGATTCTCATCACAGCAGAAAAAGAGCTGTGTGTGAACCACTTTGAATCATCGCGTTTAGAGGAATGTTCAAACTTCCTCATTGCCCCTTAATTACCAGTCGGCAGCAGAAAAATGATTTCTACCAAACCAGCAGAATAGTATAGCATTCTGCTACGTGCCAGGATACGTTGGTCCAAGAAAACTACAAGGTTGACATAGCCTACATACTTTGTAGAGGCCATACGGGTGTTACGTCTGAGTGTGCATGTCCTGTGCGATGGGATGAAGAATGGAAGGAATTACACGAAAGGCCGGCCGCGGTGGCCGTGCGGTTCTAGGCGCTGCAGTCCGGAACCGCGGGACTGCTACGGCCGCAGGTTCGAATCCTGCCTCGGGCATGGATGTGTGTGATGTCCGTAGGTTAGTAAGGTTTAAGTAGCTCTAAGTTCTAGGGGACTGATGACCTAAGATGTTAAGTCCCATAGTTGTGAGAGCCATTTTTGAATTACACGAAAGCAGAATACATTGTAACTGATAGTAAATTTCTGTCCTGGAGAACATGCTTTTAGTGTGCCATGGGAAACAAAACATGACTCGACTTTGCACTCTTGCCCTTATTAGAGGGTCCACGTGTATGTTATGTCTGCGCAGCACATACAGTATGCGAGTGAATATCTCTGGACAGCCATTGATACTCTCCCAAACACTCCAGCGCAGTAACTAATAGTGGGTTTTCATGATATTATAACTTTTGTATTCGAGAAAGTCTTTCCACTGTTCTAAGACACTGAAGGTAGAATTTTTTTCCTTTATTCCGGAATCACCCAGTTCTGGTTATTTGAGTGAACGGATATGACACACGATCAACGACCTAGCTTATCCAAAAGAAATTCAAAGTTACATAATCTTTGGCCTGAACAACCATGATGCAGCACCCATAACTTCATTTTGGAGAGGGTTAATTTTCGGATAGTGACAAGGGCACGCTGCTGGTCTGTAGTGGCCATTGTATGAAAATGAATAATTAAGCGGATCTGACATTAATTAAGAATGATTAAATTGCTGATATAAAAATCAGACGTTTCATACTCAAATAATTTTTTGCTAGACTCGGAAAAGCGATAAAGAGAAGGTGGAAGAAATATTTTATTATTGTTTCCAAACAATATTGACCACTTTTATAGTTATGTTCCCAGATACCGTCTCAGTTTTGCAGTCCAAATTAATTTTATAGGATCTACTCCACATGCAGGTTTCTTTTCTGGGGCACTAGGATCCTGAATTGGAAAAGCAGGGGTGGATCTTATATGAGCATCATTAATGTGGAACTGACAAAGATTGCTCCACAGGATGTCACAGTTACATTACATTAGATTATATACATTCCTTGGGACAAGTGGGTAGAAATCTCTGGCATATGGAAAGAAGTCAAAAGCTTAAATGTCACATAATTTTATTCCAACAAACCGATTCAAATTTATGAAAAATTATAGCTGCACCATGCCAATTTTAACTATATTATAAACTAATGAAATAATTTATGCAATATATATGTCAGTCTTCAGAGGAACGGAAGGAATAATTCCTTGAAAATAATTTTCAAACAGAATATTCAGTCTCAATCTTCATGACTTTACTCACAAGACACTTAAACCTCTGAAACTGACTAAAAATCCAAATTTCCCAATCATAAACATTTATTCAGTAAGAAACAGTTCCAAACCATTATAGCTAATAATTTTGTGAAACTGGGCATTACACGCTATTTATGGCAAACTTACGTTGTGAAACCACAGAGAAATGTGACTATAGAGCACATACCATGTCATATGCACTATTTGCATATTTTAAGCCCTTTTTCCATACATGTTTTTGTGTTACATAAATATTTTTCCTATATATTATTTGAAATTTTTTTTTCGACAACTGTTGTGTGTAATTCATAGGTACACTTTTAGCGACAAATAAGCGATCTTTTACTGCGAAACGTGAATCTTGAACTGTGTCTCTTCGTCCCTGGACGTTGCTGAAGATACTACACTGGATGTTACTGAGAGTCGAAATTTTTTAAGTGTTTTATAAAATATGGAGCTGAATATCTCAAAATCTACGCCTTACACAAATCCTTCATTAAATAAAGAAAATCATCAAATGAGTATCAGCAGTTTCGTCTGAATTAGGCATCGCTTATCTGTGAAATACTCCATTATGTTAATCAAAACATCGGTCTGCCATTCATTGTTACTGACTCTGTGACAAGCGACAAGGTCCAGTGCAGTGGCTTTGTCGGTCACCCACCTTCCTCCAGGGGCCTTCTGGTTGTGGGGACACATACACTACTGGCCATTAGAATTGCTAAACCAAGGAGAAATGCAGACTATAAACTGGTATTCATTATACAAATACAGGGTGTTACAAAAAGGTACGGCGAAACTTTCAGGAAACATTCCTCACACACAAATAAAGAAAAGATATTATGTGGACATGTGTCCGGAAACGCTTAATTTCCATGTTAAAGCTCATTTTAGTTTCGTCAGTATGTACTTCACTTCCTCGATTCACCGCCATGATTTCATACGGGATACTCTACTTGTGCTGCTAGAACATGTGCCTTTACAAGTACGACACAACATGTGGTTCCTGCACGATGGAGCTCCTGCACATTTCAGTCGAAGTGTTCGTACGCTTCTCAACAACAGATTCGGTGACCGATGGATTGGTAGAGGCGGACCAATTCCATGGCCTCCACGCTCTCCTGACCTCAACCCTCTTGACTTTCATTTATGGGGGCATTTAAAAGCTCTTGTCTACGCAACCCCGGTACCAAATGTAGAGACTCTTCGTGCTCGTATTGTGGACGGCTGTGTTACAATACGCCATTCTCCAGGGCTGCATCAGCGCATCAGGTATTCCATGCGACGGAGGGTGGATGCATGTATCCTCGCTAACGGAGGACATTTTGAACATTTCCTGTAACAAAGTGTTTGAAGTCACGCTGGTACGTTCTGTTGCTGTGTGTTTCCATTCCATGATTAATGTGATTTGAAGAGAAGTAATAAAATGAGCTCTAACATGGAAGGTAAGCGTTTCCGGACACATGTCCACATAACATATTTTCTTTCTTTGTGTGTGAGGAATGTTTCCTGAAAGTTTGGCCGTACCCTTTTTTAACACCCTGTCTATTATACTAGAACTGACATGTGATTACATTTTCACGCAATTTGGGAGCATAGATCCTGAGAAATCAGTACCCAGAACAACCACCTCTCGCCGTAATAACGGCCTTGATACGCCTGGGCATTGAGTTAAACAGAGCTTGGATGGCGTGTACAGTTACAGCTGCCCATGCAGCTTCGACACGATACCACAGTTCATCAAGACTAGTGACTGGCGGATTGTGACAAGGCAGTTGCTCGGTTACCATTGACCACACGTTTTCAATTGATGAGAGATCTGGATAATGTGCTGGCCAGGGCAGCAGTCGAATATTTTCTGAATCCAGAAAAGCCCGTACAGGACCTGCAACATTCGGTCGTGTAGTATCCTGCTGAAATGTAGGGTTTCGCAGGGATCGATTGAAGGGTAGACCCACGGGTCGTAACGCATCTGAAATGTAACGTCCACTGTTAAAAGTGCCGTCAATGCGAACAAGAGGTGACCGAGACGTGTAACCAATGGCACCCCATACCATTACGCCGTGTGATACGCCAGTATGGCGATGACGAATACAAACTTCCAATGTGCCTTCACCGCCATGCCGCCAAACACGTATGCGACCATTATGATGCTGTAACAGAACCTGGATTCATCCGAATAAATGACGTTTTGCTATTCGTGCTGCCAGGTTCGTCGTTCAGTACACCATCGCAAGCGCTCCTGTCTGTGATTCAGCTTCAAGAGTAACGCAGCCAAGGTCTCCGAGCTGATAGTCCATGCTGCTGCAGACGTCGTCGAACTGTTCGAGCAGATGGTCGTTGTCTTGCAAACGTCCCCATCTGTTGACTCAGGGATCGAGACCTGCCTGCACGATACGTTACAGCCATGCGCATTATGTGCCTGTCATCTCGACTGCTAGTGATACGAGGCCGTTGGGATCCAGCACGGCGTTCCGTATTACCCTCCTGAGCCCACCGATTCCATATTCTGCTAACAGTCATTGGATCTCGACCAACGCGAGCAGCAGTGTCGCGATACGATAAACCGCAATCGCGATAGGCTAAAATCTGACCCTTATCAAAGTGGAAACGTGATGGTACGCATTTCTCCTCCTTACACGATCACAACAACGTTTTACCAGGCAACGCCATTCAACTGCTGTTTGTGTATGAGAAGTCGGTTGGAAACTTTCCTCGTGTCAGCACGTTGTAGGTGTCGCCACAGCATCTTCTTCCTGTCGGTTAAATTTCGCATCTGTAGCACGTAATCTCCGTGGTGTAGCAGTTTTAATGGCCAGTAGTGTATAAAGCATGACGTTCACTCGTCCGGTTAAGTATATCAACTGTCATATTGGTCGCAGTGGTAATGGGTTTGACTCTTGCATACATTACGCGTCTTAGGTGTCCAGAGAAGATTTAATACTCAGGATGTTCCAACACAGCGCAGTTTAGTGGTGTACGTATTTAATCAATGAGAGATCAACTATAAAAATCATTTGCCTAGTAACCTGGAGACCCAGATTCGAATCCCGATCCAGCAAAAATTTCTAACTTTCTCCGATGATATGAATCAGTTCCCACTGGCAGCTAATGTTTTTAATTCTTTTGTGCCTCGAAAAAGAGAACTATTTTCTGTTGTAACAGACGATTACCTGAAAATGGTGTAGAGCTTATTGTGCGTATATTACGTAACTTTTTTCCCATTGACCTATCTCGGTCCTTTAGGTACTTTACAGTTTCATCACATGCATTTAACTAGAAGACGTTGAGAATACAGTATCGATTTCTGTTAAGAAGACAACATGGGTTGTAGTCAAAGACTTTAAATGTCGCAGAGTAGGAAGTCTCCCACCACAACTTATGTATGTGAGTGCACAGCGTATTTGCAGTGACTGCTGACGGACTGCTACGAAAAAATTCTGTCTAGCGTCCCATACTGTTTAGTAACATTATACCTCACCACGGCATTGCCGGAGGGAGTGTGGTGAGGTACTTTGCTACTCCGTCAAAAGAAAGTTCCAGTCTAGGTAGGCGGGATTTGACCCGCGCGCATGAAGAGCAAGACTTCTAATGCATAACTGGATTGATATCCTAGCGGTTAGCGGTAAGCCAGCCGGCTTGTAATGGAGGGTGCATCTGAAGTGACAGAAATGTCGTACATTCGGGTATTGTACATTGAGACAGTTATGTCATTATAAGAAGGAATCGTGTGATAGAGAAAACGAAGGAATCGTGTGATAGAGAAAACACATATACCATTAGAAACATTTTTATAGATATATATGGGGTCATATTATTTTCGACGCTACACGCACTGCACAAAATACAAAATGTTATAAATTAATAACGATTCATACAATAACACTGGAACACCACAACAACACTAAAATAAAAGCGACTGAGGAATTAATTCATTTAATCTCAGCACCTGTATAATGCACACTGATATATATCCTCCAGAGACCGAAGACCACTCCTGTTTCTAACCAAGAACTCTCCATTCTGTTGCTTGAACCACTCCATCACAATCCTGGCCTTGCGACGTGGCACATGCCGAAAAATGTCACTGCCGTCGCCAGCTTGCCTCCTTCCAGCAGTACAGGTGCCAAGGAGCTGTTCCGCTGGAAGAGGATGGATTCGCGCCATGTCATCAGCGCGTGATGAAGGAGGTACCGCGATTCAGAAAACCATGGAACGCTATGCCACTGCGCCAACGTCCAGTGCAGATGTGTATGTGCGCATTTCAGTCGTAGTTGCCGCTGCCGTGGTGTTAACGTTGACACATGCATGGGTTGTCGGCTGCGGAGGCCCGTCATTAGGAATGCTCGCTGCACCACCGTATGAACGTCTGATGTTAGTTCTGCCACAGTTCGCCACCTGTCCTGTTTTACAAGTTTTCCCAGCCTACGACGTCCGTCATGTGTTATGAGGGATGGCCACTCAACCCCTTTGGTCTCGCCATAGCACTCCTCGAACACTCGTTTCCGAAATATTCGTGCCATCGCATTCTGTCCTCGGTCAAACTCAGATATACTGCGCCCCTTCCCCAGTCTACACACGGACAACACTCTCACTGATACTACATGCACCGTGCGTGTGTCTGACTAGCAGTCATTCCACGCCATATGACACTGCTATAGCCTGGACGGGTGTATACCGATAGTAGGTTGGTGGTCGTAATGTTCTGGCTGATCAGTTGACATAAATACATACATACATGATTATAGCACGTACTAGCTGACAAACCCGGCATTACCCGGGTATCCATTTTGCCATTTTTCTATTAGTAACGAAACAAATGGACTGTGTTGTACTGTAATCCACTGAGAAGTTTCTGTTTGCCTGGTGCAGTGATTTTGTAAATCACTCTGTGACAAAGTCTCTTCAGAGCTCTACACATAGCAACTGTTTTCGCCCGCAGACGTTAGCGTTTCATACTTAAAAGCTGTCGAAACCGCATCCACGTGTCAGGGATTTCCTTAAATTGACTCGGCTTTAGGAGAGAATATAAAGAGAGCGTAAAAATAATAAATGTATTCAAACTTCATCGATTGTGGGGCATTTTTTTCAAGCATCTCGGTGTTTATCACATTGTATCTCTTGAACTATATGTCGTACAGTGATATATTTGTGTAGGTACATTCAGCAGCGTACGTGGAAAAAATGGTTCAAATGGCTCTGAGCACTATGGGACTTAAATTCTGAGGTCATCAGTCCCATAGAACTTAGTACCACTTAAACCTAACTAACCTAAGGACATCACACACACCCATGCCCAAGGCAGGATTCGAACCTGCGACCGTAGCGGTCTCGCGGTTCCAGACTGTAGCGCCTAGAACAGCTCGGCCACTTCGGCCGGTACGCGTATGTGGATACTGCAGCAAAATGTTGTACGAATAGATATAGTACCACAGAATCAATAAATCCGAGAACTAATAAATTTAAAAGTCATACATGTTGCTGCAGTTTTTTCACGCATCTCATTGTTTATGGCGTCGTATCTGCTGAAATATGTATCTAGGTGGGTCCGCAGCTCGTGGTCGTGTGGTAGCGTTCTCGCTTCCCGCGCCCGGGTTCCCGGGTTCGATTCCCGGTGGGGTCAGGGATTTTCTCTGCCTCGTGATGACTGGGTGTTGTGTGATGTCCTTAGGTTATTTAGGTTTAAGTAGTTCTAAGTTCTAGGGGACTTATGACCATAGCTGTTAAGTCCCATAGTGCTCAGAGCCATTTGAACCATTTTGTTTCTAGGTGGATCTTAATCCCAATAGCGATTATCGTTTGTCAGTAAGGTATATGCATAACAAGTTTGGTTGAAATCGGTACAGTGGTTTAGAAGGAGATGTCGATCATACATACACACACACCCACCACACACACACACACACACACACACACACACACACACACACACACACACACACACACACGTATAGTCAATTTTATAATATGTCTGGGTGAATATATTTCTCTTCCGTGATGCGATTTTGATGAACTAAGGCCTTCTCGATGCCCCAAAACTATGCTCAAATTACCTGCGAAAACTCCATGAACATATGTCTAGCAGTTTAGGAGATTAACATTTTCAAAGACGGATAGATAGAAGCGACGTTTTAATACATTCATTATTAGTGTATCTTTGCCTCATCATTTTTTGCAGTGATGCAATTAGCATCATAATTCTGTTGTAACAGAATACCTTCCAGTTTTTTTTTGGGTACAGCGTACAGACCAGTTATCTACATTGAGAGACACATAATTTTCTCATTCTCCTGACTAATGTCAAATTTGGCTAGCCCAGTTAGCCGAGCGGTCTAACGCACGGCTTTCCGAAGTGGGAAGGAGCGCCTGGTCCCCGGCACGAATCCGCCCGGCGGATTTTATGTAAAAGTCCGCTGAGCCGGCCAGTCTGCCGGCCGCTGGTGGCCGAGCGGTTCTGGCGCTTCAGTCTGGAACCGCGCGACCGCTACGGTCGCAGGTTCGAATCCTGCCTCGGGCATGGATGTGTGTGTTGTCCTTAGGTTAGTTAGGTTTAAGTAGTTCTAAGTTCTAGGGGACTTATGACCTAAGCAGTTGAGTCCCATAGTGCTCAGAGCCATTTGAACCATTTGAACCGGCCAGTCTGTGGATGGTTTTTAGGCGGCTTTCCATCGGTCTAGGCGAATGCGGGCAACCAGCCTCAGCTACGCTATGTCGGTGATTGCTGCGCAAACAAGTTCTCCACGTACGAGTACACCGCTATTACTGTACCATACAAACACATGGGTTACACTCGTCTGGTGTGCGACATTCCGTTGGGGGGAAGGGGGGGGGGTTCCATAGGGGTCCCAACTTCACGATAACCCTGGGTTCGGTGTGGGGCAGCGCAGGGGTGAAGTGGACTGCTGTATTCGTCGTGGAGTTGTGGACCACTGCGGCTGCGGGGGGACGGTGCCTCTCCGTCGTTTCTAGGTCCCCAGTTAATACAATACAATACAATGTCAAATTTGATACAGTCAACACTCTTTAACTGAGACCCCACCCCGTAACACAACTTACCTTTTTCTGCAGTACCTTACTCAGAACAGAGCCACTTACATGGTTGTAAAAATACCAATTATAGTCTTTTAGAGACATCTATGTCATGCACATACGGCGGTTTTACAAGTAGAATGTTACTTGTTCATTGTTAAGGACCGAGTTCTGAGAGTAGCGTCTTGGACTAGTAATCGAAACGTCCTTCGACCCGGGATCGGTTCCAGCCATTGCTTAAATATCGAAAAAACATCTTCACCAAAGGCAGCCGCAGACTTTCGGTATAAGGAGTCACACTCATTCCATCAGAAATCTTGCCAAAAAAGGCGGGCCAGCAGACAATTTCAGGGCAACCAAGACCTCAAAGAAATCAAGACACGTTCATAGGACCTGTCGGCCTAGGAAAAGAGATGGAGAGTCTAATATGGTGCAAGCTCTCAGAAATCCTGAGAGGAATTGGGATACAGCCTTTCGACCAACTGTTCAATCTATACATCGAAGAAGCAATAACAGATACAAAACAATGTCTCAGGAGTGGGATTAAAATTCACGGTAAAGGATATCAATGACAGGATTCACTGACGACATCGATTTCCTTAGTGAAAATGAAGACGATATACAGGTCTTATGAGTATAGAACAAGTGTTGAGAGTAAACCGGAGAATAAAATAATGAGAAGTAGAAATGAAATTAACGATAAATTTTATATCAAAATAATTTCCATGAAATAGACGACGTTGCCTCATTTTAGTCCTGTCTGTTATGGAATGAGCCTTGTTAGCTTCGCAGTTTCGCTGGATCATCACCTGCAAGTGCTGTTGCGCGACTTTTCCTCAAAATGAATAGCAAGAATCTTTTTCTTTCAATTCAAAATTGGAAGTTTACTAATCTTTAATCACGTCTTTAAGATCCTACCGAAGATGACCCGGTCTCTTATAGTCTCTAATGTTCGGAAATAGTTATTACTTACATATTTGGAGCTTAAAAGCTCTTCTCTGGTCAGAGCGTGAAAGAGCAACAGAACAGACGAAGAGATTAAAAGTTGCTTCACACCCCATCAAGTAGAAAAGTTCACGGAACTCTTACTACAGTCGCAAATAGCATTGATATGATCAAATCAGATATTTTGAAGTCTATTGTTATCTCATCTTGAATGAAACGAAAGTAGAGGCAAAACAAGCGGTTCCGGAGACTGATTTAGAATACAAGCTAGCTAACCAGAAGGTACATCACACGAGGAGCAGAATGAACAGAATGTCAGAAAATGGAACGAGCTTGGGCTTTGTAAATACCCGCTCCAGGACATTATTAACTGATAATAGTTTAAAACTGTATAGGACAGGAATTTCATCTTTTATTGGCCATTGATTATTCATTGTATTTTGGTGTATATTATTTCTCATGCGCAGCATTTATCAAAGTACGTAGTACTAACTTAGGGCTAAGCAATAGAACCACCGGATTTATGACCATTCCATGACGGACCTTTGCTCATTAATATGGCTGTGAATATATTTAACAAAACCAGGCAATAAAAAAGTATATCAACAGATCCGGGAAGTTTACAATGGATGGGCTATAACTGGTACTCAAAGTTTGGACTAGGTGAAATCTTCACTTAACAATATCTTTTAAACAAATTAAGTTTGAGTTAATGTAAATACGTTACCGAACAGAGGAAAAATATCTCTTTAATTTGAAACAGGTCTTACCTTAAGAATCTATCTATTGGTGCAAAAGGCTTTCCCTATGGCTAGATATACTAAATTTTGTAACTGCAATAAATTGTGATTTCCATCATTTCTGAAGGAACTAATTAACTGATAGCCAGCAGGACCACAAACTGAATGATCTGAATAATAAACTTTTGTGTGTGTGTGTGGGGGGGGGGGGGGGGAATTATTTCTACCATTTTGATTATAAGCGTACTATGAGCTTAACGTAGAGACTTTAATATCGCAGTTTAGAAAAGTAAATTACCGAAAATATCATGTAGACATTAACATATGAAACAGGGGCGCATACAGGGTAGGATAGTGGGAGTCAGCCTGCTTTGTCACCAAGAGTAAGAATTCTGCTAGCTTGCAAGCAAAATAACACGCAACTGACGGATGAAGGAGAATGGAAACAACAGACAAGCACAGGCCAAGTGTGCATTCCGGGCCAAATGGAATCTTCTAGGACAAAAAATATGCCTTAATTTGGTGAACACTGTATGGTAGTGAATCACGGTCTGTGGGAAACACAGAAAAGAAGAAAATCGAAGCGTTTGAGGAGTGGTGCTACAGAATCTGGGTGGACTGGTAAGACTAGGCATGTGGAATCTGTCTGCAGAATCGTCGATGAGACGACCATATGGAAAACTCTGACAAGGAGAGGGGACACATGAGAGCACATACGACATCGAATAATTTCTGTGGTAATAGAGGAAGCCATAGGAGATACAAGCTGCAAAGAGAGAGAGGGTCTGGAATACATCCAACAAATAACTAACGATGTAGGGTGAAAATGCTACTCTGAGATGCAGACGTTGACGCAAGAGAAGAAATGGTAGGGGGCTGCATCAAACAAGGAAGAAGACCGACGATTTGAAAAACGGTACGTTTTTCTTACTTTCCACTTTTTTCATTCTTTCTTGGTCTATCTTTATCCCATACTCTGAGCTATGTTATTCATTCCATTCTACAAGTTTCTTCTGTATATCTGGGTGGGACAGTGTGACATATGAAACTCTACAGCTGTCAGCGTAACGCCATTATTTAAGTCATTTATCTCAAGAAAATTTTGCCCAGAAACCCTTGACAAAATATACACTGTCGGCAAACGAGTCGCAACACCAAAATATAATTTATGTACACGAATAAAATTTCTGGGATACATTGGCCTAGGTAACATATTTAAGTAATTAACACAGCAAAATTAGAGGTTAATGTAAGCACAGGATAAGCCGTCGCAAATGAGAGATGCTGGTACATTAATAACCGGTTGGGCCGCTAGAATACTTAATGCAAGCATGCTAACGTGCCCTCTCTATCTTGTACAAGTGAAAGATATTAGTTTGTGGGATAGAGTTCCATGACTGTTGCACTCGTTCAGTCAATACACGGACGGTTTGTGGATAACACTGGAGTTGTCTCGTCTGATTATGTCCCTTATGTGATCGATTGGAGACAGATCTGGTGACCAAAGAGGCCTAAGGAACTTGTCGACACTGTGTAGAGCATGTTGCCTTAAAGCAGCGGTAAGTGGGAGAGTATTATCCTAATGGAAAACCCCCTCTAAAATGCTGTTCGTGAATGGCAGTACAACAGAGCAATTAACCGGATTGACGTACAATTTTGTAGTCAGGGTGCATGGGATAACCTCGAGAGTGATCCTGCTATCATACGAAATCGCACTGCAGATCCTAACTCCAGGTGTAGGTCCAGTGTGTCTAGCACCCAGGCAGGTTGGTTGCAACTGGCCTTCATCTAACCACACACGGCAATCACTGCCACCCAGGTAGAACAAGCTTACATCATAATATCGAGGAGATTTCCACCCTGCCCTCCAATGAGTCGCAAATGGCGGTAGTTTGGTGTCACTGGAATTCACGATACGGGGTGTCTGGCTCGGTGCTATCCTCGGAGTAACTGATTTGCAATAGTTTTACGCCATTGTGGTGCCAACGGCTTCTCAAATTACAGCTCCAGATGCAGTACAATGCATCAGAGTCATACGCCGAACACAATGGTCTTCCCTCTGGATAGTGCCACGTGACTGTCCGGAGCTCCAGTCTTCTTGTGGCCGTACATTCTCATGACCATCGCTGAGAGCAGTCATGTACAGTGGCTACATTCCTGTCAATTTCTGCAATATCGCAGAACGAAGATCCAGCTTCTCGTAGCTCTATTATACAACCTCTTTCAAACTCAGTGAGGTGTCGATAGTGGCGTCTTTGTCACCTTAGACGATCTCGAGTTATATGAACTCTCCACGTCAAGTCTCAGAGGTAACAAACACTGATGACCGTTACAACGTGTGTTTAAAGTAAACCTGATTTACGTTCTCATAGTGCCGCTACCATCCGGACTCCTTGTGACTGTCTCTAAATGTAAATATCCACAGCTCGTGGTCTAGCGGTTAGCGTCGCTGCCTTTGGATCACGAGGTCCCTGGTTCGATTCCGAGCCTGGTTGGGGATTTTCTCTGTCCGGGGACTGGGTGTTTGTGTTGTTGTCATCATTTCATCATCATCATCATCATCATCATTCGAGACATAGGCTAGACTGGACTGTGTAAAAATGTGGAGTTTGTACGTGCCCTGATGACCGCACACAGGAGCGCCCCACAAACCAAACATCATGATCATCATCATCAACGAACTGTCCGCCCCAGTAGCTGAGTGGCCAGATTTCATGTCATCCTGTGAAGATGAGAACTTCATTTTAATTTAATATGCTTGTCTATCTATTCTCAGGAGGAAGACTGATTTCCTTTCAATAACGTTAAGAAGAAATATTTATCTCATTTATGGCAGCAAAAGTGGTTAAGGCGTATGGCTTACAGAAAAACTGGAAGCCGACCAGAAAAAAAGGCAGAGGTGTGGCAAAAAACAGGAAGAAAAATGAGGATCGGCTTCAAAAAAAAAAAATAATTGGTGAGCTCAACGGAATGTCATGCCCAGGGGCCCGGGATCGGAGATTCTCTCCGCTCATCCTCATCGACACTCAAGTCGCCGAAATGGCGTCAACTCAAAAGAGTTGCACCAGACGAACGGTCTACCAACGGGAGGCCCTAGCAACACGACATTTCATTTTTCATCATCGAAAAGTACGCCTCCGGTAGCTGAGTGGTCAGCGTCACAGAATGTCAATCCTAAGGGCCCGGGTTCGATTCCCGGCTGGGTCGGAGATTTTCTCCGCTCAGGGACTGGGTGTTGTGTTATCCTAATCATCATCATTTCATCCCCATCGCCGCGCAAGTCGCCGAAGTGGCGTCAAATCGAAAGACTTGCACCAGGCAAACAGCTTCCCCGACGGGAGGCCTTAGTCACACGACCCTTTTTTTATCATCGAAAAGTAAATAGACATTACCTTTCAGATGTAGAAACACTCCTACCAACTTTCGTTTATGTCGCACATAAGTCAGTGTATTTGACCCTCACCAATAAGTAACAGCAATTACTCCAATACGAGGCCCCGAAGAAGACCACTGCAATTGTGATCGATACGTCAAAATACTCATGTACGGACAGCTGTTTAACAACATGAGGTGGCATGATAACATGAGTACTTTTCTTATTAAGTAACAGATGCGTAGAAGCCTTCGTCGTGACACGGATGACTAGAGAATTTAATGCTAACGTAAGGGCGGGAAAGGAAAGAATTAGTAGCATTTTGCTACATGAACGGGACAGCCTTAATTAAACGCAAAAGTCATTAAGTGATACAACAGGGATTAGGCGGTGAGACATACACAGGCCAGAAGGAACAGGGAGCGTCTCGGCAGAAGTTGCCTTGAATTATGCAGGGGGTTGCCCACCACGCCGCGCCTCCCGGCACAGCACTCCATCAGCGTAATTTGATTCCGGCCGGTGTCACCGGCTGCCAGCCGGCTGGATTTTTCTTCCCTCATTTCCGCGGCGTTCCCCACTCCGCCCGCTCCGCCTCTCGTGTGTCGCGCAAATACAGCGCGTCGCGCATCGCACGGCCAGTCTCTGCTCTGACGGGTCCGCATTAAAATAAACTCGCTGCGCATTCCTTATGCATTAGCCTGTCGTGCGGCGCGGCTCTCCTCTCTGAATCAGACAGTCTCATACAGAAAGGGGAGTGCTTCTGTCTATCCTTCCATCATTTCGGAGTTTCATTGGGAGTTGGTATCCGTAGCAGAATGTCATCAGTAGGCACTGCGCGTTTGAAATGAAATAATACGTCTTCTTTCTATTGACACTCACTTTTTTTCTAGACATTCGTCAAGAAATGAATTTGGGGGGTTGGAAATTTGGAAATTTGTGGTAAGGTCTTATGGGACCAAACTGCTGAGGTCATCGGTACCTTAGCCTACACACTACTTCATCTAATTTAAAATAAGTTACGCTATGGAAAACACACACATCCACGACCGAGGGAGGACCCGAGCATCCGACGGGCCGGGTTCGATTCCTGGTGTTGTTAGGGAGGGACCTTTCCACGGTGGGAGGACTCGAACGCGGTTCACCTAGCCTCTTAATGTCAGTTGAGGAGCTAACTGACCGAATAGTAGCGGCTCTAGGTCACAAAAACTGACAACAGGTGGAAGCGCGCTGTGCTGATCCTTTCCGAGGATGATGTCTGAAATACTCCTCTGTGATACAGACAAGAGGAAGATTGAGTCAATAATTAAATCACTGAAGACTAAGGACTCTCATGGTTATGATGGAGTGTCTAACAGAATATTGAAGTACTTTGCTGCAAATGTTAGCCCTGTATTTAGCCATACTTGTAAACTTTCCTTTAGGAATGGTCAGTTACCTGAGCGATTAAAGTGCTCAGTAGTAAAACCGCATTATAAAAAGGGAGAAAGGGATAATGTAGACAATTTTAGACCTATTTCTATCCTATCAGTGTTTGCAAAAATTATTGAAAAGGTTGTGTATGTAAGGACAATTGATCATTTTATATCATACGATTTGTTATGAAATGTACAGTTCGGCTTTAGAACTCGTTTAACAACTGAAAATGCTGTATTCTCTTTTCTCTGTGAGGTAATGAATGGGCTGAACAAAAGTTTCGAACGCTTGGCGTATTTTTTGATTTAAATAAGGCATTTCACTGTGTTGATCGCAATACATTGATCCAGAAGTTGGATCATTACGAAATACGGAGAATAGCTCACAATTGGTTCACCTCTTACTTTAGCAACAGGCAGCAAAAGGCCATTTCTCACAATGTTGATAACGGCTGTGATGTGGGATCTGAGTGTGGTACTGTCAAGTGGGGGGGGGGGGGGGGGGGGCGGGGGTGCCCCAGCGATCAGTGTTGGTGCCGCTCCAGTTCCTTATTTATATAAAAGATATGCCCTCTAGTATTACGGGTAACTCCAAAATATTTCTGTTTGCTGATGACACTATCTTGGTAGTAAAGGATGTTGTGTGCAACATTGGCTCGGTTTCAAGTAGTGCAGTACATGACCTCAGTTCATGGCTTGTACAAAATAAACTAACGTTAAATCACAGTAAGAATCAGTTTTTACAGTTTCTAACACACAATTCAACAAAACCTGACGTTTTAATTTCACAGAATGGGCATATGATTAGTGAAACTGTACAGTTCAAATTTCTAGGTGTTCAGATAGATAGTAAGCTGTCTTGGAAAGCCCAGGTTCAGGATCTTGTTGAAAGACTTAGTACTGCCATTTTTACTATTCGGTGTCAAAAGTGAGTGATATTTCGACACGAAAATTAGTCTACATTGCTTATTTTCATTCGCTTATGTCGTATGGTATTATATTTTGGGGTAACTCTTCCCATTCTACAAGGATATTTTTGGCTCGGAAACGGGCGGTTCGGGCAATAAGTGGTGTGAGTTCACGAACTTCTTGTCGACCTCTGTTCACGAGTCTGGGTATTTTGACATTGGCCTCTCAATACGTATTTTCCTAATTGTCGTTTCTTGTTACCAATATTAGTTTATTCCCAAGAATAAGCAGCTTTCACTCTGTTAATACTCTGCAGAAATCAAACCTGCATTTCGATCGGACTTCCTTAACTCTTGTTCCAAAAGGTGTGCAGTATACTGCTGCATCCATTTCAAACATCTTAGCATCGATTTCAAACATCTTAGCAGTAATCCAAGCGCTTTCAAATCGAAACAGAAGATTTTCCTCATGGGTCGCTCCTTCTATTCTGTCGAGGAATTTCTTGAAAAATTAAGCTGATTCTTAATGTATTGCTGATAGTGTTTTACTTAAACTTATGGACTGACTCTTTTTCAGGTTCATGAACATTTATTTTTATCTGTTATTACTTTTATGTTGTAATTTTATGTACTGACACGTTCCATGACCTTGGAGATTTGCTCCTCAAATTGGTCCTACGGAACTTGACGTGTAAATAAAATTTTAAAAAAATCACTCCATATTGCCTCCAATGACGCTATTGGCATAGGATGACACGGCGGACAGTCGGTACCGATGGGCCTAGTTTTACATTTAGGGGGACCATTCGGAATATTTAACCAAGTGTCCATCACTCTTGGTTTGAAACGCAATGTGGGACAGCTGCTACGGATATCAGCCACAGATCAGCTCATGACGCGGCGGTCGGTACCGATGGGCCTGCCAGGGCTTCTGGATATAGTTTTACATTTAGGGAGCCATTATCGGAATATTTGAGCCAGTGTCCATCGCTCTTGGGTTACAAAGCAATGTGGGAAACCTGCTATAAATTTCTGCCACAACTCATCTCATGGTCCCCAGCGAAAGATTTGTTCATTATGCATGGTGAAGCAGGTACAAAAACACTGGGACCGCCAGATTGGCAAAGTAAATCTGACCCGGGTAATTTTCCCTGCGACATCTATGCGATACCTAGCACATTTATATAACTTGAAAGGTAACTGATTTAGCGACAGGGTTTTTCATTATTGTGCCCTCACATGACATGTGTAAGTCACTTACCAGCTCAAAGACGATCCAACTATCTGCTGGAGCGGCAAATCTTTGTATAGTTGGGGATCTTGAATATTTGACCGGTACTGGCCAATCAGAGCACTCTCCCCACACGTTTCAGTTGGGACGCCTTGTACAGCTTTCTCACTAAGCACTTTGGTTCCTGGCAGCACACTGAATGATTTAAACACTTGTCTTATGTTTTGAAAATGGCTGAATTCAACTTTGGACCAACAATGCGACATTGCAGCAAACGAGACCAGAAATGGATTGAGTACTTATTTTGAGGGTTGCATACCTTAATATGAAGGTGCTACTTTTACGACAGTGCTAGACTGGCTTCTTTTATTGCACTGTAGTCGCCGTATACGGCGAGTGTGAGAACTGTGATTGCTTCCTACTCGTCGACTATTTCTCTCTGTCTGAAGCTTGCGCCGGTGTAGGGTAATTCGCGACGTAGTACGGTAGCTGAGTGCGCGATATTGCTACTGCAATACAGCACCGACACCTCGAAATGAACATCTGACGAAGCTGTGCTTCGTGAAACTCTGGAGGGTGTACGACGAAGATTATGCAATGCAGTGCGTACAGTTTCAAATGTGCTTGTTTATTTCACATCCGCCATGACAATTACATGTGCTCCTTGAAGCGAATATGAGGAATAGAGCAACGCCACTGTTATCTCTCTGCGACCAAAAAGTGCGCTATTTATCTATTATTTAAGTCATGGGAACTTGTGTTTATAGGCTGATAGCAACTTGTGAAGGTGATCAATCACTTCTATAACTTTTCTAAGACTGCTGTAATTATATTTTAGTAACTGATCACCGTTCAGAGAATACACTTCATCCTCGGGTGCTGTTTTCTCATACTGTCAC
The DNA here is from genome assembly GCF_023898315.1 of Schistocerca nitens. Taxonomy (NCBI): domain Eukaryota; kingdom Metazoa; phylum Arthropoda; class Insecta; order Orthoptera; family Acrididae; genus Schistocerca; species Schistocerca nitens. Next base: position 324,820,880 of record NC_064617.1, on the reverse strand, counting down.
GCACTCGGTACTTTGTCCGAAGAGTGTGTATGTCAAAGTAATTATTAGATGTTCTATGAATGCATATTATATCTTAAAATTAATTTATAGCTGTCTTTGAAAACGTTTTATACATATGCATGCATACATACACATATCCATCCACACACACACACACACACACACACACACACCACCACCACCACCACCACCACCACCACCACCACCACCACCACAACAACAACAACAACTCAAAACCATACAGTAGATCCATGAGGTCAACATGGATTTAAAAAAGACTCGTATAACTCCATCAGATATTATCAACAGAAACTCATACAAACGAAAGATTAGCAAGTAAAAGTGCTGATCGAGAGTGAAATCAGTACCAGACCAGGGACACAGTAGACTGAAGAAAGAAAAAGATTGGTTGGTTTGTGGGATTAAAGGGACCAGACTGCAACGGTCATCGGTCCCTTGTTCCAAAACTTAAAAACTACCACACAGAGTAAAAAACGGATAATAGAGACAACAGACAACACAGGACAAGAAAAACTCAGACAAAGAACAGACATAACAAATTAAAATCACACGGAGTGTGGTTGTGGTTGGCCGACCATAGGATAAAAAAGGAAAAGCCAACCACCGAGAACACATTAAAAACTCAGTTTAAAACCGTAGGCCAAAGGCCAGAATCAACACAAAACAATAAAATAAAACATAAACACTCATATTAAATGATAAAACCCCCCCGCCCGAATAAAACGTAAAACTAAGCCAACCATAACAGGGTCATCAGTTAAAAGGGGCAGGGAGCTATCACGCAGCGCAAATGTCTGCCTGACCACAGCTAAAAGGGGGCAGGCCAACAAAATGTGGGCCACTGTCAAAGCCGCCCCGCAGCGACACAGAGGAGGGTCCTCCCGACGCAGTAAGTAACTGTGTGTCAGCCGGGAGTGGCCAATGCAGAGCTGCGGTTGGCTCGCATGGATGACCGCCACACAGTCGTCGTCGTCTTAATGGCACGGAGTTTATTGGGCGTGATCCGATAGCGCCATTCAGCGTCCCAAAGCGCAAAAACTTTTCGGCGGAGGACTGCTAGCAAATCAGTCTCTGGGAGGCCAATGTCCATAGATGGTTTACTGATGGCCTCTTTCGCCAGGCGGTCAACATATTCATTGCCCGGGATACCGACATGACCGGGGGTCCACACAAAGACCACAGAGCGGCCGCAACGGGCAAGAGTATGCAGGGACTACTAGATAGCCATCACCAGACGAGAACGAGGGAAACACTGGTCGAGAGCTCGTAAACCGCTCAGGAAATCGCTACAGATAACGAAGGACTCACCTGAGCAGGATCGGATATACTCTAGGGTACGAAAGATGGCGACCAGCTCAGCAGTGTCAACACAGCAGCCAGCCGGCAAGGATCGTTGTTCGTAATGGTCCCCTAGAGCTAGCGCATAACCGACACGACCAGCAACCATCGAGCCGTCAGTGTAAACAATGCCAGAGCCCTGATACGTGGCCAGGATGGAATAAAAGCAGCGGCGGAAGGCCTCTGGAGGGACTGAGTCCGTCGGGCCCTGTGCCAAGTCGAGCCGAAGGCAAGGGCGAGGAACACACCAAGGGGGTGTACGCAAAGTGGCCCGAAAAGGAGGTGGAACAGTGAAAACCCTGAGCCCGGAGAGAAGCTCTTCGACGCGGACCGCGATCGTACAACCTGACTGGGGCCGACGTTCTGGCAGATGGACGACCGATTGCGGGAACAGGAGACGATAGTTTGGATGCCCGGGCAAGCTAAAAACATGGGCCGCATAAGCGGCCAGTAAATTTTGTCGCCTGAACCGCAATGGAGGGACACCTGCCTCCGCAAGTATGCTGTCCATTGGGCTGGTCCGGAAAGCACCAGTGGCAAGGCGTATTCCGCTGTGTAGGATTGGGTCCAGTACCCGCAGCGCAGATGGGGATGCTGAGCCATAAGCCAGGCTCCCATAATCCAGACGAGACTGGATTAACGCCTGGTAGAGCCGTAACAGGGTAGATCGGTCAGCGCCCCAGCGAGTGTGGCTCAAGCATCTCAGAGCATTTAGATGCCGCCAACACGCCTGTTTAAGCTGCCGAATATGAGGCAGCCAAGTCAGCCGGGCGTCAAAAACTACACCCAAAAACCTGTGGGTCTCCACCACAGTAAGGAGTTCGTCGGCAAGATAAAGCCGCGGCTCCAGATGGACTGTTCGGCGCCGGCAGAAATGCGTAACGCGGGTCTTGGCAGCCGAAAACTGAAAACCATGCACTACAGCCCAAGAATGCGCCTTGCGGATAGCGCCCTGTAGCTGACGTTCAACAGCTGCAATGCCAGTAGAGCTGTAGTAAAGGCAGAAGTCGTCAGCATACAGGGAAGCGGAGATACAATTTCCCACCGCTGCAGCGAGCCCGTTTATTGCGATTAAAAACAGACAGACACTGAGGACAGATCCCTGTGGTACCCCGTTCTCCTGGACTCAGGAGGAACTATGAGAGGCCGCGACTTGCACGCGGAAGGTACGATACGACAGAAAATTTCGGATAAAGATCGGCAGAGGGCCCCGAAGACCGCATCCATGAAGCGTAGAAAGTATGCGATGACGCCATGTCGTATCGTACGCCTTCCGCATGTCGAAAAAGACAGCGACCAGGTGCTGACGGCGGGCAAAGACAGTACGGATGGCCGACTCCAGACTCACCAGATTGTCGGTGGCGGAGCTGCCTGTACGGAACCCACCCTGAGACGGAGCCAGAAGGCCCCGAGACTCCAGTACCCAATTCAAGCGCCGGCTCACCATCCGTTCAAGCAACTTGCAAAGAACGTTGGTGAGGCTAATGGGACGGTAGCTGTCCACCTCCAGAGGGTTCTTTCCAGGCTTCAAAACGGGGATAACAATACTTTCCCGCCATTACGACGGAAACTCCCCCTCGACCCAAATACGGTTGTAAAGGAGGCGTCGCTGGCAGTCCACTGAAAGGTGTTTCAGCATCTGACAGTGAATGCGATCTGGCCCAGGAGCGGTATCAGGGCAAGCGGCAAGGGCACTGTGAAATTCCCACTCACTGAATGGAGCATTGTAGGATTCAGAATGGTGGGTGCGAAAAAAAGAAAGGCTCCGACGTTCCATCCGCTCTTTAATGGAGCGGAAGGCCATTGGGTAATTGGAAGAAGCGGAACTAAGAGCAAAATGCTCTGCCAAGCTGTTGGCAATTTCGTCGGAGTCTGTACAAACTGCTCCATTCAGTGAGAGCGCAGGGACGCTGACAGGAGTCCGATAGCCATAGAGGCGTCGGATCTTGGCCCAGACCTGCGATGGAGAGACATGGAGGCCAATGGTGGACACATACCGCTCCCAGCACTCCTGCTTGCTTTGGCAGATAAGGCGGCGGGCCCGCGCGCGCAGCCGTTTGAAGGTGATGAGGTGTTCAATGCAGGGATGTCGCTTGTGACGCTGTAGCGCCCGCCGGCGATCTTTAATCGCCTCAGCGATCCCAGGCGACCACCAAGGCACAGTCCGCCGCCGAGGGGACCCAGAAGAACTGGGAATGGCAGATTCTGCGGCAGTAACGATGCTGGTGGTGACTGAGTGAACCACCGCATCAATGTCGTCACTAGCGAGAGGCTCAATAGCGGCAATCGAGGAGAACAAGTCCCAGTCAGCCTTATTCATAGCCCATCTGCTGGGGCGCCCAGAAGCGTGACGTCATGGCAGAGAGAGAAAGATTGGTAAGTGGTCACTACCACACAGGTCGTCATGCACACTCCATTGGACAGACGACAGGTCAATGGCGGAGTATGTGCCATGCGCCACACTGAAGTGTGTGGAGGCACCATCATTTAAAATCGAGAGATCGAGCTGCGCCAATAAATGCTCAACGGTGGCGCCTCGACCTGTTGCCACTGACCCACCCCACAGAGGGTTATGGGCGTTAAAGTCGCCCAGTAACGAGAAAGGTGGCGGCAATTGGGCTATCAGCGCAGCCAGGACATGCTGCGCGACATCATCATCCGGTGGAAGGTAAAGACTGCAGACGGTAACAGCCTGTGGCGTCCACACCCGAACAGCGACAGCCTCTAAAGCTGTATGTAGAGGGACAGACTGGCTGTGAAGAGAGTTATGGACATATATGGAGACGCCACCAGACACCCTTTCGTAAGCTGCCCGGTTCTTATAATAACCCCGATAGCCACGGATGGCGGGGGTTCGCATTGCTGGAAACCAAGTTTCCTGAAGAGAATGCAGAAGAAAGGGTGAAGGCTGATAAGTTGGCGGAGATCAGCTAGATGGTGGAAGAAACCGCTGCAGTTCCACTGGAGGATGGTATTTTCCATGTCTGAGAAAGGCGTCACGGGACTGGGAAGGCAGATTACGCCGCTGGGTCACCTGCTGCCTCCGATTGAGCACCTGTGCTAGTGCTTTCCATGGCGTCTGAGGGACCGGCGAGATCGAGGTCCTCAGCGGACGCCAGAATCTCCACCTCATCCTCAGATGCAGAGCTTGTAGGAAGCGGTGGGATGGGTGCCACCGCAATGTCGTTAGCCTTGGGGACTTTCTTCTTCTTCTGTTTCTCTCGCTGTGCCTTCGGTGGATCAGGCTTGGAGGGCTTCACTGGGTCAGTCTCAGGGACGGACGACGACCATGAGTCCCTACGACCAGGGACTGGTGCTTGTTTCAGCCACTTGCGGGTGTCCGCTTTTCCACTGGTCGGAACTTGCGCAAGGGGCCCCTTCCTGGCGAGAGTAGCCTTCTCCAGATGGGAAGGGGGACTGATGTCCTCGATGGTTGGGAGGGGGGGGGGGTGTTGCTCCTGAAGAGGATTGAGCAGGAGCAACAGGGATTGAACTGGCCCCCACAACCAAGGGGGTCGGCGTATTCTGACCGATCTTAGAGCCAACGATACGTGACGATGGGAGAACCGTCGCTGCAGCAGCGGCGTAGGTCGACGTCATTGCCACAGGATGGAGCCTCTCGTATTTCCGTTTAGCCTCGGTGTAGGTCAGGCGGTCCAGGGTCTTATATTCCATTATCTTCCGTTCTTTCTGGAATATCCCACAGTCCGGCGAGCAGGGGGAATGGTGTTCTCCGCAGTTAACACAGATGGGAGGCGGAGCACATGGAGTATTGGGATGCGAAGGACGTCCACAATCTCGACATGCGATGCCGGAAGTACAGCGAGATGACATGTGCCCGAACTTCCAGCATTTAAAACACCGCATTGGAGGAGGGATATATGGTTTCACATCACAGCGGTTAACCTTCACCTTGAACTTTTCGGGTAAAACATCACCTTCGAAGGCCAAGATGAAGGCACCGGTGGCTACCTGATTATCCCTCGGACCCCGATGGACGCGCCGGACGAAGTGAACACCTAGATTGGCGCGTAGTTCATCGTCGGACTGCAGAAGAAGATCCTTGTGGAATATAATACCCTGGACCATGTTTAGACTTTTATGGGGAGTGATGGTGACAGAAACATCCCCGAACTTGCCGCAAGTGAGCAACCTCCTTGACTGGGCAGAGGATGCTGTTTCGATGAGAACTGACCCAGAGCGCATTTTGGACAAGCCCTCCACCTCCGCGAACTTGTCCTCTAAATGCTCCACAAAAAACTGGGGATTGGTCGACAGAAATGATTCCCCATCAACTCGCATACACACGAGGTACTGGGGTGAATAATCTTCACTGCCTTCTTTGGACAAACGTTTCTCCCATGGAGTGGCCAGGGAGGGAAATGATCTCCAGATTTCTTTCCATTGAGGTTAGACATCGATCGCTTAGAGACTGCTGGTGGAGGCCCACCAGCGAGAGATGATGTACCACGCCTCATTGCGGGTCATCCGCCCTGATGCCACCCACTCCGACCAGGGGCTCTCCCCACGGGCGCCACCCAACCACAGGAAAGACCACCTGGCAGGATGGCCTTTGCCGGGAGTCCCGATGTCCCAAAGGGATAGGCATCTACTCGGCATACGGGGGAGGTAGCAGCTCAGGCATGAGCAGTGCGATCCCTGTGTAGTCAGGGGGCTACCGCCAAGAGGGTACATGACAACCCCACCACAACGGACTGGCTACCGTGCTGGTTGTAGGGTGTCGAACGTCCATTAATAAAGGGAGCAAAGATGGAAGCGCACGATGGAGGGAATGTAGGCTGCCCGGAACACACTATAGCCTATGTGGCCGGAAGCTCAGTTTAAGTCCAACTCCATGAAAAAGCAAATATGCCAGATCTTAGGGCAAGATGGATAGAGAATGCACCACGTAAGGCGTCCTTCCCCAAATGGTACGCACTAACGGAAAAATTTGGAAATATAGTGGTCAAACCCCTCAGGGGACCATCACATTAAAGACCGAAACAGATGAGACTAATTTTAGTCGCCTCTTACGACAGGCAGGAATACCGCGGGCCTATTCTTACCCCCAAACCCGCAGGGGGGAAAGAAAATGAACCTAAGGACCAAATATTAGAGATGCTTGGAAATTCCGTAGATTGAAACATAAGAGCACCGGATAATCCGATAGTCCATAATAATGATAACAACAGTAATAATAATAATAATAATAATAATAATATTGCGGATTCAATAGCCTGGTGTCTTCCTACTGGACCCCACTTCGCCGACTTTGGTGTCCCTAACCTACTTCAGTTATCCAACAGGAGAAAGGGGACGTATAGTTTCATGTCGATTCCAGAATTTCTTCATTCTGCAGCTAATTGTGTGCCAATATGAAACTTCCTGGGAGATTAAAACTTTGTGCCAGATAAAGATTCGAATTAGGTACATTTGTCTTTTACAGGCAAGCATTCTACCAACTTAGTTAACGAAGCACGATTCACGACCCGTACTTACAGCTTTACTTGCGCTTCTGCTACTTTCCAGACTTCTCAGAAGTTCTCATACGAACCTTGTGGGATTACTGAAAAGCAGAAATTCCGAGTTAGAGTCTTGCTGCAGGACATAGTTTTAATCAACCGGGAAGTTTCAGGCCGGCCGCGGTGGTCTCGCGGTTCTAGGCGCGCAGTCCGGAACCGTGCAACTGCTACGGTCGCAGGTTCGAATCCTGCCTCGGGCATGGATGTGTGTGATGTCCTTAGGTTAGTTAGGTTTAAGTAGTTCTAAGTTCTAGGGGACTAATGACCACAGCAGTTGAGTCCCATAGTGCTCAGAGCCATTTGAACCATTTTTGGTAAGTTTCGACCTCCCCTTTAGTTGCACTTTGCAAAAGCTTTGTAGTTATTGAAAAATCGGCTTAACAGTTATCCGATATTAATGGGTCATGTTCAGTGCCTGGTGATATATTTCAGTGCATAAACCATGTTTATAAATGGCTCTTAGCACTATGGGACTTAACATGTGAGGTCATCAGTCCCCTAGAACTGAGAACTACTTAAACCTAACTAAGTTAAGTACATCACACACATCCATGCCCGAGGCAGGGTTCGAACCTGTGACCGTAGCGATCGCTCGGTTCCAGACTGTAGCGCCTAGAACCATGTTGATAATCTCACATCGATACACTGGTACTGTTCCCAAGGAGTGGCAGGCTTTAAACCTGCAATGACTATGGGAACTCTAAGACTATTTGTGTTTTCGCGACGGAATCTCGTTTGTAGTTGCAAATTGTTGCGTTCCTTCTTTTTTAAGGTTATATGTGTGCTTCCCGGAGGAGAGCAGTGTCGAAATTCATCTGTGAGGACCCGGAGCGGCCGGAGGATATGGCATGAAACTCGATTTACCAGCGGAAGCTCGGTTTTATGGCTTTTGGTGAGACAACCAATTAAAAGAATGAGAAGGCGAAAAGTGTGTCAGAGAGGGGAAGTAGGAAGCGGTGGTGGAAGGGGTGGGGCAGAGTGGTGGAGGTGGGGGGGGGAGAGGAGAATGGGATGTCATAGTCTGTGATTGGTGGCCACTTGTGTGTATGTTGAGTGCGGTCTGCAGCGAGAGGGAGGGAGTATAATCAGCACGAAGGAAAACATTTTTCTTCCTGCCTGGAGCTGAAGGGAGAGATAGCCAAAGATAAAGCCCCAAAGGGAATTCGTTACAATCACTTTATACGTACTAGGAGGGAATTCTGTTCCTTAGAAGCCTAAGCATGAGGATATTGAGCGGGCAATTCAAAACGTAAAGGGATATGGGAAAGGAAGATAACAAAGAGTCACAGGAGAATATGGGCTTGACAATAGGTGTGAGAGGAGAAAGATTAGTTGAGTCCGGCAGTAAATTCATGTAGTAACAGCGAGCATTGTATTCAGGAATAACAAAAGGAGGAGGTATACTTCGAAGAGGCCGTGAGACAGTAGAAGCTTCCAGCTGGCTTATATCAAGGCTACACAGACGTTCCGTAATAAGAAATCGGACTGTAAGGCGTATTGAGTAACAGATATAGACTCAGATCACAATTACGTATAGATGAACGGACTGAATTTTGAGGGAATCATCCGGAAAAATCGGTCTAGAAGGAAGTGGGATACTGAAATACCGAGGAATGATGAGACGCGTTTTAAGTTCAGTAAAGACGTGGATACTGTGATAAGGGACACCACAATAGGCATTCAGTTGAAAACAGTGCACTTCTCTAAAAAGAGCAACCACAGATGTTAACAAACCGTACCCACTGAAAAGGCAGATTTGGAAACGCCTTGGGGACAGAGGAAATATTTCAACTGATCGACGGAAGAAGGAAGTACAAAAATGTTCGGATAAGCGGAAGGAGTACATTGAAGGCCTCTTATGAGGGCGAGAAATTCTCTGATGATGTTTAAAGCGCATATTTGAACCATTAGCTGTTTCTATTTTAAACCCAAATGCCATCGCTTTCGGTCTTGGACCATCTTCTCGGATGAAGGGTTAGAATGGTTTAAGCCACCATATTGTATTAGTCACTACTTAAATTGTGTAGCGCATGCCATGACTGTTAATATATGAGACAGGCCTTTGAAAACAAACATCCGAACTCCAAATGTATACAGAACAGTACGAGTACTAAAATCATTGGGGGGAAATGCCAACCAAATGATTATTCAGGTTGACTTGTAGACTGTATGAGTTTGGCGACATACCATCAGACTTTTGAAAAATGTCATCGACACAATTCCGAAATAGCAATGGTAGACATATGAGAATACTATATCACAATCAACATCAACCAGACCATCCAAGTTGCTGACAAGAGTAATGTACAGAAGAATGGAATAAAATGGAGAATCTGTTTTATGACGATCAGTTTGGGATTTAGGAACGGCAAAGTCGTCGCAGAGGCAGTGGAAGCAACACTGAAGAAAAATCAAGACACTCTCATAATATTTCTCGACGAAGAAAAAGCGTTTGACAATGTAAAATGGCGCAATATTTTGGAAATTCTGAGAAAAATGAAGCGAGCTGCATGGAAAGGCGGGAAATCTGCAGTATTTACAAGAAGAAAGAGGGACCAGTAAGAGTGGAATCTCAAGAATATAGTTCTCGGATTAGAAAAGGTGTAAGATAGGGACAAAATCTTTCGTCCCTAATGTTCAAGTCCGCAGCTCGTGGTTGTGCGGTAGCGTTCTCGCTTCCCACGCCCGGGTTCCCGGGTTCGATTCCCGGCGGGGTCAGGGATTTTCTTTGCCTCGTGATGACTGGGTGTTGTGTGCTTTCCTTAGGTTAGTTAGGTTTAAGTAGTTCTAAGTTCTAGGGGACTGATGACCATAGACGTTAAGTCCCATAGTGTTCAGAGCCATTTGAACCTAATGTTCAATTGTACGCCGAAGAAGCAATGTCGGCAATAAAAGAAAAGTCCAAGAGTGTGATTAAAATTTAGACTGAAATGATATCAGTGATAAAATCCGCTGATGACGTTTCTGTCCTCAGTGAAAGTAAAGAGTCATCAGAGTATCTGTTGAATGGACTTAACGGTCTAATGCAGTGGTCGACAAGCTGCAGCCCGCGGGCGGCATGCGGCCTGAATTAAGTGTTCGTGAGGCCTGTGGTTCTCAGCCGTATTTTATAATAACATGCATCTAGCAACCACCAGCCGGTTCCAAAAACGTGAACTAGCATTGAGAGGTTCTTCAGAATATAGTTTTCCTGCCTTGTGATAAACAAAAATACTTATATTTTAAGATGTTCTACACTTCAATTGACGTTGGTGAATTCGGCCATTAGCTAAATATAGGGGGCAGATGGGTAAGTAGCGCGGCCACTGCGATGTTTGGAGGATAATAAGATGGAGAATGCTTTATTCGTTATCTTCTAGTACTAACAACTCACGGGCGTAAGCGACTCGAAGTAGTCAGCTCCTATGGTATAGATTTTCACACGTTAGTTACATGGATTCGTGAATGCGCATTATAGAGGCGATCCTCGTCAAATGAGGTACATTTTTGTAGCAGGGAGTATGAAATTAAGGTCGGTTGTAATACAACGCAATGAGCAGAGGGAAAATGACAATAAGAACATTTAGTAAACATTTGTGATTGTGTCTCACAGTGGAAAATGCATTTAAATGTTGGAACACTTACTGTTATTATTCACGGATAAAGCAATAAGGCTTCGTGAGGCAATTACAATGTCAAAGCTTCGATGTTGCTAGGATGACAGCAATTTGAAAAGGAGAACAATCGACTAGAATTCTTCCGAATGGCACCAACTTTGAAGGGACAGTACTTGGGAGCCGCCGGTCGACTACTCGCATCCTTGCTATAGATAGTCTTTTCGGGCCTCATATCACACTACTTTATGTAGATTACCAATTGATTATAAAATTTGTACATGTGCGGCCCTAGGTGCCACCCCATAATGTCAACTTTGGCTCTTGAGCGAAAAAGTTTGTCGACCACTGACAGAAGATAGATTGAGGGTAAACCGGAAAAATACAAAAGAAGAAATGGTAATACCGGGCAAGTTAACATTAACATTCATGGTCACGAAGAAAGCGAAGCAGACAAAGTTAAGTAATTCTGCTGGCTTGGAAGCATAAACACCACTGACAGACCAATCAAGGAGGACAGAAAAGCAACCTAGCACAGACAAAGAGGGCATTCGTGGCCAAAGGATGTGTACTGGTATTAAACAAAAGCCCTAACATGAGGAAGAAATTTCTGAGAATATAGATTCGGAGCACAGCGTTGTAAGGCAGTGAAACATGGAGGAAAACCGGAACAGAGCAGTATGGAAGTGTTTGAGTTGCAGTGATACGGATATATGTTGAACATTAGGTGGACTAATAGGGTAAGAAATGCGGGCTTCTACAAAGAATCAAGATCGGTGGAGAAAGAAACATATGGAAGACACTGACAAGAAGAGGGTACAGGATGATAGTACACGTATTAAGACACCAGAGACCTATTTCCGTGGTAGTACAGCAGTGATGGGGAACCTTTGTAGATCTACGTGACGCTCTTTTTTCAAAGAAATATCTGAAAATGACACGTTGTAACGTCAGACTACTCGTAGAACTAAATTTTTATACCGTGTATTACTCTTTCTTTCTTGATTAATTTGTGCTTGTTTAAACAGCTGATAGTGCATGAATGCGAGCATATTTTAAGAGTGAAATTGCACAGGAGTTTGGTCTCTACTGATTAATGAAACAGAACTATTTACTTCCATATTAATACTCTTTATCTGTAATCAGAAATAGACGAGTTGTTGATGTGGTCTTCAGTCCGAAGGCTGGTTTGATGCAGCTCTTCTTCCTGCTCTATCCTGTGCCACTCTCATCATCTCTGAATAAATACTGCAACTTACAACTTTCTGAATCTGTTTACTATATTCATCTCTTGGTCCCTCCTCTACAAGTTTTACCCTTCACACTTCCCTCCAGCACTAAACTGATGATTCCTTGATGTCTCGGAGTGTGTCCTATCAACTGATCCCTTCTTTTAGTGAAGTTGTGTCACAAATTTATCTCCTCAGTTGTATTCAGTACCTTCTCATTAGTTACGTGATCTACACATCGAATCTTCAGCATTCTCCTAAAGCACCATGTTTCTAAAGCTTTTCTTCCCTTCTTTTCTAAACTGCTAATTACCATGTTTCAAAAATGGCTCTAAGAAATATGGGACTTAATATCAGAGGTCATCAGTCCCCTAGACTTACAACTGCTTAAACCTAACTAACCTAAGAACATCACACACATCCATGCCCGAGACAGGATTCGAACCTGCGACCGTTGCAGAAACGCGGTTCCGAACTGGAGCGCTTACAACCGCTCGGTCACAGCGGCCGGCGTCATGTTTAACTTCCATTCATGGCTAACCTCCAGACAAATACCTTCAGAAAAACTTCATGATACTTAAGTCTTTATTAGATATTAATAATATATCGCCTTCAGAAACACTTTTCTTACCATTACCAGTCTAAATTTTATATCCGCTGTACGTTAACCATCATCGCTTATTTTGCTGCCGAAACAGCAAAACCTATCTACTAATTTAAGTCTCATTTCCTAATCTAATTCCTTCAGTATCACCTAATTTAGCCATGTCTTGCTTTTATTGATGTTCATCTTATATGCCCCTTTCAAGACACTGTCCATTCCGTTCGATTGCTCTTCCAAGTCCTTTACTGTCATTGACAGAATTCGAATGTCATCAGCAAACCTCAAACTTTTTATTTTTTCCCCTGAACTTTAATTCCTACTCCAAGTTTTTCTTTGGTTTCCATCACTGCTTGCTCAATGTGCTGAATGAATAACATTGTGTATGGGCTACAACCCTGTCCCGCTCCTCTCACATCCACTGCTTCCCAGGCTTTCGCTTCGTGTATTTTACCCCTGTCACCTTCAGAGAGTATTTCAGTCAACACTCTCTAAAACTTTCGCTAAGTCTACAAATACTATAAACACAGCTTTACCTTCCCTTAACCTATCTTCTAAAATATGTCGTAAGATCAGTAATGGCTCACGTGTTCCTACATTTTTCCGGAAGTCAAACTGATCTTCCCCGAGATCGACGTCTACCAGACTTTCCATTCTTCTGTCAAGAATTCGTGTTAGTATTTAGAAACTACGACTTATTAAACTAATAGTTCAGTAATTCTCAAATCTGTCAGCAACTGATTTCTTTGGAATTTGAATTACTACATTCTTCCTGACGTCTGAGAGTATTTTGGCTATCTCATACATCTTGCTCACCAGATAGTTCCCCTAAGGCTATCAGTAGTTCTGACGGAAGGTCGACTGTTCCATATGTCTCATTTCGACTCAGATCTTTCAGAAAATTGTCAAATTCTTCTCGCAGTATCGTATCTCCCGTGTCATCTTCATCTACAGCCTTTTGCGTTCAGGCTCACCTCTCTTGTATAGACCCTCTACATAGTTCTTCAACATTTCAGCTTTCCCTTCTTTGCTTAGGACTGATTTGTCACCAAAGCTCTTGATATTCATACAGCTGATTCTCTTTTCTCCAAACGTATCTTTAATTTTCCTGTGGGCGATATTCAACTTCCCCTAGTGAGATATGCTTATAAATCTTTATGATTTACACAGAAATAATGAAGATAACTTTTTTAGATTATCTAAGTGATAGAAAAATTAATTTATTTCTGCTGTTTCCAATTCGATGTTAAATAGTTTATATTAGATGCGTATTCCGTAATTTTGAGCAGAATGCATGTTGAGCCCTATGAAGAACGGCTTCTTAGCGGGTCATTAGTGTTATTCTTTCAGAAGACTGGAATTGAATTCCACGTTTCCATAATTTTAATGTCGATAGTTTTGTTCATAGTGCGTGATAACTTTCTTAATTCCTTTACTTCCAATTCTTTTCATATTTTGATAAATTTTGTAGTCTGTATTTAACTAGACTAAAATCTATAAGCCGCACATCTGTTTCTTCAATTTACAACCACTCAACTTTAGGCCAGTTCAGTTATCTCGTGAAGCCACATCTGAATTCATATTAATTTCAGCGTTTCACAAATGTAAATTTCTCAGTGACTTCTTTTTGGTTTGGCTTTTCGTGAAAATCCAAATCACTGGCACATTTTTCAAAATTTTGGAAATACTTGTAGTTTTTTGGAAGCAATACATTTATTATAAATTTACAACTTTGCCTCAAAAGTGCGATTAATATCTATCAAAACAATAACTGATTTGTTTGTGCCTTGAAGCCTTACGTTCAAATCATAGAAATGCTGTCACACGTCCATAGAAAAACATCTGATTTGTAAGCGTTTTCTTTCAACATTTTTGTCATAAAAGTCAGCACATGACCCCGCATAAAATGTCTTTTGACAATGACCAGGTCCTTTACTATTTCGTGTTTTTCAACTGACCTCAAAGATTTCTTCAATTTCAACGTTCCGTTGACACGAAACCAACAATTTAATTAAATTTCATAATGCGTTTATTAACGAATCTGTCAACAGTTGCGGTACTTACATTTGGCAACTAGTTTCAAACCTTACAGGTTCATTTTCAAGCCTGACCCACTAAGGATGCACTGAAAGTACCTAATCTTAATAATGAACATCAAAGTGGCAACACATACTTCATAAAACGCCAGCAGAATGAATGTCACAATCCAAACGTGCCTCTCAGTTTGATTTTGACTTGCTAAGAGGCAAGTGTTGATCGTGACTTTCATTCTGCAAACTTTTTGTATAGGATGTTTTGCCTCTTTGATGTTCATTATTAGGATCAGACACTTTCAATGCAGTCTTAGTAAGCCAGGTTTGAAAATGAACCTGTAAAGTTTGAAACCAGTTGCCAAATATAAGTATTGCAACTGTTGACACATTCGGTAATAAACACGTTATGACCACAAAGTGAACGTGGAAGCAAACACATGTTCGACAGCAGTATTTCAAATGGTTCAAATGACTCTGAGCACTATGGGACTTAACATCGGAGGTTATCAGTCCACTAGAACATAGAACTACTTAAACGTAACTAACCTAAGGACATCACACACATCTGTGCCCGAGGCAGTATTCGAACCTGCGATCGTAGCGGTCGTGCGTTTCCTGACTGAAGCGCCTAGAACCGCTCGGCCACTCTTGCCGGCTAGCAGCGTTTGACCAGGAAATTCTCACTGTGTAAACCAGTCGATAATACACCCTAACATGAAGCGCTGCTACCGATAGTGCAAATAACTGACAATTATTAAACTAAAACTGTAGAGCGAGTTGTACAAGTGAACTACAAATCAGACATTAAGTAGCGTATAAAATGTTTTATCCATGCGAAATCACATAAAAGCGGGACATTTATGCGTCCCCAAGAAACTGTCGGGACAACATGACATTTTGGAAAAAAAAAAACACAAATGGATACTGAAGACTACGGCCATTGTACACCGATGAGCCAAAAAGATATGACCACCTGCTTAATACCTTGGTTGTAAGACTTTGGAACGACATACATCACTGCTTCTGCGTATCCGGAATTCGACAGTTTGCTGGTAGGTTTCTGGAGACATCTGGTATTAGATGTCAATGCACAGGTCACGTAATTCGCGTAAATAAGAGGCCACTGATTTGCGTACGTGGGTGATGTCGCCCGATAGCGACCCACATGGGTCCACAGAATTTACGTCAGGCAAATTTGGTCGCAGGGACATCAATGTGAGTTCACTGTAATTCTCCTTAAACCATTGTAGCACGCTTCTGCCTCTGAGACACGGACAATTATATTTCTGAAATGTAACATCTCCATAGGGGAAGACATCAACCATGAAGGGATACAGGTGGTTCGCAGCTGTCAGTATGTCTTCGATTACTATTACAGGCCCCATTCAAGCGTAGTGAAAGTAACTCAAAGCATAGTACTGCTCCCGCCAGCCTGTGCTGCACGTTTCGAGGCGCCGTTCACCTCGATGACGGCGTTTGTTGAGACGACCATCGATATAGTGTAGCAAAAATGTGATTCATTCCAAGTACCGACACGTTCCTATTGATCGATGGTTGAATCCCGATGGCTCCTGCCCACCGAAATCGTAAAGGACGATGTCCTTGGGTCAACTGGTGAACACGTAAGTGTGATCTGCTGCGGAGCTAGATTTTCAATAATGTACAATGAACGATTATCTCGGAAACACTTGTGCGTGCATGAGCATTGTGATCTTTCGGCAGGGATGCCAGAAATGGTGATCACCATCTGTTTACTTTACAGAGTAGACAAGCTTGCGAACTCCATCTTCTGAGAAGAGTCGTGGACGTTCAATTATTTTCCGCCTACTTCTGGTTTCACTGTCCTTCTACCTCTTTCTGTAAATTCTCACGACAGTGGCATGTGAATAGAAGTTTATAACAAAGCAGAACATTAAGTAATATACTAGAGGACAAAGTAAAGGAGACGATGAAAAAGGGAAGATATGGAAAGGGAAGTGAACCGAGAGGAGTTATGATGGAATGTGGAAATGTTGGCACCCTCAAATGGTGAGACTTATATGTAAATTGTTCATCTTGTGGAGGGAGAGAAAATACCAAAGGAATGGTGTGCGTCATAAATATTCGCTATCTCAAAAAAGGAAATACGAAGCACCCAAATATTCAAGTAAGTATTATGACATGTATCAGTAGACTTTTTAGCGCTATACTGAAAAACAGGTTGGACAATAAGACTGAGGGAAAGGATGCAACTATACAACGCAAGTTTTGACGATCTTGTATGCATCATATTTGTAGCCTTAAGCAAATAAGTGTGAACCTGTATTCTAAGGGTCAGGAAGTACATCTTACATTTGTGGATTTAGAAAAAGCGCATGATTCTGTACCCATCAACGGACATGGGAAGCGATGGAGTATATAGGTGAAGAAACACAAAAGATACCCCTAATTCACAGAATATCCCGCGCATCAGTTAAGGTAAGGAGAAAGCTGAGTGAGACAATCCAAACATCGAAAGGACTTAGACAGGGCTCCACTATGTCGCCGACTGTGCTTAAAATGTATATGCAGCATATATATTCGAAAGGTGGAATCAGTCTTGAGGAAGTATGGGATTTCCTTCCCAGCTTAGTACTATCTAGCCAACGATCAGGTACTGATAACACCATGTAGAGAGGAAGTCAAATTTGTGATAAAGAAGTTGATGGAAGCATTTGAATGAGGCAGGTTTAAAATCAATATCATAAAAACAGAATATCTACTAGTGGGAGGGGGTGGAAGGGGTATAGTGCTACTGCAAGGAACTATTAACACAGTTAAGCAATTCAGATACTTACTATCGATTATCCATTCCTCGAGAAGTTGTGAAGCAGGTGTGGAACGCAGGATCTGGCCGGCAAGAGGAGCAATTAAAATGATAAATGGATTTCTGTGGAGACAGGAAATATTAAAAGACGCAAAGAAGAGGATTCTGCAGACAGTAGTGATACACATACAGTGCAGAAGAAAGGGCCCTGGGAGAGCAGCACAGAAACAGGCTACAGGCAGTAGACATGGATCGAATAAGAAGGGCAGCCAGGATACCCAGAACTGAGCAGAGAATAAATGAGGAAATTAAAGAGGTAATGGACATCGAACAACCAAATAATTGAGACTAGAGCTCTTCAATGGTATGACCATGTACGGCGAATGGAGCAATGACGATTTCCGCCGCCGGGAAGGGGGAAGTTGAACGTCTGAGATTAACATGGAGAGCGGAAGTAATAGGAATGATGAAGACAGATCTGAAAAAGGAACGCTGCCACGATCATGAAAGATGGCAAACGTGAATACAGGGCAATTGCTGAAGAGCGGAGAAGTGCTTCAAAATAAGTGAGTAAGTCAGTCAGTCAGTCAGTCAGTACACGTTCTCCTCCCCTATTCAGAGGCACTTACTCTTCTTTAAGCCGTCCCATCACTTTGGGGTTATGATCTCCATCCTTCAACTCTTCCATTCAAATCAGTCTTCCACAAAAATGTTCATCATTTACCTCTCACCTAATCCTAAAAATCTGAATATCTTACTTTAAGAAAATCTCAAGAAAATCGTCAGTCTTTTGATGTATAAACTTTAAATAATTTGACAGCTTTTGAAGTCTTAGAAAACTTTTATATATTCTGGGACAAGGGGGATGAACAGCAATTCATAGAATAAAATTTAAAGTTCCAGATCTAATACAATAATTCAGAGAAGGTTGGCAACGGATAATCTTGCTGGTGAAAAGCGGTAGACTGAAGGAAACCTTATCTGATACTGATGAGTTAAGTTAGTATGCTCCGTCAATAATACGTACTGATGAGGCCTAAATAATCAGCTTTTAGTTATTTAGCCACCGCATTCAGTAGCGCATTACGACCAGCTGGAAGGAGAACACGTACTTACGGCAATCTTAGTTATTTGAAATATTACGACTGAGTTCCCGCTTTGTTCTGTGGAGTGAGCGCCAGTTTCTCGCTGAAAACCGTAGCGTGAGGATCCAAGGAACCAGAGCCCACGCCAAACTTAGTGCCTCGTCTGAAGCTATCATACGCCTGCAGAGCCTCACGTGCCGAACAATGGAGTGGAATCTTAAGCAGGGCTGCCGGCTTCTCGATTGCTCTTCGTGACGTGAATTATGAATGAACACACTGAGCCTCGGCTCTGTTCCGTATATAAGGCGGAAGAAATAGCAGTGGCGCTAAAAACGAATGCACTGAGCATGAAAGCAATGCGGAAAATATCTGTCTGCTATTCCATCGACGACTTTTGGAGGGAACTTGCTGGCTCCTATCCTGCAGTCTTAGAAAAGCTGGTCGTGTCCTAAATTGAACTGAATAGGACTTACGTAATTTACTTTCAACGAGAGATTCCCTATCCTCCTCAGTTATTAAGTACTATAGATGCTACAACAAAATTAAATTTTATTCTAGTCAAGGCAATTAAGTAAGCATTCTGTTCCTAGTTGCAGATTGTAATTTGCACATGTGCTTCTGTCACGTTGAACAATTCTCTTCAGCTGTCGTTGGCCTCGTCCTTGCAGGGTCTTTTTCAGGCCGCAGCGTTGTCGGAGATTTGATGTTTTACCGGATTCCTGATAATCACGGTACACTCGTGAAACGGTCGCACGGGAAAATCCCCTATTCATCGGTACCTCGGAGGTGCTGTGTCCCATGGCTCGTCCGCCGTCTATAACACCACGTTCAAAATCACGTAAATCTTGATAACCTGCCATTGTAGCAGCAGTAACAGAATTAGCAATTGCGCCAGACACTTTATGTCTTATACAGGCATTTCTGACCGCAGCGCCGCATTCTGCCTGTTTACATTTTATTTGAATACGCATGCCTATAACAGTTTCTTTGGCGTTTCAGTGTAGATATTGTTGTGATTCAGCAAAATGTCCTGGTACGCGGCACATATGCAACATTAGGACATAAATGCGTTTTTTATATTACTAATAATAAGATTTGGGGGATTACGTTGACCAATTTCGTTAAAAATTGACCACGAAATACATAACACAAAATGTTCAAAATGTCTTATTATACCAGGAAATACAACTTTTCCCAATTCTTTTTTTATGACTGCCAAAAGAACAGTTGCTTTTTTCTCTGAGACAAAGAGATCTATTTTGCAACTAGTGTGCTGCACAAATGTGAAATTCTTACATCGAGGCAAGTTGCATCTGAGAAGACTTTTCTGGGTTTTATTCATTCGGGTAGTTAACTGATATGGAACATCATTTGTTTTCATTAAAAATAATACCAATCGCCGTTGTATAGGTTTATTTCTAGGCAACCAGTTTCGACGTTACACTACGTCATCTTCAGGCCTAAACTGCTCCAGTCCAGTAACCTTCGTGTTATAAATATAGCAGTGCCTTTAACAGGTCTCGTAAAATATATATAAGAGGCCTGTTCAGAAAGTAAGCTCCGATTGATTACCAAATTGAAACCACAGTGAACATCAGAAGTGTTTTACTTGTAACAAATAGCTACACCTTTCAGCTACTTCTCTACGTAGTCGCCGTACTGACTTAGACTTTTGTCATAGCATTGTACCAACTTTTCAATAGCCTCATCATAGAAGGCAGCCGCCAGTGCTTTCCGCCAATTCTCCACGCTGGCCTACACCTCGTTGTCTGTGTCAAAATGTTGTCTTCAAAGACAGCGGTTCATGTGACCAGAGATGAAACTCAGGGGGAGACAATTGCGGACTGTATTGTGGGTAATCTAACATTTCCATTTGAAAACGATGCAGGATCATCTTCATTGCCCCTGCAGAATGCGGCTGAGAATTGTCTTGAAGAAGAAACAGCACGACAGTTATGTAATGTTAGCTGCATAGCTTCAGGCGAAATTTCTCACCAGGCCCTCGTACTTGGCGGCAGACACTATTTTCTAGACATCTTTACGCACTCACTGCGAGCTCAGAAATGAGAAGAGCGACGTGATGCTAACTGGGGTTATACTAGAGACACTACCCAACACATCTGTGCAAAGCTTTATCGGATTTTCATAGTCGTTTCCATTTCGCGACCGATCGGAGCTTACTTTCTGAACGCCCCTCGTATATATATTCGCGACCGATCGGAGCTTACTTTCTGAACGCCCCTTATATATATATATATATATATATATATGTGTGTGTGTGTGTGTGTGTGTGTGTGTGTGTGTGTGTGTGTGTGTATGAAGTGCGTATGGAGCCTGAACATGGCAAACTGAAATGCCGACACCCATTTACGCTTAATTTCGCTGCTATATCCTAACGGATACGTTCATCGTAAGTCCGACATTGATTTCTGCAGATGTTTCACGAAGTGTTGCTTGTATGTTAACACTGACTACTCTACACAAACGCTTGATCGTTAAGTGAAGGGCTTCGGCTACTGCTATATCGATCATGAGAGGTAATGTCTGAAATTTGGTACTTTCGGCACACTCTTGACCCTGTGGATCTCTGAATATTAAATTCCCTAAGGATTTCAGAAATGGAATGCTCCACGTGTCTAGTCTCAACTACCATATTGGGTTCAAATTCTGTTAATACATATAACGTGGCCATAATCACGTCGGAAACCTTGTCGCATATTTAAAAAAAAATGCAACGGCTGTAAGAGAACTGAAAAGAAACCAGACGAATAAGTTTTCTAGAAAGTACTCAGAGTACAAATCTCACGCCACAGGAAGGCCGTTAAGTTTGTGCATTGACCAGAAATGTTATGTAGACTCACGAGGTATCGTGTGAGCTCACATAACGAGTAGCGAGGGCAGCAGTAAATTGGCCGTGACCGTATATTATAGTCATACTTGAGGCCCTGCAGGGAGGTGTCCAGAAGCGGCAATTTGGAAGGGGAAGTGCGGGCTGCCACACTGTATAAAGATGGAGGTTTGCTTAGCCTGTGACAGAGTTAAGTACAGACATTGTTCCAAGGTGGACGTCTATGCAGGTGAGGTAAAGGGCCTGGACTTGTAGTATTCGCTCTGGGTTTGCTTACACTCATACTTAGCTGCGTACCTCCCTCCATAGAATTCTGTCATCAAAAGTAGTGCACTTTCATTCAAGTCATTATACAATTGTGGCTCAGACGAACAGTTAAAGATTGTAATTATTCAACTCTTGCCTGTGGTCGATTATTTCGCGATGGAGTTTCCTAACTTCTTCATACCTACAGTTGGCCATCTCCATGTTAGCTGACTAGAAAGACTATCTCCAGTCTCCAGTGTTAGTGAACATCTAGACCACTCACTGAACAAGAACCCCTCTTACATTACTTGAATAGCGCGAACTCAGCCACTGGCAGAGCCAGGAGAGCAAAAGTGCTCCTGAGAAGAAGAAGAAGAAGAAGAAGAAGAAGAAGAAGACGATCCCTATCCAGAGCCAAGGAACAGATGGTGCCTGTAAAAGATGGGAGAAGAGGTCGGGACCAGCCCAGGAGACAGACAGCACCTGGAGACAGTGTGGTTATACTAAGAAGCGCCAATGGTGATGCAGCCACGGTAGCAGTGGATCGACAGCGCCCATAGTAGAGGAGGAGATTCCAGAAAGAAGCAAGGGGCAGCTAATGGCACCACGAGGACGTCGACGTGGCGTGAGGGCATCCGGCAGCCACAGCTGTCAGCATGGGGTCGCAGATGGTGCGCACAGGTGGTGCATACACACCTGCAGTTGAGGACAGTGGCACAAAGTCGCAGAAGACAGTTCAAGAGGCAGAGAGCAGCAGTGGCAGCTGCAGTGTGTCACATGATGTCCAGACGATTGTGCAAGAAGCGGTGAACAACAGTGGCAGCTGCAGAGTACCGCATTAAGTCGCAGATGACGGTGCAAGTAACAGCGAGCAGCAGCGGCAACTACAGGGTCCCTCATGAGGTCGTAGACGATGCAGAGGCGGCGCAGAAGCACTGGTGAAAATAGACAGCAGTGCCGGTAACACACAACGTGAGGGCAACCAGCGGAGACGCAGCTCAGATAGACAGCCGAGGTTGCAGATGGTGGCATGAGACAGCAGAAGGGAGACACATACACTGGTGACGGCGGTGGTGACGCTTGACGGAACAAGGACAATGGTTCGCAGTAGATGGTTCAACAACATCAGTGAGAAGCTCAATGTTGCGTTAAAAGACTAATCGGTATGTAACGATACATATATAACGTTTCTGGTGCAGGCTACGATTTTTTTGTCAGATGTGATAAAATTACTACATAATAAACTACTGGCCATTAAAATTGCTACACCACGAAGATGACGTGCTAAAAACGCGAAATTTAATCAACAGGAAGAATATTCTGTAATATGAAAATGATTAGATTTCAAAGCTTTCAAACAAGGTTGGCGCCGTGCTGACATGAGGAAAGTTTCCAACTGATTTCTCATACACAAACAGCAGTTGACTGGCGTTGCCTGGTGAAACGTTGTTGTGATGCCTGGCGTAAGGAGGAGAAATGCGTACCATCACGTTTCCGACTTTGATAAAGGCCGGATTGTAGCCTATCGCGATTGCGGTTTATCGTATCGTGACATTGCTGCTCGCATTGGTCGAGATCCAATGACTGTTAGCAGAATATGGAATTGGTGGGTTCAGGAGGGTAATACAGAATTCCGTTTGGGATCTCAACGGCCTCGTATCATTAGCAGTCGAGATGACAGGCATCTTATGTGCATGGCTGTAACGGACCGTGCAGCCACGTCTCGATCCCTGAGTCAACAGATGGGAATGTTTGCAAGACAACAACCATCTGCACGAACAGTTCGACGACGGTTTCAGCAGTATGGATTATCAGCTCGGAGACCTCGGCTGCGGTTACCCTTGACGCTGCATCACAGACAGGAGCACCTGCGATGGTGTACTCGGCGACGAACCTGGGTGCGCGAATGGCAAAACGTCATTTTTTCGGGTGAATCTGGGTTCTGTTTACAGCATCATGATGGTCGCATCCGTGTTTGGCGACATCGTGGTGAACGCACATTGGAAGCGTGTATTCGTCATCGCCATACTGGCGTATCACCCGGCGTGGTGGTATGGGGTGCCATTGGTTAAACGTCTCGATCACCTCTTGTTCGCATTGACGGCACTTTTAACAGTGGACGTTACATTTCAGATGTGTTACGACCCATGGCTCAACCTTTCATTCGATCCCTGCGAAACCCTACATTTCAGCAGGATAATGCACGACTGCATGTTGCAGGTCCTGTACGGGCCTTTTTGGATACAGAAAATGTTCGACTGCTGCCCTCGCCAGCACATTCTCCAGATTTCTCACCAACTGAAAACTTATGGTCAATGGTGGCCGAACAACTGGCTCGTCACATTACGGCAGTCACTACTCTTGATGAACTGTGGTATCGTGTTGAAGCTGCATGGGCAGCTGTACCTGTACACCCCATCCAAGCTCTGTTTGACTCAATGCCCATGGCTGTCAGGGCCGTTATTACGGGTAGAGGTGGTTGTTCTGGTTTCTGGTTTCTCAGGATCTATGCACCCAAATTGCGTGAAAATGTAATCACATGTCAGTTCTAGTATAATACATTTGTCCAATGAATACCCGTTTATCATCTGCATTTCATCTTGGTGTAGAAATTTTAATGGTGAGCAGTGTAGTTTGATGGCACTAAGAACAATCTAAATGAGTTCTGTGACGGTTGTGATCTAGTGTTTCAACTTACAGACCCAGAGCAGCACGAAACCCTTTTTGTAACTTTTAAAATTAAAATTGTGGGCTCAGCAGTGTAGCACATTATTAGTAGAAAACTACGCTAGTAAAAGCACATATGACTTCTACACGTTTCAGTTGTTTGCAAGTGGGCAAGAACGTGCGGAAGGTATTGCTCAGTGTAGCCTGAGGTTGGACACCATTCAGCACCATTTCAGGGAAGCAATAAGTGACCATGCAACAATCTGAGCTAGAAGGTCGACTTGCTTTCATTTGGACATGAAGCCCAGTAGTGTTTATTCAAGGTATTTACAATGACAGGATAAAGACAAGAGAGAGTGAGTGAGGTGAGCAGCTAACGTCAGCAAAGGCTATAAAGATAGCTCTTACAGAGACATCTCGACCCTAGAAATGATGATGGTGTGGTGCTGCCAAGAAGAAAGCCACCAAGTATTTCACGTGTGGGAAGCCAGGGTATATGGTGCTACAGTGTCATGCATTTAGAAGAATAAGAAAGGTGGGGCCGGGTGTATCAAGAAAAGGCATGGAAACTGATCAGTCACAAGTAGTGAGGTGCACACAATGCAATTCTAAAAGCCACAGAGGCGTGCCTCTGACGTCTGTTGTTATTGTTGTTGTGGCCTTCAGTCTTGAGACTGGTTTGATGCAGCTCTCCATGCTACTCTATCCTGCGCAAGCTTCTTCATCTCCCAGTACCTACTGCAGCCTACATCCTTCTGAATCTGCTTGGTGTATTCATCTCTTGGTCTCCCTCTACGATTTTTACCCTCCACGCTGCCCTCCAATACTAAATTGGTGATCCCTTTGATGCCTCAGAACATGTCCTACCAATCGATCCCTTCTTCTAGTCAAGTTGTGCCACAAACTCCTCTTCTCCCCAATCCTATTCAATACCTCCTCATTAGTTATGTGATTTACCCATCTAATCTTCAGCATTCTTGTGTAGCACCACATTTCGAAAGCTTCTATTCTCTTCTTGTCTAAACTATCTATCGTCCATGTTTCACTTCCATACATGGCTACACTCCATACAAATACTTTCAGAAACGACTTCCTGACACTTAAATCTATACTCGATGTTAACAAATTTTTCTTCTTCAGAAACGCTTTCCTTGCCATTGCCAGTCTACATTTTATATCCTCTCTGCTTCGACCATCATCAGTTATTTTGCTCCCCAAATAGCAAAACTCCTTTACTACTATAAGTGTCTCATTTCCTAATCTAATGTTTTAAATGCAAACGAAACGGTCACTACACTAGTAACTGCCCAGAAAATGTTTGTCGTGCACAGAATGCAAATAGGAAAACTAAAGGCAATGAAAAATAAATAATGGCGTGAGAAAGCAATCGCCTTACGATTTGACTGGAAAGTTATTAAAAGTCGACTGCAAAAGTAAAATTTTTTTTATACAATTGATGTGTCAGGACGCCGTTAGTAATTGCCTGAAATTTCTAGTAGATAGCGATGCGCAGATAAGCCTTGTTAGGAGGTTTGAGAAAGGGAGGTCAATATAAACCAGCTGAACATATTAGGATTCGGGGAACCGGTAATGAGGTTGCAAGGACAGAGGGAACAGTAACTCTCGAATTATGAACGAAAAGCGGGATGCAAGTGAGGTATCGTTTCCACGAAACTGGGGAAGATATGGCTCTCCCATTTGATGGGCTGATGGGCAGAGACTATTTCAAAGAACATGGAGTCGTAATCAGTTATGCCACCGGAAGCCTGTGGATCCGAGGGGAACACATAAAAAATGAAGACAGAGCAAGAGTGTCAGTCCCAACCAGTGTAGATTGGCATTAGAAGTTACGTTTATGGAGGTACAAGAAAGAGAAATCTCTCTCAGAGAAGCTTCAGACGCTCACTGAAAAGCATCTAATGAAAGGAAGACGGAGTCACATGGTGAGCTCAACACTGTACATTCAAAGAAAGTAGAAGGCTCTTGCAAGAGATTCTTAAGCGCAAAGCGAGAAACATGTGGAGAGGGAAGAATGAATAGTGACAGAAAATCATTAACTGCCAGGACAAAAAAGAGGCAGGCAACACATAATGGCGGAAGAGGCAAAAAGTGCACAAACAAATTGTTTCAGCATTTACAATAAGTCCACGGGAGAAACGGGCGTGTCGAAAAGAATGAGAGACGCTGTCATCTGAAACAGGAAATCACCAAAGGCCTGTATTTACCTGAGGCATTAGCGAAAATAGAATCACGAGAACGCCTAATGGGAGTGTTGAACGCTACCGAGGAGGATGTGGATAACACTGTGAACACAAACGAAGGTGATCCAGTAGGAAGTTGAGAACACTATTATGGAAATACAGAGAACCGTCATCTGAAGTTGACTGCCCACGAGTCTGCTGCCGCCAGCATACCTCACGCATGAAGACCACAAAGATAAGATACGATAAATTACGGCTCATACCGAGGCGTACAGATAATCGTTTTTCCTTCTGTCTATTTGCGAATGAAACAGGGGGAAATAACAGGTGGTGGTACAGAGTAACCTCTGCCACTCACCTTACGGTGGCTTGCGGAATATCCATGTAGATGTCAATGTTAGAGGATGCAATTTTTGTACCAAGTAAAAGTAGTAGCGATATTCCCTTGAATTTAATTCCGAAAGAGTTGGATGCCAGTGGAAAGAAAAAGCGGCGAATAGTCACCGTTCATAGGCGACTTAATGGTGTCTCCCTAAGTTCAGTGTATCCACTGCCAAGAATAGGAGAAATTATTGACGGTTTAGGAAAGGCAAAGTATTCCTCAACCCTCGACTTAGCAAAGGACTATTATCAAGTCTTATTAGACAAACAGGAAAGTCAAAGACGACTTTCAAAACGTTGTACGGGCTCTACGAGTACAAACTAATCCCCATGGGTCTTAAAACAATTTCAACTAAATACCTACGTATTACAATTACGAACAACTTAAATTGGAAGGAACACATAGAAAATGTTGTGGGGAAGGCAACTGAAGATTGCATTTTATTGGCAGGACACCTAGAAAATGTAACAGACCTACTAAGGAGACTGCCTACACTACGCTTGTCCGTCCTCTTTTAAAATACTGCTGCGCGGTGTGGGATTCTTACCAGATAGGACTGACGGAGTGTATTGAAAATGTTCAAAGAAAAGCAGCACGTTTTTTACTATCGCGAAATATTGGAGAGAGTGTCACAGAAATGATACAGGATTTGGGCTGAAAATCGTTAAAAGAAAGGCGTTTTTCGTTGGACGGAATCTTCTCACGAAATTCCAATCACCAACTTTCTCCTCCGAATGCGTATTTTGTTGACACTGACCTATATAGGGAGGAACGATCACCACGACAAAATAAGGGAAATAAGAGCTCGTACGGAAACATATAGGTGTTCATTCTTTCCGCGCGCTATGCGAGATTGGAATAATAGAGAATTGTGAAGGTGGTTCGATGAACCCTCTGCCATTCACTTAAATGTGATTTGCAGAATATCCACGTAGATGTAGATGTAAAACAGCTCCTGGTACATTTCAGAAGTTAATGGACTCCGTTCTGACAGTGCTTTGGCTCCTGTTTAGAGGAACATAACGTGCGGCTGACGGAGTTATCTGAAAGGCTTAGATTCCACAACCTACAACTATAAGTGGAGAAGTGCAAATTTTTGCGAAAGGAGATGTGCTATTTGGCTTACATTTTATCGGCCGTACGCTTGCGGCCAGATCCACAGAAGGTCAAAGGGATAAAGGAATATCCACACCCCAAAACAAAGTAGCAATTAAAGGCGTATTTAGACCTTGTGGGATGCAACAGCAAAACCGCGAAGCTGCTACATGAACCATTGAAGAAAGAAGTGCCTTAGACTTGGGTTGTCGAGCAAGAAAATGGTTTTCAGCATTCAAGAGAGTAGCTGGTCCGTCCGTCTTTAGTACAGTAATCTGACTTTGAAAAGGACTCTATAATTACTGCCGAAGCTAATCAGTCAAGGACTGGGGTAGTTTCCAGTCAGTAAAAATCGGAAGCGACTTACCTGTCCCGTACATCGAGGACGTTAAACAAGGCAGAAAGATGGTACAGTACGAGTGAGAGAGAGATGTTTGCCACTTGTTGGGCAGTGAAATATTTTAGTCGGTATGTATTGATTTTAGTGACCATAAACTCATAAGATGGATGGGTACCATATCACACCCAGACTGATGTAATTCAGGTACAAGACTGGCAAACGAAATTAAGTCGTCGACACACTTTGGCGAGTGAGAGAGGTCAGGGCTTGTGCGCGGTCGGGAGATGACAGTAGCAAGTTCAAGACACGGCGGAAACAGTAGCCGTGGCGCGGGTCAGGGACCCACCGGCAGGCGACAACAGCGGGGCTGTTGGCGCAGACAGGCAGGCGGCAGGCTCAGCCGACAAGGACACAGGACGCGAAACAGCTGATCCAAGAACAGTAAAAGATATCATTCAGGAGACAACTGAGTCAGAAAAGGCGGAAGAAATAAGAGCTACTGAAAAAGCCGCAATATTAAAGCAGTTTCAAGACTCTCCCACTGGAAGGCGTAGGAAGAACATATGAGCGAGTAAAGAAATACCGACAATGGGACGGTATGAAGAAAAATATAGAATAATATATCCGGAAATGAGAAATTTATCAAAAGAATAAACTCGCAGGGAAACCATAAAGATGCCTCTAGAGACCACCGAGACGCCTGATGACGTTTTAGAAAGGTGTGAAATTGACACATAGGTCCAGTTTACGGTAGCTGAGAATCTGTTGAAAGACAATATGGCGGCACAGTAGCGAGGGTGTTAGTTGACAACATTATACTGATGTTTGGAAAACCGTCAGCATTGTTAAGTGACGCGAGAACTTATTTTATGAGTGAGAGTATGCAAATAGTACGTAAAGTACTGCATATTTAGAAGATACAGACAACAAGTTACCACCATGAAACAAACGGAGCATTAGAGAGGTCGCACCGAACACTAACGGTGTTGCAACATTGTGTAAATGGAACATTGAATAACTGTGACACTTGGGTTCCATTCGCGGTTTTTGTGTGAAGTACAACACTGCACAGTGCGACAGCTTATACGCCACATGAATTGTTTTTCGGAGGTATTCCAGGGATATTGCAGAAAGAAACGACTGGAGTGAGGTATAATTTCAGTGGTTTATGTAGCAGAGCTAAAGTTGCGCAGGCAGCAAATGAACCTAGGTGCCAGAACACAGAATACACAATGTAAGATAAGAAATAAGGAATATTATGATAGGACCCAGAATCCAAAGGAATTCCGATGTGGGAATAAGATTGTGGTTTTTGATGATACTGTACGGGGCCCAATATTGTAATCTGTCTGAAACGAAATCAATATCTCACCGTTCATCCACAACAGGCTGAAGGAGTTTTTCTAGTTGGAGTCATGTAATATGAGTGCAGCAGAATGCAGTGCAGAATTTGCATTAAAATGGCACATATGAAAAATAGAAAAGGCGCTGACTGTGATTGGGCAATTGGCACGGCATGAATCCCGTATAAGGAAACGAAGAATCTTAAACTTCATGGGCGAGGTTAGTAAGATTCTGTCCTTATAAGGACAACAGAAACGTCTACTCAGACTTTCGAAGAAGCATTGTGACAATAGTTAAAGCAACCTTGACTAGTTTTAATCAAACGGTAAGCTCCATAGTGAAAAAAGAAGAAATTATGACGCATTGAATGAAGCAATTGAGCCGTCTCGTAGTATAGTGTGAGGACAGCACTGACAAACGTTTACAGCGAGCCGTAATTTTGATCAGCATAAACGAACAACTGATACAACTGAAGGGCATTTTCAGTGAGCTACAACATGAATACGATATGTTAATCTCAGAGATTGTCAACGCTCAGAAAAGTGTTCTGCCGTCGCACATGATCGATCCACTTCAGATCGTAAAGTATCTAGAACTAATAAAAGATGACATCAAATACAATCGTTTCCCTGTCGGCCTTAAGGAAGACGGAGGACACCAATTAATTAGAATTGTTGATCTGGATTTTTCCTTTGCTGGAAACTTCTTAAGTTATGTGTTAAATATCCCGCTAGTACAGAACGACGTGTATAACTTCTACAAAATACTATCGTTACTGTTAGAAGTGGACGGAACGAAACATTTATTTACGTATATTGGCCCAGACATAGAGCTAATGCTAACTGATAACGCGAAAAGTCACAATGTGAAGTTAAATAACGAGCAGCCGGTAGATGAGAACCTCAGAATATGAAAGCGGATGTTTATACTTTTGTCCACATATGATCATGAGACGTGTGAGGCTAAGATGCTGCAAACAGTGAGAGAAGTTCCGAAAGATAACTTACAGAAGCTAATAGTGTTAAATGAAAGTTTGTGGACACCCTTAATGAATAATGAATGGCTCTTTGTTACCGTGGCAGACGAAGATATTACCGTCAGAGAAATATTTAGGTAACTGTCGTCGGTATATGCTTAGATAGTGATACAGTCTGAACATACAACACGAATAAATGTCCTAAGTAGTGATATTGAGCCGAACTTAAGCATGGAAATAGGTTGCTGCATAGTGAACAATGAGAGGAAGAATAAAAGCGAACTTAAGATGGAACTGCCAAAACAGCCTATCGTTAGGCAGTTAGATGACCAAACAGCTGCAGGACATAAGTTGGATGAGCTACAATACAAAGTGAGATTGAATACCAGGATAGAATTGCCTTCAGCAACTTGTCTTTAAGTGCTTTATTTTTCTGGAGTTTCATGAGTTTTGTTGTAGTTATTGTAGTAATATTATGTTGTCTATGCAAATATTGTAAACGTTGGAGAGGATGTTTTAAATTTATGGCAGAAAATGTGTAACGATTGTTGTAGAAGAGAATGTGTTAGAAACGCTTTCGTAAATCATTATCCAGAGAGGATATCGGTAGTCAGGTACCGTCCTATGAGACAGATCTCTGGTGCCTGCTAGGCAAATTAGAACAAACGCTGAAGTGTGATAACACTGGTAAAAAGTGTGAAAAAACTAGTGTGAAGGCGTTTCTCTTTCACATACTGAAATTGTTATTAGGTTATGAAAAGTACTTTGATGTATCAAGTTTAATTCATTGTAAAATTGACAAAATGTCTCATATTGTAAACTAAAATGTATCCTATTCCACGGTTCAGACTATGTAGCAATGATATTGTGTGTGAATTGTAAAAATGTAAATACTTCCCTTACTGGAAGAGACTGATTTAATTTCTGTAGTGGACAGTTGTAAAGCAATATGTGTGACTTTTGAACGTCACTGTAAAGCAGAAGTGTATGTTTCCCGATCAATGGAGCAAGAAATTGTGAAGAACCATGTAAAAAAAATTGTAGTCGCTGAGGAGAGCGCCTAGGAATTTTTTTCTCCAAGGGGTCAGGTGTCGAATATTTAAAAAATGCAACACCTGAAGGCTACAGAACAGCACCCAGAACGAATAAGTTTCCTACGAAGAACTTAGAGGAGACGCCACAGGATGGTCTTGGGTTTAGGGGGTTGTAGACTCAAGAGGTATTGCGTAAGCTCGGGAGTCGAGTAACGTGTGTGGCTGGGCGTTAGCGGTGACCATATATGGCATACTAGAGGCCTGATGGGAGGTGTCTAGAAGCGCCAATGTGGAAGGGACAGCGTGGCCTGCCGCACAGTATAAGGGCAGAAGCAGCCAATCCCGTGAGAGAGTTCAGTACAGACAGCGGTCCAAGAGGGACGTTTGTGTAGGTCAGGCCATGGCCTGGACATGTAGTATTCGCTCTGGCTCTGCTCGCTCTCCTACTTGGCCGAATACCTCCTTCCATATGATTCTGCAAATAAGAGTAGTGTACTATCATTCAAGTCATTATCCTATTCTGGCTCAGACGAGCAATTAAGGATTGTAGTTATTCAAGTCTTGCCTTTCTTCGATTATTTCCTGGCCGAGTTCCATAACTCTTTCAAACTTCCAATTAGGCATCTCCGCGTTAGCTGACTGGATAGATCTTCTCAAGCCTCCAGTTCATTGAGCATTTAGACCCCTCGCAGGATGCGCTCACCTTTTCACTTGAATCACCTGAGTAGAAACGACAGCTCTGTCAGTGTACTGCCGTTTTATATCTTGTGTATGCGATACTATCGCCATTTGTATATGTGCATTTCGCTATCCCATGACTTTTATCCCATCAGTGTAGTGCCATCATAGAGTCTCTCCGAGGACAGATTTAATATGTCGTTACCTGTCATGAAGGTACAGCTACTCCTTGTATAACTCACAGTAAGTGCTATATGTGTTGTGTACATAGTTCCGCGTACTCAGCGCGTACATAACTTTCCCACTAGAGCGCGCGCCGCTAAGCACAACAGCGGAGGCGCAGCGCTCGTCCGTCTCCGCACTACGAGATGGCGCTGTCTTAGTGACGGACCAAATTCTGCTTCCGCCGATCCGCGTATTACTATGTGACGCAGCCAATGAGATTGCTGCTAACGTAGAACCTTTTCTCCTCGCGGATCACACTCGCGCAGTTATAAGTGAACGCGCGAGGTATTATAACGAGTGTACAGACCTCCGATCAGTCAGTCTGCAATAGTCTGTAGTCAAGTTTCAGTCTGTGCCTAATAAGATTACCATATTCCTCTACATAGCCATGAAGATAAATGTATAGACACTTTGTCAGGTATCAGAGATATGTGAGAATAAGATTAACATACCAAGACCAAAGGAACTTCAAATTGTCAATTGTAAATAGCATCCAGAATCAAGTTAAGTAAGGTTTATGATTGTTATTATTTTAATAAATGTGTGTGAAAATTAATCAAGTTCTGTTTAAAGTTGGTCACCGTCAATCTGCTACTCTAAGCAGGGTTAGCGTCTTTGATTCATAATCAAAACGTCCTCGGTCCCGGATTCGATCCCCGACACTGCCTAAATTTTGATAAATAATCAGCAATGGCGGCCGAAGACTTCCGGCATAAGAAGTCAGCCTCATTCTGCCAACGGCCTTGTCAAAGAGGGCGGAGGAGCGGATAGAGATTCGGGGCACTCTCTTGTCCTAGGGGTGGGAAATTGCCCCTAAAGGCCGAAGAATCAGCAATGATAAACGACATGAGGATGCAGAAGGCAATGGAAACCACTGCATTAAAGACACGTAACGTGTATCCTCAGGACATGTGGCCTGTAATTGAAGAAGTCTCATGATGATCTCTCCATTGGCAAAACATTCCGGAATAGTCCCCCATTCGGATCTCCGGGAGGGGACTGCCAAGGGGGTGTTTACCGTGAGAAAAAGATTGAATAATCAACGAAAGGATAACGTTCTACGAGTCGGGGCGTGGAATGTCAGAAGCTTGAACGTGGTAGGGAAACTAGAAAATCCGAAAAGGGAAATGCAAAGGCTCAATCTAGATATAGTAGGGGTCAGTGAAGTGAAGTGGAAGGAAAACCAGGATTTCTGGTCAGATGAGTATCGGGTAATATCAACAGCAGCAGTAAATCGTATAACAGGTGTAGGATTCGTTATGAATAGGAAGGTAGGGCAGAGGGTGTGTTACTGTGAACAGTTCAGTGACCGGGTTGTTCTAATCAGAATCGACAGCAGACCAACACCGACAACGATAGTTCAGGTACACATGCCGACGTCACAAGCTGAAGATGAACAGATAGAGAAAGTGTATGAGGATATTGAAAGGGTAATGCAGTATGTAAAGGGGGACGAAAATCTAAAAGTCATGGGCGACTGGAATGCAGTTGTGGGGGAAGGAGTAGAAGAAAACGTTACAGGAGAATATGGGCTTGGGACAAGGAATGAAAGAGGAGAAAGACTAATTGAGTTCTGTAACAAGTTTCAACTAGTAATAGCGAATACCCTGTTCAAGAATCACAAGAGGAGGTGGTATACTTGGAAAAGGCCGAAAGATACGGGAGGATTTCAATTAGATTACATCATGGTCAGACAAAGATTCCGAAATCAGATACTGGATTCTAAGGCGTACCCAGGAGCAGATATAGACTCAGATCACAATATAGTAGTGATGAAGAGTAGGCTGAAGTTCAAGACATTAGACAGTAAGAATCAATATGCAAAGAAGTGGGATACGGAAGTACTAAGAAAAGACGAGATACGTTTGAAGTTCTCTAACGCTATAGATACAGCAATAAGGAATAGCGCAGTAGGCAGTACAGGAAAGTCAAAACAACCTTTGGTGACATTAAAAGCAACGGTGGTAATATTAAAGAGTGCAACGGGAATTCCACTGTTAAATGCAGAGGAGAGAGCAGATAGGTGGAAAGAATACATTGAAAGTCTCTATGAGGGTGAAGATTTGTCAGATGTGATAGAAGAAGAAACAGGAGTCGATTTAGAAGAGATACGGGATCCAGTATTAGAATCGGAATTTAAAAGAGCTTTGGAGGACTTACGGGCAAATAAGGCAGAAGGGATGGATAACATTCGATCAGAATTTCTAAATTCATTGGGGGAAGTGGCAACAAAACGACTATTCACGTTGGTGTGTAGAATATACGAGTCTGGCGACATACCATTTGACTTCCGGAAAAGCAACATCCACACAATTCCGAAGACGGCAAGAGCTGACAAGTGCGAGAATTATCGCACAATCAGCATAACAGCTCATGCATCGAAGCTGCTTACAAGAATAATATACAGAAGAATGGAAAAGAAAATTGAGAATGCGCTAGGTGACGATCAGTTTGGCTTTAGGAAAAGTAAAGGGACGAGAGGAGCAATTCTGACGTTACGGCTAATAATGGAAGCAAGGCTAAAGAAAAATCAAGACACTTTCATAGGATTTGTCGACCTGGAAAAAGCGTTCGACAATATAAAATGGTGCAAGCTGTTCGAGATTCTGAAAAAAGTAGGGGTAAGCTATAGGGAGAGACGGGTCATATACAATATGTACAACAACCAAGAGGGAATAATAAGAGTGGACGATCAAGAACGAAGTGCTCGTATTAAGAAGGGTGTAAGACAAGGCTGTAGCCTTTCACCCCTACTTTTCTATCTGTACATCGACGAAGCAATGATGGAAATAAAAGAAAGGTTCAGGAGTGGAATTAAAATACAAGGTGAAAGGATATCAATGATACGATTCGCTGATGACATTGCTATCCTGAGTGAAAGTCAAGAAGAATTAAATGATCTGCTGAACGGAATGAACAGTCTAATGAGTACACAGTATGGTTTGAGAGTAAATCGGAGAACGACGAAGGTAATGAGTAGTAGAAATGAGAACAGCGAGAAACTTATCAGGATTGATGGTCACGAAGACAATGAAGTTAGGGAATTCTGCTACCTAGGCAGTAAAATTACCAATGACGGACGGAGCAAGGAGGACATCAAAAGCAGACTCGCTATGGCAAAAAAGGCATTTCTGGCCAAGAGAAGTCTACTAATATCAAATACCGGCCTTAATTTGAGGAAGAAATTTCTGAGGATGTACGTATGGAGTACAGCATTGTATGGTAGTGAAACATGGACTGTGGGAAAACCGGAACAGAAGAGAATCGAAGCATTTGAGATGTGGTGCTATAGACGAATGTTGAAAATTAGGTCGACTGATAAGGTAAGGAATGAGGAGGTTCTACGCAGAATCGGAGAGGAAAGGAATATGTGGAAAACACTGATAAGGAGAAGGGACAGGATGATAGGACATCTGCTAAGACATGAGGGAATGACTTCCATGGTACTAGAGGGAGCTGTAGAGGGCAAAAACTGTAGAGGAAGACAGAGATTGGAATACGTCAAGCAAATAATTGAGGACGTAGGTTGCAAGTGCTACTCTGAGATGAAGAGGTTAGCACAGGAAAGGAATTCGTGGCGGGCCGCATCAAACCAGTCAGTAGACTGATGACCAAAAAAAAAAGCATGCAAGTGGCATTTCTATCGTCTGATCTAACGGCAGAAGATAAACACGCCACGATAAGACCACGATACATATTGCTGACACTCGGCCACTTCGTTAGAGTGACAAGTCAAATAATCTGATGGTGTTTGTACCGAAGGTCTTACAGTACGCACCCTACAATATGTAAATCAGTGTGCTGTCAATGCCTATCATTATCATTTATCTCATTCCTTATAACTGAATTTAATGCAACAGAGGGCAGTGGTTTCCTCATCGGACTCGCTTTCGGTAAGATGACTTTTTCAAATCATTCACCGGTCGTCTGAATTTTGGTTTTCGACGATATTCGTAAATCGCTCCATGCAATTACCGGGTTGGTTCCTTTGAAATGGCACAGCAGATAACCTTCGCCATCCGCCCTTCATCCGGGCTTGTCCTCTGTCCGTAATGACGTCACTATTAACAGGACGTAAACATTGATCTTCCTTCTTCCAGTAATGAAAATATTTGCTAATTTGCTACAATTGTTGTGTGTGTGTGTGTGTGTGTGTGTGTGTGTGTGTGTGTGTGTGTGTGTGTTTTGAGAGAGGGGAAGGGGGAGAGAGAGTGCGTGTGTCTATCAGTTGTAGTTGGAGACGATAGCTTCCGTTAACTGCCCGCAGAAATAAATAAAAGATTAGAAACTGCGCAGCGTTGACACAGCGTGCGTATTCTGAATCACAAACCGCTATCAGTTACCGCAGTGGTTCACTCAGGCAGCGTCGGTGCTGTGTTGATACATTGCCAGCAGTTCGCGTTATCCGCGGTGATAGTGTTGTTGGCCAGAGCAGAGTCGCTGCATCGCGTGTTGGGCCGCATAATACTTCAGGCCGACCTTTCACGTCGCCTGCCACGATGGAGATCAGAATAGCAGCTGAAGATACCGCTGCCGTCTCGGAACGGTGACATTACGTGCAGGCGAGTTTACCCCGTCTCTGCGGTGAAATGGCTGCATCGTCGGCAGGCCTCTCAAAATAAAATTTCAAAGAATTTCGCTAACGAGCATTTATTCGTTTTCCTCTGCATCAGCTTGTTTGTCTCTCCAGTATGTCGAATGAGAGAAACCCTTCAGCCTGTCATGCAAAAACTGTAGTGTTTTTCTGGAAATCTAATTAATTTTTTGCGCTGCCAGCTACCGAATCTGCTCAGGAAGCTTTAATGGGCAGCAATTCTGTTTATAATATCATTATTCTTAACAAATGCTGAAAGATACTGGTATCCTACTATATTGTATCGTTCCAAACTATAAATAAAATGTGAAATTATTATGAACATAATTTTTTATTTACATGTATTGTGTTAGCCGTCGTGTCAGGAACTATGGTACATAATCAGCTAAAGTGGCAATAGTACCTTATTCCTTAGCACAATGTTCAGAGAAAGAGCTATTAAAGTTATGCCCGCACCTATAGATTAAACCAGCGACCCTAGAGTCCTTCAGAGAACAATGCCATCACAGACCACAGCAGGTATCACAGTGTGGCCGGCCGTGCGGTTCTAGGGGCTGCAGACTGGAACCGCGAGACCGCTACGGTCGCAGGTTCGAATCCTGCCTCGGGCATGGATGTGTGTGATGTTGTTAGGTTAGTTAGGTTTAACTAGTTCTATGTTCTAGGGGACTGATGACCTCAGAAGTTGAGTCCCATAGTGCTCAGAGCCATTTGAACAGTGTGGCTAGCAAGGAGGGGCGCTCAAATCCTACCGCATTAAGTGATTGTACTATTCATTAGGCCCAAAAGAACGCTTCAGACTAATGTTCATCACTTTATCTTCTGTCACTTCCAGAGTAGTACAGTGGTAAGAATCCCTGGTAGGTTAAAATGTGACCCCAGATTCGACTGCCACCTACTGTAATTATTTCTTCTTTACTATCCTTTCTCTAGAGCCAAAAAGAGCCCACAATGGTTAAAACACCAGTGCCTTGGGGATAACAGCTGTTTCAGTACCCATCGAGAAATAGATTTCCAATGGTTTCCCTGAACTGTTAAAGTAAATGTTGGAACAATTCTTTTCAAAAAAAAAATAAGAAAGGACGTGAACCATTTTATTCCACAAGTCGAGTTACGTTCCTTCTTTACGAAACACATCAGTTTTTCTTCCTTCTTCCTCTGGAAACTCTGCCAACATTTCACAAACGAAGAAGAAGGGGAAGGATTACGGACGAATGAGTGAAAGCACAGAAGGAAAGGAGGAAGATTAGTTTTCAGCGTCTCGTGGACGACTAGGTCATTAGAGACGGAGTGAGACGGTCTCTAGTCGATTTCAGAGAGTACATTACTTTCCGCGCCTAGTGTATTGCTCGCCGCGATGTGGTGGGAGTGGAGCACTGATGCCTTAGTTCGGAACGTCCATGAAAAACACACATTACTTAAAAGATGCACCAATTCCATAATTTTGGAGAAACGAGAATGAAATTTTGTACCATGCTTTACATAAAATTAAGACATTTACTGTAAGTTACTTCGATGTATATATAATATACATAAACTCTTTTACGGAATTTAAAGTTTAATTATCAAAAATAATGTATGTGCCTTTTCCTAAGAGGCCATTCAAGAGATTTCTACAAAATTTTCTCGATTTAATCTCTTCGCCTGTAGTAAGCTGCTCTCATGAGGATTTTCGAATATATAGAATATCAGAATTTTAATGGTTTTTTAACTGTAATCCTGTAAGTATGATACAAAATTCATACAAAATTCCAAGTACTTTGCTTCATATCTCAACTTACACACATAATTTCCAAATTTACTTTTGAGAAACAATTTTTTGGGTTTATAGACATAATTGTACACAATGTCACAATTGTAGCCTTCATAGACTCTGAGAAAAAGTTACATAAAATTCAAAAAAA
Source organism: Schistocerca nitens (assembly GCF_023898315.1). Classification (NCBI taxonomy): domain Eukaryota; kingdom Metazoa; phylum Arthropoda; class Insecta; order Orthoptera; family Acrididae; genus Schistocerca; species Schistocerca nitens. The sequence goes on along the minus strand of NC_064617.1, from coordinate 324,782,139 downwards.
TAATTTTCAGGAAGTGCAATTCAACATTCAGAGTGACGTTTTTCATTATGTCACCTCTTCAGAACGCCGCAGATTCGGTCTCGGTATCCTGTTTTCCTTCAAGGCTTCTGTTGTGTTTCTTGTTTTCTGCCTTTTTTCCTTTACCAGGTCTTCTACTGTGTTTTCATCTGCGGAGTGGCGTTGTAAATCTATTTTTCTTTCTCAAGATGTCTTGAGTGAAATTTCCTACTTTAAAGCCCATTCTCTCCAACCACTTCAACCCCTGTACGTTCCCATCACTAAATACGAGAACTGTACCATATGTTGCAATTCTGACAAAACTAAAATGAGGCAAAACAAGAATTTCTTCTTCATAAACAACGCACCTGGCTTTTATAGTTTCTAAAATACGGAACAGACTCACAGATGATCTATAAAATCAAAGAGTATGCATCATAGCCTTCTGGATGCATCCAGTACAAGTTTGCTTGAAAATAAGCCACTGAGCTGTTCATCACCGACGTAGTATTGGGCTCCTGATCACAAAGTGGGGGAGGGGGGGGGAGGTGACACCAAATATTTTATTATTTTGCAGGCATTTCACATGCGATTTTATTATTGAATCTTTGGGAACTTAATTGTGCGTGGGTTCTACGAATAAATAAAGTTGGCTTCTGATGTAGGTTCTATTGAGCTACCTTATGCGGTGTCAAGGTTATTCAAACAGATTCTTAGTTAATTACAATAATTTGCAATCATTGGTCTATTGTTTCCCCTAATTGTTCTACTACTGCTAAAATTACATTTTTTACATGTAAAAGATCTGTTGAGTGATTTTAGCGACGCCATTAGTTGGTACCGTGCCCTTTTATTTGAAGTTGACTTTTTAAAGTTCTTCTTAGCCATAATAATGTTTTGTAGTGGCACTGCTGTAATTGTGTATTACAATTTCGACCTCGAGGCGGTTTGTGGAATTTTTTTTTTTTTTGTCACATGCTCGTTTCTTGTTTTAGTAGTGATCTGCCGCTGTCGTCATAATATGGGGCCTAGGGCCATGTTGTGCCTGTTTTGTAACAGTTCGTAATTAATAATGTTTTTGTTGCAGCTATTTAACTAGCGTAGAATACTGTAATAAAGAGTTGTGAATTAAAAATTTTCCTAGCACTCCCGAGTCTCAAATTTTCCTAGAGTCTGAACGTAATTTAGTCTTTTCTCTTGTCATTAAATGGTTGAAATGGCTCTGAGCACCATGGGACTTAACATCTAAGGTCATCGGTCACCTAGAACTACTTAAACCTAACTAACCTAAGGACATCACACACATCCAAACCCGAGGCAGAATTCATTGGTTCTTTTGCTGAATATCATTTGCTTGAAGTTCAATGACAAACTGATATAAACAAAGGTGTCCAGGAAAACGTAGACACACTTTGATAATCAATGTTAATGAAACAAAATAACATACCGCGACAGTTCTTGCACGGGGGGAAGGTTATACTGTGTCCAGACTAAGCGCCTGCAACTCTCGCTTCCCGCGAAGCAGACCGGTACAGCGGGCCCCGCACCGAGTAGGGGTCAGCCTTGCCGGTCGTCCCGGAAACACAGACGCTTCCCAGAGACCACCAGGAGGCGTCCACGGCGCCGCAAGAGATCGCTACAGCCGCGGATCTCTTTCCTTCCGCTCGACACATGACTGCAAATAGAGCCAGCCACATCCATGCACCAAGCAGTATTTAGGCTGGCGCAGGAGCCTGGACAGGCAACGTACCCTCCAAACCCACCTTGACCAATTCACCGCTTGGTGCAACCAGTGGTCCCTCCAAGACCCAGGCGATCATCATAGGCCGTACCACCCGCTTCTTCCGCCTCCATGATTTCTACCTAACTATTTATGGCCGTCCTATCCACCTCACTCCTACCCTCAAATACCTTGGCCTCACACTCGACCGCCGCCTCACCTGGACTCCCCATCTCCTTACCATCCAAAACAAAGCTCACAACCGCCTCCGCCTCCTGAAACTCCTGTCCGGCCGGACGTGGGGTCTGCATCCTTCCACCATCCTTCACACCTACAAATCCTTGATGTGCCCCATCCTTTGTTATGCCAGCGTCGCTTGTATTTCCGCCCCTCCCCGGTTCTATGAAGCCCTCCAAATCCTCGAACGCCATGCGCTCCGCCTCGCCTTCTGCATCCGCCTTCCGTCCCCCACGCGCATCCTCTACGACCTCATCCCCTTCCCCCACCTTCTCCTTTTCCTTGAACACATCCGCACACTATATATTGTCCGCCGCCTTGATCCCCCTCACCCCCGGGTGTCTCCCTTCCTCTCCACCCCCAACCAGTTGCCGCACCTTTACCGTTGTGTCCCACCCTCTCTCCATATCCAAACCCTCCATCTCCTTTCCCAACACAACTTCCACCGTCTACCCCTCCCGGATGATGAACTTCGTCCTGACATCTACCCTTCCTACCAACTCTAACCCCATCTTCCTGCCTCCTCCTCAGAGCTCCCTCTAGTCCCCCTCCCTACTCCTGAGCGGCTTCCCCCTCCTACTCCCCATCCATCTCTTGTGCCTCCTTACAGTATCTCTGCGCTCCCTCCTGCCCTGTCTTCCCTCTTCCTCGCCCGCCCCACGTGTCTCCTGCCTGTTCGTGAACCCACCGATGCCCCTCCTGTCTTCATCCCGCCGCTTCCCCAGCTGCCCCATGCTCTTCCCCCATTTCCCTCGGCAGGTCCCACCTGGCAGCCTTATTCTGCGTCGTGTGTGCTCCAAGTGGGTTTTAAGTTTGTTGTTCCGAAGTGTTTTTAATACTGTGGCCGACCTTTAACCTGGGCGTGCGCATTCAGTGTCTTCTCTGTGTTTTAAGACTCGCCAACTGTGTTTTTTAACTTTCTGGTGACTTTTTTTAACTGTCCCCCATGAACGTCTCCATGTCCATTTTCTCCCCTTACTCTGTTTTATCTCCTTATGTATGTATCATTTTATTCTTGTTTTAGTTGTCGTGTCACTCGGCTGAAGAGTGGCGGATTGTGCCGCTGACAGCCCTCCCCTGCCCATATGGGGCAGGGGAATGAAATCACAACAAAGAAAAAAAAAAAAAACCTGGACAGGCAGTTCACGCCGAGCGAACCCACTGGTGTCATCGTAGCTGCCGCGCCATCGTCCACCGCCGCCAGCGTACCGCAACCATCCTCGCAGGGCCTCTACTCGTCCTCGGACTCAGGTAACGGCAACGTGGACTCCGCGCCGCTCTTCACGAGACGCCCGGGGCTTGGTTTGCTGAAGTTGTATGGTTACTACAGACAGTTTATGTTTGGAAGAATCTCTGATTTAGTTATTGGTACGCTTGGAGCATCAGTACTACCTCACGAATATTGTTTTGTAAATTTTGAAGAAAGACTTTAAATAAAAACGCTATAACTCACACTCAGAGATTTTCCTATCCGCGGTCGGTGGATATATTAGGTTATTTCAAGTTTTCGTCATGATCCCCATTAGTAGCCAAACAACGTCGATACAGCTGAACTGTCAACCAAACTAAGGCTGTCAGTTGTGCCGGTGTGATAGCTAGACAGGACGCTTCATTGGTTTCTCGTATCTCGTTCAGTGCAGTTGGCTTCTGTTGATAAGTTCATTTTTCGAGGTTCCCCCATCTGTCGTGGATAAAATTTTCACTGCCAGTGTTTGCCCAGCGTAGGGTGGAGATGTAGTAGCATAAGTTTCCTGATCGCTATTCTTTGCGCCAGTGCCCGGCAGTAAATTCGAAACCTCTCCACAGTGTCTGTTCAAGTGAAAACATATTGGCGTGTTGAATGAGGACGTAAGTTCGGCGGCCCTTTGGCGCTGTTCGAGACGAGTAGGCTATGTGCCGGCACCAGAATTCACTCTCTTCCTTCCCTCATCATCATTACCATCACACACTACTCTACATGCGCATCCAAAAATCACGAACACTCTTCAATTACACATACAATTTCACATATCCGCAAAGAAAGAGGCCACGGCTAGCAGAGAAAGAACACCGACAGGCTGCTGAAATCACCCAATGGGGTATCCTAGCCAACAATGTCATACGTTTACGTTTATAAGATGTAATGATCTTTGTATTTTTTTCATTATTTTTTTGAGTCGTCGGTCTTCTGACTGGTTTTATGCATGCCACCACGAATTCCTCTCCTGTGGGAACCTCTTCAGCATTTTCAACCTTCGTTAGCTGGATGTATTCCAATCTCTGTCTTCTTCTACAGTTTGCTTTCCTCCACATATCTCTCAAGTACCACGGGAGTCATTTCCTGAATTCTTGAAACATGTTATATCATCCTGTCCCTTCTCCTTGTCAGTGTTTTCCACGTATTCCTTCCCTCTCCGATTCTGTGGAGCACCTCCTCATCCCGTACGTTATCAGTTCACCTAATTTTCAACATTCGTTTGCAGCACCACGCCTCAGAAACTTCAATCCTCTTCTGTTCTACTTTTCTCACTGTCGATATTTTACTACAATACAATGCTGTGCTCCAAACGTAGATTCTCAGAAATTTCTTTCTCAAATTAAGGCCGTTGTTTGATACTAGTAGACTTATCTTGCCTAGGGATGCCCTTATTGCCAGTGCTAGTCTGCTTTTTGTGTCATCCTTGCTCCGTTATTGAATACTTTGCTGCCTAGGTAGCAGAATTCCTTAACTTCAACTGCTTCGTGACCGTCAACCCTGATGTTAAGTTTTTCGCTTTTGTCATTTCTGCTACTTCTCATTACTATCGTCTTTCTTCGATTTACTCGGTAGACCATTCCATTCAGCAGCTCCTGTACTACTTCTTCACTTTCACTCAGATTAGTAACGTCATCAGTGAATAGTACCATTGATATTCTTTCACCTTGAATTTTAATTCCACTGCGTAATTATGAACACCCAAACAGTTCTAACAGATTTGACGCGAAATAAAACATCAGATGTCGAAAGAGTTACTACAGAAGACTTCGAGTCTTTTCAGTGGATTAAAAAAATTATTAAGAATTTGTATAAATAATTTCACATTCTTCTTGTGTGTGCCAGTAGAAATGAAAATGTCATGTGAACAAGGGTAGCAGATATAACATTGGCACCCGAATTTGAAACTGAGCTTCAGTGAAAGCATATACACGCATTCATTGACAGCTCTCTGACAGAGAAATGTAACGGTGTACATATGCTGTTCTAATGTTACATGTTACGATTTGCAGTGAAATTGTTTGAAAAACGATTACAATTATAGGTTAGACTAGCTGCAGCCAGTTTCCAGAAATTGTATATATTGCGCACTGATGACAAAAACTTCAGCATAGGATATGATAAATTGCAAGAATGAGATGCAAGATTATAGTGGGGGATTTTCCATTCCACACCACAGAAGCGAGACGTTTTATGAGGTAAGAAGTATCATTACACTAAAATATTGGAGGTAATGGAGAAAGGGAACTGATATAGCTTTTAAAGTGTAGTAGTGTCATTGATTAACAGAAGCAAAAGAGGTGTTACAGTGAGTCACTGACGCGAAGTATGACCACTAAGAAAGTTATAAGTATTGAAAATGTGCTGCAGAAATTGACCATAGAATGTGTATGGAAGAACGTTCTTACGAGGGCTGTATAAATACGCATCATTCGTGGCAGAAGTGCTCATCTGGAATATACCTTTTACTTTAGATGTCACAAGTGATAAAGAAAACCATTAATAAAATAAATATCTTTATTTCACGACTCACGGCTGCAGTGGTAAAAATAATGACAGTGTCAAAGCCAGACAGCGGAAACTTCACAGAGCAATTTGAAAGATCTCGCGAGAGTATTCTTTTGAAAGATTGGACGGAAACAGCTAATTTCCAGGATTTGAAATTGGGCAATACCACTGAAAAAGCTGTATCGCCGGATACGCAAATACTATTAGAGAGTACGGGATGAAAAGGAAGAATCAGTGCGAAAAAAGGGGCAGTATTTCTCTGCCACAGGACTTACAAAATTTCCATATATCTTGAAAATCTTTGTCATTTACTTATGCTCTCAGGGAAATTATGCTATAATTATTTGTGTAGTCATTACCTGCTCCTATGAGTAGAATTTTAGTAAGTCCTCAGTGTATTCAGTCTTAATGTCTTCACAGAAATACTTCATCACATTAATGTGAGCACGGGAACCCAATGTAATGAGCACAGTAGAAAATACCGAAAGTTAAGGAACTTCTGCCCAGTGTATGTGCTAAATATAAGCACAAGGAGTCTGTAATGAACGAGGTGAGCATAATATCAATGAAAATAAAATTTAGGTATACTTTAGGAAGATACACAATACAATTTGCGGATCACTGACAGTGCAGCAAAATTTGCGTACTGGCAGTTTTGCATGATTTAAGTTCGGAATTAAGTGAAAGATCTGTTCGATTGAATGTCACACCACTTGGAGGTACGAGGACAGTACACAACGACACTGCAGGCACTGTGCAGAAGGTCGTTGCAGATGAAAGTCAAGGGCTCAACACTTGTTACCCTGTTTGTAGCTCATAATAGTAGACTCTAGGCGCCAGTTGAGGGACAGTGAGCAGATTTATGACTGAACATGGCACAGCGTTTTTCAGATACGACTAAGCTAAACTTTGCCGAATAATATGTAAGATGGCTTTCGGAAGGAAACATTGTTGTGATGAGTAGGGTTTTTCTTAGTGTGGGGAAAGGCGGGCATTAGGCAACAGCATTAAAAGTTATATGAAAGTAACTTCTTTTTATGCATAAAGAATGCAATCCAGTAAACTAGATGTAAGGACAAGGCCAGACTTAGTGTAAGAGATCGCTAGGAGTGAGATTACGTTATTGTACGACAGCGCACTGCTAGGTCCGAAGTAACGCCTCTCTAGTACCTCTCAATGATTCTGTTAGGGTTCTTAACTTACAAAATGTCAGAGTCTTTGCTGGTAACTACCAGCCCAGTCTGAAATGGATAATGCACGCGCACTTTGCTGCCACCACTCTAAAACATTGCTTTGTCTGGGACAGAACATTACAGGCGCACCCAACGCCACCTACAGCCAGACTGCTCCTTCGAAACGCAGTGCATCATAACTTTCGTAACAGTCTTCATTCGTCCACAAGTAAATGCTATCACCCAGCGAAATTACCCTGAGATAGTGATTAACACAATGGACACATGATTTTATGTCAGTGTGTGACATAAAAAAGATCATATGCAATAAATGTGTAAACTGGTAGAAACAGTCTACCTCTAAAAGTAACATGTCATTTCATGGCCGTCCATGCGCGCTAGTCTTGCTTGATTTTGTCGCCTCCTTGGACACTTTCTGGTTTCAGGAGCAAGTACGCTTTTGTCCGATCCGAAGATGATGGACCGGTCTTTCCCTAATCCTCCAAAGTTCGTGGTGGTCGAAGCTGACTGGGTCTACTACAAGGGGAGTGATTTCCCCGGGAAGGGTCTTGATTTCCTACCATCCGTGACGCAGAAACTTCTAGTATCTGGCCAAGAACCAGAACTTCACAGATGCGCTCTAAAAGGGAGCAATAAATTGGTACTGAAAAAGCCATCATTCTGTCCGTTCTATGGACCGGCTGTAAGTCATAAACGTTAAATAACTGCGAGAAGCGGCTTGGAGCACACAAAGTAGAGCAGTCAGTTGGCATCCCAAATGGCTTGTAGAAGTGGTGTGTTCTCTGCGGCTGAGATGGTGAGGGTAGTGTACATAAGAAATCGGAAGAGGGCGAGTCTTCACGGTCAACCATGTTGTTTCTAGCAGTACATAAAACTGAGAGATTCTGAAAGTGCTTTCCGTTGCACTGGGTGAATTTCGACTTCATCCCTCTGGTGTTGTAGGCGACTGTTGCTTTTAAGTGAGTGTATACGTGCTCTTAGGCAGAGCCTCTACGTCAGATAACGGAGCCAACAACTAAATGGAACAGGGCGGACTTTAGTAGATGCCAATAAATTATGTTTTTTTGGATATTTGAGAGAGATGTGTTGTTGTGACTCTTTCCCTTTTGATGTAGAACCGTATTCTTGATTTATTGCCGTGGTGATTATCGGTGTAAACGATTAGTGCCCAGTTGGAGACGTTGTATTGAACTTTTAGCGGTGACCATATTCCTCTCCAGTCGCCAGATATGATAACGTTTCCTGAAAGCACTTAAATATGGCAGATGGATATAAAAGTGGAAACATCACGAACACAACACATTACGATACCTAATACGGGGTAGAAAAAGTCCGCAGCTCGTGGTCGTGCGGTAGCGTTCTCGCTTCCCACGCCCGGGTTCCCGGGTTCGATTCCCGGCGGGGTCAGGGATTTTCTCTGCCTCGTGATGACTGGGTCTTGTGTGATGTCCTCAGGTTAGTTAGGTTTAAGTAGTTCTAAGTTCTAGTGAAGGAAGACAAGGATTTCTGGTCAGATGAGTATCGGGTAATATCAACAGCAGCAGAAAATGGTATAACAGGTGTAGGATTCGTTATGAATAGGAAGGTAGGGCAGCGGGTGAGTTACTGTGAACAGTTCAGTGACCGGGTTATTCTAATCAGAATTGACAGCAGACCGACACCGACAACGATAGTTCAGGTATATATGCCGACGTCGCAAGCTGAAGATGAACAGATAGAGAAAGTGTATGAGGATATTGAAAGGGTAATGCAGTATGTAAAGCGGGACGAAAATCTAATAGTCATGGGCGACTGGAATGCAGTTGTGGGGGAAGGTGTAGAAGAAAACGTTAGAGGAGAATATGGGCTTGGGACAAGGAATGAAAGAGGAGAAAGACTAATTGAGTTCTGTAACAAGTTTCAACTAGTAATAGCGAATACCCTGTTCAAGAATCACAAGAGGAGGAGGTATACTTGGAAAAGGCCGAAAGATACGGGAAGATTTCAATTAGATTACATCATGGTCAGACAGAGATTCCGAAATCAGATACTGGATTCTAAGGCGTACCCAGGAGCAGATGTAGACTCAGATCACAATATAGTAGTGATGAAGAGTAGGCTGAAGTTCAAGACATTAGTCAGGAAGTATCAATATGCAAAGATGTGGGATACGGAAGTACTAAGGAATGACGAGATACGTTTGAAGTTCTCTAACGCTATAGATACAGCAATAAGTAATAGCGCAGTAGGCAGTACAGTTGAAGAGGAATGGACATCTCTAAAAAGGGCCATCACAGAAGTTGGGAAGGAAAACATAGGTACAAAGAAGGTAGCTGCGAAGAAACAATGGGTAACAGAAGAAATACTTCAGCTGATTGATGAAAGGAGGAAGTACAAACATGTTCCGGGAAAATCAGGAATACAGAAATACAAGTCGCTGAGGAATGAAATAAATAGGAAGTGCAAGGAAGCCAAGACGAAATGGCTGCAGGAAAAATGTGAAGACATCGAAAAAGATATGATTGTCGGAAGGACAGACTCAGCATACAGGAAAGTCAAAACAACCTTTGGTGACATTAAAAGCAACGGTGGTAACATTAAGGGTGCAACGGGAATTCCACTGTTAAATGCAGAGGAGAGAGCAGATAGGTGGAAAGAATACACCGAAAACCTCTATGAGGGTGAAGATTTGTCTGATGTGATAGAAGAAGACACTGGAGTCGATTTAGAAGAGATAGGGGATCCAGTATTAGAATCGGAATTTAAAAGAGCTTTGGAGGACTTACGGGCAAATAAGGCAGAGGGGATAGATAACATTCCATCAGAATTTCTAAAATCATTGGGGAAAGTGGCAACAAAACGACTATTCACGTTGGTGTGTAGAATATATGAGTCTGGCGACATACCATCTGACTTTCGGAAAAGCATCATCCACACAATTCCGAAGACGGCAAGAGCTGACAAGTGCGAGAATTATCGCACAATCAGCTTAACAGCTCATGCATCGAAGCTGCTTACAAGAATAATATACAGAAGAATGGAAAAGAAAATTGAGAATGCGCTAGGTGACGATCAGTTTGGCTTTAGGACAACTAAAGAGACGAAAGGAGCAATTCTGACGTTACGGCTAATAATGGAAGCAAGGCTAAAGAAAAATCAAGACACTTTCACAGGATTTGTCGACCTGGAAAAAGCGTTCGACAATATAATATGGTGCAAGCTGTTCGAGATTCTGAAAAAAGTAGGGGTAAGCTATAGGGAGAGACGGGTCATATACAATATGTACAACAACCAAGAGGGAATAATAAGAGTGGACGATCAAGAACGAAGTGCTCGTATTAAAAAGGGTGTAAGACAAGGCTGTAGCCTTTCGCCCCTTCTTTTCTATCTGTACATCCAGGAAGCAATGATGGAAATAAAAGAAAGGTTCAGGAGTGGAATTAAAATACAAGGTGAAAGGATATCAATGATACGATTCGCTGATGACATTGCTATCCTGAGTGAAAGTGAAGAAGAATTAAATGATCTGCTGAACTGAATGAACAGTCTAATGAGTACACAGTATGGTTTGAGAGTAAATCGGAGAAAGACGAAGGTAATGAGAAGTAGTAGAAATGAGAACAGCGAGAAAACATCAGGATTGATGGTCACGAAGTCAATGAAGTTAAGGAATTCTGCTTCCTAGGCAGTAAAATAACCAATGACGGACGGAGCAAGGAGGACATCAAAAGCAGACTCGCTATGGCAAAAAAGGCATTTCTGGCCAAGAGAAGTCTACTAATATCAAATACCGGCCTTAATTTGAGGAAGAAATTTCTGAGGATGTACGTCTGGAGTACAGCATTGTATGGTAGTGAAACATGGACTGTGGGAAAACCGGAACAGAAGAGAATCGAAGCATTTGAGATGTGGTGCTATAGACGAATGTTGAAAATTAGGTGGACTGGTAAGGTAAGGAATGAGGAGGTTCTACGCAGAATCGGAGAGGAAAGGAATATGTGGAAAACACTGATAAGGAGAAGGGACAGGATGATAGGACATCTGCTAAGACATGAGGGAATGACTTCCATGGTACTAGAGGGAGCTGTAGAGGGCAAAAACTGTAGAGTAAGACAGAGATTGGAATACGTCAAGCAAATAATTGAGGACGTAGGTTGCAAGTGCTACTCTGAGATGAAGACGGTAGCACAGGAACGGAATTCGTGGCGGGCAGCATCAAACCAGTCAGTAGACTGATGACCAAAAAAAAAAAAGGTTGGAGGGGACTGATGACCATAGATGCTAAGTCCCATAGTGCTCATAGCCATTTGAACCATTTTGAACGGGGTAGAAAAACCGTTGGCATTCAAAACAGCTTCCAGTCTTCTCGGAATGGATGAGTACAAGTCCTGCTTGGTTTTCAAGAGAGTATTACAGCAATATTTCTGCAAAATTGTGACAATTTCAGACAACAGTGATGGAGGTGGGTAGCAATCACACCACCTTCTATACAAAGTAGACCACAAATCCTCAGTAATATTGAGATATGGTTACTGGTGTCCACAGGAGCTGAGACAATTCGTCCTCAACAAACCAGTCGGGGGGGATACGAGCCGCGTGTGTGAACATTGACTCTTTCGTCTTGCAACAGAGTGTCAACTTTGAGAAAAAAACATTGTACCTGATGTGTTGTCCCAGCGACGATTGTGTCTTGAAGACATTTAAAACAAAAAAAATTTGAGCAAGAAATATTATACTACGAAATAAATGTATACGAACCTTATGTGTTTCATCGACCGCATGGGTGGCGGAAAACATCCATGTTTTATTGGAAATATTACATTTTAAACTTAGTATGAAGCAGTAAACTCTTAAAATGTAATAATCTCTATCATGTTAATATGGGAGAAGAACGCTCCTACATTGTTCTTCTCTTCCTCTTCATTTGCCAGTTTCTGCGGTAAAGAAGCAGATGTCTTGTTGCACGAAAGTAATGTAAGCTATTATGCAGTTAACCTTGTTAATATAGTGGATTTAAGTTTCTATCTGAGTTATTTCAATGTACAGTGAGTCCTCTGTCATGTTCCTTGCATTGTTTTAATTTTTCTTAAGACGTTTATAGCTCCACAACAATAGCGGCCGCTGCTTCAACGGACGCCATTACGCGTCGATCTAGAAAGCGAAATCATAGCGGAAGCGTAGAGATAGCCCGCTTTAACATTTAACAAACTTTTTTCACAGCAATGAGCCACAGCGGAGAGCAACATCAGTTTTAAGATTTCACTTTTCACCTTACGCCGAGAGCTAGGATTCGACTACCACAGCCTGAACATGATGGTAAGACGAGTATTCTTTGAGTCTTGTATGGATCCACATTAAATTTTTGAGTCCATGTTCTTTAAAGAACAAATACGCCTAGGGTAATTATCATTATGTTATAGTTTCATTCTCACGGAATATTCTAGGAAGTAAATATCGGTTAACAATTTTTTTCATTTGGACCACACAAATCCATGCGTATTTTTAAAGTCATCAAATAAATAAAGCAAATAAATAAATATAATACTCCTCATGCATAGCCATTTCACTGATCAGCAAAAGTCGTCACTTTATCCTTGGAAATAAGGCGACCTCGCAGACTAGCCATGCGACCAATGTAATACCATGATAAGCCTCGCCATATCTTCCTGATCCCCAGCCATGTTTCACTGGTGAGGTACAAACTAGGAGAAATGTTGGAAACAGCCCGTACCAAGATTCATTTTACCAAATAATATTCTTGCATTGTTCTATCGTCCAAATTTTATGGTTTGGGCACCACGCTTTCCTTTTACGGGTGTTTACATCACTGACGAGTGGTTTTGTTTAATTTCAGCCCGCCTTTTGATTCCCTGCTTCCGGAGTTGCCTCCGTGTTGTTTTGCTGCTGTTGTGGTTCGTGAATGTTCTGAAGTGACTTTTGCAACTCTTGTCTTCTAATTTTCGTTACAATCCTCTTCAGTGACTAACGGCCACGAACACTCAACACACCCATTCATCCGCAATGTGACTAAACGGATGATCTTTTCGGCTTTTCCTGGATGCTGTATGAATCTTCTTGAAACACCAAATACTTTGACTCTCTTGGTTACGGAAGGAACCACCAAACGGGTACCAACAATTTGTCCAAGTAACTTGGCTCCAACATAATGCACTCACGACTGTACAGAAAATTGTTGTAACCACGACACGACACTTGCGACGTTCATGGTCAGATTCAACAGCCGCACTGCAGGCTTGGCTAGGACCTGCACTTTGGTTCAGGAATGTGTTTTTCGCAGTGTTTCCGTATTTTTGCCCAACTTCTGTAACTACAGTGCTTAATTATTCACGATGCGGTTTCGTGAAGTGTAACATAGTCTCGAGGATCATTCATTTAGAATGAATGGTAGTGTAGCAGAGCAGAGAATTAATCTGGGTCGCCAGCAAACGTTTCCGATTAAATCTGTGAAGTGGTTGGTCGGGCAATTTTGCTCGTGAGCCGTACAGCGCCAAGAGGACATGGATTCTCGCCTGGCGGCGAGTGTGAGATCGGGCAAAGCCATGGAAGCTCCGAGGCACAAACGAAGGAAACGTTTCAGTGATTTACAGCAAAATATTTTGCGGCAATAAAAGCAAATATACAAAAACTTTCATTACTTTTCAGCAGCTGGGCTCCCTAATCGTGCAAATACCACTCTGCAATAGGCTGCCGTAAAAAAAAAATTAGTACTCCCTTTTAGAGGTTTCCAATTTACTCAAGAATTATTGGTGAAACATTGCATATGGAGTACATTAACGGATTGCTTTTAGAGATCAATAGCACAAGCGGTTCTGAGGCACAAGGCATCGAGCCATGCTTAAACACGCATATTAGTACATGGTGCAGCCCTAACAGGTGGCAATGCAGGCGCTGGCTGTTATTCAGTCGATCGTATAGATGGCGAATACTGTTGATACCTCACAACTAGGATTGGGATAGCTTTAAGGAAAACACGTGGGGGGTGGACCCACTTATTTTATCGTTTGTTGTTTGATGTAATGTATTTTATTACGTAACAAAAGCGTTATTTTTACAATGTAAAAACTTGTAAAAATAATCAGAATTATCACCAAAACTTGAACAGGCTCAATCAATTAAAAACCAACTTTAACAACAGTACCATGCAAGGCATGAAAATTGGGACTACACAGTTTCCAAAAATAAGAAAAGTCACACCAACTTGGCGTGGCTGTAAGCAGGTTCAAAAAATAATTTTGTCAACCAAATGAACTACAATAACCGGCCGTGTGTGTCCGAGCGGTTCTAGGCGCTCAGTCCGGAACCGCGCGACTGCTTCGATCGCAGGTTCGAGTCCTGCCTCGGGCATGGATGTGTGTGATGTCGTTAGGGCAGTTAGGTTTAAGTAGTTGTAAGTTCTAGGGGACTGATGACCTCAGGTGTTAAGTCCCATAGTGCTCAGAGCCATTTGAACCATTTTTTTGAACTACAATGTACTAACAATTTGAAAGCTTAGGTAACCATTACACAGTTCGACAACGTTCCTCCAACTGCAGGAATGATGACAAGAAACGCCACTGATTGTAGCTATTGGAAGGCCACTTAGCAATGTATAACTCTTAATAAAATATCCCGTAAGCAATAAAATACACAGTCCCTCAAAACAGACAAACTGGGAAGGTATATAATTTAAATATTAATTATTACCCATACATTCCAACCAAACATTAAGAACAGCCTTTAATAAATATAAAAGTGTCCAAAATTCACGATAAGTTGGAAGTACAGGAAACTGAAATGTACACCAACTGGTACACACCAGCAGAAACGTTGACACAAACTTTTATAAGTATATAGTTCCCAAAATTCAAGATGAGTTGCAAGTGTATGCAATCGAAATGTACTTCCTAACTCTTCACACCAGCACAAACTTTGACACAACTTTTAGTAAATATACAATTAATCAAAATCCAAAATCTGCTGAGAGCTACAGCAGACGGGTATTACAGCCAACAACGAACGAGCAGCCGAATTTTACAAGTGGAGTTAGTTAATGACTGTGGACCAAGATAAAGTTTAGCAGTTTGTATTGATTAGTTACAGGTCTTAACGCGCTGGGAAGTTGTGCAAGGTTTAGACGAATAGTTACAGCGATATAATGAGGAAGAACCTCAGGCTTGGCAAACACTGCTTAACTTCCTGAACTCTTTAAATTTACGAAATAGAACAAACCTCTATTTCCCTTATAAACGGCGGCACCCCGCCGCTGAAAGCTTCATACAATCAACTTCAGTTAACTTGAAACATCACGATGTGATTGGTAAGGGCGGCAGACTGCTGGTCAACCCAGACGCTTTGCGACGACTGATGTGCCGCCTCGCCAAAAAGCAAACATACTCTGTGGCGGACCCAGGGAACAGGAGCGTGTCATTTGCCGCCCAAGCTACGCTGCCAACACGCATCAAAAGAGGACAGTAACCTACGCAAATAAGGCTTCATACAGAATTGCTGAGGAGTAAAAAGATATGAACTAATGGCAAAAGCGGCTACCGATATAGGTAAAATTTAACACTCGCTAAAATTACTCTTATTCAAACCGAAAACGACAGCACCTGCTGATGCAATAACTCAAGCATACACATACGCCTGCCTTCCACACACGTCGTGTCACAATTTATTTCCCTCACGGGACTCATATCAGGAAATATTCTTACACCTGCACGACGTATGGCTTGGAACACAAACTGCAGCTAGTAACAATGACTGATGGTCATGCGTTAGGTGCATTAGTATAACAGGTCCAGTTCCATATAATACAAACATGGCCTTACAACATCGAGTACGCAAAATAAGAAAACAAAACTTGACTCCACTCAGGTGTGAAGGAACCAAGACTTGCAGGATTCTAGCCAGGATGTTATTGCCTCCAATCCATACAGGCGGTCGTCGAGGTGCTGCAAACTTTAAGCTTGCGGAGTAAGCCGAGAACTGGCCGACCGCGTTGCACGCGACGTCCGTAGTCCTTGCGCTGCCCACCGCTACCAATCCTTTAGCGAGATGGCGAGGCTTGCCCCCGATCGATTTAATCTCACACGTCTTCTCGAGATCTGCGCCGGACAGCCGGAATCCCACAACTTGCCAGCCACGTGCCCTGCAGCCAAATCACTCCACAGGCGCCGCCAAACCAACAACTCACGCACCTCATCAAAGACCTTAGCTCGCGACACATGATGGAATCAATATTGACAAGTAAGTAGATAGTGGCGACATTGGAATGCAATACCGCCAAGATAATGCTCAACTGTCCTGGGATACGTTATGCCACGCCTGCTCGACCTGTTCTTGGGTTCTGTGACAGTTTTTGAGTGACGAGTCGCACCAGTCACTTCTCGTACAATCATACCCCACACAAGTCTGGAGATCGTGCTGGACAAATGAAAAGCTGCACGTCCTGCAGAGTACGTTGGCATTCACGGGCAGTGTGCGGGTGAGTATTATCCTGTTGGAATAATATCATCTTCCTGTTTGAAGAATGGCAAGAGAACAGGCCTAGCAACATCCAGCACGTGCCGTGCGTTGGTTAGCGTCAACTTCAGAAGTACCAAAGGTGAACGAGAGTTGTAGCTTATCGCACCCCAGGCCATAGGGTCGGAAGTGGGGCCAGACGAAAGCAGCGTACGAGACAGCACACACTGCGTTTACATTATAAGTGCAAATTTTCATCACTTGGGTGCCAGTAGGAACCGCTTTCATCGCTAAAGAGCACAGCACTCCATTCCAAGTGATCCTCTGACGCACCAACCGAGCCGTGCACGTCGATGTAATGGCATGGGGGGAAGATGGGCTAGAGTTCTGTATCCCCATAGTCCCACAGCTAATAACCGATTCGAAACCGTGTCGACACGTCTGGCCTCACAGCCCTCCTATCTGTGATGTGGCTGCTGTACGATCTGCCACTGCTGCCCTCACAACACGACGATCCTGGCGGGGGTCTGTGCTGTTTAGACGTCCAGGATCTCGTCTGTGGGTGTGAGAATGTTCACGTGATCATTGATACCAGGAACGTTACACAAGTGATACAGCACGTCCAACTTGTGTTGTAATTATTCGAAAGGATCATCTCGTCACCCGTAAAGCCGCCACTTGACCCCTTTCCAACTCGCTCAGTTGGCTGTAGGTAGCACCAGTGTGTCTCCGAGATATGGTTGCTTCCTCCACACGTTTGTACCACAGTGATCCTCCTGGCTGAGAGCATTCCCTATTAAATAGTCGACACAGATGGCTCTCTGGTAGCTATTCCACTACGCTATTTGTTGGTGAACGACGTTGAAATCATTATCTGTACATCTACTATCCCCCAGGTAGCATATGCCGTCATCAGATCAAGATCGAAGTCGTCTTTCCAGGTGTACTAATTGTTTTCCAGTAGAATACTACTTTATGGCTAACGTACGTAAATAATACGAATTATTTTCTGAAACTGAACACATTCCAGTGCAGCTTAATATCCAGAGCAGACCCAACAATCATTACAAGATAAACCAAAGACACCTTATTGCAACAGCCTAAGCTTGCTTGCAACAGCTGTTCGGTTGAAGCAATACAATGGATCATAAAATTTTGCTGCATCCTCTTATATATCCCTGTGGTCTTCCGTACAACTAGCGCAGCAGACGGGATAGTAAGAATCAGTTTTTCCTTTAGCTCCCACTGTTCCATCAAAAAATGTCAGGTAATGTAAACGTATCAGTTCGCCTTGTACAATTCCAGACGATAATTTCATAGGGATTCGTTGCTGCCAGTGTAATACATGTGTTGCCTATCGATTTTCAACGCTCCAGTTATTGTTACTGCGGCACCATCATGTCTGACAAATGTTTTATTCATGAAGAAGACAAACTGTATACATTTATTTATTTTGTTATGACGAACAAAGACTGTTCTCTTACTACTTTCACAGCTGCCATCACGAACTTCCAGCATTTCGGAAGGAATGAGTCGCTGTAGGGAGTTGGGCACTGCACCACAGCTCTGGATAGTCCATTGCCTAACCAAACTCTTTTCCGAAAAACATTAATCTCAATTGCTTCCACACGTTGTTTACGATAATGGTGTATTTATGCACCATTAATACATTTCATATGGTATTCCTAGAAATATGCCCTCCGTTGCCTAGTTAGCGGTGTTTATTAATAAGTCTTTAGCCACAGGATAATACTGGCTCTTAAGATTTTTATTTGTGAACAACTGCTTTTCGATATTACTGCCTGTATCACTACGGTAAACGACACATTATCTTTCACACGTACTTGATTCATGATAGTAAAATTCTTCCGTCGAAAATAGTACTTATTACGAAACCGCTTCCTATAAATTTCCCCACTATTTAGACACTGCACTCTGTTGTACCATTCATTAAGTGAATGTCTGTAAGCCCTTGCAACTTTGTCATTATTTACAATCCATACTCGGTTGTCAAACACCTCCGTGGACCCATCACAGACGGCTGTGTACTGCTTTCAATGGATGCGTCACCTTTATACGCGTGCCAGATATTTGTCAAGAAACATTAAAAGTTTACGAAAACTGTCATTACAGCGCATTACTCATTCAAAACTTTGTTCCAATAGGATTAGTCTTTACCACCAATGAAAGATCGTGGACCGTGTGTGTAATTTTGTTCATGAAGGTCTGACGTACCATTAACGTATAAATCTAGCAGGCTGCTAGATTTATTGCTGGTAGATTCGAGCAACACGCAAGTGCTACGGAAAGTATTAAGGATGTATTTTCTTTTAGCATGTAGGATTTCATAATGATTATATCTTCTCTGGGGACAGAAATTCTGTTGGTAACCGTGGTTTCAAAAAAAATGGTTCAAATGGCTCTGAGCACTATGGGACTTAACATCTATGGTCATCAGTCCCCTAGAACTTAGAACTACTTAAACCTAACTAACCTAAGGACAGCACACAACACCCAGATACACGAGGCAGAGAAAATCCCTGACCCCGCCGGGAATCGAACCCGGGAACCCGGGCGTGGGAAGCAAGAACGCTACCGCAAGACCACGAGATGCGGGCTAACCGTGGTTTCGCTAATTGACTGCCGCAAATAACTGAATCAAAGTATTCCTCAAAGATGAAATTCGATCAGTGAATTAATTGTACGTACATTCGCGGCATTAACTTCGCTCATGTGCATACGTGTCCGCAGAGAATTCAGTTTTTTTTTTTTTTTTACACAATTCGGAGAGTTTTGGGATGTGTCGTTCCCATGAACGTAATTTTAAAGGAAATACATAAAATTTATTGGTTGTATGAATGTTTTTGAAGTAAAGATTACTATAATGTGTAAAAGATAAGAATATTTCATTAATGCATGTAAAGTACATATTTTGATAATATGTGGATCAATCTTTATCGTGTAAAAATGTGAAATTACATACCTACCAGTGTGTTTAAATTCAGATATTCAACGAGTTATGAAATAAAGCTGGAAAATATTTGCAAAATACAATTCTATTCGTTTCCTAATAATGTTAGTCTGCTATTGATAACCAAAAATCTGAAACAAAGAGAAATCAGAACCACTGAAAAAATCACTAAAAATTAGATTGACTAATACTCCGCAAAGTGAAGAAACAATACATAACCTAAAGGATAACGCTTATTTAACTTCGACGCTTCCTCTGAATACGTTTTTGCGTACAAAAATATATCTGATAATGCAAATGGATCTATTGCAAATTTTCATTATTTATATACACTCCTGGAAATGGAAAAAAGAACACATTGACACCGGTGTGTCAGACCTACCATACTTGCTCCGGACACTGCGAGAGGGCTGTACAAGCAATGATCACACGCACGGCACAGCGGACACACCAGGAACCGCGGTGTTGGCCGTCGAATGGCGCTAGCTGCGCAGCATTTGTGCACCACCGCCGTCAGTGTCAGCCAGTTTGCCGTGGCATACGGAGCTCCATCGCAGTCTTTAACACTGGTAGCATGCCGCGACAGCGTGGACGTGAACCGTATGTGCAGTTGACGGACTTTGAGCGAGGGCGTATAGTGGGCATGCGGGAAGCCGGGTGGATGTACTGCTGAATTGCTCAACACGTGGGGCGTGAGGTCTCCACAGTACATCGATGTTGTCGCCAGTGGTCGGCGGAAGGTGCACGTGCCCGTCGACCTGGGACCGGACCGCAGCGACGCACGGATGCACGCCAAGACCGTAGGATTCTACGCAGTGCCGTAGGGGACCGCACCGCCACTTCCCAGCAAATTAGGGACACTGTTGCTCCTGGGGTATCGGCGAGGACCATTCGCAACCGTCTCCATGAAGCTGGACTACGGTCCCGCACACCGTCAGGCCGTCTTCCGCTCACGCCCCAACATCGTGCAGCCCGCCTCCAGTGGTGTCGCGACAGGCGTGAATGGAGGGACGAATGGAGACGTGTCGTCTTCAGCGATGAGAGTCGCTTCTGCCTTGGTGCCAATGATGGTCGTATGCGTGTTTGGCGCCGTGCAGGTGAGCGCCACAATCAGGACTGCATACGACCGAGGCACACAGGGCCAACACCCGGCATCATGGTGTGGGGAGCGATCTCCTACACTGGCCGTACACCACTGGTGATCGTCGAGGGGACACTGAATAGTGCACGGTACATCCAAACCGTCATCGAACCCATCCTTCTACCATTCCTAGACCGGCAAGGGAACTTGCTGTTCCAACACGACAATGCACGTCCGCATGTATCCCGTGCCACCCAACGTGCTCTAGAAGGTGTAAGTCAACTACCCTGGCCAGCAAGATCTCCGGATCTGTCCCCCATTGAGCATGTTTGGGACTGGATGAAGCGTCGTCTCACGCGGTCTGCACGTCCAGCACGAACGCTGGTCCAACTGAGGCGCCAGGTGGAAATGGCATGGCAAGCCGTTCCACAGGACTACATCCAGCATCGCTACGATCGTCTCCATGGGAGAATAGCAGCCTGCATTGCTGCGAAAGGTGGATATACACTGTACTAGTGCCGACATTGTGCATGCTCTGTTGCCTGTGTCTATGTGCCTGTGGTTCTGTCAGTGTGATCATGTGATGTATCTGACCCCAGGAATGTATCAATAAAGTTTCCCCTTCCTGGGACAATGAATTCACGGTGTTCTTATTTCAATTTCCAGGAGTGTATTTTGAATGACGACTGGCGTGATAAAAGTTTAATAAAATGTGTTCTGAAAACTACAATTTTTGGAAAGTTTGAGTGAAGTATAGCTACGGAATTGCTTTCGATTAGATGTACACAACCCTTTCAAACGTCCCGAGACTGATTTTATTCCTGGCGTGCAAGCGACGTCAGCGCAGCAACTGCTGTGGCAGCTTGAAGGAACAATCGCAAACAACAGATCTGCATTCGACCAGTTACTTGTGAGCAGACACTGGTAAATAGTGGACGTGCGGCAGTAGTGTGTCAACGTTGTTATGTCACACATAACAGTCGAACCACATATCTAAATCAAGTGTTCAACACCTTCTCCGAAATGTATCGAAGAAGAATAGAATAGTGTGTGCATAGTTTGTTCTGCACACCTGGTCTCCGAGCAAGAAACAACCACGCGTGCACAATTACCGCGCCGCGCGGGGTAGGCCCGGGGTCTCAGACGCCCTGTTACGGTCCACGCGGCTACCCCCGTCGGAGGTTCGAGTCCTCCATCGGGCATGGGTGTGTGTGTGTTGTCCTTAGCGTAAGTTAGTTTAAGATAGATTAAGTAGTGCGTAAGCTTAGGGACCGATGACCTCAGCAGTTTGGTCCCATGAGACCTTACCACAAATTTCCAATTTTCCACAGTTACCCCGACTTGACTGCAATGGAAAACGCAGTCATTTGCTGTATGGAAGAAATTAAAACGGGCAACGAGTCTTGATGTTATCAATGCGAGCGTAAGAGCTTACCACAAAACAACAAAGTGCAGAAATTCGCATGGAAGGTGGACGCTCTGATAGAAACGACATTCAAGCCAATGTGACACGCGAGTTCAGCAACACCCCAATCCGAAAAAGCACTTTTATGAACGTTTCACGTGGATGTATACTTGAACCTGACTGGGTGTTATGTGCTGTCCTTAGGTTGGTTAGGTTTAAGTAGTTCTAAGTTCTAGGGGTCTGATGACCATAGATGTTAAGTCCTATAGTGCTCAGAGCCATTTGAACCAAAGTGTCTAAACACCGTACGACTGAGTCAAGACAGCCTCCACCTCTTTCCACCTCCCCAGGTTGACACAATAACGTTTACTAATGTTAACTACATTGTATATTCTGATCTCTAATACTGCATCTTGCACTAGGTTGAAAAGATTGGGGACCTTGCTTCGGCATTGTTCTGTAAATGCAATAAAATGGAACAACAACAACCGTCCTTACGACGTTATTTATAATATGGCTACCAGTTTTGGCGCTTCAGAGAGCAATCTTCAGGCCTTAACTGGCACTGAGAGGGTTACCTCCAATCGTACACACGATTCATCAGTCCCTAAGATCTATGAACTGGTTGTGTAAAGGTTCAAGTACGTCAAGGCATAATACAGCGTCCGACAGTAACCAGAAAAGTCAAATGAGCCCTTAGTTACATAGTGCTTACTAAAGCCATAGTGTTTCCCTTTACGCTAGGCAATGTTATTCCTACCGTTTGGTAGCATCATAAGTTAGTTCTAGAAATGCTCGAGGCTATAAAATGAATTAGCTGTGTATAACTCAGATTACCGGACCTTGCAAGTACCTCCTTTTGGTTTCCTTGCGGAAGCCTACGCTAACGTATGCATCCAGTGTGTGAAGCATTGTCGTCTCTAATAAAACTCTGTTTAAAATGAACGATGAAACTGTTACGAAGACAATACAGTGTAGGCTTTCACCACTGGTGTTTAGTTTAGTTTACTTACGAAGATGCGTCACGTCGATAGCGACGAAACGTTATTAATTAGTATTATACGAAACTTGAGTTACTCCTCACTTACAGTTATAATAGCCCCGACCAAGTCTCCAACTGCAGAGCACTGCCTTGGTATCGATCATCCTATGGAAGATAACCATAGAGTAATTCTGCCGTTCACTTCCAGCTATTGATATATTAAGAAAGGACTGGAGATTAAATAAGCAAGTCACCTTAGAAATTCCGGCCGCTGTGGTAGAGCGGTTCTAGGCTCTTCAGTCTGGAACCGCGCGATCGCTACGGTCGCAGGTTCGATTCCTGCCTCGGGCATGGATGTGTGTGATGTCCTTAGGTTAGGTTTAAGTAGTTCTAAGTTCTAGTGGACTGATGACCTCAGATGTTACGTCCCATAGTGCTCAGAGCCATTTTTGACCTTATAAATACAAACAGAAATTTTTGATTGAACACTGCTTACAATCTGTATGGCACGTTGCATGCAATTTGAGCAAAGACGGAGACACGAAATATCTTTCAGATTAAATAGTGTCCTAATTTGGAATGATTCATTAACCAATCAAGGGCTTATATCACATAAAACGTCATTCACATTGTTGAGAAAGAAAGTGTACTGTAGTTGTTCGTAAAAATGCTTTACGGTAAAATATATTTTTTGCCACGCTGTAAGTAAGTAATGAGAACAGTAAATATTATCTTTGTAATTAATTGCCTCAGCTACAAATTCGATTACGGTGAAATTTAAAATTGTAACTGCACAAATTTCTGTCCTTGCTGCAAAATATACGTAGTAATTATCTCAATGAGAGGACCACAATGGCCGCTGAGCAGAATGCGGCCAAGCTGGTTAAATCTGATCACATAAACTAAGTTCTGGATCCATGAGAAGAGCTATTAAAACGTAATACAGACACTAAACTGAAGAAGCACAATACAATGAATTTCATTTATCGTTATTTATTACTCAAGAAAAATTACATGCATAAGACTTCTGGAAAGATGCAAGTAAGAAGGAGACCATAAGAACAGCCAATAAGAGAAGAATGGAAAACAACGACAGGGGTCTTCCCTTTTACTTACGGAGATAAAAATTAAGTCAGCGTTATTACGATTCAAGTCCAAACACTACGTGAGTTTTTTATCGTCATAAAACCGGAAACATCTATGAATAAAGATAAGCTATACAGACTAAGAACGAAAAGAAACCATTGTAACGCTTGAAAACCTACTGTCTTCTTGTTCAAACAGAGGGACAGAGCAAATGCTAGTTGGTGTTCCTTTAAACACTATCGGTAACGTAGTCTTTGGTTGTGTCAGCGCACTAGTTATTTCTGATGTGTGTGTGTGTGTGTGTGTGTGTGTGTGTGTGTGTGTGTGTGTGTGTGTGTGTGTGTGTGTGTGTGTGTGGTTCAAATGGCTCTAAACACTATGGGACTTAACATCTGAGGTCATCAGTCCCCTAAACTTAGTACTACTTAAACCTAACCAACCTTAGGGCAACACACGCATCCATTCCCATGGCAGGATTCGAACCTGCAAACGTAGCAGCAGTGCGGTTCCGGACTGAAGCACCTAGAACCGCTCGGCCACGGCAGTCGGATATGTGTGTGTGTGTGTGTGTGTGTGTGTGTGTGTGTGTGTGTGTGTGTGTGTGTGTGTGTGTGTGTGTGTAGCCTTTCTGCATACGCCGCCGTAATTCGGTTCTTGCTCAGCGTAGCCGACCTACCGATTGTTAAAATTTCCTTGCACAGAAATCTCTCATAGCACTTGTATGTTCACCTGTCGAAACATCGATGGTTGGTGATGACGTATCCAGGTTGCATTCCTAAAAATTGTTCGAAGATTAGTACGGTGTCCAGTCACATTAATGGGACCACCTGTCAAAAGCCTGAATAACCAGCGAAGACCGCTGCAAGACGTATAGGAAGAAAGTCAAAGAAAGAAGATACCGACAGGGATATGGACCCATGCTGACTCTAGTGCCGTGGCCAGCTGCAGTTGGTTTCTCGGGTAACAATCCATGGAGCATACATCCCGATCGAGGTGGTCCCACAGATTGTCCATTGAGTGTACATCTGCAGAGTAAACTCATCCTGGTGATCCACGCATGTACTGTGGACTGGGTGACATGTTGCATAGTCCTGCTGATAGACGCCAGCCTGCCGAGGAAAAACAAACGGCACATAGATTTGGACACGGTCTCCTAGGATAGATGCATACCTTGAAGAACCACTAGACCACCCAGAGAATACCAGGGAAACATTCTGCAAATCATAACGATCTCTCGACTGTTGCTGGGTTTTGTTTCGAGACGTTTCATGCCGTGCACGCCAAGGCCATCTTTCCGATGGAGCATCAAGACGCGTTCATCTAAAAAAAGGCCACCTGTCGCCATTCAGTGGACGTCAAGTTGAGGTACTGGCGTGCAGATACCAGCCTTAGTCGCCGATGATCAGCGGTCATCATTGTTGCTTGAATACGGCGCCTGCTGAGGAAAATGGTTCAAATGGCTCTGAGCACTATGGGACTCAACTGCTGAGGTCATCAGCCCCTAGAACTTAGAACTACTTAAACCTAACTAACCTAAGGACATCACACACATCCATGCCCGAGGCAGGATTCGAACCTGCGACCGTAGCGGTCGCGCGGCTCCAGACTGTAGCGCCTACAACCGCTCGGCCGCCCCGGCTGGCCCTGCTGAGGAGGCCCATACGCGGCATTGTGATCTGAACGGTGTGGCGAGTGTGTGTGTCGGTTCGATGGATGTGGATGTTCAAGTCTGGTTGACACAGGTCGGCGTCCGTCGATCGTGACAACTCTGACCTGTAACTGTTAAAACAATCTCCTCGCTTTGTTTGGTTAGTTTCAGATACTATCTCCTTTTAAGGGGAGCTTTACTATCTTTGGCCCGAAAAAAGCATGTTCTTTGAGAATTTTTTTCTCGGGATGTGTTATAGATATCAATGCCAAATTTTCTCAAAATGTTTATTGATATTTCCTATACAAAATGGGTTTTTTTCGACCGGAAATTCCGAAGAACAAAGGCGTAAGTGCCGTCGGAACGAAACAAAATTTCGATGTAGACCTCCACGCACGGTATGTCACAGGTCAGTAGGGTAATCTGAAAACATAATTGACGTTAGCGACGTATATAAGATTCTTTAGGAGTTGTACGTCGCTTAAGTTATTTGGAGCATAGGAAACAAAATGGTGGCCATTTGAAGAAAATAGGTTTTTTTTCATCGATTTTTCGACTTCGTCGGCGAAATAAAATCTTTATAGTTGACGTATCGGCATAAAATTGGTACAACTCCTAGACAATTTAGTTAGCTTCGTCGGAAACAGAGTATCATGCCAATCGGTTCAGTAGACTTGAAGTTACCATACCGCGCGATAAAAAAAAGTCATTTCGAGATGAACACGTTTTAAGTTTTGACTACATATAAATGCAATATTATGCAACTTACGTTCAATCTGCTATTCCAGGTCCATAAAGTAGTCCTTCCTCTTCCTCATAGATAGCGTTCTGCTAGATCTGGGCCATCCTGCGCCGCTGCAGTGCCGCTCGTACGGCCGGTGACAAGCGGTTTTCGGCCGCTTGAATCCGGTAGTCGTTCGAATGCTTAGCGAACTGTGTCAAATAGAGTCTCAGGATGACGTCCATCGTTGTCACGGTCTTCAGAATTGCTGAACAACCTTCGTTGAAGCTGTTCACTGCCAGGAAAGTAGCAATCTCCACAGTCTTCGCATCAGAATGCAAATGCTTGGGGGCTAACTTCCAAACACAGGCGTCCAAACTTTCATTTGAATTTTGTGCGTTTCCTCCCAAGCACCGGCACAATAACGCGTCCTCCGAAAGAAAAAAATTGGTTCGTGAAAAAGGCCGATTTCAGGCAGGTGCATGTTTCTGTTCAACCGCGAATAACAAACATTTCCGTTCCGTATTTGGAAAAAACAGTTTCAGGGGTGGATTCTAAACACTTTTATGGATCCGAAAACGCAATTTAATAACAAACGATTTTTTGAACTAAAAGATACTAAACCTCCCCGTAACAGATATCCGCGCATCGATGGAGCAGCACGCCGAAATGTATAAGCGGTCCTCGCTTATAATTGAAACAATGGTGTTCGAAGGATGTCTGTCTTCTTTACTGCTACACGCAGCGACTGCACCACTCGGTTCCGCAACAGCTCCCTTTATCTGAAACAATAAACCAAATAACCTTCGCGTGTTCGCGACTGGTTTATAAGCTTAGGCGAAACTTGATAACAGTAGTTTTTAAGCCCGATTTGCAAATGAATGTTCAAACGTAGATAATATGATCTCTCGAATTATAAGTTCCACCAATCAAGCTGATACAACTTTGTAGTTTTGAGAGAATGTTGATTTTTGAAGTTTTATAGCGTCGTTAATGCGTCGCTACGGTGCTAATTCAACAACTCCTACGACGTAAATCCTGAGATAATGTATCCTCTAAATAACGTACAGAAGGCGTCGTAATACAATGTTCTGTTACTGTTCAATGTCAATAATGTCACTTAATCAACTTCTGCTTCGGTGTTCTATCAAGAAAATAGTTATGATGTGGACGACACGAAGTGTTAAAGTTATAACTGAGTGTATTGAACGTCTGCATTATCTAACCACTGCATTGGAAAGCTCAACGATCTGTCATTCAGGGAATTGAAGCTACGATTTAGATCTGCAATTCTGACATTGACTACAGCTTCCGACAATACGGCGTACCTGTGAATTCTTTATGACTGCGTATATATGTTTCCTACTCAAGTCTATTTGTAGAGTTGATGTCGGCGTCTGGTACATTGCTGTGTCCTTAAATGTTCGTAACAATCACAGATCACGACGACTAAGTTCCAGAATTGATTAAGTATACACGAGTTACTTTTCGCTCGCGTATAATATCTGTTCCGTTCTCTGGCTAAACGGTAAATGTTCTGTCACCTTTCTTCAGAACTTTGACTAATACGTCAAGACGATACTTGAAAAACTTTAAAATTCAAGATCATTCTGAAACAATCTCAGTCAATAAGCGTGTTTCTATCACGACGTCTACATGAGAGCGAATTAACCTCTCCATTGAAGTTTTTCATTGTAGTAGCAGCGAACGTACAGCTCGATGCGGCTACAACTCTTTCCTTGGATAAATATTATCTGTGATCACTTTATCTCCTCTGGGTTTTAACCTTCGTAAAGCATATATTTTGAATTCTTTTTAGAGTTTCATGTTTCGTAGATTAATTGACCATCTGATAGTCTTTTCATTTATTTCTTTCCGTGGAACAGATGTTAGTTTCCTAGTATTTGTGCTGGTCGAACTTTCAATAGTCTACTGTTACTAGTAGCTACCGTCAAGGTCAGGATAACTAATTTTTATATCTTTTGCTGTCAAAAGGGATGTCATTAGGGGCTCTATATTTTGGGTGTTATAACGGTCGTTTAAGAGTCGCTGCCGGCCGGGGTGGCCGAGCGGTTCTAGGAGCTACAGTCTGGAACCGCGCGACCGCTACGGGCGCAGGTTCGGATCCTGCCTCGGGCATGAAAGTGTGTGATATCCTTAGATTAGTTCGGTTTAAGTAGTTCTAAGTTCTATGAGACTGATGACCTCAGAAATTATGTCCAGTAGTGCTCAGAGCCATTTGAACCATTTTAAGAGACGCTGTTGGTAGTCCATTGGTTCATATGAGCAGTCAGCTGCTCTACAGCTGCGCGTCAATTAGCCCGTACACATCTCCGCAGCCGCCGTTCACTATTATCATCAATGGCCCATGGTGCACCGCAGTTACCTCGACGCTGGTTTTGTATACCGACATTTTTACGTGCACTGTATAACCACGGCAGCACGCCAACAGTTTAAAAACTTAGACATTCCAGGCATGCCCCACCCTTGGCTCGAAAGCCGATGATCATGCCCTTTTGGACATCCGGGAAATCGAGCCGATTCCACATCACGACAGCGCCTGCATCGTTTTCTGCGTCCCCCGACAGGCTTTATGTATTCTCCACTGTCAGTGTTGCCGACTGCCGTGAGTGACTATTGAGCATTGATGTCAAACGTAGGCAGTGATCAATTTAATGTGACATTAACCATCACAGCCACTCATCCCGGAAGTTTCAACTACAATTATGAAAACAATAATCGTATTTAAACACCTCTGAAGTTTTTACTGCGCCTGTTGTGGGCGTCTTGGTGCACAGTAAAATCGGTCCAATGAGTCCGTTTAATGCAGTCTCATTATGTTCAGTGATTGTGTGAAAGTGCATGGAACCCACTGCTAAGCCGAGGGAAGTCATTCCCCTTTGAGTGAAGTGAGAGCCTAGCTCACACAGCATTGTAGAGGCAGAGCGCAGGCGCATTTTCGACGCCTACGGTGGTGCGAGCGCCAAGTTAAATGAGCTGTGCAGGCCCCGGCCTCGAGAGAAGTCCCAGCAGGCAGGCCGGCAGCCGCGGCTGCGCCAGGGGTCGGTGTCCCGTGTGCAGGGCTGCGCTGAGTTACGCCGTGTGCTGTTCGAGGGCAATGCGCTGCCGGCTCTTGTGCCGCCGTGATCCCTGGCTCCGACGCTGGCAGAGGTCGTTAGTGCAAGGTACGGAACTTTGCTGGGCTCTGTCCGTCAGCTGTTGCACGGCAGGTGTTTCAGAATCGGTAACGTCAAAGCTCTGTTGTTTAGTGTAAGGGCTTCCACCCTCCGCTAGTTCAGCGATGAATCATCATCGTCAGTTGGAATCTGGTGTGAAGTATGGGGAAAGACAATACCGTGCATGACAATGACCACAACTGCACTATCCGTCTACGGTTGGCAGTACAAAGATTGGCCGGTTACAATCACAGACTGCATTCGGTGCAGCGCTGACGTGAATGAAATACATTTTATAGTTTCATTTTTAACTTAGGAAAATGCCGACGAAAAATATAACTTCGAATATTAAAGGAAACTGATATTGTCAGTATTCCAAAAGGCACAAAACCTTAACTGCAAACAGAATATGCCGGTTTCCATAGATATAGTACATTTTAACTGAGTAGATACAGCTTCTTAAATGGACACTGTAGCTGAATGAACAACGTGTTGTCTTTGTGTGTAAGGTGTGTTATGTTTGAATCCATGTGTAGTTTTTTTTCCGTACGAGACAGATTCTTCTGCTTTAACATTTTGTTATTAATCAACTCCTATCTCTGAGACCGTAGATACTGTGATATTGATTAGTTCACCAGGCGTTCACTTGAAGAGGAATGAACATCTCTACATCTCTAAAAAGGGCAAGTTGCAAGGTAGGTAGCGGGGAAGAAATCATGCGTAACGGAAGGAATATTTCAGTTCATCGATGGAAGAAGGAAGTACAAAAATGTCCAGGGAAATTTAGGAATACAGAAATACAAGTACACTTAGGAACGAAATAAATAAAAGTACGGTGATGATAAAGCGAAACGGAAGCATAAAAACGAGAAGTGGAAAAAGTACATTGAAGATTTGACTAATGTTATAGAAGAAGTAACAGAGACGATCTAGAAGAGATAGGGCATCCAGTATTAGAATCTGAACTGAAAAGTGCTTAGGAGACTTAAGATGAAGCAAGACAGAAAGAGTAGGTAACATTCCCTCAGACTTTCTGAAATGATTTGGATAAGCGGCAACAAAACCGCTGTTCACGTCGATGCGTAGAATGTATGAGACTGGCGATATACCATCAGACTACCGGAAAAACCTCATTCACACAATTTAGAATATAGTAGGAGACGACAAGCGTGAGAACTATAGCACAATCAGCGTAACAGCTCACGCATCCAAGTTGCTGACAAGACTAATATACAGAAGGATGGAAAAGAATATTGAAGATCTGTTAGATGACGAGCAGTTTGGCTTTAGGAAAGAGAAAGTCAGCAGAGATGCAGTTCTGACATTGCGGTTGATAATGGAAGGAAGACTGGGGAAAAGCCAAGATACGTTCATAATTCTAATAGACTTGGAAAAAGCGCTCGACATTGTAAAAATGGTGCAACATGTTCGAAATTCTGTTTAGAGTAGTGGGAAGGTATAGGGAAAGACGGGTGATGTATAATAACAACAAGAACAAAGAGGTTGGAATAAGACTGAAAGGCCGAGTACCAAGTGCTCTGATCAAAAAAGGGTCTCAGAGAGGTATGTAGTATTTCGCCTCTACTCTTCAATCTTTGTATCGAAGAAGCAGTGATGGAAATAAAAGGAGGGCTCAAGATTGGAATTAAAACTCTAGGTGAAAGGATATCAGTGATAACTTTCGCTGATGAGATTGCTATCCTCAATGAAAGTGAGGAAGATTTACGAGGCCGGCCGCGGTGGTCTAGCGGTTCTTGGCGCGCAGTCCGGAACCGCGCGACTGCTACGGTCGCAGGTTCGAATCCTGCCTCGGGCATGGATGTGTGTGATGTCCTTAGGTTAGTTAGGTTTAACTAGTTCTAAGTTCTAGGGGACTAATGACCTCAGCAGTTGAGTCCCATAGTGCTCAGAGCCATTTGAACATTTTTTTTTTTTTGAAGATTTACGAAACCTATTGAATGAAACGAACAGTTTAATGATTGCAGAGTATGGACTGAGAGTAAATCGAAGAAAGGCGCTAGCAATGAGGTGTAGCAGACATGAGAACGGCGAGAAAGTTAACACCAAAGTTGGGGAACACCAATTAGACGAGTTTAAGGAATTCTGCTACATAGGCGGCAAAATAAGTCATGATGGACGGAGGAAGGAGGACAGAAAATGTAGACTAGCGCTGGAAAAAATGGCATTCCTGGCCAAGAGAAGTCTGCTAGTACCAAACAAAGACTTACATTGTATGGTTGTGTAACATGGACTGTGGGAAAACAGGAACAGAGGAGGATCGAATCCTTTGTTATTGGGTGCTACAGAAGAATGTTGGAAATTAAGTGGACTGAAAAGATTGAGGAGGTTCTCCGCAGTATCAGAGAGGTATCATTACGGTATTCGAGAGTTTTTCTGAGTAAAGGGTTGCTGAAAGTAAAGGTAATCGGCCGTGCCCTTCGAAAAGAAGCATACAGCAATCCATTTGGAGAAATAACCGAAAACCTGAACGTTGACGGACGCTCTAATGTTTCAACCGCTGCCCTCTCTAACGCGAGTACAGTATCTGCTACGCCCCATTACGCAGTTTATACACTGCAACTGAGGTGGTCAGAATGGCACCACCAGTAATGTCCTTGGCAACATAATTATGGGCCTTATCAAACACTTCAAGGCATGGCTAAGGAGACAGATTACGTTAACCGAATTAACAACCTTTGACATTTGTGTAAAATGTGTTTCGATATCGTGAACTTTTCCACACTGCTTCAGGCATCCGGAATATAAAAGGAGCGTTCAACAAGCGTGCAATGCATAATTTTTTGTACCAGTTTCTGTTGAAATAAATACCGAATTTGCTGTGGATCATCGTGGAATATTTCCCCTTCTGTACATATAGCTGACGGCACCATATGTAATTTTCAAAATGGCGTTTATAATGGAAATGCGTTCCAAGCAGTGAGCTCTCATTCAGCTTATTTTGGTATAAAACCAGAGGATCGCAGGTATTCATGGGCGCTAGCAGGATGTCTTCAGACACTTTACAATGAAAAAAAGCACGGTGAGTCGTTCGGCGAGCGTCTGTCATCATCGCAATAACGTAGCGGAGACCTGTCCAATTTCGCGCATGCAAACCGGCGGCCTACAGCTCTGATCCCTGCAGTGCTGGAACATGCGGGTATTCTTAACTGAGGTGATCGACGGATCACGATCAAACACCTCGCTGAACAACTGGACGTCCACGTTGGTATTTCTGACACACTCGTCCACCAAGTGGGGCACTCAAACGGGTGTGCCTGCTGCGTTCCTCGCCGCGTATCAGAAGACCACAGAGAGCAACGAAGGACCATCTGAGAGGAATTCTTTGTACGTTGCGTGCTTGATCCTGACAGTTTTCGTCAAACGTCGTCATAGGCGATGAAGCATTGGCTCATCGCCTCGAATCGGAAACAAAACGGTAATCCATGGAGTGGCACCACACCACTTCTCCTCCGTTGAAAAAGTTCAAAGCGGCATCCTCGCCGGTAAGGTAATAACAATGGTCTTCTGGGACTTTGAAGGGGTTATTCTGTTTTACGTTCTCCTTCATGTGCAGCGATCAACTTCATCGTGTTCGTCGCCACAAAAATTGAAACCAAAGGCCTCATACAAGTCTGCGCATCCAAGACGAGCTCACAAAACTTCATTGGACAATTCTTCCTCATACGCCCCCTTTCCTTTGCTCATCGGTCTACTGACTAGTTTGATGCGGCTCGCCATGAATTCCTTTCCTGTGCCAAACTCTTCTTCTCAGAGTAGCAATTGCAACTTACGTCCTCATCTATTTGCTGGACGTATACCAATCTCTGTCTTCCTCTACAGATTTTGCCCTCTACAGCTCCGTCTAGTACCACGGAAATCATTCCGTCATGCCTGAACAGATGTCCTATCATCCTGTCCCTTCTCCTTGTCAGTGTTTTCCGCATATTCCTTTCCTCTCTGATTCTGCACAGAACCTCCTCATTCCTTAAGCTATCAGTCCACCTACTTTCAACACTCGTCCGTAGCATCATATCTCAATGCTTCGATCCTCTTCCGGTTTTCCCACAGTCCACGTTTCACTACCATACAATGCTATCCTCCAAATGTACATTCTCATCAATTTCTTCCTCAAATTAAAGTCTATGTTTGCTGCTTCTCTTGGCGAGGAATGCCCGTTTTGCCAGTGCTAGTCTGCTTTTGGTGTCCTACGTTCTCCGTCCGTCATTGTTCATTTTGTTGCAAGGTAGCAGAATTCATTAACTTCATCTACCCCGTGACCGTCAATTGTGATGTTAAGTATCTCGCTGCTCTCATTTCTGCTATTTCTCATTACTTTCGTCTTCCTTCGATTTACTCTCAGTCCATATTCGTTACTCATTAGACCATTCATTCCATTCAGCAGATCATGTAATTCTTCTTCACTTTCACTCAGGATAGCAGTTTGAGCAGCGAATCGCATCATTGATATCCTTTCACCTTGAATTTTAATTCCACCTCTGAAAGTTACTTTCATCTACATCTACATGACTACTCCGCAATTCACATTTAAGTGCTTGGCAGAGGGTTCATCGAACCACAATCATACTATCTCCCTAGCATTCCACTCCCGAACAGCGCGCGGGAGAAACGAACACCTAAACCTTTCTGTTCGAGCTCTGATTTCTCTTATTTTATTTTGATGATCATTCCTGCCTATGTAGCTTGGGTTCAAGAAAATATTTTCGCATTCGGAACAGATAGTTGGTGACTGAAATTTCGTAAATAGATCTCACCGCGACGAAAAACGTCTTTGCTTTAATGACATCCATCGCAACTCGCGTATTATATATACCACACTCTCTCCCCTATTACGTGATAATACAAAACGAGCTGCCCTTTTTTGCACCCTTTCGATGTCCTCCGTCAATCCCACCTGGTAAGGATCGCACACCGCGCAGCAATATTCTAACAGAGGACGAACGAGTGTAGTGTAAGCTGCCTCTTTAGTGGACTTGTTGCATCTTCTAAGTGTCCTGCCAATGAAACGCAACCTTTGACTCGCCTTCCCCACAATATTTTCTATGTGGTCTTTCCAACTGAAGTTGTTCGTAATTTTAACACCCAGGTACTTCGTTGAATTAACAGCCTTGAGAATTGTACTATTTATCGAGTAATCGAATTCCAACGGATTTCCTTTGGAACTCATGTGGATCACCTCACAATTTTCGTTATTTAGCGTCAACTGCCACCTGCCACACCATACAGCAATCTTTTCTAAATCGCTTTGCAACTGATACTGGTCTTCGGATGACCTTACTAGACGGTGAATTACAGCATCATCTGCGAACAACCTAAGAGAACTGCTCAGATTGTCACCCAGGTCATTTATATAGATCAGGAACAGCAGAGGTCCCAGGACGGTTCCCTGGGGAACACCTGATATCACTTCAGTTTTACTAGATGATTTGCCGTCTATTACTACGAACTGCGACCTTCCTGAGAGGAAATCACGAATCCAGTGGCACAACTGAGAGGATACCCCATAGGCCCGCAGCTTGATCAGAAGTCGCTTGTGAGGAACGGCGTCAAAAGCTTTCCGGGAAACTAGAAATATGGAATCAACTTGAGATCCCCTGTCGATAGCGGCCATCACTTCGTGCGAATAAAGAGCTAGCTGCGTTGCACAAGAACGATGTTTTCTGAAACCATGCTGATTACGTATCAATAGATCGTTCCCTTCGAGGTGATTCATAATGTTTGAATACAGTATATGCTCCAAAACCCTACTGCAAACCGACGTCAATGATATAGGTCTGTAGTTCGATGGATTACTGCTACTATACTTCTTAAACACTGGTGCGACCTCCGCAATTTTCCAATCTGTAGGTACAGATCTATCGGTGAGCGAGCGGTTGTATATCATTGCTAAGTAGGGTCAATTTTCCAATCAGTAGGTACAGATTCATCGGTGAGCGAGCGGTTGTATATGATTGCTAAGTAGGGAGCTATTGTATCAGCGTAATTTGAAAGGTAATCGGTATACAATCTGGACCTGAAGACTTGCTCGTATCAAGCGATTTGAGTTGCTTCGCAACCCCTAAGGTATCTACTTCTAAGAAATGCTAGCAGCAGTTCGTGTTTCAAATTCTGGAATATTCCATTCGTCTTCCCTGGTGAAGGAATTTCGGAAAACTCCGCTTTAGCGGCACAGTCGTCGGTAACAGTACCATCGGCACTGCGCAGCGAAGGTATTGACTGCGTCTTGCCGCTTGTGTACTTTACATACGACCAGAATTTCTTCGGATTTTCTACCAAATTTCGAGGCAATGTTTCGTTGCGGAATCTATTAAAGGCATCTCGCATTGAAGTCCGTGCCAAATTTCGCGCGTCTGTAAATTCGGTATTTCGCGTCCTTCTGAACTTCGCATGCTTTTTCCGTTGCCTCTGCAACAGCGTTCGGACCTGTTTTGTGTACCATGGGGGATCAGTTCCATCTCTTACCAATTTATGAGGTATGAATCTCTCAACTGCTGTTGCTACTATATCTTTGAATTTGAGCCACATCTCGTCTACATTTGCATAGTCACTTCGGAAGGAATGGAGATTTTCTCTTAGGAAGGCTTCTAGTGACACTTTATCCACTTTTTTAAATAAAATTATTTTCCGTTTGTTTCTGGTGGAATTGGACGAAACGGTATTGAGCCTAGCTACAACGACCTTGTGATTACTAATCCCTGTATCAGTCATGATGCTCTCTATTAGCTCTGGATTGTTTGTGGCTAAGAGGTCAAGTGTGTTTTCGCAACCATTTACAATTCGCGTGTGTTCGTGGACTAACTGCTCGAAATAATTTTCGGAGAAAGCATTTAGGAGAATCTCAGAAGATGCTTTCTGCCTACCACTGATTTTGAACAAATATTTTTGCCAACGTATCGAGGGAAGGTTGAAGTCCCCACCAACTATAACCGTATGAGTGGGGTATTTATTTGTTACGAGACTCAAATTTTCTCTGAACTGTTCAGCAACTATATCATCGGAGTCTGGGCGACGGTAGAAGGAGCCAATTATTAACTTAGTTCGGCTGTTAAGTGTAACCTCCACCCATACCAATTCGCACGGAGTATCTACTTCGACTTCACTACAAGATAAACCACTATTGACAGACACAAACATTCCACCACCAATTCTGCCTAATCTATCTTTCCTGAACACCGTCTGAGACTTCGTAAAAGTTTGTGCAGAACTTATTTCACGCTCTAGCCAGTTTTCTGTACCTATAACGATTTCAGCTTCTGTGCTTTCTATTAGCGCTTGAAGCTCAGGCACTTTCGCAGCACAACTACAGCAATTTACAACTACAATTCCGACTGTTCCTTGATCCAAGCACGTCCTGTATTTGCCATGCACCCTTTGAGATTGCAGCCCACCCCGTACTTTCGCGAGGCCTTCTAACCTAAAAAACCGCCCAGTCCACGTCACACAGCCTGCGCTACCCGTGTAGCCGCCAGCTGAGTGTAGTGAACCCCTGACCTATTCAGCGGAATCCGAAACCCCACCACCCCATGGCGAAAGTCAAGAAATCTGCAGCCAACACGGTCGCAAAACCGTCTGAGCCTCTGATTCAGACCCTCCACCCAGCTCTGCACCAAAGGTCCGCAGTCGGTTCTGTCAACGATGCTGCAGATGGTGAGCTCTGCCTTCATCTCGTAAGCAAGACCGGCAGCCTTCACCAAATCAGATAGCCGCTGGAATCCAGAGAGAATTTCCTCAGTTCCAAAGCGACACACGTCATTAGTGTCGACATGTGTCACCACCTGCAGCCGGCTGCACCCTGTGCTCTTCATGGCATCCGGAAGGACCCTTTCCACATCAGGAATGACTCCACCCGGAATGCACACGGAGTGCACACTGGATTTCTTCCTCTTCTTAGCCGCCATATCCCTAAGGGGCACCATTACGCGCCTATCATTGGAGCTCCCAACTATCAATAAGCCCACCCTCTGCGTTGCCCGGACCTTGAAGGCTGAGAATCAGCTGAGAAACAGGGCAGGCAGCTGCATCTGGCTCAGCCAGAGACAGTGCCTGAAACCTGTTTGTCAGACGCACCGGGGAGGCTTTCTGATCAGCCTGCCACGCCTTGGAACGACCTCCCAATCAACCACAGGTGAGGGCCCAGCCCCACTGCGGGCAGCAACCGGGGCAACCACAGCGACAGACCGATCTGGGGACAGACGGGACGAGGTTGATATCCCCGTGATACCCAAGTCCGGCTCCCCACAGTGGTGCCAATTGGCAACAG
The DNA here is from genome assembly GCF_023898315.1 of Schistocerca nitens. Taxonomy (NCBI): domain Eukaryota; kingdom Metazoa; phylum Arthropoda; class Insecta; order Orthoptera; family Acrididae; genus Schistocerca; species Schistocerca nitens. The sequence continues at coordinate 324,744,461 of NC_064617.1, read as the reverse complement.
CCTCAAGCTGCGCGACCGAAGTCAGCGCCGCTTGCAGCTGTGAGCGAAGGGATGCCTACTCAGCCCTCATCCGAACACAGCAATCACAGTCCCTGTTCATTCTAATCAATGTTGAACAACAGTTACTGAAACACGAGTCAGTGCCTAGATAACTCAAGGGAAACACGCAAAGAATGTATGAACTAACCTGTACAAATGCCTAACGACTGCGCTACAATCTGCCTGAATTTACGATTACGGTAACTAAAACTCGAAATTACACCTCCTATACGAAACTCACACGCAATTTAAGTAAGAATCTACGAAGTAAACACTAAAGCTCGATGCTATAACTCTAAAATACTATAAAACGCCCGAAATTTATGAATTAAACAATGCAAGTACCCAAAAACACGAAAAGAAATTAAGAATTAAAGTTGTTGTTGTTGTGGTCTTCAGTCCTGAGACTGGTTTGATGCAGCTCTCCATGCTACTCTATCCTGTGCAAGCTTCTTCATCTCCCAGTACCTACTGCAACCTACATCCTTCTGAATCTGCTTAGTGTATTCATCTCTTGGTCTCCCTCTACGATTTTTACCCTCCACGCTGCCCTCCAATGCTAAATTTGTGATCCCTTGATGCCTCAAAACATGTCCTACCAACCGATCCCTTCTTCTAGTCAAGTTGTGCCACGAACTTCTCTTCTCCCCAATCCTATTCAATACCTCTTCATTAGTTACGTGATGTACCCACCTTATCTTCAGCATTCTTCTGTAGCACCACATTTCGAAAGCTTCACAAATAAGTAAGCTAGGGGTATACGACTTGCTGCTGGCAGCTGCTTATCCAACGGCGGCAGGGAGCACATTCCCATCATTGCTTCTTCGACGTACATACTGAACAGTAGGATTGAAAGATTAAATCCTTGTCTTACAACACTTTTTAATTCGAGAACTGCGTTCTTGGTAGTCCACTCTTACTGTTCCCTCTTGGCTCTTGTGTATTTTATGTATTACCTCACTCTCCCTATAGCTTACACCTACTTTTCTCAGAATTTTGAACACCTTGCATCATTTTACATTGCCGAACTCTTTTTCCAGGTGCCATGAACGTGTCTTGGTTTTTGTTTAGTCATCCTTCCATTATCAATCGCAACGTCAGAATTTCCTCTCTGGTGCCTTTACCTTTCTTAAAGCAAAATTATTCGTTATCTAACACATCCTCAATTTTCTTTTCCATTCTTCTATATATTAGTCTTGTCATCAAGTTGGATGCGTGGGATGTTAAGCTGATTGTGCGATAATTCTAGCAATTGTCAGCTATTACAGTATTCGGAATTGCGTGGATGATATTTTTCCGAAAGTCAGATGGTATGTGGCCAGACTCATGCATTCTACATGCCAACGTGAACAGTCGTGTTGCTGCAACTTTCCGCAGTGACTTCAGACATTCTGATGGGATGTTACTGTCTCCTCTGCCTCATTTATTCTTAAGTCCTCCAAAGGTCTCTTAAATTCTGATTCTAATTCTGGATCCCCCATATCCTCTATATCGACTCTTCTTTCTTTTTCTATCATATGAGATAAATTTTCCCCTCATAGAGGCCTTCAGCATACTTTATTCACCTCTTCGCTCTGTCCTCTGCATTTAGCAATGGAACTCTCAATTTCACCGTGAGGTGTTTTGCCTTTCCTATATGCTGAGTCAATCATTTCTTTCTCGATTTCTTTACGTTCTTCCTGCAGCCATTTGGTCTTAGCTTCCTGCACTTCCTGTTTATTTAATTCCTCGGCGACTTGTATTTCTGTATTCCTGCATTTCCCTGAACGTTTTTGTACTTCTTTCTTTCATCGATCAGTTGAAGTACTTCTGTTTTCGCAGTTACCGTCTTTGTACCTACGTTTCCCGTTCCAACCTACAGCCCAGATCTCACAACTTCGGTCTGTGTGGCCCAATAAAGGATGCACTTGTCGGAAAGAAGTTCATGGATGACGGGGGGGGGGGGGGGGGGGGGGGTTATTGATGCATCAAGACGATGGCTCCGACGTCGACTGATAGAGTGGTGGCGTAAGGCCGTCGCTCTGAACGGAGATTATACTGAAAAATACAGTTTTACAAACAAGAGAGTGGAGAATATTATGATGTATTGGAATCCTAAATAAAACCAAACTACTTTCTGAAGAAAGCGTTGCATTACTTATTGAAAGTCCCTTAAATTATTTGGGTGATTCATTCTGTGTAAGAAAGTATTAATTATAATACAGGCCGTTGTCTAGATTACATTTAATGTTTGCCTATTACAACAATATTTTAGTAAGAGTTGTCAGTTAGAGAGCAGTCAAAGTCAAAGAAACATGCGTGGCTGGACAGAAACTGCTTGATTAATATAGCTAAATGTGGCAGCAATCGATATGTGTTGTGTGAATTTCATATTCCAAAAGTCAACAATTAATAAAGTTATTCTGAAATACCTCATTTATTTTCACTGAAGGCACTTCATTTCTGTCAGATATATGGAGTTAATTTCAATATCACTACGAACTAGAGATATTTTGGTTTGCTAACGGAATGTTGCTAGCTGAACAGAGGGCGAATTGATATTCAGAGTGTGCTTTGAACATCTTCGTGCAGTTAGCATCCCTTCAGGCTAATGAATCGTCAGCTTGGGTGAAGCGGAAACTTTCTGGTGGTTCCCGAAGAGCCATCCCTAACAAGTGCTACGCGACGCTCTCTCTCCGAACCTCCAGTGCCTCGCGATTTCCCACAAGAGCCTCCAAAGCCGCTGTCTCAGATTAAGGAGACTAATGAGGGATTCATGCCGCTCCTGTGGTACTGAAAGGGATCGGCGGATCCCGCAGTAAACGCTGTACAAGGACAGCTGAAACGCGATAGCGGCTTTCTTTTCCTTTGAATTACTTTTTGGAGCTAAAGTACATTAGGAAAAGCGTTGTTCGTAAGAGAATCTGTAGGCTTCTCAGATCAAATGACTGTCGATCTTCCTGAAACCTGTTCCGCTTAAGGAAATCAGATGTCAGCCGTTATCAACAACATATCGAGCTCACTACCTAACATCTGACTGAAAAGAAAATTCGACTCCTCTATTTTTAGAGCAAAGAATGACCAACAATATTTAGCCAATGTCGTAATATAAAGGGGAATAATATAAAGGGGAACACGTACTCCACCGAAGAAATTTCGGTAGGCCTCCAACGATATTAGGTACAAGGTACACGTGGCCTCCGGATGGTCGTTGAGAAATAATAATATGATTGATTCAGTTTCTGTACCTTCATTGCTTTTATGTGAAACTACATCAGCAAAAATGAAAAGACTGGAACACCGGCTATGTTGTTGGCTTCTTAGCCAGGATTGAAAAAGATCGCTCTAATGATTTAAATAACAGAACAGTGCATGAGGCACAACTTTTTCAAGGGTAGCAGGACGATTTTAGATATTTTACTCTCGTTATGAGGTGCATTTATTTACATCGGTGTCTTCCGTGATGTTTGGGTGTGTTCTTCTATTTATCTGCCCCTGCAGTCGTCTTCGTGTGGTTTTTAAGGTACTGGGCCTCCTTCATTGCCCACACACACGCAAACCATAGATCACACTGTCTGTTTATGTGAAATCAAATTATGGTACGAAGATATTACGATAGTATGACTCCCTAAAAGGTCTGGATTACGTCTGTGGTGTTACATTTTTAGTGGATTAAATTGTTTACATCAAGATGTCCTAATTTATATCCTAACATCAATGATTATTTAAATTATCGATTTCGCTTTGTAATCTTCTTATACTATTTTCTTTATTGTTGTGTGGAATGTATTAAGGAATGAACATATTTATTGATTTCCTGTAATTTTTATATACAGGAAAAACATTTGAATAAATTAGTCTATTCATTGTTTGTCATTTGCTTTTTGTGTCGAACAAAAATTTCCAGATCCTCTATTGAAGCCATTGTTTGTAATTCCAGGAACTGTTTACGTGTGGTGCAATGGCTGACTTTGTGAACTGGGTATGTTTGTAACTGTTGATGTCTTCAGTGTATTTAGTATGAGGATTCCTGTCAGTCAAAAAAATGGTTCAAATGGCTCTGAGCACTATGGGACTCAACATCTTAGGTCATAAGTCCCCTAGAACTTAGAACTACTTAAACCTAACTAACCTAAGGACATCACACACACCCATGCCCGAGGCAGGATTCGAACCTGCGACCGTAGCAGTCCCGCGGTCCTGTCAGTCTGTCCTATGTAGTAGCCAGAGTAAGTTTCACATGTGATTTTGGACATTATATCCGTGAGGTGGGAATATATCTGTTTTACTGTATAAACAGTAAACTAATTTCTGTTGTAGTTTTTTGTTTGTGAGAAAGATATTTCCGCTTTATGTGGCTTAAGTAAGTATGCTGTTTGTTGAGAAATGTTGTCTGCAAAAGTAATTCTGGTTACACATTTGATTGTATTATTAGTTCCTTCCATAGAGCCAGGAATTTCTTTTTTTCTCGCTTTTTGTTCCAACACGTTCATCGTTCAGCTGGGGAGGTAATTAGCCAATGAAACTTGCTTAATGTTCTCTAATTCCTTCGCCCTGTTGCCTTTGCTCAAAGGAATTGTGTCTGATCTGTGTACTATTGCTTTATTTTCAACGTTCTTAACATATTCGTGTGAACGATGTGGCAGGGACTGTGGTGCTGAAATTGCCGTTTTCTGGTATATCTAAAACGTGTGCCAGTTGTTGTCATATCCTAAGCACAGGCCTGGGAAATTTGTGAAACTATTTTTCTAATATTCGATTGTAAAATTTTTCTCGGGTTTATTATTGAGCAAAGTTGTGATGTGTGGAGTCATTAGTGTCATCTTCGAATACATTTAAGGTCTCATCTACCATCTTTTGTAGTACATAATTTTTTAACAGGTTTCCTGTATACCAAATATTTTCTTTTCTAGGTGGTTAATAAAAATATGTGCTGTTGTGCTGGATGAGCCTGTGGCTAGCCTTTATGATTTCTGGTAATGAATGCAAATTATAGTTGTGTAGTTCTATTATATCTACAAATTCTGTAACATCATCTTGCGAACACTTTCTGTGCGTTAGTAAATTGTGATTTAGGACTGCGATCGCTTCTTTAATGGGGATATTTAAGTACAGGTTTGGGATATCTAGTGATATAAAATGAGCAACATCTACATTGTTTATTTCTCTTATTTCAGTGATATATGCGGTACTGATCTTTGCAGAATGCATGAATTTATATGTGATACACTTTCTTAAAAACTAATTGATTTTGGAAGAATTCTGTATGCAGGTCTGTTTGTAAAATCTACTATTGTGTGATTGGACATACTTCCTTGTTTACTTTAGGTTGGAAACTAAATTGGGCTTTAGGATTCAAGCAGGTGAGCTATTTCTTTTCATGTACTAGTTGCCATTTAATTTTGTTGTCAGGCTGTTTTCCTCACTGTTTGTTCAGTTGCATAACTGACTGTTTTCCTCAATATTTGTTCAGTTGCGCAACTGATTTTTGTGAAAAATTTTTGGATTTTTTTGGTGTATTTGTTTCCTTTTATAATTACCGATGTGTGGCTTTTATCTGGATTTGTGGTTATTGCCTTATCCTCTCTTAGGATTTTGTTGTACTAATTATTGTTTCGGAATCGTATCTTACTTGTACCTTCTTTATGTGATTGTACAATTTGTGACATACTGCAGATTTTTAATTTCTATTCCATTTCTCAATGTCTGTTGCGTTCTTTTCTGGCACTATGAGCTGTTTTAGTACGTCGCCTCATATATTTCCATTACATTTCAGAAATTTGCTTAACATGTTTAACAGCTTGTCATTGAATACTGTGTCTGTGCTTTTAATCTTTGTCTCTTGATTATTGTTCTGATGATGTTTGAATTTCACATTGGTCAGTTTCTTAATGTGTGTGTTACAGATCTTACGGTGCTCCCTGCAAAATAAATCGTGCACTTTCTCCCACAGTCTTCAGATTCCATGCTGACGATTATCTGTAAATGTAGGAATCATAATGTTAGTTGCTAAAGAAGTCATCTGGACTGGTCAGTCACAGCTGCAACAGGTCTACGTTGCTGCCTCAGTTCGACGAGCGTTTGGAGTCTATGCGAGCGAAAGCATAACCTAGTTTGCATTGTCCTCTGTCATATTAAGATTGTCACAATATCGACCAGGAAGAACTGCTTTTTTCTGGCCACAGCTGTGCGTTTTCAGTGAGGTGGGACATAGCAACTGGGACTCATGAAATTATACTTAACTTTACTACGTTGGCAACGGCCTTGCCGCAGTGGATACCTCGGTTTCTGTTAGATCACTGAAGTTAAGCGATGTCGGGCGTGGCTGGCACTTGGATGGGTGACCATCCAGACCACCATGCGCTTTTGGCATTTTTCGGGGTGCACTCAGCCTCGTGATGCCAACTAAGGAGCTACTCGACGGAATAGTAGCGGTTCTGGTCAAAGAAAACCATCATAACGACCGGGAGAGTGGTGTGCTGACTACAACCCCCCCTCCCCCCTTATCTGAATCCTCAACTGAGGATGACACGGCGGTCAGATGGTCCCGTTGGACCACTGATGGCCTGAAGACAGAGTGATTTTGTTACGTTAAGGTATAAAAGATTATTTAACTTTGACACATTTCTCCATCACGGTAATACTGGCTAATTTACAGCTGTCATGGACTATCAAAGGATCACATGATGCACTAAATAACAAACTGTTATCTTGAGGTTCAATGTTCAACATTAACAACATTACAAGTTCATCTGAAATCATAATTACTTGTTGGTCCTACACGATGAGCTTGACTGTTGTAGCTGAGGTCTCGAACTGGACTGAGCTCTTGTATGCTCAACACTATACTGACATCTGTGTGATGGCGCTGTTGTTGCGGTGAGAGAGGCGTGGTGTAATGGAGCGACTTCCTTGCTAATGTCTGTGGCGTCGATTCGCGTTGCCGACTTTGTAGTGGCACCAAAAACTCTGTTCGAATACCACAGTTGAGTAACATGTTAAAATTGTCCTGTAACTGATTTTTACTTTCTCCTCGATTGCGGTATACTGGTCATTGAGCACTTGTGTGTCCACTTGTCTTGTGACTCCCGATTCTTCACAGAGAGATGGTTTCCCCTTTCGTGGCAGTCATTCCCATCTGTCTCAACACACTAGAACCACCTGCGCTACCTTGCATTATTTTGTTCTGGCTTCTCCTGCTACGTGCTATGACTGCCTTTCATATTTTAGACGACATGCACGACCATGCCTTTGTTACAGCTCATTGTAACGGATTAATCTGGCAACATCAGTCTCGAAGGTGCTGTCCTTAGAAGAAAAGGTAATTTCTGTTACGTTAATTTCGCTATAGCGCTGGGATTAAAATGGGTGAAAGGAAAGGTTACAGTGTTTCGCCCCTACTGTTCAAGCTATGCATTTAAGAAGGAATGGCAGAAATAAAAGACATGTTCAAGAGTTGAATTAAAATTCGGGGTGAAAGTATATCAATTCGCAGATCACATTACTATCCTGAGCGGAAGTGAAAAAGAATTACAAGAGTGTTGAATGAAATGAACAGTTAATGAGTACAGAATATGGATTGAGAATAAATCAGAAAAAGACAAAAGTAATAACAAGAAGTAAAAACTTGTCTGAAGGGAAAGAATAAGATTGGAATACATCTAGCAGGTAATTGAAGACGTAAGTAACAATTTCTACTCTGATATGAAAGAAGTGGCACGGAACAGAAGAGGAGTTCATGGTGTGGTGAATCTACAGCATTATTACACGCGGAAGCTTTCCTCTTCAACCGAGACAACTCATCCCGCCAGACTTCGATGTTTCTCTGTCAGTCTTCGTGATTGTCCATTTTGTGGCACCAGCCTGTCCATGATTACAGCCATCCAAATGTCATCCGTTCCTATAAACAACGCCAGTAAATCTGCTGCCTCGCCACGAATCTCATTGTCTCTCTACGCCACAGGGGTGCGGAATACATAGCAAATCCTAAGTGCAGAAAGAGAAGAAGTGTATTTTTACGAATCATACAGGAGGGAAATATACTACTCCGCACAACTCTAAATCAAAATTATTCCATATTTCTTCTTCTTTAGATTATGTAACTTTTATCCAACTTCGTGTTACCAGTCACTTTTTTTTCACCAGGAGATGTTCCCGTTATTCAGTAAACCATGTGGAAATGTTCAAATGTGTGTAAATTCCTATGGGACCAAACTGTTGAGATCATCGGTCCCTAGACTTACACGCAACTTAAACTAACTTAACCTAGCTTACGCTGAGGACAACACACACACCCATGCCCGATAGAGGACTCGGACCTCCGGCGGGAGGAAACGATGTGGACAATAAATTAAAAGTTATATCTATTGAGGATGCAGATTTAATGTACATATTATCCTCAAACTAAATCCAGTTATAACATTTTCACATCCAAATTTGCTCATGGACATAAACATAGTCTCTTAAGTTCTATCTCTCTTTGTTCTCGACGTTTAAAAATTTTATTCCTGAATTGTATCTTTTCGTGCGGAACGCAAATTAAATTTTTAATAATCGATTTTTAGCTGCTTGTGGGTAGTTTGTCTTTGTTGGCAGATTCCTAAGGGAGTTCTAGATTCAATGTGTATTTCTTGAATAAAAGCTATCAGCTCGCAGGCCACTGATGTTTATCTCGCATTTAGCTACCTGTGCTGTATCTTTGCTGACTCTAAATTCATGATATTGTAGTTTGATACGGCAAAATACATCTTTTTCTCCTTTGGAATACCCTTTCCATAATAATCATTCCAAACGCTGAAAGGGGGATGCCCTATTTGTGATGACAATCGTCAGGAATTTTTGACCACAAGTGTGGATGAAGTTGCGAATCTGGTAAATGTACTCAGTCTTTGTAATATCGATATATTCTTTCTAAGACTGTGTTTGAGACCACAGATATTGATCTGAGTAAGACAGAGAGTAGCAATGTCAGTGTGTGTTGGATACTCTGGAAATGCACTCGGTTTGAAAAGGATGGAAGCTGGCCTGCCGTGTAGCGGAGGCAGCATTTGTTTAAAGATTTTGTGATAATATGCTTTGAGGAAAGATAATGATGCGGTTATATTAACAGAAGAATGATAAAAGCCAGGTTTTAAGGTAATCGAGTTTTTCTGCATATTTGTAACTATAGTTAGAACATGCCGTAAGGTTGGAGTTTGCTGTAGAAATTTTATAATGAAGTACATAGCATTGTGTTATAATTGAAAGAAGTACCAGGAAGGCAGTTACACACAGGAAAGTTATTAAGAAACATTTTACTAATTCGCCTAATTTTCCAGACCGTACTAGGTGAATAACGGGCTGGTCCCCACGTTCCGCCACAGTTACACGATTCGCCGACATTTGAAAACGTTCGCACTGTTACATTGCTTACACTAGACGCAGACGGCTGGGGTACACTATTAAAGTCCCCGGGGATTCGGGGTGGCGGCAGGAAGGGCATCCGGCCACCCTCTGCAACTAACACTGCCAAATCAATAGTAACAAGGGTGACCGCGCGTTGAAGCGGCACAAAGACCCCGAGAAAGAAGAAGAAGAATTTTGCTAATTCGCCTAGGTATGATAACTTAATGAAGAGGTTTATTGTTTTCATGGCTTAATGAAGCACAGTAAACTTTGAGTCTTTGACCTCATTTATCAGTCGATAAGATTAGTTCCCCATTTTCATTTCTACTTTCATAACTATGTAGGCATACTCGCATTGCACATCGCGAGTTATGTATTGAGAAGCATTTCATGAAAATTGTTAAAATGCCGTCTTCCACTCTGCATCGCAAGTACAGCGTGTGAAATTTGAATTTTCACGGTTATATCATTATTCCTAATAGCGAAAGGTTGCAGAGCAGACGGGGGTTCCGTGCGTACAGGTAGGCCAACAAATTTAATTACCATCAAAGTTCATGTCCACTGCGAGGCCTAGTGATTTTCATTGTATGTGTGAAAATAACAGCCGGCCGGTGCGGCCGAGTGGTTCTAGGCGCTTCAGTCTGGAACCGCGCGACCGCTACGGTTGTAGGTTCGAATCCTGCCTCAGGCATGGATGTGTGTGATGTCCTTCGGTTAGTTAGGTTTACGTAGTCCTAAGTTCTAGGGGACTGATGACCTCAGAGCCATTTGAACCATTTGAAAATAATATCATCAGTTTACAGGCTTAATACCTACAGAAGATTTCAGTAAAGAACTATCTCTGTTAATCTGCAAAAAGTTCTATCAGAAAGTCGGATGCGTTGATTTTTTATATTCATTTGCTGTGTAACTACAATTACAATTCTAATGCAGTAATTGTTTGCAAGACTAAAGACAATTATTAGCAATATTTAGGGATAAATTTTAAACTGAGTCGTTTTGTTTTGCAGATGGATGGCATATGTAAATATCATTGACAACGGATAGCTTTCCCGCAGTCGAATTTATAGAGGCGCTAGCTGCACTGGATTTCACATCGTGTAGCGTGAGCTCGGTGTATTTGCGTTCAAAATTAAATTTTTACATTATTCTGTTGCCCTGCAACTAGATTTACATATTTCGAAATAAAAATGAACATTACACATTAAAGTTTCGTAGCATGAGTTGCGCTTATTTCCGTTAAAAATTAAATTTTAATATAATTCTGTTGCCCTGCACCGAGATTTATATATTTCGATAACAAAACCAGTTTTATACATTAAATTTTCAAGGTACGTTATATTTCTCGCCGTCTAGTATTGTAATCTATTTATTCAACTGTTTTAATGAGAACACCACCAAATTTGTCTTTCTTCTGCAAAGATTCTATACTGAAGCGCCAAAGAAACTGGTATAGGCATGCGTATTCAGATACAGCTATATTTAAACAGGCAGAATACGGCGCTACGGTCGGCAACTTCTACTTATGGCCAAAAATGTCTGGTGCAGTTGTAAGATCCGTTACAGTTGCTGCAGTGGCAGCTTATCAGGATTTCAGCGCGTTTGAACGTGGTGTTGTAAAGACGGCGCACGAGCGGTGGGACACAGCACCTCCGAGGTAGCGATGAAGTGGGGATTTTCCCGTACCACCATTTCACGAGTGTATCGTGAATATCATGAATCCGGTAAAACATCAAATCTCCGACATCGCTGTGGCCGGAAAAAGATCCTGTCAGAACTGGACCAACGACGACTGAAGAGAATCGTTCAGAGTGACAGAAGTGCAGTCCTTCCGCAAACTGCTGTATGCCACCAACAACTGACAACTGTCAGCGTGCGAGCCATTCAACGAAACATCATCGATGTGGGCTTTCCGACCCGAAGGCCCACTCATATACCCTTGATGACTGCACGAAACAAAGCTTTACGCCTTGCCTGGGTCCGTCAACACCGACGTTGGATTGTTTATGACTGGAAACATGATGCCTGGTCGGATGAGTCTTGTTTCAAATTGTATTGAGCGGATGGACGTGTGCGGGTATAGAGACAACCTCAAGAATCCAAGGACTCTGCATGTTGCAGGGGGCTGTTGAAACTGATGGAGGCACTGTAATGGTGTGGGCGTGTGCAGTTGGAGTGATATGGGACACCTGATACGTCTAGATACGAGTCTGACAGATACGTACGTAAGCATCCTGTCTGATCACCTGCATGCATTGTATGAATGTAATTACGTCTTCTGGCTGGAGTGTGAGACTACAGCTAGTCAATATCCAATAAAACAATGCCAATCGCTGTTATTTAGGTTTTATTTTTATTTTTTGGCTACCTGTATCCACGATACATTACGTCATCTTCAGGCCTGCTACAATCGAGTAACCTTCGTGTTACAAGGTACAGCAGCAGTTTTAACCGGTCTCGTAATGATTTTACGGGCATGCGTGCTCCTTGGACAACCGTCAGCAGTTGACCGTGACTCGATACCTAAGCATGTGAGTGACAACATTTCCAAATATCAACGTTAAAACTGTTAAAGCCATAGTTAGAATTTATATGTTCAGAATTGATATTTAGCTATCATTTACTAATTACCTCACACTTTCATCGTTCAGGCATTAGTGTCGTTTAACTGATCGCTTCAGACTGATGAAGAAGCATTTATATATATACTGATCCCCACTTCTTCATTTGTTACTTTTTATCATACGAAATGCTGTTTATACTGTTTGTGCGTGTTGTTAAGAAAGCAGAAGTAACTTGCACCTGAACAGATAGGACAGGAAGAAATACAACAGCACGTTTCTGACTGAATCCGTCCACCGTTCCTATTTCTGACAGTCTTACAGGGTGACAATTACTCAACTATGTGAAATAAATTCCCCAAACTTCTGAACGGTTTGCATTAGGACGTTAAAACTGCATGGTTGGCTGCGAGGCATGATGGGAATTAGTATGCGCACTATGCTTTAGTTTAGCGACATAACCCACTTTCATTTGGGTGGGTTCGTCAATAAGCAAAATTGGCGCATTCGGGGCACTGGGAATCCGCGTTTCGCGATTAGAGAAGTCTTCACCCTCAACGGGTGACTATGTGGTGTGCAATGGCCACTCACGGAATAATCTGTGCGATATTCCTTGATGGCGCGGTGACTGCAGAAATGCACTTTGTGGACGGTGTTTCTGTCTTGGGGTACCCAGAGGCCACTGGCGTGGGCCTCGATTGGCCACCATATCCTCCAGATATGAACATATGCGACTCCTTTTCGTGGAGCTGTATTACAGACAAGGTGTGCAGCAATAAACCTAAAACCACTGCTGAGCTTGAAACAGCCATTCAGGAGGTCATCGACAGTATCAATGTTCCGATACTTCAGCGGGTCAGCAGAATTTCGCTGTTGGTCTGCGCCACATCATCGCCTATGTCAGGCACATCGAACATGTCATATCCTAAATCCGAATAACCGTAGTGACATCTACATGGTGCATAAACTTTGCACACACTGTAATTTGTAACTAATTTACATTTTTTTTCATGTCGTTCAATAATTGTCACCGTGTACATATGAAATATAAAAGTCAAACACTTGTTCCTCGCAACACTGGGATTTATCGGATATGTGTTATTGTTTTGGTACCATACCTCACAGACGGATTGAGTGTTATTATAATTTCCACTGTCCTAAGCAATAATTGGAAGCTAGATCTAAAACTGGAAACAACGTAATACAGTGGGAGCACAAAGTCTTGCTCTGATTATAACAATTTATTACAGAATAACCGTATGACATAATAATTTACATTTGATTCCGTTACATAGATTAGTGTAACTAGATTTTTTAAGACCACTTACGATACTAAACCTCAACGTGTGCTCCCTCGGTAGCTCGGAGAATGTCGAGGAGGTATTCCAGTTCTCACCAGGTGTTTCGTAACATGTGTTCTGTCACAGTACCCACAGCAGCTTGTATCCTAACCTTTAGTTCGTCGAAGTCAGCAACTGGTGTGACTAAGATTATGTCCTTGATATAGTCCCAGAAAAAAAAGTGAAGGGACGTAATGTCTGGATGGCGAGGTGGCCAATGTGTTGGACCGTTCCTTCCAATCCAGCGATCCGGAAGTGTTTCATCCAGGAAATCACGCTTTATCAAAGCCCCACAGTTAGAAGAATACCCACCATGGGTAATTTTCCAGCAAGATGAAGCACCTCCCCTCCCTCCCCGCACTGGGGTTTGATAGTGCGTGATTTCCTGGATGAAACATTTCCGGATCGGTGGATTAGAAGGAACGGTCCAACACCCTGGCCACCCCGATCTCCAGACATTTCTCCCCTTGACTTGTTTCCTGGGGCTATATCACACCAGTTGCTGACGTCGACGAACTGGAGGCTACGATACTAGCTGCTGTGGGTACTGTGACAAAACACATCTTACGAAACACCTGGAGGGAACAGGAATACCGTCGTGACATTCTCCAAGCTACCAAGGGAGCACACGTTTAGGTTTACTAACGTAAGTGGTCTAAAAGAAAACTAGTAAAACTAACCTAAGTGACGGAATCAAATGTAAATTATTATGTCAAACGGCTATTCTGTAATAAATTGTTATAATCTACATGCTCCGCAATCCACCATACGGTGCGTGGCGGAGGGTACCTAGTACCACAACTAGCATCTTCTCTCCCTGTTCCACTCCCAAACAGAACGAGGGAAAAATAACTGCCTATATGCTTCTGTACGAGCCCTAATCTCTTTTATCTTTGTGGTCTTTCCGCGAAATGTAAGTTGGCGGCAGTAAAATTGTACGGCAGTCAGCCTCAAATGCTGGTTCTCTAAATTTCCTCAGTAGCGATTCACGAAAATAACATCTCCTTTCCTCTAGAGACTCCCACCCGAGTTCCTGAAGCATTTCCGTAACTCTCGCCTGATGATCAAACCTACCAGTAACAAATCTAGCAGCCCGCCTCTAAATTGCTTCTATGTCCTCCCTCAATCCGACCCGATAAGGATCCCAAAAGCTCGAGCAGTACTCAAGAATAGGTCGTATTAGTGTTTTATAAGCGGTCTACTTCACAGATGAACCACATCTTCCCATAATTCTACCAATGAACCGAAGACGACTATCCGCCTTCCTCACAACTGTCATTACATGCTTGTCCCACTTCATATCGCTCTGCAATGTTACGCCCAAAGATTTAATCGCCGTGACTGTGTCAAGCGCTACACTACTAATGGAGTATTCAAACATTACGCGATTCTTTTTCCTATCCATCTGCATTAATTTACATTTATCTATATTTAGAGTTAGCTGCCATTCTTTACACCACTCAAAAATCATGTCCAAGTCATCTTGTATCCTCCTACAGTCACTCAACGACGACACCTTCCCGTACACCACAGCATCATCAGCAAACAGCACTTTGCTATCCACCCTATCATTTATGTAGATAGAAAACAACAGCGGACCTACCACACTTCCCTGGGGCACTCCAGATGATACCCTAACCTCCGAGGAACACTCACCATCGAGGGCAAGACTTTGTGCTCACCCTGTACATCTAGAAAAAGTTAGTGGCTTTAACCTTAGAGTTAATTGTGGGCAGAAATAGCTGACTGCTGGCGAAGGCTTTCGCGAGCGTTGTCGTCGTCAATGAGGCGGTAACGGTCATGTGATCTCGTCGTCATGTTTCTGCCTCTCGCCAGTGGCGCTCTTCAGGGTGGTGCATTAACTGATGGTTAGGCGTTTTTGCATTTCATACATACTGAAGTTTCATATCTACAAAATGAAAAAAATACCGCCTCCAATCAAATAACGGGCTCTACACCTCTTGATCAGAAGAACGCTGACACACGCTAGTAGGATGTACTCAAACTTCTCCTTCATGACGGTCTGATCTCTGCCGGTAATACTTTCAAAGAGAAAGCTGAAAGTCTGTGGGCGGTTGATAGGCCGAAGCCACAGAAGACAAAGATGTTGGACGTTTGAGGCTCGGAGCGAAGATGACCTTCTAAATCATCACAACACTTATCCATCAATCAGGTTACTTCAAGAGTACCCACTTACGTGAATAGTGTGATTAACAAAAGTGACCATTGAAACAGACATGCTGAGGATTACTAAGAAATTCAAGTATACATTGTGGCGTCATGCACCATACGCCACACTAGGATGTCTTACATCGGTCAGTATACATTCAATCAACATACCAAAGATAGTTTTGTAAGAATGGGAGAGGAGGACGGACATAACGAAGCTATGTGATCAAAGGACAAAGTCCTTTCAGAGGTGATAGGCTAAGGGCAAGGTCACCGTAAAGTCACCGTACAGCGAGGTTGAAGGTCAAGTTGTGTCCAAAGAGTACATTGCTCACCTACTGCCGTGGACTCCTTATCAATATAATAGTCAAATGATTTTAATTGAGTCTAACGGAAGAAAGAAAGGCATACAACACAGATGAATTTGACCCACAATTACCTCTATCTCTCTCTTTTTGTTGTTGTTGTTGTTGTTGTTTTTTTTTTGGGTAGCAGTATTGCATCTCTGATAATAACGTTTTCTCTCCAGTCGCTGAATGGAATGTCTCGTGCCCCGCTTGGCTTCATTATACACGTGTCTCCGTGGGACCGGGCAGATGTTGGCGTAGCCCCACAGTGTGGCAGCTATTAACGCTACACCTGCCCTCTGCTGGGGTAGCTCATAGCATGGTGACCCTGATTTAGTTAGCTGGACCACCGGGAAGCGCTCTGGCTGCGGCTTACGCGACGCGAAACTGCGGCCAACTCCGACACAAAAGCGACCGCCCCATTGTCCACGGCCTGCCGGCACTGTCCCTCACTGCAGCAGCGCCGGCAATCTTCCTACCCACACCAGCTTGTAAGTTTTGCAGCAGCCAGCACACCGCTCAACGCCTCTCGACGCACCACGGGTTAATGAAACACTGCCATTGTCGAAGGGTGTCAGGCCGGGTTGCAGCTTATCACCATTGCTGTTCAACTCATACTTCTAACAAGCAATAAAGAAAAAAAAATACGGTATAGGATAAAAAATTCTAGATGATGCAGCCTATCAGGTCCAGTGTAAGTCTTGGAAAACCAATTAATCGAGACAGTATTCATTCTAAGCATGGACTTGAGGATAAAGAGAGCTCAAATGGCTCTGAGCACAATGCGACTTAACTTCTCAGGTCATCAGTCGCCTATAACTTAGAACTAATTAAACCTAACTAACCTAAGGACATCACACACATCCATGCCCGAGGCAGCATTCGAACCTGCGACCGTAGCGGTCGCTCGGTTCCAGACTGTAGCGCCTAGAACCGCACGGCCACTCGGGCCGGCATAAAGAGAGCAAATGCGAATGTGATGACGTATAGTTGAAAGAACTATTATGATAATACGTACACAGTCACTTGTGTGTGTCGCTTTTACTCTACCCAACACTGAGTTCCCCTGCGCCTCACCGATGCAGACAAATTTTAAACTAACGGTCTGTAATTACACGAGCCTCTCACCAGAAATTTTTACTAAATTAATGGATCACGTCGTAGTCGCCCTTCGTTCGCCAATGTAATGTACATAATATTCCCTGAATAACGTGTCTCAACTTGGAGAGATGTGCAAACCTTTTGTCATCTGTCTACTGACTGGTTTTGATGCGGCCCGCCACGAATTCCTTTCCTGTGCTAACCTCTTCATCTCAGAGTAGCACTTGCAACCTACGTCCTCAATTATTTGCTTGACGTATTCCAATCTCAGTTTTTGCCCTCTACAGCTCCCTCTAGTACCATGGAAGTCATTCCCTCATGTCTTAGCAGATGTCCTATCATCCTGTCCCTTCTCCTTATCAGTGTTTTCCACATATTCCTTTCCTCTCCGATTCTGCGTAGAACCTCCTCATTCATTACCTTATCAGTCCACCTAATTTTCAACATTCGTCTATAGCACCACATCTGAAATGCTTCGATTCTCTTCTGTTCCGG
The DNA here is from genome assembly GCF_023898315.1 of Schistocerca nitens. Classification (NCBI taxonomy): domain Eukaryota; kingdom Metazoa; phylum Arthropoda; class Insecta; order Orthoptera; family Acrididae; genus Schistocerca; species Schistocerca nitens. Next base: position 324,727,046 of record NC_064617.1, on the reverse strand, counting down.
TTTTCCCACAGTCCATGTTTCACTACCATACAATGCTGTGCTCCAGACGTACATCCTCAGAAATTTATTCCTCAAATTAAGGCTGGTATTTGATATTAGTAGACTTCTCTTGGCCAGAAATGCCTTTTTTGCCATAGCGAGTCTGCTTTTGATGTCCTCCTTGCTCCGTCTGTCATTGGTTATTTTACTGCCTAGGTAGCAGAATTCCTTAACTTCATTGACTTCGTGACCATCAATCCTGATGTTAAGTTTCTCGCTGTTCTCATTTCTACTACATCTCATTACCTTCGTCTTTCTCCGATTTACTCTCAAACCATACTGTGTACTCATTAGGCTGTTCATTCCGTACAGCAGATCATTTAATTCTTCTTCACTTTCACTCAGGATAGCAATGTCATCAGCGAATCGTATCATTGATATCCTTTCACCTTGTATTTTAATTCCACTCCTGAACCCTTCTTTTATTTCCATCATTGCTTCCTCGATGTACAGATTGAAGAGTAGGGGCGAAAGGCTACAGCCTTGTCTTACACCCTTCTTAATACGAGCACTTGGTTCTTGATCGTCCACTCTTATTATTCCCTCTTGGTTGTTGTACATATTGTATATGACCCGTCTCTCCCTATAGCTTACCCCTACTTTTTTTCAGAATCTGGAACAGCTTGCACCATTTTATATTGTCGAACGCTTTTTCCAGGTCGACAAATCCTATGAAAGTGTCCTGATTTTTCTTTAGCCTTGCTTCCATTTTTAGCCGTAACGTCAGAATTGCCTCTCTCGTCCCTTTACTTTTCCTAAAGCTAAACTGATCGTCACCTAGCGCATTCTCAATTTTCTTTTCCATTCTTCTGTATATTATTCTTGTAAGCAGCTTCGATGCATGAGCTGTTAAGCTGATTGTGCGATAATTCTCGCACTTGTCAGCTCTTGTCGTCTTCGGAATTGTGTGGATGATGCTTTTCCGAAAGTCAGATGGCATATCGCCAGACTCATATATTCTACACACCAACGTGAATAGTCGTTTTGTTGCCACTTCCCCTAATGATTTTAGAAATTCTGATGGAATGTTATCTATCCCTTCTGCCTTATTTGACCGTAAGTCCTCCAAAGCTCTTTTAACTTACGATTCTAATACTGGATCCCCTATCTCTTCTAATTCGACTCCTGTTTCTTCTTCTATCACATCAGACAAATCTTCACCCTCATAGAGGCTTTCAGTGTATTCTTTCCACCTATCTGCTCTCTCCTCTGCATTTAACAGTGGGATTCCCGTTGCACTCTTAATGTTAACACCGTTGCTTTTAATGTCACCAAAGGTTGTTTTGACTTTCCTGTATGCCGAGTCTGTCCTTCCGACAATCATATCTTTTTCGATGTCTTCACATTTTTCCTGCAGCCATTTCGTCTTAGCTTCCCTGCACTTCCCATTTATTTCATTCCTCAGCGACTTGTATTTCTGTATTCCTGATTTTCCCGGAACATGTTTGTACTTCCTCCTTTCATCAATCAACTGAAGTATTTCTTCTGTTACCCATAGTTACTTCGCAGCTACCTTCTTTGTACCTATGTTTTCCTTCCCAACTTCTGTGATGGCCCTTTTTAGAGATGTCCATTCATCTTTAACTGTACTGCCTACTGCGCTATTCCTTATTGCTGTATCTATAGCGTTAGAGAACTTCAAACGTATCTCGTCATTCCTTAGTACTTCCGTATCCCACTTCTATGCGTATTGATTCTTCCTGACTAATGTCTTGAACTTCAGCCTACTCTTCATCACTACTATATTGTGATCTGAGTCTATATCTGCTCCTGGGTACGCCTTACAGTCCAGTATCTGATTTCGGAATCTCTGTCTGACCATGATGTAATCTAATTGAAATCTCCCTTATCTCCCCGCCTTTTCCAAGTATACCTCCACCTCTTGTGATTCTTGACTTTTTAACATTGCTGCACCTGATGATGGGGCTTTAAGCCGCGAAACAGGTTGTGTATCAATAAAACAACAGTCGTCAGCGAAATTCTTGTTAACATCACACACTGATGGAAGTTACAGCGAAACTCTTATCTAATGCGGGCCGCAAGATGTCAATAGACGCGGACCCGCCAAGATGAAAGGAATCAGGGAGCATTGTGTTGTCAGAAGAGAAGCCATACCAGCAGGTGGTTCGGTCAGGAGAGATTGGTGACTTGAGAATGAAGACAATTCATTGGGTGTCACCTGAGTAACAGACCAATAAGAGACATTTCAACTCTCCTAAGGCTGCCTCATTGATGACCATGTGAATCTAAAGTGGGAACGAGACGGAAGGAACAACCACTGCTAAACCGTGACCAGGCACATCTCTTGTACTGATGAATAGTTACCATCGAGCATTGCGGAATTGGTTGGTTGTAAAAAATCGCATGAAATCAGTGCGAGAAATCACTCTTGAGTTCGAAACTGTTAACTACAATCTAGCTAACACAATGTCAGTGCGTAGAACGTTAAAACGGTGGGGTAAAATGGACAACAAGCTCCTCATAAGATACACCTTTGTATAGTCAATACTGAGTCGTGGTATGAGCTACGCCACTGGAAAGGATCTGAACACAATTTACAGCATCGGGTACCACGTACAATAGAGAAACTGTGCAGAGACGATGACTCTCTATGTCAGCATAAAACGCACCTTGCCATGAAGCAGGATCTTTGGAGAAATGGCTTGTGGGCAGTAACGTTCCTGAAATGGAGTCTCCTGCCTGGAATCCCTATGTGAACCCAATGGAACACTTCCGGGATGACTTGGAGTGTCGACTTCGCTCGAGATCCGGCATCCAGCATTGCAAACTTTTCCGATTTCAGATCTTATTGAAGAATGGATAGCCTATTTTCCACAGATATTCAGACGTCTCATCGAAAGTGTACCCAGCAGATATCACCCTATCACAAACGCGCAGAGTCGACACACCCCGTATTAATGTCCACTAATAGGTGTCAACATACTTTTGATCAGAGAGTGTAGCTCTCTTCAGTAAAAAATTACAGAGGTACCTGATCTTAATATGAAATTCCGGGAGATATTTTTGAATTAGATGATAGAATCTTTTGAGACATTGGAACTGAAGGACATTAAAGGGAAACGCGACGCGGACTATTGACTCAAAATATTTTATTGTCAATGTTAACGACCACGTGGGCCAGCAGACTTATACAGGGTGTCCCAGGAGGAGTGTTCAGTATTCAGGGATTTTACAGAAACGATCATTTTAAGCAAAAAGTGTCATACGGACATATGTCGTATTCGGTATCGTAGTCTAGATAGAATACATTTAATGCATATTATTATTTACTGCCAGAAAAATATTATTACACATAGGTAGACGACGTCGCTTTTGACCCGATGACGGCATGTGGCACCTGGGGGATAGCAGATGTATTGATAATGGTTCCATCATCGTTGTCACCACATAGCGTAGTGGAATAGGTACCAAAGTGCCAACTGTGTCTTCCTTTTAATAGGGAATGCTGACAGCCAGAAGGCTCAGTGTCGTGCAGACGTGTGAAGCAAGTAGGCAACCATGCCACGGAGACTCGCTCGTGCTTCCAACACCTAAATGAGTGAATTTGAAAGGGATCAAAATGTGGCCTTCGAAGCGGCGGGATGGTTCTTTCTGATAATTGCCATAAAACTTGGACGTGCAGCGACAGTTGCGCAGCGACGTTGGTATCAGTGATCACGTAAACACTCTCACACCTGTAGACGAGGTTCTGGACGTCCATGTATAGCAGACGCCCTCCAGGATTGTCGTATTTTAAAGGCAGCAATGGCATATCGTTCAGCTATCAGCGCTTGTAAGCCCAGATGTGTCAACACGAACTGTTGCGAACCTGATTTTAGCATTAGGACTATGGGCACGCACGCCTCTAGCCCTTCTTCCACTCAGGCCACAGCACCGACGTGCACGGCGTGACTGGTGGCTATTCCCCTTTTGTTTGTACAATCGGACTTCATCCAACTCCATAAACAAAAAAAAAAAAAAAACGTAATGCTTGGCGCCCTTGGTGGCCACGTAATTATACTACCACGACCAGTCCAGCGATTAGTGTAAGTGTGGTTGAAATGTTCTCTCATACGTCGGGTGAAATGTGGAGAGTTCCGTCATGGTGGAAGTGTACTGCAATCAGTTTGGCAAAAGGAGTATTCTTAAGGTGTTCAACAAACGCTTCTAAAAAATGCAAGTAATTCCCTCCCGTCGTTCGCTCTTCTAAAGTGACGGGATCTGTCATGTTATCGATCTTAAAGCACCAAACACTGGTCGTAAAACAAACCTGGAAATTGGTTTACACTGTAGCGTGATCATTTTCTTATAACCGTCGACGATTATAACATATGCTGTACATTCCATTACATGTCAACGTGGCTTTATAAATCGATAGTATTAATGCAAGCCAATGACTAGTCATTTAACACGTGTCAAAATCCGAGTCGTGTGACATTTTTGCCAATGTAAATATTGTGAATACGCTAAGTGTAAATGGGTACAAGTTTTCCTCATGTAATGTTCGCCATACGTATGTTCGTGGCACATTGATATGTGCAGAAAGTCACCATGTGCTGACAGTAGAACTGTGCTGAACCATTTCAAAAATGTGTCACTCCTCCTGCACTGGTTATTGAGCAACGCGTTGAGAAGAAAAGTGGAAACTTGGAAGAATATCTGTTTCACGCAGTGTGCTGTAAATTCTAGTAAACACTTTACGTTCAGGGATTCGACGTGTCGGGAAGCGCCGGAGATATTCTTCAACATCACTACTATCGCAGACCCTATAAACAAACATTAAATCTGCATATTCTCATTAGTGTAGATGTGTGGCATTTTATCTAGCGTGTGTACACAGTAAGCCAATGCTTGCCTCCAATACACTCTCATTCCCGCGCATTACTTCACTCACACACACCAAGGACAACTACGTGTCCAACGGGCTAGTTCAGTGGCAGAATGACGTTCCGAGTAAAGAGGTTGAAAGCAACGAGGTAGGTTCGGCTAGCATAAAACGTCAGAGATGTTGGGTTGTTGAGATGTATACGTCAACGCCACTACTCATAAAATAATCGTAAATTAAATGTCTTCTAGCTCGGGAAACATTCGGAATGGGGCACACGTCCATATGAAATTTCTTGCTTCAATTGAGTGTCCCTGTTATATCCCTGAATACTGACCGTTGCTCCTAGAACGCGCTGTATAATTTCCGGAAAGTCGAAGTATGGAGTACCGTACTGCGACGATATGTAACTTGAATCATAGGAAATCCACGGAACAAGAAACTATAAGCATTCAGATATGGTACTATCAAACAGTGCCAAAAATTAAGTGGTCAGATAAAGTACAAAAGAAGACGTATTGGAAAGTGAATTTGAGAGAAAAGAAGTCAATGAAACACCCATTTACAGAAGAAAAGACAGGTACTGCAGTTGCCAGGAAAGTCATCCTGGCACCTTTAGTATGGCACAGGAGGAATTTAGTGGGTGCAGACCAACAGTAGAACACGCAATAATGATTACACAGGGTGAATGTCAATAATGCAGACAAACCGCACGGACCGATTCCTGACTGGAAACGGGGTAAGAAAGGTCCTACGAAGCTGTGTCCCGTAATGGACAGTGTGCGTGCAAAGACAACAAATCGTCCAATCTTCGTTGATCCATTATGGATCGTGGGACAACGGCTGGCATGAACTTCTTGATGCAATAATTTACCAACAGCTGTATGTAAAAACAAATCGTCCAGGACACAGTAGAGAGCTGCATCTCATCCACGTCACAACAGATGTTCAAAGTGGCCTCCATGGCATTGCAGTTGATAGGGACAGTAGCGGTTGTCTCGAAGGATACACATAAGGAATCATACTTTGGTTTACACCATGATGATGGGCCGCTTGCATGGAGCTTGTTTTAGTGTTCGTCTCAATATCCTGTAGAAGCCGGCCTCCCAAATCCGTTGTACGCACAGTCCGCTCCCTCCCAGCATGTTCGTTTGTCTGAGAAGACGCATGATTAAACAAACTCTCAAAAGGACTTGAAATGTTTCGTGATGTGGTTGGTGTCTGTTAGGATACTTGTTTTGGTACAGCCGTGCTGCCTCTCGACCGTTTCCATCTGCTTGGCAGTACTGAAACACCATGTCGGCTTATTGCCCATATGAATACCGGACGTTATGCTGTTTACAGTGCGCTGCGTCCACTACACATCTTGCAATACATAAGGAACACACAGCACGTGGTCAGAGGAACTGTCATTCGTCAGTCGCATCTACCGTGGCAACATGAATTTCTACACGCATGTAATCAGACCTTTTTTCCTCCTCTTCTAGTTAGGATTTCTTACCTCACGCTGTATAATTTATCCAGTGTATAAGACACGTGATCACGGAAAGATTATCACAGCGTAGGAAGACATGAAGAAAAGCATCAGACCAGCGGAAAGGGTGATGACTGAAAGCAAGTTGACAAATTGTCTGTCTGTACCACGTGTCACGCTGCGTAAAACCCGCCTTTCCTCCTAACTCCGTTACTTTAAATCAAAGACCATTACCGTCTGCAAAAAGAAACAATCGCTTCATAAATTAGTGTACATACATGTTCAACAAGTTTAGCAGTGTTCTTAAAATGTGCATTTTTTTTTGTTTCCTTGAAAATTTTTATTCGGTAAAAACAGGCTGGCAGATTCGATTGAAAGTTAGCAAAGTAATATTTCAGAGCTAGATCAGAAATGTAAGGACTATGGTATGAAGATTAGCATCTCCAAAACGAAAGTAATGTCAGTAGGAAAGAAATATAAACGGATTGATTGTCAAATAGGAGGAACAAAATTAGAACAGGTGGACGATTTCAAGTACTTAGGATGCATATTCTCACAGGATGGCAACATAGTGAAAGAACTGGAAGCGAGGTGTAGCAAAGCTAATGCAGTGAGCGCTCAGCTACGATCTACTCTCTTCTGCAAGAAGGAAGTCAGTACCAAGACTATCTGTGCACCATTCAATCTTTCGACCAACTTTGTTGTATGGGAGCGAAAGCTGGTTGGATTCAGGTTACCTTATCAACAAGGTTGAGGTTACGGATATGAAAGTAGCTAGGATGATTGCAGGTACAAGTAGATGGGAACAATGGCAGGAGGGTGTGCACAATGAGGAAATCAAAGAAAAACTGGGAATGAACTCTATAGATGTAGCAGTCAGGGCGAACAGGCTTAGATGGTGGGGTCATGTTACACGCATGGGAGAAGCAAAGTTACCCAAGTGACTCATGGGTTCAGCAGTAGAGGGTAGGAGGAGTCGGGGCAGACCAAGGAGAAGGTACCTGGATTCGGTTAAGGATGATTTGGAAGTAATAGGTTTAACATCAGAAGAGGCACCAATGTTAGCTCTGAATAGGGGATCATGGAGGAATTTTATAAAGGGGCTATGCTCCAGACTGAACGCTGAAAGGCATAATTAGTCTTAAATGATGATGATGATGATGATGGTAAAAACACCTACCATTGTCCATACTACCACAGGAAGTGGCCGATCTCTGAAGCCTTCATAGTGTACTGTGGATCCATACCTAGGGTCAGAGACGTTCAGCTCAAATTACTCCAGGTTCTTGTACATTACCGTAGTATCTGCGTAATACCGATGGGCAGGTTTCTATCATCTCCTGCATCTTTCTGCTGCCTGGTGTTCGTTCACATTCCTTGTTGTATCTTTCGGTTTATGTAGAAGGTACCAGTATGCCATAATCGCTCTTACGTCAATACTGTCAGTCATCGCATCTCGACTTCTTACAAAAAAGGAATTAGGATGGAAAATACCCAATGTTTCTAAATGTAACTTTTAAATTACAATGATACATTATGTAGCCGTATCAGTATCAGTCCCATGTTTTTTTTACCTTCGTGGTTTTTTCTGAATCACAGATTATTCTTTCAGCTAGGCTGCCCACAGATTCTATCCATTTTCGTTCCTGAAACTAAATGACGGATTCAATATCTCCACTGAAACTACAGTAAGGAAAGAATAAAATTCTACTGCAATAGTAACATTGAAATTCTGAGGTCCATTCCTTACCCCACCCACTACAGAAATGAAAAAAGAAATCTTCTCTAGTTTAAAAAGAAACTCTTAAAATTACTGGAACTCCCAACTTTTTGTGATGGTGATGCTATTCGTCAAGATCTCTCATATGACAATCTATTGGATCGAACTACCAATAAATGCTTGTTTGCTATATATTCTGTGACGTACGTTTTTGTCGAGCTAAGATCACTTGTCATGGCTACTTACAGATAAGCGCAGACACTATCACTCCATTCGTCTCCTCTAGCGTATGTGGAAAAATTGTACTCCCTCTCATTCATCATTAACTCTTAACACTTATATTCAACCAGGAGAGCAGAAAAAAATCACACTTATTTCCTGCTTCCTAAGTCAGTTAATGTTCCTGTCATAACTGCTTCACATCCACATCTGCAGCTTACTCCAGTCTAATCCCCAGCTGTCTTCTCATTGTTTACAAGAGGTCTTTTCCCTTGCTTAATCATCACTATGTCACTTCAGTTTCCTCCCTTCTCATTACCTCTTATGTCTCTGGCTTCAAAAGTGCTCAAGTAATAATAAAGATTATTGTTATTCTGAAGGCTTGCTATAATTATTTTAAGTAGTATTATTAATTATTGTTGTTGTTTGAGTCTGGAATTATAATCATCACCTAAATATATAACTTCGCGAACATGTACAGATGGAAATTAAGAGAGGTAAGTTTGGGGTTGGGTTGTTTGGGGTAAGAGACAGACCTGCGTGGTCATCGGTTTCATCGGATTAGGGAAGGACGGGGAAGGAAGTTGGCCGTGCCCTTTCAAAGGAACCATCCCGGCACTTACCTGGAGCGATCTAGGGAAATCACGGAAAACTTAAATCAAGATGGCCGGAGACGTGATTGAACCGTCGTGGTAAGCAACGTAGCTTTTCGTATGAGTAGCGGGTGATGTTATGTAAGTGAAGGCGTGAAGGGAATATTCTAGACACGCTAACAACAAATAACGAAACAAAAAGCAATCCTTAAGATCATTGCGGTTTCCTTACGAGTATATTTTTGAACTATGCTGAATTCTGCCTCTTTCGATTCCAGAACCTCGTTCGTGGTATTAGGCTGAAGCAGCTACAAGAACGTCTGCTCCAGCAGTTCTGTGAAATCTGAATAGTAGTGAAATTTCAACACACAATTTTCACTATGCAGCGGAAGATAGGAAGGTCATGAAGCCGTATATGGAAAGCCCAGTCGGTAGAGAGAGAGAGGTAAAAGTCAAAAGGGAAATTCAAAGGTCCCAAGTTCGAGTCCCAGTACGACATACAGTTGTAGTCTGCCAGTAAGGTTCAGGATCTCTTTTGTTAGCAAGCTATGAAGATGACGGAGCTCCGCTGTACAGAGCCCCACATTTTTAACATCTAACATACTGTAACACGTCCTCACAAAATATTATTATTAAAACGACGATTTCCATTTGAAATAGAAAATCTTACATAGGGTACATCGCTATGCAAATGAGACTGTTTCTTCTGGTGATACTTGAGTTCAACAAAATGTGGAAGAGACGCTGCTTGTTGAATGTGCAGAAAATTAAATAGCGCACACTGGGTCTAACCACGTGTTATCATGGTAGCATTAATGACAAATGAAGAAAATATTATTTTTTCAATCATCTATATTTTCTTATTTCACTATGACTAGCGCTACCACCTCCTACCCAAGGAAGTTGAGGATTTAGGAATATTAGCAAATATTTTGTACCACACATTTCAACATCCGTTACACCCTAATATTTTAATTAAACACAGTAAAAAGAATTGAAAATTAATACTAACATTGCAAGAGTGTTGTTTTGCAGTCACAGAGTGTGGGCACTAACAGTAAAATAGCATGGTAAAAGTATAGAGAACATTTTCTAAATGCATTTGATAAACAGAAATCACTGATTTCCGTTGCAATAATCGTGCATTCATGTTCACATCGCAGTGGTTAGTAAATCATTTTACTGCCTCTAAAAATTATCAGCTTAACTAGATATGTTGAAATAAATATCCAAGCACTGGTTATTTCAAAACACATAAAATGAAATCTTACTGTTATTCGCAGTCAAGTGATTTAAACTGGAGCACTAGTGGGAGGCTTATGGTTAATAATTAGGAGAATCAGTTTAGGCTGCTCAAACGATTTAGAATGCATTTCCATAGAATGCATGTTCATATCAGAGGTGTAGTTTTACTACCCATTACTTGAATCACGATGAGATACAATTATTACCCACACCACCACATCGATATTTAAATCATTGAAACACTATTTCACTTATAGTGTGATAAAATGTTCTAAAAGTCTTTAATATTTTTAAATGAAGACACCGCCACTTGACAGTATTGTTGCTTATTTCATTCTACCCAGGTTTCGGCCTTTCATGCCATTTTCAGGTGAATGAGTTTATGTTACTAACATAAATTGCAGGTCATCAAGCTCAAAATTGGCCATAAATTAAGAAAAATATTTGCTCCTCACGAAATGCCAGATGTAAAATCATGATTTTACCGGAACACAGATTATCAACAACTAAATTATGACGACTTCAGGCAGTTTTAACCTTTCCCACCCCATTCTATCTCAAAAGATACGAATCTACAGACTATTAATATCTAAAGAAGTGTTAATGTACACGTAGCAGTACAGAGCCAAATTAAAATTCAAATACATTTTGACTCACAAATGTTGCATTTTCATAACAGGTGTTATCAACAAGACAACATACGAGTGTATCGCATGATGTACAGATATGTTGTATTTGACGAAAAATGACATTATGTTCGATAATACAGTTTATGTAAGAAATGAAATATGAACATTAAAATGGGTGACACGATGCTGCCCTGCTCAAACGGAGGGACCAACTTACTAGTACACTAGCTGAGACTATCGGTACACTACGTATTAAAGAAAATGTTAATAGCTGCCCACTTCCTGTGGAAAACTATTATGCCAATGCCATTTTGCTCTTTTCGAAGCTGTAGCTGCAGGCTTGCGAACAAAGGCGTCTCACTAACGCAACCCATAATTCTGCAGGATGTAGAGCGTGGAAGCGAAATTTGCTTTGATCGAACATACTGAAGCAGTTAAGTTTCAGTGAGTTAGACAAGGCGGAAAATTTCCTTCAGCAGCATATCAACCGCTTCACGTTAATTACATCAGTAGAGACGTTCGTCAACATGTAAACGTGTTTTTAGTCTTTCAGACACTGCAGTTTTGTGGTATCAATAACGTAAATATTTATGCCATTAAAGAACGACTCTGTAATTAACATATCCAGTGTTTAATTGTAAATGTATGGACTCTTGGAAGCTGTATAAGTAGATGGAATCAATCCCGAAGCATTTTCCTATGACCATGTATTGAAGTTTCTGAATGATGAAACCGTTTCTTAAAAAAAATCCATAGGCTGCCCTCTTATGCAAAATTCTTTTATTTCACCATGTGCAATATGATTTTACTGGCTAGTTTTTGTCTATGAGCAATTTCAGATGTACTGCGTCGGTGATGCTTATATTGAAAGATTTCCATATTATTTTATTTCAGTTTGATAAATTTAAATTAATTTTAACTGGATTTGTTATTTAATTAGTTGCTAAACTTCGGACTTCCTATTTTGAATGGTGGACATTCCAGACCTAAGCTGATGACAAAATTAATGTTCGAAAATACGTAGAGAAATATGACTGCGAGAATTCTAATAAAATGTAGCCCTGCCTGAAACTTTTTGGTATCAGAAAATCTAACTATGAACTGTGATGAAAAATGATTACTTTGAAACTAAAATTGATCCCTGTGAAAACTGATTGAAGAAACAATCAGTTTTGCACACTATTTGGCTTACCTGAGTCCCATTGGATAACGCTTGCAAACTGCTTTCGTAGATAGAGCGAGTTTCGATAAAATAGCTGCAAAACCTAGCTACTGATTGTGAGATACACAAAGGCACAGTACGTTCTCGATAAACACTGCTATCGTTTTTGGTTGCCTTTTGGGATGTGGACAATGCCTCTGGGTCAAATGAACTCAATAGCAATCTCGTATCATTTGACGTAGTAACATTTGACGAAACATCAATACTAGTTAAGTCTCCTCTGCAATAACGTAACTATAGTCCAAGAATTACAAAACTGCACAGTATCTTGGTGTTATCAGTTTTAGTAAACTCGTCCTGTGGTTTGACGTTCGGGGTTAAACAAGCGGTACTCCTAATATCACTAAGTATTCAACTACAAGCGTGATGTATATACTAAGTTACGTTATAATATTATACTTCTCTTGTTTGATATTTCCTTAAACAAAATTCCAAAATCTAATACTTAAATCAGTTTCCCTCACAATGATCGATAAACCCTAATAAAAAATAAAAAACAACAAAACATTCGTCACACGGATGTCTCACGTACTGTAATATCAGAGTGCTGCCGCGAATAAAGCAAACCATTAAATCAGTTCTTTCTCTCTCCACAATAAGTCTCCCATTCATTCATAAAATAATTCCCAAATATCTTAATTGTTTGCTGCTTACTGCTACTAAACCAAAACTTCACTGTTCACATCTAAAACAAAGGCTGAACGGTCAGTCTCCTCTCCTCGCTATCGACAGATAAATTTGGTTCGCATCTTCGCAGAGCAAAGATCACCTCTAACCTATGTCTGTGAAGAGTAGCCTCTTTGCTGAGGCGGTATGCACTTATCTATGGAATTCAGACCTTACGAGCACGATTCTAGACGTCCTAAACAAGAAAAATTTCTAAGAAAGTTTACACACACACCTTGTAATGTGAAATTGGTTTTCAATAAGACGTATGCATCATCGACACATTACATCCGAAAAACATACAGGCAGAAACGGGACAGCGAGTAGGCTGTGCCTCCTAAGAGTCTTCAGGTGTTTTTCTCAGTTGTTTGTGCAAATGTCTGCAATTCTTTAAATGCGAACATTTTTAGGTTAGACTTTACCGTGACTGTTACTGACACTGCCATGTAAATGTTTCCTCTCATATAATCACTCTATCCTCTCTCCCTCCCTCCCTCTCTCTCTCTCTCTCTCTCTCTCTCTCTCTCTCTCTCTCTCTCTCTCTCCCCCTCTCCCCCTCTCCCTTTCACTCACACATACACACACACACTTTTTCTCTCTCTCTACCTCTCCTTCTGCCTCCAGCCCCTCACTTCACATCTGTTTATTAACCCCAATCAAAGAGTGCAATGTATGTATGATTTTACTGTTGTAGCCAATATGATCATTGTAATTATAGTCTGTAACATTTCACCTCACTGTTATCAAAAAGTATGAAGTTTAAGCCATTTTAACATTTCACCTGATTGTATAAACTAGTACGAATGTTTCCTGTTTTAACTTGTCAGAATTGGATTTATACACCACCTGAAGTACACACACATATATTTGACATCTCAAAACAAACACCGCCAAATGCTCAAAGCAATTATTCTGTAATAATATTGTTATGATGTATATTCTTTGCACTTTGCGATTATGTCTTCACTTCTGCTATACGGACCTTGCACCCAGCTGATTCCAGACGCCATATTTGTTTACAAATGTGGCAGTATACATGTGATGTGTTACGACAGCAAAAGGAACCTGTGATCACTGAAGGTACTGTAGTTTACTTATTTAATGTTTTCCATTAGATATCAGTTTATTTTTTCGTCAAAAGTAATCCTAAACCATATTCTGAAATAGTGTCTCGTTTCTCCACTAGGCAGTGCCACAAGTTCCTCCAAAAATCGTAACACAACACACACACACAAATGTAATACTTACTAATGTAAATCCACCCGATGATGGAGGTTTAAACCATCGAAACCCGTCGTGGAAATAAATAAAACGGTGACTGATAACAGTGAACTTGTTGTTTCATTTAATGTCTGCAATTCTGTTTTTTCAATGTGTAGTTGGAGTCAGCCCAAACAAATACGGCTAATTATGTCTTTATTCGACACCCAACGTTGACGGAAAACGTCGATTTGTCCCGCATTAAAAACAAAACGATAAAGCGGAATTTCACCTGTCCATTCTATAGATCGGTCCCAAATTAGTGTAGTGCAATGTTCGTTTTATCGATACGCACTAACAAGTTCAGTAACGCACAAAAAATAAACTTCTCGAGCAGCAACAGTACCGCACTAGCCCGCGCTGACTGCTACCGCCGTGCAACAAAAAATGGTTCAAATGGCTCTGAGCACTATGGGACTTAACTTCTGAGGTCATCAGTCCCCTAGAAATTTGAACTACTTAAACCTAACTAACCTAAGGACATCACACACATCCATGCCCGAGGCAGGATCCGAACCTGCGACAGTAGCGGTTGCGCGGTTCCAGACTGTAGCGCCTAGAACCGCTCGGCCACTCAGGCCGGCCGCCGTGCAACAGCGCTGGTCAGTTGTTGCTGGAGTACTCGTGATTCTCCTTTTCTTACACGTCCCTGTTAAAACTGTTGCTCAACCAAATATCAGACTAACCTAATTTACGACCGCTCTATCGAACGGGCACATAAAATTTCGCATTAAAAATAATTTTCTTTGTAAAAGTAAACAAGCCGACAAAAAGAATAAGAAAAAAAAGATCTCATCACTGAGAACGTATGTTCAAGCTGTGTACCCACACATGACGAAATTAATATCTTGATATTCATGTTTCAGACGAGACAAAAACTGCATGGTATGAAGTGTTGCCCCCTTTTAAATAGATGTCTTGCTTATGATGAAATGTAATATGCAGATATGGTCGGGCCTGAGGGCGACATCTTCCTATCAGTAAGGAATATGTATTGCCACACTACATGCTGAGCTCGCCTCGGTGGCTGTGGGGTCAATGTAGCTGCTTGCTATCTGAAGGGGCCAAGGTTCGATTCCCGACCGGGAGGATGACTTTCCCCGCTCGGGGACGGGGTGCTTTGTTGTCATCATCATTTCATCATCACCGACTCGCACCCGGCGAGCCGTCACACAGGAGACACAGGAGACAAAGAGAAAGAGAGAGAGAGAGAGAGAGAGACATTTGTTACATATGACGGTGACGTAAGTAAATGTAGTAAAAGGATAGGTGGCGTATGTTCGTATGTCCTAACTACTGTAACACTGAAACCGTTAAAGGTGAAAATAATTTCACTGGCTTCACTGTTTACATATTTATGATGCATATTCATTATAAACTTGCAGCTACCTCCATAAGGTGCTTTTAATTATTGCTTGAGAGAATGTTCGCTCCTTAGGGCTCCGTTCTGCATTATTTTCGTATTTCATATCACTAATATATCACTTTTTCTCTCCTCTTAGAAAGGCATCTTATTCGGATAAACTACTTCAACTCAGTTGGGTCTAACAATGGATTTTAAAAATTCATCTCACATTCACTATCAGCCTGACGTGAAACAGGATAATCGTCAATATGTTTCTAGTCCAGTAGTTCCCAAGATTTTTGTGAATCACTGCCCCTGAACAAGATCAGATGTAATCCGATACCATTAACAAAGTTTCGAGCCTAATAAAACATCGTACAGTAAAAAAATTAACCTACGTTTTTAAAGTGGCAAATTATTTATAACAACTATTATTTAATGTTCAGACGGGTGAAATTCAGAAGTTACTACGATTTTCACTAAACTAAAATATAGCGGGGCAGCTAGGCATCTGGTAGTGCTTATCTCTAACAATCCTTTTTATATTTGTTTGGGTGCCCGCCATTGCACATCGAAAGTCATGTACTAAATTCTTTAATTTCTTCACTGCTATTTTATTGCCAGCAAAATCAACAGTCTACCATCACATCTGTGAGGTGTGGTGAATGGAATTGGTGTTGTGAAGAGTTCTTCGGATAACAATAGCTACTAATGACAGACAGCCTTTTAAAACGATTAAAGTTCTGTTATATGAAGAACTGTTTATAGTGGTTGGCTTTTTGGAGACCAGGAAATTTTACTTTTGCTCGAATTTCAATACCTGAAAATATTCTTTCATCCACTAAAACTGATCATAGAACCAAGGCCAATCACTCTGAGAAACTTATTACTATTGGATTTTATTACTGATGGCAAGTGATTAATGCCACTGGATGGACAGCAAAAGCAGTAAATAGAAAAGTAAAACTGACTTTCAGTGCTGATAGTAAACTAAAAAAATTTTTTTGAATGGAAGTTGTAATGTGTATGAAAGCGATAATCAACAAATAGTTCGTATTAACAATATTGTCTCATGACAGTGTAACGTGGTCTTTCAATCTTTCAACACGTACACCATTTACAATTTGAAGTTGGCTTATCGAGTAACGAAGAGACGAAAATTATTGGGAGACACTAGAGAGAGAGAGAGAGAGAGAGAGAGAGAGAGAGAGAGAGAGAGAGAGAGAGAGAGTAGGGAACAGATTAGAATTGGTGGCGGAACTGCGATATTTATGAAAAACAGCGAAGGTGTTTCGGACAGCACCTAGGAATTGGATGACAGAGGGACAAAGAAAGTTCTCCTGTGAATTCCAAGGGACAAGATAGGACGGAAAAGTCGAACTAATGGCTAATAGAAGGTAGGTAAATGACACTAGCAGGAGCAATGCCGATTCGTATTGCTGAAGACTGTGGAGCGTGGTGGGTTTCATCAGTCGCTTGATGTCAAATGGCAAATGGGTGATGAAGATTACCTACTATACATTGTGTCCCTGGAGGGACGTTCAATATTGAGGTACATTGTAGGAACGGTCATTCGAAGCGGAAAAACCTAGTAAACATGGGCGCTTTTTGCACCCTTAAGAGCTACGTGCACATCTTCAGCTTAGATACTGTGAAACAAATTTCTGCTGCTTGCCCTCTACCTTCATTGTTTTGGGAGGTAGCAGTATTGAAAAAAAAAAAAGAAACAAGAAAAATACGTCCAATAACCATGGGCTCAAAATACATCCCTTATGAGGTATGAACACTTGTTCAGTAGAAGAGATGTGTTTGTTCACAGTGGCGAATTTGAACAAGTGCTCATAGTCCTTAACGCATACACTTCAGAGCCCATGTGTGCCGGTCACTTTTTTCTTGTTTGGTCCATATCACCTCCTTCCAAAATATGGAACGCAAATAGCTTGCAATAGAAGAGATTAGTTTTACACATATCAAAAAAAGTTTTCCATCAACTCGGTTCCGAGAGTTGCGGAACCAGTACAGAAAACTGAAATAGAGATCAAATAAGCATCATTCCCGCCCTTTGTATTGCTCATGAAAACCACACGTTGCATGTTGTACCACCATACAGCGAAACATTCAGAAGTGGTGGTTCAGATTGCTGAACAAATGGCTCTGAGCACTATGGGACGCAACTGCTGAGGTCATTAGTCCCCTAGAACTTAGAACTAGGTAAACCTAACTAACCTAAGGACATCACAAACATCCATGCCCGAGGCAGGATTCGAACCTGCGACCGTAGCGGTCTTGCGGTTCCAGACTGCAGCGCCTTTAACCGCACGGCCACTTCGGCCGGCGATTGCTGAACAAACCGGTACTTCTAATACCCAGTAACACGTCCTCTTGCACTGATGCATGCCTGTATTCGTAGTGGCATACTATCCACAAGTTCATCAAGGCACCTTTGTTCCAGATTATCCCACTCCTCCACGGCGATTCGGCGTAGATCCATCAGAGTGGTTTGTGGGTTACGTCGTCCAATAACAGTCCTTTTCAGTCTATGTCCATCCCAGGCATGTTCGATAGGGTTCATGTCTGAAGAACATGCTGGCCATAAGTCGAACGATGTCGTTATCCTGAAGGAAGTCATTCACAAGATGTGCACGATGGGGGCGCGAATTGTCGGCCATGATGACGAATGCCTCGCCAATATGCTGCCGATATTGTTGCACTATAGTCGGAGGATGGCATTCACATATCGTACAGCCATTGCGGCGCCTTCCATGACCACCAGCGGCGTACGTCGGCGAATGCCGTACATTTGCCACACCGGACATTTGCCACACTGGACATTTGCCACACTTGCCCCTTCGCCGGGTAACTTGAGTAGCGATCCCTCAGGTAAGGGACGCCCTTCCCCGCACTACCTCTGTCCGCTTTCAAACTGCCGTCTCCACATCTTACTCGATACAACCAGTACGTAAGGGACCTTCTTCTTCGACATCTTGGCCAAATACAGAGCTTCTTTTCCGAAATCGAAATATTTATAACTTTTGGGAAACTAAAGCAATACCGACGATTATGTCAGTATGTAATTAGTTCTCCCAAGTATAAATATAGATTCCTCTGTCTATACGGTAGCTTCCTTTCACGATGACACGAGAATGCGAATGTACGCTAATCATTTCTTTCTGATCACTGCATTTGTGCCTACTTTAATTAGTACAACTAAAAAAAAATGGTTCTGAGCTATGGTCATCAGTCCCGTAGAACTTAGAACTACTTAAACCTAACTAACCTAAGGACATCACACAACACCCAGGCATCATGAGGCAGAGAAAATCCCTGACCCCGCCGGGAATCGAACCCGGGAACCCGGGTGTGGGAAGCGAGAACGCTACCGCACGACCACGAGCTGCGGCCAATTAGTACAACTGCATACCCAAAAGACAATAGAGAAAGAATAAATGGGTTTGTGAATGTTTGAAAAGAAGAACGACCCACTCGATATTAATTTACTCTCTAAAAACATTTGTTAATGAAGTGAAGCGGGACAATGTTCAAAACGTAACTGAAAACACGTTCACTAAATAGAGATAAGAACATCTATGATTGACATGTCATCTAAAGTCGACTTACAATTTTAAAATGTTAGAAATAAGGAAATGAAGTAATACAGAACGCTACGCTTGTAACGTATATTGTTTAGCTCTGGTATTCACAGGGTCACAGAGAAAGGTTCTGGAGGGAAAAGCCGTAATTGTAATTATCTGCACTACAACAGAAACAAGAAGGACAACTTAAGGAGAAATAATGTAAGCTCACAATCGATTTTGAAGCAGATAGTTCCTGTGACTTAGTATGGGCAGAGGTTATATTCGACAACCGGAATAAATTAATAACTGGCACCTTTTACCGACCCACTGTCTCACATGAAACACTTGCTGAACAGTTCAAAGAAAGGAAAACTTGAGTCTCATCACAAATAGGTACCCTACTCGTACAATTATAGTTGACAGTTACTTCAATCTACCTTCCGCATGTTGACAAAAATACAAAATGGCTCTGAGCACTATGGGACTTAACATCTATGGTCATCAGTCCCCTAGAACTTAGAACTACTTAAACCTAACTAACCTAAGGACATCACACAACACCCAGTCATCACGAGGCAGAGAAAATCCCTGACCCCGCCGGGAATCGAACCCGGGAACCCGGGCGCGGGAAGCGAGAACGCTACCGCACGACCGCGAGCTGCGGACCGACAAAAATACATTTTCATACCCTATCGTAAATAGAAAACAACTTTCGTAATTGTTCTAAATGCTGTTTTAAAAATTATTTTTAACAATTAGTTCACGAGGCCATTCAAATTGTAAATGGTTACGCCGGCGGCGGTGGTCTCGCTGTTCTAGGCGCTCAGTCCGGAACCGCGCGACTGCTACGGTCGCAGGTTCGAATCCTGCCTCGAGCATGGAAGTGTGTGATGTCCTTAGGTTAGTTAGGTTTAAGTAGTTCTAAGTTCTAGGGGACTGATGACCACAGATGTTAAGTCCCCTAGTGCTCAGAGCCATTTGAACCATTTGTAAATGGTTACGAAAACATACTTGAACTCTTAGCCACAAATAATCCTGAGCATCACGACGGATACAGGAATTAGTGAACACGCAGTCGTAGCTAGGCTCACTTCCGTAACAAAAAAATTCACCAAAACTAAACGCGAAATATATCTATTTACAAAAGCAACTAAACATTCGGGTGACGTCTTTCCAAGAGGTAGTCTCCAATCCTTCCAAACTATGTAAATTAAGACCATATGTGGCTTAAGTTCAAAGAAATAGTATCAACAGCACTCGAGATATTCATACCAAATAAGAGACGGAACTGATCCCCCATTGTACACGAAACATGACAGAAAGCTGTTGCAGGAGCACCGCAAAAGGCACGTATAATTTAGACGAACGCAAAATCTCCAAGATTGTTGAAGTTTTACCGAGGCTCGAAATTTGGTGCGGATTTCAATGCGAGATGCATTTAATAGCTTCCACAACGAAACTCGCTCTAGAAATGTGGCGGACAATCCAAAGAGATACTGGTCCCATGTTAAGTAAACTAGCGGAAAGGCTCAGTAAGTACCTTTACTGCGCGCCAGCGATGGTAATGTTACTGTATACAGTGCCACTAAAGTGGAGTTAGTAAATGCATTTTCCGAAATTCGTTCACCAAAGAAGACGAAGTAAAAATTCCAGAATTCGAAATGAGAACAGCTGGAAACATAATTTAGGAGTAGATATCCCTCGTGTTGCAAAGCAACTGAAATTACACTGTCAGTGACAGAGGAAATGATCAAATATCTTTTCAAAAAGTCTGTAATGTATAAGAAAAGTGGGTCTAATACATTTGATTCTGATGTTCTTTAGTAACAATTAATTTTCAGTAGTAAGCTCCTTACTTTTCTGACCTGTTGAAAGATAATCAACAATTTAGTAAGAAATTTTAATTTTTAAAGGACTATATTTAAATGTACTTAAGTAGATTTACATCTACTATAAATGTTTGCAGCTAAACTTAAATAAAAAATATTTCAGGTGCCAAAATTGTCAACCTTAGGATCAGATCAGTTTTGGGATGTCAATTTTAGGTGCAATTCAAAGATTAAGTTCCCACTTTCTTTCACAAAAGCGTATACTATCAGTTTAACAAACCATGATATTTTAGGTGATACTTGCGATTCTGAAGCTTCAGAAAATTATTTTAGAACTCACAATTATTTAATAGTATGGCCATAATATTGGAAGGTAGAAAAAAGTTATCTTAACGTGACAACAATAGGGATACTTTTGTGAGGCTTGAAACACTTTTTAATTTTTACATTAAAGGCTGATTCGCATCACACTTTGCACAGGCTTTGGACAGTGAAAATGATAAATGACCATCTACCATTCTGGTGTGTGTAAAATTAGCCTAAACACGCTGAACTAATGTACACTCTATTTACAATTACAACTTAATATTAGCTCCCATAATTCTGCTTCAATGTTTTAATGATTTTATCTTAGTAATCTGCGAGGACTCAGTGGTCTTCATAGCTTTTAATACACTTTTAACAAATTTTAGTCCAGTTTCTGAATATGGGCAATGGCTTTCAAGCAAGGCCTAATGTTGCCAGTCTCTTCATACTTCTTTACGATTCTCTCTATCCTGTCGTCCAGCTCCAAGTACTTCTTCTTCCTCTTCTTACCTTCAAGATTCATTTCCAATTTCATGTACATGCAGTTTGTGAGCTCTGCTTCCTTTTCCAAGCACTCCACCAAATAGTTGATTCTAGGGTGAGGGTTTCCAACAATACTACTTATTTTAACTATGTATGACGGTAGTATCTGTTCCCGAAAGAACAGTTACCGTGGATGACCATGCAGCTTTGCTAGAAATGAAATGATAATGAAATGGACACCCTAGCTGCAAACAGGCGTTGATGTACGTCATTGGGGACATGTTGAAAATGTGTGCCCCGACCGGGACTCGAACCCGGGATCTCCTGCTTACATGGCAGACGCTCTATCCATCTGAGCCACAGCGGGCGCACTACGAATGTAGTGGTGTGGACATGTTGGGAATGTGGATCTCACGGGGAGCGTGAAAGGGATAAGTCCCTGCAGTCGCACTATCCTCTGTGCCCGCGGTGGCTCAGATGGATAGAGCGTCTGCCATGTAAGCAGGAGATCCCGGGCTCGAGTCCCGGTCGGGGCACACATTTTCAACATGTCCCCAATGAAGTACATCAACGCCTGTTTGCAGCTAGGGTGTCCATTTAATTATCAGTTCACTATTTTGTTTTGCCACCCTTCAACAGCATTCGTCGTTCGGTGCCTTTTTCCGTAACAGTCCCACATTTCTATTGCGATATCCTCATTCTATAGCCAGTTATCCACAAAGTAGTCAAGAAAATGAGAGAACCTTCCGTTATCAGGAGCTTATGCATGAATCTCAACCCATCCATTTCTTACATCCTCCGGTTTTACAGCTGCCAGCGCTGCACACACGCTGACGTGAAGTCTTAAATCCTTGTTCTAGCGGTACTCCTCAGTTAGACCGAGACCTTTAATTCTTCTCCATAAACTCTTCTTCATATGGAAATAGAATCCATATATTTCAGTTGTGGGAAAAACTTGACGAATGGTCGATATCGCAGCTGCCTCAAAGTCCACCCTTACTTGTTTAGGACATTACTCAGACACTGCCTGTTTTATCAGACGAAACAGACGAACATATGTGTCTTTCTTCTTATTAGGGAGCAGTGCAAATACAATAGGAGGAATGTTTGTTTCTTTAATCTGGCCTCCTAAGTCTACGTGTATGGTGAAGGTCTGTACAAACTGCTTGCTGCATCTCTTAAATGTTCCATCCATAAAAAAAGGGGCACATGTTTTTAAAATTTCTTTTCCTTTGCTTCCACTGGAAATCATTATTCTCGCCTCTAATCGATCGTCTTCCGGGAGAAAACTACTGCCATCACCCATTTTTAATAGATCTTCATGAAGATCAATTTCATAAGAGTTCTTAGGCTGTTGTTGGTTCCCCCGCTCTTGACTCCGTCGACGACGCATGGTTCTCTTCATAGATTCTGAATTAGGCATCACTGTAACAAAGTCACAAACTGTATTATGTAGATTTCCCATTTCATCCGCGTATATCTCCGATAACTGTGTAGTTTCTTCTCGCGACCTTCTCTCCACCCTTTCCACTTGCTTTCTCACTTTCAGAGCTGCATCGTCAGGTGGTCCACAGAGATGTTCTAATAGCTCAACACTTCTGTGTTCCTCGAAAGCAGCTTTCCCGTGCAATGATCCGCTTTTCGGGGTAAACACAGCCATGTAACAACACCTGCTTTAGATTCCCTCTGTTTAAGATACGCGTAACCTTCGTAATGAGCAGGAGGCCTGCCCTTGTTTATTGTAGTATCTTCCATACTGATGTCACGTTCGGAACTTCGAAAGAAAACTGGGCGGCCGGGTGAGGAGGAGGAGTAGGAGGAGGAGGGGGGGGGGGACAAGGGACCTGACCCTTCGGAGCAGGTAAAACCGTGGCAAATGTCCGGTGTGGCAAATGTCCGGTGTGGCAAATGTCCGGTGTGGCAAATGTCCGGTGTGGCAAATGTCCGGACACCTACGTCGGCCGCACATAATGCCACCCCAAAACAGCAGGGAACCCCCACCTTGCTGCACTCGCTGGACAGTATGTCTAAGGCCTTCAGCCTAACCGTGTTGCCTCCAAACACGTCTCCGACGATTGTCTGGTTGAAGTCATATACGACACCCATCGGTGACGAGAACGTGATGCCAAACCTGATCGGTCCATTCGGCATGTTGTTGGCTCCATCTGTACCGCGCTGCATGGTGTTGTGGTTGCAAGGATGGACCTCGCCATGGACGTCGGGATTGAAGTTGCGCATCATTGCCTATAGCACGCAGTTTGAGTCATAACACCACTTCCTGTGGCTGCACGAAAAGCACTATTCAACATGGTGGCGTTCCTGTCAGAGTTCCTCCGAGCCATAATCCGTAGGTAGCGGTCAATCATTGCAGTATTAGGCCTTGGGAAGCCTGGGCGAAGCATATCATCGACAGTTCCTGTCTCTCTGTATCTCCTCCATGTCCGAACAACATCGATTTGGTTCACTCCAAGACGCCTGGACACTTCCCGTGTTGAGAGCCCTTCCTGGCACAAAGTGACATTGTGGACGCCATCGAACCGCGGTATTGACCGTCTAGGCATGGTTGAATTACAGACAACACGTGCCGTCTACCTCCTTCCATGTGCAATGACTGGAACTGATCGTCTGTCAGACCCCGTCCGTCTAATATGCGCTGCCCGTGCATGGTTGTTTACATCACTAGGTGGGTTTAGTGACATATCTGTGATACAATACCCACTGTCAACGTGTATCTTCAAGAGTTCTTGAAACCGGGATGATGCAAACCTTTTTTTTTGATGTGAGTATGTCGAAGACCAAGAAGTGCTCATCGAATTTCAGACTCAATGCTTACTAAACTTGTTGATCGTTCCTCTAATCCCTGAATATTAAGCATTCTTACTGGGAGATTCTGTATATTAGAGTCAACCGCAATAATATTAATAATGATTATTTCGTCAAGAAAATTAGACTGCTCACTAAATTTTCTTTGAACCCCATTTGTTATCTTTGCCAACAGATTGGGATCCAATATTTTAGACAAATTTTTTTTTTGGTCATCAGAACCGCACGGCCACTCCGGCCGGCATAAAGAGAGCAAATGCGAATGTGATGACGTATAGTTGAAAGAACTATTATAATAAAACGTACACAGTCGCTTGTGTGTGTCGCTTTTCCTCTACCCAACACGGAGTTCCCCTGCGCCACACCGATGCAGACAAATTTTAAACTAACGGTCTGTAATTACACGAGCCTCTCGCCAGGAATTTTTAATAAATTAATGGATCACGTCGTCGTCACCCTTCGTTCGCCAATGTAATGTACATAATATTCACTGAATAACGTGTCTCAACTTGGAGTGATGTGTAAAACTTTTTTTTGGTCATCAGTCTACTGACTGGTTTTGATGCGGCCCGCCACGAATTCCTTTCCTGTGCTAACCCCTTCATCTCAGAGTAGCACTTGCAACCTACGTCCTCAATTATTTGCTTGACGTATTCCAATCTCTGTCTTCCTCTACAGTTTTGCCCTCTACAGCTCCCTCTAGTACCATGGAAGTCATTCCCTCATGCCTTAGCAGATGTCCTATCATCCTGTCCCTTCTCCATATCGGTGTTTTCCACACATTTCTTTCCTCTCCGATTCTGCGTAGAACCTCCTCATTCCTTACCTTATCAGTCCACCTAATTTTCAACATTCGTCAATTGCACCACATCTCAAATGCTTCGATTCTTTTCTGTTCCGGTTTTCCCACAGTCCATGTTTCACTACCATACAATGCTGTACTCCAGACGTACATCCTCAGAATTTTCTTCCTCAAATTAAGGCCGGTATTTGATATTAGTTGACTTCTCTTGGCCAGAAATGCCTTTTTTGCCATAGCGAGTCTGCTTTTGATGTCCTCCTTGCTCCGTCCGTCATTGGTTATTTTACTGCCTAGGTAGCAGAATTCCTTAACTTCATTGACTTCGTGACCATCAATCCTGATGTTAAGTTTCTCGCTGTTCTCATTTCTACTACTTCTCATTACCTTCGTCTTTCTCCGATTTACTCTCAAACCATACAGTGTACTCATTAGACTGTTCATTCCGTTCAGCACATCATTTAATTCTTCTTCACTTTCACTCAGGATAGCAATGTCATCAGCGAATCGTATCATTGATATCCCTTCACCATGTATTTTAATTCCACTCCTGAACCTTTCTTTTATTTCCATCATTGCTTCTTCGATGTACAGATTGAAGAGTAGGGGCGAAAGGCTACAGCCTTGTCTTACACCCTTCTTAATACGAGCAATTCGTTCTTGATCGTCCACTCTAATTATTCCCTCTTGGTTTTGTACATATTGTATATAACCCGTCACTCCCTATAGCTTACCCCTACCTTTTTCAGAATCTCGAACAGCTAGCACCATTTTATATTGTCGAACGCTTTGTCCAGGTCGACAAATCCTATGAAAGTGTCCTGATTTTTCTTTAGCCTTGCTTCCATTATTAGCCGTAACGTCAGAATTGCCTCTCTCGTCCCTTTACTTTTCCTAAAGCTAAACTGATCGTCACCTAGCGCATTCTCAATTTTCTTTTCCATTCTTCGGTATATTATTCTTGTAAGCAGCTTCGATGCATGAGCTGTTAAGCTGATTGTGCGATAATTCTCGCACTTGTCAGCTCTTGCCGTCTTCGGAATTGTGTGGATGATGCTTTTCCGAAAGTCAGATGGTATATCGCCAGACTCATATATTCTACACACCAACGTGAATAGTCGTTTTGTTGCCACTTTCCCCAATGATTTTAGAAATTCTGATGGAATGTTATCTATCCCTTCTGCCTTATTTGACCGTAAGTCCTCCAAAGCTCTTTTAAATTCCGATTCTAATACTGGATCCCCTATCTCTTCTAAATCGACTCCCGTTTCTTCTTCTATCACATCTGACAAATCTTCACCCTCATAGAGACTTTCAATGTATTCTTTCCACCTATCTGCTCTCTCCTCTGCATTTAACAGTGGAATTCCCGTTGCACTCTTTAATGTTACCACCGTTGCTTTTAATGTCACCAAAGGTTGTTTTGACTTTTCTGTATGCTGAGTCTGTCTTTCCGACAATCATATCTTTTTCGATGTCTTCACATTTTTCCTGCAGCCATTTCGTCTTAGCTTCCCTGCACTTCCTATTTATTTCATTCCTCAGCGACTTGTATTTCTGTATTCCTGATTTTCCCGGAACATGTTTGTACTTCCTCCTTTCATCAATCAACTGAAGTATTTCTTGTGTTATCCATGGTTTCTTCGCAGCTACCTTCTTTGTACCTATGTATTCCTTCCCAACTTCTGTGATGGCCCTTTTTTGAGATGTCCATTCCTCTACAACTGTACTACCTACTGCGCTATTCCTTATTGCTGTATCTATAGCGTTAGAGAACTTCAAACGTATCTCGTCATTCCTTAGTACTTCCGTATCCCACTTCTTTGCGTATTGATTCTTCCTGACTAATGTCTTGAACTTCAGCCTACTCTTCATCACTACTATATTGTGATCTGAGTCTATATCTGCTCCTGGGTACGCCTTACAATCCAGTATCTGATTTCGGAATCTCTGTCTGACCATGATGTAATCTAATTGAAATCTTCCCGTATCTCCCGGCCTTTCCCAAGTATACCTCCTCCTCTTCTGATTCTTGAACAGGGTATTCGCTATTACTAGCTGAAACTTGTTACAGAACTCAATTAGTCTTTCTCCTCTTTCATTCCTTGTCCCAAGCCCGTATTCTCCTGTAACCTTTTCTTCTACTACTTCCCCTACAACTGCATTCCAGTCGCACATGCCTATTAGATTTTCGTCCCCCTTCACATACTGCATTACCCTTTCAATATCCTCATACACTTTCTGTATCTGTTAATCTTCAGCTTGCGACGTTGGCATGTATACCTGAACTATCGTTGTTGGTGTTGGTCTGCTGTCGATTCTGATTAGAACAACCTGGTCACTGAACTGTTCACAGTAACATACCCTCTGCCCTACCTTCCTATTCATAACGAATCCTACACCTACTATACCATTTTCTGCTGCTATTGATATTACCCGATACTCATCTGACCAGAAATCCTTGTCTTACTTCCACTTCACTTCACTGACCCCTACTATATCTAGATTCAGCCTTTGCATTTCCCTTTTTAGATTTTCTAGTTTCCCTACCATGTTCAAGCTTCTGACATTCCACTCCCTGACTCGTATAACGTTATCCTTTCGTTGATTATCCAATCTTTTTCTCATGGTAACCTCCGCCTTGGCAGTCCCCTCCCGGAGATCCGAATGGGGGACTATTCTGGAATCTTTTCCAATGGAGAGATCATCATGATACTTCTTCAATTACAGGCCACATGTCCTGTGGATACACGTTACGTGTCTTTAATGCAGTGGTTTCCATTGCCTTCTGCATCCTCATATCGTTGATCATTGCTGATTCTTCCGCCTTTAGGGGCAATTTCCCACCCCTAGCACAAGTGTGTGCCCTGAACCTCTATCCGCTCCTCCGCCCTCTTAGACAAGGCCGTCGGCAGAATGAGGCTGACTTCTTATGCCGGAAGTCTTCGGCCGCCAATGCTGATTATTTATCAAAATATGGCAGTGGCGGGGATCGAACGCGGGACCGAAGACGTTTTGATTATGAATCAAAGACGCTACCCCTTTTTTTTTAATCTCATTTTGTTCGTTTTCGTTCGTTGTATTTGCTCGAGGCGGACGTCGCAAGACACCGGTTACAGTTCGTAGTCGATCCATTAACTCAGTTATTTTATTACAGAGGGCAGCTAACCCTCTGACCGAACACGCTGAGCTACCGTGCCGGCTATCCTAGACCACGGGTACAGACTATGTTTATGGAACTGCATTAATCTAGAGCAAAATATCGCTTACATGCACTTTAAACAGTTATGATATTTGAGTATCACAGGTTAAGAACAAGTTGTACCGTCATTTGTCCAGCCGAATCTCTACTCTGATAATACCAGATGCGACTGAAACCGAGAAAATACATAGTAGAGCAATGACGTGTAAGTAAATTTTATCAATCTACTGTTTGGTTTTCAAATAGGATCGAGGAGGACGCAGATTTTTCAGTGTTGGTCTTTACCGCGTATTTCTTAGTCGCCGAACTTCCTCTTTTCCGCCGGCCAGGGTGGCCGAGCGGTTCTAGGCGCTACTGTTCGGAACCGCGCGACCGCTACGGTCGCAGGTTCAAATCCTGCCTCGGCCATGGATGTGTGTGATGTCCTTAGGTTAGTTAGGTTTAGGTAGTTCTAAGTTGTAGGGGACTGATGACCTCTGCTGTTAAGTCCCATAGTGCCCAGAGCCAATTTTTTTCTTCTTTTCTTCTTGTTTCGTCGAATACTTGCAAGCTGCTTACACCACTCCCGATCTCGAATCTTTGTATGTGTGCTACATCTAACTTCCCCAATCAGTTCACTAATATTAACTGTTTTTTGCATTACATTTATTTCTTTACAGTGATCTTTCTGATTCAAAGTAAGCTATATCACCATTCCTGAAGTGCCGTTAAATCAATTTGTTTCTTGTGGATATGCCAACTCTTATCCAATTTATAATTGCCGTGTGGTTCACCGCACATGACACTTTCCTATGGTATACCTATATACGACTTTACTTTAGTTTGTGTTTCATTTGATTTAAGCATTGTGTAGTCCTAATAATGCTCTCTCTTTAGTATACGGATATCTGTTGAGCAACTTTTACTTACGTGTATATGTCTGCCTTTGTTGACTTCCTTATTTCACTAACTTTTTGCGTTCTTACTTCCCAGAGAGCACAGCTCTTCCGACCCCTATCTTAAATTTGTACACTTTTCGAACCAAACATTTTTGTTTTAATCTTTAGTCCTAATCTTATACTGATTAGGCAATCCATTACTTTCAACATTTCTTATTCTATAGCTTTCTTTTAAGATAGCTTATACCTGTTATCTATTTCTCCCTATTTCTGTCATTAATTCTATTTTTTCACTGTTTTCTACAGCAGTAGCAATAAATAGTAGCTCTCTCTTTCAGCTCCAAACGATTCTAATTTAACTACAAAACAATATTTGATTTGAGCGACGGTCCTAAGTGATCATACACGTGGCATTAAACTTCTTTCAACCCTTTATTCATTTCAGCCACACAACTCTACAACAGCGTACCGAGTATTCCACATACGACCGACTATTCAAGAATACTGAAGCATTTCCGATTGTTATTGAACCACTTCCTCTGTGTATAATGTAAAAGTTCTCACCTAATAACACGGCGCCCTTATCTTTCCTTGTCATTGAAATTTCGTTTTATTTCTTCTCCTTTCCATTTAATCGGACCACCCACATCTTTGACATTCGCTGATTCTTCGAATATTTGTTGAAATGTAGACGAAATCCTTCGTTGGAACAAGAAACTTGTGCACCGTTTCCTGATTAGTGATGTGTGGAGATGAATATGATCCATCATATTCTCGCAGATTAGGTATATCTGTTAATAAATGTGTCTCCTGCAGAACGATTTTAGAAAATGTAAGTTGACCAAAAATCTTCGTGAGTCTACCAAAGCAACTGTCCTAATCTGCGTATTTTAGATACTTAGTAGGCCTTCTTTGTATTGCTCGTACATTAGAAGTTTGATGCGTTGATTATATATGGCATTTTTTCAAAATTTCACAATACACTGACAAAAACCTTGTATCGTATTTATTCAAGAGGTTTTATTTGCTGACTCTTAACACAGTTACAAAGTGTGAAAAATTAAATGGTTACGCAGTTTCTTCTACGAATACCGATCAAATGATCTTATGTTACATGAGACGCCAATTACGAAGTAAATATGCAACATTACTGAACGTCATTTTAAGGGAAAGTAATGAAATTATCTTTTTTAGTAACTGTGTGGCAATGAAAGTCGCTTCGGGTTCACAGACTTCCTGGTAAGTAAAAATTAGAAATTCAGAACGACTCAGGATATGGTGACGGTAATGTTTCTTGTCGTCGGACAGGTTTCCTCTACCAGAGGACTGATGTTTGCTTCCATGCCGCCTGCCAGCCGTAGAAAGACAGATGTAAACAACAGCTATAGCGCGCTGTGGGTATCCCATCCCCCGCCAACAGGTGATGGATCACCAGTTTCGCCGTAAGCAGGTGGCTGTGTTCCCACACGGGGTTGGATGTCTGTTTCAGGCCTGGCAAGCTTGTCTGCAGGAGGAAGGAACGATAAGGGTAACAGAGTTACGAATGATGGAAAAAGTTTGCTGCACTTTTATTTATCTGTGTCCTTCGTAAAACAATTAGTCCTGCCAACAATATGACTAGATTTACAACTACATCTGTCCTCCGCAAGCCACCTTGTGGTGTGTGGTGGAGAGTACTTTGTGTACCACTGTTACTAGCCTCCTTTCCTGTTCCATTCGCGAATGGTTCGCGGAAAGAACAATTGCCGGCAAATTTCAGTGTAGGCTCCAGTCTCTCTGCTTTAATGTTCACTGTGTTTTCGCGAGATATACGTAGGAGGACGGAATATATTTTTTGACCCTTCTACGAACGTACGCTCTTGGAATATCATTAGTAAGCCGCACCATGATGCAGAACACCTCTCTTCCCGCGTCTGCCACTGGAGTTGATGGATCATCTCCGTGAAGCTTTGGTGCTTACAAGATGAACCTGTAGTGAAACGCGCTCCTCTTCTTAGGACCTTCGCTGGTTTCTCTGTGAAACCTGTCTGGTATGGGTCCCATACAGACTAGCAATATTCAAATATTACTCGAACGAGAGTTTTTAAGCTACCTCCTTGTTGATGCAATTCGTTTTCTGAAAATTCTTCCAATTATTATACCTGGCCTCTGCGTTTCCTGCGTTTTGAGTCGTTCCACTTTAATCCACTCCGTATACATACTGCCAGATATATCATGGAAATAATTGCTTCCAGTGATTGTTCAGCAATCTCGTAATAATACTATAATCTTTCTGTCTATAAATACGCAATTCACTACATTTATTTGAACTGAGTGTCGATGGCCCACTGCTGGACCAAGCATCTATCCTCTGCACGTCGTCTTGCACTTAGCCACAATTCTGTAGAGTTGCGACCTCTTTCGCTACAATTTCCTAGCGTCGCCACTTCTCTGTATACAACAGCGCATTCGGGAGGACGACGGTTCAATCCCGTCTCCAACCATCCTGATTTAGGTTTTCCGTGATTTCCCTAAATCGTTTCAGGCAAATGCCGGGATGGTACCTTTGAAAGGGCACGGCCGATTTCCTTCCCAGTCCTTCCCTAACCCGAGCTTGCGCTCCGTCTCTAATGACCACGTTGTCGACGGGACGTTAAACACTAACCACCTACCTACAACAGCGCCATACGCAAACAGCCTCACGTAAATTCCGTTCTTGTCCGCTAAGTCATTTACATATGCAGAGTGGCCAGACATAGTGTGATAAGCTCGTAAGGGTGTAGCAGTGTAGATTGTGTTGACAAATAACAGTTAAAAAGAATTAAAGCTTTTTGCCATTTCAGATTTAATTAGCATTGCGTTCGCCAGTCCGGTAGCTGCATGGCAAATTCAAGCAGGCTGCCAGAGAGTGTGTCGCCAACATGTTATTCCCTTGGTTTCCACAAATCGAAGAAATGTAACCTCTGCTTTTCCTAAAAATATATACACTACTGGCCATTAAAATTGCTACATCAGGAAGATGACGTGCTACAGACGCGAAATTTAACCGACAGGAAGAATTTGCTGTGATATGCAAATGATTAGCATTTAAGAGCATTCACACAAGGTTGGCGCCGGTGGCGACACCTACAACACGCTGATATGAGGAAAGTTTACAACCGATTTCCCATACACAAACAGCAGTTGACCGGAGCTGCCTGGTGAAACGTTGTTTTGATGCCTCGTGTAAGGAGGAGAAATCCGTACCATCTCGTTTCCGATTTTCATAAAGGTTGAATTGTAGCCTATCGCGATTGCGGTTTATCGTATCGCGGTATTGCTGCTCGCGTTGGTCGAGATCCAATGACTGTTAGCAGAATATGGAATCGGTGGGTTCAGTAGGTAATACGGAACGCCGTGCTGGATCCCAACGGCCTCGTATCACTAGTAGTCGACATGACAGGCATCTTATCCGCATGGCTGTAACGGATCGTGCAGCCACGTCTCGATCCCTGAGTGAACAGATGGGGATGTTTGCAAGACAATATCCATCTGCACGAACAGTTCGACGACGATTGCAGCAGCATGGACTATCAGCTCGGAGACAATGGCTGCGGTTACCCTTGACGCTGCATCACAGACAGGAGCGGGTGCGATGGTGTACTCAACGACGAACCTGGGTGCACGAATGGCAAAACGTCATTTTTTCGGATGAATCCAGGTTCTGTTTACAGCATCATGATGGTCGCATCCGTGTTTGGCAACATCGCGGTGAACGCACATTGGAATCGTCAATTCGTCATCGCCATACTAATGTATCGCCCGGCGTGATGGTATGGGGAGGCATTGGTTACACCACTCGGTCACCTCTTGTTCGCATTGACCGCACTTTGAACAGTGGACGTTACATTTCATTTATGTTACGACCCGTGGCTCTACCCTTCAGTCGATCCCTGCGAAACCCTACATTTCAGCAGGATAATGCACGAGCGCATGTTTCTGGTGCTGTACGGGCCTTTCTAGATACAGAAAATGCTCGACTGTTGCCCTGGCCAGCACATTCTCCAGATTTCTTACCAACTGAAAACGTCTGGTCAATGGTGGCCGAGCAACTGGCTCGTCACAATACGCCAGTCTCTACTCTAAATGAACTGTGGTATCGTGTTGAAGCTGCATGGGCAGCTGTGCCTGTACACACCATCCAAACTCTGTTTGACTCAATGCCCAGGCGTATCAAGGCCGTTATTACGGCCAGAGGTGGTTGTTCTGGGTACTGATTTCTCAGGATCTATGCACCCAAATTGCATGAAAATGTAATCACATGTATAATATATTAGTCCAATGAATACCCGTTTATCATCTGCATTTCTTCTTGGTGTATCAATTTTAATGGCCAGTAGTGTATTTGAAATCATTATGTCCTTTTGAATAGGTGGTAACTCACGGACTCACAGATGACGGTGCATTATCGCGTTTTAGCACGTCCAAGTGCTTGAATTTGTGTCTCAACTACATGACTGGCTGTTAATGCGCCGGCCGGAGTGGCCGTGCGGTTCTAGGCGCTACAGTCTGGAACCGAGCGACCACTACGGTTGCAGGTTCGAATCCTGCCTCGGGCATAGATGTGTGTGATGTCCTTAGGTTAGTTAGGTTTAATTAGTTCTAAGTTCTAGGCGACTGATGACCTCAGAAGTTAAGTCACATAATGCTCAGAGCCATTTGAACCATTTTGAAAACCTTCTCTGTACGCATCGACATGGGATGCGAAATCATCTACTGTGTGAAACCCAGCTGGCCCAGTTTACGATACACAGAAAGTGGTGCGTAGCGGCGCTGAGGTATATGCCGTGTTCCTTGACTTCCGTATGGCATTCTGTACATTTCCCACTGAAACCTAAAGAACAAAATAAGAGCGATCGGAATATCAGACCAACTGTGTGACTGGACTGAGGGGTTTCTAACAAACAGAACACATCATATCATTTTTCATGGAGAGGCAGGATTCGAAACTGCGACCGTAGCGTTCGCGCAGTTCCACTTTGTTGCGCATTGAATCGCTCGACCATTCCGGCCGGGAAGGTTTTCGATCTCCAGAAATGTAATAGGAGAGATAAAAAAAATTTCAAAGTTCTAGAACTGACAGACGTCAGCAACATATGCCTTTACTTTTGTGCGTCTGTTGGATGATCCATGACCGGTGAAATATTCCTCACGTTGTCAAAATGTTCAAAATGTGTGTGGTTTCCTAAGGGACCAAACAGCAGAGGTTATCGGTCCCAAGACTTACACACTACTTAAACTAACCTATGGTGAGAACAATACACACATTCATGCCCGAGGGAGGAGTCGAACCTCCGGCGGGAGGGGCCGCGCAATCCGTGACGTAGCGCCTTGAACCACGCGGCCACTCCGGGCGGCCTCCACGTTGTCCATCAAATATTCCCCCACTAATACTTCTAAGGAGAGGATCTATAAAAACATCGGATGACGATTTATTATCCACTTTTGACACTTGTCTTCGGCCAAATTCTTCCGCATTTGAAATCTGTACTATTCTTCAGCTGCATGTAATGGCCGTAAAAACGCCTCCACCGCCGTCTTTCAACCTATATTTGCGATATACATTCCATTATGAATTTAGAATTTCAGTGTTACTGACATCTGATTTCAGCCAGCTATGTGTCCCTAGTATTATGTTGGCATTGTTACCGTTTACAAGAGAGACTAGTTTCGGAGGCTTTCCCTAGATGCTCCTATTAACTAATACTGTGATAACATTTTATTTCCCCGATTTGCTATGATGGGTACTACCCTGCCTGGAAACAAAAATACATCTCACCAGGCCTATGGTGGGATTTCTCTGTCGTAGGAAACCCGCAATGTGCACGCTACATGTACTCCACGACCCTAATAGCTGACGTATTAATGGTGAGCCGGCCGGTGTGGCCGTGCGGTTCTAGACGCTTCAGTCTGGAGCCGCGTGACCGTTACACTCGCAGGTTCGAATCCTGACTCGGGCATGGATGTGCGTGGTGTCCTTAGGTTAGTTAGGTTTAAGTAGTTCTAAGTTCTAGGGGACTGATGACCTCAGATGTTAAGTCCCATAGTGCTCAGAACCATTATTAATGGTGAACCTTACAGTTTTCCACCCAATACCGGATATCGATAAATTTCCAATATTGATGTAAGTAATGTCACTCAGTTAACCACGAACGCATCGTATTCGTATCATGAACCATAATTACTTTTATATTGATTCTGTCGGCCAATGGAAGGACTGTTGTCGCCAATGAGCAGTTGGTTTTTGGGAGCTCAAGCTCGGACTGGACAGGGATGGGGGAAGAAACTGAACACATTCTGTTTTCGTTAGTTTGCTGTGGCCTGTTAAAGGAGCGTGGCAGGATGGAGATCTTAATGCTACTACTGCCGAATGCGATCCAGAGCCTTAGCTATTGCGCTGTTAGTATCGGTACCAAAGAAGGATTGAGATCAACTTCAGAATGCCTTTCGTTAAATACAGCCAAAAAGTTAAGCGAAGCAGAAAAGAACAAAAGGAAAATAGGAAAGTCTTGGAATGAAAATATGACAAGAGGAAACGAAAACTAAGACGTTTATGCGAGAACTGACCGAATATTGTACACATGAGGAAGAGCGGGGTTGTATTCTATGGAAATTTAAAAAAAAAAAACTTATTGAGAAAAAATAACAGAAAGAATTTTTAACATTTTGATAGAATGCCAAAAACGTCAATGGCGTGGACTAAAGATGTCAAATCACACCTGATGGAAACGAAAGTAACGGAAGAATAAGAAAAATGAACATTTCAGATTTAAAGTAAAATGTTTCAAGTTCTTCCTGGAGAAAAGAAACGAAAAGGCAGGCCCAGCGTGGACAGGAGGAGAGAGCAAGTAAGAAATAATGAAAAACAACTGGGACTAAAGAAAGGATGAAAGAAAGATTACAAAAGTAATTTCGCGTGGTCCTAGTAGGCCGAAGCAATAAACGATAAACAAATAAAACTTTCTATTTCGTTTATGTACATTTTCTAATAAGTTTATTATTTGCATGTTTTTGGGGCTGTACTTTATAAACACTATTTATCAATGTGGTACAGTGCAAACAGTGTATAATAATGAGAAGTTAACTGAAATAAAAAGAAATGAGGTTTTCCGCAGAATGTTAGTGCGATGGGATTATATGGAAAGAAAAAGACAGAGAAGAGGTAGGATGGCCGCACACGTTTTCAAACACCAGGGACTAACTTCCATACCACTAAGAGCGCCACGCATAAAGATTAGGGTAAGACAGATGCAGGAATATATACAACAAATAACTCAACATTTTTAATTAAATAATTTTTTGTGTTAGGCTGCGTCATTGTAAAACACTAATGCAATTGAACCGCCGACATTTCGACCGACTTCGCAGCGGTTCTCTTCTAATACCGAAAATGATTTTACTCAAAATGAGACTAGCAGTGGAAGCCTATGAACTTAAATAACTGAACAGCTATGGCTGTAAGTGCTACTTAGAGATGATGAAATTGGTACAGGACAGGAAATCGGGTGGGATTACCAGAACTATTCGAAAAACACGTGACCTAACTAAGATACAGTAGAATATAAAAGAAACGAGGTGTGCGGCCTAATCACAACCACAACATGGCTCTGAGCACTATGGGACTCAACTGCTGAGGTCATTAGTCCCCTAGAACTTAGAACTAGTTAAACCTAACTAACCTAAGGACATCACAAACATCCATGCCCGAGGCAGGATTCGAACCTGCGACCGTAGCGGTCTTGCGGTTCCAGACTGCAGCGCCTTTAACCGCACGGCCACTTCGGCCGGCTCAACCACAACATTGTTGATTTTGTGAGAGTAACTGAAACTTACTGGTCACTCTTGTTAATGACTGCAAACTACTCACACAGTTCAACGAATGCTTATAATTAAATTTTTCCCTGAGATCACCAATGGTACAAGGACATCCCATTACGTCCAAAGCTGGGGTGCTTGCCAGTATCGGAGAGCTCTGGCAGTAGTGACAATATGTAAGGGAAAAATGAATTGAAGTTTGTCTTGGGGGATGGCACTCAGCTTAGGTAGTTCGCGCAGGAATGATGACCATCGTACTGCGGTGGTGTGATGATTACCAATTCTGCCTAGCAAGCAAGAAGACTCGGGTTCGAGTCCCGGCCGTAGTACAAGTTTTAATTCATTTCGTCGGTTGCGATCATAATCGGAGAAAGTTACTTCTTCAAGCATCATGTTCTGCAGATGCTATAGCGAAGGTGAATGTTAAGGCATGTAAAACAAGTCAACTTATGCATCAACAGGCAGAATCTCCCTGTGTAGGCAATTTCTGTGAAGTCAGCTGTCAACAAATAATGACTAGCGCTAATCATGCTACCCTTGTGATTATGGGAATTATTTCTACGTTATATTACGTATTTGCTGTAGGAGACAAACCCCAATGTCAAAAGAACCCAATCTTCCATCTCTTATACACGGCCCAGTCACGTTAATGAGACAACCGCATATGTTCGGCGACAACGTACCACTCACAAACGGCAGACGGCAGCACATGCAATGGAACGTATATAAAGCGTGTCTAGGCACGCTAAAAATAGTGCAGTCGTTGTCATAATGCGGAAACGGAGCTATTTATCTGACGTCCAAAAGGGCGCGATCATTGTCTTGCAGGTCAAGGGTGGAAGCATTTCCGAATGATGTAAGATTTTAAATTATTCGTGTCCCGCCGTGGTTAAAGTATACCGTACACGCCAATATGGCCCTATCCAAAGCCAGCGCCGAGGTAACTGTGGTGCAGCATGGATTATAGATGGCAGGGATGAACGACTGCCGCGGAGATATGTGCGGGAGAATAGACGTCAACCGTTGGGAAACTGACGACCCAGAAGAAGCAAGGGGGCTACCAGGAGAGTTTCCTCCACAACCGTTCAGCGAAAATTGCTGTGTACGGGCCTCAGCAGCAGGTGCTTCGTTCCGGCACCCAGGCGGACCGCTGTTCAGTGGCGACGAAGGCTAGAATTGGCACACCAGTACTCTAATTCGACGTCCACTGAATGGCGACAGCTGGCCTTTTTTGATGAATCACGTTTTATGATTCATCGGACCGATGGCCGTTGTCGTATGCGCCGTGAAACGTCTGAAAACAAACATCCTGCAACAATCGTCAGTAGGGTCCAGGCCAGAGGGAATTCCTTCGGTGATTTCGTCATTCTGGTAGGCACTATGAATCAGTACAAGTATGCATCTATCCTTGGGGATCAGGTCCATCCATCCATGCAGTTTACTTATTCCTCTGCGCGATGTCATCTACCAGCAGGACAATGCAGTGTGGCACACAGCTCGCAGTGAATTTGTGCATGGCTCCAAGAGCACGAAGATGAGTTTAGTGCATTCCCATGGCCACCAACCCAACCTAGAATCTTTGGGACAGCCTCTAACTGCCTGTTTACGCCATGGACCCTTAAGCGAGAAACTTATCGCCGCTGGTCACGGATCGGAGTTGGTATGGTTTCACATTATTGTCGGCATCTTCCAGGACCTCATCGACTCATTTCTGCATATGTACCAGGGGTCCGCGCAGCCAAGGGTTGTTATTTAAAATTTTTAAGGTGGTTGCATTATTGTGATTGGCAATGTAGTATTGAGCTGTTGTTTTCAACTAGCACTTGAAACGGAGCATTCAGTACACACAGACAGCTATTAGCTGTCCGACTAGTGGGACAGTCAAGATCTCTTGAACGCGAACAATATAGCTAAGTGGAATTCACTTCCTTGGACCCAGTTGTTTTGGTAAGTAGTAGAAAGTGTGGCTAATGATGTATCCCTTTATCTTGCTTTTGAATATCTGGAGATATTTAATTTTCTGCCTGACGTCCATCGGCAATCTCTTACAAAAACTTGCAGCAGACTATAAAATTCCATTCTGGAAAGTAGGTAGGGATGTATAGTCAATAAGTAAATTACTTGTACTACTAGAATGTTGTTACAAATTGCGGAGTACATCCTAAATTAACTTTTCCTATTAATCACAACTGCCAGTAGCGAGTATAAGTAATGTAAAGTAAGTGTAATAATACCGAAGTTCCTGAAGGGACTATACACAATATTGTTACTGCATATCCTGTAGAATAAACACCTTTGACTGTGTTGCACCAAACAATTATGCCATAGGCCAGTACCGCGTTAAAAATATACTAAGTATTCTAGCAATCAGAATGTTTTCTACGCACAAAGTACAGAGCGTTTTGATTCAGCTATTCACTGCTGCTGTCATTTAAGTTTAACATTCATCTTTATGCTTCGGAAGTTTCCACATGGATCCTAATAGAGTTTACTCCCGTTGATCTCTACGTGTGGTTGCGACATAGTAGTGTCGAGTAAAACCGAGCATGCGAGTCAAACTAGGTACCTCCTGTTCTCTGTGACTAGGATCGGCCGCTATTTTCGGGTGTTGTAGAAAAGTGCCATTAGAAGGTGCCGGTTCCTTTTCATTCTAGATTTTCTTAATATTTCTGCTGAAAGTCTCTTATTCCAGTGTTCCCCAGTACAATGTTTCACAACCGTCAAAAACAGGAAAAATTTCCAGAACTGCAGATGAAATAGTTCCCAGTGCTTCGAAACTGACGTCATATACATCGATTGCAGTTGGAGGAACCTCTCGTACGTCATCGTCGTTCTGTGTTACCAAAGCTTCAAATATCTCCTTCAGAGGTTGCGTTGGTAGAAAGTGCAAAGAAAACCTCCAATAGGAGAAAAACATCATCTACATGCATAAATTATGTGGAATCTGAAGAAAAAGCAGGAAAGAGAAAGAACAAAAGAAAAACTGGGAACTAAAAATTTTGTGAGAAAGAACCAAAACGGCCAAGCCGTAACGAATGCAAAAGCATCAGAAAACGAAAGTTGGGAAGACTACACAGGCTAAAAAAATTAAATAAAATAAAACAAAAAAATAAAAAAGTCTGAAAAAACAGAATCCTTCGACTTCATCAGGCTGTATTCAGACATTGCCGAGGGATGGACAGATCCAGTGTTTACCTTGCAGCGGCGTTTATCGAGCGAGATGGCGCGGTGATCGGCTCACTAGACTCGCATTTGTGACGTGACGGTTCAGTTCCGCATGCGATCATCCAGATTCAGGTTTTCTGTGGCTTCCCCGAATCTCTCTATGCAAATTCCTGGATGATTCTTTTGAAAGGACATGGCTATTTCTTTCCCCAGCGTTGAAACAATCCTTGGTATGTTGTTACGTTACGCCGGTAAGGTCGACAACACATCATAGATCCCAGCGGCGCTAATTACCACCATGCCAGGCTACAACTTTCTGGCGAAAAGTAGATTCCTTGGTTTTGCTCTAGATGGCTATAGAAGCGCCACCAGAGGTCGCAGGTCGCGAGATCCTACTTGCTCTCACAATACACCTGACTGAAAGTAGATCCCTTGATATCCGACCGCTAGACAGTATTTAGGCCGGCAAACGGTCGTCCTTTTACAGTTCATTCTAAGCCAGAAGTATATTTCGGACGTCCACCTCACGCAAGCGCCAACTTCTCCACCCCTGAACAGCCGACTCCACTACGGACAATGCCGAGGGTCGCTGCGCCGTCGCTGACGGATCATCTTCGTGGTTGTGGAAGTCGTAGGACTTTGCTCAAATTATTCTTGTACTACAATGAATGAAGACTGTTTCAAGGGAACTTTAACTTCGTACCTAAACAAAAGAACGTAAACCTATTGCGGAAATTTAACTCCGAGCATTGACGAAAAAACAGGATGTTTAGTTGAACTTTGCTTCAAGATAGACACAGTCAGTCCTAGCCTTTTCATTTTGTGTTACCAACTCGTTTATTTTTTATCTACGGCCTTCAGTGACTTTCAACTTGTCAATCCTGTTAACGAGATGGCCTCTGTGAGTAATTCGCACTGTATCCACACTGTCACCTACAGGTAATACAGTAATGCACAAATTAATAAATGAAAGAATTTATTAATGAAAGGTATAATGGTCCGAGTGGTAGTAACAAATATTAGTCTCACTGTAAGAAACAGGTATCATTATATGCAATATGGCCAATCTTAAAACATAAAAACAGCTATCGTCTTAGCCAGATTAATTTTATTTTTTAAATCCTTACATTACAAAACTTCTTTGTAAAAAATCTTAGCAGATATAATGTATCGTTGTCTACTTTTTGGCTGTATGCTTTATGGCAAACACAGATACCACTCAATATGCCGATTCGTTAATTATCCATTTATAAATATCCACAGGAGAAAACAGGTTCTGGTAAATACAA
Organism: Schistocerca nitens; assembly: GCF_023898315.1. Taxonomy (NCBI): domain Eukaryota; kingdom Metazoa; phylum Arthropoda; class Insecta; order Orthoptera; family Acrididae; genus Schistocerca; species Schistocerca nitens. The sequence continues at coordinate 324,685,627 of NC_064617.1, read as the reverse complement.
TCGAGCCCTTTGAAGTGTCTGATTTAATGCTTGATTAATGGTCATAGGGAAATCTAATTTTATTGGCAATTGCTTTCTTATCATTTGGAAAGGAATAGTTGGATCAGAAGCTGTAAGATTAATGCAGTGTATGTGCGCAGTTTTATTCAGCAATAACGATGTGCTCGCCTAAATGAGTTAATCTTGCACCATTAATTAATCCCTGATTTATGATTTCTTATTAACTCAATAATTTTATTGTTCTTTAACAGAAATTGATGAGGTGGTAAATTGGTTTGTTTTAAGGAGTTCGAGAATTCTACGGGGTACAACCGAACGTTGCTTATTCCTTCAAATTCGACAGTATTAGAAATTAGGTAAATCTTTCTCTAGGTAACAAACTGGGAATGGCATATTCATTAATCGTTGTGCAATCATCATTTTTGGACACAGAATCGCCGTTGAATAAAATTGCGAAACATTTTGTTCATTGATTTCTGTGGCATTAAATATGTTAACAAAACTATCGTCATTACTGTAACAACGTTTAGGAATTTTGATGCTTCACTGAAGTAATATGCTAGATGTTCTAAATCCCTGTACACGGTTTAAAAAAACAATTCAGTGAAAGCGATCTCAGTATTTGTCCTTAGTTTTGAGTCAACTTACGTGTTCTGATGTGAGACCATAAGACTGATTGTTTGACTGTAGTTTTCACAATGGTTAATATTTGACGAAAATATCTATTAGACAGAATAATTTTGCCTCCATAAAGGAGATTATAATTCAAGACGTCCTTCAAACGTTAAGCGACAGCACTTAGCGCGTCTTTCCCAAATGATGAGATCAGAGTCTCAAAGAAGTTGCACGTCTTTGGTGTGAGTGTAAACCGATGAGACCGATGCGTTGAAGATGCATACAGGTAGTTTAAAAATCGCCTGTAATGTGCGTCTCCCTGTTAGGAGATAGGCAACATGCCTTCCCATGCAAAACGTAACACAAAGTTTTGCAGACAGGTATTTTATCGTTGCGAACGCTGTCAAGTAACGACGAAGTAAAAGTTAAGTAACTCAAACTATAAAAGTAAACAGTACTCACCAGTGATGATAGGCGTTGATGTAATTCAGTTTATTCGTGCAGTACTCAACGCTTCTTTCAAGAAATCCAATAATTCCAACCAAAAATGGTTCAAATGGCTCTGAGCACTATGGGACTTAACATCTATGGTCATCAGTCCCCTAGAACTTAGAACTTACACCTAACTAACCTAAGGACATCACACAACACCCAGTCATCACGAGGCAGCCCCGCCGGGAATCGAACCCGGGAACCCGGGCGTGGGAAGCGAGAACGCTACCGCCCGACCACGAGCTGCAGACAATTCCAACCACTATTGTACAAAACGGTAACATTATATTTTCAATGGATTGCACCCAATACTTTTTTTTTATAAAAATGTTATCAAAATAAAGTTTTTTAACGAAAACCACAACTTTAAACTATTGGTGTACTTTGTCACTAGCGAAGAACGAAATCTTGAAAATGATGTCTCAGTCATTAATTTCTATAAAGTAATATAGGAGGTACGGTGCAGCAATAAGAAAACTCTGTTGAGAAGTAACACACAGGGTGAACATTGAAAAAATCGAGAAATTGCAGGGACGGATTCCTGAATTGAAAAAGGAAGGAATAAAGTCGTACTAAAATGTGTCCAGAAATGCACCGTTGCTACAGTAGATGGCGCTAACGAATGACAATTCCTCTATTTGAAGTGTTTGCAGGCTGTATGATTGACGTAGCGTACTGTAAGCAGCAGAGTGGTCTGGTATTCATGTCAGGAACAAGCCGAGATGGTATCTGTAGTGTCGGCAGACTTGCCAACACTACGCACACTAATTGAAAGAGGCGGCCAAGATGCACGCGCTAACTCACGAATGATGGAGTGAGGTCTGAAACAGGATACGTAATGAATGCTATAAAGAAAAGTACGTAGCTACTGAAATACTTAACTTTATTCCATCCTTGTGGTACATCGCTCTTGACGAATCAAGTGAGACTCTTAAGATACATGCAATGTTACAACTGGCGCCTTGCTAGGTCGTAGCCCTGGACTTAGCTGAAGGCTATTCTAACTGTCTCTCGGCAAATGAGAGAAAGGCTTCGTCAGTGTAGTCGCTAACAAAGTCGTCGTACAACTGGGGCGAGTGCTAGTCAGTCTCTCGAGACCTGCCGTGTGGTGGCGCTCGGTCTGCGATCACTGCCAGTGACGACACGCGGGTCCGACATGTACTAATGGACCGCGGCCGATTCAAGCTACCACCTAGCAAGTGTGGTGTCTGGCGGTGACACCACAGTATCTGTGTACTGCCAAGCAGATGGAAACAGTTTAGAGGCAACACGGCTATACACAAACGTGTACCCATACAGACACCAACCATCCAACACAAAATTTCAAGCCCGTTTTGGGCGTTTACGTGATGATGTTCGCCAACATGGTGTAAGCCAAAGTATCTTTATGTGTATGCTGCTCGACAACCGCTGCTACCCCTTCACTTGCAGTCCCATGGAGGGCACTTTCAACATTTGATGATGTGACGTGGATGCGGCCCAGCTCTGTACCGTGCTCCAGGGCGATCTTTCGTCGTTGCAGGAACATCGTCCATTTGGGACACTTCTTCACAAGACCTTTTTCCCTCCATATCCAGTCAGGAATCCGTCCCTGCAGTTTGCCGCTTTTATTAATGTTCACCCTGTAGATCTGATTATGATTATTCGTCGGAGTAGAGAAATACTTAAGGTTTTTAACATGACTGTCAATCAGCGACTGTTGTATAATATAAAATTTTGAAAAACACAGCCCTCAGTCGCGAACACAATTAATTTGTGACCTAGGTTTCGGTGTCACAAGGGACACATCCATCGGACAAAATTAAAACTAAATGTTACATCATAACGTACCAAAAAATACGAAAGCTGCGGTCATACCTGACAGCGTCAGACAGAATTAAAATAAAATGCAACAGAGGTATACGCCAATAGGTGCTGCCATCTGTCCTCTGCTACAGTCGACACAAAACTGAAACATCATGTGACTTATGCGCCACGGCAACTTCAAGACAATACCGCTATCTGGTGGAAATTGGTAAAACAGGCTATTTTGTAAACATCTCTCGTAACTGCAGAAAGGGAAATAAACGAACACCTGAACGGTGTACATGAAGTAATTACAATAGCGGGATATTGCATGATATAAAATACAACTAATGAATGACTGGCTGTAGAACAAAAATTCCAGAATAAATGCATGTAGAAGACATATACGAAATAATCCATTAAATCACATTACTGCTTACTATAATAGATACGATATAAAAACCAAAAGAGTTTTTTTAATTTACATATATGAGGCGTAAAAAGTGGAAGAAAAGGTATCTCTGAATCAGCAAGTAGTAGTTGGTACATCAGAGTGTTAGATCTCGCCAATCAGCGGCTTTGTACCATTAAAATAACTTCTTCCGCGTAACTGCACCTGCTCGTTGAGAAAAAGTCCGTCATTCGAAATTAAATGCTTGAAAATTTCCAGCTCCTCCAAAATATCAAGTTTACGCCCTTTTTATTTCAATGTGCAAAATTTCTAACCTCTCAACCCCTTTAGAAGAGTGCCCTGTGATTAACAGGTGATCTGTAAAAGAAGAATTAGGGGCACACAAACCGTTTTTCCTCAGAAAATGTTCTTTACTGCGAATTGAAAAGGCACGTGCTGTTTGACCAATGTAATAGGCACCGCAAGTGTCACGTGAAATCTTGTAGACACCAGAATTCTGCAGAGGGCTAGCAGTTGACTCTAAATTATGGATGACATTTTTTCTCAAGTTGTTATTTGTAGAAAAGGCAATGTTACATTTGTATTTAATCCGATGCAACATTTGAATCTGGTATGACATTGGACCTAATAATGCAATTGAGAAGAATTTTTTCTCCGATTATTCTGGGACTCTGATTAAAGAACTAGGTGTAGTACCCTTCTTGCCAATCTTCTTTCTGAGGATTTCATCTACCAACCGAGCTTCGTAACTATTGTTGACCACCACAGTTTTAATAAGATTAATCTCATTATTAAAGTTTTCTTTCGAGAGGGGAATGGAAAGTGCTCTGTGAATAGCCGAGAAAGAGAAAGCATTTTTGTGAGAGGCTGGATGCGTAAAAGAAGGTGGAATACTGTTTGGTGGTTTCGTTAATGAAGTTTTTGAAGAATCTGTGACTCTATTTGTGTCTTCTGCGGCTCATTCTTCATTCTTGCCTTGTACTCCGTCTCTAATGATCTCGATGCCGATCGGATTTAAACTCTAATCTTTCTTTTGTCGTGGCTGGTAGGTGGAGGAGGAGGAGGAGATTGGTGTTTAACGTCCCATCGACAGTCATGGCTGGGCTCACGAACAAAGTTCCAACACTGAGGATCTAGAAAGCTACTTCGTCAATGATTTCTTTTCTTAATAAGCGGTGTTTTTATTTTTATTAAAACTAGTATTGAGAACATTATCCACACTATTACAACATTTTCAAAATTTGAAGGTCTTTTGTCAAGAATCTGTGTTGGTACCGAAAATAACTTTATGGCGACCCTTAGCAGCATTTTCAAGAATTACTACATGATTTAATATATTTATTTAAGTAGAATCAAAGATTTTTCTTTTTTCTTTCAAGTTTATCCATTCATTTACAAGGGTACCACGTTTTATCGAAAAGCTTAACGAGATTATTAAGTTTATGCTGAGATAGGTTTATTTAAACCTGAAAGCGGACTAGTATCATCCTGCTGCATATATAAGAAATTGGAGTAGCCTTAATTGGTAAAATTACAGATGACTGAAAATAATTTATATGAAATTAAAGTTAAGATACACGATTTTGCTCTGCTTTCCCCTACTTGCCACCGTTTACGTCCTAGAAGTGTCCTTGGAAGTCAAAGGGTTAAAATGTATTATCGATTTAATGTTCGTTTACTGCTTTGGCTACTATGGGGGACGACCACATACCTGTCATATTATCAGATAAATCTTTCTTCTTAATGATTAATTAATTAAGCCCTAATTCCAGACAGGATGGTGGTCATGAAGGAAAAAGAATAATTTCCAGACACCATTTGGTTACAGTTTACAAATAAAAGCGTTTATTAAAGCTTCAGAATCGTTAAAGCAAAATAAGGACAGGTAAAAGTCCTCACACTTACGAAATTATAAAGTGCTGTGCACCACTCTAACGTTCAATGTTAAAATTTCCTGAAGCTAACTGTCGAAAAATGCTACGGGTCCAGCGCCTCTGCTCAAAAGTTAAAGTTCACCAGGCAAGCTTTTGACATATTTACAAGTCCAACGAATGCACAACGCATTCTGATAAATCTGATTGCGATTCTGCGCAAAAGGTCGCTACGGTCGCAGGTTCGAATTCTGCCTCGGGCATGGATGTGGGTGATGTCCTTAGGTTAGTTAGGTTTAAGTAGTTCTAAGTTCTAGGGGACTGATGACCACAGGAGTTAAGTCCCATAGTGCTCAGAGCCATTTGATTGAAGCAAAGCCTGTTTCTGCTTGATGTGTCTGGTGTGAATGTTTTGGGCTTTCTGTGAAACTTATGGAACACCATATTTAATATTTGTGCACTGTGGATTTACGCTTCTTACTATGACATCATTTGCTACTGTGACCACCTTTTTCCGTTTATATGATTCTATCCGTGCCAGGGGAATGCCTTTAAAGAAATTAAATTTTCACTGTCCTAGTAGAATTTTATGATGCACACAATCAAAGGCATCTATCTATATGCTAAAGAAGAGTGTCTGTTGGATTTTTAATTCATACAGATCTACAGTTTTCTTTCAATCTTGATGCAACTTTGCACACTTCACCTTCAAGACAACAGGAACATCAACGTCCACATAAGATTACGCAATCTGATTTGAATCATACGTGCATGTAATACATAAAAAGGAAAGGTTGTTACCAAAAATCTCTAAAAGTTCTTGGCTGACTTACTTAAAATTTCTACGTGATCCCCTAATGAACATATGGATATATTTTTTAATATGGACACACACACACACACACACACACACACACACACACACACACACACACACACACACACACACACACACACCAAGATGAAACAGTGAAGAAAATTAATGAAAAATTAAATGCCAAAGCAACGAACCATGTTGTGGTGAAGGCACCACCAAATGTCATTAGATCGTGGTACGAGTGAAAGTTCGAAACTCTCACATAACATGATAGTGAACTCTTATTTATTGATAAGTTGCTGCCGGCCGTGGTGGCCGAGCGGTTCTAGGCGCTACAGTCTGGAACCGCGCGACCGCTACGGTCGCAGGTTCGAATCCTGCCTTGGACATGGATGTGTGTGCTGTCCTTAGGGTAGTTAGGTTTAAGTAGTTCTAAGTTCTAGGGGAGTGATTACCTCAGAAGTTAAGTCCCATAGTGCTCAGAGCCATTTGAACCATTTGGTAAGTTGCTGTTGTTCATCTGAAATGTACCCTAGAAGATATTTTCGTCAGGGTTTCATAATTATCGTTATTACTAAAATGCACAATGCCCTACAAGGAATTACGCAGATCGTGGATGTAGTGTCAACAAAAGTCACTAGATAGCAGGCTGATCAGAATTTCGAATAGAAACAGAAATTTCCCTATTATGGCGTAAACTGTTCGAAAAATGCGAGTGATTGTCTAACGCATGAGTGTTTAGAACAATAGAAACAACAGAATACGAAATCTCCAAAACCACGATAAGTAACGCAAAATGTAGCAACAACTGGTGTTACTAATCATACAGATGAAGGTGTATTAATTCGTCAGATTCCATAGAGAGGGGAAAAACCGAATGAAAACAGTCGATCCATGCAGTTGTTGGAAAACAATCGAATCATTCGGTTGTAGTTTTACATATGGGTAGAATTAGTCATTTATTCTTTTAAGTGAAAGTGGTCTGTGGGAGGAACAGAATGAAAATATTAGAGTCAGTCGGTTGGATTATTATTCATTTATTTATTTCGAGTGAAAGTGTCTGTAGGAACAAACGAATGAAAACATTCGACACCGTTGCTTGCTCTGCATATTGACAGAATTATTCTTTCTTTCTTTTCAAGTGAAAACAGTCAGTGGTTTTTCTGTCTGTTGGAATATGTATTCATTCTTTCAACTGAAACCACTCTTTAGTGCTTTATCTGATGACCTATCCATTCATTCCTCTGAGTGAAACCAGCCTGTAGTACTTTCATTAGTTGAACTAAAGGAGTGTTGCATTATGCCGCCAGAGAGTAGTCTTACCTACCCAACGCTAAGTGAAGACATATCTTATGGGATACATCAAAGTTAAAATTGGCATTATGCACGTTCACTTAAATTCAAATAAATGGCTCTGTGCACTATGGGACTTAACATCTGAGGTCATAAGTCCCCTAGAACTTAGAACGACTTAAACCTAACTAACCTAAGGACATCGCCCACATCCATGCCCAAGGCAGGATTCGAACCTGCGACCGTAACGGTCGCCCGGTTCGAGACTGAAGCGCATAGAACCGCTCGGCCACAAAGGCCGGCACTTATGTAGTGAATGCAGTAACTTTCCATCATCTAAAACTCATTTATATATTGTTGTGTATTAAGCTGTTCTAGTTACCACTAACGCATAGCTAATTAAGCTCACATGTCGCCGCTCGGTAGACCTGTCATCACTTAAACTGCCAAGACCAGAAAAAAAACTTTGAAAAACCTTGACATCTGGGTCAAATCGGATTATTTTCCCGGACACATACAGTCTGCAGACGATAAGCTGACCGATGGCTGCAACGTTACAACTGGGGGCAGGTTCGTGAGTGGGGGCGTTTCCTCGCTTGCGTTTCAGTGCTGACAACGCGAGCGGGAGGGCGTCTCCTACCAGTCAGCAGATATAAATTACACAGGAGAGTAAAGAGGATTTGTGGGAACGCATTAAATAAACGTTCATGTTTAAAGGGAGAACTCATCTACAGCAAGGAATCGGAACTTAAATTAAGTCAGTTTTAATACAGCTCAGTGAATAGAAGGGAGATGCCATTTGGAATATTTAATTGTCTAGCAGGCGGGGCGGCAACGCAGTGCATGCAATAACCGATTATCGAAGGCTTCTCATTGTCTCACTAAAGAAATATGGGAAACAGACGATGTTCCAAAATTATCTTTGCAACTTTGATCCCCCATATTTCAGAAATGGAGAGATGTAGAAACGTGCAGCTTGCGGCATGGTATTTCAAGTTTCATCACAATTCACTGTAGTCATCAACATCGCTTTCGTAATTTCTACAACAAATTTTGTCTTATCACAGCTCTTTACGTTACTTATTTGTGAAAATGCCCTTTCAATACCAACATACCGATGCACATGAAATTTAAATCTAATTTGTAATAATTCATTTCAAAATTGCTAAATCAGGAACAAACAGGTGTAACAAAATAACTTCTGTAAACAATTTGGTGCAGAGCTACAAAACTCGTGACTAACCAAGAAAAGGAGGCGGTGGAACTTAGATGTGTGCACCATTTGTAGCACACCAGATATCTAAGCGATATTCCAGTACTATGTCCGGCCCAGCGCGTACTCGTTACTGTGTGCTATTGCAAGTTCACCGTTTCTGAAAGTCCTGCCCGAAGAAAAAAATATAATGGCGTTCCGCAGGACCTGTGCACCAACCATCCCACATACAGTGCCAACTGCTGAGGGGTTGCCACTCAATAACTAACACGGGAAAATAAGAAAAACACAGTTTTACGTGTGTGTGAACATTATGCCGCAAACCGCATCCTTCTATCTACTCCCATTTCTAAATATACGTGACCATAGCAGTAAAGATCATTTTGGAAGTCCTGTATATGTATAGGAGAGCGTCTAAGCGTGTTCGATTCTGGGTTTTTAATAGACTAAAACGAATAAATTTACTGTGAGCCGGCCCGCATGTAATGAATTTTAACTAAGATTTTATGACAATCTACTCATCTGGAATCAATCAAATTTCCCCAGACACGGAAAGAGGTGTATAAAAATCCCTCCAGTTCGCCTCTGAAGGCCCTCAAGACTAGAAACATTCCGGGGAAACCTATTGTTGCAAAACTACAACTTTCCCGTTACCTAATTAATGGAAATATGTTTGTACTCGTATTAACACTGAGCGAGCACGCTCACAGATTATTTGAACACTGGCACAAGATATTATAATACGATTCAAGTGAGCAGTTTTAACCTGATTTTGTTTTAAAAATGCGTCTGCTTCTGTGTGCCAGACTTGGGAAGGCGAGATCCATCTCTGTTTCATTTCACGTACTTTCGAATCGCTTTTACCAGGCAGCATCTAGGCGTATTTTGAGCTGCTTGATCATGAAAAACGTGTCTACATATTAACACTATTACGCACACACATTTCAACAACCGGAACTCTACTGTTAGAGGTAACCTTGGGTTGCATCGTCAAGGCTATTGTATTGCGATTACTGTAGGAAATTTGAAATTTATATATGTACTAGCTGTCACTACATGTTTTATCCATTCCCCTATGATGACTAATTTGTGATTAACGTAGTCAGTTAATAGATTGTAATCAAATACTGCATCACCAAAACCCTCCTATTTTCCACGACTCTCTGCTTGTCATGCAGCGTGTAAATGATTCTTCAAGCGTCTTGGAAGCAGTAAGAAACGCACGACGCTCAGCGTCTGAAAGCGACTGGCTTATTATTGTTCTAAGAGCTATATAGCTCATAAGGCCGCCTGACGCCCTGCAACGAAGTTCCGGAGGACATGAGTTTTCTCTGAGGTTTGTTGGATTTGAATAACTTTCGCCCCTTGAGCTCTCCTGGAACTACAACGTTCAGTCAAAACATGACCACGCGCTTACTAGCTCGTTTTCCTCTCTTTCGATCGAAACACATCACTGATGCTGTGTGTAAGGGATCCGACAGTTCGTTGGTAGGTTTGTGGAGGCATGTGGCTCTAGATGTCTACGCACAGGTCACGCAATTCGCGTGAATAGCGCGCCTCTGATTTGCGAACGCAGTGACGGTGGCCGATAGCGACCCAGACGGGTGCCCTAGGATTTACGTCAGGCATTTTTGGTCGCCGAGACAACAACGTGAGTTCACTATAACGCTCCTCAAGCCAATGTAGCACGGTTCTGCCTCCGAGACACGGACGATTATACTGCTGAAAGATGACATCGCCGTTGCGGAAGACATCAACCACTAAGGGATGCAGGTGGTTCGCAGTTGCCAGCGTTTCCCGTGCAAGCACAGGAGAATGTGATTCACCCGAAGAGCCGACACGTTTCCGTTGTTCGACGTTGAATGCCGTTGGTTCCGTGCCCACTGCAGTTGTAATTGACGATGTCGTTAGGTCAAAATGTAACCGCGTAGGGGTTGTCTGCTATGGAACTCCATGTTCAATACTGTACACTGAATAGTGTGCTTGTGCGTGCACCAGCGTTGTACTCTTTCGGCAGAGATGCCACAGATCACCGTCTGTCCTGCCTTACAGAGCAGACAATCCTCCGAACGCTATGTTCTGTGAAGAGTCGTGGACGTCCAACCATTTAGCGCCTAGTGGTAGTTTCACCGTCCTAACTCATTCCGTAGATGCTCACGAAGGTAACAGGTGAACATTCTACCATCTTCGCCGTTTTAGAGATACTCGTTCCCAAGGTTTGCGTGATAATAATCTGCCCTTTGTCAAAATTATTTATCTCCAAGGACTTCCCCATTTCCAGTTCACATCTTCGCCGAGGTGATCCCCTGTCAGCGTCTGTTCCGCCTACGTACTTTTGTTACCACGTCTCGTGCCCGCAATGCGACCAGGCGGCATTCAGGGTCGCGGTGGGAAACTGTCATAATATTTTGGCTTATCAGTGTAAGGGCTAAAGCAGACTTCCGTTTGCGATGCTTACAGTAATAGTTCTAAATACGGTTCTCGGACTTACCGCCCGATTTTATTGTTGAATGTCCACCAAAACTCTCCAGCTACGCCAAGTGGTGTAGAAAATCAATATGACAAACCACGCACGCAATAGTATTTGATTTGCACTGTTACGGAATAACCGATAGACAGAGAATCACCAACCACCGCGTCAGAGTCGTCTGCATGCCACTGACGTAAACTATTTTTAAAAATGTTAATAATACTCAAAAAGATGCAACTTTCTAAAGTAGGCCTTGGTCTCGGTTCAGCAGTAAACTCGTGAAAACCAACAGAACGAGTTATTTTCGCGATTTATAAAACTGTTATTAGTATGGAAGTGTAAATTAAAATGTTGAGAATTGAATAAGCATTGCAATGAATACGTTCAATCATATTTCGCAGATCATACCAACCAATAAAATCATTCTCAAAAATACGATAAGGTTCAAAAGTGAAAGAATAAATAGCTTTTTCAAAGAGTAAACATTTTTCCTTAATTTGTGTAATTTTCTTTAAATCGATAAACATACACTTCGTAAAGTAGCCGATCTTCGTCCCCAGCAATTAAACCATCTCCATAGCAAACTTTATGAAAATCGCTCAGAGGTTTAGTCGTGAAACCGTAACACACATAGCTACTTTCATATTGATATTATTGGTGCGGATGTAGTTCGTTTGTACTACATGAATGGAAACAAATAATACTGCAGGGGATTCTAACATACCAAAAGCTTGAAGAAAACAAAGAAGCAATAACTACTACATAAATATATGTGTATGTGAATCAGAGTAACGTACAGTTTTAGACATAAAAACTGACCGCCGGCCGGCCGCCACAGAGACTAAGTCCAAGTCGTTCACTAACGGTGGCCAATAAAACTGACCGCCCCTGACAACTGTAAGTCCGGCCATCTGCCCAATCTGGCAACACTGTAAGATGCGGAAGTGTTAGGAGGAACTAGGTGTTGTCTACTTCCGAGATGATATGGATGGAGTGAGCCCGTGGTCTTGCGGTAATCGTCGTGCATTCTAAACTGAGAGTCGCATGTTCGCGTCCAACTGCTTTTTTTTATTTATTTCTTTTACCACATTTCGGTCTAAGTTATGAGTCTGATTGAACATCGAAGACAATTCGCTTAACATCCTACCCATCCGCAATAACAAGTATTCCAGAAACAATTCTGCTGGACAGTTCGTGGCTGCGTCGCGATCATAACAGCTTTCGCTCGGGCGTTTCCTCGCGCTGCAGCGGCTACCGGCCACCGGCCAGACGCCACCCGCCGCCTGAAATCCGGCCCATGTGAAGGCGGCGGCACGCTCTCAGTGTATGTATCAATGCCATTTTCGAATTTGAAGTTCTAGTTATCATCTTGCAGCTAAGCATTGGATTTTACATACTTGAAAATCATGAACTACAGTTAAGCATTGTAAAATTGAGTCGCAAGTGGATAAAGGTGTAACATCTGCAACACAACATTTACTTTAGTATAACAGAGTGGTGAATGTAGAGGAGGCAGCTAGAAAGATATGAACAGTGTTTGGAGCGAGTGCTTTTGGGAAAAATACGCCAGAAAAACATATTCTTGTTTCAACAAAGATCGTTCTGGCTTGAACGATTTTCCACATTAAGGAAGTCTCGACTACTGATATATGTGACAAATTACCATTTTTCCATCATGCGACATTTGCATTCAACAGGCAAAGTTCAGAAGTCTGGTGTAGGAGTACTGCATGCTCTAATTAGAAACAACAAAAATCAACGGAGTGACTATTATTGAACGTCAGCAGGTCGCTCATTGAGCATTCCTATGCAGTACTCTTACTGGTGACGTGCTATGATGCCTTTATCGTTAACTTCCTAGGAAGAAATGAAAGGCTGAGCCCCACCAAAAGACGTAGAGTAGAACAAAGAGTAGTGTGAACATAATATTTTACAAATGATAGCTCCAAAAGTGTGTTTTGGACTACGAATTCTGCCCCAAGGGGTGTGTGCAACACAGTTGGAATTTGTTGTGAACAACTGAGACACCTTTCGGTCGCAGTGTAAGAAAGTCGAGCAACAAAACCACATCACCTGTGCTACTGCATGATAACTCACTCTGTCGATTTGAGAAAGAAAACTATCCTGGAGATTGATAGGAAAATCGTCTCTCAGACACTTGTATTGATAGGGAACTCCTCTCTAAAGCACTTGTCCCTCTCGTCATATATTCGTAAAATATTACCTTTCCCGGTCTTGATCGAGCAACCGTCAAGGCAATTCATTTCTAGACGATAATACTCTTAAAACGACACTGGTTTAATGACATCGTTAAAACAAGTACGTTTCTATGGGCGTAGAATTTGTAAACAACTGCAGGATTGTCAGACTGTTTTAGATATTGTGAAGGAAAATTGAGCTGCTGATTAATTTCTCTTTGATGATTACTGTTGCGTTTAGTAAACTAATGGATAATGCAAATAAAATATTCACTTTACTAATACAAATTAAATACAGCTTACTACAGAAACATCACGAAAGCAGTCTTATCTTAAAATAGCATTAAGTGTCTGTAATACGATTGAGCCTATTTTAACACGAATTAGTAGGATATTACCGACTTTTGACTTCGAAAAGATTATTTTCTTCATTTCCTGTATCATTCGCAAGTATAATGGAAATGTGGTATTTCATAGATAAAAGTATGTATTCACAACAACAAAAAATATGTCGGCATAAAATAAAAGTGGCATTATAAAATTGGCAGTACCGTAAGGTTTTCGCTCTGACACTAAGGGTTACTGTAAGTAGCAAGACGAATTTTGCTCGAGCATTATCTTACGATTCCCTTATTGAGTTTGTATCTGCCAGCTCTGCTACGAAAGAATTAAAAATCTGGCTTTCAGCGAGTCTCGAAAGGTGAACGGAAGCAGCTTGCACCTGGTAGCGAAGCATGTAACCTGGGAACTGATTTTTTCCTAAAGTGGGAAGACATCCTTTCGTGGTTGAATTGTTGGCAATAGTCAGTCAGACGTGTGCCGTTGGTCTAAGCGTTTCGGTATGTTGAACTTGTGCCAATGATTTTTCTACAGGTCTTTTCTGTTCCAAATAGAGATTTAAGTCTCCCATTACTATTTTCACGTCATCTTGGTGTATTTTGCTCATAGTATTTTCGAGCGTGTTCTAGAATTTTTCGACCTTTTTGGTGTTTTTCTTATTTTCGATATTTGTGGGGGCATGTGCATTGATGAGTGTATATTTTTTACTGGGGCTCTGAATGAGCATAGTCATAAGTAAATTGTTGATGGGTGTGATTTCTTTGACAGCGTCGATGATAGATCTGTGTTCGAGAAAAGCAATGCCGAAGATTGGTACGCCTTTCGCATCTTTTTGTTATATTTTGCTCTTGAAGATGCAATGGTTTCCGTAATGCAAGGTTTCACTGTCAGTTAGTAGTGGTTCGTGAAGAGCAAGAATGAGAATTTTTTGTAGGTCGATTTCTTTTGTGAGATTATTTAGTTTTCGTGCTTGGATCAATGTATCGATGTTTAGTTATAAAAGAAAAAGTTCTTATGTGTGTAAAATCTTATGGGACATAACTGCTAAGGTCATCAGTCGTTAAGCTTACACACTACTTAACCAAAATTATCCTAGGAACAAACACACACACACCCATGCCCGAGGGAGGACACGAACCTCCGCCGGGACCAGCCGAACATTCCATGACTGCTGCGCCTTAGACAGCTCGGCTAATCCCGCGCGGCGTGTAGTTTTGAAATGCATGTTTTCTGCTAGTAGGGAAATTTACAAGAGATCTTCAATAATCTCTGCCGTGCTAACCTGTACTCCACAAAATCGGAAATTCCAACTGCCGCCTATCGACAGCCGGGTAGTGTGCCACCTGGGGTAAAGTTGACTTTGCTTGCACAGTTCATGTTTGCTTGTGTTTCATTGGTTTGCCTGGGTGATTCCAGGACCGGACAGGACCAGAGGGTGTTGAAGCCTTTGGAAGCAAATATTTTCAGCCGAGCTCATTGAGCTAACAGACGGTGACCAGAGTAGCGGTAGTTTCCTCTCAGACGTGTCTGGATTTTGAGTTCAACGGCTTGAGTAGCCGTTCAGGATTGTGTTAGTATTTGGTTCACCCCAAGCATTTGATATCCTCGGTACCACCCATATGAGGGAGGGTTTCCCCTATCAGCCCCACGGGATTATTATTATTGTCATTATGTCATCAGCAAATCCGATATGGAGCATCTTCCCACCACTGAAATAGATGTGCATTGTTCGATTTAGTATTTCCATCACATACATATCGGTTATAATTACGTTACATTGCTGCTAGTAGACATATTTATTACTTTTTCTTAGGCAGTTGCTACCTGTTACTTCATCATAGGAATTTATGTGCGCAGCATTGTTGCAATACAGACGTTCAAATTATCTGATTTCTGTAATTTCATTTCGATACCAGATCGTTCTAATTGGATTCAGCAAGTCAGGCTTAATGTGTATATACGAATATGACTCTCATCAGTTGATAGACTCGGTAAAACACATTCTTAATCGGACGGTTGGATCTAGATCACTTATTTATGACAGAGCCTGAATTCTTGAACACTGTGGAAAATAATAATACAATGTGCTTATTACTAATATGTTATTTAAATATAAATATATGAACGAACGAGATAAGTTTATTTACAGGAGCAGAGCCCCATCCATCATAGCAGAGCAGTGCGAGATTGGTTTCAGGGCCAAGAGAGGATAAAGCTGTTGCCGTTTGTTCCACGATCACCGAACATCAACCAGATAGAGAATATGTGGGCAGAGGTAACAAGGTCATTGACATGTGGACCTACAAATGCAAGCGACCTTTGGACGAATACAGAAAACGTATGGTGGGAAGTAAACCATCACGCTACACTGTCGACGACTTAATGAAATCAATGCCCCTAAGCCTTCTAGAAATCTTACATAATGATCGTGGGTGGGTTGGTTACTAACAGTATACTTGTCCTCAAAACTCATGTGGACAATTATGTGATAGTTGGTCAAGCTTTGCTTTGTCGCAGCTCTTTAGATACAAGTCCATTTACTTTCAGTCTCCTCCTTACAATTCTTGCAATGCAAGGTAATTGAAAAATCTCATCCACTCGACGCCAACTGAGGAACTGACTGGTGCATGTGATGCTCAACACACTGTAGTTCTCACCCTCACTGGATTCAATGACTGTTTGTGTGTGTGCGGTTTCGTGTTCATGCACAATCTGAATCAATACTATTAACATTAAAGGGACAACCAACAATAAATATTGCATCAAATATGACTGTAAAGTATTTCAATGCGATGGGAAGTTACAAACTGAATTTTTACCCAACCCACGACCTGCACATTACGTTAAGTAAGAAGTATTAACTCCATAGTATCGTTAGCAGAGACAGTGCTCTCTTGTTGTCAAGGCTGGCAACAAGTGCAGCGATTAGCAGTGCCCAATGCCGCCACGATTTGTTTATGTTGGCTGAGCGTGGACACTGCAGCAGACGCTTCGCCATAAACAGAAGGAAATCACCTTGGCTCTGACTGCAGTGAGCGGTTATCACTGCCTACGTGTTCGTACAGTAACCAACGTGAGACTCTACTCACAGGTGCCATGGAGCAATTGCAACGGGTATCATGTCATTAGTCATCAGAATATTTACCAGTGATGAAATCCCAAGATAATAGGAACCTTCCCACAACATATAAAAAGTAACTGCAGGGCTTTCATGTATGCAGTAGTAGCACACAAGGAAATATTATGTCTTGGAAGCGTATAATTAATTTCCTCTTCTCATATTTACGCCCTTGTTTTAGTATGAAGTGAGAAAATAAACACGAAAAACTGAAGTTCCTGAGAAGCATATCACTCATTTCCTCTTCTCATACCATAACTTTTGTTTTAGTATGAATTAAAGCCGGCCGCTGGTGGCCGAGCGTTTCTGGCGCTACAGTCTGGAACCGCGCGACCGCTACGGTCGCAGGTTCGAATCCAGCCTCTGGCATGGATGTGTGTGTTGTCCTTAGGTTAGTTAGGTTTAAGTAGTTCTAAGTTCTAGGGGACTTATGACCTCAGCAGTTGAGTCCCATAGTGCTCAGAGCCATTTGAACCATATGAAGTAAAAAAATAAACTAAGGTTGTGAAACATTATATGACACCAGATTCTTATCATAGGCGCTATCGGAAACACAAAAAGCAGGGAGCTGTCGATTCTTTTGTCCAACAGTCTGTCTCCTTTCATGCATTACTCCCGCTAGGAGATTCTTATTTAAGGAGTTGTGGGCACCAAGTTCTTCAGCAGAACAAGCCTTTTGTTATTGTGCTAATTACGGTATGGAAAAAATGCTACAAAGACGATTTCCCCAAAAGCAGTGGGGATATTTGCAAATGTCTGTATTCAGCAATGACTGCCAGCTGCCACAACACATCACAGAATCCATGCGGTAGGCAACACAACTGTGCGTGCACTTCAGACTTCATTCAGTAAGACGACAGGTGATGGATGGAAACGTCAAATTTACGTCGTTTACCGAGTCGTATTCAATCCAGAATGAGGTGTTATTAAGGTAGTTGAGCGTTCTAGCAATTACATTTTATAATTCCCATACGAGTATTTCGATAGCCAAAAGAACCCGTTAGTGTGAAACTATCTGGAACTGCATTAATATCAAACTGCAAGAACTTGAGACAAAACGTGGACTCTTCTCTTCACTGGGTGACCTATTACTGTTATTTAGGATCCTCTCCGTCCTAGACGTAATGTAAATGGAACTTCAGAGGCGCTTTCCGCTATTCTTGACAAACATCAGCAACTTGTAGTCACTGCGAGTTACAACTGCGTGATGATATTGCTCAGGTTGTCAGTAGTTGTGGTGGTGTTATGATGTCAAACTGCTTACAGTAACGTTAATGGTGACACATAATTTAGCGCTGACTACCTACTTAAGTAAAGATAGTGTTGTGGCGTCGTCGCCTCTCTTTATTTGGCCTCAGCTTGAGTAATCCGATTTAACGAACATAGTACTCCATTCCCTGGCTGCTAATGATACTCGTGTGGGTATTACATTAATTCTGCAATGAATTGCTTTACAAATATTACCCTCAGCTATGCAGCTGGAATGACTCAATACACAGCTACTCTATGTTGCACTTTGTTAAGGGATCAGTCTGCAGCAATGCTGCTTCTACTGTTCGTAAATACTTGTATACTTCATAAATGGTTCAAATGGCTCTGAGCACTATGGGACTTAACTTCTGAGGTCATCAGTCCACTAGAACTTAGAACTACTTAAACCTAACTAACCTAATGACATCACACACATCCATGCCCGAGACAGGATTCGAACCTGCGACCGTAGCGGTCCCGCGGTTCCAGACTGTAGCGCCTAGAACCGCTGGGCCAGCCCGGCTGGCATACTTGTATACTGACCATTCGTTATTTGACTAAACATGAACTAGAATCTGATTCGCATATATATGACATGGGTTAGCGGCGGCACAAAGCAACGACTAAGGGTTGGATGCCGTTGAATTCCCGTTACACTGATGGCAAGATAAATGTTCGCAAATCACCTCTATTGCCTCAAAAACAATTGCATCTTAAATATCGAAGGACAGACGTCCACACTGTCACAGCGCATTGAAATACAGCTAAGACGGCAGATGAATATTTGTGACCGACTGGGCTTCCAACCTGGACCTCCTGCTTACTAGAAATACATGCTGATCACTGCACTAGTATTTTTTTTTAAAAAAGATTGAGAAGACTTTCAGCACCAGGTAGGCGGAGGCAAAGAGGGCAGGGGTCGAAGATCCGAGGCCTGGTCTCAATGCCTCCACCATACCTGTCACTGAGCAGCTGCATTATTCCCATGTATTCCATGTTTGCACCCATATATATCTTTAAATTGTGGAACAAAACTGGAGTAGTAATTAAGGTAAAATAAATTACAGATTGCTGCCTCCAATGGCGTGAGTTCCTTGCATCAACCTACTCGTTTCACTAAAAATAGTTGTAATTTTATGAACAATTCCTGTTTAATAAGTGACAGCGACAGTGTCTCTCATCGTTTCCTCTGTCGGAAACCTGCTTCTCTCTGCCATAGCCTATACTATAGCAATGAGTGATTGCTGACATTCTTGATACCTCACTGGATGATACCTCACTGGACGTTCTACCGCAACTGTAGCCACAGATTCAAATACAGCTGGAAAAGTATGTTTCAAGTCAGATGGTTTTGCTCCTCCCGTACTGTCACTGAAAACGGTCACAACGAAATTAAGTATAGGTATCCTATGAAACCCTTGAGTTCATACTGTGATGCTGTGAAGATGAAAAAAAGTAGTTTTTCACAATTATCAGATGACAGATGGAATTTGTCAGATTCCACTAATCATGATTGCATTATTAACTGTTGATTCACAGGCGCTTTTCTGCTGCTTATTGTAACTGTTATTTGAATGTTAGAGTTGGAAGAATAGTAACATCAAACTTTCGCCGTATGGAATGTTCGAATTAACCCTAAGTCTTCACGTTTCGAACAAAGGCAGAATATCCGTCAGGAAGGCTGACAACAATAAGCCAGGCCATGCCTGTCATCTGGTTGATGTGCCAATGACTGATCTCAATAACAATATTGTACAGCAAATATACATTGCCAACTCTACCACTGGAGAAGTTCCAAAACTGTGAATCGCGTCTGGTGACATGCTTTCAAGGTTTCGGTCCTATTAAGTCAGTAAAACACAAATAATTGCCGCAGTTATTAATTTATGACATTTATTTTGCATTCAGTGCATCGATGTATTACAAGTAATTGCACTCTAGCCCCTAAACCTAGTTACAGAATGTGAATAAGACTCATTGACATATAATGAGGATCTTGCAGCCCTTGCCACCCGCAACTTCGAGACGCAGCTATAGTCACTTCCGAGGTCACTCACGGAACACATGAGCTGGTATCCTTCCTGGCAGTATAACTGAAACTTGACAACAGCGCAGAATATGTTTGGCAACTCTGACCGACGAGTTACTTCCTTGATGGCACAGAACTATCCTGCTAAATTCACTTGATATTAACGTGTCATTTCAGTTTAATACTGAGTGATTTTCGCTTGAGGTGTGACGTAAGGATATCAGTTAATCCTTTTGAGTCCACGAAAGTCGTTCCACATGGGCAATACAACTACTCTCGTCTCTTATGTTGCGATTTATCTGCCATAGCGGCTACTGAGCCAGTAAGTACGTCAAAGACCCGCACCTGTTCGCTAGCTCCGCGGTAACGTGCTTGCCTGTCAGGTGCATGTTGCCTCTGTTCGCCTTTCGAGCCTCGCCGAAAGCCAGACTTTTAATTGTTTAGTAGCAGAAATACAAGCAGGCAGATAAAAGTTCAATGAGGAAATCGTAAGACAACGCTCTAGCAAAATTCGTCTTGCTTCTTTTAATAACCCTTAGTGTCAAGGCGAAAACCTTGAGGTTCTGCCAAATTCATAATGCCACGTTTTTGTTTTTGCCGACATATTTTTTGTTGTTGTGAATACATAATTTTATCTATGAAATGCCACATTTTCATAATACTTGCGAAGCAAATCATGTGAAGTAATACCAACTTGTTGGGAAGGTGGAAAAAGCTCTACCCTTTCTGGATGCTCTCTGTATCTCCCTGGATGTCGAGTAATACGACCTTCGAGTAAATAGTTAGAGATGAAGAACCTAGTGGTGGTTGGTTGGTTGTTTTGGGGAAGGAGACCAGACAGCGAGGTCATCGGTCTCATCGGATTAGGGAAGGACGGGGAAGGAAGTGGGCCGTGCCCTTTGTAAGGAACCATCCCACCTAGTGGTGAATGAACTCATAGATGAGCTGAATGCGGGAGACTACTCTTGAAAAGAATAAGTAGACGATCTATTCACAGTAAGACTTAGAAAATTTGCTAGTACTGTTAAACCTATGTGCACTGAACATTGTGAAAAAGTATTTAAAGACGAGCCCCACGAAAATTGGTGTAGTATTATTTATGGAGAAGCATGTCCAGCAGATATACTGATAAATTATGTTTCTAGATGAAACTTTAGAGATGGTTGTAGTGTATCTAGAGGTAGCCCTGGATGGAAAACTATTATGAATACCTCGCATAAAGAATATTTTCCACTGCGAAAGATAATCTTATAAGCACTAGAAGCTGCTGTAGGGTAAACTGGGCTGTAAACCCAGTACGTACTGAATATACACCTCTGCAAAAAGACCAAGTATAATTTATTGGCCTATAATATGAACACAGTCGATCAGAAGGTGGCTGCTAGGGAATCTGGCAAAGTGCAGAGACTGGCCTGCTTTCACAAACAGATGGAATTAGCAGGACATCCATTCTTGGAATGGATATTACGTTAGACATGCCCGCCTTACACCTGTGGCTTAAAATGGAGGCAGCGGCAGGGACATAAAAGCTAAAAATTGGAAATAACTGGATATAGTTAGAACATACGGAATCCCAAATCAGTATGGCGATGGCTGGGGAAATGCCGACTAACTATACAATAACTTCTAGCTGTTTCAATAAACCTTACCATGTAACAGTTGGAAGCAGGTAGCAGTGGAAGAACGAACCACTAAACCGTGCAAGAGACATAATATAGTGGTTTACTGACAGGTCGAAAACAAATGAAAGTACTGGGTCTGGTGAACTGCCTAGAATCTCTTTAGGAAAGATGGTCACAGTATTACACGGTATCTTCTATCAGAATGTGAACGGAGGAGAATTAGAGAAGACCCTACAAAAATTTTTATTCAGACAGCCAAGTAGCTCTGAAATTTGTATCAGCCCCTGCAACTAGATCGAAGGTCGTTGCAGAATGCCATGAAGCATTTTCTTTCGGACATGTCCGAAAGAACAGACACCACACATATATCCATATACAGGATGTTTCAGGAGGAATAGTAGATATTTTAGCAGGTGGTAGTACAGACGAAAAAAAATCCATATAAATGCGTCCGCTTTTTATTGAGTACAGAGATACAACTGTTAGTACGTAACGCTAACAAACTCAGAGCAAATGCAAATGAGGAAATTCAAAGTTGATTCTCAAAAATTCACCAACCAACTTCAATGCACATTTGACTTCTCTTGATAACACCAGGTGTTGCTCTACTGAGGTCGTATTTGCTTTCTTTTATGAGGGCTGCACTATTCATAACCCGAACGATCAAATCGGCTCTTGGGTTTACTTTTTATTTGTAGACTTCGCCTTTAACCATCCCCGCAGGCAAAAATCCAAAGAGATAAGGTCCGAGGACCTTGAAGGCCAAGAAAAGTGCCCATATCTAATGATCCACTTTCCGGGAAATGTTAGGTTTGGATAATGTGTCACCTGACGACTAGAATGTGCAGGAGCCCATCCATGCTGGAGGAACATACGCATTCTTGTAGCCAAATGAACCTGCATCTCGGTTCATACAACAGGTGCGCTCTGGTTAGATGTAACTGAAGAGAGACTCCAAGTCGGCTTAAGGTTAAGGGAGAATCCCAAGCGTATGGCCACGAACAATTGGGAGCGGAAACTTACGTCGCAGAGGTCTTACCGATACTGCAGGTCACTGCACATAAAATATTAGCTGTAGCCTCTTGGTATGTGTGCAAACAAAATATCTTCAAAGTATCCCTCCACACGGCGACTTTGCAGAGGCAAAACGGAGGACTTGGAATTAAAGCCGTGCTTTTAAACTAATACATGTCACTAAGACAGGCATCACGAAACTTCTGTTCCTCTCGTTAGATCATGGGAATAGGAACGCTCCTGTTAATGTAGCATGCCAGCCTAGATTACGTCCGAAAGTACTATGGCGATTGGAGCTGTGTAAGACTTCCACCAGCAAAACCCAACACTAGAACCGTCTATGATTATATTACCAGACATCGTCTTCACAAACCAATTCCGGTAAATTAACCTACAAAAAACAGGATGAACGTCTCGAAAAATAACAACAATAAAATTCTACCAACTACAGTCAGTGCCGTATGATGCAACGTTGTAAACGAAACCATACCCTCAGCGGAACGACTATGGAAAATCAAATTGAGACCATCTCCATACTGCGACAAATGTCGGCTTGTAGACACTGTAGCGCACATCTTCTTATGTGAAAATAGAATCGGAATTAGGAACTGGACTTGGAAGAAATTAGCACTATCAACAGAACCGCAGACAGTCATATACCGATAATTGAAGCTTTACAACCCGGCTGCAAATGTTACCCGTCCGCAAGGAATAACAGTTATTCGTGGCTTCTGGGACATAGAAGAGTACATGTTTTATATTGCAGAAGAACATTTTACTTTGAAAAAGAATAACAAATATAAGGAATGGTTTCAAATTTTTTTTATACGAGGGCCGTTCAGAAAGTAACCTCCGGTTGATTTAAAAAATACACCAAGTTAAATAAAAATACACTCCTGGAAATTGAAATAAGAACACCGTGAATTCATTGTCCCAGGAAGGGGAAACTTTATTGACACATTCCTGGGGTCAGATACATCACATGATCACACTGACAGAACCACAGGCACATAGACACAGGCAACAGAGCATGCACAATGTCGGCACTAGTACAGTGTATATCCACCTTTCGCAGCAATGCAGGCTGCTATTCTCCCATGGAGACGATCGTAGAGATGCTGGATGTAGTCCTGTGGAACGGCTTGCCATGCCATTTCCACCTGGCGCCTCAGTTGGACCAGCGTTCGAGCTGGACGTGCAGACCGCGTGAGACGACGCTTCATCCAGTCCCAAACATGCTCAATGGAGGACAGATCCGGAGATCTTGCTGGCCAGGGTAGTTGACTTACACCTTCTAGAGCACGTTGGGTGGCACGGGATACATGCGGACGTGCATTGTCCTGTTGGAACAGCAAGTTCCCTTGCCGGTCTAGGAATGGTAGAACGATGGGTTCGATGACGGTATGGATGTACCGTGCACTATTCAGTGTCCCCTCGACGATCACCTGTGGTGTGCGGCCAGTGTAGGAGATCGCTCCCCATACCATGATGCCGGGTGTTGGCCCTGTGTGCCTCGGTCGTATGCGGTCCTGATTGTGGCGCTCACCTGCACGGCGCCAAACACGCATACGACCACCATTGGCACCAAGGCAGAAGCGACTCTCATCGCTGAAGACGACACGTCTCCATTCGTCCCTCCATTCACGCCTGTCGCGACACCACTGGAGGCGGGCTGCACGATGTTGGGGCGTGAGTGGAAGACGGCCTAACGGTGTGCGGGACCGTAGCCCAGCTTCATGGAGACGGTTGCGAATGGTCCTCGCCGATACCCCAGGAGCAACAGTGTCCCTAATTTGCTGGGAAGTGGCGGTGCGGTCCCCTACGGCACTGCGTAGGATCCTACGGTCTTGGCGTGCATCCGTGCGTCGCTGCGGTCCGGTCCCAGGTCGACGGGCGCGTGCACCTTCCGCCGACCACTGGCGACAACATCGATGTACTGTGGAGACCTCACGCCCCACGTGTTGAGCAATTCGGCGGTACGTCCACCCGGCCTCCCGCATGCCCACTATACGCCCTCGCTCAAAGTCCGTCAACTGCACATACGGTTCACGTCCACGCTGTCGCGGCATGCTACCAGTGTTAAAGACTGCGATGGAGCTCCGTATGCCACGGCAAACTGGCTGACACTGACGGCGGCGGTGCACAAATGCTGCGCAGCTAGCGCCATTCGACGGCCAACACCGCGGTTCCTGGTGTGTCCGCTGTGCCGTGCGTGTGATCATTGCTTGTACAGCCCTCTCGCAGTGTCCGGAGCAAGTATGGTGGGTCTGACACACCGGTGTCAATGTGTTCTTTTTTCCATTTCCAGGAGTGTATTTTAATATATACATCTTACAACTACATCTTTGCACTATTTTTCTACGTAGTCTCCATAGCGATTGAGGCACTTATCGTATCTCTTCACAAGCTTTGAAATTCCTTCTGCATAAAAATCGCCCGCTTGTGCCTGGAGCCAGCCTGTGACCGCATCTTTGAGCTCTTCGTCGTCATCAAACCGCTGTGACAAGAGCCATTTCTTCAAATGCATGAAGAGGTGATAATCACTTGGCGCCAGGTCTGGGCTGTAAGGTGAATGGTTGATAACGTCCCACTTGAAGGACTCAAGAAGGGCCGTTGTTCTGCGAGCAGAGTGAGGACGGGCGTTATCGTGCAAAAAAACGATACCGGAAGTCAGCATACCACGGCGTTTGTTCTGTATAGCCCGTCGTAACTTTTTTATTGTTTCACAGTACACGTCTTGATTAATGGTCGTACCATGTTCCATGAATTCAACCAACAACACCCCTTTGGCATCCCAAAACACCGTTGCCATCAGTTTTCTGGCAGAAAAATCTTGCGAGGCTTTTCTTGGTTTGGTAGGCGAATTTGAATGTGCCCGCATCTTTGATTGTTCTTTTGTCTCAGGGTTCACGTACTTAATCCAGGTTTCGTCACCGGTCACGATTCTGTTTAACAATGGTTCTCCTTCGTCCTCATAACGTGACAGAAAGTCTAATGCAGAGGCCATTCTTTGAGTTTTGTGGTGGTCGGTAAGAATTTTGGGCACCCATCGAGCACAGAACTTACGGTAACCCAATCTTGCTGTCACTATCTCGTACAAGAGAGTCTTAGAAATCTGTGGAAAACCAGTAGACAACTCCGACATTGAGAAACGTCGATTTTCACGAACTTTTGCATCAACTGTCTGAACGAGTTCGTCAGTCACCAATGATGGTCTACCGCTCCTCTCTTCATCATGAACGTTTTCTCGTCCACTTTTAAATAAACGTACCCATTCACGGACAACTCCTTCACTCATAACTCTTGGTCCGTACACGGCACAAAGCTCACGATGAATAGCTGCTGCAGAATATCCTTTGGCTGTAAAAAACCTTATGATAGCACGCACTTCACATTTGGCGGGGTTTTCTATTGCAGCACACATTTCAAACTGCCACAGAAACTAAACTAGCGCAGGTACTACGTTCACTCGACCACGGCTTGATGCCGACTGACCTGTTGAGTGCGTGAACGCACAGATGGCGTCGCTACTCCCAGCACAACCCGCACTGTGACCAATCGGAGGTTACTTTCTGAACCGCCCTCGTATATTGCTTTATGTGGGCTATAAGGACAGTTTTTTTGATTAGAAGCAGAATACTATTATTTCACTTTTTTTACTCCTGGAATATTCTTTTACGTTGGTTCTAAAATCAGAAATGTTCTAATTTGGCAAAACCCCTCCGGCTCGGAATTTTTTTTCATTTGTTGAAAAGTATATGTCTTCCTTACAGACCTCATATGCATCCAGTACAAAATAACTTAAATTGTGAATATATTTCTGAATAATTGTTTGTTATGTATTTTTCCGTCACCCTTCTCATTGTTATAATTTATGTTCTACAAGGAACGCACGCCATTGGAGGCGGCAATCTGTAATTTATTTTACCTTAATTACTACTTCAATTTTGTTCCACAATTTAAAGGCATATATGGGTGCAAACATGGAATACATGGGAATAATGCAACTGCTTAGTGACAGGTATGGCGGAGGCGAGGTGATTTCTTTCTGTTTATGGCGAAGCGTCTGCTGCAGTGTCCACGCTCAGCCAACATAAACAAATCGCGACGGCATTGGGCACTGCTAATCGCTGCACTTGTTGCCAGCCTCGACAACAAGAGCGCACTGTCTCTGCTAACGATACTGTGGAGTTAATACTTTTTACTTAACGAAGTGTGCAGGTCGTGAGTTGGGTAAAAATTCAGTTTGTAGCTTCCCATCGTATTAAAATACTTTACAGTCATATTTGATGCAATATTTGTTGTTGGTTATCTCTCTAACATTAATAGTATTGATTCAGATTGTGCGTGAAAACGAAAACACACACACACACACACACACACACACACACACACACACACACAGTCATTAATTCCAGTCAGGGTGACAACTACTGTGTGTTGAACAACACATTCCTCAGTTGGCGTCGAGTGGTTGAGATTTTTCAATTACCTTGCATTGCAAGAATTGTAAGGAGGAGACTGAAAGTAAATGGACTTGAATCTAAAGAGCTGCGACAAAGCAAAGCTTGACCGACTATCACATAATTGTCCACATGGAGTTTGAAGACAAGTATACTTTTAGTAACCAACCCACCCACGATCATTACGTAAGATTTCTAGAAGGCTTAGGGGCATTGATTTCATTAAGTCGTCGACAGTGTAGCGTGATGGTTTACTTCCCACCATACGTTTTCTGTATTCGTCCAAAGGTCGCTTGCATTTGTAGGTCCACATGTCAATGACCTTGTTACCTCTGCCCACATATTCTCTATCTGGTTGATGTTCGGTGATCGTGGAACAAACGGCAACAGCTTTATCCTCTCTTGCCCCTGAAACCAATCTCGCACTGCTCTGCTATGATGGATGGGGCTCTGCTCCTGTAAATAAACTTATCTCGTTCGTTCATATATTTATATTTAAATAACATATTAGTAATAAGCACATTGTATTATTATTTTCCACAGTGTTCAAGAATTCAGGCTCTGTCATAAATAAGTGATCTAGATTCAACCGTCCGATTAAGAATGTGTTTTACCGAGTCTATCAACTGATGAGAGTCATATTCGTATATACACATTAAGCCTGACTTGCTGAATCCAATTAGAACGATCTGGTATCGAAATGAAATTACAGAAATCGGATAATTTGAACGTCTGTATTGCAACAATGCTGCGCACATAAATTCCTATGATGGAGTAACAGGTAGCAACTGCCTAAGAAAAAGTAAGAAATATGTCAAATGGTTCAAATGGCTCTGACCACTATGGGACTCAACTGCTGTGGTTATCAGTCCCCTAGAACTTAGAACTACTTAAACCTAACTAACCTAAGGACATCACACACATCCATGCCCGAGGCAGGATTCGAACCTGCGACCGTAGCAGTCCCACGGAGAAATATGTCTACTAGCAGCAATGTAACGTAATTATAACCGATATGTATGTGATGGAAATACTAAATCGAACAATGCACATCTATTTCAGTGGTGGGAAGATGCTCCATATCGGATTTGCTGATGACATAATGACAATAATAATAATCCCGTGGGGCCGATAGGGGAAACCCTCCCTCATATGGGTGGTACCGAGGATATCAAATGCTTGGGGTGAACCAAATACTAACACAATCCTGAACGGCTACTCAATCCGTTGAACTCAAAATCCAGACACGTCTGAGAGGAAACTACCGCTACTCTGGTCACCGTCTGTTAGCTCAATGAGCTCGGCTGAAAATATTTGCTTCCAAAGTCTTCAACACCCTCTGGTCTTGTCCGGTCCCGGAATCACCCAGGCAAACCAATGAAACACAAGCAAACATGAACTGTGCAAGCAAAGTCAACTTTACCCCAGGTGGTACACAACCCGGCTGTCGACAGGTGGCAGTTGGAATTTCGGATTCTGGGCAGTACAGGTTAGCACGGCAGAGATTATTGAAGATCTCTTGTAAATTTCCCTACAAGCAGATAACATGCATTTCAAAACTATACGCCGCGCGGGATTAGCCGAGCGGTCTCAGGCGCAGGAGTCATGGACTGCTCGGCTGGTCCCGGCGGAGGTTCGTGTCCTCCCTCGGGCATGGGTGTGTGTGTGTTTGACCTTAGGATAACTTAGGTTAAGTAGTGTGTAAGCTTAGGGACTGATGACCTTAGCAGTTAAGTCCCTTAAGATTTCACACACATAAGAACTTTTTTTTATAACTAAACATCGATACATTGATCCAAGCACGGAAACTAAATAATCTCACAAGACAAATCGACCAACAAAAATTCTCATCCTTGCTCTTCACGAACCGCTACTAACTGACAGTGAAATCTTGCATCACGGAAACCATTGTATCTTCAAGAGCAAAATATAACAAAAGGTAGCGAAAGGCGTACCAATCTTCGGCATTGCTTTTCTCGAACACAGATCTATCATCAACACTGTCAAAGAAATCACACCCATCAACAATTGACTTATGACTATGCTCATTCAGAGTCCCAGTAAAAAATATACACTCTTCAATGCACATGCCCCCACCAACATCGAAAATAAGAAAAACACCAAAAATGTCGAAAAATTCTAGAACACGCTCAAAAATACTATGAACAAAATTCACCAAGATGACGTGAAAATAGTAATGGGAGACTTCAACTCTCTATTTGGAACAGAAAAAAACCTGTAGAAAAATCATTGGTACAAATGCCGCCATTGGATAAGCAGCTGCCAGCAGCAAGTCGTATACTCCTAGCTCACTTATTTGTTACATAGTTTAATTCTTAATTTCTGTTTTGGGTTTTTTTGGGTACTTTCATTGTTTAATTCATAAATTTTGTGCGTATTATAGTATTTTAGAGTTGTAGCATCGCGTTTTATTACCTGAATAGTGTAAATTCGCGTAATCGTTTGTCTTATGTTTTTGCTTTGAACGGCCAATGTCGGTTGGTCACAGCCAGTGTGCTCCCTGCCGCCGTTTGATAAGCAGCTGCCAGCAGCAAGTCGTATACTCCTAGCTCACTTATTTGTTACATAGTTTCGCATAGGAGGTGTAATTTCGAGTTTTAGTTACTGTAATCGTTAATTCAGGCAGATTGTAGCGCAGTCGTTATCCATTTGCACAGGTTAGTTAATACATTCTTTGCGTGTTTCCCTTGCGTTATCTAGGCACGTACTCGTGTTTCAGTAACTGTTGTTCAACATCGATTAGAATGGACAGGGACTGTGATTGCTGTGTTCGGATGAGGGGTGAGTTGCCATCCCTTCGCTCACAGCTGCAGGCAGCGCTGACTTCAGTCGCGCAGTTTGAGGCTGTTGCCAATGGGCACCACTGTGGGGAGCCGGACTTGGTTATCACAGGGATATCAACCTCGTCCCGTCTGTCCCCAGATCGGTCTGCCGCTGTGGTAGCCCCGGTTGCTGCCCGCAGTGGGGCTGAGCCCTCGCCTGTGGATGATTGGGAGGTCGTTCCAAGGCGTGGCAGGCTGATCAGAAAGCCTCCCCGGTGCGTCTGACAAACAGGTTTCAGGCACTGTCTCTGGCTGAGCCAGATGAAGCTGCCTGTCCTGTTTCAGAGGATTCTCAGCCTTCAAGGTCCGGGCAATCGCAGAGGGTGGGCTTATTGGTAGTTGGGAGCTCCAATGTTAGGCGCGTATTTGGGCCCCTTAGGTATATGGCGGCTAAGGAGGGGAAGAAATCCAGTGTGCATTCCGGGTGGAGTCATTCCTGATGTGGAAAGGGTCCTTCCGGATGCCATGAAGAGCACAGGGTGCAGCCAGCTGCATGTGGTGGCTCATGTCGGCACTAATGACGTTTGTCGCTTTGGATCTGAGGAAATTCTCTCTGGATTCCAGCGGCTATCTGATTTGGTGAAGGCTGCCGGTCTCGCTTACGAGATGAAAGCAGAGCTCACCATCTGCAGCATCGTTGACAGAACCGACTGCGGACCTTTGGTGCAGAGCCGGGTGGAGAGTCTGAATCAGAGGCTCAGACGGTTTTGCGACCGTGTTGGCTGCAGATTCCATGACTAGCGCCATAGAGTGGTGGGGTTTCGAGTTCCGCTGAATAGGTCAGGAGTTCACTACACTCAGCTGGCGGCTACACGGGTAGCGGAGGCTGTGTGGCGTGGACTGGGCGGTTTTTTAGGTTAGAAGGCCTCGGGAAAGAGCGGGGTGGGCTTAAATCTCAAAGGGTGCATAGCAAATACAGGACGTGTTTGGATCAAGGAACAGTCGGAATTGTAGTTGTAAATTGTTGTCGTTGTGCTGGGCAAGTCCCTGAGCTTCAAGCGCTAATAGAAGGCACAGAAGCTGAATTCGTTATAGGCACAGAAAGCTGAAGCCTGAAATGAGTTCTGCAGAAATTTTTACATAGTCTCAGACAGTGTTCAGGAAAGATAGATTAGGTAGAATTGGTGGTGGAGTGTTTGTGTCTGTCAGTAGTGGTTTATCTTGTAGTGAAGTCGAAGTAGATACTCCGTGCGAATTGGTACGGGTGGAGGTTATACTTAACAGCCGAACTAAGTTAATAATTGGCTCCTTCTACCGACCCCCAGACTCCGATGATATAGTTGCTGAATAGTTCAGAGAAAATTTGAGTCTCGTAACAAATAAATACCCCACTCATATGGTTATAGTTGGTGGGGACTTCAACCTTCCCTCGATATGTTGGCAAAAATATTTGTTCAAAACCGGTGGTAGGCAGAAAACATTTTCCGAGATTGTCCTAAATGCTTTCTCCGAAAATTATTTAGAGCAGTTAGTCCACGAACCCACGCGAATTGTAAATGGTTGCGAAAACACACTAGGCCTCTTAGCCACAAACAATCCAGGCCGATCGAGAGCATCATGACTGATACAGGGATTAGTGATCACAAGGTCGTTGTAGCTAGGCTCAATACCGTTTATTCCAAATCCACCAGAAACAAACGCAAAATTATTTTATTTAAAGAAGCAGATAAAGTGTCACTAGAAGCCTTCCTAAGAGACAATCTCCATTCCTTCTGAACTGACTATGCAAATGTAGACGAGATGTGGCTCAAATTCAAAGATATAGTAGCAACAGCAATTGAGAGATTCATACCTCATAAATTGGTAAGAGATGGAACTGATCTCCCATGGTACATAAAACAGGTCCTAACGCTGTTGCAGAGGCAACGGAAAAAGCATACGAAGTTCAGAAGAACGCGAAATCCCGAACATTATCTAAAATTTACAGATGCGCGAAATTTGGCACGGACTTCAATGCGAGATGCCTTTAATAGGTTCCACAACGAAATATTGTCTCGAAATTTGGTAGAAAATCCGAAGAAATTCTGGTCGTATGTATACTACACAAGCAGCAAGACGCTGTCAATACCTTCGCTGTGCAGTGCCGATGGTACTGTTACCGACGGCTGTGCCGCTAAAGCGGAGTTATTGAACGCAGTTTTCCGAAATTCCTTCACCAGGGAAGACGAATGGAATAGTCCAGAATCTGAAACACGAACAGCTGCTGGGCATGAGTTTCTCAGAAGTAGATAACTTACGGGTTGCGAAGCAACTCAAATCGCTTGATACGGGCAAGTCTTCAGGTCCAGATTGTATACCGATTAGGTTCCTTTCAGATTACGCTGATATAATAGCACCCTACTTAGCAATCATATACAACCGCTCGCTCACCGATGAATCTGTACCTAAAAAATGGTTCAAATGGCTCTGAGCACTATGGGACTCAACTGCTGAGGTCATTAGTCCCCTAGAACTTAGAACTAGTTAAACCTAAGGACATCACACACATCCATGCCCGAGGCAGGATTCGAACCTGCGACCGTAGCGGTCTCGCGGTTCCAGACTGCAGCGCCAGAACCGCGCGGCCACACCGGCCAAATTGTACCTACAGATTGGAAAACTGCGCAGGTCGCACCAGTGTTTAAGAAGGGTAGTAGGAGTAATTCATCGAACTACAGACCTATATCATTGACGTCGGTTTGCGGTAGGGTTTTGGTGCATATACTGTATTCAAACATTATGAATCACCTCGATGGGAACGATCTATTGATACGTAATCAGCATGGTTTCAGAAAACATCGTTCTTGTGCAACGCAGCTAGCTCTTTATTCGCACGAAGTAATGGCCGCTATCGACAGGGGATCTCAAGTTGATTCCGTATTTCTAGATTTCCGGAAAGCTTTCGATACCGTTCCTCACAAGCGACTTCTAATCAAGCTGCGAGCCTATGGAGTATCGTCTCAGTTGTGCGACTGGATTTGTGATATCCTGTCTGGAAGGTCGCAGTTCGTAGTAATAGACGGTAAATCATCGAGTTTAACTGAAGTGATATCAGTTGTTCCCCAGGGAAGCGTCCTGGGACCTCTGCTGTTCCTGATCTATATAAATGACCTGGGTGACAATCTGAGCAGTTCTCTTAGGTTGTTCGCAGATGCTGCTGCAATTTACCGTCTATTAAGGTCATCCGAAGACCAAAATCAGTTGCAAAGCGATTTAGAAAAGATTGCTGTATGGTGTGGCAGGTGGCAGTTGACGCTAAATAACGAAAAGTGTGAGGTGATCCACATGAGTTCCAAAAGAAATCCGTTGGAATTCGATTACTCGATAAATAGTACAATTCTTAAGGCTGTCAATTCAACTAAGTACCTGGGTGTTAAAATTACGAACAACTTCAGTTGGAAAGACCACATAGATAATATTGTGGGGAAGGCGGGCCAAAGGTTGCTTTTCATTGGCAGGACACTTAGAAGATGCAACAAGTCCACTAAAGAGACAGCTTACACTACACTCGTTCGTCTTCTGTTAGAATATTGCTGCGTGGTGTGGGATCCTTACCAGGTGGGATTGACGGAGGACATCGAAAGGGTGCAAAAAAGGGCATCTCCTTTTGTATTGTCACGTAATAGGGGAGAGAGTGTGGCAGATAAGATACGCGAGTTGGGATGGAAGTCATTAAAGCAAAGACGTTTTCGTCGCGGCGAAATCTATTTATGAAATTTCAGTCACAAACTTTCTCTTCCGAATGCGAAAATATTTTGTTGAGCCCAACCTACATAGGTAGGAATCATCATCAAAATAATATAAGAGAAATCAGAGCTCGAACAGAAAGGTTTAGGTGTTCGTTTTTCCCGCGCGCTGTTCGGGAGTGGAATGGTAGGGAGATAGTATGATTGTGGTTCCAAGAACCCTCTGCCAAGCACTTAAATGTGAATTACAGACTAATCATGTAGATGTAGATGTACATGTAGAAATTCAACATACCGAAACACTTAGACCAACGGCACACGTCTGACTGACTATTGCCAACAATTCAACCACAAAAGGATGCCTCCCCACTTTAGGAAAAAACCAGTTCCCAGGTAACATTCTTGGCTACCAGGTGCAAGCTGCTTTCGTTCGCCTTTCGACACTCGCTGAAAGCCAGATTTTTAATTCTTTCGTAGCTCAGCTACAAGCAGGCAAATACAAACTCAATTAGGGAATCGTAAGGTATCGCTCGAGCAAAATTCGTCTTGCTACTTACAGTAACCCTTAGTATCAGAGCGAAAACCTTACGGTACTGCCAATTTCATAACGCCACTTTTGTTTTCTGCCGACATATTGTTTCTTGTTGTGAATACATAACTTTATCTATGAAATACCACATTTTCATAATACTTGCGAATGATACAGGAAATGAAGTAAATACAGATCTTTTCGAAGTCAAAAGTCGGTAATATCCTACTAATTCGTGTTAAAATAGGACCAATCGTCTTACAGACACTAAATGCATCGTTATAGTCTGGAACCGAGCGACCTCTACGGTTGCAGGTTCGAATCCTGCCTTGGGCATGGATGTGTGTGATGTCTTTAGGTTAGTTAGGTTTAACTAGTTCTAAGTTCTAGGGGACTGATGACCTCAGATGTTAAGTCCCATAGTGCTGAGAGCCCTTTGAACCAATTTTGAAATTAATGCTTTATTAAGATGGACTGCCGGCGTGATGTTTCTGTAGTAAGCTGTATTTAATTTGTATTAGTAAAGTGATAATTTTATTTGCATTATCCATTAGTTTACTAAACGCAACAGTAATCATCAAAGAGAAATTAATCAGCAGCTCAATTTTCCTTCACGATATCTAAAACAATCTGACAATCCTACAGTTGTTTACAAATTCTACGCCCGTAGAAACGTATTTGTTTTAACGATGTTATTAAACCAGTGTCGTTTTAAGAGTATTATCGTCTAGAAATGAATTGCCTTGACGGTTGATCGATCAAGACCGGGAAAGTTAATATTTTACGAATATATAACGAGAGGGACAAGTGCTTTATAGAGGAGTTCCCTACCAATACAAGTGTCTGAGAGACGATTTTCCTATCAATCTCTTGGATAGTTTTCTTTCTCAAATCGACAGAGTGAGTTATCATGCAGTAGCACAGGCGATGTGGTTTTGTTGCTCGACTTTCTTACACTGCGACCGAAAGGTGTCTCAGTTGTTCACAACAAATTCCAACTGTGTTGCACACACCCCTTGGGGCAGAATTCGTAGTCCAAAACACACTTTTGGAGCTATCGTTTGTAAAATATTATGTTCACACTACTCTTTGCTCTAGTCTACGTCTTTTGGTGGGGCTCAGCCTTTCATTTCTTCTTAGGAAGTTAACGATTAAGGCATCATAACAGGTCACCGGTAAGAGTACTGCTCAATGAGCGACCTGCTGACGTTCAATAATAGTCACTCCGTTGATTTTTGTTGTTTCTAATTAGAGCATGCAGTACTCCTACACCAGACTTCTGAACTTTGCCTGTTGAATGCAAATGTCGCATGATGGAAAAATGGTAATTTGTCACATATATCAGTAGTCGAGACTTCCTTAATGTGGAAAATCGTTCAAGCCAGAACGATCTTTGTTGAAACAAGAATATGTTTCTCTGGCGTATTTTTCCCAAAAGCACTCGCTCCAAACACAGTTCAAATATTTCTAGCTGCCTCCTCTACATCCACCACTCTGTTATACTAAAGTAAATGTTGTGTTGCAGATGTTACACCTTTATCCACTTGCGACTCAATTTTACAATGCTTAACTGCAGTTCACGATTTTCAAGTATGCAAAATCCAATGCTATACTGTAAGATGATAACTAGAAAAATGGCATTGATACATACACTGAGAGCGTGGCGCGGCCTTCACATGGGCCGGATTTCAGGCGGCGGGTGGCGTCTGGACGGTGGCCGGTAGCCGCTGCAGCGCGAGGAAACGCCCGAGCCAAAGCTGTTATTATCGCGACGCAGCCACGAACTGTCCAGCAGAATTGTTTCTGGAATACTTGTTATTGCGGATGGGTAGAATTTTAAGCGAATTGTCTTCGATGTTCAATCAGACTCATAACTTTAGACCGAAATGTGCTAAATAAAATAAATAAAAAAAAGCAGTTGAATGCGAACATGCGACTCTAAGTTTAGAATGCACGACGATTACCGCAAGACCACGGGCTCACTCCATCCATATTATCTATGAAGTAGACAACACCTAGTTCCTCCTAACACTTCCGCATCTTACAGTGTTGCCAGATTGTGCAGATGGCCGGACTTAGAGTTGTCAGGGGCGGTCAGTTTTATTGGCCACCTTAAGTGAACGACTGGGATTTAGTCACTGTGGCGGCCGGCCGGCGGTCAGTTTTTATGTCTAGACTGTACATGAATGGGAGGATTCATATGACTAAGACGTGATCCTCAAGATAAATTCAGTGCGATGAAGCATACCTGCATTGGTGATTCTTATTTTGAAATTCAAGGGAACCTACGAATAATGACAAATATATTTCGCGAAAAAGTGCTTCCCAGAAGTGGCAGTATAAGTTTAAAATGCAATCGGTGAAGTCACCATTAAAAAAAATTATCGGATGGGGATTGTGTTCACGTCTCCGGAAAATTATTATCGATGTTGGGTGCTAACCGGTGGAAACACAGAGATAGAGCTTCAACAAATTTAAAACAAAAATAATTATTTAAGTAAAAATAATTTTAATGTAACATTTTTTAAAATGGGCTAAAATGTATTAAATAATTTCTCCTAACACGATAGAGATTCCTAACGCCATATAGAGTGTCCTGAAAATTTGTCTTTGTGAATTTTTTTATAGCTATGACAATACTTGTAAAAATTCGAAACAAAAACGTAGGACGCATGCAATAGGTAACTGATGCATGAATGTTCCTAACCATGTTATTGCACTTCAAATGATATGCACTCCTCTGTGATTTTTCTCAACCGAAGTTACTCCCAACACACCTTACTATTATCTGTTGCTCGAACCCCACGTTCTCTGTTCTCAGTGTACAAGTACTGTCATAGGTATTAAATATTCATAAGCACAAGACGTGTTATATTAACAAGTATTTTATTTAAATATTTCTTTTCTGCTTTTTAGTCTTGTGTGTTTGAAATTTTTGATTTGGTTTCAAGCATTTTTATACAGGACAGAGACGTGGTAAATTTCAGGTTTATTTCAGTTTCTCTTTAACGGAAAAGCAATATATTGCTTCTTCATATGTGTATCTAGCGAAAAGAACTCGAATATAAAAAGAAACAATCGACCTACCTATCTATTATTAAAACCAGTCGGTTGTCCCATCACTAGCATTCCCTTTACCTCCAATTTAAAGGAATAGCAATTTCCTTTGCGACTCGCAATCGCTATGTTAATCAGTGAGGCACAGTGTCAATCATGTTATATGGCAGGTATTAAACATCCCGTGCAACTATGGGCACTGTAGTTAGTTGCGAATATCGCAAAAATGCCAACAGAATAGGTTTTCTTGTTTAATTCTACCAAAGTGAGTTCTTCAAACGCTGTGTTGCTTTCTTCATAGAGAATCGATTATGAAAGATATTTCAGCCAATGGTTGTTACTATCTCCACACTAACCATGAAATGAAGACAAAAAATTCACTCGGTCCATATTCTGTCAAATACTGAATAAAGAAATGTGTAAATAAGTGCACGAGAGCTTTTGGCCACGGATAGCCTTTGTCAACGTTTAACAGACACTATGTGTTCGCAAATGAAAAAGAAATGGATTCACAGATTAAAAGGATTATTCTTAGAGACTTGGTTCCGTCTTATTCCATTGTAAGCTACCTTACTAACAAAAATGCGAGAGCGCAGGATGCAGGAAAACGATTTCATAATTAGAAGTTAGATGCTTATCTTCACCATATATTTGATTATTTCGGGAAATACATCTTACTGAATGGACTGGTTGCAAACTAACTCATGAAGATGTTATCGATTCCCACAAAATTTCGGTACTTTAGTTGATACGATAGAAGCGTAGAGATCTTTATTGACCTGATGATCTTTGTAATTTCCGTAAAGAATCACTGGTAAAACTAATGTTTTAATGATAGTTGAACAATATCTCTATTAACAAATATAATGACTGCCATTAATGCACCAGATTTTCAGCTAATGTTAGGAAGAATTCACTGAATTCAATGGCAAATGATTAGTGTTTAATATCATAAGACTTGCTGTTGTCGGAAGGGAGTTGAATATCATTTATCGAACAAATTTCTTTATTTCGTGTCTAAAAACTCCTTATGTTTTCTTTACCTTGTTCGTGGTATTTAATTTTGCTTGTCCGTACTTCATGGTTCTGGTATGTTTTATGCACATGAAAAGTTTAGCGGGACTACCTGTAGTGCATTTTTAAGTCTTGATTTGTGCTAGTCATCTGCACTGATGGAAGCGTTCTCTTAGTACTAGAAGATACTTTGATTCCCATTATTAGCTATGCTTCCTCCGGAAATAAAAACGTTATTTCCTCTGAAACATTGTAAATGCTATACTCCAGAAATATACCTGAGGAAAAAACATCCTAACCTTAATTTTTTTTACGATTATTAACATTTATTGCTCAGTACCAGTTGCACATTTTTAGTTACATGACATACACTCCTGGAAATTGAAATAAGAACACCGTGAATTCATTGTCCCAGGAAGGGGAAACTTTATTGACACATTCCTGGGGTCAGATACATCACATGATCACACTGACAGAACCACAGGCACATAGACACAGGCAACAGAGCATGCACAATGTCGGCACTAGTACAGTGTATATCCACCTTTCGCAGCAATGCAGGCTGCTATTCTCCCATGGAGACGATCGTAGAGATGCTGGATGTAGTCCTGTGGAACGGCTTGCCATGCCAATTCCACCTGGCGCCTCAGTTGGACCAGCGTTCGTGCTGGACGTGCAGACCGCGTGAGACGACGCTTCATCCAGTCCCAAACATGCTCAATGGGGGACAGATCCGGAGATCTTGCTGGCCAGGGTAGTTGACTTACACCTTCTAGAGCACGTTGGGTGGCACGGGATACATGCGGACGTGCATTGTCCTGTTGGAACAGCAAGTTCCCTTGCCGGTCTAGGAATGGTAGAACGATGGGTTCGATGACGGTTTGGATGTACCGTGCACTATTCAGTGTCCCCTCGACGATCACCAGTGGTGTACGGCCAGTGTAGGAGATCGCTCCCCACACCATGATGCCGGGTGTTGGCCCTGTGTGCCTCGGTCGTATGCAGTCCTGATTGTGGCGCTCACCTGCACGGCGCCAAACACGCATACGACCATCATTGGCACCAAGGCAGAAGCGACTCTCATCGCTGAAGACGACACGTCTCCATTCGTCCCTCCATTCACGCCTGTCGCGACACCACTGGAGGCGGGCTGCACGATGTTGGGGCGTGAGCGGAAGACGGCCTAACGGTGTGCGGGACCGTAGCCCAGCTTCATGGAGACGGTTGCGAATGGTCCTCGCCGATACCCCAGGAGCAACAGTGTCCCTAATTTGCTGGGAAGTGGCGGTGCGGTCCCCTACGGCACTGCGTAGGATCCTACGGTTTTGGCGTGCATCCGTGCGTCGCTGCGGTCCGGTCCCAGGTCGAGGGGCACGTGCACCTTCCGCCGACCACTGGCGACAACATCGATGTACTGTGGAGACCTCACGCCCCACGTGTTGAGCAATTCGGCGGTACGTCCACCCGGCCTCCCGCATGCCCACTATACGCCCTCGCTCAAAGTCCGTCA
The DNA here is from genome assembly GCF_023898315.1 of Schistocerca nitens. Taxonomy (NCBI): domain Eukaryota; kingdom Metazoa; phylum Arthropoda; class Insecta; order Orthoptera; family Acrididae; genus Schistocerca; species Schistocerca nitens. Next base: position 324,646,007 of record NC_064617.1, on the reverse strand, counting down.
ACTGCACATACGGTTCACGTCCACGCTGTCGCGGCATGCTACCAGTGTTAAAGACTGCGATGGAGCTCCGTATGCCACGGCAAACTGGCTGACACTGACGGCGGCGGTGCACAAATGCTGCGCAGCTAGCGCCATTCGACGGCCAACACCGCGGTTCCTGGTGTGTCCGCTGTGCCGTGCGTGTGATCATTGCTTGTACAGCCCTCTCGCAGTGTCCGGAGCAAGTATGGTGGGTCTGACACACCGGTGTCAATGTGTTTTTTTTCCATTTCCAGGAGTGTATTTCAGTCACTCATGATCATTTCCATATCTAAAACAAAGTAAAACTTAATAGATACGATACAACATTTTACATAAAGAAGGAACAAGAATTGTACATAAATGTAGAATTAGCTAGGTAGTTGCGTCAGCAACCTGCCTTGTCCATTCAGAACCTCATATCAGATTACTATGTTTTACAGTTGCTGTCAGTGCTGGATGTTGGGGTGAAAGAGGGGGGGGGGGGGAAGGAAATGATGTTAGGGTCACTGGGGGAGGGGAAAGGAAATAGAAAGAATGGTGGGGATGTCGTATCATTAACAACAGCGACCTTGATAATATTATGGAAAGCATAATTAAGTAAAAATTATAATTAAAATACTAATAGCGTAGAATAATGGGTGCGTGAAATGCAAACGACATAAAATAGTAAAATTATAAAATGAAGCGAGGTAACTGGGAGCGGGCAAAGGAAGGGAGTGGAGGAGTAGGGGCAGTTACGATATAGGTTTAACAAAGGGTTTTATACTAAAACTGCAATGTGGGTCAGACAGGCAGGAGGTTTAAAATACGTTTTATCCTTTTTGGTTAGAGAGCACCGCAGCTGTTTTCGTAGACAACGCTGTTCGGAATATTGCAACAAGCCGCAAGTTCGTTTTGAAGTGATTCTATGGTGCAATAGAATCATTTCAAAAAGACTTGTGGCTGGTTGCAGTACTTCTTACGGTGTCGTTTAACGCTTCATAGAGCACGCTTCATTTCACAATAATGAAACAGCGTTTGATGAGCATCTTCTAACATAGACGCGTGCTGTTGGAACTACTGATACGCATTTTCAAGTGCTGCATAATTAATCTAAGAGACAATTCCTGATCGTGTTGGAAGAAGCTGAGATTTTTAGACACCACCTCGCAAGAGCTTGACAACATGTATCAGCAGAACGATTTTATTACAGTGCATTTTTTTTAGAAACTATGGAGGTCTCTTTTAGTCGTTCACTATGATCAACAGCTGCACTCACCGAGAGGAGACAGCAGCAGCGCATCGTCTCTCACACCATCCTAGCAGCAGGCCGCCATGTAAAATGGCTTCTGTCAGGCTGCAAAATTGTGCGACGCACAATGCCACCAAGCAGAAGTAAATGCAATTAATCATAACTCACATCCCGTTCTCTGTAACTTTTGGTGCTGCATGTAGTTTCACGTTTATAAGTTACCGTTTTATATTTTTTACGGTTTTATAATTTCAGTGTTTTTAAATTTTTATATTTAATGACAGTTAATGCAGTTCTAGGTCCCATTGATAACCTCACTTGCTCTCGTATAATTTTACAATGTTTATGTCTTTTACTATTTATACATCCATTGTTCTAGATCTATACTGCTAATATTTTAACAAAAATGTCCGCCCCCGGTAGCTGAGTGGTCAGCGTGACAGAATGTCAACCCTAAGAGCCCGGTTGCGATTTCCGGCTGGGTCGGAGACTTTCTCCGCACAGCGACTGGGTGTTCTGTTGTCCTAATCATCATCATTTCATCCCCATCGACGCGTCAAATCGAAAGATTTGCACCCGGCGAACGGTCTACCCGACGGGGTGCCCTAATCACTACACCACAGCGTGTTCGGTCAGATGACTGCGTGCTCTCTGTAATAAATAAAACTGAGTCAAGCAAACAACGATCAACTAGAACGGATGTCTTCTGACGTCCGCCCAGACCAAACGCAAAGAAATATATCGAAATAAAAGTCACTCGACATTTACATTTTTAACTAAAATTTTTATGCAATTTTATTTATCACACCAATTGAGTTAAAGCTACTTTATTTCCACTCTTAAAACCTACTATTTGACCTTCTTTTACAGTTTTACTCATCCATTAGTCTACGCTTCTTTTAATTTAACAAAAGTTTTTTACACTACTGGCGATTAAAATTGCTACTCCAAGAAAGAAGAAATGCAAATGAAAAATGGGCATTCATTGCACAAATATATTATACTAGAACTGACATGTGATTACATTTTCACGCAATTTGGGTGCATAGATCCTGAAAAATCAGTACCCAGAACAACCACCTCTGGCCGTAATAACGGCCTTGATACACCTGGGCATTCAGTCAAACAGAGCTTGGATGGCGTGTACAGGTACAGCTGCCCATACGATACCACAATTCGTCAAGAGTAGCGACTGGCGTATTGTGATGAGCCAGTTGCTCGGCCACCATTGACCAGGCGTTTTCAGTTGGTGAGAGATCTGGAGAATGTGCTGGCCAGGGCAGCAGTCGAACATTTTCTGTATCCAGACAGGCCCGTACATGACCTGCAATACGCGGTTGTGCATTATCCTGTTGAAATGTAGGCTTCAAAGGGATCGAATGAATGGTAGAGCCATGGTTCGTAACGCATCTGAAATATAACGTCCACTGTTCAAAGTGCCGTCAATGCGAACAAGAGGTGGCCGAGACGTGTAACCCATGGCACCCCATACCATCATGCTGGGTGATATGCCAGTATGGAGATGACAATTACACGCTTCCAATGTGTGTTCACCGCGATGTCGCCAAACACGGATGTGACCACCATGATGTTGTAAACAGAACCTTGATTCATCCGAAAAAATGACATTTTGCCATTCGTGCAACCAGGTTCGTCGTTGAGTACACCATCGCAGGCGCTCCTGTCTGTGATGCAGCATCAAGGGTAACCGCAGCCATGATCTCCGAGCAGATAGTCAATGCTGTTGGTTGTTGTCTTGCAAACGTCCCCATCTGATGACTCAGGGATCGAGACGTGGCTGCAAGATTCGTTACAGCCATGCCGATAAGATGCCTGTCATATCGACTGCTAGTTTTCTCATAAAAAATAACTTTTAACAACCATTCATTTCAATTTAAAGAATTTACTAATTTCTCCAATCCATGATCATCCCGATTATTACAAAAGACAAATCAGTTGTTTCCTTTCATAAAATGCTACAACATAATGAAAAACAAGACAACCTTAATGAAAATTTCAAACAGCTGAATGAAAAACACGACAACGTAAATGAACACAACAAACAAATTAGTGAACAGATTACAGCCGTTGCCGTGCAATGTCATGATACTAAAGAACAATTACGTGAGGAAATTAAGGCTTGTGCTAGGAGCAGTAGTGAAGAAATTAGATCTGTGGCTCAAGAATTAAGTAATACACATGCAGTCACAACTAAATTACTTAGAGATGAAATTAGTGCAGTCGCTAAACAATGTTCCTAAAACGCAACACAGTTACGCGACGAGTTTAAATTAATGCCAGCAGAACTTTCACGCACACTGGACGCAAAAGTAGACACGAAATTTGACCAACAGAACAGCCAAATTGACCAACGTTTTAATCACCACCTACAAAACAGTGAAACGCGTTACAGTAAATCTATACAGGAACAGAATAAAGTAAAGCAACAAGTCATGGAAACAATTACTGCACAGAGACAGGAAGATAAGCGTAAATTGTTTACGAAAGCAAAAACATACGTAGGCAACAATATTGCTACAGTATCAGACGAAATTAATACTATCAAACAGTTGAACACCGAATTGCATGATGAAATCTCCGATCTTAAAACAAAAACAGACACACACACATTAGACTTTCAGACAATGACCAACAGACTTGAAAAGTTGGAACAAATATAGGATCCCGATGCCATCAAAGCAGATGTTAAGAAATTGAACAAAGCCACACGTAAAATACAAAAACAAATTAATGCTTGTGATACTAAAAACGATGATCAGGTAAAAGCACTGACTGAAAAATATGATGAATTGGCCAGTCGTATTGACGTTATCGAAAATAATAATGACACCAAATCAGACGATACGTCACCTGTTTGGCTTAATCAATCACCCGAATTCCAAAATTTACAGTAGACGATCAGTGAGATAGTTGCGTCCAGTAATACATTACGTAGAAAATTGTCATCTTTACAGCAAGAAGTGACGGAGATGAAAAATATTTCAGCCTTTAACACATCACAGCATACGCCACTTTCCGAACATTTGTCAGAATCACACAGCCAGTATAATTTAGGTAATTTACAGAGAGTACGTGAGTTAGATTCCGAACAGTCACAGACAAACAGATTAGCATACAATCCTGAACCTGTTCAGATATTCAGAGACGAAAATTTTGATTACAAGCACTTTCTATCCGTTAGGAAATTTAAAGTATTTAAAAATGACAGAACACAGATTCACCCGTTGGATTGGATACAACAATTTAGCTTTGCTTTTCCACCAACTTGGCCCGTAACACACAAACTTGAATTTATTTGTAGTTTTTTTGAAGGCGAACCGGCAACTCGTATGAGACCGATCGCGAGACAATGCTACTCGGTAGAAGAATTTCAGAATGCTTTTCTGCCAGGGTATTGGTCGAAGACGACACAGCGCGGAATCAAGGATCAACTAATTAGTTTACCGAATTATGAGAACTCAAATTTTCCCACTGTCACACATTTTTTTTGAACGCATGGTCCAACAAAATCAGTGCTTAAGTGAGCCATACAGTGAATCTGCACTTATCCATTTATGTATTTCTAAATTACCACGATCGTTAAGAGTATCACTTTTAACAGGTCAGCAGAAAGAAAATATTTCGGCATTTAGAGATCTGTTACAGCTTTTGGAAGTTCAGCAATCAGACTTTTCTTTCATAAACAAAAATTTTTCATATCATAACCAAGGGCAACAAACATATAGTAATTACGATCAGCCACGCTATTTCAATAGCAAAGGTGATCGACTCTCCAGGAATGACAACCACCGGTACTTCAATAACAGACAAAATTTTAATTATCAGTATCGTCAAAATTATCAGCAACAGGAACCACCTTTTGGTAACAATAGAGGTTTTTCCCAACAACAGCAACAAAACCAGCCGGTTATCATACCTAACCAACAATATAATGTTTCGCCGCCTACACTTATAGAGTCGGCTCCGCTAAATAGTAACGCACAGCAACAAGGAAATCAGTACGTACAAAAACAAACCATTTCAACTCATATCTCAATGTACCGTATAGAAATGACTATCATGACAAATGTAAAAGTAATGAGTACAATTTTCAGCGTACGTTTAATAACAGCCGGTCTTACCAGCAGCAAAATCATCCGCAACAACAGATTATCATGAGTGAACCAGACAGTAGATATCATCCCGAACGTAATACGTCAGGAAGAAATAACAGAACAGTACAAATAGTTGAAATGCCACAGCATCCTCCCGCAAATAATAGCACATCAGAAACAATTTGACTAGATACAGTACAGGTTGCATCTTCCAGCAACGCAAGCAATACTTTTGCCACAGAGAATCTTGTTCACGAAAATGTTATTACTTTTGACGACATCCGAGACGCTCTTTGGAGGAAAAACCAGTTGTTCCAAAAACCATTTCCCACCCTGTCATTGAAGTAAAGATTGGATCATCCAAATTTTCAGCAGTAATCGATTCTGGATCCCCTATGTCAGTTATAAATGAGGAAACTTTCAATGAATGCAACAAAGAGAATATTTACCCTACATTACCATTAGGCAAAACTAAAGTAAAAGGAGCAGTATCTGGTAAAGGAGTAGATGTAAAATTACAGACTCACTTATCATTTTGTATTGCAGATCATACGTTCCCCTCAAATTTTTGGATTGTTCCCTTATTGACAACAGACTTTATTTTAGGTACGAGCTTTTTGGTACATCACGACGCAGTTATTGACTTTCAAAATTCGTATTTAATGTTAAAGGATGAAAATGTACAACTGGCATTAGAATTTCAGCACTCTTTATCTGCAGAAGAACAAACAATTAATTTGACAGAGGTCATTTCTGTATCACGTAACATTGTCATTCCACATTGTTCACAGATACGTACGTACACAACTATAATACTCCAGACGAAGCCGACTATGACGTTGTGCAAATGATTTCTGATAAAGTTAAACAGAGCAGTGCAAATACAGACGACGAACGCACGCAACTACGCGGAATTCTGTTACAGCAAGCTCCAGTTTTTGACAACATCCCTGGTACTATGTCCGGATTTATGTATGAATTTCAAGTTAAACAGCACGACACGTTTAAGAATTGCAAGCTATGCTTGACCAAGGAATTATTGAACCGGCAGTTAGTCCGTACATAAACCCGCTCCATATTGTTAAGAAAAAGGATGGTTCACTTCGCCTCGTACTTGATTCGCGTCACATCAGTGACATTATTATTAATGAAACGGATCGCCCACAGACACTAGAGGAACTTCTACAGAAATTTCATAATAATGCTATTTATTCCACGTTGGATTTGAAAATGGGATTTTGGCAAATTCAGCTTCATCCGAACTGCAGAAAGTACACAGCTTTTCTCTGTTTTGGTGACTTATCAATTTTGTAAATTACCGTTGGGTTTAACTATTTCTTCAGCAGCATTTATTCGCGATTTGAATACTATACTTCCGACAGAACTAAAAGACAGAATCACAACGTATGTAGACGACATTCTTATTGCAGAAGCTAACTGGTCTGAACACAATCTGATTCTTGAACAACTGTTACGAACTTTTCGTGCACAAGGACTTACAGTTAATCTTAGCAAATCGCACTTTGGCAAAACTTCTATAAAATTTCTTGGGCATGTAATTTCAGCAGAAGGCATTGCGGCTGACCCGGAAAAACTTCAAGCTTTACGTGACATTACTGTTCCTACGACGAAGAAACAACTACGTAGCTTTTTGGGTTTAATTAACTTTTTTCGTAAATTTATTCATTACTCTGCTTTAGACACCCCTAGATTATGTCAATTGACCGATAAAAACACTATTTGGTCCTGGGATAGCCAAGCACAGTCTGAATTTGTCAATCTGAAACAAACTTTGTTGAATGCACCACTTTTATCACATCCAGATCTTACTAGAAATTTTTCCATTGCCACCGACAGTTCTAACACCACTTTAGGCGTACACATTTTTCAGGAAATTGAAGAAGATGATACTACAGTAATTAAAAACATCGCCTTTGCGAGTCGCATTCTGTCACCTGCTGAACGCAATTATTCTCTTATAGAACTTGAAACATTATGTGTTGTATGGGCATTTACGAGATTTCGGCATTTTCTTTATGGAAGACATACGACCGTTTACACAGATCATAGAGCTATTCAGTTTTTACTTTCAGCAAAATTTACACATGACAGGTTAAGCAGATGGAAACTTTATTTACAGGAATTTAATTTTACAATTGTTCACATTCCCGGTACACAAAATGTTGTATCAGACGCACTATCCCGTTCTCTCAGCAGCAATCAGCAAGTCATCGCAACAAACTTCTGCCAAGCAATTTTTAGCGTCATGTATATTCAACAAGTTGCATTCGAAAATTTTATTTCGGCATCATTACGAGACATAGCACAGGAGCAGAGCAAAGACAACGTATGGAAAGAAATTAAACGCCTTTGGCAAGACAAGAATAATGTTACCATTGGAAACCATTATACTGTACGCAATAACATTCTGTTTCGCCGCTCTCACCCTGGCAGCAACAACTGGTTACTATGCATTCCTGACGAACTGGTTAACAAATTAATTTGGTATACTCATTTAAGTTACGCACATTATGGAGCCAGAAAATGTTTTCTTATACTGAGACAGAACTGTTATTTTGACTACATTGAGTAACGTATTCGACGAGTTTTAGCGTCATGTAAAATCTGCCAGAAAGCTAAGTGAGACACGACTTCACATATTCCTCCGTTACATCCCATTGTACCTGTTAAGTTGAGACACATGGCCGCTGTAGACATTTTTGGTCCGATTCCCAGAACTAATACAGGTTTTTGTTACATCTTTGTCGCTGTTGAACTCACTTCGAAATTTGTAACCTTCACACCGTTACGCAACTGCTAAAACTATTTCGAATGCATTTATAAAACATTTCCTATTTCATGTAGGGCATGTATTGAAAGTAATTTCCGACAATGGACCACAGTTTCGATCTGCTATATGGACACGTATGTTACGAACAAGAAACATTTCTCCGATCTATATATCCACGTATCACGCTTCTTCGAACCCTTGTGAACGACTAATGAAAGAAATTGGTAAACTATGTAGAATATACTGCCATAAAAAACATATTGATGCGGATACACACATACTGTCATTCCAGGATGTAATTAACTCGATACCAAATGAATCTACTATGCTATCTCCGACTGTTATACTGAAAAATGTTGAACCACCTAACAAAATTAAAGAATTAGTATCCTTTCCTACATCTCGTCGACTACGACACCATGAAATAATTGACATTGCGCTGAACAACATCAAACGTGCCGCAGAGCGCCGGAGAAGACAGCAGAAACAGGTTTGTACACGCCGTGACTTTCACATAGGACAGGAGGTATTAGTACGCATACACTATTTATCCAACAGAGGAAAGAGTAGATGCAGTAAATTTGAGCTTCTATACGCAGGTCCACATAAAATTCGCAGCGTTCCTCACCCCAATGTAGTACACGTCGAAACTTTGAGAACCGGAAAAAGCAAGGGCAATCACCATGTCTCCAATATTAAACCCTTTATCGAATGAACATACTGTATGATTTATCACACTGTAATGCCATTTCCTTATTTTTATATCACCACTTATTCAATTATATTTATTTGAACACTAACTGATGATTATCATATTTTTTTCTTGGAAAGTGCCCGGCAAGGTAAGGTTAGCAGGTCGCTTTTCTTGTCGTTACACATCAGACCGTGCACATTTTTCCAGATAAACTTACATATTTTATGACCAATTATGCAATTCTATCTATGTGACTACTTACTGATGATTATCATATTTTTTCTTGGCAAGTGCCCGGCAAGGTAAGGTTAGCAGGTCGCCTTTCTTGTCGTTATATATCAGACCGTGCACATTTTCCATTTTTCGTGTATGTATGATTGTTTTCCTGTTTTGTTTGTATGCACTGCGAAATCTTTAAGATATAACAAACACCAGTCGACTTTGACATTTTTCCTTATGATATCTCAATATCTTGACTATTCTACACTTTTGGCTACTGCATTATGAGACTGTGTGTACATTTTTGCAACTGAACACTATGTTTTTGGCATAATACGTCTTCTGTCATGCTATGCTGTATGCTTAATTGTATCAGTAGAAATAAGTTTTTATTTAAAGAGTATATGATTTAAATGCTAGATATTAATCCTTATTCATCATTTTCAAAAAGCAATAACGTGTAAAAGAAATAAATTAAACAAACCACAGTGGACTGCTATGAAATGGGAATTTCACCTTCGGAATGAGCGAAAGAAAATGCAATACCTTGTCATGAAGAGTAAATGGATCAGAATTAACAAGCATTAACAAGAATATACTATACACATCGTATGATAGCAGTCTTAACTAATTATTTTTCTTTCAGAATACGAGGCGATTGATTCAGGCTGTCAGACAGTGATGAAATATGCTAGAAATAAGAAACTCTATACTATGAATAGTTGTATGAAGTAAATGGTAATATGAATAATGAAGTTTTTCTTTGCAGATGAGAATGACGATGAAGTTTATATATTTACTATTAGTTAAGAAATGCTATGTAGTTATTTAAGAATTTGTTGCAGTTCCTTTTGACAGTATGTCTTATGTTGCATAGTATAATGACTGAATGTTTTGGAAAGGACAGCTAGAGTACATACATATTGAGTACACGTTTCATTACCTGTTAATTCGAAGTTCACTACTTTTCAGCATAATATGCGTTTCTTCTTTCAGCTCAATAACCCATTTTGTATTTTTTCCAGGAGAAGCTATTCATGAAATTAATGTGCTTTAAGCAGTTAGTCATTAAACCTGTTCAAGTACTTGCATTTTTTTACCCATTTGTGTGTGTCATTCATGAATGTGATCACATATACTCTACTTGTTTCATAACCTTGCTACAGCTGACTCATGACGAATGACGTTTTTAATCCTTATTTCCAGCAATAAGTGAAAAAGCAAATATTTTCATGCCCCAGCAATTAATTATCGATCCCAATGCAACGCATTGATAGCACAAAAAAATGTATTACCAGTCCCAAACAATGCCACTAGTTTAACACGTATTTCTAGTTCTAAATATAATGCAAATTTCTCAGATGTATTGAATCCATTGTATCTGTGTATTATTGGACCACAGACCTTGAATAATAGTAACAGAGTGTTACATTTTAAATATGTCCTATGTCACTTGAATGATGAGTTCTGAGTAATACTGAATTATGTTTTGTAATACTGCATAAATGCTATGCCAATAATTTCTGTAAATAATATTTTTGTTATATTCTATAAATGCTATGCCCATAATTAACTCTCATTTTGAATGGTGACTTCTGAATAATACTGATTAATGTTTTATAAAACTATATGAATACTTTCGTAACTGGCCAATGAATGCCACTGTTTCTCATATTTTAAATTTGTCTTATGTCACTTACATGCTAATATATATGAATACCAGTAGCTTGATACTACACTCATTAACTCTTGTTTTGAATGATGACTTCTGAACAATGCATAAAATGGTTTGTAACTGGCCAATGAATGCCAATGATCACTATAATTAGATGAATTATGTAAATGCTACACTCATTAACTCCTGTTTTGAATGATGACTTCTGAACAATGCATAAAAATGGTTTGTAACTGGCCAATGAGTGCCAATGATTACTCTAATTAGAGGAATTATGTAAATGCTGTGCCATTAATTAACTCTTGTTTTGAATGATGACTTCTGAATTATGCATAAAAATGGTTTGTAACTGGCCAATGAGTGCCAATGATTACTATAATTAGATGAATTATGTAAATGCTATGCCATTAATTAACTCTTGCTTTGAATGATCACTTGTGAACCATGCACAAAAATGGTTTGTAACTGGCCAATGAGTGCCAATATTTACTGTAATTAGATAACTTATGAATAATGTTCTGTAATACTCCATACATAGTACAGAAATATTTACTAACTAGGCAATGAGTGCCTACAATTACTCTAATCGGTTGATAGACTAGTGTAATTCTCAATGATGACTAGCATAAGACATAATGTCTTTCACCTTCTGACCTAATTACCAAAAATTACTGCAATATCCGTTTGTCCTGTCCATCCTCATGATCATAGAGCACTATATTTGGATTTTGCACTAATTCTACGTTGGTGAAAGAGTATGGATTCTGCAGGAGTGTGGTGTTGACACATCATGCTGTCCACCACCTTGAACGAAGGAGATGTTATTATGGTCCCACTGTTTGGTGTACCTAATGTCATACCTAAATGATAACATTGAATATCAATACAAATTTCGGTGTCTTGGCTACACTGATTAATACTTCAGGGAAGAGAACTTCAGACAGTCTCACTTGGTGTTGTGCTTCTGTAGAAAGATATGGACTTTCAGTGCAGCTACGTGCAACCGACTGTGCTACAACCATGATGCAATCCTTCCCTTTCCTTTCCTAGTTCTTGTAAAATGGTAAATATACATACAGTGCGTGTGCACTTTATGTCATTTGTTAATATGTTTTGTACTCATTGCGTATCCTAGTTCTTGTAAAATGGTAAAATATACACTCCTGGAAATGGAAAAAAGAACACATTGACACCGGTGTGTCAGACCCACCATACTTGCTCCGGACACTGCGAGAGGGCTGTACAAGCAATGATCACACGCACGGCACAGCGGACACACCAGGAACCGCGGTGTTGGCCGTCGAATGGCGCTAGCTGCGCAGCATTTGTGCACCGCCGCCGTCAGTGTCAGCCAGTTTGCCGTGGCATACGGAGCTCCATCGCAGTCTTTAACACTGGTAGCATGCCGCGACAGCGTGGACGTGAACCGTATGTGCAGTTGACGGACTTTGAGCGAGGGCGTATAGTGGGCATGCGGGAGGCCGGGTGGACGTACCGCCGAATTGCTCAACACGTGGGGCGTGAGGTCCCCACAGTACATCGATGTTGTCGCCAGTGGTCGGCGGAAGGTGCACGTGCCCGTCGACCTGGGACCGGACCGCAGCGACGCACGGATGCACGCCAAGACCGTAGGATCCTACGCAGTGCCGTAGGGGACCGCACCGCCACTTCCCAGCAAATTAGGGACACTGTTGCTCCTGGAGTATCGGCGAGGACCATTCGCAACCGTCTCCATGAAGCTGGGCTACGGTCCCGCACACCGTTAGGCCGTCTTCCGCTCACGCCCCAACATCGTGCAGCCCGCCTCCAGTGGTGTCGCGACAGGCGTGAATGGAGGGACGAATGGAGACGTGTCGTCTTCAGCGATGAGAGTCGCTTCTGCCTTGGTGCCAATGATGGTCGTATGCGTGTTTGGCGCCGTGCAGGTGAGCGCCACAATCAGGACTGCATACGACCGAGGCACACAGGGCCAACACCCGGCATCATGGTGTGGGGAGCGATCTCCTACACTGGCCGTACACCACTGGTGATCGTCGAGGGGACACTGAATAGTGCACGGTACATCCAAACCGTCATCGAACCCATCGTTCTACCATTCCTAGACCGGCAAGGGGACTTGTTGTTCCAACAGGACAATGCACGTCCGCATGTATCCCGTGCCACCCAACGTGCTCTAGAAGGTGTAAGTCAACTACCCTGGCCAGCAAGATCTCCGGATCTGTCCCCCATTGAGCATGTTTGGGACTGGATGAAGCGTCGTCTCACGCGGTCTGCACGTCCAGCACGAACGCTGGTCCAACTGAGGCGCCAGGTGGAAATAGCATGGCAAGCCGTTCCACAGGACTACATCCAGCATCTCTACGATCGTCTCCTTGGGAGAATAGCAGCCTGCATTGCTGCGAAAGGTGGATATACACTGTACTAGTGCCGACATTGTGCATGCTCTGTTGCCTGTGTCTATGTGCCTGTGGTTCTGTCAGTGTGATCATGTGATGTATCTGACCCCAGGAATGTGTCAATAAAGTTTCCCCTTCCTGGGACAATGAATTCACGGTGTTCTTATTTCAATTTCCAGGAGTGTATATACAGTGCATGTGCACTTTATGTCATTTGTTAATATGTTTTGTACTCATTGCGTGTACATTTTGTCATTGCTTGATATGATCTGTACTCAGTGCATGTGCACTCTATTTCATTTCATGTTCTGCACTTTGTGTATATATATATATATATATATATATATATATATATATATATATATATATATATACTTCGTGACTATAAACTTAGTTAAGTAAGTAGATTATAGAAATATGTGTTGCTTATGGCAAGTCCAATTGACTCACCTTCGCTGCCAAATCCGCCCCCCCCCCCCCGCCCCCAGTGGAGGGTTATGTAAGAGGTCCGAGCAGATGTAATTTCGATGTATTGCTCATGCGCTGCCTGCGATATGCAAGGTCTCTGACCAGAGAGCAGTGTTGACTGCAGTAGGAACTGTGTAGCTGTAGCAGTAAGTTGTTGCTAGTCTGGAGTCTGCTCTGGTCTGGTCTGGTGTATCGTGTTGGCTGGCGCGGTCGTGGTGCAGCGATGCCGGAGCCTGAGTATTATTGTATAAGTTAAAAAGCAACCTCGCGCATATGTAGGAATGTTATCTCAAGTCCCATGTAGAAGTTTTAAAAATCTCGTAATAATAATCTTCCTCATAAAAAGTAACTTTTATCAACCATTCATTTCAATTTAAAGAATTTGCTAATTTCTCCCATCCATGATCATCCCGATTATTGCAATAGAAAAATCAGTTGTTTCCCTTTCATAAATGACAGATCTGTCGGCCAGCATTGCACAGGGCTGTGCCAGAAAAATTTATTGTAAGAGCAGATATATATGCGTTATCGGGCGACTTCTTTGAGGTAAGAATTTTTCCTTTTTTATTCAGAATGATCTTTCAGGTCCATGACGCACCACTGCTGTCGTCCAAAATTTACCACGTTAAATTCACAGTGAATTATTGAAAATTCATGAGTGAGCGACAATCTAATTGAGATGTTAGTTACATTGTATTATTACCAGGTTACTGAATTTTTTTTTATTGGGATGTTACACTGAATGTGAACGACATAATTATAATTTTTACTGTTGAGAGGTTTAGGAATTTTTCTGTTTAGGGGTTATACTAAAATGTGAAAGAAATTTTGTGGGGAGGTTACAGGGTAGACAAACTGTGATTCCTAAAGAGGGGCAGCAGACTTTTGATCAGTTGCACCGCACTGGTCGAGTTGATTGACTGGATGGCTGCACGGTTAGTAAACGTGGCCTTCCTGGTATTTGAACTGCTCAGAGCATGGAGAAACTACAGCCGTGATATAAGGTTATGCTGCTCTACTGCATAACTTAATGATAACAGTATCTTCCTCGATAAAATATTCTGGAGTTTCTATTGACCTCATTCGGAACCCTAGCAGGGGCTATTCATAAAGATATTATCAGGAGAAATAGTTGGGTGCAATGTTGGATCCCTTAATAGTATAGATAGATTTGAGAATCCAATTAATGAAGTATACAGCCCATTAGTCGCCGGAATTTATAAATTTTAGACTTTGCCAAGGTTTCGACACTGCGAGGAGTACCTTCTTCAGAGGATCAAGGGGCTGCCTAAAATAAGTCCCTCATGTAGTTCTTTAACTTAATTTTTTTCGAAACTAGTCATATGATTTTATACTATTAGATCTGAAAGGTAATATGATGAAAAGAAGAGTGAATTCGCATGCAGTTTTATTGAACTTAGTTGCTTACAAATTTTTATTATCTCAGAAAATATTATATTTA
This sequence comes from Schistocerca nitens, assembly GCF_023898315.1. Lineage (NCBI taxonomy): Eukaryota > Metazoa > Arthropoda > Insecta > Orthoptera > Acrididae > Schistocerca > Schistocerca nitens. The sequence continues at coordinate 324,630,935 of NC_064617.1, read as the reverse complement.
TAATTATTGACAAGTAAACGGCCACAGGCATAAAATATCCCTGAAAATGTATGCTTGCTGTGATTTCTGAAATCCCTTATACCTACAGCTGGGCAAGGAAATGAGCACTACTTTGCTCCTGCACGCTTCGTTCTGCAGACAGGGGTTTCAAGAACTAGAGACACATTTGGAAAGCCCAGATCTAATCGATGAACAAAGGTGAAAACAAATTTATTTAATAATACAAAGAGTTACAACACACTGGAATACGAGGGCACTGTAGGATTAATCGTCAAATGTGTTCTCGACATTACAGCTTAGATCACTGAGCCGTGCGCGGCTCGTGTTCATGACATTTATTGTTTCTGATCTCCTTTTACCGTACTCCCGCCTCGTTTTCTTATTCCGCTTACTGGCGTCACTAACTTCTGCCTTACTTGCCCGTGAGTGGCAGCAACGCTTATTTATAAGTGTAGGACCAGGAGAGCAGTCAGGCATGGAGCAGCGTCGGGGACGCAACGTCAGTGAGGTGCTTACATACTTGCCGACCGCTGTGGACACACATGCACTGTCTGACGGAAGGAGAGTGGAGCGGGAACGACCGTTGATTGGTCGTACGGTCGGACGTCTCATCGCCCGGCGTGTATTTGGTCTTTTGACCGTTTCCGTATATGAGGCAGTCGGTCAGTTGGGGCAGAGCAGCGAGGAAGTCTCAGTGGCGCATGGTCAGGCCGGAGCCACTGGCGGCATGCACGCGCGGTTGGAGCTGTGAGGCGCTTCTTGCAAGGGTTACGAAATTCGTCGCCCACCGATTCTGGACACTAAAGTTGAGTGCTCACTTAACCCACTGTCATGCCTCAACTGCTATTACATATATTCGTTCGATGCTGGTTGTTGCTTTCTGGGAGATTCCCGCGTGCAACAATGTGTTAATGCACTGAAGTTGGCTAGAATTGCAGCCGTCTTCCTGTGTGGTGTTTAACTTAATTTAATTCATTCCTTCATTTTGAAGTGTACCAGCGGTATCTACTGCCTTGTGGCCGTTGACGTCCCAATTACCTGCTGGGCGTTGACGTAGTTTTCGGCAGTGTATTTTCCACGTCATGTTGATGCTGTCCAGCACGGCGTGTAGTTCGACAGCTGAGGTGTGGTTGGTAGTTTTGGGCGATTATTCTGACTTGGCTGGATTGGGCACCAGTATCCAGAACGTTGTGCTATTGATATCTTGTTGTCGTTTTGCTGGTCAGGTGGAGCAGAACTGATCTTGTTGGTTGGTTTGTCGATTGGCTTTCGATTGGGTTACTTTCCAATTACAACGTTATCGGTCTGGTTGCCTGTCTCACCTAAACGTGCGTTACTGTCAGCTTCCCAGGCCGACCCTTGGAACCTTCTATGCGCCGCTCCTTTTGTTTTACTTAGTGATCTCCTTTTTAGTCTTAAGTAGTCTGTGTGGACTTCAGCCGAGTTTTAGCTTATTAAAATTGCAAGGCTTTTCTTCTTAGGCCTTAGGCCGTAAAGAAAATTGTTTCTTGTTTGGTACGTGGCCTTCAGATGTGTTTCAGCCTTCCAAACTTAAAATTGAAAATTCCTTGTGCCACGGTCTTAAGTCGTAAATTTGTTTCAAGTTGGTATGTGGCTTTCAGCCGAGTTTTCAGCCTTTTCAATTCAAAAGTTGAAAGATTTTGTCTAGGCTTTAGGCCGTAAGAAATATTTTCTAGTTTGTATGTGGCCGTCTGCCGAGTTTTGCAGACTAAATTAAAAATTGGAAATTTCTTTGTCTGGGATTTAAGCCGTGAGACTGTTTTTGGTTTCGTATGTGGCCTTCAGCTGAGTTGTATGTGAAGCTCAAATGGTTCAAATGGCTCTGAGCAGTATGGGACTTAACTTCTGAGGTTATAAGTCACCTAGAACTTAGAACTTCTTAAACATAACTAACATAAGGACATCACACACATCCATGCCCGAGACACGATTCGAACCTGCGACCGTAGCGGTCGCGCGGTTCCAGACTGAAGCGCCTAGAACCACTCAGCCACTCCGGCCGGCTTTATGTAAAACATTTTAGGATAAAGCCTTTAGCCTATTTTAGATGAAATTGAGAAGTTCTTCCCTTTAGGCCTTAATCTGTAAAATTGCTTTCTGCATGGTGTGTGTGTGTGTGTGTGTGTGTGTGTGTGTGTGTGTGTGTGTGTGTGTGTGTGTGTGTGTGTCGCCTTCAACCGAGTTTTAATCTCGCTTAATTTAAAAATCTAAAATGCTTGTCTTCCCTGTAAGTCATAAGATGGTTATTCTTTAGTGTGAGGCCCTTCAGCTGACTTTGATGCGAAATATTTTAAGATAAGGCCTTCAGCCTTTTCAAATTGAAAGCTCCTTTTCCTAGGCCTAAAGCCGTTAAATTGTTTTGTTGATATGCTGTCTTCAGCCGAGTTTTCAGCCTATTTACATTGAACATTGAAAGTCTTTATGTCGGCTTTAAGCCGTAACACTGTTCTTGATTAATGTGTGGCCTTCAGCCGAGTTCTGTGGGAAATATTTAAACTTAGGCCTTCAGCCTACGTATATTGAAGATAAAAAATAGTTTTTTCTAAAGAAATGAAACCTCCAGAAGAACGCCTGTACCTCAATTTCTTGCTTACGCCTTGCGCCTTGGATTTTCGATGTGGCCTTCAGCCGATCTAAATTAAATCAAAGGAGGTCTTCCGTTAAAGCCTTGAGAGTTTATTGATTCTTGCCTGTGTGATTGTGTGTTTCAACAAATAAAGTTTATATGTTGAGTGCAGCTGACAGTAACTTATTTTGGCCCATTTCCACAAATATAACCTCATCCGCTCTGTCCTGCTAGCCCAGGGATTTCAATCACAAACGTCGAAATACTGGGAACCTTCATCAGAAGGGCCATCGAAATAAGCACCAAGGACAGACTTATAAAACTAGTGTTCGAAATAAGGCCATTAAGGAGTTCTGTCCTAAGCCAAGAATTTTATAATAGTGCTTCAGAATAGCCGAAATGACAGGTCGCCAGTCTGCACACTACACAGTTCTTGAGGAAACTGTTCAGATCTAGGTGTCGCAGTGCCGTTTGACCTTTCGCAGAGGAACTTACAGAATGGCTCCGCAGATGATAATCAGGTGTTTGCGCTACTGGTGCGGTCAGCAGCTGACAGGACGCCGGGCCGGCATTCGCTATTTGCTCTCCGTGTTTCCACTGCGCATTTCGATGAACGACCTCCATAATTCCTAAATGCGCTACGTGCTCTCCGCGAGCTCCCATTTGCGAGAGACAGGGGACGAATAATTCGGCCGCTCTGAGTGGCGATAGAGAGAGGGGCTATTTTGGTACCAATGCTCTCGCACGAGTATAAAACATTACCGTTTCAGTTACTGCATTAGAGGTCTTAAAAGCAATTATAACTGAATAGCTAGATCACTCACAGCCTCATTGATTAAATAACGCCCGTTTCTCTCTCGCCCTCCCCATCTTTCTATATTACTGCAACACAAATATTCACACTCCGGATATAATCGCTTTCCTTAACACTAAACAAATTACACTGTTTCATTTTCACACTGTCTCTTACACAAATTTTGCTTCTCTAATGAGTCAATGAAAAGTGAAATGTCGTGGGGCGAGGGCCTTTGGAGCTGACGCCACTCCGGCAATTTGCCCGTCGATAACAATGAAATGATGATAATGAAGACAACACAAACACCCAGTCCCTGAACGGGGAAAATCTCCAACCCTGCCGGGAATCGAAGCGGTCCCTCAGGTATGACAAGCCGGCGCGCTGTCCATTCAGCTACGGTGGCAGACATGGGGCAATGGACAGCATTGTCCCGAAAATAAATTACAATTAGTCTCCGCCGGTCCCGACTACAGCATTCCGAAGGTTTAAATTGACTATAAGGCAAATGTTGCTACTGGCAATGACCGCACCAATTAAATTACAAAAGCCAGTGTTGGCCACATAATAATTTATTAAAATTGATTACCATTTTATTCTTTCAGCCATCATCAGATCTAAACATTTAGCTGCGACACGGAGGCACGTATTCAGTACTGACTCTCACTTATCAGTCCTTTGTTGTACTCGGCTTTGTTTGGATGATATTAACCAAAATCTCACATATTCTACATACCAGCCTGCATTCTCGTTTGCTTGCCCGTTCCCCCAAAGATTTTAGATCTTTCTACGAACCGTTATCTATGATTTCCGTCTTTTTTGATGGCAAGTCTTCAAAAGCTCTGACGTAATCTGACTCTCATACTTTTGATCCCCAGTTATTCCAAATCGACCTCCACTTCTTCTGTCACATCAACATGCTATATTCTCTCCAACTAACCGGTCTCTCCCTATAAGTTTAACAGCGGAATTCCTGCTGGACTCTCAATGTTGATGCCTTTAATTTTAATTTCATCGAAGCTTCTTCGGACTTCTTGTGTTGAATTAGTCAGATCACGATTTCTTTTTACATTTCTTCTCATTTTTCTGCAACTATTTCTCCTTAACTTTCCTGCAATTCCCATTTATTTCATTCCTAAGCAGGGCAAAGGGGGGGGGGGGGGAGTTGCTACCCTCATTAAAATATTGTTTTCCTGTAATCTCATTTCATTGATAAACATTTGAAATGTATCTAAATAAACTATACATTCTATAACTGCAAAACAATTGTATTATTATTCAAACCCTGCTTTTGTAGTAGAAAAGTGAATTTGAGGGAAAGACTGCGAAATGGCCATTTTGACCGGTTGTAAGTGTGAAGTGGCCACACAGAGATGGTTAGGTTAGGTTAGTAGTGTTTAACGTCCCGTCGACAACGAGGTCATTAGAGACGGAGCGCCAGCTCTGTTTAGGGAAGGATGGGGAAGGAAATCGGCCGTGCCCTTTCAAAGGAACCATCCCGGAATTTGCCTGAAACGATTTAGGGAAATCACGGAAAACCTAAATCAGGATGGCCGGAGACAGGATTGAACCGTCGTCCTCCCGAATGCGAGTCCAGTGTGCTAACCACTGCGCCACCTCGCTCGGTCACAGAGAAGGGGAAAAATAAGATTGGGATGCTGGTTTTGGGACAGTAAGAGTGGGAAGAGATTGTGAAACAAAGAAGATACACGTTTATAGAATGAAACATATTTAAAGCCAAGCGGTTAAAGGCGCTACAGTCTGGAACCGCGCGACCGCTACGGTCGCAGGTTCGAATCCTGCCTCGGGCATGGATGTATGTGATGTCCTTAGATTAGTTAGGTTTAAGTAGTTCTAAGTTCTAGGGGACTGATGACCTTAGAAGTTAAGTCCCATAGTGCTCAGAGCCATTTGAACATATTTAAATAGGAAAATAATGAAACTTCCTGGCAGATTAAAACTGTGTGCCCGACCGAGACTCGAACTCGGGACCTTTGCCTTTCGCGGGCAAGTGCTCTACCAACTGAGCTACCGAAGCACGACTCACGCCCGGTACTCACAGCTTTACTTCTGCCAGTACCTCGTCTCCTACCTTCCAAACTTTACAGAAGCTCTCCTGCGAGTCATGCAGAACTAGCACTCCTGAAAGAAAGGATATTGCGGAGACATGGCTTAGCCACTGCCTGGGGGATGTTTCCAGAATGAGATTTTCACTCTGCAGCGGAGTGTCCGCTGATATGAAACTTCCTGGCAGGTTAAAACTGTGTGCCCGACCGAGACTCGAACTCGGGACCTTTGCCTTTCGCGGGCAAGTGCTCTACCAACTGAGCTACCGAAGCACGACTCACGCCCGGTACTCACAGCTTTACTTCTGCCAGTACCTCGTCTCCTACCTTCCAAACTTTACAGAAGCTCTCCTGCGAGCCATGCAGAACTAGCACTCCTGAAAGAAAGGATATTGCGGAGACATGGCTTAGCCACAGCCTGGGGGATGTTTCCAGAATGAGATTTTCACTCTGCAGCGGAGTGTGCGCTGATATGAAACTTCCTGGCAGATTAAAACTGTGTGCCCGACCGAGACTCGAACTCGGGACCTTTGCCTTTCGCGGGCAAGTGCTCTACCATCTGAGCTGGAAACATCCCCCAGGCTGTGGCTTAGCCATGTCTCCGCAATATCCTTTCTTTCAGGATTGCTAGTTCTGCATGGCTCGCAGAAGAGCTTCTGTAAAGTTTGGAAGGTAGGAGACGAGGTACTGGCAGAAGTAAAGCTGTGAGTACCGGGCGTGAGTCGTGCTTCGGTAGCTCAGTTGGTAGAGCACTTGCCCGCGAAAGGCACAGGTCCCGAGTTCGAGTCTCGGTCGGGCACACAGTTTTAATCTGCCAGGAAGTTTCATATCAGCGCACACTCCGCTGCAGAGTGAAAATCTCATTCAGGAAAATAATATTAATGATTTACGAAATTAGGCAAAATGTTAATAAATGTACAGTTTTCAAGTTACGCAGGAACGTCGTATGTTCAAAGACACAATACGTTCAAAACCACCTACTAACACAACATGTAGACATAAATATATTATTACCATGATACGAGCAGTAGATTACTTATGCAACTAATCCAGTATCCATTGTGTTTAAACTCAGTGAAAGTTTTGTTACAATACAAACATTCAACGTCCCTGTTTTCTACACTGTCTTTTCCAGAAAATATGTTTTTGGCCCTTTACAGAATCCTCTCCTTCTAGCCTTTCTGTGTAATTTAAGAAATGGTGATGCTAGTTTATGAATATGTGATGGCACGCAATCATAGTTCCTGGCGTACATCATCTTGAAGTTCATCTTTCATTCTGCCTCTAGGAAATGTAACAAGAAGATCAATGAATATCCCTCCTGCAGAATTTCGTATGGTGACTGTTGGATACTTTGGATACTTTTGGATACTTTTCCTACTGATAAATAGTATGAACTTGGCGTCTGCCGTTATGCGAAAAAAAATTTCGGTTTGTCGACTGAACAGTTATTCGAATTGTTACTACCTACCCTGAAGTCGCGTTGTAATCAAGATTTCGAGCGAAGTTTAAGGATGAGAGGTCCAGTGCACGCCTGAAGGCGGCAGTGAGACAACGTTATCTGTGAGTACATTTTTTGTCAAGTAAAGCTTATAAAATTGTTAACGTGTTCATGGCCACATACTGACAAACTGTCTGTTGGCTTCTGTCTCGGGTTCTTCGGCCGATTTTGATTGCTGATTTTTCTGACGTTTCGCCAGCACGAGTGGCTGACATTGTTAAAGCTTCACCATCCATTGCTGGTGATGGACTGGAATGAGCTCAGGACGTAGACTGTAGGTACCTGGCGCGACAGCGTCCAAGGGGTTTTCCGGGGTCATTTCCGGTGCTAGTCTCCTCTTGGTACCTGCAACGGTCGTTCGCTGCAGTACAGGGATCCAGAATCCGTTCACCTTCTGGCTTTATTTTTTCTTGTTGAGGCTATTCTCATGTTTTTGTATTTCTACGGGTTCTCTGAACAAGCGGGCGTGACAGCTTGTCAACACAGCCAGAATTTCTGTGTCGGCCAATTTTACTACGTGGTCGGCTTCACTCAACATGTGCTCTGCCAAAGCGGATTTCTGCACGTGCTCCAACCTGCAACGCCGCTTACAAAGGACTTAGCTTCTACAGAGCTGCAGCGGCGGCCGGATGCGAGGTGCACGTTGCGGTGAAGCAATGCTGACGCCTCGACATCTCGTCGTGACGTTGCTACCGCTGGTCAGCAGAGCGGGCGTCGGCATTGGGCAAAGCAGACACGGTTCGCCGGACGTGCTCTGGTGACTCCATTCGGACCCCTACTCAGCGCTCTCGATGCTCACCCTGTCCAGGGCTCGGGTGTAATCTGCCAACGGTGGCCCAGGACTCCGGCTGCGATGCAGAGACGTTCTGGTCAGCCACCGTGCGTCGACTAAGTCTACAACAGTTGTTGACGAGTCGGCCATGAGGCTGCATGGACACGCCTCGACTGGTCGGTTCAAGATTCTGTAATCATCTGCGATGCTCATGTGGAGGAGAAGGGCCGGCCGTTCATTACTCTTCTCATTCACCAAGACGCAGCAGGGAACAGCAGCAGCAACAAACAACGGTATGATATGCCTCAGGTCTGGCTCCCAGTAGGTAGCAGGCTGGCCACCATTGAACATTTAGCCGTGGTTTCACCGGAACTTGGACTAACATTACCTCAGTCTCCTCAGCATGGACAGAATGGCAGTACGACGAAAGATTGTGTCTTCAACTCTGAAAGCTGCGTTATTAATAAGGGCTGAGCCTGTGACGATGACGCAGTGGGTCTGAGTACATGGTCGTATTTGTAACTATTTGTCGGACCTGTCAGCGCTCCTTCCTTCGCTTTCAGTAATGATTCTAGGCCATCGGTCTGCGCTTTTCTGTCAACGTTTGACTTTGACTTTGTAGCGGTGCCCGGTCATAGAGTTAAATAGTGTTGCCACACAATGGCTTGCTACGTTTCGCAGTGATGCTTACATTTCTGCCTCTCCCGGTCCTGAAGTCTGTTGCATTGGCAGAACGCCACATTGACAAAACAACTGGCACATCAGTTCAGCTCAACCTGCTCCATTACAAGCTCATCTGATGGAAAATTTCAAGGCAGCACAGTCAAGTTATCTATTTGGAAATGGAACAGTTGTAGATTCTATGAGCAGAGTAAAAATGTTTAACTTGCACAGTTTAAGAACGTTGAAAACCCTTTGCACTTTAGCGTTATTAAAGCTCTTTTCTTTGGCGATTAAGGTGGAGTCTGGTATTCTCTTCCTAAAATGTTCACCGAATCTTTGTCCGACATCTATCCGACTGTGCTAATTGTGTGATTATTCTGCTCATCGAGCTAATTGCCAAGTGGCGTTTATCACTTATTCATACGCCATATCTTCGTTCAATGCCAAAAAGATGGTTAAGGAGTTCTTCCCCTATCTGGAATATACATATTTAATTCTGAAGAAGTTTCTTGACTTCAGAAGCATCACCTATTTTTAACAAGTCGTCTTTTAGTTTGATTCTTGGGACACAAGAGTTTGACTGATGTAGGTCATAATTTCTTTCGTGACACCAGCCACTTAAAACTACTCAAAGCATCTTGAGTATTGTCAGAAAGTGTCATAGCGATGGTTGCACACACTCGTCTGCAGTGAACTATTTAGTTTTTTCCACTTAGCCTAGTTTCCCCGTTTGAGGGGACTTGCCACTATACCCAACCGGACGCCATCACGGTAAATGCTTTCCGAATTTGAAAGTACAAGGACTAGGCAGTTCCCAAATTTCGGGCTAAAATACGTTTTAACAGCATTGTGGCAATTTATTTTCAAAACGTATAGTATTTTAACACACGCGAATAAATTTGTCAGTAATCTTGTTTCGGGCATATGGAAAAAAACAAAAATTCACTGCAGACGAGTGAGCGTAACTATCGTTGACAGTACTAAAGAAGTTTCTTTGAATAGTATTAAGCGTTCGTGACTAGGCAGCACCACTTTACTCTTCCTGGCCGCTATATCTGTCCTTCCTACAGCTGTATTCTACACTTTCCCTGAGCTACTTTGCACTATGATACTGATATGCTTTTTCTTTTAGTTGGTTCAAATGGCTCTGAGCACTATAGGACTTAACATCTATGGTCATCAGTCCCCTAGAACTTAGAACTACTTAAACCTAACTAACCTAAGGACAGCATACAACACTCAGTCATCACGAGGCAGAGAAAATCCCTGACCCCGCCGGGAATCTAACCCGGGAACCCGGGCGTGGGAAGCGAGAACGCTACATCACGACCATCTCCTTTTAGTAATCGGAAACTGTGCGTATGTGTCAGAACGTTTCCATAGGAGTGTGAATGCCAGTACGTTTCAATTACGATATCAATGTGTGATCTAGATTTGTTTCTGCTACAACTCTTTTAAACAGGAACATAATTCTGAAGATTACGTTTGATACGAGTGAAATTAATTAAACTATCCTGTATCTGTCTACCTGTAAATGAGATTGACCATGAAGAATGGTTATCAGTAATGCTCAAAATGATTTTCTTATGAAACCATTGTACACAATTTCTAACTGTCGCGTAACAAAACTTTGCTCTGTTATAAAAAGGCATCAGTTGAACTTACATGACATTTTGGTGATGAAAAATGATTCTAATATTTTCAGAAAAGGTTCATTAAGGAACTACAATTGTTTCTTCCTTGCAACGGATAACACGGCATTGCTCTGTCTGCAGTGGAAAATGACGAGCTAAATGTAGTTTACTTTCTTTATTTATTAATTAAGATCCTATAGAAAATGGATTTTTGTCCTCTTTCAACAATGATATTCACTTTTCACACAATGATACAAACTGTGACAGTGACACTTTTCACCAAAACGTACTTTTCATTGAAAGAGTGCGGATAAGCTTCAGTGAAATTTTTGTTAAGTAAGAGGGTATTTTACAATTACGTAGAAAAAAAACTTTAACAGAAACTATTACTCTTTCTCAACAATACTTTTCTCGGCATTGTCATACACCATACTAAATATTTTTAACAGACACCCTTTCTTAATCACGTAAATTTACTCCTTTAGATTCCTTGTGAAATATCTTTAATTTAATTTTGGTGGGGAGAAATAATTATAGTACTGAACACAAGACTGATAATACACCCTGATTACTTGCACGTAATTTCTTTAACACAGAATGAAATCTTCACACTACGGTAATTACCAATCTAGCACTTGCAGTGAAAAAAAAGTAAGTGCAATTACCTTTTTCCAAATGAGCTGGCTATCTATACAATCGTATCAAATCATCCTCTCCTCAGTTACGCTTTATGCAACTTCCGCAACAAAAATCCTTGTGCGGTGCATCGGCCATCCAAGCTCCTGGCTCTGCCGTGACATAGCTCTCTACCTCTCTGGCCAACAGCTTGAGTCTCCTTCGCTCGGCTGAGCTCTACTTGTTGAGTCTTGTACCACAGGAATCAAGGGAGAGGGTATTGTTTGGTGGCAGGTATCGTCTTTCTACAACACAACTGCATACATGTATTAACACTGTTATTTATTTTTTTAAACAGACTGCTACTACTTAAATTTAGAGCGTCCATGTGTATGGTACAAGCTCTTCCATAGTAGTCCACATTGGCCTCACTGCTGGTGAAATACAAGTCCCACTATGCGATGAATGACAGACGCCAAACTGGAGTGGTAGTTGGTGAGACAGTGACTGAGCAATTGATTGAGTGACTTCTGCAGTGACTGACAGACAGATTGGGACTGAGCCCTCCGGTCTTCGGCGGCGATCTAAATACTTGCGTTCGAGAGGGCGTTGGCAGAGTGTTGCTAGCAAGTCTGTCTTTGGGCTCTCTCCTTATAGGCGCACTTGATCCAGCGCCTACTGTCGACCTTCTTGTTACATCTTTGCTGAGCAGTGTGCTGGCGACAACTTACGCCACCACACTACTCGCTAATACTACAACCTCATGTAGCCAAAGAATACGTATCACTCATGTGTTCATCATACAAAGATGCTCGAAGAGGTAAACATTCCGAGCAACTGTGATTACTTTCCATATTTACATTCAAAGATACGCCACGTAGCAAACATACCAGACAAACTGTGATATCTTATGACCTTTATATTTTTTGCAACCATTACTCCTAATATAGATGAAATGCCAGGGCTGGCAGGACAGAGCGGGTTAGGTTGCGGAAAGGGGCCAAAATGAGGTCTTCTCAGTTGCACTGAACATACAAACTTTATTTATGAGCACACAATATAACAACAAGGACGCAAAACACTTAATACTTTAATCGACCTCCTTTGATCAACTTTACATCGGCTGAAGGCCACTTCAGAATCCAAGACACGAAGCATAAGAAAAATTGAAATACAAGGTTCTTCTGGAGGTTTCACCAAATAATATTTTTATATCTTCAATCTAATCAGCTGAAGGCCTTAGGAATTTCATTTTAATGGAACTAGGCTTCAGGTCGCATGTTAAGCAATAAGAGGAGTTTCAATCGAAAGGTAGATCGCCTTAAAACATTTCATGCAAATTGGGCTGAAGGCTCGATTCAAAAGTATAACAATCTTACGCCTAAAGGACAAGAGATGAAGATTAATTGAAGAGATATTAAAACTCGGCTGAAGGCCGCTCACCAACAAATAATTTAACGACTTAAGCTCTAGAAAAAGAGTTTCAATTTTTAGGGGCAGAAGGCTGTATCTTAAAACATTTCCTATAAAATAAAGTATAACAATCTCATGCCTTAAGGGCAAGACAAGAACATTAATTTAAGAAATATTGACACTCGGCTGAAAGCCACACATCAACTAAATAACTCAAATCCAAACAGGGAGCCGCCTCGGGTGGCAGAGCGGTTCTAGGGGGTAAAGTCTGGAACCGCGTGACCGCTACGGTCGCAGGTTCGAAACCTGCCTCGGGCATGGATGTGTGTGATGTCTTTAGGTTAGTTAGGTTTAAGTAGTTCTAAGTTCTAGGGGACTGACTACCTTAGAAGTTAAGCCCCATAGTGCTCAGAGTCATTTTTTTTAACTAAACAGGGAAATGACTATATAACACACAAGGAACGGCACTCAGAAGTTTCCAAGGGTCGGCATGGGATTGTAACACAGAAAGCCCGTTTAGGTGAGACAGACAGCCTGTCCAACGACTTCTTCATCTGGAGGCAACCCAACCGACATACAGCTGACAGACCAATCAACCAAATCAGTTCCACTCCACGCTACCAGCAAAACGACTACAAGATTTCAATACACGACACACACAATATTGGCGCCCACAACGACCAACAACACCTCAGCTGTCGAACAGCAGGCCACGCTGGACAGTAACAATACTACAAGGAAAATACACTGCCTAAAATTACATCATCGACCAGGGCAGGTAACCTGAACGGCAACGGCAACAAGGCAGAAGATACCGCTGGTAAACTTCCATAACAGGGAATAAATTAAGTTAAATTTCACAGGAAGACGACTGGAATCTTAGCTGACTTAAATACACACACATTGGTACCGAGCGAGGTGGGGCAGTGGTTAGCACACTGGACTCGCATTCGGGAGGACGACGGTTCAATCCCGTCTCCAGCCATCCTGATTTAGGTTTTCCGTGATTTCCCTAAATCGTTTCAGGCAAATGCCGGGATGGTTCCTTTGAAAGGGCACGGCCGATTTCCTTCCCAATCCTTCCCTAACCCGAGCTTGCGCTCCGTCTCTAATGACCTCGTTGTCGACGGGACGTTAAACTCTAACCACCACACACATTGTTGCTACCGGGACTTTCACAAAAGCGACAATCTGGATCAAACAAAGAAATGTAAACACTTGAGGCTCGATAGTAATTTAAGTGAGGACTCAACTTTCATGTCCAAGATCGGTGGGCGACGAACTTTGTAGCACTCGCAAGCAGCACCTCACACTCCAACCGCGCGTGCATGCCGCCAGCAGCTCCAGGGCGACTCTGCGCGATGGGGGCTTGCTTGCTGGTCCACACCAAGCGACCGACGAGACTGCTGGTCCGTCTGCGACTGCTGCTCCGTCGCGACTGCACTGCTGGTCCGTATCCCACTCACTGACTCCCTGACACACAACGACCTGGAAATATACCGGTCGCTCCACAGATGGTACGACAGTGCGTTTATCGACACGCGCTGCTGCTGCCACTCACGGGCAAGTAAGGCAGGAATTTAGTGACGCCAGTAAATGGAATAAGAAAACGGGGCTGTACTACCATAACAGAAGATGACAAACAATTAATGGGGTGAACACAAGCCGTGCACGCTTCAATAGATATCTTTCAAGATCCTTTGCATTATCATTTTTGTACTCGACTAGTACTATGGATTGTAATAAACATAAGTAAAGGGTTATAAAAGTGAGGTTATGCTCTAACAAAATGAAACTCTTTAATGAAGACGAAAAGCCAAGGCACTCGTCATAGTATTTACAATATTTTCTAACCAGTGCAACCATTGACATCAAAATTTCTACATCATTTTATTAAACAGAAAGAATTGTGGGCTACATATATTTCAAATTACTAGAAACATTACTTGTAAAAATGAGGGCTTTTTTGTTAATAAATTAGGATTTATCACGAAGAAAAAATTGAGCATGAGTCACTTCCATTCAAAAGGTTACTGATTATGCAACATTACAGGTGTATGATATTATTGACCATCTACCAAAAGATATCTTCTAACGTTTGTCTCATCAACTCGGTCCGCTGTGAAGCAATTTCTGTGGCTGCTCTTAGCTAAATATGTCTTCATTGTCTAGCTGTTACGATGAATAATGGGCTCATTTTTCATTTCTGTGGCACAGTTAACAGATGCATTGTGATCATGAGGATCTTCGGTAATATAATTAAATAAACAATTTCACATTTTGAATATTATCAAATACCAGACAAAATTCTCGAAGTGATGCCCCGAACTGAGGTTATCATTAAGCGGAGTGTCAGAACTGCCTCCTTGATGCTTTTACCTTTCCAAAGCCATAACTGGTGGTTATCTAACAGATTCTCAGTCCATGATATTCTGGACTACATTTTATTTTATTTGAACAGATAATCGGTTTTGGCCACCATGCGCTCTTATATAGCGACACAGAGTCGTTAAGTCGTGTGTTAAACTGTGAAGCCGAAACCATCTACTTGTTCACAAAGTAAAATCAAAATCCTATCCAGAATGTGAACTTTACGAAAAATGTAATTCCTTTATTTAGCGGTGTATGAATTTGTCACCGTCACCAGAATGAGATTTTCACTCTGCAGCGGAGTGTGCGCTGATATGAAACTTCCTGGCAGATTAAAACTGTGTGCCCGACCGAGACTCGAACTCGGGTCACCGTCAGTTTCAGAAGAGAGTTAACGGTACAGCTCAACAGGCAGTTTTTAATATCAGGTAGGACATAATGTGAGACACGGAATTTGTTCACACATCTCCTCAAAATTATAACTGAACGATCCACATCTTTATTTGATGAATGAAATGCGTTATATCGGATGCTGATAGCTGCACGAGAATACAGGTTGTGTGCTCTTAGAAAATAATGAATAACCGTAAAATTTAGTAAATGTTGGCTTGTTATTGCTACCAGTCGTTAAACTGACGTTTACCTTCTAAAAAACTTAACGTACGCACATAAATGATTGTACTTTTCATGAAAGGATTGTTGGAGGAAGCAACTCTTTCGTGACAGTAGTTGGAATAATAGGACGTGCCGCGTGACTGTTGTGGTGTCTTCATCACTAAACGACTATCACGGAACCCGGAACCACGTACCATTTCCAGGTCCTCAATCTAGCGTCTTCAAGTGGCAACAAATATTTTATTTTCAACATTTCGCGTGATTTTTAACCCAATTTTAAAATTTAAAATGCTCTGATAATCTTCTCATTAAGAGATATAAGCTAATGTCAAAAGATTAACACCACGAGACAAGTATTTGGAACTATGTTTGTTATGAGCAAACGGCGAACAAATACCTGGACTTTAATCATCCTCTATTTCGTAATGAGCGCACCAAGCGATTTCAAACCTACTTTACACATAGCTTCAGACCTTTTTCTTACTGACATCCTCCACAAAATGGTAAAAGGAAAATTGTTTATCACTTACTACTTTTACACTGTATATGAAGTAAACCTTCGGTATCGGATGTGAAGTTTTAATTTATTACTTCTTCACTAACGACTCTACCTGCAGTAGAGTTTGCAGTCAGTAGTCACACACATCACTGAATTTACGTGCAAAATTGTATCATTGTACGGCACATACTTTAGAAGATAAGCTGTCATAAACACTCAGATGCATGAAAAAATATATTTTGACTTAAAATGGAGCGCAAACTCCCTAGACTATTTTCATCCAGTGATTCATAATATGAGCTGTTAACGACTTCCAACAAATCTGAATCGCCATTTCTAAACTATTTCTGCTTTATTGCTTAGCGTAATACACTGAAGCGCCAACGAAAATAGTATAGAAGCGCGTATTAAAATAAAGAGACATGTAAACAGGATGAATACGGCGCTGCGGTCGGCAACGCTTGTGTAAGACAGTAAGTGTCTGAGACAGTTTTTAGATCGTTACTGATGCTACAATGGAAGGTTATCTAGATTTAAGTGAGTTTGAACGTGATGTTATAGTCGGGCACGAGCGTTGGGACACAGCATCTCCGAGCGATGAAGTGGGGACTTTCCCGTACGACTATTTCACAACTGTACCATGAATATCGGGAATCCGGCAAAAGATCAAATCTTCGACGTAGCTGCGGCCGGACAAAAATCCTGCAAGAGCGGGACCAACGACGACTGATAAGAATCTTTCAGCGTGACAAGCGCAATCCATCCGCAATTTGCAGCAGATTGCAATGCTGGGCCATCGAGAAGTGTTAGCGTGTGAACGATTCAGCGAAATATCATCGATATGGGTTTTCATAGCCAAAGGTCCACTTGTGTACCCTTGATGGCCCCACGACAGAAAGCTCTACTTCTCGCCAGCCCCGCAAACAACGACATTGTGCTGTTGAAGACCGGAAACATGTTGTCTGGGCGGACAAGTCTCTTCTCAGATCGTATCGAGCGGATGGACGTGTACGGGTATGGAGACAACCTCATCTATCCACGAACCCTGCATGTCAGTAGGGGACTGTTGAAGCTGGTGGAGGCTCTGTAATGGTGTGGGGCGTGCGCAGTGGGAGTGATATGGGACTCCTTATACGAGTACGTTTAGATGGAAGCTGAGACGCACGTAAGCATCCTGTCTGATCATCTGCATCCATTCATGTCCATTGTGCATTCCAACGGACCTGGGCAATTCCAGCAGGACAATTTGACACACTACAAATCCACAATTGCTACGGAGTGGCTCCAGGAACAACCTTCTGAGTTTAAACACTTCCGATGGCCAGCAAACTCCCCAGATAAGAACATTATTGATCATATCCGTAATGCCTTGCAACGTGTTGTTCAGAAGAGATCTCCACCCCCTTGCACTCTTGCGGATTTATGGAAAGCCCTGCAGCATTCATGGTTTCAATGCCCTCCACCACAATTTAAGACATTAGTCGAGTTCATGCCACGCCGTGTTGCGAAACTTCTGCTTGTTGTCGGGGGCCGTACACGACATTAGACCGGTGTACCAGTTTCTTTGGCTCTTTGGTGTATATTTAACACACCAATGACAGATGTGAAGCTGTTTTAACTGTGGGAGTAAAATTCCGTAAAGAATCGGGGGGGGGGGGGGAGACAATTGAGCCACATTGTATCACTCCACTTCAACGCTGCCAGATATTGATTCCTCAAGCACCGCATAGGCATGTCTTTTCACGTGCCACAGTAGATATTTGTTTTTCGTTCTTTAGATTACAAACAGCGTGCCCACCATCAGCAAGTTCAACGCATCCATTTTGTCACTCAGGTGCTCTTAGCTTTATAAATAACAAACAAATAATTTAAGGAAAGTTTGTTTTGTTATTGTTAAGTTCAAAATTATAGCCCTCTTGCACCTGACTTAGTGTTACGGACATTATTTAATAAAATCGACAAATCGAAATCACTGGCCTAACCACCCGTACGCGCTCCAATATTTCTATATATCACTTGTTAATACAATGGCACCACCTGACGTCTACACGGCAAATTACAAGGTCTAGGGATGTTGTACTTTTACCTTTTATTAATTTGACAACCTATCTGGGAGCATTCTGTTTTATTAATGACCAAGCAAGTGGAGTTTCTTTAATATATTTACACTTTGATAATGTCGACGGCATTATGTCGACTGCACACGTGCGTGAACATATACACAAAGTGCCACGCCAATCTGAAGAAGACAGCACGATTCTGTCGATCTCAGCTTTCACAAAAAATATATGCCTATTAATTGTGAACCATGGCGGTTCGCTGCGAGTCGATTTCCGCATAAGGGGTAATAATCTTTGGTTGGCTGCCGAACGAAGGAGGAGATGGCGCTCGTCCGAAACGAGATGACCTGAGCTGCGGAGAGCGAAGTGGCCGGCCACCGGTGGGGTGGGGTAAAGTCCAGGCAAGGCAGATAGGAAAATCTAGTGCTTGAATATAAATGCGGGGACTGCTGCCATATTTTGCTGTGGGGCTGGCAGTGGACTGGAATGGTCACTGTCGTTGTCTGGATGCCGTGGATTTGCCGCACGTTGCCTTAGTATCTTTTCGCCTTTCCCTATGATGGTTTCTGGGCGGACTGGAGGCTGAAGAGAGCATCTATTTGGAAACCGGGGTTTAATACCTTGCTACAGTCTTAATCCATTCTTTGAGGTAGTTTCTGCTTCATTTGTGTGAGGCAGAAAGTGGCCTTTGAATTGCTGTGAGGTGTTTGCGCTAGGATATATTTGTAAATGTGTGTTTTGTGCGCTATTGCTTCTTAAGGCTCGTATGTGGGCAGCTTCACTTGCTGCTTACAGGACTTTTTCTTTATATAAGGAACAACGTCACGAGTGTAAGTCCCATGCTCTGGGATGCCTATTGTTACATTTTAGGATGCTTCAGTTGTGCCTACGGAGCTCCAGTATGACTAAATGTGCTTCACCGTGCGCTTGTGCGGGTTCATTTTCTGGATTAATTCTCCTATCCGTGTGCTGCGGGAGCGAGGCAAACTTTAAGCTAGAGGCACTTTGACCACTCTGTCGAGTATTTAAACATTAATGAATATCGATCTGTGAATACGCCTCCTCAGGGCTCTGAGCTGATTGTAGTTTTAAGGTTTTATGAAGTTTCTTTAATACCTGATTGGTAAGAAAGGTGTTAATTTGCGGTCGCCATTCAGGCGAAAAATGCTTAAGAGATGTTGTTTTGCTTTGATTAGTTGATACACGTCACTAAACTGGAGACGCACTTATGGTTAGATCGATTTGCTTGACATCCTTCTTAGTTCGGCCATAAGCAGCAAGAATGTAATGTTGTTTCAGTGTTACTGTACATACACAGTAGCTGTAAAACCTGTATTTCTGCTGTTTGCAGCTTATTTGGGCAATTGCTCGTAATCAAAGTTTGTACATTGGGTTTTGAGTGCCTAAGGTGGGCACGTGACATATGTTCATCAACTAATACAGGCGCATCGCCTGTCATGTTTGCAGTTCAAAGGTCTCGGGTAAAGCTTGGTCGGTCGCGTGTTTGTCCTGGCCTGGCTGCGCAGTCGATTGAGTCATCACGACTGCCTTCTGGATTGATTGGTCGGTTACACCGGCGCCTTGATATCCGGACAGACAATCCACACATCGCAAATATCAGCCAGTGTGTGTGTTCGTCGCAACGGGTCCCTATTCTGTAACTAGAACATACTGCTTCTAATTTGGAGCATCAACAGAGAAGCTAAGTTTCATTGAATTTGAAACCTTTGATAACTCCCTAATCGTTGTGGCCATGCTAAGGCAATTTTTTTTCTCTTTCAGTAAGCCTTGGCCTTTAGCAATTGTGGCTCAAATTATTGTGATCTTTGTGTAACAGATTATGTATTCTGTTGTGTTTTACTGACGAACAGATTTACAGGCTGTGTAACTAATTCCTTCTTTAGCTTAAAGGAGAGCGTGTATTTGCTCAGAATGTTGAATGCGTTTAAAATTTTCCTCCTAACCACATTTGGCGCATCTAATTGGTAATTGGTAGTAGAATCCTTTTAAATTATTTCAATTATTTAATGTTATATTTGTTTCTAGAATTTGTTTGTTGGGGCAATGAATTTAGTTGAAAAGATCACTCCTGGCCCAGTCTTTCCATTTTCGTTCTTTGTCGGCGTTCTTTTGGTCGTGAATTTCCTCATCATATTGCAAGATGCAGGTGTGCCAACACCTTCAGTTAACAGATATCACTGCACCGGGGTAGTAGGATTAACTCTTTAAAGCGCGAATATGGCAAGATGTTCTGATAAAAGTGTCTTTGTACCCGACACATGAGTTGCAAACCTACGAAGGGCGTTCAATAAGTAATGCAACACATCTTTCTTAGAATTCAGCTGTCCTTTATTTTGCACAATTCGCTAATTCTTTCGGTCAGTGACCATTATCCAGCTTAGCTTGAATTTTGACAATTGTTGGACTGCTGCATATTCCCACCTGAAAACATTCAACACGTCTTCCTCTCTGTTGAAAAATGGACATTCCCGCTTCAGCCCCTGTGGTAGCACGAAGTTCCTATAGGTAGCAGCGCTATACATCTGCCGTGTGTCACGCAGGTGTGTTCCAAACAATGATTTGTCTTTGAGTTATTAAGTTTCTTTTGGCGGAAAGGCAGAGCATCTCAGATATTCATAGGCGCTTGCAGAATGTCGAGAGACATCTGACAGTGATCAAAAGCACGGTGAGTCGTTGGGCGAGTCTTCCATCACCTTCGCAACAAGGTCGCACAAACATCTCTCTTGTGCCGGCCGGCCGCACACTGCTATGACTCCTGCAGGAATCTGAAGAAATGACTTCAGAGCATTCGTTACCACAAAACCGCAGACGTTCTCCATGACAGCGCAAGGGGTCATAAAAGTCTGCGCACTGGAGAGGCGCTCACAAAGCCTCATTCGATTGTTCTTCCTCCACGCTTCAGCCCGGATTTCGGACCTTCCGACTTCCATTTGTTTGGCCCACTCGGCTGGAGGCAGTACATGGATAATGGAGTGGTTATTGATGCGGCAAGACGTTGGCTCAGGCATCGACCAAAGAGAGCCTCCCAGTAAGGTGGCGTACAGCCGTTGCATTAAACAGACTTCATGACGAAAAACGGGGTTTTGTAGCCGAAAAGAGGGGAGGCGGCAGAAGGTAATAACATGAATAAACATGAATAACATGAATAAAACTAACCTGCTTTCAGTAAAGAGTAAGCTGCATTTGTTATTGAACGCCCATGGTATTTTCCTTCTTTTACATGCATAACTTAGCCCAAAATATACACGCGTTTTTCGTGGTATGACAGGAGAATTTTTCATTCTAGTTCCCAACTTTTACAAATTTTTTACATTTGACCGCTACAGCTTTGCAACCGATTTAGATTTCTCCTGGGCAGCGCCTTTAGACCATGTCGCCTATTTGGTGGCAACGGATAAAGCTTTCACAAAACAGCAGGACGAGGATTAAGTACATGTATTTTTCTACCTTCTTCCAAAATTTGAACTGATTCGCAGAAGTTTAAAAAACAGAAGTGGCGCAAGTAGAAAAAACGTGTTTTTAGCGCATGAAGTCCGAAAGGAGCTAGATTTCTGAAAGTGAGTTTTCTGTATCATCGTAAGAATGCATTTTTTTATTTATTTTACTTTAAAACATACGAACTACATTTAACTCGACATTAACCTATCGTATCTCGACAACAGATAAACATTATGGACAAAAAGTTTCATTTTGAGTTTATCCATTTATCTACGTTAGTGCAAAATTTGAACCGATTCGTACATGTATACAGCGTGGAAATGGGTGCTTCAGAAACCTCCCAGGAGTACGTGCTTTTTTCACGTATTTTCACGTAAAATTCAAGCGGTGCACATATAATTGGTGGCATTAGCTGAGAATTAGTTTCAGCCTAGTTGGCACCTTTTGCAAAAGGTATTAATCGATTAGCAGAATTTGCCGAGGTGCCAGCTCCGGTTCGTTGTTCACCCGCTTACTATACCGTGACATAGTTACTTTAACATAACCATCTAAATGGCCACTGGTGCGGGATGAATCAAAAATTTTTCAACCCGCGTTCGTAGCTCGTATGCGAACAGAGCACGAAGACCCCACCCATATAAACTGCGATCCTGGGCGGAGCCTTCTCAAAAATATTTGTTATTACAGAGCTTCTGCAGTGACTATGAGTTGCGACGCTTCCCTTCAGGAGGTTGGTCAGCTGCAACTATTAACACATGCCTTGAAATTCCAATGCACAAAACTGTTGTCAATGCAGGGTTACAAGATCCCCAAATGTATTGTAATCAGTCTCATACTCACTCGTCTCAAACAGCTATTAAAAATTTGCATTCTGGAACAGAGAAGTGGAAAAATGCCGTTTTATTGAAAAGAGGATAAACCATCACAGATATTGCCATTCTCTACTTCGTCTGAAAAGCCAGCCATGTTTTTGAGATTCGAAACAAGAAGACCTGTTGGCATTGTTTCGATTGCTTCCTCAACTGCACAGGGAGATTTACAGCGAACTTTGCAACCTTTGATGACAATAAAGGAGTTCTGTGAGAAACATAAGTCAATTGTGATTAACTTCGTTTCATGAATTTAATTTTGTCATTCTCTAATAAGAAAAACTCCGTCCGAACTGGCCATGAAGGCTCAACGGTACCCACCGGTCGCCGTGTCATCTTCAGCCCACAGGCGTCGCTTCATGCGGATATGGAGCGGCATGCGGTCAGCACACCGCTCTCCCGACCAAGTGTCAGTTTACGAGACCGGAGCCGCTACTTCTCAATCAAGTAGCTCCTCAGTTTGCCTCACAAGGGCTGAGAGCGACCCGATTGGCAACAGCACTCGGCAGAACAGATGTTCGCCCATCCAAGTGCTACCCCAGCCCGACAACGCTTAACTTCGGTAATCTGACGGGATCCGATGTTACCACTGCGATAAGGCCGTTGGCATTGTACAGTAAAGGTAAAACAAATAACAGACTGAATTTGTTGACTACAGTTCTAGCTGTTAAAATATTAGTACTGCATTCAGAACTTGTCATATATATATATATATATATATATATATATATATATATATATATATAAGACGCAGTGCCTTTGTGTTAAAGGCACCTGGAACAAGAACATTCTTACTGGCACTTAGAACCTGCGAGTTTCCGGTATGGCGCTTACAACGTACTTAATAAATAATTTTTTCCTAATTTGTCTCGTTATTTTTTGTAGTTTTTGGCAGTAAAACTCTGAGCTGTCAGACACCTTCTCCATTTTTCGGATTCGAATAATTTATGTACAGGTCAAATTTGAGATTTGACGTGTAGAACGTTTCCCATTTCCACTCTTCAACTGAAATTGTTACTGTTTTATTATAACCTATATATATTTTTTCCACAAACACCAACGACTTTCCAGAATGAAATTTTCACTCTGCAGCGGAGTGTGCGCTGATATGAAACATCCTGGCAAATTAAAACTGTGTGCCGGACCGAACTCGAACTCGGGACCTTTGCCTTTCGTGGGCAGGTGCCGTGCCAGCTTTTCTTTGTTTTTTTTCGGAATTGTTCGTTGCTTTTGGTCTGGGCGGACGTCACAAGACATCCGTTGAAGTTGGTCTTTGATTCCTTTACTCAGTTTTTTTTATTACAGAGAGCGAGTAGCCCCCTGACCGGACAACCAACTGAGCTACCCAATCACGACGCACGCACCGTCCTCGCAGCTTTAATTTCGCCAGTACCTCCTCTCCTACCTTCCAAACTTCACAGAACAAGGTGCGCAGGAGAGCTTCTGTAAAGTTTGGAAGGTAGGAGACGAGGTACCGGCAGAAGTAAAGCTATGAGGACTGTGCGTGCGTCGTGTTTGGGTAGCTCAGTTGGTAGAGCACTTGCCTGCGAAAGGCAAAGGTCTCGAGTTCGAGTCTCGGTCGGGCACACAGTTTTAATCTGCCAGGAAGTTTCACCAGCGACTTTGTCTTGCATCTAGTCGCAGGTGTCAATAATAAAGTACATGGCTAAAGAGGTGTCCTGCGTGCCCCTATGCATCTACATAGTCCTAAGCGTGGCATTTTGTTGTTTTCGCAAGGCGAGCTTTATCTTCGTAGTCACAAGTACTCCCTAACACATCTATTCATCTCTGACCTTCAAAGTGTACACCATGCGTCTGCTAGTCTCCACCAGCTCATGAATGAGACTGTTCATTTCTTCCATTCGCTGAACACGACTCCCATGTTGAATCTCAGTTAATCACCAAATGGTTAACACACTGAAACATTCCTTGCGTTTTAGAGATGATGTAACACGCTGTTTACATTTTAATAATCTGCAAAATGGGTGCTAATCCTAATCATGTGCTGCATTGATGGAATAATTTTCACTCTCGGAGGATTTGAAGGTCATTCTGTAAAGGCTATTTAGTATCTTCCAGTACCCAGGCGAAGAATTTAATTCGGCCCAAGGCCATTAAGAAAACACCCATGACTAGCATCTAAATCGTGTTATGGCGGCATTAGTAACACATAAGCTGTTGTTTCATAAATAAAATGATCATCATAATAGTTTTACAGTTTTATTAGTGCCGGAGTTTTAAGATTTTGCCTAAATTATTGGAAAGCGTCTATGTGTGACCGAAGAAGAGGTCTGATCGACAAAGTCACTACACAACTATTCGTAACTCCACCCACAACTCCCATTGCGCTAATAATGTATGCAATTGCACTTACCTGTTATATAAACAACCGTCCACTCTGGACTAGCCCACGATAGGGTGGCTTGCATTCCTTAACAACACTGATAGCTGTATAGTAAGTGCAATCTATAAGAAGGCAGAGGCATGTGCTAAAGGAAAGGGCCACGGGGGCGGGGTTGGCGATAGCCTTTTGGATGGATAAGTATTTACTGCATATCCAAGGGTCGTCCACGATCCTGATTCGTAAAAGTAAAAATCTACACCCTGCATTTGCTTATTGATTTAACCAAAAGTAACACTAAAGAGCTAAATAACAAAGTGGAAATACTAAGATCCGGCATGCCCACGCAGCGGCGAACTATATGATACAGTCGCATTTATTAGACGGCCGCCTATATTAGAAGTCAAAGTGCAAGAACCACTCGCCGCCGTTGGATAAGCAGCTGTAGCAGCAAGTCGTATACTCCTAGCTCACTCATTTCTTACATAGTTTAATTCTTAATTTCTTTGCGTGTTTTTGGTACTTGCATTGCTTAATTCATAAATTTCGGGCGTATTATAGTATTTGAGAGTTGTAGCATCGCGTTTTAGTACCTGAATAGTGTAAAATCGCGTAGTCTCCTTCCGCCGACGAGCAGTGTGTCAGCAGTGCGCAAGTAGCAGCATTACTGCATTTACTAGGCAATCTTCTTGTATTTTAATAACCGTTTAAATTTTGTCGATTTGTTTGCGCTCTCTGTAGATTAGTTCAAACATTCTTTGCATAACAGTTTTTAGCATGGATAGGGACTGCAACTGCTGTGTTCAGATGCAGGCTGAGTTGGCATCCCTTCGCTCCCAGCTACAGGCAGCGTTGGCTTCGGTCACAGCTTGAGGCTGTTGCCAATGGGCATCACTGTGGGGGTCCGGATGGGGGTTTGTCGGGGACGGCCAGCTCGTCCCACGCATCCCCCGATCGGACTACGACTGTGGCTGCCCGGGATACTGCCCACATTGACGCTGATCCCTCACCTGTGGTAGAGTGGGAGGTCGTCTCGAGGTGTGGCAGGGGCGAAAGACATTACGGAGGGCGGAACGGAAGGCCTCTCCAGTTTGTCAGACGAATCGGTTTCAGGCTCTGTCTCAGGCTGATACTGATCTTCGGCCTGACATGGCTGCTTGTCCTGTTCCAGAGGTTGCCCCTCAGTCTGCAAGATCCGGGCGGTCGCAGAGGGTGGGCTTACTGGTAGTTGGGAGCTCCAACGTCAGGCGCGTAATGGGGTCGCTTAGGGAAATGGCAGCAAGAGAGGGGAAGAAAACCAATGTGCACTCCGTGTGCAGACCGGGGGGGGGGGGGGGGGGAGTTATTCCAGATGTGGGAAAAGTCCTTCCGGATGCCATGAAGGGTGCAGGGTGCACCCATCTGCAGGTGGTCGCTAATGTCGGCACCAATGATGTGTGTCGCTATGGATCGGAGGAAATCCTCTCTGGATTCCGGCGGCTATCTGATTTGGTGAAGACTGCCAGTCTCGCTAGCGGGATGAAAGCAGAGCTCACCATCTGCAGCATCGTCGACAGGACTGACTGCGGACCTCTGGTACAGAGCCGAGTGGAGGGTCTGAATCAGAGGCTGAGACGGTTCTGCGACCATGGGGGCTGCAGATTCCTCGACTTGCGCCATAGGGTGGTGGGGTTTCGGGTTCCGCTGGTTAGGTCAGGAGTCCACTAGACGCAACAAGCGGCTACACGGGTAGCAGGGGTTGTGTGGCGTGGGCTGGGTGGTTTTTTAGGTTAGATGGCCTTGGGCAAGTACAGAAAGGGCAACAGCCTCAACGGGTACGGGGCAAAGTCAGGACATGCGGGGACCAAGCAGCAATCGGTATTGTAATTGTAAACTGTCGAAGCTGCGTTGGTAAAGTACCGGAACTTCAAGCTCTGATAGAAAGCACCGAAGCTGAAATCGTTATAGGTACAGAAAGCTGGCTGAAGCCTGAGATAAATTCTGCCGAAATTTTTACAAAGGTACAGGCAGTGTTTAGAAGGATAGATTGCATGCAACCGGTGGTGGAGTGTTCGTCGTCGTTAGTAGTTGTTTATCCTGTAGTGAAGTAGAAGTGGATAGTTCCTGTGAATTATTATGGGTGGAGGTTACACTCAACAACCGAGATAGGTTAATAATTGGCTCCTTTTACCGACCTCCCGACTCACCAGCATTAGCAAGTGTAATAGAAGGCAGATTTCAGACTACCTAACAGATCAAAACGAAAATTTCTGTTGCGACACTGACAATGTTGAGTGTTTATGGAAAAAGTTCAAGGCAATCGTAAAATGCGTTTTAGACAGGTACGTGCCGAGTAAAACTGTGAGGGACGGGAAAAACCCACCGTGGTACAACAACAAAGTTAGGAAACTACTGCGAAAGCAAAGAGAGCTTCACTCCAAGTTTAAACGCAGCCAAAACCTCTCAGACAAACAGAAGCTAAACGATGTCAAAGTTGGCGTAAGGAGGGCTATGCGTGAAGCGTTTAGTGAATTCGAAAGTAAAATTCTATGTACCGACTTGACAGAAAATCCTAGGAAGTTCTGGTCTTACGTTAAATGAGTAAGTGGCTCGAAACAGCATATCCAGACACTGCGGGATGATGATGGCATTGAAACAGAGGATGACACCCGTAAAGCTGAAATACTAAACATCTTTTTCCAAAGCTGTTTCACAGAGGTAGACCGCACTGCAGTTCCTTCTCTAAATCCTCGCACAAACGAAAAAATCGCTGACATCGAAATAAGTGTCCAAGGAATAGAAAAGCAACTGGAATCACTCAACAGAGGAAAGTCCACTGGACCTGACGGGATACCAATTCGATTCTACACAGAGTACGTGAAAGAACTTGCCCCCCTTCTAACAGCCGTATACCGCAAGTCTCTAGAGGAACGGAGGGTTGGAAAAGAGCACAGGTAGTCCCAGTCTTCAAGAAGGGTCGTCGAGCAGATGCGCAAAACTATAGACCTATATCTCTGACTTCGATCTGTTTTAGAATTTTAGAACATGTTTTTTGCTCGAGTATCATGTCGTTTTTGGAAACCCAGAATCTACTATGTAGGAATCAACTTGGATTACGGAAACAGCGATCGTGTGAGACCCAACTCGCTTTATTTGTTCATGAGACCCAGAAAATATTAGATACAGGCTCCCAGGTAGATGCTATTTTTCTTGACTTCCGGAAGGCGTTCGATACAGTTCCGCACTGTCGCCTGATCAACAAAGTAAGAGCCTACGGAATACCAGACCAGCTGTGTGGCTGGATTGAAGAGTTTTTAGCAAACAGAACACAGAATGTTGTTATCAATGGAGAGACGTCTACAGACGTTAAAGTAACCTCTGGCGTGCCACAGGGGAGTGTTATGGGACCATTGCTTTTCGCAATATGTATAAATGACCTAGTAGATAGTGTCGGAAGTTCCATGCGGCTTTTCGCGGATGATGCTGTAGTATACAGAGAAGTTTCAGCATTAGAAAATTGCAGCGAAATGCAGAAAGATCTGCAGCGGATAGGCACTTGGTGCAGGGAGTGGCAACTGTCCCTTAACATAGACAAATGTAATGTATTGCGAATACATAGAAAGAAGGATCCTTTATTGTATGATTATATGATAGCGGAACAAACACTGGTAGCAGTTACTTCTGTAAAATATCTGGGAATATGCGTGCGGAACGATTTGAAGTGGAATGATCTTATAAAATTAATTGTTGGTAAGGCGGGTACCAGGTTGAGATTCATTGGGAGAGTGCTTAGAAAATGTAGTCCATCAGCAAAGGAGGTGGCTTACAAAACACTCGTTCGACCTATACTTGAGTATTGCTCATCAGTGTGGGATCCGTACCAGATCGGGTTGACGGAGCAGATAGAGAAGATCCAAAGAAGAGCGGCGCGTTTCGTCACAGGGTTATTTGGTAACCGTGATAGCGGTACGGAGATGTTTAATAAACTCATGTGGCAGACTCTGCAAGAGAGGCGCTCTGCATCGCAGTGTAGCTTGCTCGCCAGGTTTCGAGAGGGTGCGTTTCTGGATGAGGTATGGAATATGTTGCTTCCCCCTACTTATACCTCCCGAGGAGATCACGAATGTAAAATTAGAGAGATTAGAGCGCGCACGGAGGCTTTCAGACAGTCGTTCTTCCCGCGAACCATACGCGACTGGAACGTAAAGTGCCCTCCGCCACACACCGTTGGGTGGCTTGCGGAGTATAAATGTAGATGTAGATGTAGACGGCACGTGAAAGCACAAGCGTTTGAGGGTATATCAAGAGTGTGGGATGGAGGGGCAGGTGGAAGGTGGGAGTCGTTGTCGTAATACGTAAACGGAGAGACTTACGTGACTTGCAAAAGAACATCATCATTGGCTTTCGGGCCAAGGGTGGAAGCATTTCCGAAACGACTAAGTTTGCAAACCGTTAGTGTGCCGTCGTGATTGAAATACACGCGCTTGGTAAAATTACGGTTCTCAAAACCGGCACTGATGGAAATGTGATGCACCACAGGTGATAGACGATTGGGGTGGATGACAGCTGCAGATGAACCAAGGGCTACCAACAGTGTCTCCTCATCGAACGTTCAGCGAACGTTGCTGCGTAGCGGGATTAGTCGAGCGGTCTAAAGCGCTGCTGTCACGGACTGTGCGGCTGGTGCCGCCGGAGGTTCGAGTCCTCCCTCGGGCTTGGGTATGTGTGTTTGTCCTTAGCATAATTTAGGTTAAGTAGTGTGTAAGCTTAGGGACTGGTGACCTTAGCAGTTAAGTCCAATAAGATTTCACACATACACGTTGCTGCGTATGGGCATCCGCAGTGGGCGCCTGGTTCATGCATCCAGCCTTAAATGACAAGATTACTGCACTCAGAAAACTAAACGTTTATCACAAAGCCTGCTAACGGATAGACAGTAGTAAAAACATAAATTCATTGCCCATAATCCGTTATGTACAGGGTAAGGCGTGATGGATCCACGTGAAAGTAGCGTAGGAGTTCAGCGTGAAAAGCCTCTTCATTCGATTGGGAGAATACACTACTATGATGAATCTATGGACACCCATTCATATGGTGATCCAAACTAATAGAACGAAAGTGGACAGCCCGCATTCACAACCGCAGTAAGTTAGGTTGGTGCATAAATTCATAGCGTTTTTCCATAAATTTACAGATACATATAACAGAGACTTTAGTCATCAATAATATATTTTCCTTCGCTATTTACAACAGTCTGCTTACGCTGGGTAACTTTTCGATTACCCGACTGTAGAAATCACGTGATTTTGAGGAGAAAAACTGTCCAAACCATGTCCGAAGCGCATTTTGATCGGGAAAGACACTACCTCAAGGTTGTTCGATAGAGAGCTGTAAATGTGAAAATCTGGGGACACAAGATTAAGTGAATGAGGTAGGTGCCGAAAGACGTCCCAACCAAATTCCCATATCAGTATAGCACAACGCTGGCGGTTATTATGGTAGAGTAGCATCACTTCCCGCAGTTCTCCTGATCGTTGTTCCTGAACTGCTTCAGCAAGACGTCTCAGTTGTCAACAGTAAATATCACCAACAGTTGTCACACCTCTGGGAAGCAATTCATAGTACACAACACGGTCGCGGTTCCACCAAATGCATAAGCCGCGCGGGGTACCTGACGGTC
The DNA here is from genome assembly GCF_023898315.1 of Schistocerca nitens. Taxonomy (NCBI): domain Eukaryota; kingdom Metazoa; phylum Arthropoda; class Insecta; order Orthoptera; family Acrididae; genus Schistocerca; species Schistocerca nitens. Next base: position 324,601,019 of record NC_064617.1, on the reverse strand, counting down.
TGGGGCGCCTTGTCACGGTTCGCGTGCCCCCCCCCCCCCCCCCCCGACGGAGGTTCGAGTCCTCCCTCGGGCATGAATGTGTGTGTTGTCCTTAGGTTAGTTAGATTTAAGTAGTTCTAAGTTCTAGGGGGCTGATGACCTCAGATATTAAGTCAGTGCTCAGAGCCATTTGAACCATAGGAACTTACCACCACCACCACCAGATGCATAGTATTATCTTGTGAATGTGCTCAGATCCTTGCACAGGGAGTTTCTGCTTTGTTTTGGCTTGAAACACCTTAATACAGATGCACATATTAATTTTTTTTTCTTTTATGTACTTTAAATATTGTATTTCGATTTTCTTGTACATTTTAAAAGATATTTTTCTGTGTAAAGAATGTTTATTGATGTATGTAAATAATAGTGTAAATAACCATAGTTTATACTGGAGTAGTGCTGGTTATGTACCAAAGAGTAAAAGCGCCCTGTGTAGCGGTGTCTCTGGATGCGAGTGATGTGACGTCAGAACATGTGCGCGGCGCCTGCACTTGACTTTGATGTGATGGGACGCGCGAGTTGCGTATTAAGCTAGTGTTTGGAGAAGTTTCAAATTAGCGGCATGATAGCAATTGACAGGCGTGGGCGGATGAAAAGGTAGCTCAATTCATATTCAGATCCTGCTCCGCTAATGGTAACTGCTTAGTAAATCTGTAGCCGCATACTTTGTCCGGATCTACTGCAGAATTGTTTACAAGGACTACGGTTACGGCTTCGTCGACTGTAAGAACGAGCATAACAAGTTCTCGATATTTAGAATTTTAACGACATTACCCAGTTATATTGATGAACTTTCAGTTTTAGTAATATTTGACGATGCTGCTGCTGATTCCGCATTTAACATTTGACGATGCCACTATGGCTGCAGTACATTAGGACATTGTTTTTATGAAACAGGTATGCCTCTTCATATTTAGTGCATACAAATGTAAATTTTCTCGGTACTACTTTTCAACGTGCTCTATGTATTGTTCTTAAGCTGTATACAGTTTGCGAGTGTATTTACATTTTTCCCATTTTTTCTGCAGATCTGATGATGGTCTTTAAAGACCGAAACCGGTAATCTGTTAAAAAAAAGATTGTGACCATAGACGTAAATTAAAGGAAACTTATTACATATACGGGTCACTGTGCTTTTTCGCGACGATGTCGCAGCTTGTGAAACTAGTGCCATGTCTGGCTGACGACAGAGCCAAAAGGCTCTGTAAACTGATGCAGCAAATCGGTACCGAGGTAATGAAGATTAAATTCAATAAGCAGTGTCTCTCAGCTGGGGTCACACCTAACTATGCCAAAGTGAAAATTAAACAGCGGTCAGCCCTCGCCTTATCAATTAAATCTAAAAGTGCGATCAACTGGGTTAGGGTCCAGATACGTTAATCATATAAGCATAAAGACTTGCTAAGTAGAGAAGCTTTCGACCTACATTTACAACTAAGTAACGAACTTTCTTGTAGCCAGTTTCAATTTCTGTCGAAAGAGATTACTAACAGAGTTAGGATTAATGTCGAGAAAATTACAGAGAGGCATAACAAAAAATTAGCTAAATTGATCAAACCTAAGAACGTACATTCTGTAAAAAGTAAGTATGGCATTGGATAACATCGTTTCCATCACAGGGTAGCTAATTTAACAAGTATTGTACTGAGTAGTGATGAAAATATGTTGCTGAATAAAGGTCTACAACATATCATCACTCCACATGTTAGTCAGGCTTATTAATTATATGTAAGCGAGTAATAGTTGAAACTAAAATGGTTTGTGAAGCGGCTGGGATGACGAAATTAGAAATTGCGGACACAGCTATTAAGGTTAATAAGGCGTTATCTGTTCCAAATAGTTCTAATAATATGGTTAATCACGAGAGCCGTATTTTAAAAGATCTTAATACCAAGTTAGACAAGGAGAAAGCAATGGTCATTCGTGCTGACAAGGGATACACGGCAGTTCTTATATATGAAGAGGATTACATTAAGAAAACTGAAGAATGTTTTGCAGAAAACGATACTATAGAAATTCACAAAGACCCAACTGATAAGTTTCAGACTAATTTGCGGCGAAAGATTGACAGCTCCCAGTTTCTTCTTAACGATTATGAAAAGAAATCGCTCAAAATGATGAATGTCAAACATCCCCAGCTCAGGTCTCAAGTTAAGATCCACAAAGATGGAAATCCGGTTCGTCCGATTGTTAATATGACATCATCATGCTATAAATTAAATAATTTCCTTAATAATGAACTTAAATCGGTTTACAGGTTCAATAATTATTTTGGGGTCATTAAAAGTGTTGAGCTAGCGAATGTAATTAATGATATACATATACCAAATAATGCGACTTTAGCATCCTTGGATATAAAAAATCGTTACAGTAATGTCCCAATTAAAGAAACTATTGACATTATTAAACGCAATCTCCTCTCCCACAACAAGATTATTGCTGCAGAGTGTACAGAACCAATTGAACTCCTAGATTTTGTTTTAGGTTACAATTTTTTTACCTTTAATGACAAAATCTATTATCAAAAGGACGGGCTTGGGATGGGTAATAGCCTAGCTGGCACTTTAGCAGACAATTTTACCAGTGATTTAGAATGCAAATTTTTTCTCAAGTATCCACAACTAAAAGATAAAACGATTTATCACAAACGGTACGTCGATGACATTTTATTACTGATAGAAGGTGACACCAGTGAGGTAAACATATTCACCCAAGCAATAGGTACCATGCACCCTAAAATACCTTTTACCACTGAAACAGAAGAAGATGACGCCATTAAGTACCTTGATCTCACTATGAAGAAAGTTAATAACAAACATAAGTTTTCGATTTTTAGGAAACCAACTTGTGCAGACAGTGTCATCAATGCCAGTTCATGGCATACTCCCCGATACAAAAAAGCTTTCTTCACTTCCATGGTTCACCGGCTCCTTCGTCTACCTTTAAACGAAATACGTAAAGAACCTAGCATTTTAAAGCAGATCGAATTAGCTAACGACGTCACGCGCCCCTACAATAGGCTAAAGAAACGTTTAACAAACAGCAGGCACACACACACCCACACACAAAAGAAACCGGCAAAGATAGAATAAAAACTATTCCTATGAAATTTAACAGCAAAATGTCCCTGCAAATACAAAAATGTTTTAAAAAGTCTGATGTCAGTTGTGGCTTTCAGGTCAATAACACCGTAAAACTACGAATAAAACATAAAACTGAAAAGGAACTATGACAAATGTGATGGCTCGGGAGTATACAGGATTGACTGAAGTAACTGTGACAAATATTATATAGGTCAAACAGGCCGCCCTTTTAAATTAAGGTTTGAAGAACACTCACAGCCACGAAACAAAACGGCCTTAGTACAGCATTTGTCTGATACTGGTCATTCCATACGGAGCATTGAGAATTGTATGCGTATTCTTCACCGGGTGGTAAAGGGCCGTACTCTTAACTTCTTAGAGCTTGAAATTTGTAAAGCACAAAATACAGAGCCAAGTAAACTGCTTAACTGTAAAATGATTTTGTACCCCATGCCTACTTTGCTTTATTTGACAATGTTTTACCCTAATCACTGCACGCCTCTGTTATATATAGTGTGTTTGCAAGTTCACCTAGTTTTGAGTGTATCACATATTTACTTCGTTTACATACCTTCTACGCATGACTCTAGTAGATTCTTGTTCCTTCTTTATTCATTTCATAGACTGCATTAATCAGATAATGTAGATCATCCACTGTTACGGAATTTTATCATTCTTTTCTTGCAACTGAGCACCGCAGGGAACGAGGGCCCTCTGCCGGTCACGTTCCTCCAACTACTTCCCGCCTGTGCGGATTCTGGCATTAGCGCTAACAGAGGGCGCTGATTATGTGCAGAACTATATTTTCTTTCATTTGTGGCACCTTTAGCGATTTGTTTTATGGTGTTTAATATTACCCGGTGCAATATCAATGGTGTTTAATATTTATGTCATTTTCTAGAATATTGGCACTAGAGCATATGTCAAGCACTGTTTTTTTAACTCATCGTCTTTTAACAATATTACTTTTGTCGTGTTCTTCTTTTTATTGCTTTTTAATACTGTAACACCTTTTAGACTTTATAAGCTTATTACAGACTTTAACTATTGTTTCCCCTTTTATTTTCGCTGTTTCAATTAATTATTGAAAACTAGTGTATGCTGCCATTAGCGACATCTGGCCAACTTGCAACACAAACATCTTGTGGCTACTGTACGGCAGCTTGTTTTAAACAGTAGTTTTACTGACAACATGACTTCTGCATCTGATGTGATTTATATGTATTTGACGATACTGGTGCTGATTCCGCGTTTAACGTTTGACATTGCCACTATGGCTGCAATACATTAGGACTTTGTATAATGAAACAGGTATGCCTCTTCATATTTAAAGCGCAAATATGTAAATTTTGTCAGCACTACTTTTCAATGTGCTCTTATGTGTTGTTCTTAATCTGTATATAGTTTGCGAGTGTATTTATATTTTTCCCATTTTTGCCGCAGATCGAGTGATGGTCTTTAAAGATTGAAACCGGTAATCTGTTAAACAAAAAAGATTGTGACCATAGACGTAAATTAAAGGAAATTACTACGAAAACTTACGAACTTTAACCTAATAATGATCCCAAATCGTCATTATTACCAAGTATGTCCCATGTCCATTCCTGTTACTGAAACAATCTGATTCTCGTTTATTTGAAAGGAAAAAAAAAACATCACAATTAATTTCATTGCCAGTTCGTTTCTATATTTTAATAAGTTTGAAATCGGAAGTAGAAGTATCTTTCAGTGCACCTCAGTAACTTCACTGTAAACATAAATATTGTTCCGAGGTCGATCGAAGTTATTTTTGCAGATCAAAAGTAAATTCGATTATCAGAAAGTAAATTGACAAAAAATTTTATTTCAAAGAAATTATTCATACTTGCTAAATTTACGTAAACTTGTAGAGCCGTTTTGTATGTGAACCTGATTCGTATTTCGACGTTGCAGTTCTGTTGATATTCGGTGGAAGTTCTTTTACTTAAATAATTCCAAATGCAATTGAAGTTTTTCTTCGTGTTTCATAGTCATTTCCTAAGTTAGCAAATGTGAGAAAATTATACTGTGAGTTTACGCAACTATTTAGCATAAAAGTAGGCAGTCTCCAATTAGTCAGTGTGAGATTCATTTACTCCAAATTCATTCCATTGCGTTTAATAACCAAATAGTAATAACTGAGGTTCTTACACATTATTTTGTGACGTGATTAGTTGCTGCAAACGTATATGTAGCCTTCTGTTGCCGCAAGTATTCAAATTATTCCAACTCTTTGCTGTTAACGATTTTAATTACTTAGCAAACACAAGTTCCCAGTTGGGCTGGAGATCGTATTTTATTTACTCCAGAAATATTAGTAAAATTTCTCGTTTTGAATTCCGAACTCTGTGGTACCGCTTTTAGTTGGAACAACACGTGTATGATTGTACAATTTTTGATAATTGAACTAAATTTAACTGAAAGTAGAGTAGGAATAAGTTGTTCTCGGATGACCTGTCGCTCACTAATCGGTGTTAAAATTTCCTTCAGAAACGATTGCCTTCCCAAATTTTACTTTCTGTTGCGCACCTAGCCGCATCTAAGGATTACGACAAAGAATTTCGAAAATCAGCCGCCAGTTTCATAGCAACCTCGCAATTAGTTACAGGGACGCGTAACAACTCGAACTCATGATTCGAAATCCGTTTCAAAGAAATAAATCTTCGTCTACATGTGCATGGCTACCCTGCAATTAAAGGTGTCTAGCAGAGGGTTCGTCGAAACACTTTCACGATATTTCCTTCTGTTCCATTCTCTAAAAGCACACCAGGGAAAAGCGAACACTTCAAACTTCCCGTAAGAGGCCTGATTTCTCTTATGGTGATCATTTCTCCCCTTATCGGTGAGTGTGAACAAAATATTTTCGCATTCGGAGGAGAACATGGTAAATCGAGATTTCACGAAAACATCTCAACGCAACTAACAACGTCTTTACTTTAATGATTGCCTTCCAATTAGTCTATCATACGTCACACTCACTCGCAATTTCGCGGAAATACAACAACAGCTGCCCGTCTTTCAACTATTTGGCAACATTCCGTCAAGCCTATCTGGTAAGGATCCCATATTGCACAGCAGTAGTAAAGCAGAGGACGGAAAAACGTAGTGTAGGCGGTCTGTTCAGAAGACCTGTTGCATCTACGTCTGCATAATACTCCGCAAGCTACCATATGGTGCGTGGCGGAGGGTACCTTTTACTACTACTAGTAATTTCCTTTCCTCTTCCCCACACAAATAGAACGAGGGAAAAAACGACTGTCTATAAGCCTATGTACGAGCACTAATCTCTGTTACTATCTTCGTGGTCCTTAGGCTGAATGTACATTAGCGGCAGCAGAACCGTTTTGCAGTCAGCCTCAAATGCCGGGTATCTAAACTTTCTCAACAGTGTTCTTCGAAAACCACGTCACCTTCCCTAAGTTGATTCCAATTTTGGGTTCACGAAGCATCTCCGTATTACCTGCGTGATGTTCAGACTTACAGGTAGCATGTGTAGCAGTTCGTATCTGGATTGCTTCGACATCTTCCTTACATCCGAGCTGCTGCGGATCCCAAACACTCGAAGAATACTCAAGAATGGGTCACATTAGAGTCTCTTCATTTTACCGTTTACAGATGGAACAATCTTTCCTAAGTTGCCTTTCGCTTTTCCTATTACAATCCTACAAGCCATACATGCTCATACCATTTCATATTGCTTTACAACGTTAGTCCTAGATATTTATTCGACGTGATCGTGTAACGCAACACACTAATAATACTGTATTCGAACATTATCGTTTTTTTTCCACTTATATGTATTAAACTACATTTTTCTACATTTAGGGCTAGCTGGCATTCATCACACAAACTAGAAATGTTGTCCAAGTTATCTTATATCCTCCTAAAGTTACTCATCTTCGACACCTTCCCGCGTCGTACACCTCAGACTCAACAACAAACAGCCGTAGACTGCTGCTTGCCTTGTTCATCAAATCATTTATGTATTCATATCATAACAGCGATCCTATCGCACTTACCTTGGTCCTATCGCACTTACGCCAGACGACATCCTTGTCTCTGAACACTCGCCGTCGAGACAACACTCTGGAGTCTGGGCTCTGTTACCTAAGATCCACGAGCCACTCACATATCAGCGAATCCAACCTACCCGCTCGTAATTTCGTTAACAGTCAGAGGTGTGTAACCTTGGCAAATTATTTACGGAAATCTGGGAATGTGGAATCCACATGTTGCACTTCATCCATAGTGCGCAACTTGAGTTTCGCATAAGCGATGGTTTCTAAAGCTGTGCTGATTTTTGGACAGAAGCTTTTCGCTCTCACCTTCTAAATGTTATGCCAGTAAAAACGAAACTAAACGGATTCGTTTTAGTACTCCTGTGGATGACCTCACACTTTATCAATATGCTAGCTTTAATTTAAGTTGTTCGCAACTGTAATTCCTAGGTATTTAATTGAATTTACGTCCTTCAAGTTTGTCTGATTTGTCATACAACCAAGATTTAACGGATTCCTGTTAGTACTGCGGTGGATGACCTCCTTTACCTCACCCTTTTCATTATTGGGGGTCAACTGATACTTTCCGGACCATAAAGTTTCTCTTATTCAAATGATTTTAAATGCGTTTGGTCTTCTGATGACTTTACTAGACGGTTAATGACAGTATCAGCTACAACCAGTCTCAGCCAGCTATTTACACTGTCTCCTAAATTGTTTGTAAAGATTATATAGTTTCACATGCGAAATAACAATGTAGGACGAATCATTCTTTACAACTGAGGGTGCAGATACCAACATGTTTGAACACGACCTAACTTAAAACTTCAAAACAGTAACACACCTTAAGGTAAAAGTTGCAAAAATACTACTGACGCAAGACTCAGAAAAGAACGTATTGGGCTGTGAAGAAATACAGGAAAGCATGACGCAATACATATTGGCAACGTATCATACAAGATATAATGAAGAAAGATGTACCTATATTTATTACTTCTGTAGATTTAGAGACAGATTTTGAAAATGTAGACTGAAATAATCTCTTCAACATTGTAAAGGTAGGAGGGATAAACTACAAGAGACAAATGGTTACCTACAACTTGCACGGAAACCAGAGTGAATTAAGAACAATTGCTTAACATAAAGAGAAGCAGAATTTGAGTGGGAGGTAATACAGGTTTGTAGCCTATTTCACTCTGCACATAGAGCAAGCAGTAAAGGAAAATAAAGAGAAATTAGAAAACTTAGACATAAGAAATAAAAACTGTAATATTTGCCGATAACATTGTAATTTTGTGATGGACAGCAAAGGACCTGGGACGTTCAAGTTCATTTGCGTAATGGATAGTGTACTGAAAAGAGGTTGTAGATGAGCACCAATGAAACAAGAGTATGTGAGTGGAGTCGAATTAAATTTGAGATAATCAAACGAGGAAATGGGGCACTGAATGTAATATGTGAGTTCTTTTACTTGGCCATAAAAAACCAACTTGTGGAGAGGTAGTAAAAGTAGTTTCTGAAAAAGAGATACGTGTAAACTTGGAATTTAAATTCATTGTGCCTATAAAATTATGTAGCATGTAGCGCACCACATGCCAATTTTCTTTTATGGCCTGCAGCCTCCATGGTGATGCATTTTTGGCGGCCAGCCGTATATTACGTGTCTGCCTCTTTCAGTTTTCCGCCATTCCTCCTTTCACCGTTAACCGAAATTACAAAAAATAAATTCTTTATAATTAGTCATTTAACTTAAAACTGTAAATCACAGCGCTTTTTATGGTCTTTGATTCATCATCAAATGTCAGTTTATATTCTTTGTTAAACAGCATTATTTTCGGGAAAGCATTGTTCTAAATTCTAAAGGTAACAGATACTATTGTTGGAATATTATACCTTTACTGTCTTCTCAACCATTGAATTAGCTACAGAATAGATTTCCCGACGAAACAGTCCTAAACTATGTATATAGGTTCTCTTAACGCTGGAGAAAAATATTCGAAACGAATCATTATAAATAAATACTAAACTTTAGTGAATGGTAACAAAATGTTATTTTTTTCTTATTTATACTTATCATGGAGGCAGAATGGCAAAAGCTGGTTTACGTGTCAGGCTCTGAGCAAATTGTTTACTGATGCCACAGATTAGGTTTCTCCTTTTGTGACGTCAGCTTTTTTGTAGTGTTCAACTCAAAATCGTCAGAAACTCTTTTATGGAGTTAAAACGCGATCTGTCAAAAATATGTCTTCTGATACCATTCACAGCACGAAAAAAATAGCCTAATAGGCTTTATGGAAATTATGAACTTGCTATAACTTGAGATTGCATCAGCTCGTTACATGTACTCCACTAAAGCGAACGAAAATCGTATCGAGGGCGTAGAGCAGCGGATGACAGAAGCTGCCAAAGAAGTCCACAGGATCAGCATGGGCACGAGGAAGATGGAGAAGAGCCTCCTTCTGGATCTGGAAGGATAGCTGTATGACCCAGGAATTGCTGACTATAGGTACGTTTAACTACAAAAAATGTAACCCAAAACTTAAACCGCGTTTCTCTAGAAACCATATTTTTCAAATTGGCGTTAAATGCATCTTGAGAACGGTACACATGACTTTAATCTGAATTTGATGTCGGTATTTTAAACTGAATTTTCTATACGCGTACGTAGCCGTTTTGCAATATCTTTAAAAGTCTTTTTATCGGAGCACGCTTTTGTCTTTATTTTGTGGGCAAAGAAAATGACGTTTGTTTCAACACATCACCATTTTCTTAGAACTTAATATTTTTCAACTATCGCAGGTATTATACTGAAAATAAACAAAATTATATTTTTAAAGATCCAATAGGAGGCTTTGGGAATTCCCGCCGATGACCAATATTCCGTTTGCAAGGGGTCCTTCCAACTGATGCTACAGCTACAGGGAGTGTTCGATGTGTAAAAATAATTTCTTAAAGACTAAATTATAAGGAATAAAACTATCATCAGATTTGACATTACTTTTTATTTAATTAAAAAAAAACTAACGAAAATCACTTATTTTTCACACATTCAAAGTGGACCACTCGCTTAAGGGAAGTCGTTTTCCTGCATAAGTTACTTTTATTTTTGAATAGTCAGTTCAATTCATGCTTAAGGTGTTAGCTAATTTCGTCCCCTTGGGCATTTTAAATCTACCTTTGATATTTGTATCACAGTAAAAAACTGTAATCGTATACAACCTTGTGAAACCAGTTTCATCTGTTATATGCAATGTTCCAATAACTTTCATGGATGACGTTGTTGACGTTGCCACCTGACGTCATTCCCAAAAGTTATCTGAATGTATACCGTCTTATATTCCACTCATCTGTGTTGAGGAAGCAACTTAGATGGACCACTTAATAACGGTATCTTACGCTCATGGTAGTTACATGCCAAAAGAGAAATACTACCATTACACAGGTCAAGTCATTGTACCAATAAAAATCACGTTAATTTTTTAAGGGAGGATATTTTTCAATCACCACTTTCCTCGACTATCCGATGCATCACCTGTTCATTTCATGTCTTACTTAATTTCTTCATTTAATTTTTGACATCCTTCCACTTTATTTTCCGCGATTTTAATGGTCTGAAAAAATGTTTTTATTCAAGCTTACGTACTCAGGTATTTCATCCTTAGTTCTATTTCAGTGTTATATAACACTGTTTAGTTCATTGAAGCTTTTATCAACTTCATCACATCTTTCTATTCAGTGGCCGGCCGGTGTGGGCGAGCGGTTCTAGGCACTTCAGTCTGGAGCCGCGCGACTGCTACGGTCGCAGGTTCGAATTCTGCCTCGGGCATGGATGTTTGTGATGTCCTTAGGTTAGTTAGGTTTAAGCAGTTCTAAGTTCTAGGGGACAGATGACATCAGATGTTAAGTCCCATAGTGCTCAGAATCATTTGAACCATTTTTTCTATTTAGTGTGGATTCCAGAAAAAGGGCAATATTTTTGGTTTTCAGCTACAGTATTTCACAGTTTTTGTGTGAAAACTATCAACTATCTAAAGATATCAGTCGAGTCACAAGTTGAAGTGGTTCAATGGTGATCTCAGTGAACATTTTTACAGGAATTCTCATGAATCAAACAAATAAAATTGCTTCCAAAATGGACTTATAGAATTTAATTGTAAATCAGGCATGTTGAAAAGTAGGTTTCAGATTTCATAGTGTCATTAAGGTTAATGTTTTTTAGCTCTCTAATGACCATCAATTAAAACGTAGGAATGCTACACACTGACAGCCATAAACCCGTTACATATATTTTGTGGATTTGCCCCCATGTAATGTTTTGTGGTTTCTGAGTGGATGAGGAGAGGGTGGTATGATAGGTTGGTGGGCGGTTTCCTCACACTACGAAACAAAATGCACACGTGGTTAAAATAAACTTTATTACAGAAACCAATTAAGTATATAACTTCAATGGTGTCCAATCTGAGGTTCTGTGGTTAACAGCCATCCAATAACATGTACTAATTTTTGAATCTTGTCCGTGTCCATATCACAAATGCAGTGTAGAGTCAAAGAAACTGGTACAACTGCCCAGTATCGTGTAGGACCCCCGCGAGCACGTAGTAAGGCCCCAACATGACGAGGCATGGACTCGACTAATGTCTGAAATAGTCCTGGAGGGAACTGACACCAGGAATCCTGCAGAGCTGTCCATAAATCCATTAGAGTATGAGGGGTGGAGACCTCTTCTCAACAGCACATTGCAAGACATCCCAGATATGCTCTATAATGTTCATGTCTGGAGAGTTGGTGGCCAGCGGTAGAGTGTTCCTCGAGCCACTCTGTGTGAATTCTGGACGTGTGGGGTGTCGTGTTGTCCTGCTGGAATTCCCAAGTCCGTCGGAATGCGCAATTGACATGCAGGTTATCAGACACCTACTTATGTGTCACCTGTGAGAGTAGTATGTAGACATATCAGGGGTCCCATGTCACTCCAACTGGCCACACCCTTCACCATTACAGAGCTTCCACCAGCTTGAACTGTCCCCTTCTGGCATGCGAAGTCCATGGATTCATGAGGCTGTCTCCATACTCGTACACGTCCATCCGCTCGATAAAATTTGAAACGAGACTCGTCCGACCAGGCATCATGTTTCCAGTCATAAACAATCCAGTGTCGGTGTTGACGGGCCCACGCGAGGCGTAAAGCCTGGTCTCGAGCAGTCATTAACGTTACACGAGTGGACCTTCGGCTTCGAAAGCCCATATCGATGATGTTTCGTTGAATGGTTGGCACGCTAACACTTGTTGATGGCTCAGCATTGAAATCTGCATTAATTTGCGGAAGGGTTTCACTTCTGTCTCGCTAAACAATTTTCTTTAGTCGTCGTTGTTCGTGTTCTTCCAGGATATTTTTCCACCCGCAGCGATGTCGGTGATTTGACGTTTTGCCTGATTCGTGATATTCAAGGTACACTCGTGAAATAGTCGTACGTGAAAATTCGCACTTCATCGCTATCTCGGTAATTCTACATCCTATCACTCGTGCGACGACTACAACACCACGCTGAAACTCAGTCAAATCTTGATAACCTGCAACTGTAGCAGCAGTAACCGAACTAAAAACTGCGCCAGACACTTCTTGTCTTATAGACAATTCCGACCACAACATCGTATTCTGCCTGTTTACATATATTTGTATTTGAATACGCATGCTTATACCACTTTCTTTGGGGCTTCAGTGTATATACAACAACTAACGTTTCCTCACACTCCGTTCATCATAAGAATAAACCTGATGTAAATAAACACAAAAGCGATTATTGGTCAGAAACCGTAACACACATATAAAGGTGCTGTTACGCTTTCGGAAGTAGGTCCTAGTTATGTATTAGTTACATTATTACTAAGATACTTTAAATGAAACTTTAAGATATTGAAATGTATTAACGGCCATCAATGTTTTTCTTAATCACGCTTTAGCTACGTAGTTTTTATTTCAACCATGTACACTCACTGCCTCTTCATTGTTGTGCTCTGATTTTCGCGTAGTTAATACGGGAGTATGGAAGTGGCTGAGGCCGCTTCCTGTTCCGTAGTGAAACACGCTTGTGGAACACGATTAAAAAGTGCCGAGAAATAGGATGTTATTAATGTTTGTCATAAATTTACAAAGATAATCGGCTCTGAAGCTTTCCGAGGGAATGTATTAGGTACATTTATTCACAGGTGCGGATTCGATTTATAGCTAGTTCTGCTTAGAGCGCCGAGCGGGAAGGCTCTTCTTTATTACATCTGCCGCAGCATCGCTTGTGTGGAGTTTACCTCATTAGTGTTGTTCCGTCTGCCAAGTGAGTCGCAGCGCCTCCGCTCCGCGTTTATTGTCTGTTGGTGTCCGTCTACTTGCAGCGGCTTCGGCCGCTCCGCTATGACTACCATGATTTCCACGTGTATTCGACGAAAAGGTACTGTGAGCCTTACTTTCGATAAAACAACGCGACACGTGCAGCCCTGGTCTCTAGAAATCTACGATTGGCTTGTCGATACAATTCATGTGAACTCCGATCTGGTCCACGCCGCTTATTTTGATACTGACGAGGGTGTTTTACGTGAAAATTATTGATCCCCTTCACGTTGAAAGATCACTGTCACGACATGGTTCTGAAGTCCCGTTCAGGCAGGGCGGTAGTTCCGTTATTATGGTTCAAATGGCTCTCAGCACTATGGGACTTAACTGCTGAGGTCATCAGTTCCCTAGAACTTAGAAGTACTTAAAACTAACTAACCTAAGGACGTCACCCACATCCATGCCCAAGGCAGGATTCGAACCTGCGACCTTAGCGGTCGCGCGGTTCCAGACTGTAGCGCCTAGAACCGCTCGGCTACCCCGGCCGGCTCCGTTATTATGGTACCACTCGCAAATGCTGAAATCGAATATACCAATGTGACACGTTGACTTCTTATGGTAACGTGAAAAACGTCCGACGTGAAGGCTGGTATACTCAACACAGATTACCGTCTTATAGGAGAATTCGTTCCTTGGTAACGCATATCAAACGCAATATACCATCACATTTAAAAGGGTCTGATTACCGCGTCCGTGTCATGTATATTGGTCAAGAGGGAACCTGCTTCCTATGTAATGAAAGTGGACACGTTTGGTCTACTTGTCCGCGGAGAGTTTCTTTTTATTAAACCCGTCATTAGTTCAGCGTCGCAAGTTGACGGTTACTGATCTTGTTCCTTCTACTACCGCCTTCGGCCCTACTTCTGCTTCGGATTATAATGAACAAACAGTCAGTTCTGATAACCGTGTCAATGGATTTCCGCCTTTACCTCTGCTACAGGTTCAGAAACCTATTGGACTCCGGACAGAACTTATAACGGCGACAAGCAAGCGACGTCGCACTCAGGATGGTGATAGTGAGGATTTGGCTGTACCTTCTGAGCCAACCGAGTCCGCATCGATTAAGTCCTCCTGTCCGTGGTACAGTGAGTGGCGAAGAAGTTATCTCCAGCATCCCTCCTGCTCGCGAAGTGGCTCTGAGCCGTGCGCGGCTAGTGTTCATGCAGTTTATTGCTTGGCGTCTTGTCACTGTGGTCATGACATCTCGTTTCTTATTCGATTTACTGGCATGTCTAAGTTGCTGGCTTGCCTGCCCGTGAGTGGCAGCAGCAGCGCTTATCGATACGAGTACTGTGGTACTCTCTTTGGAGAGGCCGCTATTATAGCCGGGTCGCATTGCGTGGAGTGAAAGTGACGAACGGCCATCAGTTCGTTTGGGGTGCTGCAGCGAAACCTGGACGTTTAAGTTGAGTGAAGAGTTAACTGCTAATGCAGCCTCGACTATTCTCAACTCTCGCCTTTGGTCGGCGGGTTGTTGCTCCCAGGACCGCTGAGCCTGCGGCAATGAGTGAAGTGTTTCGAGGCGGTGAAATATTGCAGCCCTCTTCCTCTATTTGTTACTCGTCATTGAATTTAGTATTATTCTTATTGGTGACGTGCAATCAGCGGTATTTTCTGCCTTGTGGCCGCTAACGCCCCAGTTACCTGCCCCGGAGATTAGCGTACTTTCCCGGCCGTGTACCCTTCCTCGTCGTGTTGACGCTGTCCGACACGGTGTATAGCTCTACAGCCTCTTGTATTCTACTGTAAATATTTTTTTGGGGAGGTCTACCTTAGTTCTAGTGTTTCCTCCCACCTTGGGTGTTTTCTGAAGAGGTAGTGCTGCCTGTCTCTTCGCCCTTACCTAAAAATGTTCCATCGTTGTACCGGTGATCGGAAGTTAGGCGGATTGGTTAGGCAGTCAGTCGGCGCTTAAGTTGCCCTACTTAAGTTGCCATCCTGTTACGTGAGTACAACTCTTGGCTACCTGTCTCACCTTACCTAATGTTTGGGTTACCTTCCCAGGCCGACCCTTGGAACACTTGCTGAGAACCGCTTGGCCTGATTCCTTAGATTGTGATGTTATTTTAAGGTTATTCATAATTTTCTGATTATTGTTGTTATGGCCTTCAGCCGAGGAATAATTTCACTTCTTCAGTGATACAGTAAGGTTTTTTTATAGCAAACTTGTTTTAAGAGCAAGGTATTTATATTAAAAGTGCTGTTTGGAATTGTTCTTTTGACTTCTAATTTACGCCTTCAGCCGTTTGTGATTTGAAGTTGTGTGTGACCTTCAGCCAAGCAACAATTTCACTTCTTTCACAATAATGCCTTCAGATGTGTTACAATAAGTTTTTTTTAAAAAACTTGTTTTAAAAGCAACATCTTTGTTGAGATGTGTGCTATAAGAAATTGTTTCCCTGACTTCTAATTCACGCCTTCAGCAGTTTGTTATTTGAATTTGTTTGTGGCCTTCAGCCGAGTAATATTTTCACTTCTTTATAATAAGTCCTTCAGCCGTGTAACAGTTGTTATAAAACGAAGTATTTATATTAATATGTGCTATTGGGAATTATTCTTCTGACTTTGTTGTTTGAGGTTATTGTTGGTAGCCTTCGGCCCCAAAATTGTGGAATTTTTTTCCTGTGATAAGGCCTTCAACCGTTATACAATCAACTGTGGTTTTTTTAGCAGGTTGTTTTAACGTTTTAATTTCCTTAAAT
Organism: Schistocerca nitens; assembly: GCF_023898315.1. Classification (NCBI taxonomy): domain Eukaryota; kingdom Metazoa; phylum Arthropoda; class Insecta; order Orthoptera; family Acrididae; genus Schistocerca; species Schistocerca nitens. The sequence continues at coordinate 324,584,797 of NC_064617.1, read as the reverse complement.
AAGGTTTACGTGTTTGTTGTGCAACCGAGAGTAACTGATTACGGCCCCATCCTGAGAAACCAGCTCTCAGGCTCCTTCTGAACTGCCTGTATGTGAAGAGGGAGCGGACTCCCCCCCCCCTCCCCTTCCCCTTCGTGTTTGTGTCTCCCGTACAGTCTGAGACGATGCAATGTCCTCCTGTTCCTTCATCTTCAACCGCCGACGGTTTCCTGCATTTGCCAGCTACAGCAACTCCCTAGGAGAAGAAAATTAGCGACCAAGTACCACCAATTGTATTGGTATTTCCACAGAATTCTTCCGCCTTAGTGACTGGGACTACATTATATGACTCTAGTTCTTGGGGGGGGGGGGGGGGAGGAAGCCGTGCCTGTGACCCCTCCCACGCCTCCGTGTGCAGAGGCCGCCATCCCACGTAGCCAACAGAAACAGCGTATTCAACCTGACTATGAGGTGGTACCTAAGAAATCTAAGAAAAAAGGTTTCGATGGCGGGGGTCCTGGTCCTCCGATGTCTGATTCATCTGTGGATTCCGCCATGGACTTTGACTCTCAGCTTTCTACATAATTCTACTCGGAGATTCCGTACATCCGTGTCCAGCTGTGATCAATGATCCAAGCCTACACGTTACTTTCCTTAAATGTTAATCGTGTGGAATGAGAATTGCGTTTGCCTTCGCTGCGTCAGTTCATTTACGATTCATGTGCCGACATAATTTTCTTACAGGAGGTGCTATTTAATAATATCTCCTTACCTGGTTTTCGTATGATGTTTAATGTAGCACCCGAATATTCTACGGGGACCACCTTATTCTTTCGCGAAGGCATTCCTAATGCTGGGGTGGAAATGTTGGATTCTGACAGGGGCATCGGTTGTCAAATTTCTAATCTTACCTTGGTTCTTTTATATGCCCCTTCTGGCACTGGTCGCGCAGTGACTCGTTCGCGTTGTTATGAAGAGGATATTGTTTATCTGTTGCGTAAGAGTCCTCCGGGTATTCTGTTGGGTGATGACTGTGTATTGCGTCCTGCGGATCAATCTCCTAATTTTAATTTCTGTCGCGAATTACATGAATTGGTCCGCTGCTGACGCCTAAAACACGTCTGGATATGTAAGTACCCGACATTAGTTAATTTACCCACTTTACTGCTAGTTATAGTAGCAGGTTAGACAGATTGTACTCATCGGACTGCCTGAGTGTTAGTATTCGTAACGTTGAAGTTACCCCAGCTTCCTTTACGGATGCCGGCCAGGGTGGCCGAGCGGTTCTAGGCGCTACAGTCTGGAACCGCGCGACTGCTACGGTCGCAGGTTCGAATCCTGCCTCGGACATGGATGTGTGTGACGTCCTTAGGTTAGTTAGGTTTAAGTAGTTCTAAGTTCTAGGCGACTGATGACCTAAGCTGTTAAGTCCCATAGTGCTCAGAGCCATTTGAACCATTTTTTTCCTTTACGGATCACTGTGATGTGGTCCTAACTCTCCCTGTTGAACGACAACCAGTCAAATTGTTTCGCCCTCCGTGGATGCTAAACGTCGATCACATCGCTGACCCCTCTCTCGATGACGTGATGCTCGTCGTGTGGGAGCTTACTCTACAGTCCACTGGGAAACACTTTTCCACCCTTGACTGGTGGACACAGCTAGCGAAACTAAGGCTGAGACAAATTTTGATACGTTTCTGTGCTGCCAAAGCGTGAGACTTTCAGAGAACTTAAGAATTCCATCCTGCGTGAACTTTATGCTGATTCGGATCACGCCCCTCTGCAAATTGCAGAAGTTAGGAGTGTAAGGCAAAATTGTTAACCTTAAATAGAATACAAATGGAAGGTTTGAAAATCCGATCGAAGCCGCGTTCATTGGTGACGAAAGAACTGACTTCCTTATATCATTTGTTTCGGCGTCAGACCCGACGCCGGCGCGCTTGTATTCATTCTCTCACGATAAATGATGGACGTATCGTAATAGCGCAAGCTGGTATAGTGCGTATCTTACACCAGTACTATGTAGACATATACGATATCGAGGAGTCCAGTGAAACCTTTTGCGACCCGCTTGTCAGCATCTTGGATACGACAATTACACCTGAAGGCAATGAAACGCTGTTAGCTGCCTTTCAGTCTGAGGAAGTTTACAAAATTATTGTGGGATCGCCTTCTCAGAAGTCCCCGTATCTAGATGGACTTCAAAAGGAATTTTACTTGCGATTTTGGCCGTTGTTGGGTGCTACCTTTGCCTCCATTTTGAATGAAGTGTTACAGGACACAGTAGTGCCGCCTTCGTTCACAGTAGTGCCGCCTTCGTTCGATACGCACTGGACCGGCTACCCCTGATCACTTTCGCCTACTTACTTTGTTAAACTTTGATTATAAGACTGTGGCGAGAGCAGTTAATAGTAGGATGTCGGCTCTGATGGATACGATTGTTGCAAACATCAAAGTTGCGTAACTGGTAGTACCATTCTTACTTCTATAGTCGAGAGTCGTGACGCGGTTTCGGTTGCTGCTGTAATGTCCGTCCCTCGTGCCCTTGCTTTTATATATTTCAGTAAGGCATTTGCTCGTGTTAATCACGACTTTCTGCTTCGGATTCCGGAGGCAGTTGGTTTCACTGTTGACACGCGGCGAGTGCTCTCAGATCTGTTTACGGGTATTTCGGCCTCGGTGGTTGTTAATGGCCAACTGACGCCCCCAATAAATATCCGTAGGGGAGTGCCTCAAGGAAGCCCGCTGTGAATGACTTTGTTTGTGTTGTCTCTGGAGCCCCTACTTCGGATGCTAGCATCCCAGATGACAGGTTGGTCGCTTTCCGGCGGGACTATAGCTGTTCCTGCATACGCGTATGACGTGATGGTCCTACTTCGCAATCCTGCTGAGATACCTCGACTGAAGGCTGTCATCGATGATTTTTGTCGGAGTTCAGGTGCAAAACTTAATGAAGGTAAATTCAAGCTTCTTCCCTTGCGAGGTTTCGATGGGTTACTGCGGTGGATCGGCATTCGTCTCTCGGTATCTTCATTGATCGTTGTCCACTCAAAATGGCGGTGCTCAACTGGAAGTCTGTTACGGAAAAAATTCAGGGAGCGATATTAGACCATGAAAGGATTCCTCTTACTCTGCTCCAGAAAGTCCGAATACTGGATACATATGTCTTATGCAAAACTTATTACGAGGCCCAAGTTTATCCACTTCCCTTGATGACAGCGAAGAAACTGCAACAATTGTCTGGTAGTTTCTTATGGAAAGAGGTGATCTCGAAACCTCGCTCCTTTGGGAGACTGGACCTGACTGATATAAGCAGGGAGTCGCAGATGCTATATGTGCGTCGTACTATTTTGACGATGACTCAATAAACTCACACATTCACGTCTCATTTATTTCTCTGTGTCCGTCCTGCTAGTCTTGAACACGCAATTGATGTTAGTCACATAAATTGTAAGTTAAAACACATTCGTGACTTCTAACTTTCAGTGAGCTATTTGGGGGCTGACATCATATGGAGACTGGTCAACAGCATGAAATTCCTACAGACTCGTATGGAAGTAGTCTTGCCCGAACCTCGTTGAAAGAGACTCGCCGCAAACAACCCGGACGAAAGTTTGGTTCACTATGAGTCATCCGATTTTACCGATGTGCGTAGCGTCCTCGTGTTACAAGGTATTAACGAACTTGATTCCAACGAACGACCGAGTTTTCCATGTTGGGCTTCGTGACACGGATTTATGTAGTCGTTGTACGTCTCCTGATAAGATACGACATCGCCTTACTTGTGGAGGTCATAAAGCAAACTGGTCTTGGACCAGGACACAATTGGCCTTCCTTACTCGATCCTCTGAAACTGCCTAAACTACGGACATCATACTGCGCACAGATTCGTATTTCTTTCCACGACTGAAAACCCATACCGTTATGTGGTTCCTGGGACATTTCGTTAATTATGTAGTAGAAGGCGAGGGTGACGATCTCATGAACTTCATGCAGTACATGATTACGCCCTATTGGACATACTCGCGAATGCGTCGATACCGAGCCCTCTTCGACAACATGTTAAATCTTGTTTTCCGTCGGCAAGGCGTTGGTTAATTTAATTTGTTCTGATAAGTGTTTTTTGTGTTTTTTCCCATCTGATCTGCTTCGGCTTGTCCTCTCCTGGTTTCCCTGTTCGTTTTGTTTTGTGTTTTGACTCAGCATCGCTCCAGTTCTATTGTCAAATGTGTATCGATGAAGTATAGATCCACGTGAGCGACTACAGTCGTTAGTTTTTCTTAGTTTACTTGGAATTTTTCGTAGTTTGCTAATTCGAATGTAATCTTGTTTCGTTTTCCTACTACTTTTAGATTACATTACGAAATATAAAAATGTATAAAAAATTAAAAAATTAAAAATTACTAAGAAACCATATAAATATAATTGTGAAACATGTCTTGTGAGCTCGGTGGTAGTGTGTCGGCTACGTTCTCGGGTTTTTTCTTTCATGTATTGTTCTGTTTTATTTACTTTTCTGTTTTCTTCCTTTTGATGCTTGTATTACATGATGATATGACTATGGACTACTGAAGTGTCATGGTAGTAGCAAGTCATTCTGAAAATAAAGAAATAGTGGAATTAGTAGCGTAGTCGTTTAGCAACTGATTGCAATTCATGGTTCATTGGTTCAAGCCTCGCCCATGTCAAATCTTTTTCTCGTTCAACCTAAAATACCTACATCTCGTAATTGTAAAATTCATCATAACTTCCGATGAATAATGCACGTCTTCTTTTTTGTAATTACAAATTGCACGCCAAATTCCTGTTTTCATTTCAAATATAAATTTTCAACTACCGATATTTTATGAAACACTGTTAATGAAGGTTGGTTAAATTAAGGAAACGTAACAATTTAATTTTTAAGGCAAAAATGAAAAACCAAATACTCTTTATTTGGACTACGTCCATTGTTTTAACCACAGGTGATATGTGTCGTAGAAACATGAAAAATATTATATTGACAGAATCGAGCACACCATACAAATTCTGCATTTTTACATTTGCCACTGTATCCTTACTATAGGAACCCAAGAGAACTGATCTGGAACCAAGTTAAGGGATTTGGTCCGAGAAACTACAAGACTATTAAGCTGCCAGATGTACTGGAACCAACGCACGCAGCATTTTCACATGTCACTGCCGAACGCTGGCGAGATATAGAGCGGCAAGTCATAAAAGAAGAGGCGGAAACGCAGGGCCTGGGTGGCTTCGGGGATTCTGTTGTCGATCTAGTCGTTATCAGTGTAGCAGATGGCAATTCTAGAACTGAAATGTGTGTCTCGGAATCGAATAAGAAAAGAGTTAAGAGATACCAGACGACTATAATTAATACCTTCAGTGGCTTCAGTATTCAACAGTACGGTGAAATACCTGCAGTAGCTTTTGCATCCCACATAGTTCACTCAGAAAAATTACCCTCCGTTTAACTTAGAAATTGTTTTTAATTAGAATACTATGTCATAAGATAACGAGACCATTTTATACTTTCCGTCTGGTCACCTAAGAAGCGCGCGGTAGTGCTGGAGTTTTGCAGTATATTACTTTATTCTCTTTAAAAATTAAATGACATTCGAAGCAATAATGTTTCTTGGCCAGTCTCTTTTTACGTCCAAACTACAACTGCTCACATCATTGCAGGTTAGTTGGACCACTAGTTGGCCAGTCCTGTCCAAGTTTAATGCACCAACAAAGCTGTTATCCCGCCCATTGTCGGTTGGTATATGTGCGTGTAACACAGCATAAAAGGTATCCTTATGATCGTGCTTCACTGTACTGGTCACAGCTTGGCTTCAGCTACACGTGAAACGAAATCCAAAGAGAGTCAAGCAAACGCGGAAGAATACACGGTGTAATGTTTACATCAGGTTTATTCTTCTGATGCAAAGAGTATAGATGAAGTGGGAGGCGACGACTATCGCTGTGGGAGACTGGAGCACAGTGCGGTGTATTTAGGTGCAATCGTAATGAGTCCTGATGCGACTTACTGAGGTACTGGGATTGAGGCAGCTCGGTCGGCGGCGGCGGCCTGAATGCGTGCTGCCCAGGGGGCGTGTAGCCTGGGGTAGTGTCGGAAGCTCGTATCATTACGCAGAACAGTTTTACCGTCTGGCAAGCGGAAGACGAAACTCTTGCTCGACCACTATTCGGAATATCAGCGGAAAATAAGAATAGTTACTCAAGATAACTAGTAATCTAAACCGCAGAGAATCCACGATTTAGAACAAGAAATAATTTGAGTTCAGTGACGATATCGCCCGATAGGTCGTTGGTGTGATGAGTGTCCAAGTACCACTCGGAGGCCAAGTGAGTGAGGCCGGACACCAGCCTGAGCTCAGCTCTGTGGTTGCCCACTCATTAACGCCGACTTTCGAAATGGGAGCCGCTCCTCCTCATTACAGAGGCTCTTCTATTTGCTCTCACCAGGCTGAGTGGATCGTGTTCCAGGTAAATATTTGTCTCGATGCTACAGCTGAGTGTACAGCCGTCTCATCGGGGCAGTCGGACACCATGAATGCTTAGTGACCAAGTTAGAGTGGCACTTAAACTACGTCCACTTCATATTGCCAACATGTGTTATTGCCTGATACTGTTATCTTCTTCGGTCCTACAGCAGGTTTGGTGTAGTTCTTCCTGCTAGTCAAGCCAGCTCATACTTGATTAATTCATGCAGCATATATCCATCTGAACCTTTTTACTGGATTCAAACTTTGGGTCCTCTCTACAATTTTACCTCCTTGGCCTCTTCCCCCGCTCACACACTTCCTCCATTACGAAAATTACAGTTTCTGGCTGCATCAGGATATGTACCATCATCCGATCCTTCAGTCGAGTTGCGCTATAAAATTTTTTCTCCTATATTCCGTTCAGTACTTCATTAGCTATCCAATCGACCTGTCTCCAGCATTCATTTGAAGCACTAAATTTTTAGACGCTACCTTTCTCCTTCGTACTGTTTAGCGTCCATCGTTTACTTTATACGGCTCCAATCCAATGTAACACCTACAGGAAAACTTTCTAACATTTGAATTTAAATACAATGTTAACAAACATCTCATATTCAGGAACACTTTCCTATGCTTCGCAGCTCGTCAGTTATTTTTCTGTCCAAATAGCAGAACTTACGAACTACATTCAGTGACTCTTTTCCCCATCTAATTCTTTCGGCATAGCCTGACTAAATTCGACTGCTCTTCTCAACCCTTGCTTTGTTGACTTTCACTTACGAACTCTTTTTCAGAAGACTGCTTATTTCGCAAACTGATCTTGCAGGTCTTCGCTGTTTATGACACAACTGAAGTGTTACCGGAAAATCTCATACTTTTTGTTTCTTCTCTCTGACCTTTCCTAACTTATCTTTGTTTTCCTGTAATACTTGCTCGGTGTAACTCAATAACAACCATCTACATTATGTATAAGAAAAGATTACACTGCGCTTTTCTCAGTCAGAAATTACATTCCAGTGTTGGTTGTTTGCGAGGCGATAGTTTTATGCCTTCCGTAAGAAGCAGAAATTGTGTCCCCGCAGTTGTCGAAATTCAACAAGGAAAATATTTCATGAAGTATTTCTTACAAATCTGTCACAGCTGCAGTATGTACTGCCTGATTTTAATGACAGCCATGTGAAACTGGCAATACACACATCAAACAATGACGGTAGGTAAGTGTCACAATATTGGATGGTTCAAATGGCTCTGAGTACTATGGGACTTAACATCTGAGGTCATCAGTCCCCTAGAACTTAGAACTACTTAAACCTAACTAACCTAAGGACATCATACACATCCATACCCGAAGCAGGATTCGAACCTGCGAACGTAGCGGTCGCGCGGTTCCAAACTGAAACGCCTAGAACCACTCGGCCACAACGACCGGCACACAATATTGGATGCTCACTATACAGGTCATAATCAAAACTTCTATAATGTGCATATGTATATTACGACATTCATCTAAGGTCGCTGTGTGATGCATGTATTGGTAATTTTAGTTGACTGTCATTAATATTAACCACTCTCAGTGCAGCCTGAATAGGTCAGGCTTGGGAATGAACCAGTGGGCTCTAAACTAGCCGCCAAAATATATGACTACATCTGTGACAGTTTCGTAACGAACACGAACACTAATAAAACGGTTGTTGACCCCACCTAAACAAAATGCTGAAATTGCAAGAAAGGAAATTATTGTTGCCTATTATAGCTGTGGTCTGTCCATCCGACGTATTACTGTTTCAATTTGATTGGGATCTCACGACTATCATCTGAATACGAAATCTATAGATTCATAACAGTCACGCCCAAATCGTGCATGATATCAACGGCCCCAAGTGACTAGCGCTGGAGAGGACAGACGTAACATTCACTCCGCCGTACAGCATCGTAAAGACACGCCAAATATCTTCAATAAGGAAATGGTCTTGTTTTCAGCAACAAAAAAAATGGTTCAAATGGCTCTGAGCACTATGGGACTCAGCATCTTAGGTCATAAGTCCCCTAGAACTTAGAACTACTTAAACCTAACTAACCTAAGGACATCACACACACCCATGCCCGAGGCAGGATTCGAACCTGCGACCGTAGCAGTCCCGCGGTTCCGGACTGCAGCGCCAGAACCGCTAGACCGCCGCGGCCGGCTTTTCAGCAACAGAAGTAGTCACACAGACAGTGAGACGACGACTGGAGTATCAAGAACACTCGGCCAGGCAGACATTGCTGTGGCTTCACTTGATGAGGCAGCACAGAGAGGCTTGTCGCCAGTGGTGCACCCAGCTACAATACTGGAAACAGGTTTATTTTCTGGCTCTGTAACCGTCGAATGTGGCGTCTTCCATCGAATCATCCAATGTGCTAATGGTCACATTTTTGTGGTTGTGAATCGCGTTCTCCTGTTCGCTGTACAGAACCCTGGTGTAGCTCGTTGCGTGTGGGAACGTGCTCGTTGGCATTATTTGTTGTCCAGAACAGCTCTGGACATGATTTAGAAAACTACTGATGTGGCTGACCTAAGGCAAGCTGGCTGTCTTAGTATACGAGCACGGTAGCTCCAGTCTTGTTGGTCTGCTGTATTTAATCTGAGTTTGGTGATAAATTGGATGATTGTTATTTACCTACAAACCATTTTTACTCTATTCAGGCTTAATCTTGTTCATGACACAGCTATATTTTCCATGCATGGACAATGCAGGATTTATAAATTTTATTTAATAAATTTGTTTTACTATGTTGCACTCCATCTTCAGGCCACGAGTGGCCTACTGGGATCATCCGACCGCCGTGTCATCCTCAAGGAGGATGCGGATAGCATGGACGTGGGGTCAGCACACCGCCCTCCCGGTCGTTATGATGATATTCTTGACCGAAGCCGCTACTATTCGGTCGAGTAGCTCCTCAATTGGTATCACGAGGCTGAAATATGGCAACAGCGCATGGCGGCCTGGATTGTCAAGCCATCCAAGTGCCGACCACGACCGACAGCGCTTAACTTCGGTGATCTCACGGGAACCGGTGTATCCACTGCGGCAAGGCCGTTGCCTTTACTATGTTTCCTTTTCGTAAATTATTGTTGTTGCATTTTATAATTGCTAAGGAAGTTATGGCGGCATATTCGCTTTCCTATTTTAAATTGCTTTGCCTTAAATTCGTTGAACGAGAGTTCTGAATATTTTTTTCTTTTAATAGGAGTTTTATGAAATACAAGTGTAAAGTGTTTTGAACAAAAGTGTCGCAGCCACCGTATCCTAACCCTCCCACTCAGTTATCACATATCAGTTTTGTTATGTTATGTTGAGTGACTGTGAGTGAGTAAGCTATTGTATGTGCAATAAAGTCACCTACCATCATGTGTCCGCCTGTTCTGGTTACAAAGCTTGTGATGTGCCCCCCCCCCCTCCCTTTCACCGTCCAACTACCACAATGTACTCCATCGTGGCACACGCAGCTTAGCTGCCGAGTGGTGAGACAAAGCCCTGGGCATAGCACGCATCTATTTATCTTGCTTTCGAAGTAGGTATTCATTATACAATGCGTATATTATGCAGCAAATTTAATAGTTTTAGGTCATGGTTTAGTTTCAATTACGTAACTTACGTAAAACGAACGGTTTCATTCCCTGCTTATTTCTCTTATCGATAGATATTCTCTCTTATGGTTCATGCAATCTCCATATCAGATTTCACAGGAATCTATTCAGCAGTTTAGTCTTGAAAAAGTAACAGATAGAGCTACTTTCGCAGTTATAATATTAGTCTGAATGTGTGGCTTGAACTCGTTGAGGACTGTATAATCATCGAATTCATTACCTTGAGTTGGACACTAATGTGACAAAGATCATAGGGTAGCGATATGAACATGTACAGATGGCGGTAGTGGCGCATACACAACGTATAAAAAGGGTAGGACGTTGGTGGAGGTGTCATTTGTACTCAGGTGATTATGACAGCACGACGGGAATTGATCGATTCTGAAATCGGAATGGTAACTGCTGACAGATGAATGGGACATTTCATTTCGGAAATCGTTAGGGAGTTCGATATTCCGAGAGCCACAATGTCACGAGGTCGAGAGAACCACACATCAGATATTACGTCTCACCAAAGACAACGCAGTGGCCGACGAACCTAACTTAACGATGGAGAGCAGCGGCGTTGGCGTAGAGTTGTCACTGCTAATAGACAAGCAACACTACGTGAGATAACCGCTTATATTAAAGTAAGACGTATGGTGAACGTATCCGTTAGAACAGTGCGACGGAATTGGGCGACCGATGCAAGTAACTCTGTAAACAGCGCATCACTTGCAGCGCCTCTCACGTGCTCGTGGCCACATCGCTTGGACGCTAGACGACTGGAAAATCGTGGCCTGGTGAGAGAAGCCCTGGTTTCAACTGGTAAGAGCTGATTGTAGGTTTAGAGTGTAGCGCAGTCCTCACGAAGACACAGACCCAAGTTTCCAACAACTTACTGTGCAAGTTTGTGGTGGCTGCATAATGGTGTGGGCTGCGTTTACATGAAATGGACTGGTTAACCCGGAGACCATTTGCAGCCATCCATGGTCGTCATGTTTCCAAACAAGAATGGAACTTTTATGAATGCCAATGCGCCACGCACCGCACCACAACTATTTAGGATTGGTTTGAGCAACTATCTGGACAGTTCGAGCGAATGATTTGGACAACCAGATCGCCCGACATGAATCCCCCTCGAAAATTTTTGGGACATAAGCGAGAGATTAGTTCATGTGACAAATCCAGTGCTGGTAACAGTTGTTGCGGACGGCTACAGACGCAGCATGGCTCAGTATTTCTGCAGGGGTCTTCTGACAACTTGCTGAGTCCGCTACGCGTATAGTTGCTGGACTAAGCCAGAAAAAATGAGGTCCGAGTTCATATTGCGAGCTACCCCATGACTTCTATCACCCCTGTTTATTACATAGAAGAAATCGACCCATAAATTCACATGATCAAATATTATAAATTTCAAAAGTCAAAAAATAAATAGCCGTCTCAAAGAGCCAATATTAATACCCTAATTCATGTAATACTTTTAAAATCAATAAATCTCCTAGACTGCAGACTTTCTGAAGTAGCCTATGTTCTTAAATCGATTTAAATGTTTAGTTGCGGAAACGTAAAAGACAGCTACTTACGCAAATACAATATTAAGGATGGATGAAAATTAAGTATATTATTTTTAAGACCTTCCTGGCGTTGCAATTACACACACCAAAAAAAGTTTTGCATCGCCCAGTTCCCAGAACTTCTGAAGATAGACGTTGACTGTGGACATTGTATCACAGACACAGTCCCTTTTACTGTTCAAAGATGTCACTAAACACGTCCAAAGATGTAAACCACCATGCATGAGCAGTGCCTATTAGACGGAGGGGGTCCGACAACCGATCAGTTGCAGTCATTCCACGAGGAAGGAGGTACACGTCTCGAGTAGTCTGTAGTTCAACCATGCCTAGACAGTCAATACTGCTGTTCGATCGCGTCCGCATTGTTACTCTGTGTCAAGAAGGGCTCTCAGCAACGGAAGTGTCCAGGCGTCTCTGAGTGAACCAAAGCGATGTTGTTCTGACAAGGAGGAGATACAGAGAGACAGGAACTGTCGATGAAATGCCTCGCTCAGTCCGTTCAAGGGCTGCTACTGCCGTGGATGACCACTACCTGCGGATTATGGCTCGGAGGAACCCTCACAGCAACACCAACATATTGAATAATGCTTTTCGTACAGCCACAGGACATCGTGTTACGGATCAAACTGTGCTCAATAGGCATCATGATGCTCAACTTCACTCCCGACGTCCATGGCAAAGTCCATCTTTGCAATGAAGAAACCTTGCAGCGCGGTACAGATGGGGCCAACAACATGCCGAATGGATCGCTCAGGATTGACATCACGTTTTCTTCACCGATGAGTGTCACGTATGTCTTCAACCAGACAGTCGTCGGAGACGTGTTTGGAGGCAACCCGGCTAGGCTGAACCCCATAGACACACTGTCGAGTGAGTGCAGAAAGGTGGAGGTTCCCGGATGCTTTGGGATGGCATTATGTGGGGCCGACGTACGCCGCTGGTGGTCATGGAAGACGCCGCAACGGCTGTACGATACGTGAATGCCATCCTTCGACCGATAGTGCAACCACATCGGCAACATACTGGAGAGGCATTCGTCTTCATGGACGACAGTTCGGACCCCCATCGTGCACATCTTGTGAATGACTTCCTTCAGGATAACGACGTCACGCGACTAGAGTCACCAGTATGTTCTCCAGACATGAACCCTATCCAACATGCCTGGGATAGACTGAAAAGGGATCTTAACGGACGAAGTGAACCACCAACGACTCTGAAGGATCTACGCCGAATCGCCTTTGAGGAGTGGGACAATCTGGACCAGTAGTGCCTTGATGATCTTGTGGATAGCATGCCACTACGAATACAGGCATGCATCAGTGCAAGAGGACGTGCTAGAGGTACCGGTGTGTACAGCAATCTGGACCACCACCTCTGGAGGTCTCGCTGTATGGTGGTACAACATGCAATGTGTGGTTTTCATGAGCAATAAAAATGGCGGAAATGATGTTTATGTTGATCTCTATTTCAATTTTCTGCACAGGTTACGGAACTCTCAGAATCGAGGTAATGCAAAAGTGTGTATAAAGGCCAACAGTGCATAGCTCGTAAAACAGATTGTGCATTGTTCTGGCAGCAGCTGTGTAGATATGAAATGGTGTTCAAAATAGGGGAAGAGGTGGATGACTATATGAAACCAGTAACATGTCTGATAATTTCTCTTTGTTTAGTCTTATTGATCTTTTAATTTGATTTAGCTGACAATTCCGCAATTCTAAGGAATGATATAAGTAAGAGAGGAAAAGGAAAGAGAAGTAAAACAGTTTTCATTTTCTGCTCTGAATGCATTTGCTACGACCAACGGTGATACAGCCGCACGCTCGCCTCAGACGCTAACAGTCCCGACACACGCGTTTGGCGGGACAGTTCACATGGCAGCACTTGCGATAACGTTTCTCCGTTCTCGCCCGAAATCGGATAATCCGTCCAGGCTCTGGAAGGAGATGTCAGAAGCAGAGCCGCTCTGCGTTCCTAACTTTCCCCTGACTCCCTCTCTCCTTGCCACCGCACACCGCCGACGCGATGAATATTCATAGCACTGACAGTTTAAATTAACAAACGGAAACCCATTCAGCTTTTGTTATTAGCGGATTCCGTGTTCGCCGCTCCCGCGCCGCCGGCCTGGGTTCGTGTTGTCAGATAATTGTGCAGTCACCATCGGAATTCCGCTGGAGGCGAAGGGAACAGTCGCCGCGCCTGTTCTGAAAGGGCGACGAGGCGAAAATCAGGAACAGTGTTTCCCTCTTGCAGCAGAAGGCATGTCACACGTGCTATGTTAGACAACCCAGACACGTAACTCTTTCTGGAATTCTCTCGAGCTCAGCAGACCGTGGAACGTTCGTGATATTTTCCACAAAATCTATATTGAGACAGTTTTTCGTCCTTCGCCATCGACTTACAATTGTTACGGATTATATATCAAAAAATTTCCGCTGTGTGAAGTAAAAAATCGTACTTCCACAAAAGCATCATTTTAAGCTTCCATAAAAAAGTAGAAAGGTTTATTCGTTCAGAAAATTAGGTAAAAATGCAGTAGTGTCATATCGCAAAGAAGTACTTGAAACTTTTAGCTAGGGACATGTGCATGAGGAGGAACTATGGCTCAAGTTTAAAATAGCTGACTTTACACAGGAGGGATATATGCCTAATAGAACAATTGATGATTGGAGAGATTATCCATAGTATACAGTCGAGAAACTTCTAAATAAGAGACTACTGCATTATATATATGAAAGAAAACATTGGGCTACAGATACAGGGAATCTGAAATAAATGTGTTTGGCTGTCAACAAAGCAATGTGTGAAGTCTGCAATGACCACCGTGGCAGAGTATTGTCGAAAGATCTTGCACAAAACTCAAGGAAATTTTGGTTTTTTAAAAAGACTGCTAGTGGCACCAACGTTAGAGACCAGTCACAAGACAGGAACTTAGACTAGCAAAGCAAAACGAGAAACGCTTACGTCTGTTTATAAATGTTCCATCGCGAAGGAAAATCAGGACTATAGCCCGAATTTAATCCTCGTACCATTTAAAAGATTGAAAGAGGTAATAATGTCGGTGCCGTTGAGAAAAATTTGTAAATAGTAAATGTAAACAAAGCCCCAGGGCCCTATGAGATCTCCACCCACTTTGCGCCTGAATTAGCCCCTTTTCTACCCATTCTTTATCGTAGATCCCTCGAACAAAAAATCGAACCAAGTGGCGGAAGAGGGCAAAGATCAAACCTGTCTACAGGAAGGGTAGTAGGAGTAAGCCACAAAACTACCGTCCAATGCCCTTCATATACATTTGTAGTAGAGTCTTACAACATATTCTGAGCTGCAATATAATAAGGTGTCTCGAAAAGGACGAGCCATTAGATGACAATCAACATAGAAATTGAAAACATAGAGCATGTGAAACAGGCCTCGCACTTTTCAGGCATTAAACCCTAATGCCACGTATCAAGGAAGTCAGAGGGAAGCAGTATTTCTCGATTTTAAAAAGCATTTGACTCACTACCACACCTACGCTTATAACGCTTAATAACGAGCATCAAAACCGATTCAGGGATTAGTGAACACAGGGTTGACATAGCGAGATTGAATATTGTAATTCCCAAATTCTCCAAAAATAAGCGAAAAATATACCTATTCAAAAACGCAGATAAAAATTCACTTGTCGCCTTCCTGAGAGACAACCTCCACTCATTCCAAATTAATAATATAAGTGTAGACCAGCCGTGGCTTAAATTACAAGAAATAGTATCGGCAGCAATTGAGAGATTTATACCACATAAATTAACAAACGACGGAGCTGATCCTCCTTGGTACACAAAACGGGTTTGTACACTACTGCAGAAACAAGGAAACAAACATGTCAAATTGAAACAGACGCAAAATCTCCAAGATTGGCGATCTTTTACAGAAGCTCGAAATTCAGCGCGGACTTCAATACGTGATGCTTATAACAGTTTCCACAACGAAACTTTGTCTCGAAACCTGGCAGAAAATCCAGAGAGATTCTAGTCGTATGTGAAGTATGTTAGCGGCAAGAAACAGTCAATGCCTTGTCTGCGCGATAGCAATGGAGATACTATCGAAGACAGTGCTGCCAAAGCAGAGTTACTAAACACAGCCTTCCGAAATGCCTTCACAAAAGAAGACGAAGTAAATATTCCAGAATTCGAATCGAGAACAGCTGCCAACATGAAAACTTAGAACTAAATATCCTCGGAGTAGTGAATCAACTTAAATCACTTAATAAAAGCAAGTCTTCTGGTCCAGGCTGTATACCAATTTGGTTCCTTTCGGAGTATGCTGATACATTAGCTCCATACTTGAAAATCATATACAACCGTTCGCTCGACGAAAGATCCGTACCCAATGACTGGCAAGTTGCACAGGTCACACAGTATCCAAGAAAGGTAGTAGGAGTAATCCACTAAATTACAGGCCCATATCATTAACGTCGATATGCAGCAGGATTTTGGAACATGTATTGTGTTCGAACATGATGAATTACCTCGAAGAAAACGGTCTATTGACACACAGTCAACATGGGCTTAAAAAACATCCTTCTTGTGAAACACAACTTGTTCTTTACTCACATGAAGTGTTGAGTGCTATTGAGAAGTGATTTCAGATCGATTCCGTATTTCTGGATTTCCGGAAGGCTTTTGACACTGTACCACACAAGCGGCTCGTAGTTAAATTGCGTGCTTATGGAATAACCATCAAACCAGTCTCGGGACTGAAGACCAGAACAACAACAACATGGAATAACGTCTCAGTTATGTGACTGGATTTGTGATTTCGTGTCAGAGAGGTCACAGTTCGTAGTAATTGAAGGAAAGCCGTCGAGTAAAGCAGAAGTGATTTCTGGCCTTCCCCAAGGTAGTGTTACGAGCCCTTTGCTGTTCCTTATCTGTATAAACGATATGGGAGACAATCTGAGCAGCCGTCTTCAGTTGTTTGCACATTACGCTGTCGTTTATTGACTAATAAAGTCATCAGAAGATCAAAACAAACTGAAAAACGCCTTAGAAAAGATGTATGAATGATGATAAAAGTGGCAGTTGACCCTAAATAACGAGAAGTGTGAGGTCATCCACATGAGTGCTAAAAGGAACTCCAACTTCGGTTGCATGATAAATCAGTCTAATCTAAAAGCCGTAAATTCAACTAAATACTTGGGTATTACAATTACGAACAACTGAAATTGGAAGGAACACACAGCAAATTTTGTGGGGAAGGCTAACCGAAGACTGCGTGTTATTGGCAGGATACTTAAAAAATGTAACAGACCTACTAAGGAGACTGCCTACACTATGCTTGTCCGTCCTCTTTTAGAATACTGCTGCGCGGTGTGGGATCCTTACCAGATAATACTGACGGAGTACATCGAAAAAGTTCAAAGAAAGGCAGGACATTTTGTATTATCGCGAAATATGGGAGAGAATGTCACAGAAATTATACAGGATTTGTGCTGGACATCATTAAAAGAAAGGCGTTTTTCGTTGCGACGGAATCTTCTCGTGAAATTCTAATCACCTTTCTCCTCCAAACGCGAAAACATTTTGATGACACCGACCTAAATAGGGAGGAACGATCATCACGATTAAATAAGGGAAATCAGAGCTGTACGGAAAGATACAGGTGTTCATTCTTTCCGCGCGCTATACGAGATTGGAATAATAGCGAATTACGAAGATGGTTTGATGTACCCTCTGCCAGGCACTTAAATGTGATTTGCAGAGTATCCATGTAGATGTAGATTATCGAAAGTTCAATCGTATGGAGTACAATGCGAAGTTTCTGACTGGATTGTGGATTTCTTGGAAGAGAGGACATAGCATGTTACCTTGAATGGAGAGTCATCACTGGATGTAGGAGTAACTTGGAATGTGCCCAGGGAAATATGGTGGGTCCCTTGCTGTTCATGTTGAATATTAATTACCTTGCCGACAGTATTATTATTAACGTTTCTAGTAGCATGCAGTTGTCTCCAAAGAACAGTCTGAATGAAGCTGCACATATGTTCAATCAGACCTTGGTAACATTTAAAAATGGTACAAAGGTTGGTAAGTTGCTTTAAATGTTCAAAAAATGTAAAATTGTGCACTTTATTAGGCGAAGGAACATAATATCATACGAATATAATTTCAGTGTGTCATAGTCTGAACCGGTGAACCCAAGTACCTCGATGTAACGCTTAATAGGGATACATAGGCCCAGTCTCGGATAAAGAAGGTAGCAGACTTCTATTTTATGGTAGATCAGTCTACAAAAGAGACTGCTTATAAACCACTATGGGGAGCAGTTCTAGACTAGTGCTAAATGTGTGGGACCCACACCAAGTAGGACTAACAGGGGATGCCGAACATATACAAAGAAGAGCAGAACGAATGCTAACACGTGTGTTTGACCCGCGGGAGAGTGTCGCAGAGATGTTGAAAGAACTGAACTGGCAGACTTTTGTAGACAGGTGGAAACTGTCCTGAGATAGACTACTGACCACTTTGTCTCATTTTGCTTAGGCTGTCGCCAAGGTCTAAGTGAATACTACCACTTCACGTTAAATGGATAAATGGCGATCCGTGGGAGAGATTGATGTTTTCTGAGCGGAAACCGATAGTGCGTAGTGCGTACCAGCCATACAGCTCTTTTCTTATGCCCTACAAACAAGTCTGAAGCATTGCCCACTGCTGAAAGGACATTTTAGCCAGCAAGGCACGCCTCGTCTGCTGTGACTGGGGCCGATCTTTCTGAAACTTTTAGAGAACTTCAGAGCATGGGTTCCCTAGTAATTAGAAGCTCCAAAGCCCGGTAGGCGAGGGGACCCCTTACGGAACAAACGGACACGTGGGGAAGGAAGGCCCTTGTCCACTCTGTTTGATTTCCAAGGTGAGGGTGTCAAGTCCGAGTTGTGGAGGAGGTTCTGCCGGCAGCGTTTGAACACACTGACTGCAGCCGGCTGCAAATCGTGACTCTTGTCGGCACGAATGACTCCTGCCGCCTGAGTTCAAAACCCTTCCTAGGTTCCCACAGGCGGCTGGCTGCTTTGGTGAATGCTAGACTCGCGCGCTGGTTGGAAGCAGGGCAAGTGTTTTGGGGCATCGTTCCAACAACGATCCTTTTCGTCCGTTTCGGAGGCGAGTGGAAGGCTAAGACCAGAGGCTCAGAAGATTTTGTGACGATGTTGAATGTGGATTTCTTGGCCCCCGTTTTCAGGTCGAGAATTGTAGCTTCCTCTTAACAGATAAGGCGTGCGCTTAAGCTAACAAAGGCCTATTAGGGTAGAGGAGTATATGTGGCATGCACATGTGGGTGTTTTTGGGTAGGCTTACGCGGTCCTCATAACACACGTTCAGATTTCTGACAGGGAAGATTATCAAACTCCATCAATTAAAGAAAGTAGTTTTTGTCACGGCAGATCGCAGAAAGAGGAAGTTGATATAATACTATTTATCGCCAGGAGCGTCCGTGGGAAGATCCCAGAACTAATGTCCACTTAGTACTAGACACAAAAAGTTGACTGTAACCGTATGTTAATAGCAATGAAATTATAATTCCCGATTGTAATATATGTTGCAAACGTAAGTTGAGCACCGGTGGTGGAAGAGTGTTAATTGACGTAGATAATGCGGTAATATCAGCTGAGGTTAACAGAGATTACGATTTCGAAATAATTTGGGTGAAGAAGAAGGTTGAAAGTGGGTAATGCGTGGTAATCAGATGCTAATGTAGACCCCCAAGCCTCAGTAGTGGCACAACATTTTTTTTTGTAAACATGCACGAAAATTTCATGGTCATGTCGTAATACTAGTGGGGGAATTCAGCTTACTAGTTCCAGACTGGGCGTGTAGTTGCGAATGGGACTCATATGAAATTGTTTCGCACGCCATTTCTGTTAATTGTCTTGAGCAGTTAATCAGTGAACCAACTCGTGTAGGCAACGTTTTAGATTTCCTGCTTACAAATAGCCTAGAACTTCTCGACCCAGCTAGAGTAGAACTGGGAACCGGTGGTTATAAGGATGTTATAGTATTACTGAAAACATCTGGAAGTAAGATTGTTGGGAGAGACAGGATGGCATTTTCTGCTTATTAAGTGCTACTTGCATTTTCAGTATGAAATATTTATCTCGGAGACGGAAAATGTTGAGTATAAATGGAGATAGCTCAAGAGTATTTTACAATACACCTTAGACGTATAGGTGGCGAGGAAAAGCTTTGAGGGATGGGAAGGACCAGCAGTGGTTCGACTGCTGTGTTAGAAAGCTGCCCGAGACCAAAGAGAACTTTGCTGTAGCTTTAAGTGTACTCAAAGATCACAGAAAAACAGAAACAGAAAGGCTCCAAAGTTACCGCGAGGTGCGCCAATTCAACGGATTCGAAAGTAAAATTCTTCCGATCTTACTCATAATCATAAGAACTTTTGGTCTGATGGTAAATCAGAGGTGTCACTCCAGACACTTCGTGACTTTATTGACACTCAAATGGAGGATGACATAGTGTTAGCCCAAATAGTAAATGCTTTTTTCCAAAACAGTTTTAGTGAAAGACGATCTCATTGCGGGTCCCCCTTTACGTCGCCCCACGAGCGTCAAACTGACAAATATCGAAATAAGTGACCACGGGATAGAAAATCAACTGAAATCGCTCAATTGTCAAACAATGTATTTGGAACAATGTTGAGACGCCCCTTCCCCGCCAATCCAACACCCTCCTCCCCACCCCCACCCCCCTCCGCCAGGTCTCTAAATGACTTCTAGATGAGGATTTACTCAAAAGAGCGGCAAAAATTTAATAGTGTAGAAAGGAGCAAAATTACAAGCAATAGAACTACCGCAACATGGAAGGAATGTTCATTGAGAATGGGTGACATTACTGAAAAGAGCACAATGTAAGCGTCAAAGGAAAATTCCCTGCTTTAACACGACAATTTACCTTATTGAGCTCCACCCTTTTTATTTTTATCTGCAGATCTGCGTGGTAAGAAGCCATTGAGTAGGCTGGCAGACGTCATCGATCAGAATCGTGATACGATCGCACCCCCATAGTTTTAATTGCAAAACATTGCAGACAGTCGAGAACTGATCGGAATGAATAACTCAGGGAGGTTCGAGCACTTACTGAAAGTTAAGTAACGAAAGGACACTAATTATGTCCGATCGTTCGTGTCCGAACAATCCACTATCACCTCGCCTATTTTGCATATAATATGTGAAGAAAACAACACAAAGGGTTAAAAGAGAAGGTAATGATTTGAATTAATAATGGATCAGATACAACAGATAGATTTAAATACCATTTTTCAGAGATATATTGATGTATATTTACATCCGCTCAGCTAGAGTATCAGCGACAAAAAGGTGACAGTACAATCGAAAGATAAAAGAGCATCGCTCTTTCCTTTTTTCTGTCAGTGACTTTACGTTCACAGCTTTTAAATGTAATCTCTGATCATATGTCAAACTCATGGTTCATTTTCTAACTACATTATCAATTATGACAATAAAATGTTAGAGCGAAATAAAATTATAATGAAACGCCTTACCACGATCTTGAATGCTTGTAGTTATCGTGTCAGCAGCATACACTACAAGCATTCAAAAACAGTTGGGGGTGGAGATTATCTCTCAGCATCTTATCTTCATGTTATCTTTTAGTAAAGAAAAACAGAAGGTAAGATAAGAAATAGAAACATTGATGTACTTGGGCAGATGAGGCGTCCATCAAAATATATCAAGCTGATTTTCAAACCTCTTTTAGAAGTAAGTAGATATACTAAAAACAGCCAGATAATACGTTTACTCCGTAATGAAGTTCGCTGCGAAGAACTAAAAGCAATATGAATAAGTATCACACTAACAATAGTTTTAATTAGCCACCAATTTATTTCAGTTTTGGTCGGGCAGGAACAAAGTATCCACTCATAAAACTATTTGACCATTTCACAAGAGAAGTTAAAATCTTGGCACAGAAGGAGAATGTTTTAAAAACAAATAAAAGCCATTACTGCTTGAGTATTTTTCCTGTATATAAACAAATATATGAAAGCTGAATATAAGTATGTGGTTGGACTACTTTTGTATAATTTTATTGCTAACCATAATTAAAGTAAATAAATTTAATCGTTTAAATACCAGAGTGTAGCAGTGAGCTTGAAAATAAGCAAGCCATTCAGTTTACCTCTCTTTATTCAACGTGATAATTAATTCAGCGTGAGGATTTAGCAATAGTAGATCTGAAGCATAACTATGACTACAGTGACTGTATGTGCTGAGTTCTTGCTTTAATAAGGGTTTTCTCAATTAACCTGATACTAACTCTATGCCTTGCTTTTTTGAGAGAGTTTGGGAACAGCATGCATAGTGAACCCAGGCAGGGTTCGACAGAAAACAAAAAAAAAGGTCCATATATGCAGGTGGGAACAGGTGTTCGTGGAGACAGAACCGAGCAGTACTGGAGGTGAAGAGAAACGCGTTCTCATGCTGAAAACTGCGTTGCCGAGCAGCTCTTTGGTAGACCGCAGCTATTATTAATTTTTATGGTATCCCGGGCACAGTCCTTAACTTTGCCAGGACGTGAGAAGCTAGGCAGGCTGCCGGAGACAAAACGCCGTTTGGTAAAGTACATTTGATGCCAAGAGGTGGGATCGTATAGAGGAAAGCTATTTTTAGAAAATAGTGGAAGTTACGGAAGTCACTGGAGGTTTCTAACGTGACGCGCTTTCCCGACAGAATATTTTTCTGAAGAAACAATTACGCCACTGACCTATCGAGTGTGCTCTTAAAATGACTGGTGATCATGCTTTCTTGGAGAAAAAGAAAGACAAGAGAGGACTTCGACATGAGTCGCGGTGCTGAGCACATCTCAGCATGCTGCAGTCACCACTGGAGGAGCAGATCGGGCGTGCTAAGTTCGGATCTGTGGAAGCGCGATCCTAACGTCGTACTTCAGAGAGATACAGGCAACATTCTCCTCGTCAAGGGCTGAAAATATTCATAGTGCGCAATAATGACTGCACCCGCACCGTAGGGAAATTTTTTTTTCAATTTATCATTCAGCCAAGCAGTCACTGTAAGCGATCAATAGGAAAACCGTTAGTCTTATAGGTGCCCATTTCTACCTTTCGAAGTAACTTTGATCACCGGAAAATTCTATTCGTTTTAAGCTCATCGCACATATTTTATTATTAACTTTGTTTACTGACAAAAAGATGTCTATCCGTATTTACGCTTAATGTGTCAATTCAGATCTTGTCAGCGCCTTCAGTATTTTCATGTTTAATAGTAGGCAATTCCCCCATCCCTCACTCTTTAGGATCCACAGCTAGAGCCTTAACGTTTCATTGCATTTATTCATCCATTGGCGTACAGTAATGAAGCTTAGGCCTAAAGGGTTTTTCTGTCTAATAATTAACTGTCTGATGTTATTACATTCTACACACGAGTCCACAGGGGAAAAAAAATCATGTCTGTAGATCTACTAACTTATTCTACATATACGACCCACACGAAACTCAAGTATTCAAGAAAACTAGTAATTTTACTCTAAAATTCGCGAGTGGAGCTCACAAAACTCATTGTGATTACTCTCAAAACGTGGCTCGGGTATGTGGAACTCGTTTAAAACAGAAATGGCTGTTGATATACTTTCCGGGATGTGAGGTCGTGGTCCAAGAACTTTTCGGATCCTTACGTTTCGTCCGGGACTGCGCTAGACTTCCTCAGAGGCGCTGCTCCGCTGAGTCTTGCCGACTGACTGGCTGGGTGTCTGAGAGCGACTTATATATTGTGAGAAAGGGGGCGTGGTTCAGGTGACGCGTGATGAGCGGTGATAATCCATATCAAAGATAAGGTTGACTATCGATTACCACCTTGTCAAAGATAAAAATTGTTAGCAATTTTGTAGAGCCACTGACCATATATCGCTAAGTTTCATAGCCTCCTCTTTCGTATTAAAATTATCATGATGTTTATAAATTTCAATAGCTTCTCTGTATAGCCGTGGATAGTAATTTAACGTTGTAGATAAAACTTCGGTATCCGAAAACTTCACTTGGTGGTTGCCTGGTTGAAGAGCATGTTCCGCTACAGCTGATTTTTCTATTTTTCCAAGTCGACAAAGTCTTTTATACTCTTTCAGTCGCGTGTTTACGCTTCTTTTGGTAGTACCAATATAAACTCCACCACAGGTACATGGAATTTTATACACCACATGTCGACAAGGGAGGGCGTTTATCCTTCACAGATCGTAGTACTTGACTTATTTTTTTTTTGTTGGTTTAAAGACAGGTTGTATGTCATGTTTTCGTAAAATCTTACCGATCCGATCTGTTACTTTTTTAATAAAAGGGAAAACCACTGTATTTTTCTGTTGTTGTGGTTCATTCTTATCTGTTGGTCTTCTATTCCTTGGACGTAAAATTCTATTTATCTCTTTTCTTGAGTAGCCGTTTTTTTCAAAAGTCTGCTTCAGATGTTTCACTTCAGCATCCAAATGTTCAGGTGTACATATCCGTTCCGCTCGATCGATAAGACTTTTTATGACACCTTTTTTTTGTTGTGGATGATGATTGGAATTTTTATGTAAATATCTGTCCGTATGTGTTGCCTTCCGAAAGTCGGCGCGGAGATGTGCTGCGTTGTTGTAGGACATTGTGACACATTCTTTCCAATAGTGATTTCCTGAAGAGATCATTAACAGTTAAAGTAAATTATATCTGTGGTTATTGTAGGCTAAATTTGGTTTGAGGTACTACAGTTACGAGTTTTTTTTTTAATGAAACCACTGAGGTGGTTTGTACTTTTGATATAAATTTATTAAATTTTAGGCCCATTTTTACTAGTTATTTAGGATTACGATTTGTTTCAGGCATTAGAAGTTCATGGAAACTTCGAGATATGGCACTTTCTCTACGAAAAATACGAAATTGGCTTCAGATAAATTTGCCGAAATGATGACTCGTTGAAAACTGTATTCCCCAGTGGTTCCTATGTCAAACTACGATTTTAAAAGAATTAACTGTTTAATTATTGACAATTACATCTTTTATTTGTTTTTTTACCATAATGATAAAGATTAATTTTGTGAAACATGTTATCATATTATTGTTTACTTTGTTCAGAGTCAAACGGTTAATTATAACCATTTCGAAACATCAAGCTCCTGCTGTTAAACTTGGTAATGGTTTCAGTCAGTCTCAGCATATAAACCTATCAATGCAACACATTTCTCCCAACGATGGGTTGTTGTTGTTGTGGTCTTCAGTCCTGAGACTGGTTTGATGCAGCTCTCCATGCTACCCTATCCTGTGCTAGCTTCATCTCCCAGTACCTACTGCAACCTACATCCTTCTGAATCTGCTTAGTGTACTCATCTATTGGTCTCCCTCTACGATATTTAGCCTCTACGCTGCCCTTCAATACTAAATTGGTGATCCCTTGATGCCTCAGAACATGTCCTACCAACCGATCCCTTCTTCTAGTCAAGTTGTGCCACAAACTTCTCTTCTCCCCAATCCTATTCAATACCTCCTCATTAGTTACGTGATCTACCCACCTAATCTTAACATTCTTCTGTAGCAACCCATTTCGAAAGATTCTATTCACTTCTTGTCCAAACTATTTATTGTCCATGTTTCACTTCCATACACGGCTACGCTCCATACAAATACTTTCAGAAACGACTTCCTGACACTTAAATCTATACTCGATGTTAACAAATTTCTCTTCTTCAGAAACGCTTTCTTTCCCATTTCCAGTCTACATTTTGTATCCTCTCTACTTCGATCATTATCAGTTATCTTGCTCCCCAAATAGCAAAACTCCTTTACTACTTAAAGTGTCTCATTTCCTAATCTAATTCCCTCAGCATCACCCGACTTAATTCGACTACATTCCATTATCCTCGTTTTGCTTTTGTTGATGTTCTTCTTATATCCTCCTTTCAAGACACTATCCATTCCGTTCAACTGCTCCTCCAAGTCCTTTGCTGTCTCTGACAGAATTACAATGTCATCGGCGAACCTCAAGGTTTTCATTTCTTCTCCATGGTTTTTAATACCTACTCCGAATTTTTCTATTGTTTCATTCACTGCTTGCTCAATATACAGATTGAATAACATTGGGCAGAGACTACAACCCTGCCTCACTCCCTTCCCAAACACTGCTTCCCTTTCATGCCCCTCGACTCCTGTAACTGCCATCTGGTTTCTGTACAAATTGTAAATAACGTTTCGCTCCCTGTATTTTACCCATGCCGCCTTCATATTTTGAAAGAGAGTATTTCAGTCAACATTGTCAAACGTTTTCTCTAAGTCTACAAATGCTAGCAACGTAGGTTTGCCATTCCTTAATCTAGCTTCTAAGGTAAGTCGTAGGATCAGTATTGCCTGACGTGTTCCAACATTTCTGCGGAATCCAAACTGATCTACCCCGAGACATTTCCAGGAGTAGATGTTGACTCTGAGCACAATCTATTGGTTATGATCTGTAGATTACAACTGAAGAAACTGCAAAAAGATGGGAATTTAAGGCGGTGGGACCTGGATAAACTGACTAAACCCAACGTTGTACAGAGTTTCAGAGAGAGCATAAGGGAACAACTGACAGGAATGGGGGAAAGAAATACAGTAGAAGAAGAATGGGTAGCTTTGAGGGATCAAGTAGTGAAGGCAGCAGAGGATCAAGTAGGTAAAAAGACGAGGGCTAATAGAAATCCTTGGATAACAGAAGAAATATTGAATTTAATTGATGAAAGGAGAAAATATAAAAATGCAGGAAATTAAGCAGGCGAAAAGGAATACAAACGTCTCAAAAATGAGATCGATAGGAAGTGCAAAATGGCTAAGCAGGGATGGCTAGAGAACAAATGTAAGGATGTAGAGGCTTATCTCACTAGGGTTAAGATTGATACTGCCTACAGGAAAATTAAAGAGACCTTTGGAAAAAAGAGAACCACTTGTATGAACATCAAGAGCTCAGATGGAAACCCAGTTCTAAGCAAAGGAGGGAAAGCAGAAAGGTGGAAGGAGTATATAGAGGGTCTATACAAGGGCGATGTATTTGAGGACAATATTATGGAAAAGGAAGAGGATGTAGACGAAGATGAAATGGGAGATATGATACTGCGTGAAGAGTTTGACAGTGCTCTGAAGACTGAAAGACCCGAGTCGAAACAAGGCCCCGGGAGTAGACAACATTCCATTAGAACTACTGACAGCCTTGGGAGAGCCAGTCCTGACAAAACTCTACCATCTGGTGAGCAAGATGTATGAGACAGGC
Organism: Schistocerca nitens; assembly: GCF_023898315.1. NCBI lineage: Eukaryota > Metazoa > Arthropoda > Insecta > Orthoptera > Acrididae > Schistocerca > Schistocerca nitens. The sequence goes on along the minus strand of NC_064617.1, from coordinate 324,557,872 downwards.
GAAATACCCCCAGACTTCAAGAAGAATGTAATAATTCCAATCCCAAAGAAAGCAGGTGTTGACAGATGTGAAAATTACCAAACTATCAGTTTAATAAGTCACAGCTGCAAAATACTAACGCGAATTCCTTACAGACGAATGGAAAAACTAGTAGAAGTCGACTTCGGGGAAGATCAATTTGGATTCCGTAGAAATGTTGGAACACGTCAGGCAATACTGACCCTACGACTTATCTTGGAAGCTAGATTAAGGAAAGGCAAACCAACGTTTCTAGCGTGTGGAGTAATCGGGTCTACTGCCGGATGTTTGTGTCGTTCTAGCACAATATTTCGGCCACGTAACTCGTTGCCTTCTTCAGGTGCTACCTGAGACTGCTCAGGTAGCACCTGAAGAAGGCAACGAGTTACGTGGCCGAAATATTGTGCCAGAGCGACATAAACATCCGGCAGTAGACCCGATTACTCCACATGTCAAGATCTCGCCGGGAAAGCCTGAAGAGTTACTACGTTTCTAGCATTTGTAGACTTAGAGAAACCTTTTGACAATGTTGACTGGAATACTCTCTTTCAAATTCTGAAGGTGGCAGGGGTAAAATACAGGGAATGAAAAGCTATTCACAATTTGTACAGAAACCAAATGGCAGTTACAAGAGTTGAGGGGCATGAAAGGGAAGCAGTATTTGGGAAGGGAGTGAGACAGGAGTGTAGCCTCTCCCCGATGTTATTCAATCTGTATATTGAGCAAGCAGTGAAATAAACAAAAGAAAATTTCGGAGTAGGTATTAAAAACCATGGAGAAGAAATAAAAACCTTGAGGTTCGCCGATGACATTGTAATTCTGTCAGAGACACAAAAAGGACTTGGATGAGCAGTTGAACGGAATGGACAGTGTCTTGAAAGGAGGGTATAAGATGAACATCAACAAAAGCAAAACGAGGATAATGGAATGTTGTCGAATTAAGTCGGGTGATGCTGAGGGAATTAAATTAGGAAATGAGACACTTAAAGTAGTAAAGGAGTTTTTCTATTTAGGGAGCAAAATAATTGATGATGGTCGAAGTAGAGAGGATACAAAATGTAGACTGGAAATGGGAAAGAAAGCGTTTCTGAAGAAGAGAAATTTGTTAACATCGAGTATAGATTTAAGTGTCAGGAAGTCGTTTCTGAAAGTATTTGTAAGGAGCGTAGCCGTGTATGGAAGTGAAACATGGACAATAAATAGTTTGGACAAGAAGAGAATAGAAACTTTCGAAATTTGGTGCTACAGAAGAATGCTGAAGATTAGATGGGTAGATCACATAACTAATGAGGAGGTATTGAATAGGACTGGGGAGAAGTTTGTGGCACAACTTGACTAGAAGAAGGGATCGATTGGTAGGATATGTTCTGAGGCATCAAGGGATCACCAATTTAGCATTGAAGGGCAGCGTTGAGGGTAAAAATCGTAGAGGGAGACCCAGAGATGAATACACCAAGCAGATTCAGGATGATGTATGTTGCAGTCGGTACTGGGAGATGAAGAAGCTTGCACAGGATAGAGTAGCATGGAGAGCTGCATCAAACCAGTCTCAGGACTGAAGACCACAACAACAACAACAACAATAAGCAAAAGTGAAGTAGTAAATACATGCTGCTAAAGGGTCTTTACATCCCAGATATTTAAATGGAACGCTTTATGGCACCAAATTAGTAAATCATGTAAAAGGAGAGATTAAAAATAAAAACTAAATTTGTGGAATTTAAAATAAATAACAGTTAACACCGTTCACGGCCACCTTTCGCAGCAGGAGGAGGCACACCTATATATAACAACAGAAAAAGTTGGAAATTTCACAAAAGATCGAGCTCACCAAAAATGTGGCTCGACCGTTCAAAAATTACAATAGAAGCACACAAATTTAACTAGCAAGGCAGCTGCTTTAATAAAATGAGACAGATATCTTTATTGGCCACACCATTCATAAATTAAATAGCGTGTCAAGGTGGTACTTTGTTTTGAAGTAATTCTCAATTGATTCGTCTCATAGCTGTGATATAGGACTATACAGTGACCCCCCTTCCGGACTTCTATACTATGTACGTATAATAACAATAATAAAATAATAATCGAATGCTCAACTGCAACATCGAAATTATGTTATTAAGGCTCCTAATAACACAAGCAGAACCTGACAAATCAACGTAACAATGTAGACAAGGACATAAAATGCAAACCAGTGACGGAATTTTATAACAAATCTGGTAAGAGCATAGCTCACTAAAAGAATAACAACATAACACACGAAGCTTGCGCCAGCAACGATGTGCTGCATTCTTTTAATAAGTACAGTAACCGCTCGCCTGGTGGAGTTAATAAGATAAATTCAGTAAATAATACAGGCATGCAGCGAGAATTATGGCGACTTAGGACATCTACTTAACAAGTTCAAATCGCAGCCCAATGATGGAGAATGATGCTCACCATAATGATTGAAACTGTTACGAGAAGACATTCCAAGCCAAGTTCCCATCTGTCAAATGGTTGCGTGACTACTGGCTCGAATCCAGATAGGCGTCTCAGTACCAACAGTCCCCAGACCAGGCTGCCGCATCTGCCCCAATGATCAGCCATCGGGGAATTAAACACATCCGCAGAACGGCGAACCTCAAACAGCACACAATGGCACCAGTAAGTCAGCTCTCATAACGCATACCGTGTACGCTTATCATCGCTCAGTGCTATACAAGTGCCCCCTTGCGGGAATGTGTTCACTGGTTACCCAGCAACCAGACATAGATGTTTCCGCTTGGTCGCTACTCTCAGTATCGCACGTGAGTGGCTCAAATGCGGCTGGCATATTATTCGGTTTCATCTCGAAAAACATTTGGTCGTTATTCTGAACATAACTGCTAAGGAACGTACTCGAAAAAAGAGGGCAAAGTCACTAGACCCCACATCAGGAGAAAATGAGAGGTTGAGACAAAATCTGAGTACCCGAAGAAGACGTATGTGTGACTGTGTCCTGTCCGAAATAGATGTGACTTTTTCATGGAACAAAAACCACTTATCTCAGCTTCCTGTGAAACTGTATCATTACTGCCTCCCACTGCTGCCACATTTCTGTAGTATTCTCGTGTGATGGTTGGCTACCTATGAACACACACTGTTAGTTTCACACCATTGGGTTCAAATGGTTCAAATGGCTCTGAGCACTATGGGACTCAACTTCTGAGGTCATTAGTTCCCTAGAACTTAGAACTAGTTAAACCTAACTAACCTACGGACATCACAAACATCCATGCCCGAGGCAGGATTCGAACCTGCGACCGTAGCGGTCTTGCTGTTCCAGACTGCAGCGCCTTTAACCGCACGGCCACTTCGGCCGGCACACCATTGGGTGTCCCAAAACCAATCAGTAGGACATTGCCTACAATTGCCACTATCAGCAGTGTCGAATCTACATGTTTCCATAGCTTGCTTTGGTTAATTTCCTGGGGTTCGTACTAATACAGCAAGTTTCTACTTCATCTTCGGTAGGGTGGGCACTTTGGATTCTTGTGAGTAGTCGCGGAACCCGGACATTTGTCTTGTTCAAAACATCGTCCAAAATATTCCATGGCTCGTTTTCACTTTTCTCACCACTACCTTTCTCTTGATGCATATGCTTTCGAACAGGCCAGCCTTCACCTCACATGTGATTGTGGGTGGTCCGTAAAGAGAGACCTGCCACTTTAGTCTTCGAGAGTCTGACTGTACCACTCTGGACACGTCTCCAATGACTACCACGCTGCAATGTCAACTTCTTCCAACTCAACATAGATTGTTGCAATGTTGTTCCATCTTAAAAGCAAGAAACGAATTTGAAGGGCCCTGAATCATGCGGCTTGTGGTTTGTGCTTGTCCACCATCACATGACGTGTCTTCTTCAATTTGTCTCTGGATAGTCCAACTACTGATCGTAATCTGTTTAAAGATTTCCACACTAGCAATCTTTCATTGTGTCCATGTGGAAGTTTTCAGCTTCAGGCATCCATCGGCGCAGGTGAGGCGTCGACTTCCGACCGAGATAAGACGTGCAATCGGGCGTACACTGGGCGTCAGATTTCTCTGACGTCTGATCCTTTCACACCAGAAACATCTTGGTCCTTTCCAGGACCACAGTTGACCATCATATCGGTGAATATACGGGGTGTTCAAAAAGTCTCTCCGCAGTGCCGTATGATTGTTAGCCGCGCATACCGTATGATAGTTCGCCTGCCTTGGTTACTTCCCTTCAAGTGGACTCTCCCAACATTCCACTGTTTCGTTTATCTCAGTCAGCGTCAGTAGTATCGTTGGTGTGTGTCGTTACGTGTTGACGTGAACGTTTAAGTTTAAGTTTAGTTCCTTTGTTTGTTTGTTTCGTTTTTGTCACTGTTAAAATGTTAACCGTTGAAGAACGTGTGCTTTTAGTCGAACAAGTATTCAAACCTGGCGGTAAATACACAGTTTCAGTTCATCAGACATTTAATTCAGTTTTCCCGGAGACAACACTCCCACATCGCGATATTGTGCGAGATTTAATTAACAAATTTCGAAGTACGGGTTCAGTGACAGATGCACCGAGAAGTGGTCGTCCTAGCGTATTGTCTGAGGATAAACACTCGATGTTTCCGGTAAAATGTCCATGAGTCCGAACAAGTCAGTAAGAAAACCCGCCAAGGAAATCGATGTTACTGTAGGAACGGTCCACACAGCTGTAAGCAAGAAAGTAGAACTTTTCCCACACAAAGTGACAGTCGTGCAAGAACTGAAAAATACTGATCATATCAAGAGACTGCATTATTCTCAATGGTTCAAAAATTTCGTTCAACAAAATGGAAGGGATATTCTTAATGAAACGTTTGTCGCTGATAAGGCGTGGTTTCATTTATTCGGGTACATGAACTCGCAAAATTCTCCTATTTGGAGTATTGCAAATCCATTGTGTATTCATGAGTAACCACTTCATTCTGTGATAATAGGAGTTGGGATTGTAATTTCTAGACGTCGGATTGTGAGTCCCATATTTTTCAACGAAACAATAAACGCCCAACGATTCTGCAGTGATATTTTGTACCCATTCGTAGGAGAACTTGTGTTAAGTGAAATACTGAACGGTTATTTTCAACAAGATGGTGCAACCGCACATACAGCTGGCGTTTCAATGTCACTGCTTGCTGATGTTTTTGGTGATCGCATAATTTCACATGGACTTCGGCCTCCACGATCGCCTGTCCTAACACCACCTGACTTTTTTTATGGGGTGCAGCGAAAGCAAAACCGTCCTAAATCCATCGATTAATTGAAAACTGCAATATCCACTTGCACTGCTTCTGTTACAGAAGAAATGTTGCAGCTTGTGTTTGGAAACATGATTAGACGAACTGAATTGTGTATTCAACAACAGGGGGGACACTTAACACTGAATGTGGAAATTTGTAAGTAAAAATGAATATTCAATTAATTAATAACTTGTATTTCACTGAGTTTCATTTCGGTGTATTCACAGCGGCATACAGCACGCGCGGCTAACAATCATACGGCACTGCGGAGTGAGTTTTTGAACACCTCGTTGAAAACGAATTACCGCATGATACTCCATCTTCTCAAGGGGCTCTGCCATATTTGTCTTGGCACCTCTGGTGGGAATATCATTGTTGACTATGACTGCCGAAGCACCTGATAATGCACAAAACTTTAACGGTGTATCATACTTTTTCGAGATGGTCATTAAGCATGAAACGTGGAAGACAAGAATTAAATAGTTATAATTTTTTCATTTATTAATCTTTCAAATCAGCAAGTTTCTTTGACGTAATCTGTTCTACAGCCATGTACATATCGCTTCGTAAGGGCCAAAAAATAAAAACAAAAAAAGTGAATAAGTTGCAACGCGTATAGTGACATTTAAGTAATCACTCTTCCCAAGCGAACGAAATGGAAAAAAAACCTCTACTAAGCATTACTATGGAAAAACAATATCTACTGTGTTCACAGTGATTTGTAGAATATGGGTGCAGGCGTAGAGAGCAACCACTTTTCACTATGATAACAAAATTGCGACATAGTGAGAGGTCCTGCTTTTATCGTCTAATGGCAACAGTAGTAGGCCTAGTGATGGCGGAGATGGGAAGTATACATCAGCGTAGACAGTGCAGCTCCCCTGAGGCCCCCAGACTGGCAGGGTCCAGCTCGCCCGCCGGCTCGTCAGAGCGGCCGTGTACAGCGCAGTCCCGGAATGCAAAACACGGCGGTCCCGGCGGCGTCTGGCATCCGGGATGAGCCCCGGCCAGCGGCAGCTCACTCTGCGGCGCACTGTGTTATGCACAGCAATGCCATTGTTTCAGTGGATTGATCTAAGGCGGAATCTTTGTTCTCACTTTGCATTCCGTACCTCCACGGAATAAACCAATTAACTTGGTGTCCTATATGTGTGTCTTTCGAGCGTTTTGCTTATTACAGACACTCAAAATGTACATGTAATGAAGTTATACACACAGTCTGACAAAAAAGAAGTACCGTGCGCAGAAGGGAAAACGAAATGAAAACTTTGCAGGCCCAGATGGTATGTGATGTTATTTGAGCGTCTGCAAAATCGAGTCAAATATTCGAAGAATTTCGTCGTCTGAACTCACATCTCAGTGTGACACTGTATCCCTTTTGGGCATAACGCATGCACTGATTCCGCTTGAAAGGGCATTATGAAGCTGTAGTATTCTCGCCTGAGGCTATCTGGCCCACAATTGTTCTCACAGCCTGGATGCTGGCAATGTGACGGAGTTGGTTTACGAGCTAGTCCCACACACGTTTAGTGGAGGAGAGTTCTGGACGTATTTCTGGCTGTGGGAGTAACTCAGTATTATGGACACGGTTCATAAACACGCCTGCCATTCGTGGACAATCATTGTCCCGTTGAAAAATGGCACCACAGTTGTCTCCAATGAGAGGTAACTCGAGATGACCCACGATGTCGATAACGAACCTTTATACAGTCCGAGTTCCTAATACAAGGCATGACTCGAGTTATACACGATGGCTCACAACAGCATGAAAAAGTAACATCACTGTGCCTGTCCTAAACAGGAGAGGTCACCGCCATACTCGTCAATGAGCGCCATCTTTGGTAGTTCCGCAATTCGTCGCTGAACGCAGTGTGATGCCGTTTATCGCAGTCCATGTTTCCCCATCACGGTAGCTCTCCAAATGCAGCCGTTTGTTTAGTGGCAGCCCACGCGTAGGGCGGTAGTTACCTAGCCCGACTGTAACTAGCCTGCGACCAATGGTGTGGGATGGCATAGTATGTTGCTTTTTCTCGGATGGCAGGTGCTGATTTGAAGGGATCACAATGTGCTTGGTACACAGTATGGCGATTCTCCCTTCTGTTGGTCAAACACAGTCAACTCGAACGTTGACGAGTACGCCTGCCTCCACGTTCGCATGCAATCCGATATCAGGTCACTGTCAAACACTTATGCTCCACAAATCTGCATAATGCACTATTCGATCAGCCAGCCAGATGCAGATCCACAATGAGGCCCCATTCAAAGACTGTCAGGTGCTGACAATGCTTTTTCATACGATTACGCGACATCGCTTTGTCCTTCAATGATCATTGAAAGTATGACGTTGTTTATGGCCCTTCTATAGCTTATCAGGCCTAGGAACATCACTAATGAACACTGGTGGCCGTTCTACCTGTCATAGAGAATCGCAACTCGACACATTTACATACCTGCCTACGGTGCGCAATTATACAAAATGAGATAGATATGCGACCGTGTTTTCCTGCGATTTTTGTCAGTGCGTTTGTAAAAATCGTGGGAAGTGTGAATTTACACGCCACATTTCCTGCTAAGCCAATGGGTAAATTTCAACGAAGCTTGGTACATATCTCACTAATTCTACTAATTCTAAAGAAGCATTGTGAATAAGGATCAATTACCACCTGTACCACCTACATGGGTGGGGCAGGCGGTGAACAGTTGGTGACATAGAAACGCAACTCAGGATTGATTGGGGGGTGTCGGTTATGTTGTTTTAGACACCCGTATGGTGTTAAAGTCGGCTCTTTGATGACCCACATAGAAGGGAAGCACCCCATACGATAACGTAAACTAATTAAAATAAAAAATAATGTCACGTAATGGAAACGTGTTACTGAATGATAATTAATAGGGGTAGTAGAATGGAGCATCACAATATTGGTCCTACACAGCGTACATATATTAGTGAGAGGAGGGATCATCTAGAGCATAATACGAGCCGTATTCCGAAAGTACGGTCGGAATGGTGGCGAAATGCAATCCACAGTGAAAATAAAAAGTGTTTTATTTGCGATAATTAGCAACACTTTCAGCAACGTCTCTGCATAGTCACCTCTCCGTCTAAGACATTTGTCGTAGCGTTTTGCCAGCTTTTCAGTACCCTCGTCACAGAAGTCAGCCGCCTGCACTTTTCGCCGATTCTCTGCGCTGATTTGCTATTCGTTGTCTGTGCAGAAACTTTGACTTCATAGCCAGCGGTTCATGTCAGCAGAGATGAAAATTAGAGAGAGCAAAGTCCGGGCTGTATCGAGGGCAATCAAACACTTCCCATGGAAAACGCTGCAGGAGCGTCCTCATTGCCCCTGCAGAGTGCGGCCAAGAACTGTCATGAAGAAGGAAATGCATGACAGTTGCGTTGTGTGGGCTGTATCGAATCAGGCGAAATCTCTCACGGGCACTCATACTTGGCGGGAGACACTGTTTTCTGTCCATCTGCACTATGCGCTAACAGCTGAAAACACACGTGACGCGATCAACACTGTCCAATACACATATGCAAAGCTATATCGGACAATCACGGTGGCTTCCATTTCGCGGCCAGTCGGACCTTACTTTTGGAATACGCCCCGTGCAGGCAAGTGGTCACTATAAAAATCAGATTTATCATCGGAAAGCACAACACTTTACTTACCAACTGAGATAAACAGTTAAGGTAGGAGACGAGATACTGGCAGATGTAAAGCTGTGAGTACGGGGCGGGAGTCGTGCTTGGGTAGGTCATTAGGTAGAGCACTTGCCCACGAAAGGCAAAGGTCCCGAGTTCGAGTCTCGGTCCGGCACACAGTTTTAATCTGCCAGGAATTTTCATATCAGCGCACACTCCGCTGCAGAGTGAAAATCTCATTCTGAATCCCTATGGAATTTGCTATCAGAGCGACATTCCTCATATGTGCCCTCCATGATCCCCTCATCAGTTGTCCAGCGTCCCCTGCCGTCACCCTTCCGTAGCCTAACGTCATTACCCGTCCGTCATCTGGTGGCAAGAGCTCTCTCTCTCTCTCTCTCTCTCTCTCTCTCTCTCTCTCTGGGCGCTCCGTAGCACAGCTGGTTTTCCCCAGGGTAAGGATCTCACTGGGAAATGACGGACATCGCAAGCTCCGTCCAATAAAACTGAAGTAATGATTTTAAACAATATCCCGCTCTTGCATATTTTTGTTATTTCTGTGGTGGGGACGAAGGCAAAAAATCACCCCGCTCTCTGCTACAGCTTCGAACCAGACGTACCTCACATCCCACATGTAAACACAGATGGGAAACTACGTGCTTTTCATAAAATAAAGTTAAAGGCATCTACGAATAATGCTGTACTTTTTCGGCAGAAAAAGTCGTCCTTGGGGGACATGGGATGAAGGAACTGAAAACTGGACAGTCTACTATATTGTTATTGTCTTTCATTGATTTATCGACAAGATTAGCATGTGAATATATGCTTTCCCGGTGTATACAGTTGGCGAAGAGTTCTCGGGCTTCCAGCCGGGTGGCCGTCTATTCTTAGTTTTCAAATGTTGTTTTGAAATGTCCATTGAAACTAAACTTGCCTTTTGTGTGTGTCTTGTCGTGCGCTAATACGTTCGTAAAGAGCTGTGGTAGAATTTTTGTTGCTTAGCCTTGAGTACGCTGAAAGTCGTCATGTTTGTTGCAGGTTCGTTCGCCAGTCTCCCCAGCGTCTCTCCAACTCCACGTCGATGTAGCGTTGCTGAAATTTTCTATAGTAATTAGGATGACTACAAAGAGTAATATTTACGTTTTAGTTTCACCTAATTAGTTATCACAGATGAGCAGTAGTTTATCTCTTCTTTGAATACAACTTTTACTCTTAATATCAAGTTGTAATACGTAATATTCACAGTTATAAGTTCCCGTTCGTCTCTATCAGAGCGAGAACAAAATCTGAGTCATTAACATTACATTCAACAAGAGAGATAATTAAGATCAGCGATAATGCAATGATAATGTTCCCTTTTCTTATTCGAGGAGTAACGTATTTGGTTCCTACACACATCACGGTATCTAACAAAGTTATCTCTGTAATAAAGTGTGTTATTACACTACCTGAGGCTGCAGTTTTACCCAGGACTCTGAACATTTTTATGGTAGCCAGCTCCTCTTAAGGCGGACTGTTTATTTTTTGCTAGCAAGCTCGTAGGCTCCAAACAGTGCTGCCTCTTCGCTGTACTAAAAAGAGAAATGAAAAGAAGGCAATAAAAAGGAACAGTGACTGGAGATACTGAACCTCGGCTGCAATTACTACACAGTGTCAGTAACAGATTACTTGATAAACGCAAATCATAGAAATATTCTGATATACATTGGGGGAAAACTGATCACCTAACAATATACACCACACACTATTTTTATTATTTGTATGTATATTTGCATAAAATATAATTCTACCTTCACTAAGGTTGGGGAGGGGTAAGAAGACGTGAAATACAAAAGTATTTCAAAATCCATGACGCTACCCACAATGTCATTTCGCCCATAGGGTTGAGGGGCAGGGGGAGGGGGAGGTAAGTAACTACACTAAAAATCATCATGTTTTTGCAATGCCTAAAGCAATTTCTGCAAATCTTGGCACACATAATGCTTACTATCTGAAAAAAACTGTAATATTAAGACACCATTAGTACACTTACGGCTCGGGGTGATAGTAAAAAAGAATGACGTAAATGCTTAACTTCGAAATCCCTGGTGCAATACACCAAATTTTATACATACGTAACTCACTATTGGTATAAAAATACTGTGGGAGTAAGATAGCCCATTATCACTGTGGATGAAGGTGGACATTAGGAAGGGTGATGTTTAAAGACGGTTATAAGTGACCAGTTGGCATTTCTTTCATGTGCTTAGTTGATGTGGAATCGCATTCCCTGGCTTATTTTAATTGTTCAACACCTCAACAATAATCACGAAATAAACTATAAATTAAAATTTTTTGTTCTATTTCTTACAACTAGAGTTCTGAAATTGTATTCGCAAGTTTTTGTAATAATTCCTAACCAAGTCGAGTTACACAATTTCTAAGGATTCAGAAATATATATGAAATATCGCACATTTAAACATGCCTGACATCATCAATCGTAAATGAATTTTCAGTATATGAAGTTTACAGTAACGGGTTGCCTAAGTTTAACGTGAAAACCATAGAAAGGTTTCGATACCACTAAGGGTATCTTATTCAGAAGGAAGTCACCTATAATGTTTAAACATATTCTAAAATAAATGTCTAAAAGGCTTATTACTTGACCACACTGAGAAGGAGAGCGTGGAACAAAACTGTAAACCGCAAATTGTAAATATAAATGGTGAGCTAAGGACCTGAAGTCAAACAGTAGACAATATGAAAAAAATATTCTCCTTGAGAAAAGTAAAAATTGCTACAACAGGTATAGCTCGTCAAAAAAGCAGCCATTAGATTGAACGTTTGACTAGTTACGATGGCAGGTAAGCTTGCTGTAGAGTGCGACACGTTTTAGGCGGATATAGCGCGGTAAACTCACACCTGTATGAAATATATAACTGTCACAGTAATACCTCACTATGATACATATTTAGATGTTTCAAACAAAATAATTGTATTTGTTATAAAAACAAGATGTATAAAAGATACCGCTCGACTGCTACGGTCGCAGGTTCGAATCCTGCCTCGGGCATGGATGTGTGTTATGTCCTTAGGTTAGTTAGGTTTAAGTAGTTCTAAGTTCTAGGGGACTTATGACCACAGATGTTGAGTCCCATAGTGCTCAGAGCCATTTGAACCATTGTTATAAAAGATAGAAAAGTAATAATGTAATTTTCATAAAAATTACTACGTCAAAAAGTACCAAAACTAGTAAAATAATTAATTACAAACACTTGCTGAGAATAAGGAATGAACTGTAGCAGGAGTTTTATCAGGACGTTACGACGACCAAAAAGTGGAGAAATATGTTCTACATAAACTTTACAAAAAAGAATTTGAAATACAGTGGCTTCTGGCGCACAAACAGTGCACAGTATATAAAGGAAAGGAAGAAACAACGGTTGCGAAATGGAAATGAATGGAAAGATGAACCAAAGCATCAAAAAGTTGCGAGTAATGTCTTAAAGGTGTTAAAGAATCTTTTGTTTCGTAACTGTCGTTGTTCATTTAAGACGACACCATATGCCTTAAGACCCCAAGTTCTTCTAAGACGTCAACTATCCACTCTTTCTTCTTTCTAAGTAGAATCGTCACTTACTCGGGTCTTTTAGGATTGCGTCTCGATATTATTACATGCTGTTCGTAAGTAGAATTATGGGCTACGTAAAGGGTTATTTGACATTTTTAAATTATGGCCTAAATTTTTTGTAAACTGTTATTAGTGCAGGAAACGAACTTGCTGTCACATAATCTAACTAGCAGACGCAGAATCCTTTAGATGTTACCTAAGTAAGGTATTGATGTACATTTTCCTTTATTGTTATCCTCATTCAGAACGTTGCCTATACTAGTGATTCCTTTATTGGTTTTCGCTTCGTAAATTTTTTCCACCGATGAGGGCCCATAACCATTATTAAAGGTCATTGTTTTCATTAAATTATTTCCTTAGTTTAACTGGTGACAGTGGTGCGGCTATAGCGCGACGAATAGCCGACTGAAAGAAGCAGTCTTATGGGACTTAAGATGTGTGGCATCCGAAGTAACAATCTGATCACCATTAGTTGCATTACGGAAGGCATCAAATGTTATTTTATCATCTACTATGGCCGAATTCAGATCAAAATATTTTAGCTCTCGTTTTTCAATTTGTATCTCGTAAGTGAAGATTATTAAATATTTTAAACAGTTGGTTAACCAAAACGTTAGTTCCTTTTGTGTATTGTTATATTCCTTTTGTACCTTTTATAAATTCTGATTTTATGCCGCATACTGTTACTTTGTTTAAAACATCTAAATATCTATCATCGTGATGTATTATTGTAACAATTAAGTATTTCGTACGATTGAGCGTTTATCACGTTACTAGCGCGCAGTAAGTGGCGCGCTTAACACAGTGTTTATCTGGCATCGTAGCTAGCTGCCAATTGTTCAATCTAACATCTGCTCTTTTAACATGGTGTACCTGTTGTAAGAATTTTTGCTGTTCCCGTGGAGGATTTTGTTTGATGTAAATTTCAAGTAAGTACCAGCTCTATTCCATGTTTTCGTTTCCAACTTGGTTAAGTATTTTACACGTGTATTTCATAATATATTTAAACATTATAGGGGACATCCTTCTGAGGAAGATATTGAAACCTGTTTTTTACATTAAACCTGTACAACCTGTTGGTTACAAACTTTATATGCATGTTGAAAACACGAGGGGCTTCAATAAGTAATGCAACATTTTTTCTGGAAGCAGGTTGATTTTAATGAGGATTCCAATAAGCCATATTATTCTTCACTCTTATGACTGTAAAACTCTATTTTTCAACATATTCTCCCTTCAATGGGACGGCCTTACGCCACCTTGCCCAGAGACGCTGTAGGCTCGCTTGGTGTCCCTCTACTGGTCAGTATCGTAGCCTGTGACGATATTCGACAAAAGTTGTCAGAATCAGCCTTGTAATGCGCAGGCAATTCCGCACAGATGTTCTTTACTCTTTATGGTCTTCATTAGGTGACGATGAAAGCAGTGGAGACACAACTTGGAATGTCCAGTTGAGCAGCGAAGTTTTTCATTGTGACCCGTCGATCATCTCGCGTGTGCGTGTCTGCACATTCCAACGCGCAGGTGTCACAGATCGGTGCGGCCGGCAGGAACGCTGGATACCGGACAAGTTTGCGCGACCTTGCTGCGATGGTGACACATGCCTCGTCCAACGGCTCAGCGTGCATTCGCGTTCACTGCCACGTCTCTATAGGCATTCTACAAGCGTCTAGAAGTATCTGCGATGCTTTGTTTTTCCTCCGAAAGAAATTTAGTGGTAGTTCTCTGCTTGGAATTGAATCCATTACAGACGCCATTTTGAAGGCAACTTAAACCGCCGACACCTATCGGAACTTCATGAAGCTATAGGAGCTGAAGAGGGAACATTCCATGATGTAGTACAGCAAATTCCATATTTCTTCATCCAAAATTGGCCGAGAAAAAGATGTGTTGCATTACTTATTGAATGGCCGTCCTACATGCGAAATATATGTAACAGATAAATACGCAAGTGAATCAGTGGGTAATGTATATGATTATTATACATGGCGAAAAGCATGTACGAGAAAATTTGTTGTCATGTAGTGGAAAACGAAAATAGGAGAGAGCAAGCAAATGGGGCCGGCCGTGGTGGCCGAGCGGTTCTAGGCGCTTCAGTCTGGAACGGCGCGACCGCTACGTTCGCAGGTTCGAATCCTGCCTCGGGCATGTATTTGTGTGATGTCCTTAGGTTAGTTAGGTTTAAGTAGTTCTAAGATCTAGGGGACTGATGACTTTAGATGTTAAGTCCCATAGTGCTCAGAGCCATTTGAGCCAAGCAAATGGGTTGCTATTTACATACATAAAAGGCGGGATAAGAGAATTGAGGACTACACTTATGTAAGTGAAAGAATTTTAATTCTAACTGTCAAAGAAGAGACAAAACTTGACTATCACTGCAGATTAAGCATCAGATGAAGGGAAAAGAGAGGAGTCCACAGATTTCTATGAAAGACTGAAATCGGTTTTAGACAAGTATAAGCATGAAGTAATATTGACAGGAGCTATAAACGCAAGGGTGGGGAATAAAACTGTTCCAAAAATTGTGGGAACGGTGGGATAAAACGACGTAAATAACAATGGAAGATTGCTCAGAGGTTTTATTTCTTTTAAGAAACTAAAGATAACCAATAAATCCTACCGCAAACAGATATCCATAAGTGTACATGGTCAGCCCGAGGATTTAAGTCTCTTATTGATTACATTATCATTAATGAAAAATTAGAAGCAAGATAAGAGACACAAGAGTTGACAGAGGATATGACATAGATTATAAAAATTTCTTGGTGATATCTCATACAGACATGCACACGAAATGGAGAAAGCTTTTTCTTCTGACAGAAGAAAAGATGAAGGAAGTAATCTATAAAGTGTATCTACTAAGTTAACAAAGTATATGAATATCCAACAGAAGAGACTTAATCAAGAACAACAGAACAAGTAGACAAGGAATGGAAAAATGTAGACTCGCTTTGAAGAGGCCTTAGTAATAACAGCAAAAGGTAAGAAAGAAAGGGTGAAAAATTTGGACACCATAATTAGTTAAAGTTATAAGGAAAAAACAAGACGCTTATCTTAAGTATCTTTAAGTACGAGAGAGGAGAATGATCAAGTTTACAGACAAAAGAGAAATGCAGCAAATCGAGCAACGAAATGAACTCGTGAGGAATCTTTGGAAACACAAGATTGTAATTTTAGATGTAAATTGCACTCTGACACAGCATGTAGACACAAACCAAGGAATAAGACAAGGGTGCAGCATTTCACCGACGCTTTTTAATATTGATTTAGATGATGCAATTCAGAAATGGAAGAAAATTATTTTAACGGAGGAATAGAGATTAACAGTAATTTCCGCATGCACTGTCTTTTATATGCAGATAACACAACACTGCTGGTGGATAATTTATTAGGTAAGGGTTGCGAAGAGTACCATTTGACGATTTTACATAATAAGGAGAAGTTAATGGCTTTCAAAAGGAAATATTTTTTCAGGCAAAAATTGTGGTCAACAATTGAACATGTCTAACATTTTAATGATTTAGGATGTGACGTCATATATGATTATGAAGAAGACATAAAGAAGAAAGTAGCAAGGTTTGGGAATAAATGCAGAACAATAAACAGATGTCTAAAAATAAAACGAGGAAAGAAAAGATATTAAAATTTTGTAAGACTATGATTGTTCCACTGTTTGTTTACGGAAGATAATAGTGGGTTATAAATAAACTTCAAGAAAGTCGTACACAAGCAATGGAGAGCAGTAAAAGGATGCGCTAGAGCCGACACATTTAGAAATTCGGAAATTCGGGTATTTAATATTCTCAGTAAAATACAAGAAAATGGAAGAAACTGGAATGAACATCTTGAAAGAATGAGTGGAGAACAATTACCTCTCTGGATAAGATTCAAGCCAGTTGTGAGAAGAAGTGAAGGAGGACCGAGGAAGTGATGGGTACCATAACAGGCAAAACAAAAAAGGCCTAATGCTTTAAGTGATGATGATGAGGATGATGTTCTTCCATCACCACATCTCGGGATCTGATAATTCGGTAATACTGCACTCACTGGCTCATTTCCTCTATGTCAGAATTGTTAACGTCGCTTTATTGAAAGTAGGGGGGCAACCGATCTCAACATGCTTGATTTTATATCGACATTACTAACATTGAGGACGCGATGAGATACCTACTTTGTTACGCAACAGTTTGCGTTTTATTAACATACAGTGGCTCTTAAAACTGTGAGGCATATACGTTGATTACGTGATTAAAATTCTAATTTTCAGGGTCGTTGGAGAATTGTAAGAATTGAGATTGAACATAACGAACTCGGAAAGATCAGATTCGACAGCCACGAGCGAATAATCGATCGTTGGCCTTCCAATGAAAAATTTTGAAATGTACTCATTTTGAAACTTCCTGCGAGATTAAAACCGAGTTCCGTTAAGGTCCCGATTTCGAGTCCCGGTCCGGCAAACAGTTTTAGTCTGCCAGGAAGTTTCACATTAGGGCACAACCCGCTGCAGATTGAAGAATTAATCCTGGAGACTCATGTCTGGAATAATTTTATACTAGTGCAGTAGATCACTGGACAAGATAGTGCTGTGGTAGCCCTTCCACTCCAGTGACTCGTGAAACTGTGGTGAACTTAAACTTCACACTCAGTGGTTGGCAGTGGCGTCCGAGCATGATTTAATGTGCCTTGAACTGCTGGTGGAGAGTGTACGTAATTAATCTTGAGAATAAAGAAGGCGGTGACAACATCTGCAGCATATTCATGTTGATAGAATGTCGACATCAGTACTGTTGTTGCAAGGTCCACATAATTTTGCAAATTGTCAGACCCTTTTAAATATAAAGACCACTTAAAGTTTTTGAAGGGTATGTGCTAAGTCACTAAAGCACTTTTTTTTTTTGAGTCGTCTTCACTTAATGATTCAGCATCTGGAAATACGTTTTATACTAATGTTCAAGAATTGCCGCGGTGCGCTACGACATGAGACCGCGCAGTCCAGAGAAGTTACAGCTCTCTGTCAGAGGTGGCCGTTGAGAATACAGCCAACGGCTAACAATAATAACAATTTTGAAAGGAATAGAGGCGCAGTAAATTTGTTCAAATTTAAGGAACGACTCAGTGTTGGAATGGTCCAGAGAGGCACTACAATTTCAGCCGAACTAGTATTCCCATTGAGTGTTGAAGGAAGATAGCCTTACTAAAGTTCGCTGACGCGAGCGTTCTGTTTGGTGCGGTAAGTCCCAGTAGGAAGGGATTACCGACAATATTTATTTCTTCGCACTTCATTCCAAGATAAATTTTTGGAGGAAAAGGATTCCGTTTTCAACTAACGGTTGGCATGGTAAAGGGAGATATTCTGCAAGGAGTTGATGTGTAATCGGCTTGTATAATTATTTGTTGTTACAATAGTATGTTTATCGGCTGTAGGAAATAAACTTATGACTGGGGCCATGAGTTGTGATAGCCGACTGGTATGTGTATTGCTGGTAGAACTCTCTTAGGTCATCGAGTTGTTGCTACGAGGGGCTTTCAGAAAGTAAGCTCCGATCGGTCGCGAAATGGAAACGACTATGAAAATCCGATAAAGCTTTGCACAGATGTGTTGGGTAGTGTCTCTAGTATAACCCCAGGTAGCATCACGTCGCTCTTCTCATTTCTGAGCTCGCAGTGAGTGCGTAAAGATGTCTAGAAAATAGTGTCTGCCGCCAAGTACGAGGGCCTGGTGAGAAATTTCGCCTGAAGCTATGCAGCTAACATTACATAACTGTCGTGCTGTTTCTTCTTCAAGACAATTCTCAGCTGCATTCTGCAGGGGCAATGAAGATGCTCCTGCATCGTTTTCAAATGGAAATGTGAGATTACCCACAATACAGTCCGCAATTGTCTCCCCCTGAGTTTCATCTCTGGTCACATGAACCGCTGTCTTTGAAGACAACATTTTGACACAGACAACGAGGTGTAGGCCAGCGTGGAGAATTGGCGGAAAGCACTGGCGGCTGCCTTCTATGATGAGGCTATTGAAAAGTTGGTACAACGCTATGACAAAAGTCTAAGTCAGAACGGCGACTACGTAGAGAAGTAGCTGAAAGGTGTAGCTAATTGTTACAAGTAAAATATTTCTGATGTTCACTGTGGTTTCAATTTGGCAATCAATCGGAGCTTACTTTCTGAACAGGCCTCGTATTTTGTGGGGTGTATAGGTGGAATTTGAGCCTTGAGCGAGGTAATGCCACAAGTGCACTGTATTTAAGGTGACAGAACCTAGCACTGGACAGCGAAAAGCCCGCAGCTCGTGGTCGTGCGGTAGCGTTCTCGCTTCCCACGCCGGGGTTCCCGGGTTCGATTCCCAGCGGGGTCAGGGATTGTCTCTGCCTCGTGATGGCTGAGTGTTGTGTGATGTCCTTAGGTTAGTTAGGTTTAAGTAGTTCTAAGTTCTACGGGACTGATAACCATAGACTTATCTTGTCCTCACACTGAAATTTCACTCGTGAGTTTGATAGGATCTGCCCTGAACTAGTAATAGAGATACCACTCTTCTTAAGAAATCGTCATTGAAGGCATTTGTTTACCAAATCTATTATTTCTGCGTTTACAGCGTCGGTTGACTTTCTTAATTAGTGATATTTAATGGATCACTGTCGTCTACATCTGAAAGGATTGAAGCCTGTCTAAATTGTTTTATTGTATAGACCAAAGTAGGGGTGGCACATATGTCTCTTCTTTGTTAGTTTCTTGTATTACAGTCCGTTACTGGGGACTAAGGGAATATGCTGGCACACGTGCAGTTCCAATGTACTAGCTGTATCTGATGCTAAATTTAGAAGAAAAGAGATTAAACTTCTATACGTAAAATAATACTGGTTTCTCGACATATATTACCCTCAGTTCACTTCTATCAAGCGAGGATTAAAGATAAATGAGAAACAAATTGGCTTTGTAAATGAATGCAAAGGCTCTTACAACATAATTAAGGAAGTCGCTATTGTATTAAAAATGGAAGCAACGAGGTCCTAGTCACATTACAACTGTCTAGTTTAAAAAGCAAAGGAATAAAATACATAAAAGAGTTTTATTTGAAATTAAAAGATTTATTCCTATGACGATGTAAAAAATACAAATCTATTTTCATTTCGTAAGCCATATGAAGCAAAAATAAATTACATTTTTTCATGAAAGAAATGTAAATGGATACCAGTGTTGGTAGTGAAATACGAGGTGTGTTCAAAGAGAAACCGAATTTTTGCTATATCAGCTTTATTGATTATTGTACAACAATTTAAGCGCTGAAACTTCGTGGCAGATTAAAACTGTGTGCCGGGCCGAGACTCGAACTCGGGACCTTTGCCTTTCGTGTGCAAGTGCTCTACCATCTGAGCTACCCAAGCAAGACTCATGCCCCGTCCTCACAGCTTTACTTCTGCCTACCTTCCAAGCGCTGTCTCCTTCAAAATAATGCTCTCTGCTGGCAATACATCGTTCCCATAGTTTCTTCAAATTTTGGAACGCCTCCTGGAATACATTTTGTGCGATGGCGTGCAGATTTCTAGTAGCATTGTCCTATATCTCCTATGTAGTTTGAGAACGACGTCCTTTCAATGTGTTTTTCAGTTTGGGAAACAGGGAAAAGGCTTCTGGGGCTAGGTGCTGAGAAGAAGGTGCATGGGGCACAACGGGAAATATTGAGTTTTACTAGACAGCTGCTGACGCGTGAGCTGGCGCAATATCATGTTGCAACATCCAACTATGGTTTTCCCACAATTCAGGCATCTTTCTGCGCACAGCGTCCCTCATGTGCAGTAGGATTCCGTGGTAAACCTCTTTGTTTACCGTCTGACTGCATGGCTCAAATTCATGAAGGATAATGCCTCTGTAGTCAGGAAACACAACCAACATCACTTCGACGTTTTACAGACTAACGAGTGCTTTTGTTTGGACGAGATGACCGTTTGCCCACACACTGCGAGACGACTGCATCTTCGTTTCAGCATCATAACCGTACAATCACGTCTCATCGCCTGTTATGATTTGCTTGAGAAAGTTTTCATTGTCATTAATAGCGGAAAGCAGTTTCTCGCACATTTCAACAAGGGTCTGTTTCTGATCGTCAGTCAACAAACGCGGTACTAATTTTGCACTGACACGACGCATCTCAGGTTTCTCACTCAAATTTTGATGGCATGATCCTATTCTGATGCCCACCTCCTCAGCAACTTCCTGAACAGTTAAACGACGATTTCCGCGAATCGCAGCACGAACGTTATCCACATGGTCATCATCTGTTGATGTGGAAGTACGTCCAGTCTTGGAATCGTCACAGACCGACATTCTGCCCTGTTGAAAACATTTAAGCCACTCGTAGCACTGCGTCCGACTCATACAGTACTTCCCGCATGTTTGGCTAAGCATTTCAAATGCCTCTGTCAAAGTTTTGCTAACTTTGTAGCAGAATTTAACACACACACACACACACACACACACACACACACACACACACACACACACACACACACACACACACACACACGCGCGCGCGCGCATGTCGTGTCAGTTTATCGATCTCTTCGAGGTTTCTTATAATTTTCGAGCACTGTCTGCGTTTCGAAATCCTACTGCCAATTGATGTCAGTAATGTTAGTCTATAATTCAACAGACTATTTCTGTTTCTGATTTACGTATTTCTATTTCCTTTCTTGTGCATTGGTGTGATCTGTTCTAGTTACCCTACTGTGTGGAATTAAAGCAGTTTTGTTTCATTCTCTTTTTGTAATTAATTTAAAACATCTCATACCACACCGTGACTGAATCTAAATCATTGTAGTAGTAAATAGTAGCATTGCTTGTGTGTATGCAAATTTGTGAGCTTGAAACTGTTATGGTAATAAGGGTGCAAGAACCTTGATGTTTCATCCACTTACAACTTTCATAAAATAAAATACAATCAAAAACGCGAAATTCATTGTTTTGTGAATAACAGCACTGTAACTGAAGTGTCGAGTACTTCGTAATTATTCGTCTATGAGTACTGTTGTCTTCCAGTATCTGTAAACTGTCTCCAGCGCATTTTGAAGTGATTATCTTAATTCATGCTGAAGCGGATATTATTATCATCGATTTTCAGTCAATCAGTTTCGGCCAAAATTAGTGCGATGGTGAATAATTAAGTTATAAGTAATCACAGAGATTGATCGCTGATAACGATGGGCAATTCTATTGCGACAGTCACATTAGCAGGCTTTACTAGGTACATAAATCCTGTAATTATACTGGAAACAGAAGTTCAGCCCACTGAGTGGAACTTCCTTCTGCCATGTTGCTGTTTAATACCGCGGGTTTTCTGAAGAATGCAAACATGGATGCGAATACTGCAGATGTGTTTATTTGAAAACTGATTTAAAATCGCTGTGTTCATTAAAGTCCATTTGAAGAGACTATAAAACATAACAATTATGTTTCAGCGTCGTGTAGCACGAAAAAAAAAACTCAATTCCAACAAATTCATCTCAGCGAGGCACGACTGATAATCTAATCTTTATATATAAAAGGAAAGGTCCTGACTCAGTGACTGATTCATCATCGCCCAGTCCAAATCGCTAAGAATAGAAACTCAAACTTTGGAGAGGGTGTTGATCTTATACATATTCCGCACCTAGGAGAATGAAATAGGTGATGAAACGTTTTCTGAAAATATGTCGCCATTGAAGCAATTTTGAAGATAGAACTACAAAAATCGGTATTTGGTCTGTCGGGCATAGAAAAAATGTTTCCCAGCATTTTTGGAAATTCGAAACCTGATGGGGTGAAATAATGAGTGAAAGATTTTTGAAAATAAATCTTTATTAAATAACTTCTGAAGCATTGTTAAAGCTACATCTATGAACGTTTGTATTTGGTTCAAAAATTGTTCAAATGGCTCTGAGCGCTATGGGACTTAACTTCTGAGGTCATCAGTCCCCTGGAACTTAGAACGACTTAAACCTAACTAACCTAAGGACATCACACACATCCATGCCAGAGATGGTTCCAGACTGTAGCGGCTAGAACCGCTCGGCCACATCGGCCGGCCATTTGTATTTGGCTGTTCGGTTAGAAATAAAAGAAGTATGTGTTTCAGTAATTCTGGCAACTCAATCCCTAAGAGGTAAAATTGGGGATAGAAGATCTTATGGAAATATTTCATTGTGAAAGCATTTTTCGAGCTAAATCTGTGAAAACTGGTGTTTGACTTCTCTATTGGATACAAAACAGTATGTGTTAAGAGATGAAAGTTTCTACGGCAATATAACGAGAACTCAAAGGCAGGATTAACAAAATCCTCTGAATCCAGCTACTAGAATTGGTTTTTCGGTTAGAACTATGCCTAAATTCGGAAAGACGATGTTTTAATGGAATTATTTTTCATGAAAAGGTCAGAAGTTGTTGGAATTTATGAATTAAATCGAATAAAACCATTTAACACTCACCACGACAAATCGGCTTTGTCAGAACTGCTTTGAAAGCTTTAAAGCTCTTTAAAACGTGAAATTGTTATTAAGCCTAGTGAATGTTCATAAAGTTTTTTCTGTTGTAATTTCTACCCAAACGCGAACGAAGCAGCGGCCGCTAAGCGAGCATAAGTATAAAGTAACTGCAAATCCAGTAAAAGTGGACAACATGAGAAGCCACGCAGTCAACGCCGTTCCGGTTCAACTTGTTGCCGCCAGAGGCAACTTTTATCTAAATCTACCATCTGCGACTATATCCAAACACGGCAAAACTTTGAAGTGCTTGGCGGAGGGTTCATGCAATAAAACACACATTAAACTTTCTGACCTTTCTATTCCTCTACGTTTACCCCTATATGAATACTTGGCACAGGGTTAACAGAACCACTTTTAGATTGAATCTCAACCGTACACCTTCCATATAGCTAGTCGCGGAAACGAATTTCAAAATCTTTCCGTGCGAGCTCTGGTTTGTGTTATTTTATCATGACGGTCATTTATCCCTATGTCTGTGGAAGTCAATAGAATACATGGTGTACAAGATTTAAGGACGAAATACATCTACATTTATACTCCGCAAGCCACCCAACGGTGTGTGGCGCAGGGCACTTTACGTGCCACTGTCATTACGTCCCTTTCCTGTTCCAGTCGCGTATGGTTCGCGGGAAGAACGACTGCCGGAAAGCCTCCGTGCGAGCTCGAATCTCTCTAATTTTACATTCGTGATCTCTTCGGGAGGTATAAGTAGGAGGAAGCAATATATTCGACACCTCATCCAGAAACGCACGCCGACCGGAGTGGCCGAGCGGTTCTAGGCGCTATAGTCTGGAACCGCGCGACCGATACATTCGCAGGTTCGAATCCTGCCTCGGGCATGGGTGTGTGTGATGTCCTTAGGTTAGTTAGATTTAATTAGTTCTAAGTTCTAGGGGACTGGTGACCTCAGAAATTAAGTCCCATAGTGCTCAGAGCCATTTGAACCAGAAACGCACCCTCTCGAAACCTGGACAGCAAGCTACTCCGCGGTGCAGAGCGCCTCTCTTGCAGAGTCTGCCACTTGAGTTTGCTAAACATCTCCGTAATGCTATCACGCTTACCAAATAACCCTGTGACGAAACGCGCCGCTCTTAATTGGACCTTCTCTATCTCCTCTGTCAATCCGACCTGGTACGGATCCCACACTGATGAGCAATACTCAAGTATAGGCCGAACGAGTGTTTTGTAATCCACATCCTTTGTTGATGACTACATTTTCTAAGGACTCTCCCAATAAATCTCAAACTGGTACCCACCTTACCAACAATTAATTTTATATGATAATTCCACTTCAAATCGTTCCGTACGCATACTCCCAGATATTTTACTGAAGTAACTGCTATGATAGTATCGCATGAAAACACCGAAGGGCACATGGGGTCCATGACGTATGTTGTGCCCTCAGAGTTTCCTTAATGAGCCGGGAACAGCAGTCATAGACGATGTTCACAACAACATGGCGCCAGAAGTAACAGCGCTAGGCCTATCGCAAACACTGGATGAATGCGACCTCTCCGCAGGTCGCTGCCATATTCGCCGACGATGGTCGTCCGAGATAGCGCATCGTTCATAGCAACGCGATCCCATTTGTCAGCAGTCCATGCTTAACCGTCACGGTTTGTTTTTGGTGTTAAAGGCAGACTGCGCAAGGCAGTGTAATTACCTAGTTCGGCTGTAAGTAATCTGACCAGTGGTGCTAGATTACTCAGAGCGTTGCACACGCAGATGTATAGGGATTACCTTGTGCTTGACACACAATGTGGCAATACCTCCATGTGGTGGTCAGACGGTATACCGGAACCTTCACGACAAATACGTCTGCCCTCACGTTCCCATGCCATCGAACACTGGGCCACTGTCACAGCCAAATTCCCCCACAAATCTGGATATTGCGCGATTTATCCAGCCAGCAGACACACAATGAGGTCCCTTTCAATCTCTGTGAGATGTGGATAACGATGACTCACACAAGGACGCAGTATTTCTGTCTTCCACAATGATTACTCAACACCTGGAACTTTTCGCACCCCTTATATTCCTTGCCAGGCCAGGTAACAAAACTAAACACGAGTAACACTAACTGGCGCTGGAGGCCGTTCAACATGTCACAGCGAATTCCAACTAATCTACATACCCGCCGATGTCGTGTACTCGTACATCCGACCATGTCTTCTGGGTGCTTAACTTTCTTATGATATCTGAGAAGTATGAGCCAAAACATTATGATCACTCCCTACCGCGACTTTGGACGCCGCCAGGTGGCGTTGTGGGCATGTGACCCGTTAACAAATCCAAGCGGAGAAGACATGGATGGAGGATCGGCCTAGCGTTTGGGCTGCATGTGGGGAAGCCCACTACGATAAGCGACTGTGACAAAGAGATGACTATTATTAAGTAGAGTCTATCAATATCTCGAAAACGGCGAAGCTGGTCGAATGTTCAAGTGCAGTTCTCTTGAGCATCTATGGAAAGAGGCAGGACAGTGAAACTACCACTAGTCGCTAAATGATTGGACGTCCACGTTTCTTCTCAGAACATAAGGTCCGGAGCCTTGTATGCTCTGTAAAATAGGATAGATGGCGAACTGTGGCATCCATGCGGAAAGAGTACAATGCTGATCCACGCACAAGTGTTCGGGAGAACACCGTTCACCTTACATTATTGAACATGGAGCTCAAGAGCAGATCACCCCTACATGCTCACATTTTTACCCAATGATATTATCAATTACGATAGTAGTGGGCATGGGATCATCGGGAATCGACCGTGGATCAACGAAAAAGCGTAGGCTCTTCGGGTGAATCACAGTTTTGCTGCAATAGGTCTCCACAAACGCCGTCATCGATCAGATTGGTGGGCTATGGGAGACATTCTTTTGCGTTTGTATGGGACCTGTGGTAGTAATCGAAGACACACTGACAGCTGTGAACCTCCTGTACTCCTTCAGGCTTGATGTCTTTCCCGACGGCGATGTCATCTTTGAGCGGTATAATTTTTCCATGTCTTTGAGCCAGAACCGTGCTACACTGCTTTGAGAAGCATTACAGTGAACACACGTTGACGTCACAGCGGCCAAATTTTCCTCGTGTAAACCCTACGGAACCCATCTGGCTCGCTATCGGTACGCAGATAAGCGGCCCGTTATTTACGAGAATTACATGACCTGTGCGTAGACATCTAATGGCACATACGTCCGCAAACCCACCAGCAATCTGTCAGATCCCTTATACACAGATTCAGTAATGTATTCCAAAGGCGGACAAACAAGTTATTGGGCAGCTGGTCATAGTATTTTGGCTCATAAGTGTGAGTTGGTATAAAAATACTAAATCAGAGGAGGTATAAGCTGGGGTTAGTGTCATCGCCGATAATCGATGTAAGTATCCAAGAGACAATTGAGATGTAATTTCGAGGAGGAGATTTTTTGTCGCAGACATAATTTCACCTTTGTACCTTCCGTTGGTGTCATAGCAGAAGACGCCTAAAGTAAGTGCTAGCTTATGGCTACATCAGACTTACAATAGAAAAGAATCTAAGGTACTTATTTATGAACACATCAGATGTACGTGCTGGATAGCTAAATTTTAAACTTGTACAATAGACGTTTGAAGAGGCAGGATCATTGCATCGTAAGAATTTGCATACATAAAGAGGATACGTGCAAGAGTGAAGCAGTAGATAAGATTGCGTAAGACGAAAAGTTTTCTTTAAAAACCAACTGTTGCAAAAATAAAAAAGAAATAAGCCTAGGGAGAAAAAAGTGATTCGCTAAAAGCTATGTTCGCAGCAGAGCACAGCACGGGTGCGAAATGTGAACAATGGCGAAGACAAAAGGAAATGATTAGAACCCCACTGAAGGAGATTGATAAACATTCGATTACTGACTGAGCAGGAAATGAAACTGTCTTGCCGTGAGCCACCGAGAAAAAAAAAATTGATTTAAAATATAATGATAAGAAGACCTACAATACTTATTAAGAGATGATTCGTTGCTGAAAAATGCAGCTGAGGTGAAAGTGGACGGGAATAATATTAGGTATAGGAGTACATACGAGCAGATAAAGCACATCGCCCATGATGTGTGATTCAGAAAGGAGGAGGATAACTCAAGCAATGCGAACGGAGACTGCCTCAAATCAATGTTAGGGTTGATAACGCTAACAAAAGAAGCATCTAAAATACTTCGAGAAACCAATGCAAGAATTTCGTGACCCACTTTGTTAGTTATGAGTGTAATTAATTTCAACAAGAGTACACGGACGTCTGTACGTTCACATCAAAGATGGCGACTATGTAGTACTTACACTACAATTTTATGGAATTATCATCGACAGTACAACATATTTACCAAGTGACAATATAAAACTATTCTTATTACCTATCGTAACGACATTTATTTGTCTATATGCTACTGTGTACGTTGGTATATCTACTGATATACTCGTAGTTCCTCGATGCTGAATAACGGGTGGCTAGGTAACTCTGCAACATAATAAGGGTAGGTCTTTGAGTTTCCCTTTTCTTCAGTCCACTAACTGGTGTCAGTATTACTCTACCAAGTGCCTTCTCTTAATCTGGTAACTCCTACATGGTACTGGCACCCGACTTTCTAAATTATGACTTTCTCTAGCAAATGGCGCGGTCATAATGGAATTCAGTTGTTTTGGTTGTTCCGTGTAGTAATTCGTTGTGTAAATTTTTTTTGTTTCATTAGTAGTTCTCCATTTTTCATAATTTACGCATACTAGTGTGTAGCTATTCAGCATTTCGCTTCCCTCAACGCCTTAAGTAGTGAGAGATTCCACTCTAGTTTGGTGCTTGCAAAGACATCAATGCATAGCTAAGCTTAGCTGCAAATTTCACTTTCCAAAATTCCTTTGTCAGATGCATATCGTTACCAAACCAATAGGAGCTTCTCCCCTTACTGAGAGATGGTGACCAATGTTTGTGTTGCAAATTTCGTCTGCTAACCATCATGTATCCAAGTGCTTAAAGTGATTGCCATCTGAATACGCAGCTCAGTGCCTTACTTACCAGATTACCTCATGAGCTGTTGTGGTTTAGAGTTCAGGTTGGTCTTCTTTTACATAGTGCTAGTGCACTGGAATTTAATGAGAAGAAACACTTCAAACATTTAAAGAATTTGAGCTCGCAGAACTGCCTTACTTCCACCTTACACATTATTCCTACGTAACCAGTTAAGTTATTATATATCGATCGGTGAAAGTACTGCAATAACTATTAGAACTAAATTATGCCTAGCAGCACGGTCTCAAACTAGCTTCATACGATTTCCACATTTTAGAATACGCTATTTAATATTCACGAACTAGAAACAAAAACTTCTATTTCATGGCCACGTACTTCTGTCGCTCCGTGAGACGGTCAACGTTTCATGAAGATAGCATTCTGCCAATACACACACACACACACACACACACACACACACACACACACACACACACACACACACAGGCACCCACTCACTTGCAACAACGTATGGATAAATTAGTACAATCATTGTATCATACAAAATTACTCATCGAATCACAAAACACAACAGTGTGAAACAATGAGAATAAAAGAGGTATTATACCTGGATCTTCGTCTTCCGCCTTGACAGCCGTTCACGAACTCTTTTCACAGAGTTATTCTGATGCATACCGCTACCATACTGTCCGAGAAAAGCGGTTTAAAGAGCTGGGTAATTTGCCAGCGCTCTCTGGCACTTCGCACAGTTGGAAAGATTCCACCCCGTACAGAATTAGTTGCAAAGTCTGTCACTGTCCACTCAAATGCCGTTATTTTAGACGAACGCTTCGCAGAACGGTAGATAACACAGAGACGGTCCTAGCTGCCAGCGTGATAGATTTCAGTCAATACAGTTCTATATTTAAGTGACTTCCCTTAAAAGCTGGCTGAGTTAGATGTTTTTCTTATGTGCAACAGCGGTTTTGGAATGACTGTGGTCAGGTTCTGAAATGAAATTTCCCTCTGTCGGTACATTACATATTCATCCATATTGTAATTAAATGAGTAGGATTATCCGTGTGCTATATTTGTTAGCTGTAATTTTTA
The DNA here is from genome assembly GCF_023898315.1 of Schistocerca nitens. NCBI lineage: Eukaryota > Metazoa > Arthropoda > Insecta > Orthoptera > Acrididae > Schistocerca > Schistocerca nitens. The sequence goes on along the minus strand of NC_064617.1, from coordinate 324,528,741 downwards.
ATGTATCACTCGTGTTGTGTTTGTACAATTCATCATTTCACAATAAATGTGGCACTAGTGCAGATATTTTACTAAGCGAATTACTGCTGTATCACAGCGTAACAGTAGATACAGCAAACATATTAAGTATACTTATGGAAATTCAGTTCCTCCTATTATGAAAACATATTTTCTTTCAAGTTCTTAAACATGATTCATCACCTCTGTGTCATCAACAATGGGTGCTTCTGTTCAATTCTGTAAAATACAAACATAATTTGAGTAACAATCATCCCAAATAAAATTAGGTATAAAAATGGTATGTTTTCTAGAATGTTAGTTTTTCTACAACAATCTTTATACGAGTATTACTGGGCAGCTGACCATCTGCAGCTAAACTACGCTGTTGTTGTTATTGTTTTTGTTGCTGCGGTATTCAGTCAGAAGACTGGTTTGATGCAGCTTTTCATGCTAATCTGTCTGTGCAAGCCTCTCCATTTCCGAATAACTGTTGAAACATACAACCATTTGAGCCTGCTTACTCTTTGTCTCTTTGTCTCCGTCTACAATTTTTACTCCCCACACTTCCTGACGACTCCTTGATGTCTCAGAATGTGTCCCATGAACCGATCACTTCTTTGAATCACGTTACGCCTCAAGTTTCTTTTGTCTCCAGTTATATTCAGTATTTCCTCATTAATTACGTGATTTACGCATCTAATCATCAACATTCATCTGTAGCACCAAATTTCAAAAGCTTCTGTTTTCTTCTTGTCCGAACAGCTTATCGTTCACGTTTCACTTCCATACAGGGCTACAGTTCAAACAAATACGCTCAGAAAAAGACTTCCTGTCACTGATTCATATACGACGTTAACAAATTTCTCTTCTTTAGAAACACTTTCTTTTCCCACTTCCAGTCTACATTTTAAGTCTTCTCTACATTGACCATCATCTGTTATCTTACTGTACAAATAGCAAACCATAATTCATAGAATATTTTGAGTGTCTCATTTCTTAATCTAATTACTTCATTGTCGCCAGATATAATTCAACCACATTCCATTACGTTTGCTTTACTTTTGCTTATGTTCGTCTTATAATGTCTTTTCAAGACATACCGTTCAGCAGCACTTCCGAGTCCTTTGCCATCTCTGCCAGAATCACATTGTCATCAGCACATTTTAAAGAGTTTATTTCCTTTCCCTGAACTTTAACTCATTTTCAAAATTTTTCTTTGCCTTCTCTTACTTCTTGATCAAGGCACAGCTTCTGTGTCTGACAACCTTCTCAACCACTGCTTTTCTTTCATATCCTTCGACTCGCAGGCTTTTCCTATCATATACTTCGACTCGTAGACCGCTCGTCTGGTTTCCGTACAAGTTGTAAGTAACCATTCGCTCCCCGTGTTTTACCCTGCTACCTTCAGAATTTCAAAGAGTTTCTTCCAGTCAACATTAACAAAAGCTTCTCTTAGTCTACAAATACTGTAGATGTAGGTTTGTCTTTCATTAACCTATCGTCTAGGGAAAGTCGCATGGTCAGTGGAGCCTCACCCTTGCCCGTATAATTCTCCGGCACTGATCTTCCCTGCGATCGGCTTCCTGATCTTCCCTGAGGTCGTTTTCTACCAGTTTTTCTATTCTTTTGTAAGTAATTCGTGTATTTTGCAACAATTACTTATTAAATTGATAGTTCGGTATTACTCATACCCGTGAGCATCCGATTTCTTTGGAATTGGAATTGTTACATTTGTGTTGAAGTCTGAGGATATTTCGCCTCTCATACATCTTTCGCACCAGGTGCATTAGTTTTGTCATGACTGGTTCTCCTAAAGATATCAGCAGCTCCGAGAGGATGTCGTTTACTCCCGGCGTCTTTTTAGACAGTTATTTCCTTGCTTCTCGCAGTATCATATATCTCATCTCATGTTCAGATACTTTCTCTTCCCTTTCCGTAATATTACCTTCGAGTTCATTTTGCTTGTGCAACATCTTTATATACTCTTACTATCCCTCGGCTTTTCCTTTTTAGCTTAGTACTGATTCTCCACCTGAGCTCCTGATAGTTATTCAACTGCTTCTCTTTCGTCCAATGGCCTCATTTATTTTCCTGCAGGCGGCATCTATCTTTCCTCTAATAATACATGCTTCTATTGCCCAGCATTTGTCTTCTAGTTATTCCTGTTAGCCATTTTGCACCTTGTGCTACTGCCATATTTTAGACGTCTGTATTCCCTTCTGTCTGGCTCATTAGATGAATTTTTATATTTTCTCCTTTCATCAGGTAAATTCAATATCAGTTCCGATATCCAAGGATTTCTACTAGGGTTTGTCTTTCTACGCATTTGATTCTCTGCTGCTCTCACTATTTCACCTCTCAAAGTCACCCATTCGTCTCCTGCTGTATTCCTCTCGCCTGTTTCAATCAGCCGTTGCCTAATGCTCCCTCTGAAAATCTTAACAATCCCTCGTGCTTTCAGAGCTTTATCGGGGCTACACCTTCTTAATTTATTAACTTTCTGCTGTTGCTGCAATTTTTATGTACAGCTCATGACTAATAAATCGTGGTCAGAGTGCACACATACCCATGGAAACGTCGTATGGTTAAAATCGGGCCTTGAAATATTTGCATTAGAATTACGTGAACTACTGTGCAAACTTCCAATATCTGTAGATCTTCTTTCCCGTTTTTAAACGACTTCCTCTTTCATTCCGTTCCTCCAGTCCATATTCTCCTATTAGTTTTACTTATCTTCCTTTTCCTACTATCAACTTCCAGTCCTCCGCCCCATCACAATTACTTCTGCAAACTTGTACTAGTGTCATGGGTGTTAGCTACTTGTCTATGTTGATCACGATAATGCGTTATCTATGCCGTTCGTAGTAGCTTACCTGCATTCCTGTTTTCTCAATCATTATTACAACTACTCCTGCCCTACCTCTATTCCGTTCTCCAAAATAGTCCTGGTCCTGACATCGGTTATCACTAATTCCACTGTGCGTAACTTCTACCTATTCATTTCCCTTTTTAAAATTTCTAACCTGCCAACCCTGTCTAACACTTCACGCTCGAACCCACAGAAAGCCAGTTTTGTTTTCCTTCTAAAGCCGTCCTCCTGAATAGCCCCCGCCCGGAGGTCAGAATGGGTTACTATTATACTGACGGAATATTTTATCTAAGAGAATTCCATAATTTTCAAATTATAGTGTTTGCCTCCCCCCCAAGAACCATGGACCTTGCCGTTGGTGTGGAGGCTTGCGTGCCTCAGCGATACAGGTAGCCGTACCGTAGGTGCAACCACAACGGAGGGGTATCTGTTGAGTGGCCAGACAAACGTGTGGTTCCTGAAGAGGGGCAGCAGCCTTTTCAGTAGTTGCAGGGGCAACAGTCTGGATGATTGACTGATCTGGCCTTGTAACACTAACAAAAACTGCCTTACTGTACTGGTACTGCGAAAGGCTGAAAGCAAGGGGAAACTACAGCCGTAATTTTTCCCGAGGGCATGCAGCTTTACTGTATGGTTAAATGATGATGGCGTCCTCTTGGGTAAAATATTGCGCAGGTAAAATAGTCCCCCATTCGGATCTCCGGGCGGGGACTACTCAGGAGGACGTCGTTATCAGGAAAAACAAAACTGGCGTTCTACGGTTAGGAGCGTGGAATGTCATATCCCTTAATCGATCAGGTAGGTTAGAAAATTTAAAAAGGGAAATAGATAGGTTAAAGCTAGATATTGTAGGAATTAGTGAAGTTCGGTGGCAGGAGGAACAAGACTTTTGGTCAGACGAATACAGGGTTATAAATACAAAAGCAAATAGGGGTAATGCAGGAGTCGATTTAATAATGAATAAAAAATAGGAGTGTGGGTAAACTACTACAAACAGCATAGTGAACGCCTTATTGTGACCAAGATAGACACGACGCCCACGCCTACTACAGTAGTACAAGTTTATATGCCAACTAGCTCTGTAGATGACGAAGAAATTGAAGAAATGTATGATGAAATAAAAGAATTATTAAGATAGTAAAGGGGGACGAAAATTTATTGGTCATGGGTGACTGGAATTCGATAGTAGGAAAAGGGAGAGATGAAAACGTAGTAGGTGAATATGGATAGGGGCTAAGAAATGAAAGAGGAAGCCGCCTGGTAGAATTTTGCACAGAGCACAACATAATCATAGGTAACTCTTGGTTCAAGAATCATAAAAGAAAGTTGTATACATGGAAGAAGCCTAGAAATACTGACAGGTTTCAGGTACATTACATAATGATTTCGGAACCAGGTTTTAAGTGGTAAGACATTTCCCGGGGCAGATGTGGATTCTGACCACAATCTATTGGTTATGAACTGTAGATTAAAACTGAAGAAACCGCAAAAATGTGGGAGTTTAAGGAGATGGGACCTGGATAAACTGACTAAACCACGGGTAGTACAGAGTTTCAGGGAGAGCATAAGGGCACAATTAACAGGAATGGGAGAAAGAAATACAATAAAGAAGAATGGGTAGCTTTGAGGGATAAAGTAGGTAAAAAGACGAGGGATAGTAGAAATCCTTGGGTAACAGAAGAAATATTGAATTTAATTGATGAAAGGAGAAAATATAAAAGTGAAGTAAACAAAGCAATCAAAAAGGAATACAAACGTCTCAAAAATGAGATTGACAGGAAGTGCAAAATAGCTAAGCAGGGATGGCTAGAGGACAAATGTAAGGATGTAGAGGCTTATCACACTAGGGCTGAGATAGATACTGCCTAAAGGAAAATTAAAAGAGACCTTTGGAGAAAAGACAACCACTTGTATGAATATCAAGAGCTCAGATGCAAACCCAGTTCTAAGCGAAAAAAGGGAAAGCAGAAAGGTGGAAGGAGTATATAGAGGGTCTATACAAGGGCGATGTACTTGAGGACTATATTACGGAAATGGAAATGGAAGAGGATGTAGATGAAATGGGAGATACGATACTGCATGAAGAGTTTGATAGAGCACTGTAAGACCTGAGTCGAAACAAGGCCCCAGGAGCAGACAACATTCCATCAGAACAACTGATGGGAGAGCCAGTCCTGACAAAACTCTGCCACCTGGTGAGCAAGATGTACGAGACAGGCGAAGTACCCTCAGACTTCAAGAAGAATATAATAATTCCAATCCCAAAGAAAGCAGGTGCTGACAGGTGTAAAAATTACCGAACAATCAGTTTAATAAGTCACGGATACAAAATACTACCGCGAATTCTTTACAGACGAATGGAAAAACTGGTAGAAGCCGACTTCGGGGAAGATCAGTTTGGATTCCGTAGAAATACTGGAACAAGTGAGGCAATACTGACCCTACGACTTATCTTAGAAGCTATATTGAGGAAAGGCAAACCTACGTTTCTAGCATTTGTAGACCTAGAGAAAGCTTTTGACAATGTTGACTGGAAGACTATCTTTCAAATTCTGAAGGTGACAGGGGTAAAGTACAGGGAGCGAAAAGCTATTTACAATTTGTACAGAAAGTAGATGGCAGTTATAAGAGTTGAGGGACATGAAAGGAAAGCAGTGGTTGAGAAGGGAGTGAGGGCGGTTGTAGCCTCTACCCGAGGCTTTTCAATCTGTAGATTGGGCAAGCAGTCTAGGAAACAAAAGAAAAGTTCGGAGTAGGTATTAAAATCGATGGAGATGAAATAAAAACTTTGAGGTTCACCGATGACATTGTAATTCTGCCAGAGACAGCAAAGGACTTGGAGGAGCAGTTGAACGGAATGGATAGTGTCTTGAAAGGAGGATATAAGATGAACATCGACAAAAGCAAAACGAGGATAATGGTATGTAGCCGAATTAAGTCAGGTGATGCTGAGGGAATTAGATTAGGAAATGAGACACTTAAAGTAGTAAAGGAGTTTTGCTATTTTGGGAGCAAAATAACTGATGATGGCCGAAGCAGAGAAGATATAAAATGTAGACTGGCAATGGCAAGGAAAGCGTTTCTGAAGAAGAGAAATTTGTTAACATCTAGTATAGATTTAAGTGTCAGGAAGTCGTTTCTGAGAGTATAGGTATGGAGTGCAGCCATGTATGGAAGTGAAACATGGACGGTAACTAGTTTGGACAAGAAGAGAATAGAAGCTTTCGAAATGTGGTGCTACAGAAGAATGCTGAAGATTAGATGGATAGATCATATAATTAATGAGGAGGTACTGAATAGGATTGGGGAGAAGAGAAGTTTGTGGCACAACTTGACTAGAAGAAGGGTCCGGTTGATAGGACACGTTCTGAGACATCAAGGGTTCACCAGTTTAGTATTGGAGGGCAGCGTGGAGGGTAAAAATCGTAGAGGGAGACCAAGAGATGAATACACTAAACAGATACAGAAGGATGTAGGTTGCAGTAGGTACTGGGAGATGATGAAGCTTGCACAGGATAGGGTAGCATGGAGAGCTGCATCAAACCAGTCTCAGGACTGAAGATCACAACAACAACAGTGTTTGCCTTCGAGAGATATAAAGGCTGTAGTTTCCCCTTGCTTTCAGCTACTCGCAATACTCTCACAGAAGGCCATGTTGCTTGACGTTAGAAGTTCAGCTCTGTCAGGCACTCAAACTGTTTCCCCTGTATTATAGTGGGTGAAATCAGGTTCACCTGCTCTTTTCCTTTGCCAAATGTATAATACGTGAAGGGATAAATAATTGTGCCTAACCGGGAGTCGATTTGCGCTATCTTTTGCTCTCTCGAGCATAGCTCGTGGTTCCATTCAAGTCAATCAATTACCTTGAGCCGCCACATAAACCAGACTCCTCGAAATAAGCGTCCTCCCACAATGTTGCGGAGTCCTTCTAAAGAGTTTCAAACATTTCGAGAAGAGGTAGATTTGTCGATCCCTAAGGTACACAACTGACAGTGTGCTGCGCGCCTCAAGCGATGACATCCGGATTGCAGTTGCACTGATTGTTTATTTATTGGCGATGTATGCTCATCGGACAATAAAAAAGCACACAGGCCACTTTTTAACAGTTTAGATGGTTTGATCTGGAAGCTCTTTACAGCTGAAACTATTATTATTATTTTCGTTTCCATGAAAGTCCAGTACAATTATTTCGAAATTCGAAACATATCTACCATACGTACATAAGACTTTGTACATGTCAAATTGATTTTGAGGTCTAAAATTCGGCAATCTTGATTGCTGGAAGATTTTCTGAAACCAGGTCCTCCAGCGTGAGAGTTTCAGGCAATTTTGGGCACACCAAGTAGTGTCAATCACCTGGAAGTTCTTCGCATTTGCATGTTGCATTTCCAGTAACGTAGCCCCAGCGATTCAAGACTTATTTCCACCACGTCACTCCAGATAGCAGTTTGTTCAAAGTCTTCCACATCTGGTGGGGTTGGAATCTAGCAGCGGGATCTACCTTTAGGTTTTAATTATTACTTCCACTTACTTTGTTTCGCTACACCTCTATTCGGGCAGTGGAAGGTGATGAGGGATTTGCTTCAGTTGTTCGAAGAAACATCTTTCTCGACTTCTAGGACCTGATGCTTCGCTTCCAAAGAGGGGATGCTTGGAATCACTGTCCTGCATTCTGTTCTAAACCAATGCCGCTCTTCGCCTAATATCTGGAGGCGCTAATCCTGTAAGATGGCAGATTTTGTTGATTGGAGATGGTCATGGCCAACCAGCTCCACGTATAATTCAGCCTGTCTCGTTAAGAGCGGAGGCTACGTGCCTGGTTGCCGCTGAAGTAACTCATGGGAGCGAAGTGGTGTATAGATGACAGACAGCGTGGTAAGATGGATCAACGAAAAGATGTGGAGGAGTGTCAAAATGGTTCAAATGGCTCTGAGCACTATGGGACTCAACTGCTGAGGTCATTAGTCCCCTAGAACTTAGAACTAGTTAAACTTAACTAACCTAAGGACATCACAAACATCCATGCCCGAGGCAGGATTCGAACCTGCGACCGTAGCGGCCTCGCGGTTCCAGACTGCAGCGCCTTTAACCGCCCGGCCACTTCGGCCGGCTGAGGAGTGTCAGGAAGGAGCTATCGTGAGTGTGACGACCCCATGAATGGAATTACCTGATTTCATGATTTATCAACACGATCAGTCCAATGTGGGCACAATCGGTTTCGAACTCGACGGATCTAATGTTGCCGTACGATGGTAACTACTTACTACTTGAGACCCCGACCTTTCTTTCCCTTGCGTACTAGCTCACACACGAATATATCAATAGCTACAACTACATTCATACTCCGCAACGACCTTACGGGGTGTGTCGAAAGGTACCTTCTGACCTCTCTCACATCCTCCCCTTCCAGTCGATATTGGTCTGCAGGAAAAACGATTTTTGATAGCTCTGCGTCAGTGCGAATCTCTGCAATTTTTACACTCTTGTTCTTTTCATGGGTTATGTGTTGAAAGCAGTGATATCATGATCGAATCTTCTATAAACGTATGCCCTCTTCATTTGTCCAGTTAAATATACAGTGACGCAGAAGGACTCGCTTGTAGCGTCTGCTACTGGAATCGGCTGAGCGCCTCCGTGACGCTTTTGAGATTACTAAATGAACTTCAAAGAAACGGACTGCTCTTCTATTTTTGACGAGTAGAGCAATATTCAACTATATGTAGAACGAGCGTTCAGCAGGCTACATGCTTTGTGAATGGATTATACTTCCTGAGGATTCTTCCAGTGATTCTCAGTCTTGCCTTACCTTCAATTAGTAGTATGTGGTCGTTCCACTTTACACCGCTCGTAGGCATTTTAAGGATGTGACTCGTTCCGTTGATTCTTCTGCATCGTGTGATTATATAATAATGGGTATTTCTGTCTATATATGTTCTATACGGTTCATACGTTGAGATTCAGCTGGCAGTCCCTGCAACAAGTGTCGACCCGCTGCTTATCTTCACGCATTCCGATACAATTTTATAGCGTTTCAACTTCCCTGTATATATAATACCATCTGCGAAAAGCCTTATTGAACCTGCAACGTAATCCGCTAGATCAGTTATGAGTACGCGAAAAGTGCATCTCTCCTTAGGGGTACACGACATGTTACTTTTACGTCAGGAGATTTTTCTGTTACCAACTACATGCTGTGCACTGTTTCCCAGGTGCTCGTCAATCCATTCACGCGACTGGTCTTATGCTTCGAATACTCGTATATTGTTCATTAGCTGTACTGCGGAACTGTCTCAAACGCCTTCTGAAAGTAAAGGAAAACTGCGTCAACCTCACGCGAGCATCGACTGCTCACTGTGCCCCGTGGACGAAAAGAGCAACCTGAGATTTACTAGACCATTGTTACGAAACCCATGTTGATTCATACAAAAGAGATGTTGGACCTCCAGAAGCATTAAACTTGTTCAAAAATTATGCAATTACAGAAATTCTCTGTTCTCTTTTTAAATCATTGTTTATTTCGTTTTACTCTGTCTTTCAGAATACATACTGCGTTCTAAAATCGTTGTCTTGGAATATCACTTCAAAGGAATAGTTACTCTCTCCACTCCATTGTATAAAGAAGGTTTATCATTACGCATTACCACACTGCACCACGTGGTTTGCAAAAGTTTGAATATTGTTTAGAAATGCTATTTAAAAATAGTAATCTAGCTTAGCCGCTGCCTGCTTGCTGTTTGCTGTCGTGTTTTCGAGAAATCTGCAACAATGTTGTCAAGACGCGAGGTAACTGGAAATTTTGAGTAGGACCAGATAACTGTTTTACTGCAGTTGCGTATTTAATATAAAAAGTTGTATTTAGATCAGTTACACTTCAATTTAAGTTATCTTCTCTTTAGTCAAAGGTTAGCATACGAGTTTAAGTTGGATAACAGTGTGCGGGTACATAGTTTGGTAATACGAACACTTTTTGTAGAGTGGGACGTAAATCTTGGCTAAATTTCATACAAAAACACAGTAGGGAACTTACAAACTTCGGTTCTGTCTTCGGTAATTTTTCTGGTAAGTTTGCTTATTTCTACCACTCTGATTAGTCCATACGGTTTTGTCCATTGTTTTTTCATCTACTCCAACTGTTTCATATTCGTTGACGTCTCTGAACCACATACAGTGCCGAACAAAATGATTCGGCGTGTTAAATTCTCTATATGCGTCCTATTCTGTTCACACACGTAATTTAAGGTGCATGTTTTGTAAGAAATGTTTCACAAATCTCTAAAGGGAAGAGTGTACTTGGCTTGAGTATTTCCCTCACGCAGAGACAGAACTCAATAGACGCATCGTCCAGTTGTATCTGCATCCCAGTTGTGCCATTTCCACATTAAACAATGCATCTATATGCAACTTTCTGTGCAGACTAAAACTGTGTGCTGAACTGTGACTCGACTCTAGGTTCTTTGCCTTTCGCTGGCAACTGCCAAGTTATCTAAACACCACACACCTCGCTCCTCCAAAGATTTGCTTCCGTTGTAATTCGTCTCGTTGCTTCCAAACTTCACATTCCTTTTGTGACTAGCACTCCTGAAACAAAGGATGTTGCGGAGACAGAAGACAAAGGTCCGACACTGGGTTTCAAATCAGCGCACATTCCACTGCACAGAAAATTCATCCGGTACCTAAAACTGCAGTACGCATACCTTATGGTGTGTTGCGAAGGGTACATTGTACACCACTGACTCGGCACCTTTCCTGTTCATGTCGCGAATCGTCCGCGGGAAGAAAGATCGTGGGTAAGTCTCCGAGTGAACTCGAATCTGCCTAATTTTACCATAATGTTGTTTCCTTGAGACATACAAGTACTTAGGAGGAAGCAATACATTGTTTGACTCCTCTAGAACACAAGCCCTCGGAATTTCGACAGTCATTCATACCGTGATGCAGAATGCCCCTCCTGTAGCGTCTGCCTTTGTAGTATGCTAATGACCTCTGTGACGCCACTGTAGATAACGATAATTCTAATACTGGCACTTCAAAGGAAACAGGCGTTACTGACAAATCGTTAAATAAACAGTTGCTGTGCCTGTGGAAAGCCTTCTTTATAAAAAAATGAATGGCCATTGCCACACAGGAGAGGTCGAACAAAGACGCAAAGGAAAAAGGGGGGGGGGAGGGGCAGAGGGGTTGCGACTACTTCCTACCACATGGTGATATCGAATGTGGGTTACAACATACATCCAGCTGGCACGTGGTTCCTTCTCAAAACAGTTGCTCGCACCACGTTCAAACAGTGGCGCTTTATCGTAGGCGTAAATACTTATCCCTCTCTAAGTTAATGAACAGCAAAACTGTAACGAGCCTTAGGGGGCAAGTGCCTGGAGCTAAGTGAAAAACCTCTGGCGTCTTCCGAACATGTAGCTGCTCATGGCCGTTCAAGGACAACGGGTTCGGACGGGTGCGTCCTGGAGTTTTATGAACTCTGAGTGATTATATCGCCAACAGCTGAAAAATGTATAGCGACCATATTCTACCTACATGGACACAGGAAACAGATAACAGATAATGCCTTCGTTCCTCGTAAGTTCTTCATCCTGCCCAGGCGCCAACCAACGCGAAGGAGAACATTACCTCCATAGAGTGCCCACTGATAGGAACCTGGTGAGCAGTTTGTGCTTTGCAGCGCGTTCTAAGAGATGTCACCGTGTTGGAGACATTACTTCCCTCACAATGATGGTATCATAGATCAAATTCCGGAATAGTGTTTGACAACAGGTAGAGGAACGAGATAATATTCTTTTGTAATATGTATCGGAATTTATTTATTTGGGGGCTCTTTCTTTGTTACCTGACTTCAAGCGAACCCTCATGTATTTGTCTCTGCACCTAGCGAGGCTAACTTGAGATTTTGTCACAATGGTACACGTGACTTATCGCGTTCATTAACTGGTATTTGAGCACTGATGTTTTATTACCGATGTGGATAAGCTCGCTGGACAAAAAATTAGTCACCCCAGCGCACAAGCACAGATGAATCGTTAAGTCTTTACAGTGGTGCAGCCATCGAGCCAGCTTAACTGTTATTGCCCTGCCTCTACGTGAGCATAAGGCAGTAGTGAACAGTGAGATACTGGTATTTCATGTGACATTGCACGTTACCATGGGTAAAAAGAGGCAATAATGTTCGCCCGTGCCCATAGCCAAACTGTGTGTGAAATTGATATACTTGTTGATGTTTCACGGCGGACTGTTCAACGTGTCGACAAACAGTGGTGCAACATACATGGCCACGATACACGACGCCAGAAGTGTGGTCAGAAAAAGATCTTGACTGGAAAAGACAGGAGACGCGTTTCACGTTTTATGAATAAAAATCGCGCTTTTCAAACGGACAAGAACTGCCACAGGCACTGAATGAAGGTCCACCCCAACCGTTTAGCAGGAGAACATTTCGACGGGAAGTGCAATCAATGAACATATGGAGTAGGTCACCCCACAAGAAGCCATTGCTCACACAGGCATGTAAAGAAGACAACAGGAAAGTTCATCGCGCTGGAAAAATGTGTGACAGGTTTTCTGAAAACTCATCCACTTTAGTACGTCTATTGTCCTACAAAATCGCATGACTTGAACCACATAGATAAAAAGCGGAACATACTGGAATAGTGGGTAAAGCCCTGACGTCAGCATCACAGCAGTTTTGTGGAAATGCGTGTTCATATCCAAGCGAGTGGCTTAATATGGACGCGACGTACACGCACAATCTTGTGGACTCGCTTTCAGGCTGTTATCTCCAGGGCGGAATCACACGATATTAAATAATGCTTGTCATGATGTCTCTACGGGTGACTAATTATTTGTGCAGAGGCTTTCATTTTGACGATTTCTTGCAAACTTCAAGGATCGAAAAAACACATTAAGACAAGGAAAAGGCAGCGCACCATGAAGGAATTATCAGAACGGCCTGTAAATCGGTATATGTGGTGTATACGAGCACACATACAAATGATTACAATTTCAGAAAAACCGGATGATTTATTCTAGAGAAAGAGCTTCTCAAATTGTGCAAGTCGACTGGGTTGGTCCACCTTGCACCCTTATGGAAGCAGTTATTCGGCTTGGCGCAGAGTGTTGGACGTCGTCCTGAGGGATATCGTGGCTAATTCTGTCCAACTGGCGCGTTCGATAGTCAAAATCCCAAGCTCGTTCGATGGCCCTGTCCACAAACCTCCAGACGTTCTTCATTTGGGAAAGATCCGGCGACCTTGCTGGTAAAGGTAGGGTTTGGAAAGCACGAAAACAATCAGAAGAAACTCAAGCCGCGTGCGGGTGGGCATTATTTTGCTGAACCATAAGTCCAGGATGGCATGCCATGAAGAATGACAAAACGGGTCGCAGATTATCGTCCACCTACTGCTGTACTGTAAGGGTGCCGCGGATGACAACCCTAGCGGTCCTGCTATGAAAACAATTGGCATCCAGACAATCACTTCTGGCTGCTGGGCCGCATGGAGGGCGACAGTCGTGCTGGTATCCCATGCTGTCTGGGGGGCGTCCAGACACGTCTTCGCTAGTGATCGTGTCTCAATTTGAATTGGGACCTCATCAATGAAGACAATACTGTTCCAGTCAATGAGATTCCAGGCCGAAGAAGTGTCTGGAGACACCCTGGACAGTGGTGGGACACCAACACGACTGTCGCCACCATACAGTCTGGCTGCCAGAAGCCATAGTCTGGGAAGTCATTCCTTTTCTTAGCAGGACCCCTTTGATTGTCACTAGCGGCAACCTTACAGCATATCGTTACGTCTACCATGTCCCGTTTCGTTGCCTTTCGTGACCAGCCATCTTGGGTTCACTTTTCAGGCAGATAATGCCCGTCCGCACACTAGTTTCTATTGCTTGTCTTCGTGCTTGCCAATCTTTACCTTGGCCAGCGAGGTCGTCAGATCTCTCCGGAATGGAAAACGTTTGGAGCAGTATGGACAGGGCTCTCCAACCAGCTTGGGACTATGACGGTCCAACGCGCCATTGGGACAGAATCTGGCACGATATCCCTTAGGAGCACATATAGCAACTCTATCAATCAGTGCCAAGCCGAATAACTGCTTGGTTAACGGTCGAAGGTGGACCAAGACGTGATTGACTTCCTCAAACCATGAAGCTCTTTTTCTTCAATAAATCATCCAGTTCTTCTGAAATAGCAGTTATTTGTTTGTACGTGTACATCACATCTACGGATTTCCATCCCATTCTGATAATTTCTTCTTGTTGCGTGTTTTTTCTTCTTTTCATAGACTGTAAATTCAACAACAAGGAAAGGCTAGTTTGCACAGTTATATTTTTTATTCTTTTTAAATGCGCATCATTTCAGCTAACATTAAACAAACGTTTCCATCACTGAAAAGCTTTTACAACTATTACTACTATTTCCATAGCTATAGCAAACTTCGGACAAATAATCTTGGAGCGATGAGGTGCTTTTGTGGCAAAATGTGGAATAGTGGAAGCGTATTGGACTGTTTTTATTACTACGATCCTGAGGCTCAGTTCCTCTTGCAATATGAATGAGCCTTTTGCTTGGGATAACATGGCAGTAAACTCTCAAAGTAGTTACCCGTCTCTGATGATGTCGTTGGTGCCGGGACGTTAAACAATAAGCTTGTTTCTTCCTTCCATCAACGTGTTTAACCTATATGGCCTCAATTATGCAGTCTGTATATGACCTTATGATACGGTCGTTCTTCTGTTTAAATCATTTTGTTTTTCCTCCAAATGCTCTATTAAGTCAGAAGCCACCTCCTCTTTTGAACTTTAAGCTCGTCCCACTCAAAGATTTCTCACTCTTTGCGACAAAAGTCAGTGTTGTGGTGCAGAGAAATTTGAGAGACGGAGAATAAGTTTCGGACCTTTCTCGATGTCCAGCTCACAGGAACTCCAAAACTGTTATACTCAATCTCGTTCCTGTTATGCAGATTATCTGTGTAACCTTTGTTACGTAGTGTGAGATTTGATTAACATTAACTCACTTAGAGTAAACAAACTGAAATACGAGACGAGGATTTTAAGGTAAGTGCTGAAAAAGTAGCACGTCTCCTACTTATGCGTCAGAATCAATTTCTGTGTCAGATTAAATTCATACAAAAAAAAATATCTAAAGAGAAAACTCGATGTATCTTGTGAATAAAGAAGGAATATTTTGAACAATAGTGCCTTTTTTAAAAAGTTCAAATGTGTGTGAAATCTTATGGGACTTAACTGCGAAGGCCATCAGTCCCTAAGCTTACACACTACTTAACCTAAATTATTCTAAGGACAAACACACACACCCATGCCCGAGGGAGGACTCGAACCTCCGCCGGGACCAGCCACACAGTCCGTAGTGCCTTTTTGTTTGCAATTTTAATACAAAGAGTATGCCAGCCGACACTGACGACATAATAAATTGCAACGCATCACGGGCAGCGTCCCATCACGGTAAAAAGAACACTGCAGGTTCTATTCCTGCCTCAAATGAGCATTATAAATGAGATGTTAATGTCTGAGTTGTTTCGTTAGTGGAAACAGAGAAATGAGTTTCAGCTGAGAAGAAAATATGACAATTACTGAAGCACTATGTGGTGGTGGAGGGGGAGACGTTTGGGTGAGGGGGGACATGGTCACTTGTCAAAACAAGTTTTATAAGACACTTCCGAAATAGTTTCTTGAAGTGTTTGTAAATTCGTTTCTGTCTACGTTTTATTTCGAGAAAGGCTGAAAAGTGTACGTATTAGGTGAAATGATTATGGAAGTTGTACATATTAGAAAAAAGATTATGAAAGATGTATAAATCATGAGAAATTACAATTTGTTTGGTATATTTCACAGTTTATTTGGAATGTTTATCGCTATGAGCATCTTAGATCCTCTGAACACATGGGTGAAATGGTTCAAATGGCTCTGAGCACTATGGGACTTAACATCTATGGTCATCAGTCCCCTAGAACTTAGAACTACTTAAACCTAACTAACCTAAGGACAGCACACAACACCCAGCCATCACGAGGCAGAGAAAATCCCTGACCCCGCCGGGAATCGAACCCGGGAACCCAACACATGGGTGATATGAATGCTTTGGCTACCAGAGATTGTAGTATTATCGAGTAGAGCTCGGGCGAGGAAGGGAAGAGTGTCGGCTAGAGAGGGAGAACTGTGTTATGACAGGTCGACGATCTTGTATGGCAAACGTGCCACACTGAGAATGAAATTTTATTTGAGATGCTCCCTGATGTATAACTGAGAATTAAGGCTGAAGTATGATTGAGATGTTTTTATAGAGAGGCGACGCTTTTTGAAAAAGGTAAAAATGAAGGAAGATTAGGTTTAACCTCCCGTCGACATCGAGGCCATTAGAGACGGAGCACAAGCTCGTATTGTGTCAAGGATGGGGAAGGAAATCGTCCGTGTCCTCTCAAAGGAACCGTTCCGGTATTTGCCTGGAGCGATTTAGAGAAATGACGGAAAACCTAAATCTGGATGATCGGACCCCGGTTTGAACCATCGTCTTCCCGAATGCGAGTCCATTGTGCTAACCACCTCGCTCGTGGCCGAAAAGATAACATACATTAATCTCATTTGGCTGCAAGTGCTAACCGGATAATTACTGTACACTAAGAAGTGCATTGTGTTTCGTAATATCTACGTGTTGGCTACTAGGATGACTTATCAGTGATGTGTTCAGTATTCCAATTACTTTCCTCCCATCATTGTTAGTTAAAAATATTTCACTTAAAATGGCAAAGAGTATTTTTAGCAATTTAAATACCGTGTGTAAAACTAATTTTTATGCTGGTATGACAATGCTGAGAAAGGGTTATTGTTCATGTTAATTCGATTTATTTTTTTCCATTAAAAGTATAGGTTATAATTTCAAAATACTACCTTTGGTCACTTACAAATGTTGAACTGAAGCTTATCCTCACTTTTAGATGAAAGCATATCTAATAAAACCTGCACTGACAAACTTTGCACTACCGCGTGCACAATGAATCGCATTTTCAGAAAGAGAACAGAAGTTTAATTTATGACACCTATCTAAAATAAGGCATTTTGCCGAGCTGTGATTTAATTCAGGAACATGCGATTCATCACTTCAAATTCTTACAGTGTGCAGAGAGAGTAGACCGAGATACCGTTGCAAGGTAAGGAACATTTGTAGTACATAAATGAACTTTTTGGGTAAATTAGGAACATTATTCACTGGCAAAATTTGTATAATTCAGTAGATACATTTTTCTAATTGGTCACATTTCAGTAAACAACGGTTAATCATCGTGTGTGATTGTTCCATGAGAAAGCCATTCTGAGTTTTATTGATAATCATTTCTATATTCATTCCCATTTACGTATAGTCAGAAGCAGTTTAGATTAATTCATAAAACATACATAGACAGTTATGTTCATGTTCAAAAGAAGGGTAACTAAGATTGTTCTAAATCATAATCTGTAATCGGAATTTAAAAGTTATACAGTTTCCAAGTAAAAGGCAATAGTTCCATAACGTTCACTTAGTTATAATAGTACAATTCTATTTAGAAAGGGTGAAGGTGATATAATACAGTATTTTTACTTATTAAAATTGTAGCACCGATGGTTTATACTTTACGACTGTTCAGAGCAAAATATAGACTTGCAGTGAGTGTTTGTGGTTATCTTCAGTACAGGAATGTTTTTTAGTACTAATGTCGCTCAATCCAGCCCCAGTAGCCAACATATTTGCTTCACCAAACTTTCATTTGTGGCTCGATAGACTACATCAGTAAAGTTACGCATGTAGATCAAATTTCAAAACTAGATTTTACAAACTGTTTATGCAAGAACAAAAGATTAAAATTTACTGGGTATTACATCACAGTCCTCGCTTTATGTTCCAATCCCTTTTTTGGTGCTCTTCCTGAAATTAAAGCTATACTGGATGCAGTTCCCAATTACGTAAGTACACAACCGCATTCACATACGCTGGTGCACACATTCTGTATTTGTAGCCAGCAGCCTAAAGCTGAGGCTTCGCTTTATGTCATTGTTGTTCTACGTTCGGAGAAAGACAAAATTTTCTTTGAGGTATCCTCGTTTGGTTTCGTCGTGTAAAGCTTTCAAGTTAATTAATTCCTTTGTAAATAAAATATGTTTCCAATTTAATGCTCCTGATACGAACATCCTCTCAGCTATCGCAAAACATTCAGTTACTCCTTGTATAAAAACAAAAATTTATCACATCAGAGTTTAGCTGCTTTACAAGCATTCTGTGTCGGAAAACCGTTGGAAAATATTGTGGAGAAAGGTAGATTTTCGCTTAGACTCCCCCTTTGGCGATTTTATACATTTGCCCGAACGTAATCACACAACCAGCGGTGCGCTGTCGAAATAAGCCTCCGGAAGCGGTAATTTCGGATTTTTACACTACTATGTTTAGTACAATCGACTTTGGTTCTCACAGTCGCCATGAGATAAATTGTGAAACATATTTAACAAAACAATATGTCTTGTGGTTGACAGTTAACATAGAAAAATGAACTACGAAATGCTAGTTCCCAATTTCAGTTCAAATTTTCACATATTCGAGTTAGAAGTCGTTACTCCTATTACAGTGAGCTCGAGATTTTTACCTGAAATATCCTGACACAGAAAATAGTATTTGCAAGGAGACTACAATAATGTTGGTCTCTGTTTCTCACTTATCGAAGTGTATAAGATTCTTTGCTTCTTTGGAGGACATAACTCTCTTCAGTAAAGACCTTAGTTAATATTGGAGTGTGAAATGTCACTTTGGTAACAGTGGTAGAGAAATGATGTTACTCTGAATACGGTTAACGTGCACAGTACCGTTAATAAAACGTAGAAAAAGCCTTTTCAGTATAGACAAAATCTTGTCTTTCTTGACTTTCCTCTTTCGCTATTCTCATTTTTATACTTGGAGAAATTACAAATTATAAGTTTAAATGTGATTGCATGCTTTCAGGGGGAATTTCAGTGATGAACTATTATCGGGTAATCAGCCGATTAATGGCGTCATCTTGTCGCAACGTTTCGATGAGATTCGTACCCAACATCCTCCTCGCTTGAGGATGATGGGTACGGAACTCATGGAAACGTTGGGACAAGACGACGCCACCTCTCGGCTGATCACCCGAGAATAGTTCGTCACAATGAAATTATCTCTTTAAGATATTTCCATTTTTAGCTGACAAATAGTATTCAGTTACAGTACTCAATAATTTTCCTCTACATATAAGATCAATTTACTTAGATATGTGCTTTGTAGATTTTTATGACTTTGTTTTTTACATACTGTCATATCTTCCAGGACACCTTCCTCAAATGTTAGAGACATTATACTAACTGAAATATAAATTTTACAACAAAAAACCAGTCCCAAGTTGCTAATTTCACATTTTTATTCACTCGATGGCCAGTTTCGGGCAGGGATCCATTTTCAAATCATCTCTGACTATACATAGATAACTCTGTATGCGCTGTAACTGCTCGTCTGCACATATTTGACACGTTTTTGCTTTTTAGGAAACACCATTTCTGACTATGTTACTTTGATTCGAAAATGTTTCCCGGCCCGAAACTAGTCATCGACTGAATAAAAAAAGTGAAATTTGCAACTTTGGACTGGTTTTTCATTGTACTGATCAACAGAATCCGCTGGCCAAAGCTATTTCAGTATGCTGGAGATTCGTTTGAAAAGAAAATCACACGTATTTTGTTATGAAATTAAAATATTAAGCATTCAGGAGTTATTAGATTCAGGCATTAGGTTCACTGATAATTGACGTCACAGGTAACAACCAGTACAAATGCGTACGTACGGAGCTAGGTGGTGCACCGGTTAGCACACTGCAGGCGCATTGGGGAAGACGAAGGTCCAAACCCGCGTCCGACCATCAAGATTTAGATTGCCCCTGATTTCCATAAATCGCTCTGGGAAGATGCCGGTATAATACCTTTGAAAGTACACTACCAACTTCCTTCCATATCCTTGGAATAATCCGTGCTCATTCTCTGTCTCTAATGACCATGATGTCGAAGGAACGTTAAACCCTAACCTTCCTGCTTCCAAATATGTACGTGCTACTTGCATTATCAGCAGGGCTATCCTAACATTTACTTTCTGATTTTGCTGGCTATACGTTAACATGGTTTGAAAAAGGAAGGCGGCACAGCTCAATCAAAAATTATTTTTAATACACTCCTGGAAATTGAAATAAGAACACCGTGAATTCATTGTCCCAGGAAGGGGAAACTTTATTGACACATTCCTGGGGTCAGATACATCACATGATCACACTGACAGAACCACAGGCACATAGACACAGGCAACAGAGCATGCACAATGTCGGCACTAGTACAGTGTATATCCACCTTTCGCAGCAATGCAGGCTGCTATTCTCCCATGGAGACGATCGTAGAGATGCTGGATGTAGTCCTGTGGAACGGCTTGCCATGCCATTTCCACCTGGCGCCTCAGTTGGACCAGCGTTCGTGCTGGACGTGCAGACCGCGTGAGACGACGCTTCATCCAGTCCCAAACATGCTCAATGGGGGACAGATCCGGAGATCTTGCTGGCCAGGGTAGTTGACTTACACCTTCTAGAGCACGTTGGGTGGCACGGGATACATGCGGACGTGCATTGTCCTGTTGGAACAGCAAATTCCCTTGCCGGTCTAGGAATGGTAGAACGATGGGTTCGATGACGGTTTGGATGTACCGTGCACTATTCAGTGTCCCCTTGACGATCACCAGTGGTGTACGGCCAGTGTAGGAGATCGCTCCCCACACCATGATGCCGGGTGTTGGCCCTGTGTGCCTCGGTCGTATGCAGTCCTGATTGTGGCGCTCACCTGCACGGCGCCAAACACGCATACGACCATCATTGGCACCAAGGCAGAAGCGACTCTCATCGCTGAAGACGACACGTCTCCATTCGTCCCTCCATTCACGCCTGTCGCGACACCACTGGAGGCGGGCTGCACGATGTTGGGGCGTGAGCGGAAGACGGCCTAGCGGTGTGCAGGACCGTAGCCCAGCTTCATGGAGACGGTTGCGAATGGTCCTCGCCGATACCCCAGGAGCAACAGTGTACCTAATTTGCTGGGAAGTGGCGGTGCGGTCCCCTACGGCACTGCGTAGGATCCTACGGTCTTGGCGTGCATCCGTGCGTCGCTGCGGTCCGGTCCCAGGTCGACGGGCACGTGCACCTTCCGCCGACCACTGGCGACAACATCGATGTACTGTGGAGACCTCACGCCCCACGTGTTGAGCAAGTCGGCGGTACGTCCACCCGGCCTCCCGCATGCCCACTACACGCCCTTGCTCAAAGTCCGTCAACTGCACATACGGTTCACGTCCACGCTGTCGCGGCATGCTACCAGTGTTAAAGACTGCGATGGAGCTCCGTATGCCACGGCAAGCTGGCTGACACTGACGGCGGCGGTGCACAAATGCTGCGCAGCTAGCGCCATTCGACGGCCAACACCGCGTTTCCTGGTGTGTCCGCTGTGCCGTGCGTGTGATCATTGCTTGTACAGCCCTCTCGCAGTGTCCGGAGCAAGTATGGTGGGTCTGACACACCGGTGTCAATGTGTTCTTTTTTCCATTTCCAGGAGTGTGTAAGGAGACACTGCAGACAAATATTCTAAGCAAAGCTCGGAACATGAAATACGAATTTACAATGTAGGTAATTCATACACTTTTTTGTGTACACCATAATGCTATTTAACAATATTACCATCATGTGATACAAACTGTTACAGTAATAGGTATATTCTTGAAAAACCTATACAAAAAACTAGAATACCCATTACTGAGGTACGAGAAAATCAGATTTCATTTTTAGAAAAGGTTTAAAAGCCAGTACTTACATCTTCTACTTCTTTCAGTGAATGTGCTAGTTTAGGCAAATTTGCCATTAAAATACATGTACAATATTTTAAGACTGAATCTTAATGTTTGATGGTTTCATTGTTTGTAGATGGTTGAAACACTCAAGAAGACAAGATGTGTAACTACCTCAACACATATGATTATTGTTCCATTCCTTTGGATTGTTCATGTCAAATAATTGAAGACTGTCGCATCCTTTTCTCATTATTTTACATGCTTTAAATGTATCTCCAGAGCAAACAAAGCGATAAAAAAGAGAAGAAACTGATAAAATATATGGAACTATAATCGGAACAGTACAACCGATTTTTAATGCGCGAATTTTACGTGTGTTTCTATGCTAGATGAAGAATTTTCAAATGAAAATAGTATGTAAAATGTGTGTGCAAAACAATATTTGTTGTTCATATTTACAGGAAGTTCAGAACATAATTACAGTGATATGTGTATGATCCACATATGGGTTACATTGTAGTCAATACACAAATTAGCTGGATATTTGCTTTCAAACAGTACACACCTATAGGAACGACAGTGTTAACTGAATGCCTATTATCTCAAAGACATTTATGTTTTTCTCCATACTTTACTTCAGTAAGGATTCCTTGAAAAATATAACAATAATTCCTCCTGCATAGTACATAACATAATGTGATTGTGACCAGGTTACAAATGAGAACTTATGAAAGATTTGTGGTAAAGGAACTCCTTGAACATGTTAATAGACGACGACACGCCATAGAAGATCTTTTCTTGTAATTTCATCGTTTAGCTTTAAGTTAGTTCTCTGCCTTAGTACTACATGAGGCAGGTGAGATCGCGCTTCTTTGATAGTAATGATTGGATATATAGTAGCGGAAACTCTGTGACCAGGAGCGCATTTAGCCCATAGTGGTGGCCGCCATCATTCTGTATGTACTGACACCGACTGCTAGGCTAGTCAGGAATTAACACCCGCCCGTAAGTTTGTGAGACACAGTGAAAGAAGCAAGTTTCTCAGATCGTATAATAAATGTTGTGGCTAAGCACAAGAAAACATTTTTTTAACTACTCAGAATCATACGGTGTTTTAAGGAACAGGACCAAAGGGATTCTCAAAAGGGAGAAAGGTCCCCACAGGGAAAATGTGTGTAAACAAATTAATAATATCATTGGCAACAAATACACTCATGCGTGGAAGACCATAAAGAATATAAGAACTAGTACAAGAGACAGAGGTACTATACAAGTAATATCATCGCAGTGGATAACTTTCTACTTTGCACTGTTACAAGATTGCTGACAGTGGGAAATAACAAACCAAGTGGTTTAAGAATGTGAGATGACGGAGAAGGAAATAACGAGGGAAGGTAGGAAAAAAGATCTAAAGAGGGCAAAGAGTAACATTGCTCCTTGCACAGGTTATGTTAGAATGGTCAAAAGATAGTAGAATATTTGTGTTTAATTTTTAACGAGATATAACGAGGGATGGAAACTTAGGCAGTGGACTATGTCTTTCATTAGCACTATCTACAAAATGAGGGACAAGAGGGATTGTTCAAATTACAGGAGCATTAACATAGTGCATTCATTAGCAAAACTTTTCTCCGGTATCACTAAGGTAGTGTTTGAACAGAATGTGACAAATTTCTCAGAGCAAAATAGTGGCTTTGTCGTTGGTAGATCATATTTGGATGAGCTAGTTACAGGGAAACGAACATAACTCTTGAGGATTTGGAAAGAGCACACAACAACATCCCAAGTTCCGCGACTGAACCTGCCAAGAAATGACTAAAACTGCAGCATAAATGAATTAATATAGTTATGAAAATGTACAAGGACATAGAAGCAAGAGCAATATTTAGAATCAGAATGACATAAAGCTCTAAAACCATTTAAGGCTCTGTTGAAACTTGCAATCTATACAAATTACTTTTTAACGTGTAGACCAACCGCTGGACGCATGGCACAAGAGATGGTCAGGGATGAGTATCTCAGTTGGACAGGACGGAATGTACTCAGTATTAATTATTTTTTACAAACATCAGAGAAGATATGGGACAGATGTTGGATAAATTGCAGAAAAAATACACAAGATAGGGTCTAAAAATTATTTTAGAAAACACAAATTGTATGTGTTTTGGTAAATAAGCAACGGATTTAGTTCTCGAAGATGAAAAGGTTAAAAAAGTGTGAAATTTTTTAACATTCAGGTTTGATGACATCCACTGACAGTACCTGTGTCAAAGATATTAAGACCAAAATAGCGATGGATAAACGAGCTATGAAGTCCCAACATGGACTGTTTGGTAAGAACAGTATTAGTCCATATTACCGAAAAAATTATATTTCTTAGTGTTGCAGAGGATACAGTTAGTTCTGGAACTACGTTTATACTTCGCAAAACATCTTACTGTGTGTGGCGGAGGGTGCTTTGTGTACCTGTGGTACTTCCCCCTTTTCCTGTTCCAGTCGTCTATGGGAAGAACGATTGCTGATAAGAATCCGGGTCGGCTCAAACATCTCTTAATTTGATCTGCAAGGTGTTTTCGCGAGTAGCAGCATACTAGATGACTCTTCTAGACATGTACGCTCTCGGAACTTCAACAGTAGACCATAACTTGATGCAGACAGCCTCTCTTGTAGCGTCTATCACTTCATTTGGCTCAGTTTTCGCGCTTACCAAGTGATCCCGTAAAGAAAGGAGTTGCTCCTTCTTGGATCTTCTCTATTTCCTCCAACAGTCCTATCTGGAACGGATCCCATGGTGATGTGCCATATTCAAGTATTGGTGGAATGCGTGTTCTGTAAGCTACGTCCTTTGTTGATAGACTACTTTCCCTGAGGATTCTTCAAGGTATCTGAGTGTGGCATCTGTCTTTTTTTTTTTTTTGTCTTCTGACTGGCTTGATGCGGTCCGCCACGAATTTCTCTCCTATTAACTGTTGACAGTTAATGGTTGGACTGCTGACACGTGAGTTTCAGATTATCTGAGAATCCAGTAAGGCTGGCAACTGATGGGTTATGCATGGGGATCGTATCCAGCTGTACCGCATCAAAACAGCCTGAAGATGACTCAATGAAGCGTCAAAACTGCTAGCGACCAAATAAAATAAAATCATAAGGACGGCTGTAGGTGGTTTCAGTTTTTGTCAAAAATGTGAATACGTTTTGGTTGTGAACCAAAGATGCTACCCGAAGACCGCGGGTGCAGGTCGTATTAGCGGCTAGTTTTACGTGCTCATTTCAGTTCAGATGGCTGCGTACGCTTACTCCTATATATTTGTTGGTAGTAACTGCTTCCAGAGATAGTTCTGCATTTTTGTAGTCAAAGAATGAAGGGTCTCTCTGTCTATGTATTATAAATATATTACATTTGTTTATGTTCAGAGTCAATTGCCGCCCCATGCACCATTTCAGTACAATTTTCTAGTGTCGCGAAAGCTTCTTCAGCGAAAAGTCTCATGGAACATCCGACGCTATCAGCTAGGTCATTTATCTATACTAAGCAAAGTACTGCTCCCTGGTGCACACCCTAAAGTTACTCGTACATCTGAAGACTTCTCTGCGTTTACAACATGATGTGTTCTGTTTGCTAGAATCTCTACAATAGAGTCACACAGTTGGTATTAGACGTCCGTGTGGGACTGCATAGAATGCCTGTTATAAGTCGAGGAACGCAGTATATAGTTGGACGCCGGTATCAACTGCTTTCTGTTCCTCGTGGACCAGACGAGAGAGCTGGGTTTCACACGACGCTTGTTTTCGGAAACCACATGGGTTTCTACAGAGGATATTTCCGGTCTCCAGAAATGTATCACGCAAGCATAAAACACGTTCCAAAATCCTAAAACAGACTGCTGTCAGAGGTATAGGCCTATACTTTTGTATGTTATGTTCTTCGCCAACTCTCTTTGAAACGCGAACGATCTGTGTTCTTTTTCCAATTATTAGGAACGGTTCGCTCCTCAGGAGACCTACGGTACACTGCTGCTAGAAGAGGGGCATACTCCATGTAGAAACGAACCGAATTGTTGTCCCGTCAGGTCCTCTGTCGAGCAGTTTCAGTTACTTTTATATCCCTTGGTTACTAATTTCGATATCTGCTACTATTTTTATCGTTCGTGCGACGATATAAAGGAGGAACTACTGTGTAATCTTCCTTTGCATAACAATTTTGGAAGGAGCCTAGTAGTATTTCGCCTTTCCTGTGGCATTTTTTGTTTCAGTTATGGTCGCAGAATGTTTGGACAGAGGGCTCCGATTTAATATAAGACCAGAAGTAATTTTTATGCCAAATTGATAGCTGGAGTCTTACTTTCGTATTCGGTGAACACTTCACGCATAGCCCTCCTTACATTAATTTTTGTCACGTTTGATTTCTCTTTATCTGTGAGGCTTTGCCTACGATTAAACTTGCAGCGAAGGTTTCTTTGATTTCCCAGCAACTTCCTAACATGGTTGTCGAACCACGGTCGTTTCCACCCCTCACAATATTGTTCGGATCGTACCTGTTTAATGCATATTGTACGATGGACTTTGTCCGTTGATGCTTAACATTGTCAGCTAATCTCAAATCTTTATCTTGTAGCTCTTGCTAAACACAGCAGTTTTCTTCTTTTTTTTAAGAAATTAATGGTGCAGAAATGGATTGACTTAGGAATAAAAGAAAGGAGAAGATCCATACAGTGGAATTATATTTTATCAGAAGATTCTTGCAGATCAGCATAAAGATAGGTTCAAAAATTCTAAACTGTGGAAGTCACACAGTCCACAGCAAGCAGACTACAGAACAGAAGTCTTCAGTGCTTCGGGCATTTTAAAAGCTGAGCTATGACAGGTGACCCAAGGTGGTGTCAGTGTGGGTACCGAGAGGAACTAAAAGGAAATGCCCATGTTTGTCATGGAAATTATATACTGAGCGAGCGCTGGATGGGAATGGGATAACAGCTTTCTATTGGAGTAACCGAGACTACTGGAAGGACAAAATGACGAGCTTTTAGTGAGAAATATCAGAGAAGAAGTAGGAGAAGAAGCAGAAGAAAAAGAAGAAGAAACCTAAAGAGGAGTGTATTTAGATGTAAATATGATTTGTTAGTAACTCATTAGAAAAATTATGTTGACCACACTGCATTTAAAAAAGCGTAATATAGTATTTACAGTGTAGATCTTTTTTTGCCCCACTTACTAGCATTCTGGCAGCGCTGCTATTGTTATGATAATGGCTAGGTATACTTGCAGAACGCAAAGCTAGCTATTTATGTAACAAATTAGAAACCTCATAAAGTGTCGTGTCTATCATGCTAGATGTTAGATTAACCAGATCGCTACAAGCAGAACACCTGTTAAGTGATGCGCTGTTGTAGATTAGACATATAACATCCCCTTCTTCTCTCTACGCATTCGTAGCGCATACTTCTTTCTTCCTGTTCATTTAGTCTCCATAAAATGGCAGCTTATATAAGGAATACTGCATTATAGTTATTTAAAAGTTAATCATAGAAATAACGGACGCGAAATGCAGTTGTATACCCATAGCTGACCGCGTCATCTTTCTTTTTTTATGCTTAATGTGCCATCCCCAAATGTAGATTGAAAATGGTGTAAGACCGAGATCGTGCATTCGTGCAACACGTAAAGGAAAAAGGACGGCTGCAGACGGTATCCAATCATTTAAGCTTTCTATATTTACGTAAAAATGATACTGTTAACAACACAGTGTACTAACGCTTTGTTATGATATTTCAGAAACCAAACAGGTTCTGAAACTAAGTGAATTAACTAACAACTTTTCGAGTTTTGACTCGGAAGTAATCAAGAATGCGCGGTAAGCAACTTACATTCCAAAAGCGAGGATCGCTGAAAGGACAAAATGTTACAACGTAACGAAGTTATTTCTCACGAATTTAAATGGCAACATTATTGTCACACTCTTGAGCGGTGCGTATTACAGAGGCTATCACTCACAAGTAAAGGAAGTAGCCGAGGAACCAGTTTCGGAAACATTTCTTGAAAGCTCACTTGGGTGCTGAGGAAGAAAGAATATAACCTGAAAGCAGGTGGCAAAACAGAGGATGAAGAACACCCGCAGGGATCCATAACGCAGCTATTTCGGTAGAAAAGTTACCTCAATAACTCTCCAGAAATGGCCCTCGGCTCTTCAGAGAGCGTTCTGCAACTCCGGCTCCAAGGAGACCAGCCATTTCACCAGCCATCCCCCCGAGAAGAAGTATTTTGTTGATATCAATACACCACTCTTCAGTTGTGTATCACAGTGACTGTTCAATGCTGTGTTTTCGCAAAGAATCAGTAATATGTTTTCGGGACAGGGATTCTTATGAAGAAACGACTTACAATATTATCTGTAGTGGATAACCGTAGCAATAGATGAAAACTAGAAGTATTGCACAAGGTGAATACAGAGCACGGAAACAGTGGAAAGAAGACTAATAAATGTAGGCAGGCAGCTTTTATCTCTGGTCAGCTGCGCAAAAGCAAAGGTACATCTTCACAACAACGACAGCGCGATGGAAATATTCGATGATTACAGACTTCCGACCTACAGAATTCATTGAGTCACGGGATCACGCAACCATTTGACTTCAATCTTAATTTCTTCGATGACAGCCACTAAGCTATGGTGCGGACCGTGTGTAACGATGCTAGGCTATACGTAACACTAACTGAATATAAATATCACAGTGATTGTACAGGGAATGGATATAAACACGGAAAAACAAAAATCGCAACACATTATCATAAAATGTTACTTATAATCCGTCTTGATTGCAAAATTTTTATTCATATGACCGGTATCGGTTCATCTAGAACCATATTTAGATCTGATATTTCGGTTACAGGAGTAACCCGTCCAAATCCAGCAACTTTCACATGCTGCGTCACATGTGCAATCGAGACGGATTATAAGTAACATTGTAAAATCTCTGATTGCTGCTATCCTACGGAGATTATGTCTGTTTTTGCGAAAATTATTATACCTAATATGGTGTAGGAAAGCCGTTGGCATTCAAAACAGCTTTTAGTGGTCACGGAATGGATGATCAGGGGTCCTGCATGGTTGTTGAGAGCATCGTATACCATTCTTCCTGCAAGAAAGTGGCAAGTTTGGGTATCGATGAAAGTGTTGGATAGCAACCACGCGCCCTGCTCACCATGAACCTTAAAGGCTCAATAATATTGGGACCAGGTGACTACGATGTCCAAGGCACATGCGACAGTTCATCATCGAGCTCACAAATCCAGTCCTGGACGATGTGAGCTGAGTGGATAGGATACTTATTGTCTTGGAATACAGAATAACCACTGAGGAAAAAATATTATCATGGTACGGACCTGAACAGCCAAAGTGATCAAATAACCCTTGGCAAAGTAACCACTAGACCCATGTAACAGGCACAAGTAAGATCACGATATGGTTGCCCATATCGTCGCCGACTCCTGCCATGTTTCACTTTTTGCAGCAAAATAGTCTGCATCGTAGGCTAGAGATGGTGTACGCCAAACGTAAACTCGGCCAGAAATTCAAAACAGTATGAAACAAGACTCATGCAATCAGATGACGTACTTCTATTGGTCCATTGTTCTGGTTGTATGCTTTAGGTGCCAAGGTTTTCTTGTTACGGGCATTTGCGTCACTGACTGGTGGTTTTGGAATTCCAACTCCCTCTACATTCCCTGCCTATGGAGCTCCTTCCTTGTCCTTTCGACGAAGACACGGTTTTGCGAGTGAGACATTCATATCTGCAATGACTTTTACCGACGTCATCCTTCAGTGACCCCCTGTCACGGTCACTCAACACAGGCCTTTGTCCACCTTGACTTAGCTGTTTGCGGTTTTCCCGTTTTGCCTGTACATGCGATAAAAACCTTGTTCTTTGTAGCACCAAACACTAAAGCTACCGTGGTTACGGAGACACGCATCGTACGAGCACCAACAATCTGCCCAGGTTCGAATTCACTTAGCTTCGACACGATGCACTCGCGGCTATGCAGAAAACTGTTCTGACTACGACTGAAAGATGCAGTGTATTCAGGGTATTGCACAGATGCTCTTCGTGGCCAAATGCTACAGCGCCATCTGCACGTTTGGTTAGCATCTGCATGTATCTTCGATCATACATTTAACCCGGTGTTTACATATTATTGTCGAACCCATGAATATAAATATTTGCTTGTATTTTTTCAAATTATTTTTGCTTCGCTTTTAATAAGTTTGACATTCGTATGTCTCGAGTTCATAATCAGTCCATGTTACAACTAGCATGTCTAGCATTTAGTTCTTAATACGACATTGAATTTTGTATTTGTAAAATATATCACGTGAATTTTACGATTTTTTACGAAAAGTGTAAGACTAACGAATACTGATTTCTACTAACGTTTTATACGAGAGTTCCGCAAGGGAAATGTTTCCAATGTAGAGACACATATAACGTCAGAGATTACTTCACACGTCAAGAGAGCGTTGTTCCTAACTGGCGGCTACTGTGTCACAGTTGACCTATGAACAAGACCATTAATATGTCATGTGGGAACTCCGAAGTCACGCAGGAACATTTATTATTTAGGCAAGATTTCTCCATATGATCTTTTTAATATCATGTGAAGTATCTTACGTGGGCTGCTGAAGAGTTTATGCGTGGCGTATAAAGTTTCTCTCGCTGCGTTAAGAATTATGGTTACTGAGTGATAGTGAAATGTTTATTTCGTTCGTTACATGCAAACTCAGAAAATAAATACTTTTAATACTAGCCTATGTTGTGGACTTTCTACTACCGTCACACAAAGTATTGATTAAAATGTTGTGTGGATATTAATTCATCCTTCCGTCGTAAGTTGGGAGAACTATTTCATATTCCTGGTACTATTGATTTATTTAGTTAGCCGATTATTGGTTTACAGGGCTGTTAATGTGTACTCATTGGTGACTACATTCATAATCTGATGAAGGCACTGTTAGCCTAAAACCAGTAAATAATAAATTAATACTGTAGAACATCGACACTTTTCTGTTTCTCATTTATACTAAATGTTTTCTGACTACTTAATTTTGTACAAATGCAGTTTATGCAACATCAACCCTAAAATTCATAAACTATTATCTACGCTCAGAGACACTTTCAGAGAGGGAGGATATATAGGCAGTTTTTTCCCGTAATCACTGCTCGAAGTATTTTCTTCAAGTTTTATTTGATTACAAGGTTTCAGTGTCTTCTTCTTGAACTTCGTTAGCGGTACGCATCGGAGCGAACTGCACAAGACCTGCAATTACTCTGTAGGACTATTTTATCGTACATCAATTTGGACTGGCACTGTAAAGTAAGATCAGGAGCACGGGCACTGACTTAATGAAGCCAATTGTATAACGCACCACATCTGAGAAACTGGAAAAAGATAAAGTAAATCATATTTCTTGTGTAATTCATTAATTGCTATTGGATACCTAAATGTACTCATCATACAAATCTCACCCAATTCTAATTGTATGACGTCCTGCCTATGATACTGCTCTTGAAGACAGACATCTAGAAAAGTGACATATAACCTACAGGCATTGCCTGCAAGAGAGAATTGATGGGGAAAACTGAAAATTTGTGCCGGACCTGGATGCTAACCCGGATCCCCCGCTGACTGGGCAGATGCTCTGACCACTGTGCCATATGCCACACGGACACAATGGTCAGCGCAACTGCAAAGACTAATCTAGCAAGCCTCCAGTCAGACCCATTTTCTCAACATATCCACACACTACTGATGTAATGCAGTAATGCACCTTGTCCGTCATCCTCATTACTTGCGGCATTTCACTGATTCCCCTAAGAGTTCGAGCCTGGTGTTCACAGTTCATCCGCACTGAGGAGACCATTGACCGTCCTCGCCTTAATCATGTATATACAGGGTGGTCCACTGATACTGACCGGGCCAAATATCTCACGAAAAAAAATTACAAAGAAAGAAACTCGTCAAACTTGAAGGGGGAAACCAGATGGCGCTATGATTGGCCCGCTAGATGCCGCTGTCATAGGTCAAACGGATATCAACTGCGTTTTTTTTTAAATAGGAACCCCCATTTTTACTACATATTCGTGCAGTACGTAAATGATATGAATGTTTTAATTCGACCACTTTTTTCGCTTTGTGATAGATGGCGCTGTAATAGTCACAAACGTATAAGTACGTGGTATCACGTAACATTTCGTCAGTGCGGACGGTATTTGCTTCGTGTTACATTACCAGTCTTAAAATGGACCGTTTACCCTTTGCAGAAAAGGTCGATGTCGTGTTGATGTATGGCTATTGTGATCACAATGCCCAATGGGCGTGTGCTGTGTGTGTGATGCTCGGTATCCTGGACGACATAATCCAAGTGTCCGGACAGTTAGCCGGATAGTTACGTTATTTAAGGAAACAGGAAATGTTCAGCCACATGTGAAACGTCCACCACGACCTGCAACAAATGATTACGCCCAAGTAGGTGTTTTAGCTGCTGTCGCGGCTAATCCGCATTTCAGTAGCAGACAAATTGCGCGAGAAGCGGGAATCTCAAAATCTTCGGTACTGATAATGCTACATCAACATCGATTGCACCCGAAACATATTTCTATGCACCAGAAATTGTATGGCGACGACTTTGAACGTCGTGTACGGTTCTGCTACTGGCCACAAGAGAAATTACGGGACGATGACAGATTTTCTGCACGCGTTCTATTTATCGACGAAGCGTCATTCACCAACAGCGGTAATGTAAACCGGCATAATGTGCACTGCTGAGCAACGGAAAATTCACGGTGGTTGCGACAAGTGGCACATCAGCGACCTTGACGGCTTATGTACGGTGCGGCGTTATGAAGGATAATTGCCCCCATTTTATCGATGGCAATCTAAATGGTGCAGTGTATGCTGCTTTCCTACATAATGTTCTACCGATGTTACTGCAAGATGTTTTGTTGCATGCCAGAATGGGGATGCGCTTCCAACATGATGGATGTCCGGCATATAGCTCGCGTGCGGTTGAAGCGGCATTAACTAGCATATTTCATGACAGGTGGATTGGTCGTCGAAGCACCATACCATGGCCCGCACGTTCACCGGATCTGATGTCCCCAGAGTTCTTTTTGTGGGGAAAGTTGAAGGACATTTGCTATCATGATCCACCGACAACGCCTGACAACATGCGTCAGCGCATTGTCAATACATGTGCGAACATTACGGAAGGCGAACTACTCGCTGTTGAGAGGAATGTCGTTAAACGTATTGCCAAATACATTTTGAGCATTTATTGCGTTGATGTGGTAATTACAGATAATCACCCTGTAACAGCATGCGTTCTCAGAAATGATAAGTCCACAAAGGTACATATATCACATTGGAACAACAGAAATAAATTGTTCTAACGTACCTACGTTATGTATTTTAATTTAAAAAACCTACCTGTTACCAACTGCTCGTCTAAAATTCTGAGCCATATGTTTGTGACTATTACAGCGCCATATATGACAAAGCGAAAAAAGTGGTCCAACTAAAACATTCATATTTCTTTACGTACATCGCGAATATTTAATAAAAAATGAGGGTTCCTATTTAAAATTAAAAAAAAAAACGGAGTTGATATCCTTTTGACCTATGGAAGCGCCATCTAGCGGGCCAACCATAGTGTCATCTGGTTTCCCCCTTCAAGCTAGACAAGTTTCGTTCTTTGTAGTTTTTTCGTTTGACGCTCATTTCGTGAGATATTTGGCCCGGAATTTGGTTGCAACAATTATACGTCTATTCGAATCTGATATTTTACTCAAAATAATTTCCATTACAATTTATACATTTCTCCCACCTCTCCTGCGGGCTATGAACGCCACGCCCAAAAACACAGTTCTTCTCTTAAAGCGAACTAGTCAGCGAGCCATTGTCGTATATTTCCATACGAATTGAAGTGTTGTTCAGTGAGAGTGTGTCCTAGTGGTGCAAAATGGTTCAAATGGCTCTGAGCACTATGGGACTTAACATCTTAGGTCATAAGTCCCCTAGAACTTAGAACTACTTAAACCTAACTAACCGAAGGACATCACACACACCCATTCCCGAGGCAGGATTCGAACCTGCGACCGTAGCAGTCGCGCGGTTCCGGACTGCGCGCCTAGAACCGCGAGACCACCGCGGCCGGCCCCAGTGGTGCAAATAGATCGGACAGAGTCAAGTCTGGAGAATAAGCCATATGACCTAGAATTTCCGAACTGAACGCCTCGATCGTTTCACTGATCAGTTTTACCGTGTTCGGTTGGGTGTTATCATGGAGCAATATGACTTGGTATTGCCTTTTTCCATATTTTGTTTGTCACGTAATGCTCGATTTACATCGATCATTTGCTGTTATAGCGATCAGTGTTAAGGGTTTCACCAGGTTTTAGATAACACCTTTCTGATGCCTCCAAACAAAGAACATTGGCTTTTTTCCAAAGCAATTTGGTCTTGCAATGGATGTCGATGGTTTGCCTGGATTCACCCAAGATGTACGTCGCTTAGGATTCTCAAAATATGTCAATTTTTCATCATCTGTTATTATTCGATGGAGAAGCGACTTTCTTTTGTATCTGGCGAGCAGAATTTTACAAGTGGTCTTTCGAATTGCTTGCTGTCTTTCACTCAGATAACGCGAAACCCATTTTTCCACTTTGTGCACCTTTACCATAGCTTTCAACCTAAGAGAAACGGATTTTTGCGTCACATTCAATTGTTACGCGAGTTCGGTTTGAGTTTGGATATTATCTTCATCCAATAAGGCTGGAAATTCGCTGTATTCGAGCTTTTTTCGGTAGTTTCCCACGCTCGTCGTTTCTCACGTCAAAATCACTACGTTTGAATCTTCTGAACCACTCGAAACTGTTTTCCCAAGAGCACATTCGCCGGAAGCTACGACAAGCAGTCGATGCGATTCTACAGCAGATTTCTTCAAATGATAGCAGAAAACCAACGCTGTCAGCCAAAATAGTAGTTCTTAGGCACAAAATAGATACCGATGAATGGAACTAGTGTTTCCCTGTATTGACATTCGTCGTCAGCCTTCACAGGAAGCAGATGGCGCTGCAGACACGGTCTCCTACGCTGACGGCTATCATCATCTATAGGGAAATTCCGGTTTGATACTCCAACTGGTATATATATTGCTGAATGAAAAAATGCTTCATATAAAACAGCGGATGTCGTTTATCCTTTATTATCGATTTCCGAAAACGAAAGAACTCCAGCGCAAATGCCTGTCTCACAATAAATAGCTTGTCCTGTTAATGTGAATAGGATTTGTTCAGATCATTTCCTCCAAGAAAAATACGTACGGGACTTACAAAATGAACTCCGGGCGTTGCCTTTGAAAATAAAATTAAAGGGTGACGTCGTGTCATCTCAATAAATTCCTAACTGACATGGAAATGCACTCGAGGTTGTCGCAAGCATTAGCAAACACAACGTTCAAGTAACAGCCAGATATCAATTTTCTTTAGAAACACTTTCTATATTTTATTTGATAACGTAAATCTTATAAATGGCTATGGCCTTGATTTTCATCGGCAAGAGAACACAGTAAAATGTTGCTTCGAAGTTTGTTCTAATATGCGTTGTGGAAAAAAGCAATATTGATTCCATTCCATAAGAGTGTCATAACTACAGTAAACTATCTCTTTGGACTTTATAGTAACAAATAGTACGACGGTTCATACATATTGACTTCCAGGCTCAAACAAGTCTGTTTGGACAACAGTCTTTTCTGAAATTCGTGGCCCGGGCTAATTTTACAACAAACGATCACCTTTCGAAGAGAAAAATAGAATTCAGCTTCCAATAGTGACTGGTAATACAGAAGACATCCCGTTGTTGACAAATACATCCGTAATTGAGAGCACTTGGAAGGTGCCATCTCTAATACGAGAAAATGAACGGAACTTTATATTGTTCGTCACAAGCGAGTCCCAAAACGAGGTAGAAGCTACATCGCTATAATCTTCCAAGCCTACATTCAACGTGACTTGAATCTGTTGTCAAATCTTATGCTAATAATGACTGCGTCTCAAACTCGCCTAAATTCTACACATCCCATTAAACGTAGAAAGGCATGTACACCGACACGCCTTCCTCATCCGCCTACCGAGCGGTGTGGCGCAACGGTTGGCACAATGGAGGCCGACGATTCAAATCCGCGTTCGGCCATCCATATTGAGGTTTTCCATCATTTCTCTAAATCGCTCCTGGAAAATGCCGTTAGGATTCCTTTCAAAGGGAACGGCCGATTTCCATCCCAATCCTTGAATTAATGCGATCTAGTGCTCCGTCTCTTTATAAACTCGATGTCGACGGAACGTTAAACCCTAATCTTCCTTCCTTCCTCACTCTCTCCGAAGTTAGCCAGAAGTTACACTGCCGAAATATTAATAGAAGAGACGGGATTTGCGTAGCGGAATGTCGGAAATGTAATAGAATAGATGATAAAGCGCAAGTTGTCGTTACTGACAACAGAGCAGTCGATGGAAGTTGCTGGTATGGAGGTCATCACTCCCTTCCTTCTTTAATAATCACAAACTACCGTATTCCATAAGAAGAAAAGATTTTTAAACCAGTTTAAGCTACAGCTCTATCATTTGACGCAGAGAACCAAGTAAGAAACAGAGCAAAGGAGGAACATCCATAAGAACGTAATTAACTGCCTCAGCCATTGTAGAATATAGGCAGCATACATCCATTTCAGAAAGGTAAAAAGATGAAATAATCAAAACGCAGAAACAAGGACAAGTATAAGAGCATGAAAAGGTTAAAAGCATCTTACGTCCGGCTGATGTATTGTTCACGACGTGCTAGACAGCGAAACCAGTCTATAACTACATCTGAAGGGTAAAACATAACAACAACAAGAGCAACAAACGTAAATCGCCCGTAAATATTAGTAAAATACGAGAAGACGCGAGAGGCATATCGGTCAAAAACAGGCAATTCAAATAGTGAAGCCTATTGTTTGCATTTGCTTTTAATTAAAACTTTTAAGGGATTTTTAAATTTTCAAATTGATAGTATCTGGAATTCTTCTTAACTATAGAGATGAAATTGAGGCCAGACATGAAAAGAAATTTTTGAAGTTCAGTAATACGTTCACTTGTAATAATGCCAATGAAGCTGACAACAGTGTGCAGCATCACTTTTACGATAGAGTGCTTAATACTTATAAAATGGACATTATGTCCACGCAGGCTGAGAACAGTTTGTTACGTAAAGGGCTTAAGTACACTCTACCGTCTCGGCTTCGTAAGAAGCCTGTGATTTGTCACCTTATTGTCGATCTTGAAGTTGGTTTGGAATCCCATAAGCTGGATAAGGTCGACAAAGTCAAAACAGCACATGAGTGTAAAAGAAAAGAATAGATCAATAACTGGCGCTGCAGTCTGATGTTTACACAACTGAACAGGGATTAGTACGAAGTATAAATAGTAAGCTAAAAGAAAATGAAGCTTTAATTCCCAAAAGTGATACAGGAAATACTGTTGTCATAGCTCATAAGAAAGAGTAAGTTGACAAAACTTTAAAGTTTTTTGAGGATAACGACGTCGTTGAGGCTACCGTAGATCCAACCGCGAATCTGGAAAGAGATTCAGCACGTTTTAGCCAATACAGAGAGTTTGTTCACTGAGTTTCAAAAACAGTGGCTTGTAAACTTGATTCCGAATTCGTCTGTGCTCAGAAGTCAGTTCAAGCTTCATAAACAGGGTTACCCTATTCGTTCTGTGGTGAATTAAATAGGTAGCGTTAATCACACGTTACCTAGGCGTCTTCATTACAAAATTAATGTTTCATAGGTTTTGAACAAAACTTCCCTGTTAAAAATAGTAAAGATTTAATCAACAGTATTCAAAGGATACCGTGTACAGCTGATGCTATGTTGGTCTCTTTTGATATTGTTACCGACCGTTGTGGCCGAGCGGCTCTAGGCGCTTCAGTCTGGAACTGCGCGACCGCTACGGTCGCAGGTTCGAATCCTGCCTCCAGCATGGATGTCTGTGATGCCATTAGGTTGGTTAGGTTTAAGTAGTTCTACGTTCTAGGGGATTGATGACTTCAGGTGTTAAGTCCTATAGTGCTCAGAGCCATTTTTGATATTGTTACTGTGTACACTAATGTTCCTGTAGACACAGCTATAACTATCGTTGGGAGGAACCTACTACAACATAAAAAATGAATGCAATACAGACTGCTGAACTCGTTAACTTATAGAAAGTTGCCTTCAAATACAACTACTTCACTTTCGACGGAAAAATCTGTGTTCAAACTTACGGTTTAGTTACGGGACGTCCAATTGCTGGTGTTTTGTATAACGTCTTCATCAACGCAATTGAAGGAGCATTCTTCAATACCAGATCGGAAATACGTCAAAAAATTCGTTTTTATGCGAGA
Organism: Schistocerca nitens; assembly: GCF_023898315.1. NCBI lineage: Eukaryota > Metazoa > Arthropoda > Insecta > Orthoptera > Acrididae > Schistocerca > Schistocerca nitens. Next base: position 324,490,531 of record NC_064617.1, on the reverse strand, counting down.
TATTTTGACGATATTATCATTGCTTTTGACGGTAATGATGACGAGCTTGAGATGCTTTCCAACGCATTTAATAAATTCCATGAGGAAATTTGCTTCACGAAAGAACTTCAAAATGAAAAAGAAGAACTAAATATTCTTCGTTTAACAATTTCTGTGGAAAATGAATCTTTCAGTTTCAGCATCTTCCGTAAGCAAACTTATTGAAACAATATTATCCCCTCAGACTCGACGTATCCGAAAGCTCACAAACTAGCATTTTTTCATTCCGCCATACACTGTCTTGTAACTACCCCTTTGTCGCATACCAATCAGCTAAATTATTTAAATGTCATTAAATCGACCGCAATCAATAAAGATATGACCAGGTGATGGTAGATCATATCTTCAGAAAGAGAACCTCTCAAAAATGTTCAGCGTTGTGTAACGACCTTTCCCTCCACAGTAAGAAATCAATATGCATTCCATTCTTAGGAAATGTTTCTTATAGGATTAAACGTCTTCTAATGAATAAATGTAATTGTAATGTCTCTTTCTCTGCAGGCAGTAATTTGCAGAGAAGACTTTTGCGTACTGTGGAAAATACTGGAGACCCGTTTTCAAATTCACGCGTCTGCCCATGTTATTACATTGGTCAAACAGGCAGACCTGTAAGGACAAAATACGAAGAACATCTGTTAGGAAAGAAAGTAGCTAACATACATACCACTACGTTTGCTGAACATCTGTTGATTGCCAAGCCCACTCCGAAGAATTTGGAAGACACAGTTTTGGTCATAAAGAAATCGAAGGGCGTAGGATGGATCTTTGGTATGAATTAGAGCTCTATAAACATCTTGAGCGCTAAGGTGGGAATTTACTAAAGAACCAGCTGCAGCTCGCCTGTAGACAATTTCTCGATCGTTTCAAACCCATACTGTTCGCAAAAATGTCTTCCTACGACTGCCGGTAGCCTTTTCGAGTGGTCTATTTCCTCGAAATTCTGTTATACAACTTTTGTGCATACGGTTTCGTTTGTCAGTTTATGTTGTACCAAGATATTGACGCCATCCATTTTTGTTACGTTTGCCAATCTTCAGAAACTTATGAATTTTTGCTCTTTACTGTCTTATGTTTGATTGCGTGCATGGCATTTTTACTTCTCGTCCGATGCTGTGCTGTAGGTGATATTAATTTCATTGTTGTACTTATGCTTGCAATAACGTATCTAGGCACAGACATCACCATTTCCGTGATATAATGCACTGATAGTCTTATAAGGTTCTTAACTTATGATAGTAAATTTCATGTATTTGTCTTTACAACGTTTTATTCTATACCCCTTGATCCGCGTGGTGTATTTCTGTTAGTAATGTCAATGTGCTTACGCTTATTGGCTGTTTAGGCTGCCAAGCGTACATGTTAATCGGCGCATGTGCCTCAGGATTTGTTTACCCAGTATTCACGCTCTCCGCTCTCCCTCAGTCGGTATGTAGCTATTAACGTGGTCTGTTATTTTGAGAGATTTGTTTTACAAGAGATTGGTTTTACTGATGCGACCAGCCTTTATTTCTAGGGGCCTTCACTTTTACATATGGAAATACAGACTGTTGCCGACACATGTCATGTGGAGATAGTTTTGCTGACTGATTGCTAAGTACTGCTTGCCCTATGTTCGTGTATATCATGCTGTTTGTGACATTCCTACACTTGTTGTAGAGAGTATTCTCTGTTTGACACATAACTTTGGTCCATGACGTTTTGATTGTATGTTATGTTATCACACTGTGTGCAGTTTTCTCCCTTTGAGGGAGACCGATTTACGAGGGTGAGTCAAATGAAAACCTTAAATATTTTTTTAAATATTATTTACTGTGCAGAAGTGGAACAAATCTGTATCACTTTTCAACATACTCTCCGCCACCATCAATGCAAGTCTTCCACCGCTTACAAACTGCATAAACTCCTTTAGAAAAAAATTCTTTTGGTAGACCGCCCAACCACTCATGTACCGCGTGGCGTACATCTTCATCAGAACGCAACTTCTTTCCTGCCATTAAATCTTCGAGTGGTCCAAACATATGGAAATCACTTGGGGCAAGGTCTAGTGAGTATGGTGGATGAAGAAGACACTCAGAATGCAGGTCTGTGATTGTTGCAACTGTTGTACGGGCAGTGTCGGGCTTTGCATTGTCATGTTGCAAAAGGACACCTGCTGACAGCAATCTATGTCGCTTTGACTTGATTGCAGCCCACAGATGACTTTTCAGGAGATCTGTGTATGATGCACTGGTGACAGTGGTCCCTCTAGGCATGTAATGCTCCAAAATGGCGCCTTTTTCGTCTCAAAAGAGATTCAGCATAACCTTCCCTGCTGACGGTTCTGTTCGAAACTTCTATGTTTTAGGTTATTAGGAATGGCGCCATTCCTTGCTCCCTCTCCTCGTTTTCGATTGGTGCAAGTGAACCCAGGTTTTGTCCCCAGTAACGATTCTTGCAACGAAGCCATCACCATCTCGTTAAAAGCGCCGAAGAATTTCTTCACAGGCATCAACACGTCGTTCTCTCATTTCAGGAGTCAGCTGCTGTGACACCCATCTTGCAGACAATTTGTGAAACTGGAGCACACATGCACAATGTGGTGTGCTGACCCATGACTAATCTGTAAACATGCTGCAATGTCATTCAGTGTCACTCGGCAGTTTTCCTTCACTATGGCTTCAACTGCTGCAGTGTTCTGTGGAGTCACAACTCGTTGTGCCTGACCAGGACGAGGAGCATCTTCCACTGAAGTTACACCATTTGCGGTTTCCTATTCCATTCATAGACCTGCTGCTGTGACAAACCTTCAATACCATACTGAACCTTCATTCGTCGATGAATTTCAATAGTTTTCACACCTTCACTACGCATAAACCGAATAACAGAACGCTGTTCTTCCCTGGTGCAAGTCGCAAGTGGGGCGGCCATCTTTATACTGATACTGCGACGGTATGTGTGCATCTGCACTATGGTGCCACCTACAGGCCATTCTTCACGCTGTTTGTAGCACGCTTACCAACTTACAGGATAACGGCGCGAAATTTCGATTTATTAATACAAATTTAAAGTTTTCATTTGACTCACCCTCGTATATCCGTCGAATCCATTGTAAAGGTTATTTGAAAACTACCACATATTGAAACTGGCTGGCTGCCTAATATACCTGCTGATATACAATACATACAAGAACCAATATGCAAAAAATAAGAATGGAAGACGAAGAACAGTGTGTTCGGATTAGAAAGGGTATAAGATACGTTGAAACACGTGACGGACGAAGTAAGGACGACATAGAAATGGAAACCATGAGCAAACAGACAAATAATTTAGAAAATTTAATTTTAGCTGTGGCTTCCAATTTAACAATACCGCAAATCTTTGTGTAAAACGTGAGTTGAGTCACATTTGACAGATTTGATGGGTTTGCGGTATATGCGATTGACTGAAATAATTCTGAGACGTACAACATCTGTCTCAAACCGGCCACTCTCCTTATGCATGTTTTAAGGAGCATCTACAACCACATAAAAAACTGCCTTGAGATTGCATTTAGCATTGACCGGCCATACTATAGAGGGAACAGAATAGTAGGCGCATTCTCACACTTAGCACTAAAAGTGTGTGTTCTCAGTATATTTGGGGAACCCGAAATTAGTAAATGCATAAAGCAAGAACCAGGAAGGATGCTAAACTTACTTTTTATTTCAGATTGTTGTAAATGAATTATCTAACGTGACTGTTCAAAATGATTCAAATGGCTCTCAGCACTATGGGACTTAACATCTGAGGTCATCAATCCCGTAGAACTTAGAACTACTTAAACCTAACTAACCTAAGGACATCACACACATCCATGCCCAAGGCAGGATTCTAACCTGCGACCGTAGCGGTCGCGCGGTTCCAGACTGAAGCGCCTAGAACCGCTCGGCCACTTCGGCCGGTTACCGAGACTGTTATTTGTACTTATCTTGTTCGTCATCTGGTAAAGAGCGCATTAGATGCATGCTTTACTTTTTATGCTGCTTGCCTAACCATCCTATTTGGTTGCCGCTTCTGTGTTTCATAAAGTTTTTTTCTATTCTTGAGGTGACATATCGCGCGGTAGGACCGCTACGCCAGCAGGAGGCACTGATTGCTTACTTCAGACTCAAGTCTGCTCGTTTGGCACCTTTTTCGTTAGTCACTTTGTCACTTTTGTGTAACATAGTTTGCTCGTTAAGCTTCATGTTTGGGTATATTGTTACTTATTATCGAACCACATTAGTCTGTTCCTATTACAAACGTTAACAACTAATTTCCTTTGTGATATTTTTTAACTTTAATTTATATTGCGTATTCAATGTCTATCGTAGTTTCAGTAAAAACTTATTACCCTTGTAATTCTAGAATAGTTTTTACTTAGCGGTACTTTTTTACTTAACTGCGTATTTTTGTATGTGTAAAGGAAGTGTATTGTGGCAACACCTGACAACAGAAGATTACGTGACCAATATATTTTTGTGTCAGCTGCATTTCAGTTCACTGTGTACGCCTCTCACATGATCACTCTGCGGCACTGCGGCGTAGTTCGCAACACATTTTTAGGTCTGTCGATGAAGCGTAGCTAATTTTATATGTATCACATGACGATGCGAATATGGCTTTATTATATTAGGATACGAGTTAAAGAGCAACGGCAAGAGGAATGGAAGTGGCTTTTCAACTAACAAAAAAGCTGAATGACAAAAAATCTAGTTCCATAAATGCATAAGTCTGGCAGTGCAACAATATCAACAGGCGAGACTGCCTTTGTGCTTCAGAATGCATTTCGTTAAATAAAGCCGAGCAATTAATGGAATAGAAAACAAAAAGGGAAAATGGTCAGAAAAAGCTTGAGACGAAAATAAGACAACAGAGAATGGAAACTGAGAAGTAATGAAGAGTAGAACGAATATTAGATAAAAAGAGGAACAGCTGTGTTCTATGGACAAACAAAAAGCCTGGATAAAGAAAAGAATGAACAACAAAAGATTTTTTAAGTTTTTCGACAGAAAATTAAAACCACCAACGATGTGGATCAGAGATGCAGAAACAGGCCAGAGGACATGCATATGAAGAGAGCAGAACTAGAAGAAAGGTAAATGGTCAGAGCGAAAGTAAAGTTCTCCAGGGCTACCACGAGAAAACGAAGGAAGAGAGAGGCAAAGAATAGACACAAAAAAGAAGAGAAGCTTACGAAAAGGAGGAACACCTACTTCAAGCACAGAAAGGAGAAGAGAAAAACGACACAAGTTATTGCATGCCATTACTTGTTGTTGTGGTCTTCAGTCCAGAGACTGGTTTGATAAACCTCTCCATGCTACTCTATCCTGTGCAAGTTTCTTCATCTCCCAGTACCTACTGCAACCTACATCCTACTGAATCTGTTTTGTGTATTCATCTCTTGGTCTCCCTCTACGATTTTTACCCTCCACGCTGCCCTCAAACACTAAATTGGTGATCCCTCAATGTATCAGAACATGTCCTACCAACCGATCCCTTCTTCTAGTCAAGTTGTGCCACAAGCTCCTCTTCTCCCCAATTCTATTCAATACCTCCTCATTAGTTATGGGATCTACCCATCTAATCTTCAGCATTCTTCTGTAGCACCACATTTCTAAAGCTTCTATTCTCTTCTTGTCTAAGCTATTTATCGTCCACGTTTCTCTTCCATACATGGCTAAACTCCATACAAATACTTTCAGAAACGACTTCCTGACATTTAAATCTATACTCGATGTTAACAAAATTTTCTTCTTCAGAAACGCTTTCCTTGCCATTGCCTCTCTACTTCGACCATCATCAGTTATTTTACTCCCAGTTATTTTACTCCTTTAGTACTTTAAGTGTCTCGGTTCCTAATCTAATGCCCTCAGCATCACCCGACTTAATTCGACTACATTCCATTATCCTCGTTTTGCTTTTTTTTATGTTCATCTTATACCCTCCTTTCAAGACACTGTCCATTCCGTTCAACTGCTCTTCCATGTCCTTTGCTGTCTCTGACAGAATTACAATGTCATCGGCGAACCTCAACGTTTTTATTTCTTCTCCGTGCACTTTAATACCTACTCCGAATTTTTCTTTTGTTTCTTTTACTGCTTGCTCAATACACAGATTGAATAACATCGGGGAGAGGCTACAACCCTGTCTCACTCCCTTCCAAATCACTGCTTCCCTTTCATGCCCGTCAACTCTTATAACCGCCATCTGGTTTCTGTACAAACTGCAAATAGCCTTTCGCTCCCTGTATTTTACCCCTGCCACCTTCAGAATTTGAAAGAGAGTATTCCATTCAACATTGTCAAAAGGTTTTTCTAAGTCTACGAATGCTAGAAAGGTAGGTTTGCATTTCCTTAACCTTTCTTCTAAGATAAGTCGTAGGGTCAGTACTGCCTCACGTGTTCCAACATTTCTTCGGAATCCAAACTGATCTCCCCCGAAGTCAGCTTCTACCAGTTTTTCCATTCGTCTGTAAAGAATTCGCGTTAGTATTTTGTATCCGTGACTTATTAAACTGATTGTTCGGTAATTTTCACACCTGTCAGCACCTGCTTTCTTTGGGATTGGAATTATTACATTCTTCTTGAAGTCTGAGGGTATTTCGCCTGTCTCATACATAGTGCTCACCAGATGGTAGAGTTTTGTCGGGACTGGCTCTCCCAAGGCTGTCAGTAGTTCTAATGGAATGTTGTCTACTCCCGGGGCCTTGTTTCGACTCAGGTCTTTCAGTGCTCTGTCAAACTCTTCACGCAGTATCATATCTCCCATTTCATCTTCATCTACATCCTCTTCCATTTCCATAATACTGTCCTCAAGTACATCGCCCATGTATAGACTCTCTATATACTCCTTCCACCTTTCTGTTTTCCCTTCTTTGCTTAGATCTGGGTTTCCATCAAAGCTCTTTATATTCATGCAAGTGGTTCTCCTTTCTCCAAAGGTCTCTTTAATTTTCCTGTAGGCAGTATCTATCTCACCCCTAGTGAGATAAGCCTCTACATCCTTACATTTGTCCTCCATGCATCCCTGCTTAGACAAAACCAATAAAAACAAACAATGATTCAGTAGTGGTTAAAAGTATTGTACCAATAACAGAATTACTTGAGAGAATATATATACTACGACCTACTATTAACGCGATCTCTCGGCATAGTGTTTAAACGTGCCCCTACCCCCCACCCCTCTGCCGTTAATTCGACACTTCTGTAAGTCCCACAGATAGCGTTAAGTTGCATACATACGTCGTCTGGCCTGCAGAGCTGCGATCTCAAACTGAAAAGTTCCAGTGACCATATACTGTACACACCCTGTGGCCTTTATGTATTCACACCTCTTCACCTGTAGGAATTACTGTTTTCTGAACAGAAAGTACGTAAAAAACTCAGACTAAGATGACATTTTGATAAATACCGTAGGCATTTAAATATTGGCCTAACTGTTTGGTAGCTTTCGGACGAGGTGTTCTTGGTCTGCCACTTTCCGTTTCCTTGAGTGTAGAATCTTCAGATTGTAAAAAGAATAGCAGAGCATGCAGATCCGAAGAGCAATAACCGTTACAGCGTGGAAGTGCTGTAACAAATTAGTAAATATGATGTCTGAAAAGGCCTCGAGGACAATCGCGGTTTGAGTGTCCGTGGCCGTGAGAGGGGTGTTGGTGGTGATGGGGAAATGGGGAAGGGTTGATGTCTAAGTGTTCGCTTCATATTTCAGCTAAGAAAATGGGGTAAGAATTTTAGAAAACAAGGTTTGACGGAGCAGCCTGAGCTGCCTGCCATGAAAATTGTCTAAAATGAGTAATTTGTTCCGCGAAAGAGTTTAATTGGGCTCAAATTAATGCTCAGCTCATTGCATCGTTTGTATGTGCACCGTACGGATTTTAAGTGCAAAAACAGTCCCTCTTAAATAACTCTGGACTGGAGCAAGACATGGTTCAAATTCGGTTCATTGCCATATCAGACCTTGGTGTAAGATAACTTTTAACCATCTGAAAACATCTTTATTCTTTTGGATACGTGCAGAAAACACACTTTAGTAGCAGGTTTAGAAGCAAGCCCCTTCTATATTTTAAACATGTAAGAAACGATTAAAAATTTGCACGAAGGTAACCAAATGAATAAAGTCAAAACGAAGTTTCTTCGTCCTATACTATTTATCCTTGTCGAGATAACGGATCTAATGTCGATCTAAATGTAGAAAAAATTCGTTCTCATGTGGACTCAATGTGCGGAAACGGTTATAAGTGAAGCAAGCAAATTAAAAATATATTCTTACGATAAAAGTTTAAACTCACTTTCAAAAATGTGTTCTTTTTACGTGCGTCACTTTATACTTGTGCGAATATGTTCAAATTTTGAATGAAGATAGAAATATGCATGTAATTAATGGTCGTCCTGCTGTTTTGTGAATGTTATATCTGTTGCCACGATATAAGCAAAATGATTCGAAAGACAAAAAATCCTATAACGGATCAGTCGTCACCCGACTGAACAAAAATCTACATCGGTTGCCAAGTTATGGCAGTCTAATGTCAAAATTATGGTACAGTTAAAGTTGGAAACCAGAATGAAGAATACGCCTTTCGCAAAAAAAAAAAAAAAAAAAAAAAAAAAAAAAAAAAAAATGTTCAAATGTGTGTGAAATCTTATCGGACTTGCGAAGGTCATCAGTCCCTAAGCTTACAGACTACTTAACCTAAATTATCGTAAGGACAAACACACACACCCATGCTCGAGGGAGGACTCGAACCTCTGCCGGTATCAGCCGCACAGTCCATGTTTCGCAACACAAAAAGGTGAATATATCACGGGAAGAGTTAGGAATTTAAAAGAAAGGAACTAGTGTTGTGTCGATTCCCTAAGGTCTCGACACAATGAGTGGCTAGGTGCACGCGAAACTAACGCAGACGGGCGTAAATTCTGAAACAGGAGACTGGATGAAAACTATAAAGAAAAGAAGAGAGATTTTAATATACTTAACTTTAATGTAGTCTTGTTCTTGTTGAAATACATCTCTTGCATAGTAGTAAGCAATTAGCAATGATACACATGGCGCCTTGCTAGGTAGTAGCGATGGACTAGCTGAAGGCTATTTAATCTGTCTCTCGGCAAATGAGAGGAATACTTGGTAGGTCTAGTCGCAAGCTATGTCGTCCGTACAACTGGGGCGAGGTCAAGTCCGTGTCTTGTGACCTGCCATGTGGTGGCGCTAGGATTGCGATTACACAGTGGCGACACGCGGGTCCGACATGTACTACAGGACCGCGGCCGATTTAAGTTACCACCTAGCAAGTGTGGTGTCTAGCGGTGACACCACATTCCTCCCCCGCAAATCGGCGAACGGTCGTGAGATAAGGCTTCCGCCCGCCGTGGGGAGGACCCCATGTTGACGTATGCGATGAGGTGGGGAGCCTAACAACAGGCGAGGCTGTGCCACCCGCACCCGGCCATTCGGTCCGAGGGGAGCTAGGAAACGCCTGCAAACCTAGTCCAGGGTGCACGTCAACATGAGGTGTATGCGCACGTAATGAGACAGAAGGGTCGACCTCCATGTGGTCGGAGCACCCGACGGGCGAAGACGACATCTGGTCCGGAGCGGGCAAGAGGTCCATGGCGGAGGACGGCTGGTCACGGGAAGCAAGCGGCGGCGCGTGACCCAGGGAGGCGCGAGGCGGCTGCAGCGAAGCGTCCGCTGCTGGCGGCGCCGGCGGCGGCTGCGGCGGCGCGACGCCATGAGGCAAAATGGAAGGCATCGTCGGTAACACCTGGGGATGAGGCGAGCCAGTAGATGGGTCCCCAGGGCGCTGACCTGACGGCGCCGTCGCTGAAAGCAGACGGGGAGCGGCAGAACCCAGGCGACGACAGAGGCGCAGCTGATTGAGATGCCGACGCACCTCACCAGAGGCCCCCAAAACCAAATACATCGCGCGGCCGAGGCAGCGAAGAATGCGCCCTGCGAGCCAACGCCGTGAACCGCGATAGTTGCGATAATAGACAACGTCGCCAGGAGCAAAAGCAGGAGTCTGCCGCTGCACAGGAACCTGATGTGGCGGATGCAGCAAAGACATCAGAGTTCGATGAGGACGACCATGGAGCAACTCAGCCGGCGAGCGACCATCGCGGGGCTGAGAGCGATATGAGGACAAAAAGAGCAACAAAGCGTCCTCCCGAGAATGCGACTCTTTCAACTTCAACATCTGTGACTTGAAAGTCCGGACCAATCGTTCCGCGGCACCGTTTGACTGAGGCGAAAACGGCGCGGATGTCAGATGTTGAATACCATTGGCCTTGCAGAACGACTGAAATTCTGCGGACATGAATTGTGGGCCATTGTCGGAAACAATAGTCTGCGGAAGACCTTCAATGCAAAAGATAGCAGACAAGGCTTGGATTGTGGCAGAAGACGTCGTGGAAGACATCCGGACAACAAAAGGAAAATTACTGAAAGCATCGACCACAACCAACCATCGAGCATTCCAGAATGGACCAGCAAAATCGATGTGCAAGCGTTGCCAAGGGGAAGTGGCTTTCGGCCATGCAAAGAATTTCCGCGGCGGTGCGGATTGTTGTTCGGCACACGCCACGCAAGAGGAGCACATATTCGCAATCGCAGCATCGATTCCGAACCAAGTACAGTGCTGTCGAGCAAGTTGTTTCGTTCGCACCATACCCCAATGTCCTTGGTGAAGAAGCCGTAAGACAGAGGACTGTAACGAACGTGGGACCACGACTCGGGACTGATTATCGGAACGCAACAACAAAACACCACGTCGTACAAAAAGTCTCTCCTTGTGAGCAAAAAAACGGCGAACCAAAGGATCCTCGATCCGTGACTGTGACAAGGGCCATTGCGTAGCAACAAAACGCAAAACGGAAGCAAGGACAGGGTCAGCAGCTGTGGCTGTAGCTACACGACGAAAATCAATCGGAAACGATGCGACCACGTCATCGGCTTCCGAATCAATGAACATGCAAGCAAGTTCGGAAGAATCGAATGCTTTATCCTCAGCAACAGGCAAACGGGACAACGCATCAGCGTTTCCGTGCTTAGCAGTGGACCGATACAAGATATCGTAGCGGTACTGCGAGAGAAAAAGTGACCAGCGAATGAATTTCTGCGCTGTACGTGGAGGTACAGGCTTGTTCGGATGAAAAAGTGATGTCAAAGGTTTGTGGTCCGTGATGATTGTAAAGTGACGACCATACAAGAAATCGTGAAACTTTGTTACACCAAACACAAGAGCCAAAGCTTCCTTCTCTATTTGGGAATAATTTCTTTGCGCAGAGGAGAGCAATTTTGACGCAAAGGCAATAGGGCGATCATGCGAACCATCTTTGTGCGCAAGCACAGCACCGATCCCGAAATCCGATGCATCGACCATCAACAAAAGGGGTTTTCGGGGATCGAATGGCGTAAGGCAAGTATTGGAAAGTAACGCCGATTTCAACTGGCGAAAGGCGCGTTCGCATTCCGGCGTCCAGACGAACGGAACACCTTTACGGCGTAAGCGATGAAGCGGAGCTGAAATGGAAGAAGCATTGCGCACAAACTTTGAATAATAATTTACCTTACCCAGCACACTCTGTAGCTGTTTTAAGTTCTGCGGTGACGGCAAGTCCTGAATGGCACGAAGGTGCTCTGGACTCGGATGTATACCTTGGGCATTTATGACATGCCCCAGGTACGGTAAGTCACGAGCAAAAAACACACATTTGTCCTTCCTCAAGCGAAGACCATTCTGACGCAATACCTGAAATAATGTTCGGAGATTTTGCAAATGTTCTGCTTCTGTCTTTCCTGAGATTACAATATCGTCCAGATAGTTCGCAGCAGTAGGGACCGACGCACAAATAGTTTGTAAATTTTGCTGAAATAAAGCAGGGGCGGATGCACACCCGAATGGCAGTCTTTTGAAGCGATACAAGCCAAGATGCGTGTTGACCACTAAGACGCGCTGGGATTCTTCGTCCACAGGTATTTGCAAGTACGCATCTGCTAGGTCCAATTTTGAAAAATATTTTCCCGGGCACAGTTTGTCAAAAAGATCTTCCGGGCGGGGCAAAGGAAAAGTAGCAGTCACAAGTTGCGGATTCACAGTTGCCTTGAAGTCCACACAAAGTCTCAGTTTTCCGGAAGGTTTTGGCAAAATTACTAAGGGTGAGGCCCAGAGAGAAGCCTGCACACGTTCAATTACACCTTGAGATTCTAAATCGTGCAATGTTCGTGCGACCTCATCACGCAATGCGTGGGGAACATTGCGCGCTCTGAAAAATGTCGGGTGCGCGTTGTCTTTCAGTTCCAAATGCGCTTCATAGTTCTTAGCGCAACCAAGGCCCGGTGCAAAAATGTCTGCAAATTCTTCACAAAGACTAGAAACACTGGCGGAAGGCACAGTCTGATTCACTGATAGAACCTGATTTACTATAGACAAATTAAACAATTGAAACAAATCTAAGCCAAACAAGTTCACTGCACTAGAGGAACGAAGAACAGAAAATGACACAAGTTTTGTCTGTCCCTTGTATGTTGCAATAAGGCTGCACTGTCCTAACACAGGTATATGCTGTCCTGAGTAACTAGTTAACGTAACATTTGCGGCACGCAATGGCGGGGCGCCCAGTTGTTTGTACGTGTCGTGATTGAGCAATGAAACTGCAGCTCCGGTATCGAGCTGGAATGGTATCACTTTTCCTGCAAAGTCTAAGTCCACAAAAAGTTTATTGTCTTGTTGACGACAAGAGCGACTGTCTTGTGCAATTTGAACTGTTACCGGTCCAGAAGCACTTGCAACTTTACGGGATTTCCGGCGACGTCGACGCACACTTTGGGTGGGACGAACACAGTCACTGGTAGCTAAAGTGTCACTGGACGGGTGGGAATGAACGACATGAATGTCCATGGGCGAAGGTCCACGAGCCTGATTGTCCTGGGTTCGATTCCGGCGCGAAGCAAAAGGCCTGGAATTTGTGTGATTGTCTGATCTTAACTTTTTCTGGCAAACACTTTGTACGTGTCCTTTCTTTTGGCAGTAAAAGCAAATAGCTTGGCGTGACGGGCAATTTTCACGCGAATGTCTAGTGGCACACCGCGGGCAAGATTTCACTGCATTTGCTTGCTTACGCGGCGCACGTGGTTGCAAGCTAGGCGGCCGCTGTGAAGTCGGGCGCGAGGGCCGCTTAGCGTCCCGTGCAGCGGGCCCGGCGGGCCGATTAACGTGACACACTGCTGGCGAAGTTTCAAATGATTCCTGAGCAAAGTCAAGTGTGTCTTGCCTGTCCAATATGTCTATCACTTGTTGCAGGGAGGGATTAACGAGTTTCAAAATCTGTTCCCTTATGCGAACATCAGAAACGTTCTGTGCAATTGCATCACGCACCATAGTATCTGAATATGGGAGGCCACATTCACAGGCAAACGCGCAGTCTCTAGTAAGTCCTTGCAAAGTTGCTACCCACTCCCTGTTAGTCTGACCGGCCGTACGTTTTGTACGAAAAAACGTATACCGTTTGGCAACTACATTTACTGTTTCTTTGAAATAGGCATCTAAAGCAGACAAAATTTCTTCGTAGGTCAGAGTTGCTACGTCGCGTCGGGGAAACAATTTCACTATCACCCGGTAGGTAGACACACCGACACAAGAAAGCAAAAACGGCTGCCGCTCTTTACCTTGAATTCCATAAGCAGTGAGGTGGAAGTTGAACTGATCGGCCCACTCAGTCCAGCTTTCGGTTGTGGCTTCGAAGGGCCTAAATGGCGGTGCGACAGCGTTGTGTGGCTGCGGTAGCGAAGAAGCGGCTGCCGCCGCATCGGTTTGCAGCGCACGTTGACCCTGGACGAGCTGTCCAAGGGCTTCCAATAACGCCTGCGTCTGCTGATTCTGCAAGCGAAAAAATTCGGACAGTACATCTGGAGAATGCGGCGAAGCCATGACACAAGCAAATTAGAGCAAATATAACACAAAGACTGCAACGTGGGCGCGGCACCACACCTCGTCGCCAAAATATTGTTGTGTCGATTCCCTAAGGTCTCGACACAATGAGTGGCTAGGTGCACGCGAAACTAACGCAGACGGGCGTAAATTCTGAAACAGGAGACTGGATGAAAACTATAAAGAAAAGAAGAGAGATTTTAATATACTTAACTTTAATGTAGTCTTGTTCTTGTTGAAATACATCTCTTGCATAGTAGTAAGCAATTAGCAATGATACACATGGCGCCTTGCTAGGTAGTAGCGATGGACTAGCTGAAGGCTATTTAATCTGTCTCTCGGCAAATGAGAGGAATACTTGGTAGGTCTAGTCGCAAGCTATGTCGTCCGTACAACTGGGGCGAGGTCAAGTCCGTGTCTTGTGACCTGCCATGTGGTGGCGCTAGGATTGCGATTACACAGTGGCGACACGCGGGTCCGACATGTACTACAGGACCGCGGCCGATTTAAGTTACCACCTAGCAAGTGTGGTGTCTAGCGGTGACACCACAACTAGCTTTTCGACTTATCTGGCTGCTTCAAGGACATTTAAATGAAAACATCTTGACATCTTACTTGGATGGTGAGGATTATAACAACAAAGAGGTAGGAATTTATGTGCCTCTATAGAGTTGGGTACATCTACAATAGGAAGTGTCCCAAAGTGCGTATGTTTACATCCTAAACTTTAATGACACGTTCTGTCATATTACGCGACACCACAAATACCTTGTTGGATGTCACGGTGGCCTGTGTCACATTACGCGATAAAATATCATTTATCATGTTACTTTGACATGATGCGTCAAAAGTAAGAAAGCGCGAATATGTCAAGATGTTTTGATTTAAATGTCTCTTAGGCTACCAGATAAGTAAGTTCTCTTCTTTTATATCCCTAACTCTTACCAAGACATATTCGCCTTTTTCTGTGCTACGATAACACATTAATTTCGTTGACAACTATACATGAGACCATTTGAACATGTGACGGGAACTGAAGATTGCGATACATACGGGTGAACAGAAAATATCGCATTCCGAACTGTACTCTATTCAGTGTCATAAAGAAGAGTCTCAATACGATTCCTCTACTCACAAGTAAACCTACCCACGGGATACATTCCGATTTAGACGGGATTTGAATATTTTGCAGTGTAGATCAAAATAAGAGACACATATATTTAAATGCGCCTTACGGTCTCTAAGTGGTCGAATCACCCCTCGCAAAAAGTTGAATTTAGCATTTCTAAACTAATACTATTGAAATGGTAACACATATAAGAAAATTCAAATAAATGTTGTATGGTTTTTAATGTACACTATAACGGTGCACCCTGATTTATCGAAAATATCTGTTTTTCGAAATCCCCTCTCCCACACTACTGTTACTCTGATTTCCATTTCAACAATTGACTAATAGCAAAAAGTATAGCACCTTTAATAGCAAATTGAGTCACATGTGATCAAGTGGTGTTCCAAAGAAGCCTTTGCCACAAAAAAGCTAGAAAAAACTATGTTGCTGTACACGCGCCCAATGTGTGTCCGCCAATTGTGACGTTGGGTTGTTTAGTAACACCTGCCCAGATAAATACATTCTAAACCTATGTTCTACATGTTCTCTTAATTGTATGAGATACAAAATATTTTATGTTGTATTTGTTTTCTTTTTACGTTTCATATACTGTCGTTTTTGTTTTTGTGTTGAAGTCGTATCCTTCTTTTTATTTAGTTATGTTATATTTGAAATTGTCTTAACATTATTGCTGTAACATTATCGTATTGCTATTAGTCAAATGTCTGAACGAAAAACAAAGTAGTGGGTCGAGAGGGGAGGAGATTTCAAAAAAAATAAATTTTTCGACAAATCTTGGTGAATAGTCTGAACGTACTTCATAAACCATAGAGCTCTTTTAAAGTTTTCTTTATATCTGTTACTGTTTCAAAGGTATTCATTCAGAAATATTAAAATCAGTTTTTTGCAAGGGGGTGGTTCACCGCAATATTGGCCGTATGGACATGTTAAGACATACACTACTGGCCATTAAAATTGCTGCACCTAGAAGAAATGCAGATGATAAACGGGTATTCATTGGACAATTATATTATAATAAAACGGACATGTGATTACATTTTCACGCATTTTGGGTGCATAGAACCTGAGAAATCAGTACCAAGAACAACCACTTGAGGCCGTAATAACGACCCTGATACGCCTGGGCATTGAGTCAAACAGAGCTTGGATGGCGTGTACTGGTACAGCTGCCCATGCAGCTACAACACGATACCACAGTTCATCAAGAGTAGTGACTCGCGTATTGTGACGAGCCAGTTGCTCGGCCACCATTGACCAGACGTTTTCAATTGGTGAGAGATCTGGAGAACGTGCTGGCCAGGACAGCAGTCGAACATTTTCTGTATCCACAAAGGCCGGAAAGGACCTGCAACATGCGGTCGTGCATTATCCTGCTGAAACGTAGGGTTTCGCTGGGATCCAATGAAGGGTAGAGCCACGGGTCGTAACACATCTGACATGTAACGTTTACTGTTCAAATGTCAATGCCAACAAGAGGTTACCGAGACGTGTAACCAATGGCACCCCATACCATCACGCCAGGTGATACGCCAGTATGGCGATGACGAATACACGCTTCCAATGTGCGTTCACCGCGATGTCGCCAAACACGGATGCGACTATCATGATGCTGTAAACAGAACCGGGATTCATCAGAAAAAATGACGATTTGCCATTAGTGAACCCAGGTTCGTCGTTGAGTACACCATCGCAAGCCTTCCTGTCTGTGATGCAGCGTCACGGGTAACCGCAGCCATGGTCTCCGAGCTGATAGTCCATACTGCTGCAAACGTCGTCTTACTGTTCGTGCAGATGGTTGTTGTCTTGCAAATGTCCCCATCTGTTGTCTCAGGGATCGAGACGTGGCTGCACGATCCGTTACAGCCATGAGGATAAGATGCCTGTCATCTCGACTGCTAGTGATACGAGGCCGTTGGGATCCAGCACGGCGTTCCGTATTACCCTCCTGAACCCACCGATTCCATATTCTGCTAACAGCCATTGGATTTCGACCAACGCGAGCAACAATGTCGCGATACGATAAACCGTAAACGCGATAGGCTACAATCTGACCTTTATCAAAGTCGGAAACGTGATGGTACGTACGTCTCCTCCTTACACGAGGCATCAAAACAACGTTTCACCAGGCAATGCCGGTCAACTGCTGTTTTTGTAGGAGAAATCGGTTGGAAACTTTCCTGATGTCAGCACGTTGTAGGTGTCGCCACCGACGCCAATCTTGTGTGAATGCTCTGAAAAGCTAATCATTTGCGTATCACAGCATCTTCTTCCTGTCGGTTAAATTTCGAGTCTGTAGCACGTCATCTTCGTGGTGTAGCAATTTTAATGGCCAGTAGTGTTTCTATTATTTAGCTCTACACTGCAACATATTTAAAGCCTATCAAAATCGAAGAGTACCCCTTAGGTTGGTATACTTGTCAGGCCAACTCGACGTCGGTATTTGCGTCCTGTCTAAGAAACGAAATCGCACTCTTCACTCGAGCTCTTATTGCCCCTATTATATTGCCGCAGCCCACTTTAGCAATAGCTAATGGACTGTGAACTGCCATGCACAGTGGCCAGTAAACACATTGTGCTTTGCTGACTACCAGTAAAATCAGTGGGAAACTGATTCGCAGAGACAATCAACGCATTAATGGAGTCAAACGGACGCGAGCGGCGCAGGGCGGGCGCTTTGTCCCTTTGACGTGCCGCCACTCCGGCGCCGGCGTGGCGGTCGTTAACGCGAGTTCCTCCGACATAAAATGAGTTAACTGATTGAACGTACTTGCATCGCGCAGCTGATGAATACCTGCAATAATAAAATGTAATTTGCTGTGCATTTCCGGACTGACATTTCAGGGCGATGGACAGATGTGCGTGGACTCGGGTTAGCGTGGGGGAGGTTAAAAACGTGAACGGCGTGGTGTGGCAAGAGGGGAAGGGGGCTGGGGGGGTGGGGGACTGGCTGTCGGATCGGGGATGCCGCAGTGCGGTTAGGCTGGTCTCCGGATTCCCAGATAAAAAAAAAGTTAATTAAATTGGTCCGCTGACGAGACAACGCAGACATAAAATGGAATTGTGGACTGTGTGTGAAGGCCAGCGAACGGGTTCGCCTATAACGTGTCTCAACTTACACGTACTATTCATTCTAAAATGTCCTCTATGATGGACTCCGCGTGCCATTCACAGTCTAAAATTAACACTATACTAAACGCAACAAACTCGAGCAGTATTCATTCTATATGACCTATTTTAACTGTATATATTTTGTAGCTAAATCGGGTTTTCAAAACTAAGCTTTCGATATGAATGGAAGCTTACCATCAGTGCGTATTGCCTGTTCTCAAGTATGGCAGTGTGACAAGAGGAACCAGAAGCGACGACCTAATGGATTGTGAGATTGTTGGTAGACGACTCTCGAAAAAATTAAAACACGTTAGAGCGACTTAGATACTTAACACATGAAGACCGTAAGGCACTGTAAAAATCTGGAGGAGACCTTCATCCAGTAGTGGATTTCTAAAGACAAAAATATGGACCTCAAAAAGCGACGGTTTGGAGACACAGTAATTTTAGGTGCGGTAAGTATTTTGATTCAGTGCTGTGTAACTGCGCTGTGCTGATAGTGCAGTGGGTAGTGTTTTGCGCTCGAATACTGTGGATAACAGTTCGACTCCGGATCTATGTGTATGATTCTTTATTTCCTAGTTTTAAAACACCCATCAAAATTATAGTGTACACTCCACCTTAAACGATTATTATTTTATAACCACAGTGTTTTTAATGTTGAACACAACAATTATTGGTCAGGTACGTCAGACATGTTCATGAGGAGCAATAATTAGTTAAAAATAAATTACTTGCAGTAGCAGTAAAATAACTAGAACACTTGTCATTGCGGACATAATACACATTACACAATTCAGTACGAGGAACCAGTCGTAGCATTTTAAATACACGATCTTTGACAGCATTTGAACGGACAGAAAAGCATTTAGGAACGTAGAGCTTGGAAGAAAGAGAGCAGTCGTTTAATCCAAAAATCTGCCTTTAAAAGTCAAATGATAGAAACTGTGGTGTCACCGCTAGACACCACACTTGCTAGGTGGTAACTTAAATCGGCCGCGGTCCTGTAGTACATGTCGGACCCGCGTGTCGCCACTGTGTAATCGCAATCCTAGCGCCACCACATGGCAGGTCACAATACACGGACTAGACCTCGCCCCAGTTGTACGGACGACATAGCTTGCGACCAGACCTACCAAGTCTTCCTCTCAATTGCCGAGAGACTGATAGAATAGCCTTCAGCTTATTCCATAGCTACTATCTAGCAAGGCGCCATTTGTATAAGTGCTTATAGCTTACTACTATTCAAGAGATGTATTCCAACAAGAGAATAAAGTTAAGTATATTATTCCAGCTACGTACTTTTCTTCTTATTCATTAGTAAGTCTCATGTTCCAGTACTTCACGCCCGTCTGCGTTAGTTTAGCGTGCACTTTCAGCCACTTCATTCTACAAGGTGTTGGCCCAGCTGCCGACACATCAGAAACAATGTCCGCAGCCCGTGGTCCTGCCGTAGCGTTCTCGCTTCACTCGCACGGGGTCCCGGGTTCGATTCCCGGCGGTCGGTGTCAGGGATTTTCTCTACCTCGCGATGACTGGGTGTTGTGTGTCTTTAATCATCGTTTCATCATCATTGACTCGCAAGTCGCCGAAGTGGCATCAACTAAAAAGGACTTGCAATATGGCGGCAGAACTTCCCCGCATGGTGCCTCCCGGCCAACAATGCTATAGATCATTTCATTTCGATAGAAACGATTATTTTGTAATTCCAGTGTTACTGTGGAACAGATGTATGCATTTCGTGAAAGACATTCTGTATCGGCTGTGTAACGATTAAAGATCCGGGTAACATATCACGCAAACTATAATTATAAAATAAAAGTAAGAACTTTAGTAGAGCTCTGCTATCGAACTTCTAACTTCAGTTCTGACGCAAAACTCTGCAGCACAGTTACCCCTTTTTGAATGAAGATGCTTGCAACAGATGTGATTAGAGTGTCGTCAAATTGCGTTTCTTCGACGTCAGTTTTCTACGGAAAATATACACTGGACGATATATTAGTAGATACAGTAATACTGTTGGCACGCAGGAAATCACATTGTGGTGTACGAGTACACGAATTTTTGTGCATCTTGTAAACAAAGTAGTAAAAAATCACAGCACCAAAAAATAATTAGTGTATAGTAATGAAATTTATGGAATACACTTATCTATGTAACATATTTAAGTGATCAACATTGCAAGATCACAGGTTAATGTAAGCACGAAGTAAGCCATTGCAAAAGTGAAATGCTGGTGTATTAATAACCAGAGTAACCACCAGAATGTTGAAGGGATGAATGCAAACGTGCTTGTATTGTGTTTTACAGTTGTCGCACGTCAGTTGGTGGGATGGAGTTCCATGCTGCTGCACTTGGTCTGTCAGTGTGTGAACGGTTGATACTGTTTGTGAATGACGCTGGAACAGTTCGATGATGTCTGATATGTGCTCGACTGGACAGATCTAGCGATGAGCAGGTCAAGGCAACATCTCGACACTCTGTAGAGCATGTTGAGCTACAACAGCCGTATATGGGAGAGAGTTACCCGGTTGGGAAACACCCCCCTGGAATGCTGTTCATAAATGGCAGCACAACAGGTCGAATCACCAGACTGACGTACAATTTCGCAGTCACGATGCGAGGGATAACCACGCGGGTACTCCTGCTGTCACACGAAATCGCACCCCAGACCATATCTCCAGGTGCAAGTTCAGTGTGTCTAGCATGCAGACTGGTTGGTTGCAGGCCTTCAACTGGCCTCCTCCTAACAAACACACGGTCATCAGTGACACCGAGACAGAATGAGCTCTCATCAGAAAACACACAGACCTCCAACCCGCTCTCCAATTAACTCTGCTTGACACCGGTGAAGTGGCAAAACTGTGGTGGTTTAGATTCAGTGGAATGCACGCTCGAAGATTTCCGTGAGGTAACCAATCTGTAACACGTTGTGCCTCTGTGGTGCCAACTGCTGCTCAAATTGCTGCTGAACATGCAGTACTATGCTCCACAGCCGTATGCCGAACACATGGCTGTTCGGAGGACAGCCTTCTTCTGACCGTACATTCAGACTAACGCTGCTGGCAGTCATGCTCAGTGACTACATTGCTGCTAAGTCTGCAGTATCGCAGCAGGAACAACCAGCTTCTCGTATCCAGATTGGACGACTTCTTTCAAACTCAATGAACTGTTGATGGTTCAAATGGCTCTAAGCACTATGTGACTCAACTGCTGAGGTCATAAGTCCCCTAGAACTTAGAACTACTTAAACCTAACTAACCTAAGGACACCACACACATCCATGCCCGAGGCAGGATTCGAACCTGCGACCGTAGCGGTCGCGCGGTTCCAGACTGTAGCGCCAGAACCGCTCGGCCACCAGCGGCCGGCAATGAGCTGTTGATAATGACGTCTTTGACACCTTAGGGACATTCTTGAGTAACATCAGCTCGCGACGTCTAATCTCAAAGATAACTAACGCTCAACCCCGTCGCAGAGTATCTTTAAAACCTCTGATTTATATCCTTATAGTGACGCTACTAGCGCCACTCTTACACGATTGGTAAGAAATTTGTATAGACATCATATTTGAGATGTAGAAATACGCCTACCGAATTCAGTTTGTTTCTCGTAGTCATCCTGAATATCGACCGGTTGAAGCGGGAACAATTTATCGACTGTCTGACAACCGTGGAGCAGAGAGAGCGGTGTGATGCATGTCATGTCTTGCGAGTGCATATCTGCCAACGTCTAGTTAAAGCGTTCAGTGAGACCATTAGTATGCCTGTAGTAGGCCGTTGTGATCTTGGAGGTAATGTCGATATGTGAAATTACTCGATAATATTTCCACGATCACAGATCACTAAACGGGGTACACTGTGCTTCAAAATGATATCGTCTGCAAAGGAACCTTGCAAATTTGCAGCTTTAGCAGTCGACGCTGTTTTGGTTATAGCGTAACGGATAAGGTAGTCAAAGCAAAGACAATGCTTTCTCGTATGTTGGTTTCGGAACCTACCCAAGACGCCGATTCCAGTTCAGTCACATGGTACTGCGGTACGTGCAGTTGGTACTAGATGCCCAGCTGTGGAACGTGCTTCCGTCACTCAATTCCTTACAGTGGCTCATTTGGTGTCCAGTGGTTTAGTAAGGGCCTTGTAAGGTGCCTCTTACGTGCGGAAGACATTTTTACCAGTTTTAATAACTTATTGTCTTTTATTGTATTTACGATGGTTAGGAAGTGCTGTAGTCCGTAGCCGGCCATGAGTCGGAGAGCATTTCCCACGCTGGCTGGCTAGGTGACGAAGCGACCATATGTCGCGCTTAGTGGGGTGAGGGTCGGCGTTGGACCGTAGCAACAAGCGTTAGCGTGGTAAATATACATGACGGGAAGTACCGCCATCTTGGCGCCAAAGTCACCGATTTTGTTTATTTATATTTAATAATTAAAGTCATTTATGGCAACATGAATACTAGGAGCAGCATCTGGATGTTTAAAACTATTTATCATAATTTTGCCTCGTTAAAATTTACACCCGTTCATTAACAAATGCATATCTTAGTAATTACGAACTTGATCGGAAATCCACGAACTGTGACGAAACTAGTAAGAGACACGGACTGCGCGCCAAAGTCGGCAGTCGGCGTTAAGAGCTCTTCCTGTCTTGTTCGATGGTAGCCATGCTCTCAGATACGAGTAGTTTGTGACTGTTTCATTATTGATCTAATAGGAATAAAAGTGATATTACAGCATTCTGAATGTTAATTTCGAATAAATAGGCACCCCGGAAAAAGGCCGCTGCAATCGTGGGTGAAACGTTGGCTTTTCTATAGCAGCAGTAGTTTTACATTATGACGCGGTACCAAACCCAGAAAACTTTTAAGTCGACTGACTCTGACCGCGGAACCCTACGCAATTATAAGATACCCCAGAGTTGACCGACGGCAATTTCAGGTAACTAGCTTCCACAGACAGAGACATCCAATGCGCCAGTGAAGAATCTGCACGGGACGACATTTACGAGAGCTGCACCGCGCACAGGTAGGAGGAAATCCGACGACACGACCCACCGAGGCGGATTAAGGTTCAAATGATTCAAATGGCTCTGAGCACTATGGGACTTGACATCTGAGGTCTTCAGTCCCCTAGAACTTAGAACTACTTAAACCTAACTAGCCTAAGGACATCACACACATCCATACCCGATGCAGGATTCGAACCAGCGACCGTAGCGGTCGTGCGGTTCCAGACCTAAGCGCCTAGAACCGCTCGGCCACACCGGCCGGTTGCGGATCAAGGAAGGTCTGACTTACACCCGCAAATTTTGGGTGAAAATGCTAACCAGTCATACTGTACGTGACATATACCACCCTCTACGTACTCGCGGCCAAGCTGAGTAATAACAGTATCAGTTTCGAAGCGAGGGGATCTTGCAACCTGACCAATCTTACATGCGTCGGGTTCAATCTACAGAAGAGCTGTGAAGACGAACGACAATTGCCACCCCATCGAATCATCCCAGATGGCTATAATTAACATGCAGCTTCTCACGGAGACCCATTATGGTCTGTAATTATCGTATAGTAGCAAAACTTTGTAGATATAATACGTTAATCCGAAACCGATTTTCACTGGAAAAAAATTGTTCCAATTTCGGCCACCACTTGCAAATCTTGCGTTGTGAATGCAAGAAAGAGGTTTAGAAATGTTTCTATATATATATTGGATCAGGAACGGAATGTGGGCAGGAAAGGTCAAATGAGTGAGACAGGCATAATAATTTTATTGTTACGCGGTTTGTTCCATATGATCACCGGAGACAGAGACGAGATGACCTATCCACAAAACGACGTGATCGCAGCAGTTCCGGTGGAATCTGAGGAACGTGTTCCTATATAATGGCCTTCAGATCATCTAAACGCCGAACGCGTCCAAGGTAAACGCGTTCGTTTAGATATCCCCACAGCCGAAAACCATATGGATTCTGATACGGTGATCTTGCAGGCCATACACCATTTAACAGTACCCCAGATATGGCAGTTCTATGTACTCCCTGCACCCTGTAACGTAAAAAGTTCCTCGTCACTCCACAGAACAGCGACTGGCCACATGTCATCAATTTCGATCAATGAGAAAACCGAAGAGCTAATTCAGACCGTTGTTGCAAATCAAGAGGTTTCAGTTGAAGCAGCATCTTGTACAGGTACCATTGTAAAATAGACCGTAATACCTCTTTTTTACTGTTGATTGTAGGATCGACAGTTCTCGTGACACCACATGAGCATTATCGCTAATTGGGGAACGTGCTGCGTGGTTAGTTACAGCAACCTCAACCTCGTCAATAACCTCAACCGGGATAGGATGCCTGCCTCTTCAGGCGCACACCAAGCTCACTCATGTTTCCATTATTATCTTCTTCAAACCGTTTGATGACGTGGGGCATCTCCTCAGACCTTTCAGTCGGCGAGCACTGGAATTGCTGTCGCTGTCATAAAATAGTTTCATTAACAGTGCACAGTCTCTTTTCTCCACAGGCATACTGCTCACTCACGTATGGTTTGTCAAATGACAGTGTGGATGTCATACCATCATACAAAAAGTGTAGAGCGGTAGATTTGCTCCTGGTAGTCAAAACCGAAACTAATTTTTTCCAGAGTATCTATCAAGTCTCGCTACCTTGTGGTAGTTACAACCCACAATGGACGTTCGTGAGCAACAGCACTTTAATTGCAATCACGTTGTTTCTGACAAGCATAGAAAAACTTATAGTGTTACTTTTCAGTTCGCCCTCAAACGTCAGAAGACCAGACACAAAATAGCATATTGAGCAAGAGTTACGTTACCTTTCTTTAAGAGAAATCTCACTTTGCATTCCCGTCAGCGAACAGTACGTCGTCAGAATTTTCAGGTGTTGTACCAAGTGTGCATATTTATTTACAGTGAACAGTTTATGTTACCTGAAACATTTATTTTCGATCCTGTTGAAAATAGTTTTCATTGAAAGCGTAATTACTTTCTTTTGGCACTTAATTAAATTCATTTTCGTTATTTCAAATTCAGTATTTCATTAAGACTGAAGTTACGTTTCACGACACTGTTCACACGCGTAACACAGGGCCAACGAATAGTCAGTATTGATCAGGAGTTGAATACGATAGTACAAGCTACACGAAGGGAGAGCGTTTTTTTTTTTTTTAAATATCCATTATCTCATAATAGATTAATTACATAGAAAGTTTACACCTGTCGACCCCATTCACTTGTGACAGCCCTCTGTATTACGTTGTTAGATTGCAACACAAGTTCTCGAAAGAAAATCAGGGCTACGCGTAGGCACTGTCAGTCCGAACACTATGACCACCGACCCGCTGTCGATATAAACCCGTCCAGGCGATAGCAGCGTCACCTGGCGAGGAATTAGTGGTAGCCAGATAAAGGCACAGTGCATGTAGTATCAGTGAGTATCCTGTCCGTTCGTAGAATGGGGAAGGGGGTGTGATCTATTTGATTCTGATCGAGGGCAGATGTGATGCCCGGAGGCTCGGCACGAGCATTTCGCAAACTGCGCGCCTTGTCGGGTTTCCGAGGAGTTCTTTGGTATCTTCAACACGTGGCGAAACCAAGGTGAATCCACGTCCAGACGTTGGGCAGCCACCTCTCATTACAAATCTCAGACGCCGCAGGCTGGGCAGACTACTAAAACCATACATGTACCAATGTCAATACCACGATATTAGCGACTAGGTCTGAAATGGGCACATGACTATCGGTACTGGACGTTGGCGCAATGGCAGAGCGTTGCATGGTCTGATGAATCCCGGTACCCTCTTCGTCATCCCGATGGAAATGCGCGAATCACTCGTCTACCAGAGGAATGGCTTTTTGACACCTGCACTGCAGGCCGGGGTGAACTGATTTAAAGTGAACAGTGTAGCTTGTCTTAAACAGTAGTTTTCTACCATGTTGAGTAGCACTTTGTTTTGTGGATATTTCACGTCAGATATTGCTCTTCATGCGAGCTTTAATAATGATTTCAATATCGAATTTCGCTTTCATTGAAGACTTAATTAGTTTCTTTTGGAATTTTATTAGCTTCGTTTCCATTATTTCAAATTCAGTATTTCATTAAGACTGCAGATTTGTTTCACGAGACTGTTAGCATACGCAACACATAGACAAGCATTAGTCGGTATTGCATAGCAGTTGAATACGATATCTGAAACGCACGTTACACAAAGAGAAAGTTTTTGAATGAACAATATTCATTATCTTACATATACATAAATCACACAGAAAGCTTACAGTTGTGTGGGTATCGTCCCCCCTGGAACAAGCAGTATTCGAAAATTGGGACGTCTGTTTGTCTTTATACTGTGCATTAAGAATTTCTCTTTGTACTGTGGATTTCATTCGCCCATGGATCCGGCCCAGTTCGAAATCTAAGTTGTAATTTTGTTTTTAATTCATATTACGATCATTGTACTTCACACTCTTATCGTTGTTCTCTTGTGAAAATTACAGTAATGTTAACCTGACACTGTCGTATCTACTGACAGCTGTAGAATGCTCTGCTTTCAATGTTTCTGTTTTATGTTAAGAACTTATTTTTGAGCGTCGAACTCTTTTTATTGTTCTACTGTTGAAAACGCAGATATTTTAATATGGAACTTTTGTAACTACAGTTCGCTGTATTGTCTTTGCTGCCCGAACCCGGAAATAAATTGATAAAACTAAATAAATGAACAACTAGTGACCTGACACAATCAAAGATAACGTTAGAAGTTTCTACAGTGAATATTAGTAGCCAGCGTGCGAGGAAGCAGCATTAACTCTGTCCTACTGTTGTTTGACTAAGGAGACAGTGGGAATCCAAGCAGAACACAGCAAAAATCTCCAACTCCGTTCATAAAGTCACTTGCTAATTCAGCCTCAACTGCCTCCTTAATAACACGATTCCATGGGCGAGCACGCCAGAAAGTATATGTTTCTACAGTCCGTAAGATGGCCGCTACGAAGGCAGTGCTATAGAATAGCAGGTTTGCTTGGCTGTTGTCAGCGTTTCTGACGCTTACACTCTGACACCGGCCATCCACAGTCCTGATGGTCTGATAAACGTATTCCATCTAAAATGCATGGCATACGTTACGCAGTCGTCTTAGATAACTCAAGAGCGTTCCTTAAAGACCCTACAAATGGCGCTAATGTTAGACGGTTGTCGTTGAGTGCACTCAGCACCGTGTTGCTGCAGAATACGACGACTCCTGTTGAAAATGATACAGGTTAAGGTGAAAAGGGCGTAGACTTCGGTGTTACCTCGTTATTTTCAGCACTCACTCGTTTAACGACTGGTCGATAGCGTAACGCGTGTCTGATCTTTCAGCATAACCGTTTAGGCGTAAGATTACATCGGAGTAGGCTAATTCAACTGACAAATTTTCACGGTCTGAAATAACGTGGGCCCTGTTAACCAAGGCACGAAGTACCACCTCACGCTGATCCGGATGGCGTCAACTATCAGCTTTGTGATACAAATCATTGTAAGTTAGATTCCTATAAACGGCGTGGCCCCAAGTACCATAAACCTTCGTTCCTACCAACACGTCAAGAAGAGGAAGGTAGTAATTCTTTTCCATCTCCATTCGGATTGATTGAATTCAGATGTTCTGAAAGGCGGTGTAAATTCTCAGTGCCGTGAGGCCGTGAGACCGTGAGACCGTGAGGCCCGTACTAGCACATCTTGTTATTACCGTGGAAGTCTTAGAATCAAGACAACGAAAGTCGTAGATGATTTTCGTTATTTTGCCGTCATAGGCCAGTATTTGATAACCAGCTATAGTTTGAGATATTGAAGTTTATCCCGGAAATACAACTGTAATAGGTTAAGGTATTGAGTTACTAATCTAAGAAAAGAAATATATGTGTGGGTGACATATGGAAGTTTGGGTCGGCTCGGAAAGCGTACTCCGATAGCTTAATGGCTAAAGCGCCCTCTCACGAAAAGCGGGAAATCCTGGTTCCAGTCCATAATCTTCAAATGTCGCATCTGTGCATTTGTACCTACTGCAATTAACATGAATTCCCGAGATAAATTTCAATGTTTAAAACTGTAGTTAGTCATCAAATATAATAAAAACATCGTCTAAGAAGCATTAAGGTTTGTGCCACCTACTCCACAGCGCATTGCTCGAAAACTTCCATAATTCCCAATAATGTATGACAAACGCCTCCCCACTGCAATTTAATTTGTCTACACGTAGAACTCGTCTTCGAATAAAAAATAAGCGGAAGTCAATAAACTTCAAGATAGGTTAGTTAATTCAATACCAAACGTAACCTTAACTAACCGTAACGAATTAGAGGACCACCGGTGAGCAGAGGGCAACATAATAAATTACAAAAATGTCAGTCATTCACATAAATCGCTCTAATCAAATCGGCCCAGTTCTTATGTGATTTACAGAGCGACCTACTAATGAGATCAAATGAGTAAAAAGTTGTTTGCTATGCAGTACGTCGGAGCACCAGTGTCATAAAAAGTCTAAGAACAACTCCATCGTTCTGGATCTTCACAAAGCTATATATTCTGTGGGAATCAACATAATAAAGCCGAACGGAGCGGCCGAGCGGTTGTAGGCCCTACAGTCTGGAACCGTGCGACCGCTACGGTCGCAGGTTCGAATCCTGCCTCGGGCATGGATGTGTGTGATGTCCTTAGGTTAGTTACGTTTAAGTACTTCTAAGTTCTGGGGGATTGATGACCTCAGACGTTAAGTCCCATAGTGCTCAGAGCCAACATAATAAAAGACTCTCTGTACACTCTTTCAAATGGAATTTTTTTCTTAAGAAGGTTGTTAGTCTTCCTTTCAGCCGTATAAGTCGGGTCAGCACTAAGTCTGCAATACGCTGGATCAGAAGTAAAAGTTCCATCTTTGAACATAAACCTGCATGAGCAGCACTACCATAGCATTTTACTTGTCCGCGGGTTAAGACACGTGGACGTGCTAAAAAGTAATGTTTCAGAATTTTTTATTTGTTCTCGATATCGGTTGATGTAGTACATGCCATGAATATTACTCGGTCGATTTTTCTGCTTCACTAACGCCGCTAAAGAGCTCCTAATTGTAGCGTGTATCATGGTGGTGTGTAATGTGATCATGTAGGTGCTTGAGAAACAGAATTCTATAATCGAGTTTCGAATTTGAAGAATTCATCCACACATGGAGCACCCTCATCTTCAGCATGACAATACCAGACCACACACAACAATCCGACGTGTTTTTAGTACAGTCCTCGATCGTCCTCCATACCGTTCAGACTTGACCCCATCGAATTTCATCTCTTTCCAAACTTGAACACCTTCGAGGACTTCACTTTGATAGTGACGAAGGGGTGCAGCAAGGGGTGAGGTTGTGGCTCCGTCAACATGTATAGCGACGGTATCAGCGAACTGCTCTCTCGTTGGGAGAAACGTGTTCGTCGCCAGAGTAACTGTTTGGAGAAATGAATACGTGGACACGAAGAACAAAGATGTAGAACCTTAGTAACATTTGTTATATTTAAAATGTTTTAAGAATTTTCAACTTAGAAATTCGGAGCCATTACTTTCCTGCACTCCCTTGTAGAATCAGGAATCATCCTGAGTGAACGCAAAGCAGCACTTTTGGTAAATATGTCCCCGCAACGCAGTATATGATTCTCTCCTAAACTTCTAGGCAGCTTCCGAATGTACACTCCTGGAAATGGAAAAAAGAACACATTGACACCGGTGTGTCAGACCCACCATACTTGCTCCGGACACTGCGAGAGGGCTGTACAAGCAATGATCACACGCACGGCACAGCGGACACCCAGGAACCGCGGTGTTGGCCGTCGAATGGCGCTAGCTGCGCAGCATTTGTGCACCGCCGCCGTCAGTGTCAGCCAGTTTGCCGTGGCATACGGAGCTCCATCGCAGTCTTTAACACTGGTAGCATGCCGCGACAGCGTGGACGTGAACCGTATGTGCAGTTGACGGACTTTGAGCGAGGGCGTACAGTGGGCATGCGGGAGGCCGGGTGGACGTACCGCCGAATTGCTCAACACGTGGGGCGTGAGGTCTCCACAGTACATCGATGTTGTCGCCAGTGGTCGGCGGAAGGTGCACGTGCCCGTCGACCTGGCACCGGACCGCAGCGACGCACGGATGCACGCCAAGACCGTACGATCCTACGCAGTGCCGTAGGGGACCGCACCGCCACTTCCCAGCAAATTAGGGACACTGTTGCTCCTGGGGTATCGGCGAGGACCATTCGCAACCGTCTCCATGAAGCTGGGCTACGGTCCCGCACACCGTTAGGCCGTCTTCCGCTCACGCCCCAACATCGTGCAGCCCGCCTCCAGTGGTGTCGCGACACGCGTGAATGGAGGGACGAATGGAGACGTGTCGTCTTCAGCGATGAGAGTCGCTTCTGCCTTGGTGCCAATGATGGTCGTATGCGTGTTTGGCGCCGTGCAGGTGAGCGCCACAATCAGGACTGCATACGACCGAGGCACACAGGGCCAACACCCGGCATCATGGTGTGGGGAGCGATCTCCTACACTGGCAGTACACCACTGGTGATCGTCGAGGGGACACTGAATAGTGCACGGTACATCCAAACCGTCATCGAACCCATCGTTCTACCATTCCTAGACCGGCAAGGGAACTTGCTGTTCCAACAGGACAATGCACGTCCGCATGTATCCCGTGCCACCCAACGTGCTCTAGAAGGTGTAAGTCAACTACCCTGGCCAGCAAGATCTCCGGATCTGTCCCCCATTGAGCATGTTTGGGACTGGATGAAGCGTCGTCTCACGCGGTCTGCACGTCCAGCACGAACGCTGGTCCAACTGAGGCGCCAGGTGGAAATGGCATGGCAAGCCGTTCCACAGGACTACATCCAGCATCTCTACGATCGTCTCCATGGGAGAATAGCAGCCTGCATTGCTGCGAAAGGTGGATGTACACTGTACTAGTGCCGACATTGTGCATGCTCTGTTGCCTGTGTCTATGTGCCTGTGGTTCTGTCAGTGTGATCATGTGATGTGATGTATCTGACCCCAGGAATGTGTCAATAAAGTTTCCCCTTCCTGGGACAATGGATTCATGGTGTTCTTATTTCAATTTCCAGGAGTGTAGTTTATAAACAGCCTGTTCCACAGTTCAACAAATGACAGATGCTTGAGCGTCAGTTCCCTAACAAGAGCAAGTTTCACATTTCAAGATGTAGCAGAAGTGAATAACTGATATACTACTTATTACGATTCCTGGAAAAGTAGGATGTTTGGAGAGGAGAAGAATGAGCTATTGTAATGAAAGGCACATCGCAGTATTATATTACAAAAACTAACATTTACCTTATCCTTCATTTCTAGTCTTACGTTGAATTATTACTAATATGCCTGCGCGAAGTCGTGCAGACAACTTAAGGAAGATTAACTATCTTATATCTGGAACAAAGAGTCCGGAAAAGAGATTTCATGTTCCACTATATCTGATCTATCTGGTAACGTCACTCTGAGTTTCAGCTTGACTGCCACACCAGCTGATAAGGCCGAAGTCGCACTTAAAAGTTCTCTCAGCCGTTCCTTCTCTTCTTTTCATGTTTCTTTCTGACAACAGCTCACTCTTTGAAAGATGCTTGTGTGTAACGCTATAGAATTATTGAAAAATCATTAAGAGTTTTCCGTGTCCTTGTCCTCCGTCTTAACCGGAATTTAAACAGAGTTGTACAACTAGCTTTGCTGCATTACGTAGTGTGAGATAATGTTTTCTTTTATTGAAATGCTCTGCACCTCGAGGTTGTAAATTCCATTGCACAGCGCCTCCGTTTTGCATTTGTAACTTGAAAATGGCATTGTGCGCATCTGTCGAAATATCGGCGGCTGCCGGACCCCTGACACTGCTGCATTTGTTTACGTTATTTGAGCACTCCGTTACTTGCTCTCAAATGGCAGGCCCATATGTAAAGAGGCTGCGATGTGTTTGGTGCACAGTACAGTGAGCCTCCCTTGTGGTGATCACACGTGGCCGACCGGAATCTTGACGAGTTCGCCAGCCCTCAAGTTCACATATAATCCAGCATCGGCCACTGACACACCCGAATGCGCACACATATCTGAATAGGGCATGATTTGACTAGATGGCCGAAGAGGAGACCCCCGATGAGGACCCTTTCGAATTCCGTCAGAAACTAGTAACATTTTCTCACAAGTATGCAGCATCTCTGTATGCTTCACAGTGATTACTTGTGACGGCACGTCACATAAATATTGACATTTTTATCAGTTGTAAGCAGTGAACAATATTGTGAAGTGTTAAGGGTGGACTAAAAATTATTTGTAAACACAACGTATTTTATGATCATAATTAGTATAAAACATAGCACACTGGACTCGCATTCGGGAGGACGACGGTTCAATACCGTCTCCGGCCATCCTGATTTAGGTTTTCCGTGATTTCCCTAAATCGTTTCAGGCAAATGCCGAGATGGTTCCTTTGAAAGGGCACGGCCGATTTCCTTCCCCATCCTTCCCTAAACAGAGCTTGCGCTACGTCTCTAATGACCTCGTTGTCGACGGGACGTTAAACACTACTAACCTAACCTAGTATAAAACATACAGTTAATGTTCTTGAAAAAAAAAATCCTGATAAGCAGCGATAACTTAAAAGGAGTATCTTAATTTAAAACATGGCTATGAAAATAAAAAAAAAGATCAAAAAGAGATGCGATTGTATGGCCGAGGAGGACGGACGTACTGTATGGTACACATACTGTTTTGTTTCGCGAAATGGCGGCTACACATATTTTATGTAAGTTATTCTGTATTTTGCTAAAATAAACTAATAATTATCACAAAATGAATTTCTTTGTAATACTTATCACCTTAAATGGCAGCAGCTGCTAATTATTTTTAATAAGCATTTTCTTTCAGTAATTTGCGCTGCGGGAAGCTCATCTTCCGATGCAGCCTCTGGTCGGCCATTACGCGCCGAAGTATTAATTTATTTTTCAAAGTGTTAACAGTAATTGTAAATGCGAGAGATTTCGTTGTAAGAACCTTTCTAAATTGCAACACACAATTAATTTAATGTTAAAGTTCATGAGTTAAGTGAGTTTTATCTTGGCCGCTCCACAGCATCAATCGAAATTCTCTCGAGCCTTTCTTTCTAATCAATAAATAGAAATTAACAAAATTACATTCAATTCAGTCAACGGCAACTATATTTTCTCATCACGTTCAAAATCTAAAGTTGGTACTTTAATAACAGCGGCCTCTTAAGAACACGTTTCATATTTCGTTATGCACGCAAGTAAAAGTGATAAGAAAAGATAATATCCCTAAGAGAAAGAATCATGCTCTAACAAAAAGTATTCACCTGATTATATATATATATAACGTAACACACCGAACATTTGACACTGCTCACACTCGTTACATTCCCTAGCAGACCTAGTAACAAATCTACGCACGAAATAACAGTAATGCACCCTGTTGGACGTTCAACCTCTCAGAGAGAATTGCTGCTCTACTTAGTTACATACCCGTGTACGTGTACGCAGTTAGATTGACAGTGACCATGTATTGTGGGTGCTTTACCTTTTTTGTTGCGCTGCGCATACTAATGACTGTGTGTACCTTTTGGTTGTCATAGTAATTTACCAAAAAAAAAATTTAAGATTTATCATGCAGATGGCAACAATACCTAAGCCACAGCAGTTTTGTTGCTGAGACCACGAAAAAGGAATATTAGACCTTAACGACCACTCGATGACGATGTCTTTAGAGCGGAGTCAGGGCCGGTTTAAGAATCAAACGACACAAGGCGCCTGTAGTGGCATCAAGCTAAGAGGGGCGCCCGAGGCACCGTAACTGTAAAATTTCCATATAGGATATAAAACAAACATGAGCAGCGGTCGCTTAGGCCGACAAGTGTGAGGGGAGCCAGTGGTTGCCGAGTGCAAGATTTGTGGGGGGAGAAGAGGGGGTGCCAAATGCTTATTCGATAATGAGGGAAAGTGTTCTCGGACCGGCTCTCGATGGAGCATAAGATTGTATTAGGGATGAGGGGCAGGGAATCAGCCTTGTTCTTCTCTGGAGCTTTAAGCGCTTTAAGTAAACTACGGAAAACCTTTATCTGGAAGTCCGGATGTGGTGTCGAAGAGCCGCCCTCCTGAATGCGAGGGGTCCAGTGTTTCACCACGGCACCACTTCCCTCGTTAATGCCACGAGGAATGAGGTGTGTGTCGCAGTCACATACAATCTGAGAAGGCCTCTTAGATTGTTTTCAGAAGATGCCGTCGTTTATCATTTATAAAAGTCATCAGAGGGTAAAACGAATTAAAGAATTCCAGAATGAGATTTTCACTCTGCAGCGGAGTGTGCGCTAATATGAAACTTCCTGGCAGATTAAAACTGTGTGCCGGGCCGAAATTCGAACTCGGGACCTCTGCCTTTTGCGGACAAGTGCTCTACCAAATGGGTTACGCAAGCACGACTCACGACCCGTCCTCACAGCTTCAGTTCTGCCAGTACCTCGTCTCCTACCTTCCAAACTTTACAGAAGCTCTCCTGCGAACCTTGCTGAACTAGCACTCCTGGAAGAAAGTATATATCCTTGTCAGAGCACTTGCCCGCGAAAGGCAAAGGTCCCGAGTTCGAGTCTCGGTCCGGCACACAATTTTAATGTGCCAGGAAGTTTCAATTAAGAATTATTTAAACAAAATGACTGTGTGTTGCTGAAAGTGGCAGTTCACACGAAACAATGAAAAGTGTGCCGCCATCCACATGAGTAGTAAAAGGAATCCGTTAAATTTCGATTAGACGATAAATCTCACAAATCTGAAAGTTGACAGCTCAACTCAGTACCTAGAGATTAAAATTACGAGCTACTTAAATTGGAACGAGCGTGTAGAAAATGTTGAGAGAAAAGCGATCCAAAGACTGCGTTTTGTTGGTAGAACACTTATAGGATTGAATACATCTACTAAAGAGACTGCCTACACTCTTCTATCACCCTCTGAAGCATTTCTGCGCTCTGTGGGATCTGTACCCAGTAGGATGAGAGAGTACATTGGAAAAGTTCAAAGAATGGCCGCTTGTTTTTTATTATCCCGAAATGGGGGAGTGTGTGCCACGCGTAAAAGAGGCGGATAGGGGTGGAAATAATTTAAAAAGAGTGTTCGGGGACGAGATCTTTTCATGAAATTTAAAACTTTCTCCGAATACGAAAATATTTTCTTGACGCCCACCTACATAGGGAAAATTATTGTGCTAATAAAATAAAACAAAACACAGCTCGAATGGAAAGATTTACGTGCTCATTTTTCCTGCGCGCTTTTCGAGAGTGAAACGGCAGGGAAATAGTTTGACAGAGATCCGATGAACTTTCTGCCAAACATGTGTGAACTGCACAGTAATCATATAAATATAGAACTTAACTAATCTCTCAGAAAAGCATTTCGACGAACAGGATGGAAGTATAATTCCGGGTGGCATCCCGTTTATGTTAGTACGGTTGATCTTCAGTCATCTCAACTAATGCTACCGTAACCGGATGTCATTCTGGTGATCATACTATTGAATATATCACTACGCAGACTATAAACGTATGTGCAAATGCTGTTAACGATCTGAGCAGAAATAATTTAGACAATGGCAAAGTCCAATGCGAAGTGGAGTAACAGTTCTATAACCAGTTAATATAGATGTCAGGAAATTTGTGACTTTAACAGACTAGTGAAGGCTATCTTTCAAAATATGTTAGAGAAACGTATTTGTGGTCAGTCGAGCGAACTGTTGGTATACTGATATGCAAAAGAAACTTTAACAATTTATTGACCCTCAGTAGCCGAGCACACAAGAAGAACTATAGCTGAACACTCAAAAAGTGCTCTACCGAGGTATTGATAATCATACTTTAAATTAATATTTCATAAACATACTTTCAGAAAGTTTATTTGACTTCTTTGGCTACAAAAATTGAAATTAAGCTTAAGACCTTCAAAAATTGTTCAACAGGCACAAACAAGAAGACTTCCGTTGTCAACTTACATCCATTACTATTTACTCAAATTCCCAAAATTTCTCATGCCGCCTCTGGCACGAGTAATGTTTGAAACTGACCAGTAAGAAGTTTGGGTGTGTGGTTGGCCTCAATATGCATGGATATCCACAGAACATTGCTTCGTACTTCTGATTAACACAGGCGCTGAAATGTCGTATTTATCCGCCGACACGGGACAAGCGACTTTCAATTAAAATGTCTACCCTGTACAGAAATATACTTAATGGATGTACGATTGCAGGTTGTAGACACATGGGTGACAACATATGGAAGTTTGGGTGTGACCGTGAAGCCTGACCTGCTAGCCTAATGGCAGCAGGCACGGGAGCTCAGCGTGTTCGCTCAGAGAGCTGGTTGCCTTCTGTACTAGTGAATATGGGAAGTTGTGAATTGATCAACTTGAAGAGGTGTATTTTGACATCCGTCAAAACCAAATGACTAGAACAATGACGAAAAAAAAAAAAAAACGGTAAGGCGACCGCTTGCGATAATCGGAAATCCGGGTTCAAGTCCCGGTCCGACACGATTGCCATCATCCATTATACGGCTGATTGTTGTCCATATTCACAACCGTGAATACATTTCATGTATACATGAGTCGATGGCCAAGGAACGGAAGTAGATACTACCATTTTACTCAGATTCCATTCGCCAACTATTATTTTCATTATACAAGAAACTATACATATGTAAAAATATGCATGATTACGATCTGTTCTTGAGTGGCCACGCTGGTGTACACACTTATGAACTTGGCTTTTATGTCGAATGTACCTGTGATTAGCAGAAAATTGTATTACTTGCAAAGTAAACTTTCTGAAAAATTTATCCGAAAACCTATTAGCCCGTCTTATTGGAGATTTTAAGGAAACTTTTAAAAATTGAAATGATTCATATAACTACGGCCAGTGAACTCGACTAAGGTCATACATTACCTTATCTATCTATGAAAAGATTTCGTTCATACAAGAGCTACTAGTTTGCAAAATATTAAAACTGTAATTACCTGAAAGACAGAAAATTTACAAAAAATTTCATGGTCAGTTCAACGGAAGCTTACCAAAAGGAAACTGCATATCTAGTTGACGCTATTGCAACGAACGAGAAATGAAAAAAATATTCTCTGGTGGATATTACGGCGACGAAAACAAACAAGATTCTGAATGTATCTTACGTCGTTCAAACGCATAAACT
Organism: Schistocerca nitens; assembly: GCF_023898315.1. NCBI lineage: Eukaryota > Metazoa > Arthropoda > Insecta > Orthoptera > Acrididae > Schistocerca > Schistocerca nitens. The sequence goes on along the minus strand of NC_064617.1, from coordinate 324,453,066 downwards.
ATCTAGCAACTAAGTATAAAATAATCCCGAAAATACCTTGCATACAAAGTGAGCTTCTACTTATCTACAACAATCTAAGTAAGCACATGTATGGATGAATTGTTATATTCGCAATGCACCAGCCCACGATATTATAAATTAAGGTGTATCACGGTAACTTCCATGCGACACTGTGCTCAAAACATATGTTCTCAAAATTTTTCCTCAAATTAATCCCAATGTTTAATACTAGTGGATTACTTTTGGCCAGGAATGCCCTTTTTGCTTGTGCTAGTATGCCTTTTATGTTCTCCTTGCCTCGTCCATTGTGGGTTATTTTGCCGCCTAGGGCAAAATTCCTTAACTACTCCTACTTTGTGATCGCCAATTTTGATGTTAAGCTTCTCAATGTTCTCATTTTTGCTGCTGCTCATTACATTCAATTTCTTCGATATACTCTCAATTCATATTTTGTATTCATTATATTGTTCATTCCACTCAATATATCTTTTAAATTTTCTCCGCTTTCACTGAGGATATCAATGTCACCATTGCACACGAAATTTTAATTCCACTCCTGAAAAGTTCTTATATTTCTGTCATTGGTTCTTCGCTGTACAGACAACAGTAGGGGCAAAAGAGTACATCCCTATTTTGTACTATACACAACCCGAACACTTCGTTCTTGATCTTCTATCCTTATTTTTCTCTCTTGGATCTTGTGCATATTACATATTATTCGTTCTTCCCTATAATTTACGCTTACTCGGGAATTCCGAATATCTTCCACCGCTTTACACTATCCAGCGCTTTACCTAACAAGTCGAGATATGTTACGACAGTGTCTTGATGTTTTGTTAAGTCATGCTTCCGTTATCAAAAGCGAAGTCAGAAATGCCTCTCCATTGCCTTTACCTTCCTAAAGACGAACTGATTTTATATCTAGTGAATATGGGAACTTGTGAATTGATGGTTTCAACAGACTAGCAGAAGTCAACATTCATAAACCGTCTTATTCAAAGGTTCGTTCCTACATGGAGCAAATATTGAAAACGGTATAATAACTTTTTATTTTTCTGTGGGCGGGTGGGCGGGGGTGGGGGGGTGTTCAACCTCTTATGCTTATTGATGAAAATCTCGCACGCTTCCTCCTGAGCGGCACTGTTCAGACAACTCCAAATCGGCTGAAGTGCGAGAGCTTTTTATCAATAACGTACGCCGGAAAACTCCACGTTTACACTTGGCCAGTTTAATTACGTGTGTACTCGCTGTTAAACCCTCTCGATCATATGACATATTGGGTGTTAATTACGAACAGAAACGTCAACACAAATATTAAGATAGGGGATAGCGATCAAACATTTCTCAAACACGAAACTGTCCGTTGCGCATAAATTGTGAGAGATGGATTCTGCGCCGCTGGATTTCGTGTGCTAGGGCGACGCACACATTTGGAAGTGGGTAGTGGACTTCGATGTAGGAGACCGTATAATCGTTCTGATCCTTGTACACCACTATGGTTTAACATCGCAAGTCTGCGGTAGCACCATGTAAATCGATGGCTGTACACACTTCTGGCCTTCGAAATTACCGCACCAAGAACGCAAAATGAAACATAAGTAAAATTAATTTAAGGTGTGTTACATTGCTGGAAATACAAATGATTAGCTTGTCAGAGAAGCTGCACAGTAGTACGTAGCAGTAACGGCCTTCTACAATTTGTTTTTGTAAGAGAACATTACACAGCGGGTTTCTTACTCAGGTATCGCATCAAAGTTTTGTTTTCCTATGAGAATATCGTTAATCAGCGACCCACGAATATACTCATATGGAAATAAAGGATTCAGGAGAGCAGTACCCGACGATACGTAGGATCTGAATGGCCCCAAGAAACCAGTAACCGAAAAGGAGGCCATATACCGTGTATATCGGAATGCAAGAAGACTTCGAATGCAAGGATGACCCCACATTTCAACAACTGATTACAGGAAAACGTGTAAGCACATACGAGGTTTATTATGAAACCTTACCATGGTTATTTTGCATTTCTTCCAATAGTAGATTGCCTTCAAGCTCCTGTATTGGCTTTGTTACAATGCACTTCTTAAAGGGATTTACAATTGATGCACTTGATATTCCTGTCCAAGCAGTCCTGAGACCGTGGGGCCAAGGTCTAGCGACCTTGAAGTAATCAGTTACTTTCCAGATGCTTCAGATGGTCTTTAAATAGCTTATTCACGCCCACATTTAACACTAAACTAAAAATAAGTGTCGTATGCACAACGGCATGGTGCTACTTTCAATTAGACGCCGCTTCGGCGACATCCATGTCCGGCACCCAACGGCAACCGGTTTTCCCCGGACGGTCACCCATCCAAGTTTTAACCATACCCAACGTTGCTTAAGTTGATGATCTCGTGGGAACCGATCTTACCAACGTGGCCAAACACTTGACACATCTAAAACTTGTAGTTGCGAAGTCATGCCTCGAGAATCGACAAGATTTGTGTTTAATTTCAGGTTTTGCGGCCTCCTGCTCCTGACTGTGCGGAGCCAATCTATAACAAAGTCATTGGTCATCCACGCTTTCACGGTGGAACGAAATATGATAGCAGGCTGCAGCTTATCCTTCGGCATAGGTGCATCAGGACTTTGCGCGGATCCAGCGGCTCTGTGACTGAAAGTGTGTGCCGGACCAGGTTATTAACCCGGGTTCGCCTGCTTCTAGTTTGAGATTCCCGCAGGAGACTGAACGTAATTGTGTATTCGCAATGAAGGTGGTAGATTCATTGCCTATCGAGGCAAACAATTTGACATCAGCATTTTTTGTGTGTACTTCACCCCATTCTACCTCTTGTAGGCTGCACTTAAAGCTCTGTATCCTTGTCGCTTTAATAAGCCTCCCTGCCTTATATGAACCTGCCTGAATCCTGTAAGATGCTGTATGTCTTATTTCCATTAGCTGTGCATCATTATCAGATAGCCCATTAGCAACTGGGTACACATTAATTGTTTCTGCCTGACCTACTATCCTGCTGCAGACGCGTTGGAAAATTTTCAACAGATACTAGATTGTAACAACCAAACAAATATTCTAGCTCATTTTTACTACACGTATCTTTTAAGATACCTGCATTAAAATCACACAAACCACACTGCTTCTTTTTGTCTGACAGATAACTCAATAATGCCTCAAGATTTTTCTTGAATAGCTGAAAGTTACCTTCAGGAGATCTGTAGATTGTTAAAATTACTATAGAAGTGTATTACAGTAGTAATCACAATCACAAGCTTCAAGGATCTGAGCTACACAAAAACTATTTGTTTCGATGTTTTTGACTTCGTGTCCAGCTTTTATATAAGTAGCAACACCTTTTTCCATGTTGACTCTACATGAATAATATGTTAATCTGCAATCACTTAAATTTAACTTCTCCATCCCTGCAGTTACGAGTACATGGTATTCTGAGAAACACAAACCATCTACACCTTCAGAATTTACCCCATTTTCTAGGCCTACAAGAAGCTCATCTATCTTATTTTTCAGTCCTCTAATGTTCTGATGAAACACACATTTTTTTTCTTTTGTTACTGCTACAGACATTATGGCACTGTTCTGTTTTAATCTCTTTCAATACTTTCTGTCTGTAACCTGACTCTAACCTAAAAAATGTGTCCCTCTGACTCCAGTAATCACAGGTATTTTGTCTCGTGTTCATGTGCCCCCCCCCACCCTTATATTTTCTGCCAGAAGATCAACTAATCTATCCTTCCCCCTCCTATTCAGGTGCAAACCATGTCTAGTGTAACCCCACCTCCCAATTGCATCAACACGCACAGCACAGATATGAGATATAGTTTCTGCCAACAGTAAGGCGCCCCCCCCCCCCCCCGCCACCCACGTCTCTGTTAACACGGATGACAGCCGTAGTAACGCAGGGCTGGTCATGGTGCTGCAAAACATCCACAAACCACACATGAGTGTGAGTTGCTGCTGCTCCTATTACATCCAGCTCACACGTTGTGGTATAGTCCGAATTGCTAGCCAGGCTGTTTCCCGTTCCTCCTACTATAAGAACATGGTCCTAGCCATCAAAATCTTTGCACAAGACCCCTAGGTTTTCTGTAACCTGGCTAAGCTTAGCACTAGGTTTCACAATGCTTGTGACCTGGTACTCGACTCCTAGCCTATCCTGTAGCAACTGGCCTACACCTCTCCCCTGACTTACTTAACAGCAGGACTCTTTTTCCTTCAGCTTCACTTTACTCCCGACCTAGCAATACAATTGTTACTACGAGTATGCTGCACTCTACTTTGCTCAAAACTGTTACTTCAGGTAACAAATCAAGCTGATTGCTCACTGGAATCTTAAAAGTGATTTCTGAGGTTTTCTCCTTCAGACTACGATTTGTTACCTGTTCCCAGCTCACGTTGTCTCTTTCCCCCTTCAACCTGCTTAATTCAGCCGGAAGGGCACAAATCTTTTTCCCCTGTTCCACGATTTTCTTGTCACGGCTACATAATCTATAACTCCATTGGAGAGCCTCATCTGGCACTGTTACAGCTCCCCGCTACAATCTCCCCAGTGAAACGCCAACCCACACACCTGACATTTCACACCCGTGCTCACTAACCTACGACAACATCCACATTTGTCACACATGACGGCAGATCAAACAATACAAATTACACTACGAACAAACTACACAAATACAAACAATACAAATTACACTGCAAACAATTCCCCTACACCAATTAATAACTATCAGAAAGTAACTTAGCTTGCGGTGAGATGAGCAGAGCACTTCTGGATGCCGGGCGAGTGTAGCAGCAGGGGAATGTAAACAGCGCGCGGTGAAATGCTGGCGTAGGTTATAGTGGCGGAAATCACGAAACGAGTAAGAAACTGAAGAGTCTCAATATTTTCTAACGACAAATTTGAACAGGTGCTATCACTGAATTATGTATAAATACTCTAATGGAAACAGAAACACCACTTAACGACTTTACTGCGCAATATGGAAAATTAACTGTACGGAAGTACAGAAACACAGAAAACACGAACCGAATGCAAACTATACACTTACGATACTCTTCAAAATAAAGCCACACAGACACTACCCGGTAATTATTGAATAATCACATAACTTACTGACGTCAATAACGAAAACAAACCCACGCCAAAGGCTTGCTCTTTAGAACAGTTATCTTTTCATGAAAACTACACAAGTAAAAGCGGAACCTTCAATATATAGATCACAATAGATTTTAATTTACTTATTTAAGCTATAATATTGCCTTAATAAGTTGTTTTTCTACGAGAAAACACCTATATCTACAAGCGCACTGAGTAAACACACACGCCTGCTTCAAAGAGCTTAGTTCTCCGATAGTGCATAGCCACATGTTGCCTGTGCTTTCCTGGCATCCATCAGTACAGACGGTATTGCGCCGGCCAGCATGATCTCCAGATCTGACACCCACTGACCACCTGGTTATGGGTTGACCACACAGAGGTACACTATCCATCGCTAGCTACTACACTTGGTGTACTCTCTCAAAGATCTAATGACGTACACATATGTCATCCATGCACTGTAGGGCTGGATGACCAGACAGGTTAAAGCTATTACACTGGTCACCAGTGGTTTTGTAACATCAAACAAAATACCACTATTACAATTATACTGGTTATAATAAAACATAAATTACATAAAAAGTCATACCACGTCAGTTTTTTCTATTAACAGATCAACTGGTTTTAAACTACAGCGTGGGATAAATAAAAATGTCCTGTAGAACAGAGTTCCAGGGTGCAAAGAAACACAGCAGTGGAAACAAAATACAGTACTAGCCTGACTGTAGCAGATGTTGTAAATGATCTCAATTCATATCTTGGCACTTTTTAGTGCTGGTCCGCGAGTTGCTGAAAGCAAATATAAGCTGGACTGCTGTTCCGCTGCAGTTCTTGAAGACTATGAGGGCTGTTGCGATACACCTCAGCTTTGAGGCTCCTCATACAGAGTAATGGCACACTGAGAGATCAGGTCACCTGGGTAGCCAGCCAGGATGGCGACCGGATTGATCTCTGATAACAACCGTGTCAGGTGGAAGAATGTGTCAGTGTGTTCCAAGGTTTGGCCGGCTGTATTGAGCAGTTCCTCCATCCTGTAGGGATGTGAGTATATGCAAACGTTCACGTCCAATCGCATCCAATTGCCAGCGTCACTTTTATTTGGCTCACTCCGTACAGTTCAGAATGGAAATTTTTATGTATGCAGTTAACAACACTGAGAGTAGTTCTAGATGGAAGTTAAAGTAGTTTACTCAGCTGTAGGTACAGCTAAATTTGGGTACTCAAACTTATGGTAGATGGAAGATGTGTCTGCTCTCATAAATAGTTTAGTTCTTAATGTCTACATTTATTAGACTACTGCGTAAAAAACTCGCCGAATAAGTTGTATTTGTGGACGTTCTGTATTGAAATGACGAGATAGGCCATTTACAAAAGATGTGCGGAAAGGGTATTTCTTATAAATGGTTCAAATGTCTCTGAGCACTATGCAACTTAACTTCTGAGGTCATCAGTCGCCTAGAACTTAGAACTAATTAAACCTAACTAACCTAAGGACATCACACACATCCATGCCGGAGGCAGGAATCGAACCTGCGACCGTAGCGGTCGCTCGGTTCCAGACTGCAGCGCCTAGAACCGCACGGACACTCCGGCCGGCGGCATTTCTTACATTTTGTGTGAGGAATACATGAGCAAAGGCAGTGGGCTCGCAAGTTTGTTGTGTAAGTTGCGACGTTAATGTGATACAGTGCGAAGGTAAGAGATGTTCAGTGCCATTTGCTGTGCCTATGTTTTGATGAGTGCCAACTAACTATTTTGTTGACTGTTGTTTTTGCATGACGAACGCTGAAACATTGTTCTAAAAGAAAGGAATCAAAAAAGTGGTCCACGCTAATGTACCACATGCCGTTATAGCAGTTCCGCAGCGAGAGGGCTTACTAAAACCAGTACCCAGTACCTCCATCATCACCCCAGGATGTAGCGGCGACAGTGATACAGTTGAGGATGTTCCTTCGATCTCACTTACGAACCTGAAAACTCCAAACATCCCCATTTAATCTAGCACCAGGAACTTCGCCGGTTAGTGTGTGACTATCGTCATTCTAAGCAGCAAGTTGAACGTACGAAATCACAAGAATGGAATCTGTTATATGACAACACTAACACAACTTCCAATTAAAAATAAATAACTTTTCTGCATACTATAGGAAAGAAGGTAATTTCTGCTTATATTTTGATATTAAAGGGTTCATTAATGAGCCTGAAAGAGAGCGTTTCTTCATTGATTTACCAAAATATAACCTATAAGCAGTTTCACTTCACAATGGAAACCGAAAGTCATCCACCCCAGTTGAGAGAGACATACGATAACCTACTGAAAATACTAAGTGGAATAAAGTATGATGAATTTCGTCGCAAATACGTGGGGACTGGAAATTTAAAACTATATTAAGTGTAATGCAAAATAGTTACAGAAAGCAATGTTTTTTTTATCAGACACTAGAGCAACAGAGCAACATTTTGGTAAGGAAGGCTTATGAAAGAGAATATATTATGAGCCTGTTAAAACTTGTATCTTATGCTATGTTAGTTGAATCCAAGAATGTACATCTCCCTCCACTTTATATCAAACTTGGATCGATGATAACGTTGTGAGACCTATGGGTAACAAAGATGAAGGCTTTCGGTATTTGGAAGAATTTCTTCCTAAAATGAGATAAGGTAAATTGAAGGAACAAATTTTCACTACATCTGACATCAGGAAAGCGATAAACTATTTCAATTTGATAGTAAGGTGTACAAATTGGAAAAGGTGCATGGAGGGCAATTGTGAATGTAGTGAAAAACGTTTCTTAACAGAAACAAGAAGAAAAATTACAAACGTGTTGTTAAAAACCTTCTGGGGACATATAACGCCGTGGGATGTCCAATGTCTTTAAAACTACATTTCCGTCTTTCGTACTCGGACCGTTTCAAGGAATGGCTAGCTAACGAACAAGGTGAAAGGTTTTACTAAGAAATTACAACTGGAACCAGATACCAGGGTCAATGGAATCTACCCATGATGGACTATTACCACTAGTTTGCGAAGAAAGAAGTTTCAACGTCATGTAAGAGAGAAGGAAAACTATTTAGTGCAATAAATATTTTTGTAGTATTTTAATTGCTGTATTTAGTCACACACAAATAAATTTTGTCTTGGAGTGGGTAAAAAGTTTCCTATTTTGTGTTTGTAATAAGTTCAGGATGTTCATGTTTTCAGGTATGCTCGCTAGATGAAAGAAAACAAAATGAGGTGAAACTGGAACGGAAGAAGGTTTTAATGCCTCCCTATTACAGGATGACAGCATGAAACATCTGTACCATAACAGTCTGAATCTTTGCCTAAATCTGACACATACAAGTGTCAGATAGATACAGGAAAAAAGAATAAGAAAGGAAGTAAGAAGAGACTTAGAGTACGAAACTAAGATATCGCAGTTGAGGAAAATAAACGAGTATATCAGATATATTTATAGGGCGAAAAGAATCTGCGAAACAAGAATACGAAAAGAGAATAAAAAGAGAGAAGAAATAAAATACAAACCATTGTCAGGAAGACAAATGAAGAGTTGTGGAATAACTTCGTGAGCAGAGCTGAACACAATATCCCTATAAGACAATCTACAGCTCACAAAATGATAAAATATTTTAATACACCTGTAAAAGGGACAAAAAACCTAAATGTAATACCAGAATATGAATGGATTGCGCATTATAAGACGCTCTGGTATAATGAAAACCAAGCATTGGAGGAGAACCCATCCAAAATAGATAGATCGTAACGATCCTACAGCTGAACGAGGCCCTGGATAATACGAAAAACAAGAAATCAACGGGACCTAACGGTATGAATACAGCGTCACTTAAACTTGAGAGGTTAGTTCTGAAGATTAGAGATCATCATTTATACACAATATACGTAGGAAAAGAAGCCAAATCCCGAAACCATGGAAAGTTACAAGTGTCATATCAGTGTTTAAAAACGCTAAACGACATTAATTCAATAATTACCTTGGTAAAACATTAGCAGTCACAGCGTATGAGAATTAGCCAAAGTAATAAATCAACGTCCGCAAACCATTGTCGGAAATGTGTTTTCTGAAGAACAAAGTGGTTGCAGAATAGCGACATCCCATATTGATAACTTTTTTATACTTCAGTAACTTGTAGAGAAACACATACCGTATTGATGGACTTAGAGAAGGCTTTCAACCATGTAGATAGGAAATTTTAATGGAACATAATACACAAGAAAGTACATCCTCATCAAATAATAAAGGTGACGCACATCCTATGTAGAAGAACAAAAATAAGAATAGAGACTAACCATGCCATATCAGAAGATATGCCAACAACGCAATGTGTCCGACAAGGGTGTAGCTTATCACCCACACTTTCTAATATGTACATTGACAATATGACTGAAACCTGGAAACAGCAAATTGATACAGGCTTAAGGTTATAACATAACATATTTTTAGATACAATGCTTTCTGCGGACGACCTTGTAGTTGTACAGGAGAGCGGAACTTCGCTTAGAGACGTATGTATAAACTGAACCAAATTCCTATAGAATATAATATGAAAATATCCATTCCAATTGGGAAAGTAACGGCTGAGACCATAATGGCAAACAATACAGCTGAACACGCCAGTCATTTAAGTTACCGGGGAAAAATTATAAGTCAAGTGAATGATCTCGACATTGACAACAAACTACAAAAATATTAAATTATATGCGGAACAATCAATAGACCATTGATAAATAAAATGAGAAAACACACACAAATGTAATTTTATAAGGTAATGGCCGCTCCCATATTGCTATTTTGAAGTGAAACTTGGACAACTATTAAAAAGCAACAAAGTACAATCCAAGCAGCAGAAACGTAAGTTCTAAGAGGACTGAAGGGCTGTACAGGATTAGATAGACTAAGAAACGAAGACATAATAGCATAGCTTGGGATATATTCTATAAATGAGAAGATCAAATCTAACTGTAAAAGCTGTCTAGAACCTCTAGAACACAATAACCACTTGTTATACAAAATCACGTCGTGATCCGAAGCAGATGTGACCGTCGAAGCTAATAAAGGCCGCACAGAATAAGTTTTGACTCGACAGCTATAAAATGTGTTTCGACGTTATTGCATCAGTGTACCAGCAAGTGATACGTGCGACTGAAATCAAAGAGTGCTGAAGCAATTTTGTTTGAGCACTGTGCTTTGTAAAGACTTACATATCGCAATGAAACATGGCATTCCCTACCTGTGTTCGTTACTGCGGATTAATTCTTCACTTTTCAACAATTTTAACTTAACAGCACTACAGAATCTCAGCGCGGCCGTGTCTACACGCTGTCATTTGCTACGAGAGGGTTATCTTTAGAAGATACCAGGTAGCAGTCCTCAAGAGAATTTTCGCAAGGTGTGACAGATCTGCATAGCTCCAACGACAACCCTCGTGTGTATGGAACGTCTATTACAACCATATATCTGGCCACACGGCTTGTTAACAGAAGAGGACTGTTGTAATATATGTTGCAGTCCTTTTTTTGCCGTTGTAATTCCTGCGTAGTAAGTGAGATTTCATTATTTGCTATCGGTTTCTTATGTTGCAGTCTTAATGGTAATTGTGTACCCGTCGAAAGTATAAGTGTTTTATAATTTTTTCGTATACATATGGTATCCATTCTATCAGAACGACTATTTCGAGTTGTCAAAATCATTCGACATACACTAGGTGGTCATAAACGTCCAGGAAAGCTTCTAAGGATGTTGCACGGTAGAATGTGCTGAGAAACAATTGTCAAAAAATTTTGATACGTAGCACCGTCTCCAATTTAATTAGCATTGACGTAACGCAGTCCGATAGTTGCGCACGGAAATTCAAGTGGGGTACCAGTGACAGCGTTGTCAAAGGCCTTCTTCCTTCGGTTTCCTGAAACCGAGAAGACCGTATAGCAGAAACTGGCCGTTAGGCGGTAGTAAGGATCAAACTGAAGCCAACGGTTGAGCAGTCTCAAGCATTATCACCTACTGTATGAAATCAACCGACACTAATTGTATCATATTGCAGCGCCTGTGTTGTTCAGAAGTAGGATGTAGTGTTCCTTCCGACGTGCATGCGCGCATGTCCAAAGGAACTTTGCATTGTACTTCTGAAGAATATAGTATTTATTCACCGGCCCTGGGTTTTCAATTAAGATGTCTCTCCTGTAAGGGAATATATATAATGGATGTATGATTTCAGTCTGTAGAGACGTCATTGACGACTTATGGAAGTTTGGATCTGACCCGAAGACGTGGTCGGATAGTCTAAGGGCTCGCGGGAAATCCGGGTTGGAGTCCTGGTGCGGCACATATTTTCACTGTCGTCATTCCATCATACAGGTTATGGTTGTCCATACTAGCCAACTGATCTGGTAGGCTGCTTGAATTTGCGTGCGTGACGATCTGATTGGATAGCTACAATCGAAATTAAATCGGAAACGGGGCAACGTATCGTATGTGTTTCTTAGCAGTTACGCGGGGCGTTCAGTAAGTAATGCAACACAATCTTTCTCAGCCAATTTACGTTGGAAAATGCGGATTTTCATATGGGACAGTGTGGAAATTCCCGCTTCAGCCTCTATAGTTTCATAGAGTTCCGATAGGTTGCGTGTTTTAAGTACCCTTGAAAATGACGTCTGTTACTGAGGTGCGTTCGAATGAGAGAGCTAACTTTTAGTTTCTTTTGCTGGAAAACCAGAGCATCGTAGATATTCATAGGCGTTGGCAGAGTGTCTACGGAGACATGGCAGTGAACAAAAGCACGGTGAGTTGTTGGTCGAGGTGCTTGTCATCAACGCAATTAGGTTGCGTAGGGTAAGATCGTGTAAATCCAACCTAGAAGTTTCTTGTGGCTCTAAAACGCTTATCCGAGGTCGGATCTTAACGTTATATACGTTAAATTATAGATAATATAAAGGAGCAACTGTTTGCAAAATATTTTTGTTATACCACCAATAGTTTTTGAGGTGTCCGTATTTTAAGAAACGTCTCTTTTTGCCATTTGCAAAAATGGTGGGGTAAATCCGACCTATTTGATTTAGCACGTTAATAGTTCTAAATCAACGTTTTTTTTTTGTAAGTACTTACAAGCAATTATGTTTTTTACATAAATGAACAAAATATATTAAAAACAGTGTTTAGGGTATTAGAGTACTGAATGTACTGAAAGTTAAATGAATGAAAATTTTAATTGAATAAAGATAATTTCATTGCACGGTGGTGTAATAGCTATGTTGATCTCGGAATGTTAAAATCACGAGTGACAGCTCGTAAAGACATTCCCATTTGCATTGCAGCAACTGCTCAGCGAATATCGTTTTTATTGCGTTTTGTCATTTTAGTTTGTAATTTCATACAATTTTCCTAAAAATAAACAAAAATTCACTTTATTTCCATAAATAAATAATTTCATACATACAAACGATAAAAATATGCCGTCGAATTTATCCCACCATTTAGCGGTCGGATTTACCCCACCATGTCATTTTTAGTTTAACACAAAGAGAAACCATTTGCACGAAATTTCCAACAAAAACGATACATAAGCTGAATAGGTCACTAAATGCACTACAGAATTACTTACTGTTTGTTTTGCGATCGTTTTATTTAATAAGGTAAATCTTGTGATACAATTTGCACAAAAATTAAATCGAAACAATCGAAAACACACTTGTCTTTTGAGTGTCTAAATGTCAGATGAGGAAAAGCCGTCAAGGTGACATTTTCATTATTTTGAATGCTCTATTTGGTAACACTAATGCGAAATTGCTCAGCTTTGCCGTTTCTCACAAATAGAGGGCGGTCGGGTTACCCACCCGGTCGGATTTACCCACCTTACCCTATACGTGGCCGATATCCCGCGTGCCGACAAAACTTGAAGAATCTTCAGCGTGTTCATTGCCATAAAAATCCAAACGACCTTCCCTTTCCCCATGACAAGGCAAGGCCTCACATAAGTCCACGATCCCAAGAAGAGCACACAAAACATTGGACTCTTCTTCCTCATCCATCTACAGTCTGGATCTCGCACTTCCCGACTTCCATCTAATTGGTCCAATGATGGACGCGCTCTGCGGGAAACAGTACTTGGCTGATGTTACTGATGCAGGAAGATGTTCGCTCCGAAGTCGACCAGCAGAGTGGTTCCATGCGGGTACGGAGGTAGCCTAAGGTTGTCACAATAAACACAGAATATGTTCGTTGAAAAATAGGATTTTGTAGGCGTAAGAATGGGGAATAACATGCTATATTGGAGGCAACAAAAACAACCTGCTTTCGGAAAGAAATGTGTTTCATTATTTACTGAAGACGCCCCGTATTTTTCAACACAACCTACTGTACTACACCCTCAAAAGCTTTTCAGGCTGTTTCTGACCATCCTGTACGTGACCAATGGCCGTAGGAAGTGCGTTTCACACACTCTCTCTTTTTCTGGCTATTTGTTTGTATTCGTATTTGATCTAATGTTACTTTATGGTGGAAATGACGTGAGTTACAAGGGGGGGGGGAGGGTGTGGGAGCTGGTTAAGTGAGCGTCTAAGTGTGCGTATGTACGTGTGGGTGGCCACACGAACGCCCATCAGAGATGGACGAATGCTCTTGTAGAGAGAAAGTGGAAGCGAATGGCGTGCTACTGAAGGAGAGAGTAGCGAGATGGGCAGAGGCCGGACTGATGCAGTGGGAGAGGGGCGCCCCTTCGTCTGAAGCCGCCCTCGCCTCCCCCAACCGCTCCCACCCGCCCCCACCGCCTCCTGTCCTGAGTCCAGGTCGGCCAGCTAATGCCTGGTGCTCGTTCAAAGGGTCTGCGCCTCCATTTACGAAATGGCTCACCCTTTGAGCATCTCACACGAATTTTGGCGCTTACGGAGCCCGAGAGGCAGACAGCACGCTCGAGACGATGTCGGCACAACACTTGGCTTACAGAAATCCTCCTTCAGATATAAGCCACGCAGGTATTCTCTTATGCTGCTTAATTCACAGATGCCAGTGAGATATTCCTTCTAGAAAACGGAATGGGTAAAGAACGTTTTTTGCTTTCAGTGTTTTCCCTTTCAAATACCTCATTCCATATTATGACCATCGCTGAAACGCCATTTTTATATATTTTCTCAAAAACATAAACTGACGAGAAACACTATCACAAAATATGTAATGAATCAGCCAGAATGACATCAGCCCAAAAGAGAAATAAGGTATCAGGAGTTTTTTCATTGACAAAAATGGTATAGCTACAAAGTCGGCGTCGCTGGATTTACATCTCAGAAGCTGAAAGAAGCTGTGATGGGATTTTTATTTAGTAGTTACTGACCTTTAGATCACCTACAAAGCGGTCGGCCGCTGCCAGTAGTAGTTGATGGCAATATGAATTACAAAGAACGGTTACAAAACCAAACTCGTAAGTAAATATGCACTTTACAGAAGAGTGTGGGTAATTTGGTGACCTAACTGCTTACACACCTCATATTCAAAGGCCCAAGTCCCTTGTTCTCCCTCTACCATTTTTAATACCGCACTTCACTTCATTACCAAATTGTCGACTCCTATCTGCCTCAGGATACAGCCTATTAATCGATTCATTCTTTTAGCCAAGTTGACCATAAATTACCTTCTTCTCAATAATTACGTGATATACACTTCCAGTCTTCTACGTTCTTCCGTAGCATGACCATTCCAATGCTTCTATTTTCTTCTTACCTCATCTTTTTACCATGCACGTTTCACTTCCATACAAAGCTACACTCCAGAGAAATATCTTCAGAAAAGACTTCCTAAAATTATCTTTATATTCGACGTTTTTAAACTCATTGTTCCGTAACATTCTCACCTGGTCGCATGTGCCATCTTTAGAACTGCAGTTTTCACGTTCTTCTTCAAGTTTGAGCGTATTTCGCCAATATCAGGTATCTCATACAGCTGAAAAATTCTGTGTGCGCTTCAAATGGTGTACTCTGACACAGAAAATTAATGAAGAGCTGGAAACACCTTTAAACCCATGAAGAATTACTGTGCTTAAACTAATTGACTAACATGCAGGTTCTATGGAACTTGCTGTGGATCCTGACGTAGAGAACTGCACAATATTAAAAATGAGATTAATTGAAGATATTAACAGTAACATGTTTTAAATAAAGACATTAAGTCATTCAGTTTAAACACAAATATGAAATTCATCTAACTAACAAGCTACGTTACTACGTACTACAAAGCCATTTTGCATGGATGCTACCAAGTTAACATGCTGGTTCTCAGAGTTATTTGAAAGTATTGAGAACGTGTCCATTAGTCACAACTGACTTTCAAAACTGACCAACGAGCTTCTAACTAAATGCCCGCATCTCGTGGTCGTGCGGTAGCGTTCTCGCTTCCCACGCCCGGGTTCCCGGGTTCGATTCCCGGCGGGGTCAGGGATTTTCTCTGCCTCGTGATGGCTGGGTGTTGTGTGCTGTCCTTAGGTTAGTTAGGTTTAAGTAGTTCTAGGTTCTAGGGGACTTATGACCACAGCAGTTGAGTCCCATAGTGCTCAGCGCCATTTGAACCATTTTCTAACTAAATGAAAGTAGGGACTCTCATTCTGACAGACTCAGAAATGCATGCATCTACCGAGGTGTTGCTGGAGGTGAGATAGAAAACTGCAATGATCTGACTGAATTCCGACCAAGAAGTCTGCTAAGCTGCCGGTGCCGCTAATAATGCTCGCTGTAAATTATCAGCGTGAGATAATTGCAGATTGTTGCTGTCATGACTGTGTCTCTGAAATACAGGCCGAGGGTCATTTGTCCGCCAGTACGAACTCTGGACCCCCAATCAGCTGCCCGAGTGGATACAGCAGCTCAAGGAGATTCGTTCGGTGCCAAGACCTGTGTCCAACTCTTCGACGCACACTGTACTCCATACCTGCATGAACTCTCAAATGTATACACGACTCCATCCCTGAATAATTTAGTTACTTTTCTAGCCGAATCGTACAGCCCGCTCTTTCCCTTCTGTGGTATTGATAGCAAGTGTCAGTGTCGTCGTAACTGCCGTCCGCTTCACGTCTGCTGTGCAGCGAGCTTCCTTAATTTAGGTATTAACTGTATTTTTCTTACTTGTCACTTCTTCTTCCGTGGGTTTTTGCTTTTAGGAAGCTTTAATTGTCGAGTGCTAGTAATAGTGTCCCATAGATTTCGTGTTTGTTTTGAACACAGTCAGAGAGCCCCTTTAGACAACCATAGTGCAGTAGTGCTAGTATTTGTTTTCAATACAGTACAGAGACAGGTAGTGCTATTTTCATTTTTTTCTACAAGAAGTGGCTAGCAACCACAGTTTAGTCAGTTTAGTCAGCCGCCTTTAGTGAATTAGCAGTCCAGTTAAAAGTTGATTAACTCTCTACAGTAAATTGATTTCTTAGGATGGATAGGATGTGTGACTGCTGTGTACGGACGCAGGAGGAGCTGGCCAGTGTTTGCGAACAGCTGAACGTGTTATTCCATGTAGGCTTTCACGGCCGGCGTCTTCATCAATAAACACTTCCGGGCTAAGTTGCCGTGGTCGATCTGTAGAACTTCTTCTCCCTGACGTTTCGTTCTCAACTACGGAGAACATCTTCGGAGGTGAGTCAACGACTGGCTGCTAGGAGCTGGGGCCGCCGCTTATATGGATATCGTAGAGGGTGCCACCGCACGTCACGTGGCGTCGATGTGCAGCTATCTCTGGCTATCGTCTGTTCTCTCGATTGCAGGCAATCGATTGTCACGTGATTGATGCAACGTCGACCGCCCTATCTTATCCAATTTTAATCCTTCTTCTTTACGATTAAAATTGTATTGATGTTTCTGGATTTCAATTGCCTCTCTATACATACGTGTATAATAATGCGACGTCCTCACTAGCACGCTTGTTTCACCAAATTTTATTTCGTGATCTCCATCCTTAAAAACATGTTCCGCTACTGCCGATTTGTCGATATGTCCCAAGCGACAGTTTCTTTTGTGCTCCGTCAACCGTGTATTGATGCTTCTTTTTGTAGTTCCTATGGAAACCCTGCCACAACTGCACGGAATTTTATATACCCCTGGGGTGGCTACGGGGTGACGAGCATCTTTTGTTGATCTTAGGCCTTCACTAATTTTCTTAGTAGGTCTGAAAATGGTCTCTACGTGAAACTTGGCTAGTACTTTCCCAATGCGATCCGTGATATTATGGATGAACGGAAGAAATACTTTTCCAGCTGATGGTTGTTGCTGTCTCCTATTTTTAGGCATTTTTCTATTTGGGTGAAGTGCTCGGTTAATCTCGTTTTTCGTACAACCATTTTTCGCAAAGGCCATTCGTAAACGATATAGTTCTTCTTTTAAGTAGCCTGGTTCACAAATATTATTGGCCCTATCCACTGATGTTTTTATGACCCCCCTCTTTTGCCTAGGGTGGTGGTTTGAGTTCTTATGGAGGTAGCGATCAGTATGTGTACCTTTCCTGTAGACCTTATGGCCTAAGGTCCCATCCGCCCGTTAGATAACTGATACATCCAAGAAGTTAAGTCGTCCGTTCTTCTCCTTCTCCATAGTAAATTTAATCTTTGGGTTGATGCTATTTAAGTCTACCAGGAAATCATTCAAGTCCTCTTCCTCATGATTCCATATTACAAAGGTATCATCCACATACCGATACCACTTCGAGGAGCTTTTTTTAGCCGACTGCAGTGCTTGATTTTCAAAATATTCCATGAATAAATTCGCAATTGCGGGACTTAGGGGGCTTCCCATGGCTACCCCATCGATCTGTTCATAAAATTCACCATTGTACTGAAAATAGGTCGAGGATAGACAGTGTTGGAACAAGGCTACTACATCAGTAGGCTATATGGGAGAGAGCTTCATCAACTGGAACCATCATGAACAAAGACACTATATCAAAACTGACAAGGATGTCATTAGGACCGACAGTAATTTCCCTCAATTTCTCAATGAAGTGTAAAGAGTTTTTAATATGACTTTCAGTTTTGCCTATGCAAGGTTGTTACAAAGAGGCAAGGTGTCTGGCTAGTTCTTGGGTAGGACCTCCAATTGTGCTGACTATTGGTCTCAAAGGAACATCAGGCTTATGTATCTTTGGTAATCCATATAATCTCGGAGGATAAGCCTTCGTTTTACAAAGATACTTTTTAACTTCTGTAGGAATGGAAGACTGTTTTATCAGACGATTGGTGGCATTCAGCACATTCGTTGTGGGATCCTTTTTCAACTTCTTGTATGTGCTGGGTTCCAGAAGATCACTGATCTTCTTGTGGTAATCCTCAGTATTCATTAAAACAGTAACATTTCCCTTGTCAGCGGCAACTATAATAACATTCTTGTCTGCATTGATCTCTCGCAATGCCTTCCTTTCCCCTTGAGACAGATTGCTGCTGGGTGGCTTAGCTTTGCGTAATATCCTGGAGGTTTCCATTCTAATTTCGTCAGCAGAATATGATGGTAACTGACGAATTCCTGCCTCTATATTAGCAATAATGTTCTCCCTAGGAATCTGGGATGGAGTTATTGCAAAATTCCCTCCTTTAGACAGAATAGAAAGTTCTTCCTTAGACAATTCTTTTTCTGATAAATTAATAACCGTTTGGGAATTGTTTGGAATCGGTGTTCCCTGTCGAACCTCTTGTAGACGATCAAACTTCTCCTTCTGCCTATTGGAAGACACTTCTGCACTAATCTCCATAGATCTAAATGTTAAACTGTCCACTTCGTTCCAATGACAAAACAGCATAGTATTGCTAATAAGTAAATGAAGATTTAGCAGTTGACCATCACATACCGCCAGTCCTCGTCGTGTCTGATGTATCCGCTCACGTAGTAATGCCAGTTCCATACAAGAGTAAATACGGTTAGCTTGTGCCGAATGAAACATTCTTCTAACTTTTAAAAACTTGGGAACTATACCGGTATCACGACGGCGTAGCAGAAAAGTGAGTGAGCAAAGTTGTTGACCTTTCTTCTTGCGTAGGTTCTCCAGTCGTCGTACCCTAGTTGACATTTCCTCC
The DNA here is from genome assembly GCF_023898315.1 of Schistocerca nitens. Classification (NCBI taxonomy): domain Eukaryota; kingdom Metazoa; phylum Arthropoda; class Insecta; order Orthoptera; family Acrididae; genus Schistocerca; species Schistocerca nitens. The sequence goes on along the minus strand of NC_064617.1, from coordinate 324,433,900 downwards.
CCGTAGAGGCGTCAACCGTGTATTGATGCTTCTTTTTGTAGTTCCTATGTAAACCCTACTAAGAAAATTAGTGAATGCCTAAGATCAACAAAAGATGCTCGTCACCCCCTAGCCACCCCAGGGGTATATAAAATTCCGTGCAGTTGTGGCAGGGTTTCCATAGGAACTACAAAAAGAAGCATCAATACACGGTTGACGGAGCACAAAAGAAACTGTCGCTTGGGACATATCGACAAATCGGCAGTAGCGGAAGATGTTTTTAAGGATGGAGATCATGAAATAAAATTTGGTGAAACAAGCGTGCTAGCGAGGACGTCGCATTATTATACACGTATGTATAGAGAGGCAATTGAAATCTACAAACATAATACAATTTTAATCGTAAAGAAGAAGGATTAAAATTGGATAAGATAGGGCGGTCGACGTTTCATCAATCACGTGACAATCGATTGCCTGCAATCGAGAGAACAGACGATAGCCAGAGATAGCTGCACATCGACGCCACGTGACGTGCGGTGGCGCCCTCTACGATATCCATATAAGCGGCGGCCCCAGCTCCTAGCAGCCAGTCGTTGACTCACCTCCGTAGTTGAGAACGAAACGTCAGGGAGAAGAAGTTCTACAGATCGACCACGGCAACTTAGCCCGGAAGTGTTTATTGATGGTGCTGAACGTGTTGATGGCCGCAGTCAGCCGTCTTCAGGCAGCTGCCTCGTAGTGTAGCGGCAGTGGGGAGTCTGGTGCGTCGTATGGTACACCCCAGGTGTTACATGCTTCACCCACTGTCCCTGCTGTCTAGACATCTTCGCGGGTACCGGGCGCGGTTGGGCCACCCTCTCCCCAAGGGGAGTGGTGGGTTCAGCGGCGTTCACGGCGCACGAGGCGGAGGGTCAATGTGGAGGCTGGCCGTGTGGCATCGCCCGCTCTGCCTGTGAGTGGGCATGTGGCCGCTCCTTCAACAAGGTCCGAGCAGGCACACGGGGGCAGTGGTTTATTAGTTATTGGGAGCTCCATCGTTAGGCGGGTGATGGAGCCCCTTAGGGAAATAGCGGAAAGGTCGGGGAAGAAGGCCAGTGTTCACTCTGTCTGCTTGCCGGGGGGTCTCATCCGAGATGTGGAGGAGGCCCTGCCGGCGGCGATAGAGAGCACTGGGTGCACCCGACTGCAAATTGTTGCTCATGTCGGCACCAATGACTCCTGCCGTCTGGGTTCAGAGGTCATCCTCAGTTCGTACAAGCGGTTGACGGAATTGGTGAAGGCGGAAAGCCTCACTCGCGGGGTGGAATCAGAGCTAACTATTTGGAGTATCGTTCCCAGAACCGATCGCGGTTCTCTGGTTTGGAGCCGAGTGAAAGGCTTAAAACAGAGGCTCACACGATTCTGCGGAGATTTGGGGTGCAAATTTCTCGACCTCCGCTATCGGGTGGAGGAATGTAGGGTCCCCCTGAATAGGTCAGGCGTGCTCTACACGCCGGAAGCGGCTACTAGGGTAGCGGAGTACGGGTGCACATGTGGGTTTTTTAGGTTAGAGAATTCCCTCCCTAGGCCCGAGATGACGCCTCCTGAGATGCAGCAAGGTAGGAGTAGGCAAAAAGCAACAGGGAATAATAATATTAATGTGCTAATAGTAAACTGCAGGAGCGTCTATAGAAAGGTCCCAGAGCTGCTCTCATTAATAAACGGTCACAACGCCCATATAGTACCAGGGACAGAAAGTTGGCTGAAACCAGACGTAAACAGTAATGAAATCCTAAACTCAGATTGGAATGTATACCGCAGAGACAGGCTGGACAGTGAAGGGGGAGGCGTGTTTATAGCGATAAGAAGTGCAATAGTATCGAAGGAAATTGACGGAGATCCGAAATGTGAAATAATTTGGGTGAAGGTCACGGTTAAAGGAGGCTCAGACATGGTAATTGGATGTCTCTATAGGCCCCCTGGCTCAGCAGCTGTTGTGGCTGAGCACCTGAAGGATAATTTGGAAAATATTTCGAGTAGATTTCCCCACCATGTTATATTTATGGGTGGAGATTTTAATTTGCCAGATAAAGACTGGGAGACTCAAACGTTCATAACGGGTGGAAGGGACAAAGACTCCAGTGAAATTTTTTTAAGTGCTTTATCTGAAAACTACCTTGAGCAGTTAAACAGAGAACCGACTCGTGGCGATAACATATTAGACCTTCTGGTGACAAACAGACCCGAACTAATTGAAACAGTTAACGCAGAACAGGGAATCAGCGATCATAAAGCGGTTACTGCATCGATGATTTCAGCCGGAAATAGAAATATTAAAAAAGGTAGGAAGATTTTTCTGTTTAGCAAAAGTGACAAAAGGCAGATTACAGAGTACCTGACGGCTCAACACAAAAGTTTTGTCTCAAGTACAGATAGTGTTGAGGATCAGTGGACAAAGTTCGAAACCATCGTAAAATATGCGTTAGATATGTGCCAAGCAAGATCGTAAGAGATGGAAAAGAGCCACCGTGGTACAACAACCGAGTTAGGAAACTGCAGCGGAAGCAAAGGGAACTTCACAGCAAACATAAACATAGCCAAAGCCTTGCAGACAAACAAAAATTACGCGAAGCGAAATGTAGTGTGAGGAGGACTATGCGAGAGGCGTTCAATGAATTCGAAAGTAAAGGTCATCCCCGTTTTCAATAAGGGACATCGAACAGATGTGCAAAACTATAGACCTATATCTCTAACGTCGATCAGTTGTAGAATTTTGGAACACGTATTATGTTCGAGTATAATGACTTTTCTGGAGACTAGAAATCTACTCTGTAGGCATCAGCATGGGTTTCGAAAAAAGACGGTCGTGTGAGACCCAGCTCGCGCTATTCGTCCACGAGACTCAGAGAGCCATAGACACGGGTTCACAGGTAGATGCCGTGTTTCTTGACTTACGTAAGGCGTTCGATACAGTTCCCCACAGTCGTTTAATGAATAAAGTAAGAGCATATGGACTATCAGACCAGTTGTGTGATTGGATTGAGGAGTTCCTAGATAACAGAACGCAGCATGTCATTCTCAATGGAGAGAAGTCATCCAAAGTAAGAGTGATTTCAGGTGTGCCGCAGGGGAGTGTCATAGGACCGTTGCTATTCTCAATATACATAAATGACCTTGTGGATGACATCGGAAGTTCAATGAGGCCTTTTGCAGATGATGCTGTGGTGTATCGAGAGGTTGTAACAATGGAAAATTGTACTCAAATGCAGGAGGATCTGCAGCGAATAGACGCATGGTGCAGGGAGTGCCAATTTAGTCTCAATGTAGACAAGTGTAATGTGCTGCGAATACATAGAAAGATAGTTCCCTTATCATTTAACTACAAAATAGCATGTCAGCAACTGGAAGCAGTTAATCCATAAATTATCTGGGAGTACGCATTAGGAGTGATTTAAAATTGACTGATCGTATAAAGTTGATCGTCGGAAAGCGGATGCCAGACTGAGATTCCTTGGAAGAATCCTAAGGAAATGCAATCCGAAAACAAAGGAAGTAGGTTACAGTACGCTTGTTCGCCCACTGCTTGAATACTGCTCAACAGTGTGGGATCCGTACCAGATAGGATTGATAGAAGAGATAGAGAAGATCCAACGGAGAGCAGCACGCTTCGTTACAGGATCATTTAATAATCGCGAAAGTGCTACGGAGATGATAGATAAACTCCAGTGGAAGACTCTGCAGGAGAGACGCTCAGTAGCTCGGTACGGGCTTTTGTTAAAGTTTCGAGAACATACCTTCACCGAAGAGTCAAGCAGTATATTGCTCCCTCCTACGTATATCTCGCGGAGAGACCATGAGGATAAAATCAGAGAGATTAGAGCCCACACAGAAGCATACAGACAATCCTTCTTTCCACGAACAATACGACACTGGAATAGAAGGGAGAACCGATAGAGGAACTCAGGGTACCCTCCGCCACACACCGTCAGGTGGCTTGCGGAGTATGGATGTAGATGTAGATGTAGAAGGATGCCATGGCATAGGTACAAGTTCGAAGGTTGGCACGACGACAGACACCGACGACAGCGCACTCTAGCCGGAGCGGGAGAGCTCTATGAGCTCCGCTCCAGATTCTGCCCATTTCTTCAAGAGCAGACGGCCTGGATACATCGCTTCAACCTCAGCTTGCTATTGAGACTATGTACTAGTTTACGACGGGAATACGATTTTGCACCTTGGGCTCTCCAGTTGTAAAGTTACGTATGTCATTGACTAATAATTAAATGTACTTTCACTTCACGTGAAAAGCTGTACCGAGAATCTTACCTCGCCTGCTCCTGCTCACTTCCTACATTCGGCCTACCCGTTCCGTTTACAGGAGCAGACCCACGCGCCGCGTTCCAGGCGGGATACAAAAGCTGGCGACGAGCAGGAACTAAAAAATTGTTTTTCCTCTCCTATCATTTTCTAACTTTGCTCGGTACTGCGTGCTAGCCTCAGTATGAAACTCTCATTTGTGTAAACCATGGCTTCGCCACAGGAACAGTATTCGTTGTCCTATCTTGTACGTTTTCAGTCTCAGCAAATGACGCAGCTGCTTGCTGCCATAAATGGACTGGTCACACTACAAACTACAGCTACTTCGGCGCCTCCGACGCCACCGCCTGTACCGACGCCGTCACCGATGGCGCCGCCATTTCGTGCCCTCAATCCCGACGCTTAACGCTGTCCAGAATACACCGCCCAGCTCGAGGCACACTTCGCAGCATACAACATACCAGCTACAGAGCGGCTTCCTTTTTTACATTGCCAACGCGGGTGTTGTGTTATACGCCGGCCGTGGTGGCCGAGCGGTTCTAGGCGCTTCAGTCCGGAACCGCGCGACTGCTACGGTCGCAGGTTCGAATCCTGCCTTTTGCATGGATGTGTGTGATATCCTTAGGTTAGTTAGGTTTAAGTAGTTCTAAGTTCTAGGGGACTGCTGACCTCAGATGTTAAGTCCCATAGTGCTCAGAGACATTTCTACCATTTTGTTCTGTTATACCGTGTGCTCGTAAAACTGTTTCCCACCACCCGTCCAGAAACTAAAACTTATACGACGAAGTGATTGCTGCTTTGAACTTCCTTCCTCCGTGACAGTGTAAATGTGGTAGCTGCACGATACCAATTCTTTCGTCTCCGGCGCGGCCCTACTCAGTCCAATAAAGCTTGGTTAGCGGACCTCCAGGGTCTAACTTCTGATTGTGACATTAATTGTTCGTGTGGACGTTCATATGCGGATATAAAGATTGGAGACGTTATTGCGCAGAGCAGATCCTCAGATTTAAAAACCCGTCTTTGCAGGAAGTGGTGGACTTGCTAGACAGACAAGGTCATGGACATGGCTACTTCCACGTTCGACTTGACCCCGCGTGTGTGTACTGTTAACGCGGCACAACACGTGGCCTCCCGCCTGCCAGCACGGCCAGCTACGCCGCGCCCCTCGCGCGCAGGTAAACACGTTTCCAGCCAGGCACCTACTCAGAAACTGAAATCAAGTCCGAACTGCCTTCGTGCCCACACACGGGGCAGTTGCCCATCCCGCCAAGCGCAGTGTTATTTTTGTAATAAGAAAGGACATGTGCAAGCTGTGTGTGGTAAGAGAAACTCTTAATTCCAAAATTGTCTCCCGTTCGCGTGACTCGCGAGGGCGTCACCGCAACGGCAAAAACCATGATCATGATTCACATCAGCCTATGGATGTTAATGGCATTTATTCAAAGCCTTCTGCTTCACGTGATTCGACAGCTCGTCGTGTGGATCAAGTTTTGCCAGACACTTCATCTCGCATTCAGCGCGATGCGAGGAAACTTTTTGTTACTTTGAACATTCGTAGACGTTCAGTTCGCATGCAGCTGGACACTGGTGCGTCAGTTTCTTTACTGAACAAATCAACGTATGACTTGCTTGGTTCGCCCCCGCTTCGTCATTCGCATTCCACACTGACTGCATTTACTGGACAGAAAAATATCAGTGCTCGACGTGTATAGTTTGCAAGCCACGTATGGTGCAACGACCCGTACAGTGTCTTCGCTCTAGTGGTGCTACGAACATTTTTGGCATGGACGCATTTGAACTTTTTGGCCTCGCAATTCAGGAACGTTGCATCAACGCTATTGACCATGCAGACAGTGTTGCCGCACTATGCGATGATTTTGCTGAACTCTTTTTTGATGGCCTTGGTTGTGCCACTGACTTTCCAGCGCATTTTGTAGTTAAAGACAATGCCACGCTTATGTTCTGGCGCGCACGTCCAGTACCGGACGCACTGCGCGACGCCGTAGCCGCTGAACTTAGGCATTTGCAAGACAGTGGTGTCATTGAACCTGTTTCTGCTTCGCCATGGGCTTCGCCTATAGTGGGTGTGAAGAAACAAACGGTCGTCTCCGTATTTGTGCCGACTTTAAGTCTACAGTAAATTCCCAGACAGCGGTAGCTACGTTTCCCTTACCGCGTCCTGAGGACATTTTTGATAAGCTTTGCGCGGGAAAATTATTTTCCGCGATTGACTTGCCGGACGCATACTTTCAAATTCCGCTCGACGAACAGTCGCAGCGCTATTTTGTGACAAACACCCTCCTTGGATTATTCAAGTTTCGCCGCTTTCCGTTCGGTTGTGCGTCGGCTCCTGTTATTTTTCAGTCTTATTTCCAGCAGTTGTGTGCCACTGTCCCTGGTTGTTCCAATTATCTGGACGATATAGTTGTATCAGGTCGCACCCCTGACGAACATCTGCAGAATTTGCGTGCCTTATTTACTGTACTTTTGCAGGCAGGACTCAAGTGTAACAGAGACAAGTGCAAATTTTTTCATACTGAGATTCAGTATTTAGGACATATGATTAACGGACAGGGTATCAACCCCTCGCCGTCACATCTCAGTGTGGTTAGAGACTTGCCGGCACCCAGGAACCTGGTAGAACTTCAGTCTGTGTTGATTAAAATCACATATTATATTCGGTTTACGCCAAATGCAGCGCAGATTGCAGAGCCTTTGCGTCGCCTTTGCGGTAAGAACGTTACTTTTGTTCGGTCTTCAGAATGTGAGGCTGCTTTTCACAAGCTCAAAGCTGCATTGTTGAGTGATCGCTGTTTGATTCCTTTCGATCCCTCCAAACCACTTGTTTTGGCTCTCGATGCATCTTCTCATGGCATTTGAGCGGTTCTCTCGCACCGCATTAGTTCTGTCGATCGCACGATTGTTTTTGCGTCTAAGTTGCTCAATTCTGTCCAGCAAAACTATTCTCAAATCGAGAAAAAAGCTATGTTTCATGATTTTTTGTACGGTCGCAAGTTCTATTTGGTCACCGACCATAAGCCTATGACGTCGTGGTTTCACCCGTCAAAGCCAGTTCCGGCCCGTACGACACAAAAGTTGCAAGGTCGGTCTTTGTTTTTGTCTAACTACAATTACGATATTTTGTTTCGGCCTATGGCCTAGCATGGCAATGGTGATGCTTTGTCTCGTCTACCTATCGGTCCTGACGAAGTGTTTCATTCTTACGAACTGTCCTGCATGTTTATTGATTCACAAGGTAGGGAATTAGCTGATCGTTTTCTGGTGGATTTTCGTCGCATTGCTTCCATGACAGTCGCCTACGCTTCTTTGCAGACTCTTTTGCAGCATATTCGTACTTAATGGCCTCCACTAGTTCGACGTTGCTTTGCGCAATAATACAACTTGTCTGTACACCATGGTGTTATCTTGTTGTGAGCTGACAATGATCAGTCTCGTGTGGTTGCAACTCGTTCGTTGCAGTCGGAAATCCTCTGATTACTGCACGCTGGTCATTGGGGTATCGTGCACACGTAGCAATTAGCGCATCGTCACTGCACTTGGGTAGGCATTGATCAACAATTTGGGAATTTGCTTGCTAACTGTCGCTCTTGCACGGAGCATCAATCTGCTCCCTGCCAGCGGTTCTTTGCGTGGCGAACTCCTACTGCGCCTTGGCTGTGGGTTCATATTGATTTTGCGGGTCCATTCTAGGACACCCGCTGGTTGATAGTTATTGATGCATACAGTAACTTACCTTTTCTTGTACCTATGTCTTCAACTGCATCTGCCAGTACTATTCGGGCTTTGACGTCTATTCTTTTGCATTGAGGGCCTTCCTGAAATGATTGTCTCCGATAATGGCCTCCAATTCATGTCCTCAGAATTTGAAGCGTTCTGTGCTGCTAATGGCATTCGCCATCTGAACTCAGCCCCGTTTCACCCCCCAGTTTAACGGCGAGGCTGAACGCTTGTGCGTACGTTTAAGTCGCAGATGAGCAACTTGCGCGCCACGCACTCTCGCGAGCACACGCTCTGGACTTTCCTTGTTTCCTATCGCTCTCAGCCGCGTTCCCCAGCAGAATTGCTACATGGCCGTTTCCATCGGTCGCTCCTGCAGCTATTGCACCCGCCGCTGCACGCTCCCGCTGCTTCGCCACGTTCTGGTTAGGCGCCTCATGATTTGGTGTTGTTGTGACTTGGAAAGACAGGCAAGCCACTATGAGATAGCCGAAAGGCACACGTTTAAGCTTACGCAGGCTAGCGTGAGGTCTGGAACAGTTAAAGGAGTTGAGTCTAGTAAAAAAAGTACGGAGCTTCTGGAATACTTAACTTTAATCCATAATTGGTGAACATCGGTCTGACGGTACATGCATCACAAGATAAATAGCAAATGATAATGGCGCCTTGCTAGGTCGTAGCAAATGACGTAGCTGAAGGCTATGCTAACTATCGTCTCGGCAAACGAGAGCGTAATTTGTCAGTGAACCATCGCTAGCAAAGTCGGCTGAACAACTGGGGCGAGTGCTAGGAAGTCTCTCTAGACCTGGCGTGTGGCGGCGCTCGGTCTGCAATCACTGATAGTGGCGACACGCGGGTCCGACGTATACTAACGGACCGCGGCCGATTTAAAGGCTACCACCTAGCAAGTGTGGTGTCTGGCGGTGACACCACATTCCTCCCCCGCAAATCGGCGAACGGTCGTGTTATAAGGCTTCCGCCCGCCGTGGGGAGGACCCCATGTTGACGTATGTGGCGAGGTGGGGAGCCTAACAACAGGCGAGGCTGTGCCTCCCGCACCCTGCTATTCGATCCGAGGGGAGCTAGGAAACGCCTGAAAACCTAGTCCAGGGTGCACGCCAACATGCGGTGTATGCGCCCTTAGAGAGACAGGAGGGGCCAAAGGGTCGACCTCCATCGAGCCGGGGCACCCGACGGGCGAAGAAATATGGTCCGGAGCGGGCAAGAGTTCCATGGCGGAGGACAACTGGTCACGGGAAGCGATCGGCGGCGCGTGACCCAGGGAGGCGCCCGGCGGTTGCAGCGACGCGTCCACTGCGGGCGTCGCCGGCGGGAGAACAGGAGGCGGCGGCGGCGGCGGCGGCGGCGGCGGCGGCGGAGCGTCGCCATGGGGCAAAATGGAAGGCAGCGTCGGTAACACCTAGGGCTGAGGCGAGCCAGTAGATGGGCCCCCAGGGCGCTGACCGGACAGCAACGTCGCTGAAAGCAGACAGGGAGCGGCAGATCCTGTGCGACGACAGAGGCGCGGCTGATTGAGATGCCGACGCACCTCACCAGAGGCCCCCAAAACCTGGTACATAGCGCGGCCGAGGCAGCGAAGAATGCGCCCTGCGAGCCAACGCCGTGAACCTCGATAGATGCGATAGTATACAACGTCGCCTGGGGCAAAAGCAGGTGTCTGCCGCTGCACAGGAACCTGATGCGGCGGATGTAACAAAAACATCAAGGTTCGATGAGGGCGACCGTGAAGCAACTCAGCCGGCGAGCGACCATCGCGGGGCTGAGAGCAATACGAGGACAAAAAGAGCAATAACGCGTCCTCCCGAGAATGCGACTCTTTCAGCTTCAACATCTGTGATTTGAAAGTCCTGACCAATCGTTCCGCGGCACCGTTTGACTGTGGCGACAACGGCGCGGACGTCAGATGTTGAATACCATTGGCCTTGCAGAATGACTGAAATTCTGCGGACATGAATTGCGGGCCATTGTCGGAAACAATAGTCTGTGGAAGACCGTCAATGCAAAAGATAGCAGATAACTCTTGGATGGTGGCAGATGACGTCATGGAAGACATCCGGACAACAAAAGGAAAATTACTAAATGAATATACCACAACCAACCATCTAGCATTCCATAATGGACCACCAAAATCTATGTGAAAGCGTTGCCAAGGGAAAGTGGCTTTCGGCCATGCAAAGAATATCCGCGGTTGTGCGGATTGTTGTTCGGCACACACCATGCAAGAAGAGCACATATGCGTAATCGCAGCATCGATTCCGAACCAAGTACAGTGCTGACGAGCAAGTTGTTTCGATCTCACTATACCCCAATGTCCTTGGTGGAGAAGCCGTAAGACGGAGGACTGTAACGAACGTGGGACCACGACCCTCCTTGTGAGCAAAAAATCGGCGAACCAACGGATCCTCGATCCATGACTTTGACAAGGGCCATTGCGTAGCAACAAAACGCAGAACGGTAGCAAGGACAGGGTCTTCAGCTGTGGCTGTAGCTACACGACGAAAATCAATCGGAAACGATTCGACCACGTCATCGGTTTCCGACTCAATGAACATTCAATCAAGTTCGGAGGAATCGAATGCTCTATCCTCTGCAACAGGCAAACGGGACAACGCATCGGCGTTTCCGTGCTTAGCAGTGGACCGATACAAGATATCGTAGCGGTACTGCGAGAGGAAAATAGACCAGCGAAAGTATTTCTGCGCTGTACGTGGAGGTACAGGCTTGTTCGGATGAAAAAGCGATGTCAAAGGTTTGTGGTCTGTGATGATGGTAAAGTGACGACCATACAAGAAATCATGAAACTTTGTAACACCAAATACGAGAGCCAAAGCTTCTTTCTCGATCTGTGAATAGTTTCGTTGTGCAGACGAGAGCAATTTGGACGCAAAGGCAATAGGGCGATCGTGGAACCATCTTTGTGCGCAAGCACAGCACCGATCCCGAAATCCGATGCATCCACCATCAACAAAAGGGGTTTCTGGGAATCGAATGGCGTGAGGCAAGTATTGGATAGCAACGCCGATTTCAACTGGCGAAAGGCGCGTTCGCATTCCGTCGTCCAGACGAACGGAACACCTTTACGGCGTAAGCGATGAAGTGGAGCTGAAATGGAAGAGGCATGGTGCACATATTTATGGTAGTAATTGATTTTTCCCAGCACACTCTGTAGCTGCTTCAAATTCTGCGGCGAAGGCAAGTCTTGTATGGCACAGAGGTGCTCTGGACTGGGATGTATGCCTTGGGCATTGAGTACATGGCCCAGATAGCGAAAGTCCCAAGCAAAAAACACACATTTGTCCTACCGCAAGTGAAGACCATTTTGTCGCAAGACCTGAAATAATGTTCTGAGATTGGCTAAATGTTCTTCTTCCGTCTTTCCGGAGATCACAATATCGTCCAGATAGTTTGCTGCAGTAGGGACCGACGCACAAACAGTTTGTAGATATTGCTGAAACAATGCAGCTGCGGATGCACACCCGAATGGCAGTCGTTTGAATCGATACAAACCAAGATGCGTGTTAACTACCAAAACGCGCTGGGATTCTTCGTCCACCGGTATTTGCAAGTACGCATCTGCTAGGTCCAACTTCGAAAAATATTTACCTGGGCACAGTTTGTCAAAAAGATCTTCCGGGCAGGGTAAAGGAAATTTGCAGTCACTAGTTGGGGATTCACTGTTGCCTTGAAGTCCACACAAAGTTTCAATTTTCCGGAAGGCTTTTGCAAAATTACTAAGGGTGATGCCCAGAGAGAAGCCTGCACACGTTCAATTACATCTTGTGATTCCAAATCGTTTAACGTTCTTGCGACCTGATCACGCAATGCGTGGGGAACATTGCGCGCTCTGAAAAATTTCGGTTGCGCGTTTACTTTCAGTTCCAAATGTGCTTTATATTCTTAGCACAACCAAGGCTCGGTGCAAAAATTGTCTGCAAATTCTTCACATAGACGAGAAACACTGGCTGAAGGCACAGTCTGGTTCACTGAGAAGACGTGATTTACTATAGACAAGTTAAACAACTGAAATCGAAACCAAACAAGTTCACTGCAGAAGAAGAGCGACGGACGTACAATGACACAAGTTTTGTTTGTCCCTTGTATGTTGCAAGAAGGCTGCGCTGTCCTAACACAGGGATATTCTGACCGGAATAACTATTTAACTGAACATTTGCGGCACGCAACGGAGGTGTGCCCAGCTGTCGGTACGTGTCGTGATTGATCAGTGAAACTGTAGCTCCGTTATCGAGCTGGAATGCTATCACTTTGCCGTTTATGTCCAAATCTACAAAAAGTTTATTGTCCTGCTGACGACAAGAGCAACTGTCTCGTGCAACGGGAACTGACACTGGGACATAATCACTTGCGACTTGACGTGATTTCCGGCGACATCGACGCACACTATTTGTGGGACGAACACAGTCACTTTTAGAGAGAGTAGCACTGGGCGGAGTGGAATGAACTACATGAATTTCCATAGGCGAAGTTTCACGAGCCTGAGTATCCTTGGTTCGATTCCGATTCCGGCGTGAAGCAAAGGGCCTGGTATGGTTGTGAGTGTCCGATCTGAGCTTTTTCTGGCAAACACTTTGAACATGTCCTTTTTTATTACAGAAAAAGCAAATAGCCTGGCGTGACGGGCAATTCTCACGCGAATGTCTAGTAGCACACCGCGGGCATGATTTCACTGCATTTGCTTGTTGGCGCGGTACACGTGGCTGAGAGCCAGGTGGCTTTGGCGCGGCCGGGTGCGAGGCCTGTTTACTGTTCCGTGCAGCTCGCCCGGTGGGCCGGTTAACCTGACTCATGGGTGGTGAAGTTTCAAATGATTCCTGAGCAAAGTCAAGTGTGTCCTGCCAATCAAATATGTCCATCACTTGTTGAAGGGAGGGATTGACTAGTTTCAAAATCTGTTCCCGTATACGAACATCAGAAACGTTCTGTGCAATTGCATCACGTACCATAGTATCGGAATAAGGGAGTCCACATTGACACTCAAAAGCACAATCCCTAGTAAGGCCTTGCAAAGTTGCAACCCACTCCCGATTCGTCTGACCGGCCATACGTTTTGTACGAAAGAAGGTATACCTTTTTGCAAGTACATTGACTGATTCTTTGAAATATGCAACTAATGCAGACAAAATTTCGTCGTAGGACAGAGTTGCTACGTCGCGTTGGGGAAATAATTTCACTATCGCACGGTACGTCTGGACGCCTACGGATGCTAACAAAAAAGGCTGCCGCTCATTACCTTGAATTCTGTAGGCGGCGAGATGGAATCCAAATTGGCGTGACCACTCCGTCCAGCTTTCCAGTGCTGCATCAAAAGGAGGAAAATGTGGTGCAACAGCGTGTTGTGGCTGCGGGAGCGGCCGCATCGTTTTGCATTGCACGTTGACCCTGGACGAGCTGTCCAAGGGCATCCAATAAGGCCTGTGTCTGCTGATTCTGCAAGCGATAAAAGTCGGACAGTACATCTGGAGATTGTGGCGAAGCCATTACACAAGTAAATCAGTCTGTATCAATACGAACGCAAAATCCTCGTCGTCAAACTGTTGTGACTTGGCAAGACAGCCAAGCCACTATGAGATAGCCGAAAGGCACGCGTTTTAGTTCACGCAGGCTGGCGTGAGGTCTGGAACAGTTAAAGGAGTTGAGTCTAGTAAAAAATGTACGGAGCTTCTTGAATACTTAACTTTAATCCATATTTGGTGAACATCGGTCTGACGGTACATGCATCACAAGATAAATAGCAAATGATAATGGCGCCTTGCTAGGTCGTAGCAAATGACGTAGCTGAAGGCTATGCTAACTATCGTCTCGGCAAATGAGAGCGTAATTTGTCAGTGAACCATCGCTAGCAAAGTCGGCTGAACAACTGGGGCGAGTGCTAGGAAGTCTCTCTAGACCTGGCGTGTGGCGGCGCTCGGTCTGCAATCACTGATAGTGGCGACACGCGGGTCCGACGTATACTAACGGACCGCGGCCGATTTAAAGGCTACCACCTAGCAAGTGTGGTGTCTGGCGGTGACACCACAGGTGTTATATCGATTTTTCTCTGACAGACAGCGCTGGGAGCAGGGGCGCATTCTTCGCCAGCTTGACCGCACCTTATTTGGCTCTGGGCATTATGGGACTTATCTGCTGAGGTCATCAGTCCTCTATAACTTAGAACTACTTAAAGCTAACAAACCTAAGGACATCACACACATCCATGCCCGAAGAAGGATTCGAATCTGCGACCGTAGCAGCACCTTATTTGTCATTTCTGGTCCCTCCAGAACTGTCAAACAACACCCTTTGTGCCGTCCTCGGTTTTCTGCCGCTGGTTGTTTTCCGGCAGAATTGGAGGCTTCGCGGCTTCCGCCACCTCAGCTCATGACTCCACCGACGGCGCCTCCTCCGCTCACGCCTCCGCGGGCGCGCCTGCTGTCGTCGCTCCTGCCAGTCCGGTCACCTGCATTGGGCGGGTGCCTCTCGCCGCCGCCACGGCCCCACCTTCGGCCGCCGCCGCCGCCGCCGCCGCAATGGTGGTAGTTGCTCCGCCTCCGCCTCCTCATTAGAACATACTCAGAGGCGGTGCGTGGCCTGCACAGATTTTCCAAGGGGCGTTTTCCTCGCCCCCTTGCGAGCAATTCGGGGTCACAGGTGGACAGCGCGTCCTGGCAGTTCCGCTGTCCGCCCCCTCATCTGCGCCACCCCTGGGTCCCTCCACCCACCGTCGGAAGCCATACTCAGCGACGGTGCGTCGTTTCATGGGGAGGTAGGTGGTATCGATAGCAACGATGCCATGGCATAGGTACAAGTTCGAAGGTTGGCACGACGACAGACACCGACGACAGCACACTCTAGCCGGAGCGGGAAAGCTCTACGAGGTCCGCTCCAGCATCTGCCCATTTCATCAAGACCAGATGGCCTGGATACATCGCTTCAACCTCAGCTTGCTATTGAGACTATGTACTACTTACGACGGGAATACGGTTTTCCACCTACGGGCTCACCAGTTGTAAAGTTACGTATGTCACTGACTAATAATTAAATGTACTTTCATGTAAAAAGCTGTACCGAGAATCTTACCTCGCCTGCTCCTGCTCACTTCCTACATTCGGCCTACCCGTTCCGTTTACAGGAGGACCCACACGCCGCCTTCCAGATGGGGTACAAAACCTTCCATCAAACAAAATATGATCGCCAATTTCTTTATAAAAGCACTCAGCCTACCAGTGGCGTGACTGCTTCTTATGCAAAAATCCCACACACAAAAACATGTTTTGTTAAAACTCCTATCACTTTTCGATCCACCTCTTTTCCAAAATACCTTCTCTCGATGATTTACTGACAAAAAGGCAAGTCTACCACCTTTGCTTATTTGCGTACAGTAGCTAGTCTCCATCAGAGGTCCTCAGAAAATAAAAGATTGTGCTTGAGGTTAGGCTCTCGTTTTGCGACATACCGTGTTTCTTTAGGAAAGTGCCACATTATTATCTGCTTGAGGCACTCTTCAGCACATGGCAGAATGCTTCTTTCTGGCTGACAGAAGTTCCTCCCCTCAGCACTGCTCAGCTGTTAAGCTGGAGATGAGTCAGAAAGGAACAACAGCACAGTTGCCCCGGGGCTCACCCAGCAATGCAACTTTCATGGAGACAATACCTTACGGTACCTTCCCTGCGCGAATGCGAGAATATCTGTTGGCTGCTCGGACCACTTTCTTGTTGGACATTGCCTTGCCTTTCCCAAAATCAGTGTGTGCACTGTTCACAAGCACTCTCAGAAGGTGAAGGAAAGTAAACGTGCACCAAGTTAAATGTAGTTAAGAAATGAAGCTAGACGTCAGTACGTACAGTCACTGAAGTCAAATTCACTTTTATAAGCCTTTTTTGAAATGTTCTTTTTCCTCGTTATCGTCTTAGTAGAGCGTAATTTCCTATTAATTGAACAGGGACGTGACAAATGGTTTGATGCTTTCCCCAGCAAGTGGAACTGTTTTATGGCGGCTGGTTCTCCCAAGGCTTTCAACAGTTGTGGGATGATATCGTCTCCCCCAGGGTACTTGTATTGACTTAGGTTTTTCAGAGCTCTTCAGATTATTCTCGTAAAATGAAATCTTCAGTCTCATCTTCATCTACTTGTTCTTCCCATTCTATATTATTGTCTTAGAGTTATTACCGTTGCATTATCCTCCGACACGTCTGTTTGCCTCTCAGGTTTCCCATTTTTCCTGTAGACTGTTGTCTCCAAAATTCTCTTTAACTATCCTATAGGCGCTGTTGACAGTTTCCCCAGCCAAGTTTCCCCAGCCAATGGTCCTTCTGCAGCCTCCAATTTTTTCTCGAAACACTCGTGTTTAGAAATGTTTCAGTTTCAGTCAGTCTGATATTTTAGGGACATGTAGTCCCTTTTGCATGCTCATTTGCTACAGTCTTAAAATTTCTCCAACTTCATCCAATGTCTCCTGTGTTATCCAAGACGTGTTACTGGGCTTTGTCTTCTTCTCTATTTAATTTTCTACTTCCTATACTATTTCATCTCTCAAAACTACCCGTTCGTCTTCTCTTGTAATCCTTTCCCCGCTTTCTATCAATCGTTGCCTAATATTCCCTTCCATAGCGTCAACAACATTGATTCTCTCAGTTTATTCGGGCTCCAGCTCCTTCACTTACTATCTTCCTCCTATTTCTTCAATTTGATTTGTTTGGATTGGATTGATTTGGGGGATGGAATCAAATAACTAAGTCATCGATCCTATCGGATTAGGGAAGGATGGGGACGGAAGTTGGCCGTGTCCTTCTTAAGGAACCATCCCGGCATTTGCCAGAAGCGATCTAGGGAAACCACGAAAAATCTAAACCAGGATGGCCGGAAGCAGGTTTGAACTGTCGTCCTCCCGAATGCGAGTGCTGCGTCTAACCACTGCACCACCATGCAGCTGAGAACCAATAATTTATGGTCCCCTGGAAATGTATTACACGTTGAAATATCTGTCTTGTTAATATGTAATCCATTTATAGCCTCCAGGTGTCTCCAGGACTCTACCACTTACACGAACTATTCGTGATCCGCAAACCAGGTATTAGGAACTATTAAATCATGTTCTTTGCATACTTATAGCTGGTGGCTTCTCCTTTCGTTCCTTTCCACCTGTTCTTGTTCCACTGTTTTGCCTACCCTTCCTCTTTCTAATATGGAATATTAGTCCTCCATCACATATTTCCGTTTCCCTTAACTATCTTAATTATTGATTTTATCTCACCATACATTCTTCCAGTTTCTTTACCACCTGCGTATCTAGGAGGCTAATAGACTTGTACCACTGTGTTGAGTGTAGGGTATATATTTGTCTTGGCTGCTATAATGTGGACTGTAACCAAGATCTAGGGGTAGCTCCTCACTAGTTAACAGGGCGTCCTAGTTCCTGGCTTTGAATCTAGCAACTGCTAAAATCTTGAATAAAAATCATCAGCAATGGCGACTGAAGACTTCCTGCATAATAATTCACCCCTTCCCTGCCAACGGCGTTGAAAAGGAGAGCGGAGAAGCGGACAAAGGGTAATAGCACATTGTTGTCCTTGGAGTGGGAAACGGCCTCTAAAAGGCTGCATAATAAGCAATCATCAACGGCATGAGGATGAAGAAGCACTGGAAACTACTGCAATAAATACACATTTGGATACACGTGACATGTCGCGTATAACTGAAAAACTGTCATCATAACCTCTCTACAGACAAAACATTCTGTATTAGTCTGATTTCCTGGAGGAGACAGACAAGTCGGAGTTGACCATGAGAAAAGATGAAATAGCCAACTACAGCGTTACACATTGTAGGTCGGAGAGTAAATTTGTCAGAGGTCCGAACGTCGTAGGGAAGCTAGAACATCTGAAAACGGAAATCCAAAAGCTCGATCTAGAAATAGTGGGTATCAGTGAAGTGAAATGGAAGGAAAGTAAGGAAGTCAAAAGAATATAGTGTAATATCGACAGCAACAGAAAATATTACATCGTGAGTAGTATTTACTACACGAATAAAAGGTAATACAGACAGTGAATTACTGTGAGCAGTTCAGGGATAGTGTTTTTCACATCAGATTCAACACCAAATTAACGTCCACAACAATTTATCGCGTATAAATGCCGCCATCGCAAGCAGATGAGTAAGAGAAAATGAAAGTGTGTGAGTATAGTGAAAGATGAGCTAGATAATGTAAAGAGAAATGATAATCTAATGCTCAAGAGCGACTGGAATGCAACTGTAGGGGGAGGAGTAGAAGAATGAGTAGCGAAAGAGTATGGTTTTGATACAAGGAAATATTGAGGAGAAAGACAAATTGAGCTCTTTAATAATTTAAGGTAGTGATAGGAAATACACCGTAATCACAAGAGGGGGAGATTTACTTGGAAACCGCCAAGAGATACTGGATGATGCAAGCTGGATTACATTTTAGTTTGCTAGAAATTTCGGAACCAGACACTGTATGTTAAGGTGTACCCAAGAGCAGATTAGATTCAGATCACAATTTAGTAATAATGAAGAGAAGACCGAAGTTTCAAATAATAGTTCGGAAGAACCAGTGTGGAAGAAAATGGGCTCCTGAAATGCTGTGGCATGGTTAGATGCGTACAAAGTTCGAGAAAGATTAGGATACTGCGATAAAAAATACTCAGTAAGGAGTTCAGTTGAATGTCTACAAAGAGCAATGACAGATGTTAGACAGACAAACATAGGTAAAGGATGGTAACTGCGAGGAAGACTTGAGTTTCAAGAGAATTACTTCTCTTGATCGATGAAAGAAGAAGGTACAAAACTGTTAAAGGAAACGCAGTAATACAGAATTACAAATATTTGGTAATTAAGGAAAAAGGAACTTCAGAGAGGTGAAGGTGAAATGGTTGCAAGAAATGTTTCAGGAAATGGAGACAGACATGCTCCTCCAAAGGACTGACTCAGCAGACAGAGAAATTAAAACAACCTTCGCTGAAATTAAAAGAAAGGACTGCAATGCGAAACCCACTGTTATACACAGAAAAGGGAGCGGATAGGCCTATTTGGATATCAAGGGGAGGACCTGCCTGACGACACGATAGAAGAAAAAACTACAGCTGCTATGAAAAGATAGGGGATCAAGTATTAGAGTAAGGATTTAAAAGAGTTGTGGGAGACATCAAATAAGGCAGGAGGGATATATAACACCCCATCGGAATTTCTAACATCACTGGTGAAGTGGAAACCAAACTGCTATTCAAGTTGGTGTGTAGAATCTATGAGACAGGTGACACACCATCATATTTTCGGAAAAATATCATACACACAACTCCGAAGACACCAAGAGCAGTTCATTAATCCATGTTGCTAACAGGAATTATAAACAGAATAATCTAAAAGAAAATGGTGGTTGTGTTTTATGACAATTAGTATGGCGTTAGGAAAGGTAAAGGCACCTAGAGGCAGTTGAGACGTTACGGTTGGTAATGGAAGCAAGGCTGAGGAAATATCAAGCCACGTTCATAGAATTCGTTGTCCTGGGAAAAGCGTTCGACAATACAGAATGGGGCAAGATTTTCAGAATTCTGGCAAATGTAGGAGTGAGGTGTATGCAATGGCGGGTAATACGCAGTATGTGGAAGACTCAACACGGGGCAATAATAATGGAAGACCAAAAAAGAAATAGGAGAAGGGTTCAAGAATGCTAACAAAATGCAGCAAGAAAAAAACATAAATAATAAGATTTGCAGACTAGGTTTGCATCCTCAATGCCTTCACTGAATGACGGAAGTTGTTGAGTGGGATGAATAGCGTAATGAGTAAAATGAGTACAGGATTTGAACTGAAAGTAAAACGGAGAAAGACGAAAGTGATGAGAAGTAGGGGATATCAGGAAAACGAGAAGTTTAACACCAGAATTGGTGATCACGAAGCAGACAAAGTTAAGGTATTCTGCTGTCTTGGAAGCAAACTAAGCCATGGCGGACGAAGCAAAACGGACACAAAGCAGACAAACTCAGAACATGGGGGCATTTCAACTGAATGCCCTATCTTTTTTGTGGAAGAAATTTCTCCGAATGTACATTTGGAACAAAGAATTGTATGGGAAAACAGGAACACAAGAGAATCGAAGCGTTTGGTATGTTTTGCTACAGAGTATTGTTGAAAATCAGGTTCTCCAAAGAATCTGAGAAGAAAAGAACCTGTGGAAAACACTGGAAAGAAGTATAGGATGATAGGACACGTCTTAAGACGGCAGAAAATAACTTCCATGGTACTATAGGGAGCTACACGGGGTTGAAAACTGTAAAGGAAGACAAAATTTGGAACACATCCAACAAATGATTGATGACATAGGCTGGAAGAGCAACTCCGAGATGAAGAGGTTGGCACAGGTGAGGAATTCATGCCGGGCCACATAAAACGTATCAGAAGACTGGTGACCAAGCTTTCACTAAGTTCTCCATTGCAGCTTACTATATTCGTTTCTGTCATACCGGAGGCAAGGTAGCCCCTGAAGCCGGCAACCCATATTACACCACAGAGAACGAGGTTGTTTATGCCGAAGGCGTACGAATAGCACCATGGTTGACACCGGCTAATTACATACAAGATAATGGAAACAGACATTCCGAGCACTACTTCCTGCAGGGGGAGCTCGAGCCACGGCCTGCAGGAAGTATCACTACGCCAAAACCTGATTGGCTGGAGACAGCTATTTAGGGGATAGAACCAGTACCGAAGTTCAGTTCACGCCGGATGCCGACCTCGTGTACTGCGACCGCTGAAGATTACGTCTTCGTCTCTGAATTGGACTGTTACTGGTGTGTGTGACTGTGTGTTACCATGAACCTTTGTAAAAAAATAGAAGTGAACTTCTGTTTGACTCAATTAGGATACTCATACTGGCATCGTTAGTGTTACTTTTTGTTTGTTGTTCACTCATCAACCTTGTAAACTTACAACAATAAAGTTGTGTTTGTGAAAATTTGCGAATTGTCAGTCGCAACAGTTTTCTTCTTCCTTTCCATGGTTAGAGCTGCTACTGCATTCCACTGCTAACATCTCATTTCCAGGCAGCGCCAGTGTGCTCTTCTTGTGCCTATAGCGAACGACAGTGTCGGATGCTGCTGTGGGAAGGAGACACCTGGAGTTGGTGGGCCTGTCTTTCTCAAATCTTGCTAAATGGGTAGTGGTCTGGGCGTAAGAGTTGGGCACAAGACTGAGTAATTCCCGAGGATGGCCGTTTTTACAACACACTTTACGGAGAATTTTGTAAAAATCCTCGCAGGAAGCGGCACTCCACGGGAGCGCTCGATGTGCGAGCAGGAAGTGACTAACGAAAATCCTACATTCTGCTCCTGAATCTGAAAGGCTGAAAAGCCTAATTCTTAAGTAACTTTCGTGGGATGATTTGAAGCACGCTAAATTGGGAGTCGACCGGCAGGTCTCAGGAGAGTAGAACAGACAGGTCGGATACATTTTAAGTAATGTTTTCAAATACGTAATAACTTCTTGTTCCTATGCTTTGCATCGTATGATATGTCCGCTTCATTAACTTTCGGTTCAACATGGCGAAATTAAAAAAAAAAGTGTTTGATGATTTCTATCATTGCGTTAGAATGGCCATGTGATATTCAAACACTACTCAACAAAAGTTTGGAATACTATCGTAAAATGTAGTCTACGATACTGGAGGACTCACTGACCTAGGCTGTTCATATATCATCTAGTTAAAGCCTATAAACTAGACGTTGTTTACTACTGGCATGCTTTGTGGCCGTTTCCCACTCATGTAAACCTAGCGCTGCCGCAGCGTCATACCACGAGCACTCCAGAGTCAACAACAGCTTCATCCAGTTTGCCTTCAGCACTGCAGTAACATGCCACGTAATGACACAACACTTTGATAGAGTCACATGTCACTGAAAGTCGTGTTTCTAAAGTGTGGAGACAGTACAGAGACTGACGGAAAATGTGAACAATGGTCGTCCTCGCATGGCAGCATCATTCAGGTGCGTTTGCTCCATCTGTCTGTCACCTCACAAATGCCGGACATCATCCGCCAGAAACCTACATCTACATCTACATCCACATCCATACTCCGCAAGCCACCTGACGGTGTGTGGCGGAGGCTACCTTGAGTACCTTTATCGGCTCTCCCTTCTGTTCCAGTCTTGTATTTTTCGTGGAAAGAAGGATTATCAGTATGCTTCTGTGTGGGCTCTAATCTCTCTGATTTTATTCTCATGGTCTCTTCGCGAGATATACGTAGGAGGGAGCAATATACTGCTTGACTCTTCGGTATAAGTATGTTCTCGAAACGTTAACAAAAGCCCGTACCGAGCTATTGAGCGTCTCTCTTGCAGTGTCTTCCACTGGAGTTTATCTATCATCTCTTTAACGCTTTCGCGATTACTAAATGATCCTGTAACGAAGCGCGCTGCTCTCCGTTGGATCTTCTCTATCCCTTCTATCAACCATATCTGGCACGGATCCCAAACTGCTGAGCAGTATTCAAACAGTGGGCGAACAAGCGCACTGTAACCTACTTCCTTTGTTTTCGGATTGCATTTCCTTAGGATTCTTCCAATGAATCTGTCTGGCACCTGCTTTATCGACGATCAACTTTATATGATCATTCCAATTTAAATCATTCCTAATACGTATTCCCAGATAATTTATGGATTAACTGCTTCCAGTTGCTGACCTGCTATTTTGTAGCTAAATGATAAGGGATCTGTTGGAAATGACTTCTCCAGGCGAACAGGGATTCATATCTCAGACCAAACTGTGCGTAGAAGATTGCATCAGGTTCAAATGGCTCTGAGCACTATGGGACTCAACTGCTGTGGTTATCAGTCCCCTAGAACGTAGAACTACTTAAACCTAACTAACCTAAGGACATCACACACATCCATGCCCGAGGCAGGATTCGAACCTGCGACCGTAGCGGTCTCGCGGTTCCAGACTGCAGCGCCTAGAACCGCACGGACACAACGGCTGGCGACATGTCATTAGTCGATAACAATACAGATCGCACCGCACTCAGTCAGTGACTCGGTAACTTCAGAGATGCTGCATCAACCGAAAGCATTGGCCAGCACAGTCCCCAGACATGAATGCAACTGAGCATCCACGGAAATTGCTGAAGGTAGCCACCTGACAACCTTCAGAACCTCACTGAGGCTGCCATTGTGGAATGGGACTTCATATTCGTACACTTCATAGACTCACCCAGAGCATGCCTCCCAGAGTGGAAGAACCCCATCCGTCTGCGGGAAGGACATACTCAATAGTAAAGATTGATTAATCATCATCGCGATATAAAGATTTTCACTGTTTTTGTTTTCAATATGTACACATAGGACACAGTCTGATTGGTTTTGTAACGATATTTTGTAACTAACCAAAATCGTCTTTGTTTTCAGGAGGAGTTGTGTTTATTTTTTTAATAAGGTATTGCACAAGCCTCAATCGGTGTACTATAACAAGTCATTGTAGTAAACAAACTGCCTATTGGCTGCTGTCTCGGGTTCTTCGGCCGACGTTCATGTAATGATTTTTCTGACGTTTCGCCAGCACGAGTGGCTCGCATTGTAAAAGCTTCACCCTCCATTGCCGGTGGTGAACTGGAGCCGAGCTCGCAGCCGCAGACTATATGTACCTGCCGCGCAAGCGTGCGAGGGCTTCTCCGCGGTCATTGCCGGTGCGGTTCTCCTCTTGCTACCTGCGACGGTCGTTCGCTGCAGTACGGGAAGCCAGGATCCTTGTACCTTAAGCCTTTCCTCTTTATTGTTGAAACTGTTCGCGTGTTTTTGTATTTCTACAGCTTCTCTGAACAAGCGCGTGTGATGGTGCTTCTCTACAGCTACAACTTCCGTGTCGGCGAATTTTATTACGTGGTCGATCTCATTCAGTGCATTCAGCCGATTTCTCCACCTACCCCAACCTGCAATGTCGCGTATGCTCTTTGATCCTGGTGTTAATTGATCGTCCAGTCATTCCGACATAAATTTTCCGCATGTGCATGGTATATGGTATATTCCCGACGCACTGAATGAGACCGACCACGTAATAAAATTCGCCGACACGGAAGTTCTGGCTGTAGAGAAGCTCTATCACACGCGCTTGTTCAGAGAAGCTGTAGAAATACAAAAACACGCGAACAGTTTCAACAACAAATAGGAAAGCCTTAAGGTACACGGATCCTGGCTTCCCGTACTGCAGCGAACGACCGTCGCAGGTAGCAAGAGGAGAACCGCGCCAGAAATGACCGCGGAGAAGCCCTCGGACGCTGGCGCGCCAGGTACATACAGTCTGCGGCCGCGAGCTCGGCTCCAGTTCACCACCGGCAATGGAGGGTGAAGCTTTGACATTGCCAGCCACTCGTGCTGGCGAAACGTCAGAAAAATCATTAGATGAACGACGGCCGAAGAACCCGAGACAAAAGCCAATGGCAGTTTGTCAACAAGTGACCGCGAAAGCCTTAACAATTTTGCATTGTAGTGAACTTTTGTTGAAATGTGTAGATTGTAACCATCTTGTAACGTGAAGAATCGTCAGCCACACAGGGTAAGGGGACTCGAGGAATGCATCTGTCGGCTGCGGTACTTCCCCAAAGCAATTATGTATCCTACCCTATCTTTATCTATCAAAGCAGACTGTAAAGATCTTGGTGAAGATGGGACCAGAACGCTCTTGTGCCCTTTTCATGGGCGCTGCGCCTTCTGGGCCCTGCGGTAGCGGTGCCCCGCTGAAGGCGAGGCGGATCGATGGAGGGAACCAAACAACGGAGCCAGCAGGGCCCAGGACCAGCCGCGGATCGCGCTGCAGCCGGCAGCCGGGGCCCGTAAATGCAGTGTCGGTCTTCACTGTGAGGCTTCTGAGAAAGCTTAAGAGCAAATCGAAACGCGTTCACAAGATTCGTTGCGATAAAAAAGCGTCCGACAATGTAAAATGGTGTCAAATGGCACAAATGTTCAGGAATATGGTGTGAGCTATAGAGAAAGACGGCTAATATACGGTGGGGTAAGTTGGGGCTAATTGAATCATACAAATTTTTGGGCCCCAAATGGGTACTTGTTATTTTATTACATAAATTAGGCACCGTTAGAGAACAGGTCATAGCTATAAGTATTGACTAATGCAGGCAAATCGCTTCAAAAATACTTTTTCATTGTAGATAACAAAATCTAAAATCAGTATTTTAAACATAGCTGCGCTACAGCAACAGTTCCACGTCATAAGAATAAATAACAGCCAACCAGTTGCGAAAGATAAAGTAAACTTTACCTAGGTTTCAATAGTTATAAAACTATCTTCTTCAGAAGATGGCAGTGTTAAATTGACATGGAGTATTATATCTTAGTCGTTTTTACAACCATCTACGTAACTCAGTATATATATATAAAACATAGCCCTGAGTACAGGGTTAGTCAGACACACAAATAAGAACATAGTGGCTAAAGAGCGTACGGCCGTACGCTCTTTAGCCACTATGTTCTTATTTGTGTGTCTGACTAACCCTGTACTCAGGGCTATGTTTTATATATATATACTGAGTTACGTAGATGGTTGTAAAAACGACTAAGATATAATACTCCATGTCAATTTAACACTGCCATCTTCTGAAGAAGATAGTTTTATAACTATTGAAACCTAGGTAAAGTTTACTTTATCTTACGCAACTGGTTGGCTGTTATTTATTCTTATGAAAAAAATCTAAAATGTTGAAATATAGGGAAAATAAAAGAATTTGTGGGGATATTTGATTCGTAAATGGGACTCTTTCAATCGTTGTCATCGGCCGTACAGTTATACAAAATATGGGAGACTACACTTCAGTTACACTTCTTAAATGTTACAGTGGTTGTTACACACATTTCCCACAGCGGAATTGCTTACGACCAGCAGCCCTACACAAATTTCGTGAAACCACACCTGGCACTTATCACCAGTGACTCTTCATACATTTAGGGGCGTAATATTTGATGCTGCGGAAACAATAAGGTAGGCTTTTTTCCTCAGACTCAGCTTTCAGTGATGATGAAGATGAATCATCTTCTTCATTTGAGGATTTCTCTTGAACATCTAGAGCATTCCTGCAACGCTTGACGTTCTTCCTTTGAAAGTTTTCAAAATTTCCTGTTCCCCCACATGAAACTGAGATGAACTGATGAAATCAGATGGTAATCTGAATTTTTCTCTCTTCTCGCACGTGTGGTTTTCTTTGGAGTTGGAAATACGGAAGCTGATGATGATGAGTTCTGACTTTCCAAATGAGTAGACGGGTTAGGAGTAGCACGGCGTGGGTTTACTTCCGATTCCATGGTAACAGAACTGGGTACAACGTTCAGGAATATAGACGAAGGAAGGAAGGAAGTTTTGTTGGAACTGAAGGGGAAAAATTTCTGTACGCTCAAATCCCTTCACAGCACTTCTCACAGTAGTTCCCACAGTAGTTCCACGTCCCAAGGAGACGTGGAAAATTGAAGCAAAAACGAATTTTGTAATGGAGGCTGACTGACTATTGTGTATAAAGAATTATTTATTGGTGGTAGTAGGCGTTTATTGGCTTGAAAACAGCTCCAACCAGCGGCTGCAGAGCGTGCGTAGTATGTGGTGGCAGACACACAAATTCAATGTGATTCGTCACGCAGTATTCCAGGCCGTCAAAAAGTAAATAATATCTGCCTTTCGAACGGTGCTTGTTGCAGTGTAGGAGCCAACACAAAAAAATCTTTTATCTAGCCCGAATGTGACATATACTTCAGTACGTGGAGGGTTTCCCAACATGTATTCTTCTTGAATTCATACATTTGTCCCCTCTCCAAAGTAGTCAGTGCAAAAACTTCTCTTTTTCCTTTTCCCCCATATCTTTTTCAATCCAGTTGTTCATGGTAAATCCGCTTTTTCCACATTATATATGCTTTGTGACTTAATTTCCAAATCAAATTAACTTAAAACAGATTCCAAAACATTTTAAAATTTTTAAACTGCTTCCTCATTTAATCCCATGGCTCGAGCTTTAGAAAGTGCCTCAAGTTTCCTTAAAGAAATATTTTCATGAAAGACGGGAACGAATACTTACTAGTGTCTCTTGCTAATTACTATAGCCAAAATCAGAAAATGATTGAATTACCGTTGTAAGTTATAATATTTAGGCTACACGAATACTTCAATAAAGAAGAATTAATAAATGTTATATTCCGTTGGTGTGGAGGCTTGCGTGACTCAGCGATACAGATAGTCGCACCGTAGGTGCAACCACAACGAAGGGGTATCTGTTGAGAGGCCAGACAAACGTGTGGTTCCTGAAGAGGGGCAGCAGCCTTTTCAGTAGTTGCAGCGGCAACAGTCTGGATGATTGATCTGCCCTTGTAACACTAACCACAACGGCCTTGCTGTGCTGGTACTGCGAACGGCTGAAATAAGGGGAAACTACAGCCGTAATTTTTCCCGAGGGCATGCAGCTTTACTGTATGGTTAAATGATGATGGCGTCCTCTTGGGTAAAATATTCCTGAGATAAAATAGTCACCCATTCGGATCTCCGGGTGGAGACTACTCAAGAGGACATCGTTATCAGGAGAAAGAAAACTGGCGTTCTACGGATCGGAGCGTGGAATGTCAGATCCCTTATTCGGGCAGGTAGGTTAGAAAATTTAAAAGGGGAAATGGATAGGTTAACGTTAGATACAGCGGGAATTAGTGAAGTTCGGTGGCAGGAGGAACAAGACTTTTGGTCAGGTGAATACAGAGCTACAAATAAAAAATCAAATAGGGGTAATGCCGGAGTAGGTTTAATAATGAATAAAAAAATAGGAGTGCGGGTAAGCTACTACAAACAGCATAGTGAACGCATTATTGTGGCCTAGATAGACACGAAGCCCACGCCTGTTACAGTAATACAAGTTTATATTCAAACTAGCTCTGCAGATGAAGTAATTGATGAAATGTATGATGAAATAAAAGAAATTATTCAGATAGGGAAGGAAGACGAAAATTTAATAGTGATGGGTGACTGCAATTCGATAGTACCAAAAGGGAGAGAAGGAAACATAGTAGGTGAATATGGATTGGGGGTAAGAAATGAAAGAGGAAGCTCCCTGGTAGAATTTTGCACAGAGCATAACTTAATCACAGTTAACACTTGGTCCAAGAAAAACGAAAGAAGGCTGTATGCTTGGAAGAAGCCTGGAGATACTAGAAGGGCGTCAGTAGTTCTAATGGAATGTTGTCTACTCCCGGGGCCTTGTTTCGACTCAGGTCTTTCAGTGCACTGTCAAACTCTTCACGCAGTATCGTATCTCCCATTTCATCTTCATCTACATCCTCTTCCATTTCCATAATTTTGTCCTCAAGTACATCGCCCTTGTATAGACCCTCTATATACTCCTTCCACCTTTCTGCTTTCCCTTCTTTTTTTAGAACTGGGTTTCCATCTGAGCTCTTGATATTCATACAAGTGGTTCTCTTTTCCCAGAAGGTCTCTTTAATTTTCCTGTAGGCAGTATCTATCTTACCCCTAGTGAGATAAGCCTCTACATCCTTACATTTATCCTCTAGCCATCCCTGCTTAGCCATTTTGCACTTCCTGCCGATCTCATTTTTGAGACGCCTGTATTCCTTTTTGCCTGCTTCATTTACTGCATTTTTATATTTTCTCCTTTCATCAAATAAGTCCAATATTTCTTCCGTTACCCAAGGAGTTCTACTAACCCTCGTCTTTTTACCTACTTGATCCTCTGCTGCCTTCAGTACTTCATCCCTCAGAGCTACCCAGTCTTCTTCTACTGTACTTCTTTCCCCCATTCCTGTCAGTTGTTCCCTTATGCTCACCTTAAAAATCTGTACAACCTCTGGTTCTTTCAGTTTATCCACGTCCCATCTCCTTAGATTCCCACCTTTTTGAAGTTTTTTCAGCTTTAATCTATAGTTCATAACCAATGGATTGTGGTCAGAGTCCACATCTGCCCCTGGAAATGTCTTACAATTTAAAACCTGGTTCCTAAATCTCTGTTTACTTTCTAGTATCTCCAGGATTCTTCCATGTATACAACCTTCTTCCATGATTCTTGACCCAAGTGTTAGCTATGATTAAGTTATTTTCTGTGCAAAACTCTACCAGGCGGCTCCCTCTTTCATTTCTTAGCCCCAATCCATATTCACCTACTATGTTTCCTTCTCTCCCTTTTCCTACTCTCGAATTCCAGTCACCCATGACTATTAAATTTTCGTCTCCCTTCACTACCTGATTAATTTCTTTTACCTCATCATACATTTCTTCAATTTCTTCATCATCTGCAGAGCTAGTTGGCATATAAACTTGTACTACTGTAGTAGGCATGGGCTTCGTTTCTATCTTGGCCACAATAATGCGTTCACTATGCTGTTTGTAGTATCTTACCCGCACTCGTATTTTTTTATTCATTATTAAACCTACTTCTGCATTACCCCTATTTGATTTTGTGTTTATAACCCAGTATTCACTTGACCAAAAGTCTTGTTCCTCCTGCTACCGAACTTCACTAATTCCCACTATATCTAACTTTAACCTATACATTTCCCTTTTTAAACTTTCTAATCTACCTGCCCGGTTAAGGGATCTGACGTTCCACGCTCCGATCCGTAGAACGCCAGTTTTCTTTTTCCCGATAACGACGTCCTCTTGAGTAGTCCCCGCCTGGAGAGTCGAATGGGGGACTATTTTACCTCCAGAATGTTTTACCCAAGAGGACGCCATCATCATTTATCCATACAGTAAAGCTGCATGCCCTCGGGAAAAATGCATTCAGCTGTTCGCAGTACCAGCACAGCAAGGCCGTTTTGGTTAATGTTGCAAGGCCAGGTCAGTCAATCATCCAGACTGTTGCCCCTGGAACTACTGAAAAGGCTGCTGCCCCTCTTCAGGAACCACACGTTTGTCTGGCCTCTCAACAGATATCCCTCCGTTGTGGTTGCACCTACGGTACGGCCATCTGTATCGCTGAGGCACGGAAGCCTCCCCACCAACGGCAAGGTCCATGGTTCATGGGGATGGTCTTAGAAGATAGATTAAGGAAAGACGTATCTAGCATTTGTTGACTTAGAGAAAGGTTTTGACAATGTTGACTGGAATACTCTCTTTCACATTCTGAAGGTAGCAGGGGTAAAATACAGGGAGCGAAAGCATGTTTACAATTTGTACAGACACCTGTTGGCAAGTATAAGAGTCGAGGGACATGAAAGGGAAGCAGTGGGTGGGAAGGGAGTGAGACAGGGTTGTAGCCTCTCCCAGTTGTTATTCAATCTGTATATTGAGCAAGCAGTAAAGGAAACAAAAGAAAAATTCGGAGTAGGTATTAAAATCCATGGAGAAGAAATGAAAACTTTGAGGTTCGCCGATGACATTGTAATTCTATCAGAGACAGCAAAGGACCTGGAAGAATAGTTGAATGGAATTGACAGTGTCTTGAAAGGAATATATAAGATGAACGTCAACAAAAGCAAAACGAGGATAATGGAATGTAGTCGAATTAAGTCGAGTGATGCGTAGGGAATTGGTTTAGGAAATGACACAGTTAAAGTAGCAAAGGAGTTTTGCTATTTGGGGAGCAAAATAAATGATAATGGCCGAAGTAGAGAGTATAAGAAATATAGACTGGCAATGGCAAGGAAAGCGTTTCTGAAGAAGAGAAATTTGTTAACATCGAGTATAGATTTAAGTGTCAGGAAGTCGTTTCTGAAAGTACTAGTATGGAGTGCAGCCATATATGGAAGTGAAACATTGACGATAAATAGTTTGGACAAGAATACAATAGAAGCTTTCGAAACGTGGTGCTACGGAATAATGCTTAAGATTAGATGGGTCGATCACATAACCAAAGAGGAGGTATAGAATAGAATTGGGGTTAAGAGGTATTTGTGGTACAACTTGACAAGAAGAAGGGACCGGTTGGTAGGACATGTTCTGAGGCATCAAGGGATCACCAATTTAGTATTGGAGGGCAGCGTGGACGGTAAAAATCATAGAGGGAGACCAAGAGATGAATACACTAAGCAGATCCAGAAGGATGTAGGTTCCAGTAAGTACTGGGAGATGAAGAAGCTTGCACAGTATAGAATAGCATGGACAGCTGCATCACACCAGTCCCAGGAGTGAAGACCACAACAACAACATATTCGGATTCAGAAAGCCACCGAAAACTGATTCACATAGCCCCACTGCGTTTTTACCTTTAAAATGTACTATTTGCTCAAATTTGCAACAAATGTTGCCAGTTGTTCTGATGACCGGCCTGATGGATACTATACAACTGAAAGCGGAAAATTTATAACATTCTTGTATTGCAACACTAGAGCTTATTTCAAACTGACTTAATGTTGCACGGAGGATTTTTGTAAGTAGTACTGTCTTACCTCTTCTATTTCCTTCCGAATGATTGCTATCTGGGTTAAATACATTTTGAAAAAACTTCTTGCAGCTTGGGCATGACTTGACTAGCATAGGTAATGGCGTCCGAGAATCTCACACGGGCTGAGAAGTAGAATATTTTCTTATTTCTATCCACACAGCCCCATGATTCAGAAAGCTTCACCTTACCCTGTGTATAAAAACAGAGATGGGAAAAGTAATACTGGAAATTCAAGAATGAGTTTCATTACAAAGGTATAAGGCAGTTGTGTAGCCTTTCGCTCCAACTGTTCAATCTATACACCGAGAAAACAATAACGAAAATAAAAGTAACGCTCAGCAGTAGGACTAAACTTCGATCTTAATTTCAAAGTGAAGAAGAGCTGCAGGTCCTGTTCAGTGGAATGAAAAGACTAAATGAGCACACACTATGAGTTCAGAGCAAGCAAAAAAATTGGCCAGGTGCGAGTTGGTCTCTCACTCTGAGGGTTCCGTACAAACTTAATTATGTGTATAGACAGTTCATCCATTCCGAGAATCGTGAATCTCGACGATATTTGCCTCTTATTGACATTGCTAATGGCAAGACTTCGGCCACGGGGATTCCATAACTTTCGAGAATGTTTTAAATCGGAAAACAAATGACAAAGGAAATGTTTTTATTGATGTAATTATAAATGAACAATTTTCTGATTTTTTTCTTTTACTTGTACAGTGAAAACGTGCCTCTTGCACAATTTAGTGCTTCTAGGACAATGTGAAGTACTCTACATGTTTGGTGAAGGAGTTTGTGAGAATATGACATGGCATATATGTACATCTGTATATGACAAAAAGGTATGCCAAAAAAGGTATGCCAAAAATGGTATGCCAAAAAAAGGTATGCCAAGAAAAGGTATGCCAAGAAAAGGTATGCCAAAAAAGGTACGCCAAAAAAGGTATGCCACAAAAAGGTATGCCACAAAAAGGCATGCCACAAAAAGGTATGCTCCAAAAAGGTATACCAAAAAAGGTATGCCAAAAAAGGTATGCCGAAAAAGGTATGCCGAAAGAGGTATGCCGAAAAAGGTCTGTCAAAAAAGGTCTGTCAAAAAAGGTCTGTCAGAAAAGGTCTGTTAAAAAAGGTCTGTCAAAAAAGGCTGTCAAAAAAGGCCTGTCAAAAAAGGTCCATCATAAAAGGTCCGTCATAAAAGGACTGTCCAAAAAGGTCTGTCAAAAAAGGTCTGTCAAAAAAGGTATGTCAAAAATGGTATGTCAAAAAAGGTATTATATGACATAAACTGCCGTATCTTTTGATTGTAGTGACTTAGAAGCCAACGTTGTAACACGGCAAAGGCGCCATACATCTTAATACAGGAAATAAAATCAAAATTGATACGTCCATCTGTTCCTGAGAGAAAGGGGTCTTAACAGACGGACAGGCAAATAGTCAGATAACAATAAGTGAGAAAGATTCGTATGTTATAGTCACAAATAAAAAATTTTCGTTTTTTTTCCTTTCGTTGTACTGTCAAACCTTGCTCAGTGCCAAATTTCATAATTCTAGGCCAACGAGAAATACGGTGTAGATTTTGTGAGGGACTTTGCGAGTATCAGAAAATGTGATATAAATGGCTGCATCTTTTGATTGCTCTGACTTAGAAGCTCTAATTTTCTGCACAGCAAGAGGACACCGATATAGCAGTATGTGACATAAAATTCAACGTGATACATCTATCTGTTCCTGAGAGAAAGGTGTCTTAACAGTCAGACAGTCAGTAGTACAAGAACGTCATACTTGGCTTCAGTTTTTACCGACTGAGGCAGGAACCCTAAAAAGTCTGTAGTAATAAGGAATAGAAGAAAGGAGATTAGCGATAACTTAATATCATTAGGGACCACGAAATAAACGAAGTGACGGAATTCATCTACCAAGGTACGAAAATAACATACGATGGACGAATAATATTAGCATAAGTAAAGAGGGGATTCCTTATGAAAAGAAATCTGACTAGTATCGAACATCGGCCTCAGTTTGGGGAAGTAATTCCTGAGAAAGTACATTTCGATCATGGCACTGTATCAACGAGAATAATGTAGAATGGGAAATTAGGAAAAGAAAATCCAAATTTTGGAGGAGTTATGCTGTAGAAGGACGTCGAAAATTTTGTGACTGACAAAATAATAGATGAGAAGGTTCTTCACACAACCGGCGAGGGGCAGAATATGTAGAAAACATTTACGAGAAGAAGGGATAGGGTGATAGGACGTGTTATGGATTCGAGGAATAACTTTCATTGTACAGGAAGGAACTGCCGACAATAAGATCTGTAGGGGCAGACAGAGATTGGAATGTTTACAACAAATAAGTTTTAACGTTGATAGCGACTCCTGCAATGTTGAAACATGCGCACACTCTCATTCGGGCTGATCGACGGATTACAACCAGACACCTCGCTGCTCAGCTGGACGTCTCTGTTGGCAGTGACACACTCGTCCACCAATTTCGGTTCTCAGCGGAGTGTGCCCGCTGGATTCCTTCCACCTAACAGCAGACCATAAAGAGCAACGAAAGAAGGTCTGTGTGGAACTGCTTGGGTATTGTAAGGCTGATCATGAAAATTTTTTTTCGAACATCGTCACAGGCGATGAAACATGAGTTCACCACTTCGAACCGGAAAAAAGACAACAATCCATGAGGTGATGCCGCACCATCCGAAGAAAAAGTTCAAAGACGCGCGCTCAACTGGTAAAGTCATCGTCTTCCGGGACTCTGGAGGAGCTATTCTGTTTGATGTCGTCCCTAATGGTGCAACAATCAACTCTGAAGTGTATGGTGGAGCGTGTTCGTCGCCACAGAAAGGCATACGAATTTTTCCTTCTCCACAACAGCCCAAGACTTCACACTGTTTGCACACCTGAAATGAGCTCACAGAACTTCACTGGACTGTTCTTCCGCATATACCCTGCAGCCCAGGTAGGTCCAATGATGGATGCAGTCAGCGGGAAGCAGTACGTGGATGATGCCGCGAGATGTTGGCTCCGTTGTCGAGTTGTATAGTAGTACCATGCGGGCACGCAGGACCTCCCAGTAAAATGCCGTAAGATCCTCGCGTTGAAAGGGCATTATGTTGAAAAACAGGATTTGGAGCCAAAGGAGTGGGGAATAGTATTTCGTATTGGAATCCTGAATAAACCCAACTGTTTAAAAAAAACATGTATTGTATTACCTATTGAATGAACTTCTCGTTCTTTCTTCTCTTTTTCAGGTCTCTTTGCAGAAGAAGTTCTCCTAAACCTCCTATCGAGTCGTACCGTAACTGTCTTTCGGGTTAAAGTCTGACGAATGATGTCAGAGTAAGTTTGGGACATTGATAGTGAAGTCATTTTCTTACAAGAAAGAAAATGATATCCGTGTCATCATCTTGAAAATAATTGAAAGAAAATCTAATCCCCTACTTCTCTGAATACCTGTGCAAGTTTTTCTTTGTAATCTCGCGTCTCCCACATATTTTAACTCGCGGTCGATGAGTGAAATCTATTTTTAATAAAGAAAATAATTTCAGTAATGAGTATGCTCTCATAATTGATTCTCGTGAAGAGAGACGTCTTAATCGATTAACGTATTTTTACTGAGACCGACAATGAACCTTTATTTACAGGTTATAAATGTCAATCTGATGCGGGAAGCAGGCGAAGTGTCTTTACAAATAAAGATAAACCTAAAGCGATATAGACGGCGTTATTAAAGAAAGTAATTTTGGCACACAAGATTACGAAATATAGCCCCATACCAAAGTATACCTACTACTGTGTTTTCTAGTAGGTTGTAAACATTTAGCCCATAGCTCATTAATTAGCTTTTCCCGCGCCATAGCTTTTTCGTCTGTAGTAAAGCCGTAGCGTTTGCTTTCAGTTTATAAAACATCATTCTGTCACTGACACGCGTCGTTAAAGTGATGTCTTGCACCATGGAGCATTTTGTCTTAGTTTACTTTAATTACATATGGGGGATACGATAATGCGTGAATAGTTTGACAGAGCACTGAAAGACTTGCGTCGAAACAAGGCCCCGGGAGTAGACAACATTCCATTAGAACTACTGACAGCCTTGGGAGAGCCAGTCCTGACAAAATTCTACCATCTGGTGAGCAAGATGTATGAGACAGGCGAAATACCCTCTGACTTCAAGAAGAATATAATAATTCCAATCCCAAAGAAAGCAGGCGTTGTCAGATGTTAAAATTACCGAACTATCAGTTTAATAAGTCACGGCTGCAAAATACTAACGCGAATTCTTTACAGACGAATGGAAAAACCGGTACAAGCCGACCTCGGGGAAGATCAGTTTGGATTCCGTAGAAATGTTGGAACACGTGAGGCAATACTGACCTTACGACTTATCTTTGAAGAAAGATTAAGTAACGGCAAACCTACGTTTCTAGCATTTGTAGACTTAGAAAAGCTTTTGACAATGTTGACTGGAATACTCTCTTCCAAATTCTAAAGGTGGCAGGGAGCGAAAGGCTATTTACTATTTGTACAGAAATCAGATGGCAGTTATAAGAGTTTAGGGGCATGAAAGGGAAGCAGTGGTTGGGAAGGGAGTGAGACAGGATGGTAACCTCTCCCCGATGTTATTCAATCTGTATATTGAGCAAGCAGTAAAGGAAACAAAAGAAAAATTCGGAGTAGGTATTAAAACCCATGGAGAAGAAATAAAAACGTTGAGGTTCGCCGATGGCATTGAAATTCTGTCAGAGACAGCAAATGACTTGCAAGAGCAGCTGAACGGAATGGACAGTGTCTTGTAAGGAGGATATAAGATGAACAACAAAATCAAAACGAGGATAATGGAATGCAGTCGAATTAAGTCCGGTGATGTTGAGGGAATTAGATGAGGTAGTGAGACACTTAAAGTAGTAAAGGAGTTTTGCTATTTGGGGAGCAAAATAACTGATGATGGTCGAAGTAGAGAAGATATAAAATGTAGACTGGGAATGGCAAGGAAAGCGTTTCTGAAGAAGAGAAATTTGTTAACATCGAGTATAGATTTAAGCGTCAGGAAGTCAATTCTGAAAGTATTTATATGAAGTGTAGCCATGTATGGAAGTGAAACATGGGCGGTAAATAGTTTGGACAAGAATAGAAGCTTTCGAAATGTGGTGCTACAGAAGAATGCTGAAGATTTGATGGATATATCACATAAGTAATGAGGAGGTATTGAATAGAATTGGGGCACAACTTGACTAGAAGAAGGGACCTGGTGGAATGACATGTTCTGAGGCATCAAGGGATCACAAATTTAGCATTGGAGGGCAGCGTGGAGGGTAAAAATGGTAGAGGAAGACCAAGAGATGAATACACTAAGCAGATTCAAAAGGATGTAGGTTGCAAGAAGTACTGGGAGATGAAGAAGCTTGCACAGGATAGAGTAGCATGGAAAGCTGCATCAAACCAGTCTCAGGACTGAAGACCACAACAACAAAAACAACAACAACATATGACTTTTTTCCTTGCCACACTTTCGTTGTACTCTTCTTCTCAGACAACCCTTCGGACAGGATATTCACTTGCCTGCTTACTATATTCTTCCACGAGTTTGATTACAATTTTAAGTGTACTCAACTGATTTTTACGCTTACTATTAGTTATTATCAGTTACCTTTCACTCTCATTTAGCTTACTTGACTTCCCTCTTTGAAGGTCAGATTCTATGCAGCGCTCCTACTGAAGTCGTCTTATAGTATCACCAACCATAACTTTGGGTGTATTTAGCCAACGGGCAATATCTCTGTGACTAAAACCGTTCGTATGACGAAAGATGACATATTGCCAGCATTCAAACGTTGTGTTACGTTCTTTATGTCCCATTGTGACCCTGTAGACGGAGCAGCAGGGCGGAACAAGAAAAAGGCCATATGAGCAACGCAAGGATCATGTTTACACATTAATTGATCGGACATATACGGATACTTGTTACTAGAACACTGATGTTGATGGTCCGTTCTTCGCTTTTATGACGATATGAACTCTGCTGGAAACACTTTCCAGGAAAAGCCTGAATGTGTCCGGAGGAATGGCAGGCCATTGTTCCTCAGGAACCAAAACCAGTGGAAATACTGATGTTCGAATCTGAGATCTGAGCGAAGGTGTTCCATTCGGCGCTGAAGCCACTACTTAAGAATTATTACTGTCTATAAACCATTACCACATCAAGCTACTTTACGCCACGGTGCATTGTCACGCTAATGCAATCGATATCTCTGAACTGTTCCTCTGCATTGCGTCTTCATACCATTGCGCATTACCTTTTTTCTTAATAGCGGGGACTACGCCCTAACCACAAAAACACCCCCATACCGAAACACCACCACCTTCGTAGTTCAATGATCTCAGCACTACAGGTGATGGCTCAAAACGGTCTCCAGGCTTTCGCCAAACCCAAAGTCTTCCATCGG
The DNA here is from genome assembly GCF_023898315.1 of Schistocerca nitens. Classification (NCBI taxonomy): domain Eukaryota; kingdom Metazoa; phylum Arthropoda; class Insecta; order Orthoptera; family Acrididae; genus Schistocerca; species Schistocerca nitens. The sequence continues at coordinate 324,396,053 of NC_064617.1, read as the reverse complement.
ACTGCCATAGAGCATCTCATAATTCATCACCCCAGATCGTTCGTTTCCAGTCACTGCCCAGTGGCGTAGCATTTTACATCACCTCAAGCGTCGCTTACTACTGACTGCAGAAATCTTTGGCTTATGAGGAGCTGCTGGACCATTATATTGCATTCCCCCTATCTCTCTACGCCCAGACGTAGTGCTAACTGGACTGCTGGTAGCACGTTGGAACTCACGGGTGATTCCATCCACTGACTGCATGCGCTTCTTTAGAACCATCCTCCGCAACGTCCGGCGGTCTCTGCCCGTCAGTATACGAGATCTGCCTATTTTATGGTTTGACTGCGGTTTTTAGCTGTGGTTCTTTCTTCGCGTTTCCCCTCGACAATCAAGTCAGCAACAGTTCACTTGGGTAGCTCTAGAAGTGTTAAAATCTCGTTAGTGGATTTGTTACTCGGTGACTGTGAAACGTCCCCTTAGAAAAATTATCCAACACTGTGCTTAAACTGGCACACAATATTTTTAGCGCAACGCAATCTGACTTTCAAAACCCCTACAAAAGAATGGCCCTGACTGACATTAACCTATACCTTTCACAAATCACTTACCTCACCAAAAATCTTCGTTACTCGAACTACTGCAATACAGCGAGCGCCACTACTGCCAACTAAATAAAAGATTCAAACTACGGAAGGCAATAACTACTGATAGGCATAGTTAGCAAATGAAAGATTTTAATAGAGAACAAACAATGTATTTACCTTAATAGTCATAATTGACATCCAGTCTTACAAATTTCAAAACTCCGCCATCTCTCTCCCCACATCCACCACTACTGGCGGCTCACCTCCAACAGCGCAACGCTACGCGCTGTTAACATCCAGCTGCCACTGCCAAACACTACAATGGCAGACAACAATGCAAACTAGCCACAGACTGCACACAGCACATCCAGTGATTTTCATACAGAGCGCTACGTAACGTTGCCAAAAAGAAAACATAAACAGCAAACTTACATAGCCCCCATGCTCCCCACAAAAAAATTTTACAAATTGTTTTGGGCACTGGCTAATACAGATTTGAAAAAAAATTTCATAATTACAATAACAAAGATATCAAATGCACACACTTCTTGATACAATGTTGGTAAAAAGCTAAAATTTTCTCACAGTCCATAAAGACAGTCCTGATCATTCATCACAGTAACATTGCAGTGTTTTTCTCAAAGTCTCAGCAGTAAAAGAAAATGCACACGGAAGTAGTGGATTTCCATACAATCTTGAAGAAGTAGTGTTGTCCTTCCAACGGATAGACAGTGCTGACTCTTGATATGCAGACAGGTATTGGTCCACAACAGAGCAAACCCACAGCAGAGTCAGTCGAAATTTTGAAGAGTATTGGTAGGTAGGTCATCACAGAGCAGACCCACTGTAGTCCTGGTAGAGATTACGGTATTGGTGGGCCAACAGAGGCGCAGACCCACTGCAGTCCTTGTAGAAATAATGGTACTGGTGAGTCAGCAAAGACGCAGACCCACTGTAGTCCTTGTAGAAATAATGGTATTGGTGGGTCATCAAAGGTGCAGACCCACTGTAGTCCTTGTAGAGACGGACAGCAGCCATCTGTTGCAAATGTGCAGGTGCACAATCACCATCGAAGAGTCTTGCGGACGATATAGCAAGTCCATAAACCACCACTTGTGCACTCACAAAGTTTTTTAATTGTCCTTAGAACCAGCAATGCTGTTATCCAGTCCCTTGCTGAATTATTAACACACGTGCAAACACTAACATTCCCTACTTCTCACATATTGTCCATATACTATGACCAACAGAAACGTGTGCAGTGAAATGGAACTTACAAGTTACTTAATTTGATGACCTGGTGTCAGTTACAATTTTATAACATTAGAATACAATTACAAAGGTACAAACTACATCATTAAAGAACATAACAATACAGAGAACATTTGTAGTACAGGCCTTACAAAAGAATCGAAATAACATATACGTCAGTGTTACAGGAATTATGACATGAGTACATACATAAAAGATCAGAATAACTTTCGAAACATCAACTTCACACATGAGCATTAAAACAAAACAGAATAAATAATGTCTAAACATCTTTACAAAGAAAATAACATAGTATTTGAAAAATTCTACAACATATCTCCTATCAGATAAACACATAAAGACAGCAAAAACACAAATACACAAGAGCGCACCAACACATACCAGAATAACACAGGAGGAAAGGACAGGGTTTGTTTTCAGTGTAACATTTGGTACTGCAGTCCAACCCAAAACTTCATTCCATAGATCTTTCGGTTTATTTCAACATTTGTTTCTACCAAAAAAATCCTATCCCAGCATGCTTTCTGTATTTATATGTTCACATATTTCTTACCTCATTATTTATTTCCAAGAAAATCCTACCTAAACATGTTGTCCCTAAACCCTACTTTTTGGTTCATATTCTCTTTCAAAATACTTTTTTTTGGCCAAACCATTTTCTTACAGCTTCTCAATGCATTTGTTCCAATTCATCACAACTCGTTCTCTCATATAGCCTACCCCATCTTAAGCTAACTTAAATCTACTGAGCTCAGATGCTAAACAAAGGGACGAGGCAATGCAGCAGTACAAAACAATTAACACAAACAGCAATGAGAAAATATTCAAATTGGCCAAGCAAGCAGCAATATTACAACTAATATTACGCAATGAGCAGCAAACAAGAAAAATAAATCAGTAGTAAAACTGGCTTAACAGAGTAATGTAAAGTGAAATTTAGTAGTACTATGCCTGGCGAACAGCAGAAGCAAATGCAATAAATTATATCTAAACATGACAGAGCTCAAGCAGAAAAATATTACAGTAAAGACAACAATGCAGATAAGGGAAATGTCTATTCACATCTTAATATCTATGTCATTAAAGTGGTGCACCACAACTTATTCTACAAAATAAATTACCAAGTACTTGAAAAGAAAATTATGAATGCAGTTCCTGTGAAGGTAAATGTATTTTTGTGCTCCCTCATTTTTTTGAAAAAATTATTATTTACTCGATCTGTAGACAGAAAATATTTATATTAGTACATACATAAAATTTTATTTAAACCAATGCTGCAGTGCAGCTAGAAACTAGATATTAAACAAAATGAGTAAATAAATACATAAAGCAAGCCATATGGCATTTCTCTCAATTAGCAAGACAATAGCCGTGAAATGTTTCTCATCGTTTTATTAGGCATTTTAGTAAATATCATAAATTAAGAGCTCCACAGTATAATCATATGTTTTCAAGTTCGACCGTGTCGTTTTTTGCGATGCTTTCTACAAAGGAATGTCAATAGCGAGGATAATGGCCTCTTTTTTTTTCACCTGTGCCTCTGAAGGGCACTCACTAATGACTACTTTCCAGGTGACTGTCGCCCATCTGGGTGCCCACGACGCATTACGTGCAGGTGGTCACTTAACTTTCTTACGGAAATATTCACGACAGCAGTTTCTGCTACAGTGACAGTCTCATATAAAAATATTTCACAGGTCAAGAATTTGCATTACAAGTGTGTAGAAACAAAATCCTATTGATATAACAGAGTCCAAAAAATTTTTGTCAGCATTGTAATACATTCACGCATTTACATACATTTCATAACTCTTAAAGTACGATTCTTGGTTTCCAACAACCGGTTTCACAAACCAGAGTCCCTAACCACTACTCATTATTCCTTACCTTATTCGTCGACACTTCTTCAATATTTCATCATAACAGATATGTAGCATACTCAAATAACTCATATAGCATCAGCTTATTGATTATAAACATACCGCAACAGCATAATACACATAGTCATCGTAATAATAACATCATAACATCTCAGTCAACTCTCAAAATCGTCGTAGCTTCCTCCAATAATTTCAAAACCTAAGAAAAATTCTCTGATCATGTCAAAAGTGTCATCTACCTCAAACGTACTTTAAAAATCGTGATCCCATACCAAATATATCATTCAAAGCTCTCATAATATCACAATGGGTCTGAAAAAATATGAACAGTTCACAAAGTACAGACAAAATACAATTTCGTACGTGTGAAGTTACCCAACTGTGTAATTGCGTAAGGCCGGCCGAAGTGGCCGTGCGGTTAAAGGCGCTGCAGTCTGGAACCGCAAGACCGCTACGGTCGCAGGTTCGAATCCTGCCTCAGGCATGGATGTTTGTGATGTCCTTAGGTTAGTTAGGTTTAACTAGTTCTAAGTTCTAGGGGAATAATGACCTCAGAAGTTGAGTCCCATAGTGCTCAGAGCCATTTGAACCATTTTTTTGTAATTGCGTAAACATGTGTCACTGATGTAGTAAAAAAAAGTTTATCTCTCAGTTAAATGATCAGACAGCTGTGTAATTTGTGTGTTAGAGAAATATGGTACCGATGTGTAAAGTTGTATAAGCAAATACCATATTAGATAGGGCTCCTTGTGCTTGCCAAACACATGGTACACAAAGTAAGCGTGTACCCCCCTGAGGATTAATGTAATTATACCCTCAGGTGTTACAGATTACAGCAATGGAATGAAACGTATCATGGAAAACCTTTGTATGATTGTAATTCAAAAATCTTTAAAAATAAATGATTTAAGTACAAAATTAATCACTGAAATACGTGTACTGTAGCGCTAAACTGTGTGTATTGTTGTAAGATAACCTCTGTGGAAGTGTCGTAGTTATCGTCCTCCGAAAGCTAAGTTCTGCAGAAGTCAATGTACTTACCTCATGATAAACAAAAGTGAAATGCTTTGCGTATAGATATCTTACTTATTACGCTTATTGCCGTGATGAAGAAAATACTGTGCTGTAACGTATTGTTGTGCTACGGAAAAGGCTGTCTCATTGTAGCTATACCACGAAAGTTACTACTAAAACATGTTTTCCTTTCCAGAAGAATTCAGAAAAACTGTGCAGTTATAAAACAGAAACACCGCAAAAGCAACATTGTAAATTGTGTCACACATTAGTAGCGTCGTGATATAATTGTGTAGCTGTCAAAGAAACCAAATGCTAAGTCATCTTTAATCCCACAGAAAGTACTTCAAATAGAGAATGTCTTTTCAAGTAAACCAAAATGTTGCATGAAAATGTCATTAGCAGTGCAGGTATATGTTCCAAGTAAGCCGTATAGTCGTTACGTGATCGTGCAACTAACAAGCAAGAATGTACAAATAACAACATTGTGTCGCCTGTTCACTATAACAATGCATTCGTAATTCCTGTTTAAATAAGTTCTCTTGGTTCTTGACTGGATATTTAACTTCAAACATTGCAGATTATCTTTCAATAAACGGTTTTACATGTGAAATGTGGTGCAATCCTTTACTCTTTCTAGTGCGCAGAGTTTCAACTTCGAAGTAATTACCATGTTGTATACGTCGGTAAGGAAAGCTAAAATTTTCGCAGGGTTAGCGTCTATGTTATTTTTCGCTGAGCCAGCCGGCGCACGTGGCTGCCTGTAGTGCGAGTCATTGTCTGTCTCTTTGTTGGCGCACGTCGTTATTGGGATTAGGAGACCTAACTTCTACAAACTCTCCTTGCAAAGAAGGCCCTGCCCTGTTTGAATCTCGCTAGTTCTGATGAACTTCACGTCTGTCGTTATGATTATATCGCCTGTCGTCATGTCGATAATTTCCGTAATTTCTTTCTTGTCAGTTGAGTGGTGGAGAATTTCTCCCTGAATTATCACTGCACGGTGGACCGTTGCGTCTGGAGTTATTCTGTCTCCCGTGATAATAATTGTTTTGGTTCCCATATTGTCTGTTTCTATGGTTGTCTCTGTCACATTCATTACTATGGAAATGCGATCTTTCTCTGTAATTATTACTACTCTGCCAACGGTTGTAATACGGGTGGTGTCTGTTTTGGTCACGATTTGTGTTGTGAGAATAGCCTTGTCGTGTCCAGTTATTATTTCTTTCATCGCGGAATTGTGACGGATGTCACCTGTAATTGCTGTGCTCCTCTTTTCGCGTTCCGCGATTGTCAATGTCAATTTCTAATTATTGTAAGAGTCCCTGAAAAGCTTCAACGTCGTCTTTGCAGCGTCCTGTCAAAATAATATGTCGTAAATGTTCAGGTAATTTGATTAAGCAAATGCGGATGAGTTCTGAGCGGCTGTATAGGTTTGACAGGTACTAATTCTTGTGCAACATGTCTTCAAAATATTTCACAAGACTGGAAAATTCAGATTGTTCGAAATGTTTCATCATTATGATGCTATGTTTTACTCGGTCTTGTGTAGCTTGAGACCAATATGCTGAGAGGAAGGCATGGTAAAATTCTCCTTCACTGTGGCAATCGTGAATGACCGATCGCATTCTTACAGCTGGTTCATTCTCTAAATAGCCACATATAAATTCTAATCTGTGCTCTAATGACCAGTTGGGAGGAAAACAATGAGAGAATTGATGAAGCCATGCTTGTGGATGAATGTCGTTGCCAGAATTCTTGAATGTTTTGAATTTATGTGTAGTAATGAACAGCTTATAGTCAAAATCATCATGTCGGCGAGTCGCATGTTGGTCATTATTACGTCGTTTCGGCGGTTCCATCTCAAAATTCGGTGTACATTGCCAATTTCTTTCATAATTTCCGAAGTGCCCTGTGTTATTATTTTGGGGTTTTTCTGTATTTATATTTTCCTCTTCCCGTATTGCAGCGCGAGTGTCCTCTGAAATACGTAATTCTTGTATTACCTGTGTCAACTGATCTTGTACTTCTCGGATTTCTCTTCGGTGTTGCGTGTTAATTTGATTCTGATTTTCTTTGAATTTCCTAATTTGTTCGTACTCTTTTGTGTCAGTGAAGGCTACAGGTCTTGTGTCATTCAGATCATCATCCACCTTTGTAGATAAATTAGTGAACTGATCCGAAAGTTCGGCTACTTTCTACGATAGTGAACTTATTTCCTCAGTGTGTTTTTCTGAACCAAGTTTCAGAGTGTCCATTTGTGTTGAAATCGTGTCTAATGTGTCCTTTAAGTTTTCCTGAGTTTTTGCAAGTTGAGTAGCCGAATGGGTAGATGCAACTGAGCCAATTTTAGCTTTGAAGGTGTCGTGATTTTCATGAACAATAGTTTGCAGTTCCTTTATAGCTGCTTCGTGGTTCTGTAATGCATTTTCATGACTCGAAAAAATAGGTTGGAAATGCTCACAAATTTGTGTTTTTACGTCATTACAGACTTCTTGACATTTCGATTCGATTTTATGTAACTCAGTAGTTAAATCTTCACGTGTTTGTTGAAGTGCTTCTTCAATTTGTTTCTGATGTTGTTCCATTTGTTGCTGTGTTTGTCTCTGATTTTGTTTCATTTGTTGCATTAATTGCAATAATAATGTATTAGTGTCTGGGATCTGTTCCTCTATGCTTTTCGGCCGTGCATTTGCACCGGCAACATTCACATTTTGACGAGCAGAAAATGTGTCTTGACTTATTTGAGAAAACGGTGAGGACCCAAAACCTGAATCTACAGTATTTGTAAGATTGTGTCCTGTCATTTCGGATTCCTGAGGCGAACTGTTGCCGACCGATGGATCGATAATGCTTCCCTGTTCACTAATTGTTTCACTGTCTACACCATTATTTGCCGCCCGCTCCATTTCCATATGCACAATTACCAAATTACTAGTTTGAACATCAGTTAATTCATTACACGGTGGCGCTAACACACTGCTTTCGTCTTCACTGTCATTTCTCAGTTTACTTTGGAGCCTAGTATTACGTTTTTCACACGCCATTATTGTCACAATATTTCACACGACAACACAGAAAAGCACAATTAGAAGAGCAAAATAAGAAAACACATTAACATAGCACTGAAAATAAAATCTAGTCAATTGCAAGCGCAGCTGCGAAATACTTGGTGCAAATCTACATGCATGCCACAAGTGTTTTACTGTACAAAAATGAAAAACTAAAATTACAAAGGAAATTCTCTCTATAATTACGCTCTAGCAATAAACAATAGCTACACTAATTACACAAGCTACAAGAAAAAATCAGATTCCAGTGAGGTATCCTCGGCTAAGGGTCGACATTTGAAACGTCCCCTTTTGAAAAATTATATACGTGACTGGGCTTAAACTGACACACAATATTTTTAGCGCAACGCAGTCTGGCTTTCAAAAACCCCTACAAAAGAATGGCCCTGACTAACATTAACCTATACCTTTCACAAATCACTTACCTCACCAAAAATCTTCGTTACTCGAACTACTGCAATACAGCGAGCGCCACTACTGCCAGCTAAATAAAAGATTCAAACTACGGAAGGCAATAACTACTGATAGGCATAGTTAGCAAATGAAATATTTTAATAGAGAACAAACAATGTATTTACCTTAATAGTCAATTGACATCCAGTCTTACAAATTTCAAAACTCCGCCATCTCTTCCCCACATCCACCACCACTGGCGGCTCACCTCCAACTGCGCAACGCTACGCGCTGTTAACATCCAGCTGCCGCTGCCCAACACTACAATGGCAGACAACAATGCAAACTAGCTACAGACTGCACACAGCACAGCCAGTGATTTTCATACAGAGCGCTACGTAACGTTGCCAATAAGAAAACATAAACAGCCTACTTACAACTGTTATAGCGTAAAGTCAAGAGCCGGTACGCCAGTCGAGAACCATAGAGCAGACAGGGCTATGAGAAGACGTCAACCAATTGTACCCTGACCGACCCCTCTCCAGGATGACAACGCGACAGCAGCGGCCCATATGTGAAGAGGACATAAGCACCGCGCCCGACTGGTCGCGGCCCAGCTGAAGAGTAGCTTCAAGTCTAGCGACTTGGATAGAAGCTTCAACGCTCGTTACTTCACTTGCACTTGTTTATACTGAAGACGAATGTTTATTTCGTGTGTCACCCTTTGCTTGCGACACTTCTGTGTATGAATTGTTTGTCTAGAGTAACGATAAGGCAGACTTCCTTGATCCCATATTTCACGTTTAGGCTAGATTTAACAGTGACATCAAATGACTAGCCCACATTCGAAATCACTGAACTCTGACAGACCCATTCTGCATTTACTGCTTCTCTACGGACAACTGAGTACTCCCCACCCCCTTCTATATTGTTGGTTAAACTCTCGTGGCACCTCGTTGTCAATTCAGCATTACGTTTGGTTATCCGGATACTTTTGGCTTGATGGCGTAATAGGGAACTTCTGTCATGATCTCACGCAACTGAATATTAATGATTCATTTCTTTACGACCGTTCTGTTTCAAATTAACCGCTTTCGAAATGGATTTATTAACATTTTGAAGTTATTTAGTGAAGCTTTGTTATACGTGTATAACGTCTATCTCTCCGCTCATTCGGATCATTTTTGTGTAGATGTTTGAAATGCGATCACTCAATTGGCATGGAAAATAATTGAAAACTACGCCTGGCTGAATATTGGTGGCATCCTCTGTGTTGAGATATTCCGGTAAGACCGCGGGGAATGTGCTGGACGACAATGACCATCCACATGTTGCGTGGGGAGCGCGCTGAAAGACTGAAAGACTCACGCTACTCGCGAACTCTGGTCCCCAGGAGCAAGCCGGGGCTTTTAGAACTCTGGAATGGTTGCTGAGAATGCTACCTTTGATATGTTCGCTGAATATACGTTTTACACCACTATTAAAGTGTTCCCAGTAAATGAGTAGGTAATATCAATAGTAACCTGTTTCCTGTAAATGAGTAGGCAATTAAATAACTTGGGCCAGCAGAAGCTAAACTGCATATATTTCACGACGACTCAGATTAAATTTAGTGATTGGATATCACTTGTGTCATAGTCTGTACACGAGATTTACACACTGCTAAACATCCCTAGGTCCACTGTTTCCGATGTGATAGTGAAGTGGAAAACTTCCAGCACCTGATTGAATGTATGCCTGCGAAGTGGAATCTGTCAATAAGGCTAAGGGTGGCCAACACCATATTGAATTCCAGCATTACCGATGGAAGGCCCCACGACCATTTAAGTCATTTTCAGCCAGGTGTCCGGATACTTTTGATCACATAATGTAGGTCTACGACTTTGATTCCGCCTGTTTTGCAGTAGATGGCAGCAGCGTCAAGTGGTGGTGCAGGTGGTAGGTCGTAAGTGTCATACAGTTAGTTTAGGCATTTGTTAACATAACGCCCTCATAATATTAGTCGATTGGTGATTACATCATAAAATTATTGTCGACGAAATATGTCAGCTTTCACGTCCAGTTCGCGTTATTTGTAGAAAGTCTTTCTACTTTAAATGAAGAAATCTGCAACTGACGGTCATGAATTGTCCTATGCTGAGACACCTGCTAGTGAAAGAACGTGCAGAGAATGGTTTCAGCGCTTCAAGAACTATGATTTTGGCGTCGAAGACCCTCAGTGGAGGGGAGGTGGTTTTCGAAGCTACTGAAACCGAAGGAAACAGACACGGGAGATCATTATTGAAAGAATTTGATGCGTCTGAGCCAAGCACTGAAATACAAATGCCCACAATATATTGTTAGGTATAAAATGGTGTTTTTGGAGCGTGACGGTGCTTATCCGCAAATCGCAAAACCAGTCAAAATATGGTTAGAAATATTGAAATGGGAAGTCATACACCACCCGTCATATTCTCCAGACCTTGCTCCCTCTACCAACTTTTTGGACCAATGGCACACGGTCTGGCTGACCAACCTCCGGTCATAATAACAAGTGCTAAATTGGATCGATTGAGAGATCACTCGAAAAGACACCCAGTTCTTCCACCGAGGGAATCGTATGCCATCCGAAATATGGGAGAAAGTAGTGGCCAACGATGGCCAGTATTTAGAATCGTAAGTTTTTTGGAAGTTTTTCACAATAAAGCCCCGGACTTCACAAAAAAACTGAGGAAGCGAAGTTCTAGACTTAACACCATGTGTTTTTTTCTGTAGTTTAGTCTTGCTGGTGATACCGAAGGTAAGTAACAATACACGCATATGAAAATATGATCAAACTGCTAGGTGTCAAACAGTGTTGCACACGAACTGTGTGTGTCCCCGTACTCCAGATTTAGGCTGATGTGCCTTACGTTAAAAAGTATGTTCAAAAACTTAAAAAAACAGATTCAATAAATTATTTTACGTAAACTAGCAGGTTTCTTACAACCTTGCGATGTACCGGTTCTGCTCACAGCTTGTTGTTCCATTTAGTCGTACACATCCATACAGCAGAGGCCCACTAAAATCGAAATGTGTAGTTTAATGTGTAAGCTGCCGTTTTCGGTTCCCATGGTTAACATTCCTGTCTGAATCAGAGAAAAGAATTTTGTGGAGTGTTTGTAGCACATCTGCTACGAAATCCATGAATGGTTATCCTGGCGCTGAAATGAGCAACATAAGGGAACAATACTCTGAGAAAATAACAGTAGGCTACGTAAAACTCTAGAGGATATTAGGACGCGTAATTATGTAGGGAAGAAAAGATTAACAGGTGAAAACAGAACAGCATCAAACAAGTCTCACGATTTAAAAAAATGCTATGTGAGCTAGAAAGAAGCCATTAATGAGCTCTAAACACGACTTACGTCTCTTCATCGATGTAGATACGCCGTAAGCCACCGTACAGTGCATGGCGGAGGCTACCTGCTGGTCACACCCTTTCCTTTTACATCCGCAGAAGCTGCGATGGACCAACCCGACTGCCTATATACATCCGTACCAGCTATGGTTTGTCTTATCTCCGCAATTCCTTATGCCGTCCGTCACAAATTCCAGTTCATTAAACTTCCTGAATAGTTTTTCGCGAAAGTATTTCTTCCTCCCTCCAGGAATTGCCACTTGAGTTGACGTAGCATACCCCTAATACTCGCCTCATGATCGAACCTTCCATGACAAATCTAACATAAAGGATATTGCCACGCTTCTGCTTCTACCAGCGATTCGAAAGTAAAATAAAATAAAATAATGTTTTTAATAGCGACGATGTCACGCCGGCAGCGGAACGCTACACAGAGGTAGCACTTAACGCATTACGTTTCACCTGTGTCGGAGACGTTTTCGTGAATCGTCGCATTCTGTCCCTGAAAATATTGTTCGTCGAAAACACTTGTAAATGATCGCCAATTAATTTTGATGTCCAGCTTATTTCAAATTACGTTAATTGACACACTTAGGAATTAATGTACAATTAACAGTTATCATCTGACGTATGCACAGAGTGGTGATTCACAAGACTAGTCGGACTTCACTGATACATTAAAATTAAATTTTTCCAAGTCCCATCGAAGAGACTGAAGCACCGACTAATTATACTAACTCCCAGCAACTTTTAATGAAGCCCAGCATTACTCTCACAGCTGTCCCTTCGAAAGTTGGAGTACCGCGAGTTGCTTATCTCTCACCAAATACGGAGTTCTCTGAAAGCTCAAGTGCTGAATTTAGCACGTCTCACAACACATACCCCAGCATCGCATCTAAACTGCCACCGAAACTGACAGAGGTGCCTTGCACAAACACATTTCATACAGTTCTTTGTCCCACATTCGCGAATCTAAATTTATAACCTTTATTCGCACCTCCGGTCTCCGACAGTCACTGTCCTTATTCACCAAACTAGAAAAGTTAATATTATTTGAAAAACAAATGATAGCTGCAAAATAAACTGTATAATGACATACGCTCGAGTTTTGAACAAAATGAAGCCCAATAAGATATTTCTAACTTAAATATTCCATGAGCTACCACAGTTTGTAGCACTTGCATATAGTACGAATCTTTAAAAAGTTAAAACAAATCTTAATTTTATGCTAACACAACAAGCAGGGCGTCCTCCCCATGAAAAAAAACACTTTCTTTCAAATTATGGGCTAAGGATTTACGTTGTTCTTCTGAGTATTGTGTAATTCACGATATTAATGATACACAATAGGCGTTTTGATATTAATTTACACAAAAGCTTACACTTTTATATTTATTCTCGTAGCTAGGTCCGAATACTAGTGTAAGCTGCTGTGTGTGCAGCGGCGCGGTTCTTTACGTCCCTTTGCGACGAACCTGCACCTACCTGTGAACATTGTCTCAGCGGATCATCAGTAGGGAAGCCGAGTGAAACGTATTGTACTTCGACGTGAACCAGGCTGCCATTTAAGTCACTAATCTACGTTTCGGGAGAAAGTTTTCACACAAATGAAAGGTTGGAAATTTTGTCCACAATGTTTTCGGAACCTTAGGTGAACAAGTATCACTGCCAAGCCCGTGCTAGTCTTAACCCAGTCACTCACAATCCGTTTCACTCACGTGAGCAAGTTTATGGTGTTAAATTTCCCGAAAACGTAATAGCTACAAAAATACTGATTGTTTTTGATTGAGAATGCTCGCCAAATATTAAGTCGGTCGGTACCAAATGCAGTCACAGTTTTTAGCCACCGACCTGCTCAAAACGCCACGTGCAATATATGTCTTTTCTCATCATAAAATTCACTTAAAATTCCGAAATTTCTACACGTCCATCGGAATAATTATGCCGTCACTTTACCACACTTTTGATGTATGAAACACTGCTAGATCGGGCAATTTATCGTTTCCATCGGAACTACTATTACACACGTCCGAACTGTTTTATGGCTAGGCTCCCCTCTTCTCTAGACTATTCTATGTCTTCTCTACCAGCAGAGAATCGCGCGCGTAGAATATTGTTTCACCATTGGTCAGTTTACTCAACAGCCAATAGCAAAACAACAATCTCCCGCGTCAATCCGCGCTTTTCATCAATAACCAATAGCAAAATAGTAAACCTAACGACTGTACTTTTTACCGACGTAATTATCTAATATGCTGAAGTTCTGCTTATGCTCGAAGTTGTTTACTATTGTTATTTATATCTGAATTAACTTTCCTTTTACCATAAACTTACTTTACAAATCTATTCTAGAAATATCCCCTTTGTCCACATCCATACTTCTTCGAAATGTCCCCACACTAAATCCTACTACATGACTCGTTAAACAATTATTTTCATATTAACCTTAAACCACACTCACGCATCATTCATACTGTTAAAATACATTTATAACATTTTACATACACAAAAAAATAATAACATTTTATGAAAATACTAGAACAGTTTATGAAAAACATTCTATTACTTTAGCGCACTCTAGTGGGCACAATCGAATCTAAATCAGTCCCATATTCAATATTGTCCTCTATCGGCTGATACATGAACCACGTGTGCGTCCAGTCTCGCGTCACCATCTGTCACTATCCAGCTCTGAGACACATCTCCCACTTAACCGCCTCCAAGGCAGGATCGTTATACGGCGCTACGCCTCATGTGTCGTATTCTGTTAATAATGAAGCGCCTGAAAGGTGATCGATCAAAGAAGGTTCTTATTGAAAAACTCCCCAGTTAAACAATATGGGAATGATGTCAGTGAATATATTTGTACTCCTAGATAACTCTCACTGACGACTCCTCGCTGAGTGTCATATCAATTTGATTAACAGAGTTAATTCATTTGAAAGTATGGAAGCTAGTAATGGTCTCGAGCCACTGAAAAAACACGCGAATAATGTTAGCGATAGCTATATGTTGTCACTTTGCTTAGTGTGGCACCAGCTTTATTAAGAGAGTTAATTAATTTTTAATCTTGATAGTGAAGTTTGTGGTTTCTTCAGGTCTTCAGGTATAGTACTGGAATCGTAGTTCGTGCTAGAGAGCTCCTATAATCAGTATTGCATCTCAACAACATTACTTTTATTTGCCGCTTTTAGGTATTGAATAACCTTATTTTTGTGTGACATCATGTCTAGTGTTAATAAACATACAATGCAACTATACCATTTTTACAGTCTGTCCGAGGGCAGCACTGTTTTAAAGTTTGGCTAGCTCGCATTGTTCTCAACGACCGGGCTTTCCCATCCCCTAGACAATGTGAGGCCATGTCCAGCGGCGACCCCTCCCCAAGCACGTGTACCAGTCTGTCTGCCGTCGCCATCCGGCACGCACCAACTCTCTCGTCTTAAATAAACAAATCACCACGTAGCCGCCAGCTGTTATTCTGCTATCATGATTCCCGTACACATCTATGAGTCGTCTGACAAGGATCTCATCTTGCTACATTACAATGTCGACACGGGAAGTATACATAGACAAGAGGCTGCTCTAGCAGATTATGTCACTGGGCCTATGAGATCAATGTGAGACGGAATTACTTTACGATGCATCAAGCATAACATACGCCACATATAAATATACGGGAGGGTTCTTAACATGAGCAACGTTTTACGATCGAATAAATTGTAACAGAAAAGTTCTTACTACTGAGTAAACGCTGATGAGATATTTAATTACTGTGAGTGATTCCAGTACATAATTATCTACAACAATCGCACAAATAAAAGAAACAAATTTTTGTCTGAGCCACCTACAGGATCTCCACGAAACTTGTTCATGGCTTGTTAACATTCTCACGACACTTCTAGCTACTTGATGAAAATTTAACACATTCAAATATAAGTTATATACCTCTAACAGTAAATGGGATTTTTAACTAGCAGTTTTATTACGCAATTACTTCGAAATATAATCTGACAACATTCTACAAATAATATGTAGCAGAATAGACTATCTCATATATACAGAAAAGAAAGGGCGATATAAGAAATGTGAGAATTTTTAATTAGTGTAAACTTTTCGGTCCCTTAAAAGATAAAATCGTTCAAGTGGAATCACTACTGACAAAACACAGCTTAACTGTTCACATAAGCCGGCCGGGGTGGCCAAGCGGTTCTAGGCGCTTCAGTCTGGAAGCGCGCGACCGCTACGGTCGCAGGTTAGAATCCTGCCTCGGGCATGGATGTGTGTGATGTCCTTAGGTTAGTTAGGTTTAAGTAGTTCTAAGTTCTAGGCGACTGATGACCTCAGATGTTAAGTCCCATAGTGCTCAGAGCCATTTGAACCATTTGTTCACATAATGTAATAAATTACGCTTATGGGTATATGGAATGACAATTTATTTGGCGGCGAAAGTTTTGAATGTGAAAGGTTTGAGATATGGAAATGTCAGAATTAACTATTGAATATTAATCACTGATCAAAAGTTTATATTTGATCGTAATGTGACGCACCGAAGGAAATTGCATTTTGGGTCGAAACACATCTCATTGTTATTTATTTTCCTTTAGTTGGTTTGGCCTACTAAGGACCACGTGAAATAACGTATGCATTCTATCTTTTTTCGTTTCTTCCTTTCTAACATTTTTTCATTCTTTCTCTCTGATGTTCTCTTCTATCAAATGGTTCAAATAGCTCTGAGCGCTATGGCACTTAACACCTGAGTTTACCTGTCCCCTAGACTTAGAACTACTTAAACCTAACTAACATAAGGACAGCACACACATTCATGGCCGAGGCAGGATTCGAACCTGCGACCGTAGCAGCAGCACGGTTTCTCTACATTCTTCTGTCCGTATTGCAGTTTCACCTGCCTTTATCTTTGATTTCTGCTGGAGGACCTTGAAACCCTTTATTTTTCTCTGAACATTTCTCATTCTCCTACTTCTTCCTGAAATATTTCCATTTCTCTCATGTATGCTTAAACTTCTTTTATCCATGTCACTGATGTTAAAAATTCTTCATATTATTCTGTTTTCAACTAGCCTTTAAGGAGTCAATAGGATACACTTTTTCTCTTCCTCTCTGATAATCGCTCTATTTTTTTCATGAGCTTCTTTATCACATCTTAATTTCCAGTTCCCATTCTCATATTTTGATCCAAAAATTTTTCTGATTATTTTCCTTTCTTTCTTTTCTATTTCACCTGATTGTTTGTCTGTATTTAACGAAAGGCATTCTGATGCGTAAGGGTATTCTGGTTTAATGAGAGTATTGTGGTGCTGAAGTTTTGCATTTACGTGAATAGATTTCTTGTTACACAAGTTTTTTGTTAGTTGAAGGTCACCTCCATTTCCCATTCCCTTACTATGTTAGCTTCTTTGCTTAAAATATTTGGTTGTATTAGTGCAACTAGATATTTAAAATTTTTAGCCTTTTTTATTCCACCAGAATCAGTTTCCATATATTTTGCTGCCTTCTTTACATCTGTCATGTACTCTGTTTTTTCGAAAGATATGTGTAGGCCTCATATTGAAGCTGTCTCTTGTAGGAGATTTAACTGCGATATTGCATCTGGTACAGATTCTGCAAGGAGAACAAGATCATCTGTAAAAGCAGGACAATCAAAACTCAGATGATCCCCTTTTGTCCGAGTTGTAATTCTTCTTTCTTCTTCTGTTACTTTCCTCAATTCCCTGATTACCTTTCCTAGCACACAAGTGAACAGCTTTGGCAATAGTCTGTCTCTCTGCTTTGCACCAGTTTCGATCTCAAAAACTTAGGAGGTTTGGGCTAAAAATTCATATTTCGCATTTTGAATTTGGTAGTGTGTCTTTTATGATCACCACTGATTCGTTGTTATCTCCAATTCTTTTAAGGTGTTGAATAATGTTTTCCTGTCAATTGAATCATAGGCTTTTTTGAAGTCTACAACTGTTATATAAATCTAAGAATTTTTCGCATATTGCAGCCCCGTCAGCAACTGTGATACACTAATACACTCCTGGAAATGGAAAAAAGAACACATTGACACCGGTGTGTCAGACCCACCATATTTGCTCCGGACACTGCGAGAGGGTTGTACAAGCAATGATCACACGCACGGCACAGCGGACACACCAGGACCCGCGGTGTTGGCTATCGAATGGCGCTAGCTGCGCAGCATTTGTGCACCGCCGCCGTCAGTGTCAGCCAGTTTGCCGTGGCATATGGAGCTCCATCGCAGTCTTTAACACTGGTAGCATGCCGCGACAGCGTGCACGTGAACCGTATGTGCAGTTGACGGACTTTGAGCGAGGGCGTATAGTGGGCATGCGGGAGGCCGGGTGGACGTACCGCCGAATTGCTCAACACGTGGGGCGTGAGGTCTCCACAGTACATCGATGTTGTCGCCAGTGGTCGGCGGAAGGTGCACGTGCCCGTCGACCTGGGACCGGACCGCAGCGACGCACGGATGCACGCCAAGACCGTAGGATCCTACGCAGTGCCGTAGGGGACCGCACCGCCACTTCCCAGCAAATTAGGGACACTTGCTCCTCGGGTATCGGCGAGGACCATTCGCAACCGTCTCCATGAAGCTGGGCTACGGTCCCGCACACCGTTAGGCCGTCTTCCGCTCACGCCCCAACATCGTGCAGCCCGCCTCCAGTGGCGTCGCGACAGGCGTGAATGGAGGGACGAATGGAGACGTGTCGTCTTCAGCGATGAGAGTCGCTTCTGCCTTGGTGCCAATGATGGTCGTATGCGTGTTTGGCGCCGTGCAGGTGAGCGCCACAATCAGGACTGCATACGACCGAGGCACACAGGGCCAACACCCGGCATCATGGTGTGGGGAGCGATCTCCTACACTGGCCGTACACCACTGGTGATCGTCGAGGGGACACTGAATAGTGCACGGTACATCCAAACCGTCATCGAACCCATCGTTCTACCATTCCTAGACCGGCAAGGGAACTTGCTGTTCCAACAGGACAATGCACGTCCGCATGTATCCCGTGCCACCCAACGTGCTCTAGAAGGTGTAAGTCAACTACCCTGGCCAGCAAGATCTCCGGATCTGTCCCCCATTGAGCATGTTTGGGACTGGATGAAGCGTCGTCTCACGCGGTCTGCACGTCCAGCACGAACGCTGGTCCAACTGAGGCGCCAGGTGGAACTGGCATGGCAAGCCGTTCCACAGGACTACATCCAGCATCTCTACGATCGTCTCCATGGGAGAATAGCAGCCTGCATTGCTGCGAAAGGTGGATATACACTGTACTAGTGCCGACATTGTGCATGCTCTGTTGCCTGTGTCTATGTGCCTGTGGTTCTGTCAGTGTGATCATGTGATGTATCTGACCCCAGGAATGTGTCAATAAAGTTTCCCCTTCCTGGGACAATGAATTCACGGTGTTCTTATTTCAATTTCCAGGAGTGTACATTGAAAGACCCGCCTCAGTTGCGAGAATTTTCAGGTCTTTACCCAGGCGAAGCGGCTATATGAAAAAAGTGAAAAAATCTCAAAAGTCAATACAGCCTTCGATGAAATGAAAAGCAATGGTGGTAACATTGAGAGTGCAGTGGGAACTCTGCTGTTAAATACAGAGGAGAGATCGGGTAGGTGCAAAGAGAACACTGAGGATCTCTATAGGATGGTATTTATGTGATGTGATAGCAGATGGAAAACGGGTCGATGGGGATAACATAGGGGATCCACAATTTGAATCAGAATTTTGAAGAGTTTTGGAAGATGTACGGACACATGCCACAAAATATTAAATCATGCGACGACAAGTCAGACACAAAATAAAGTAAAATGAAAATTGTAAAAATCTCTGAAAATGGGCGTGCAATTAGCTTTCATAGCGGTAATCTATAATGAAGTGAAATAATAATGGTGCAAACAGACTCTATAAGATATCTGTGTAGGATATTTGTGGTAATTAATTGTTCTTTTACTCGCTGTCGAAAGGAACTAGAAAAGACCAGCGTTTTACTCACTCTCTGTTCTGGTCTGGAAGCTAACGCACGCTACGGCGGACATGTCGCATTGTAAGTTGTAAATTTTAAATAATATATAGTAATTTATGCTGATCGTGTATTTTTCTTTCATATGCCTAATGACCCTCATGCACAAGAAAAATAATATTTGTGAGGTATTCAGTACGCTCGATAATTAACATCTTGCGTAGGAATATTTCATTACGTTCCGTCATCAACGGACGCTTTAAAGAAAGCGCACCATAATTATTAAGAAAAGGAAAGTGAATATATTAATTTATGTCTTATTAAGGCAAAAACTAAAAACATTTAGTTAAGTACAGATATTGGCCGCTTCTCGACAAGACGAAGATTATTACGTTTAAAAGGGGGGAATACTTTCTTTCATTACAAGGTTTCTTTTAATTAAATTTCACTATAGTAAAGATGTCCTGCAGCAATATTATAATGTGAAAACACGAATCCCTGTGATTATGTTTACGTTATTTTGTCAGTACGAACGCTCCACTTAGACATCACTTTTACCAAATTCTAAAAAGCGCTCAGAAAATTATTTTATGAAGGTATGGATTCCGGTCCACCATATTATTTTCGTGATTCTTTCTTGTGTCCGCTCCGCCAAATAAGCGCTCTATCCGCGCTATTGCCGGGCGTAAATATCAGTAAACTTAGGCGGTAAGATTTTCTTACACTCTTTTCGTCACATGCGTTGAGTACCCTGTAAGTTTATTTGAGACGGTGTCGGCAATGGCGCGGTAGCGGTACAAGGACTTAAGATCAAATAAGGCTGAAGAGATAGAATTCCATCTGAAATTCTTAAAGTTCTATGGGGAGTGGCAACAAAATGATTATTACGTTGGCATGTAGACTGTAAGGGAGTAATTATATATCAGACAAGAGCATTATCTCACAATTAGCTTAACAGATCATGCATGCAAGTTGTTGACAAGAATAATATACAGAAGAATGGAAAAGAGAATTGAGGAACTGTTAGATGACAATTACTTTGGCTATAGGAAAGATAAAATCTCCTGAGAAGCAGTTCTGGCTTTGCTATTGATATTGGAAGCAAGACTAAAGCAAAATCATGTATGTGCACTCTGCTAAGTGGCCGCACGTACAGCTGCTGGGTAAGCGCCGTTGGCGTTCTGCGGCCTGTAAGCGTACGTGGGTAACAGCTCTGGCTTTCCAGCAGTTCAAGCACACATCTCAAGATAGCAGCCTGTTGGTACGCTGAAATCTCACGTCGATTTTGTCTTAGTGCCTGGCTGCACTAACGGGAAAGAGATACATTTTTGCTCCTTTATCTCCCTTTTTTGCTCTGTGCAATACATGTGTCAATGAAGATCTGTCCCTCTAACCCTATTTTTGAGCAGAATTACACTCGGTAGCCGTAATATCTCGTTCTCTATTACGTACAGTTTCTTTCGGAGAAACGGACTTCCCTCAGATCTCTCCCAATATTCCACGCCTGCAAACTCTCCTGTATGAAGAAGGCAGCCTATGGACGACAACAAGAATTCTCTTATGTACAATATTTCCCACAAGTGAATCATTTGACAGCACCATCGCATGGAGCAACATACTTTTGCTGCAAGGAAGATACTACATTTGATTTCCGTTTCCATGTTGTGAGACCTATTGGTCAATACGTCCACGATGGCCGTTCGCAACCAAGAAATACGTAAGGGATATATTTTGACGGTAACATTCTGTAAAAATAAATAGAAAATTGTTTTCTTTGTGTTGCACTACATTTCACGACCAGCACATGAAACTCACAGAGAAACAACGAAATCTTGTGGCGATTCTCTTCCGTATAAACAAGCTAGTCATTCTGCAAGTTTTTTGACTGCTAAAGTTAACAAAAATGCTAGTTCCTAAAATTTGGATCCAGTGAACCACTGCATAAGAGGCCGATTAAAAATTCCGTGCGATTACCATTATGAAATCACAACTAGGACCCTAAATTAACATCTAATTGCTATAAAAATACTCCACCGTCTCGGCGCAGCTAATTATACAGCTCGATCAGATATGTCAATTTCAAGGTGCTAATGATTGTCATGGCTTAAAGCCGTTTAAGAACTGCACACTATACTAAACAATTGGAAATAAATGATTCCCGTTTCATACCAATTCACTTCGTGAAATAAACCATTGAACATCGAATTAAAAACGCATTGTATTCTACCAGCAACAGTAGAGACATTGTGCTTGGTAGAACTAACTTTCATAAGAGCCTGAGCAGAACTAACAATGGATGATAAATTCAGTCACACTGGCTTAGAGCAACCATAAATTGTTCATTCCAGAAAGGATAAATACAAAGCTGACTCTTTTACAAACAATTAGTAACTGTAGCTATCAAAAAAAATAAAAAGGTAGGTATCCGGTGCCCCTTGTTCCATGGTTGTTGCTCTGACCCTTCACTATATCCACGTCACTTTTCCCAGGTACTTCATTCCCCTGAAAGCGACCTTACGTGACAGCTCTGAACAGTTTTGGTATATACGGAGACGATATTTTTGAGAACTGTTCCTATTTTCCCTCTTTTCCACCACTCAACAACAGTTAAATATTGATTCTTTTCTCTTTTATATTTGAAAATAATGTTTTAGGAGGAAATAACAAAATACGAATGTAACTGGTACAGCTGCAAGCTGAATGGATTTTATTTTACGAGTTCCGCCTTTCAGATCATCCTTCGATAAAAAACAAAAAAAAAAAAAAAAGAAACACTGTGTACGCCTGTTTACGTTAAGAGTTTTGCGTAATTTTTTTCTCGTTATGTATACAAATGAAGCAGGACATAAATTCGTATGAATAATCCTCTTTCACAGCATCTGCATTCACCTACGAACTATATGCCCAGAGGGACGAAAACATTGCTATCACCTACTTAATAGCAAGTTTGTCCGCTTTTGGAACGCACTACAGAATGAATCTTTCGTGACATGGATTCCAGAAGACCTTGGTAGTTTTCCACACGGATGTCGCATCGTGTTTCTACCCATAGATCATGCAGCACCCGTAAATCAGAAGTAGGTGGCTTGTGGAAGTGGGGATGGTGCCCGACAATGTCACAGGTGTGTTCATCGAATTTAGGTGACGCGAATTTGGTGCCCATCAAAAAAAAAAAAAAAAAAAAAAGGAATCAACGTGAGTTCACTATCATAGCACTGAAACTACTGTAGCATGACTTTGGCTTAGTGACGCGGACAGCTATGTCGCTAGACTGTGCCATCGCCGTCATGTAAGCCATCGAACACAAAGAGCTGCATGTCGTCTGCAACAATGATTACGTAATCCACAGCTGCCATTGTGGCTTCAAATACTTCTATAAGTTACCTGGAAGTCGAGGTGAATGTCCTCTGCAGCATAACAGTCCCTTCATAGCGGTTAATATTTCGAGCAGCCGTACGCCCGTATAACGGCGTATCTGGACTCGACTATGGACCTGGTGCCACAATAAAGATGATTCGTCCGACCAGGCAACACGTTTCCATTGATCCACAGTAGAATCTCGATGATCGTGATCACACTGGAGTCCTAACTGACGAAGTCGTTGGATCAGCACGTTAACGCATAGGCGAAGTGTGCCGCGAAGTCCCACGTTCAACAATATATGCTGAACAGTGCGCTCCGAAATATTCGTGCGGCACCAGCCTTGTACTCCGTCGTCACATCTGTCACATATTGCCAGCTATCCTGGTTCACAGAGCAGTTATGCTTCCGAGCACAACCTGTGGACGTCCAACATCTCGCCACATGCCGTTGTTTCATCGTCCGTCAAACGCTTTCCATGGATGCACACGACAGATTTACGTTGACTAGTTTCTCCGTTTCCGAGATGGTCTATCCATGCGACGAGCTATAGAAAAGTGTTTTTTGTCGATTATGTCAGTGGAGTTTCCTATTTGCAATCTGTACCACCGCTAGAACATTTCCCCATACGTTTGTTCTACTTACATAATTTCTTAATCCAGTCACGTACCTGACAGTGGACATAATGTGTTGGTATATCAGTGAATATAAATGTACGAGGCGTCCATAACCAAGTTCTAGTATCAAAGCGCTGCAGAAGATGATGTTAAATTTGATCAGCACAAGGGGAAACGTCATGGAAAAACACATATAGTTCGCCAACAGATGGCGCTGTAAATGACGTAACTGTCAGTACGACGGCTATGGTTTCAGTTGCACATTACACCATCAGTGCCATTAAAAACTGTAAATGTAAATGTTGGGTAGACCGTTCGCCGGATGCAAGTCTTTCACTTTGACGCCACTTCGGCGATTTGCGTGTCGGTGGGGATGAAATGCTGTTGATTAGGGCAAGACAACGCGAGTCCCTGAGCGGAGAAAATCTCCGACCTAGCCGGGAAATGAATCCAGGCCCTCATAATTGACATTCTGTCGCGCTGACCGCTCAGCTACCGGGGGCGGACAGTGCCGTTCAGTGTGCCTGATCACGCGAGTTCAGCTCTGTTAGTTAGGCATCCCTATCCACCACGGCTATGTCGTATCACATCGGATGGGAAAAATCGGTTTTTTCTTGTCATGAGGCCAAAAAAACGACACAGAAAGCAAAATAAGACCGGTTTCTACTTAGCGTTCAACACGCTGTCCATCGTCTTTGGCAGAAGTTGTTCCATGACGTTTCTCCCTGCGTCAGTGATATTCCGTTCAAATTTGACCTCATTATGAGCAGTGGTTCTATTTTATAGCGAGTTGAAACTGTAACCTTAATTATGGATACCCTGTACATCAATAAAGTGAGATGATGATGGACACCAGTGAGCCTAAAATCATAAGACTCCAGCTGGTGCCAAAGTGAAACAAATCAAGTCAAAGACGTCTACAAATCCTTGCACCGGCTTCAGGCTAACAAGTGATGAGGTTGGTACCGCGAACTGGTGATGCAACAGGGGTAGCCGCCGTGCTGGTGATCGACAGCCATATTTGCGGCATAGCCGCCTGCCGGTACAATCAAAGCGGCTGCCAGCGGCTGCTACCTACAGCAAACAGTTTCACAGTGATGAGTGTTTACCTTTAATTTAGGCCGAAATAGGGCAAACACTTCGCTTCGCTTTAGCTCAGAGGCACCGTTGTGTCCACCTCGGCAATTACTTTTATACCCATACCGGTGTCAAGCTGTCTGCCCTCACGGATGTAGCGCCCAGTAGAGTGCGCTTCTTTATAAAAGTGTCCTACTTGGAACAGCATATTAAGATTTTCTTTCTACGTACGGCAAAAGTGCACGTCAAGATTCCGCCAGTTACCTTTTAATTGCTTCTCAGCACAAAAGTTTCGGTACTGGTAAAAAATGTGAAAGACACGAGAAGGGTACTGTGACATCATCAAGAGTCTATATTGCCTTTAATTAAGCAAATAGCTTAACGGCAGCGACGCGATAGACTCTGAAAGAAAATCCACGGCCTCTAATTACAAGAAACTGGTAGAGTGAGTAAGCGCTTTCTTAAATGAAGGTCGTTCGGAAATTCCCGTTACGAACTTCTAGAAGCTGCAGAGGGAAGTAAGTACATAATATTTTGAATGCGTTCTACGACGGTTTCAGTTCAGATGTCTAACTCACCCGCTTCTGTTTGAGGAATTGAATTAGGCGTGACGCAGAACTGTTATTAGCTAAAAATTCGAGAGGTAACATTACCAAAAATCAAATTATCACTTATGCGCATCCTGTCTACTTACTGCATACCAGGGCAAGCAACTCTGAGTCTCTTCTCTTCGCCTCAGCAGACGGTGACGTGTAGACGTATAAATTGAAACGACAACGGCACGTTCCCGCACATAGGTTCCTGTTCAGAATATTATGTACTCACTCCCTTCTATAATTCCTAGAAATACTGTTTAACATGACGAAAGCTGTAACGAAATTACCTAACGAATTAGAATTATTAGGCGGGCATGGATTCGAAAGCAAGCTTTTACACTTGCTGGTAATGGTTTCAATAGCTGACCTAAATCTTCATCTACGTTTACGTACATAACGTATGGTGAATGACGAAGGATGCCTTGTACCACTACATTTCCTTTCCTGTTCCACTCGCAAATAGAATGAGCGAAAACCGTATATCATATCCTTGTAGACCTTACGCGAAATGTACGTTGTCAGCAATAGGATCGTTCAGCAGTCTCTAGCAATTGCCGGTTCTCAAAGTTTTCTCAATAGTATTCCGCGAATATAACGTCGTCTTCCCTCTAGGAACTGTCATTTGAGCACTAGCGTGCTGAGTGAATCTACTGGTAACAATTCTAGCAGCGCGCTACTGAAAACCTTCAGTGTCTTTTCTTAATCCGACCTGGTGTCGATCGCAAACTCTCGAGCAGTATTCGAGAACGGATAACCCTAGTGTTGTATACGTGGTTTCTGTAGTGTTAGCAGTTAGCTAACACTACGCACACTACTTGGTTGAGGAGGCCGAATGCACGCGTTAACTCACGCAGGCTGGCGTGAGTTCTGAAACAGGATACGTAATGAATGCTTTAAAGAAAAGTGCGTAGCTTCTGGAATACTTAACTTTAATCCATCATTGTTGTACATCGCTCTTGACGATACAAGTGAGACTCTGTAGATACATGCAATGTAATGCTAATGGCGCCTTGCTAGGTCGTAGCCATTGACTTAGCTGAAGGCTATTCCAACTATCTGCTCTGCAAATGAGCGAGGCTTCGTCAGTGTACATCGCTAGCTAAGTCGTCCGTACAACTGGGGCGAGTGCTAGTCCGTCTCTCGAGACCTGCCGTGTGGTGGCGCTCGGTCTGCGATCACTGGCAGTGGCGACACGCGGGTCCGACATGTACTAATGGACCGCGGCCGATTTAAAGCTACCACCTAGCAAGGGTGGTGTCTGGCGGTGACACCACAGTTTCCTTCTCAGATGAACCTCACTTCCCTAAAATTCGCTCAATAAACCGAAGCCGACCATTTGCCTTTCCTACTACAGTCCTATGCATGAACCGTCACGTCACACTTCACTCATTTTTTGGTAAGTAAATCTATTTTATTTACTCCATAGACGCAGTTCCGAATACTTCGCTGAACCAACAAATTGGGTACTTTTGGCTTAGCCATAGTCCAGAGCCTTGAATATTTCTAACTGCGCAACGATGTATGGTGTAATGAAACTTTCTGAGGGAGTATACTGCTCAAAAAAATCAGTGGATCCATGACTTTCGGTGTCTTCCATACATCACTGAGCATTAACACAGGACTAGGTTGTTGTTGTTGTGGTCTTCAGTCCTGAGACTGGTTTCATGTAGCTCTCCATGCTACTCTACCCTGAGCAAGCTTCTTCATCTCCCAGTACATCCTGCAGCCTACATCCTTCTGAATCTGTTTAGTGTATTCATCTCTTGGTCTCCCTCTACGATTTTTACCCTCCACGCTGCCCTCCAGTACTAAATTAATGGTCCCTTGATGCCTCAGAACATGTTCTACCAACCGATCCCTTCTTCTGGTCAAGTTGTGCCACAAACTCCTCTTGTCCCCCAATTCTATTCAACACCTCCTCATTAGTTATGTGATCTGCCCATCTAATCTTCAGCATTCTTCTGTAGCACCACATTTCGAAAGCTTCTATTCTCGCCTTGTCCAAACTATTTATCGTCCATGTTCCACTTCCATACATGGCTACAATCCATACAAATACTTTCAGAAACGACTTCCTGACACTTAAATCTATACTCGCTGTTAACAAATTTCACTTCTTCAGAAACGCTTTCCTTGCCACTGCCAGTCTACATTTTATATCCTCTCTATTTCGACCATCATCAGTTATTTTGCTCCCCAAATAGCAAAACTCCTTTACTACTTTAGGTGTCTCATTTCCTAATCTAATTCCCTCGACATCACCCGACTTAACTCGACTACATTCTATTATCCTTGTTTTGCTTTTGTTGATGTTCATCTTATATCGTCCTTTCAAGACACTGTCCATTCCGTTCAGCTGCTCTTCCAAGTCCTTTGCTGTCTCTGACAGAATTACAATGTCATCGGCGAACCTTGGATTTTAATACCTACTCCGAAGTTTTCTTTTGTTTCCTTCACTGCTTGCTGTATATACAGATTGAATAACATCGGGGAGAGGCTACAACCCTGTCTCACTCCCTTCCAAATCACTGCTTCCCTTTCACGTCCGTCGACTCTTATAACTGCCATCTGGTTTCTGTACAAATTGCAAATAGCCTTTCGCTCCCTGTATTTTACCCCTGCCACCTTTAGAATTTGAAAGAGTATTCCAGTCAACATTGTCAAAAGCTTTCTCTAAGTCTACAATTGCTAGAAAGGTAGGTTTTCGTTTCCTTAATCTTTCTTCTAAGATAAGTCGTAGGGTCAGTATTGCCTCACGTGTTCCAACATTTCTACGGAATCCAAACTGATCTTCCCCGAGGTTGGCTTCTACCAGTTTTTCCATTCGTCTGTAAAGAATTCGCGTTAGTATTTTGCAGCTGTGACTTATTAAACTGATAGTTCCGTAATTTTAACGTCTGTCAACGCCTGCTCTCTTTGGGATTGGAATTATTAAATTCTTCTTGAAGTCTGAGGGAATTTCGCCTGTCTCATACATGTTGCTCACCAGATGGTAGAGTTTTGTCAGGACTGGTTCTCCCAAGGCTGTCAGTAGTTCTAATGGAATGTTGTCTACCCCCGGGTCCTTGTTCCGACTTAGGTCTTTCAGTGCTGTGTCAAACTCTTCACGCAGTATCGTATCTCCCATTTCATCTTCGTCTACATCCTCTTCCACTTCCATAATATTGTCCTCAAGGACATCGCCCCTGTATAGAGCCTCTTATACTGCTTCCACCTTTCTGCTTTCCCTTCTTTGCTTAGAACTGGGTTTCTATCTGAGCTCTTGATATTCATAAAAGCGGTTCTCTTTTCTCCAAAGGTCTCTTTAATTTTCTTGTAGGCAGTATCTATCTTACCCCTAGTGACATAAGCCTCTACATCCTTACATTTGTCCTCTAGCCATCCCTGCTGAGCCATTTTGCACTTTCTGTGGATCTCATTTTTGAGACATTTGTATTCCTTTTTGCCTGCTTCACTTACTGCATTTTTGTAGTTTCTCCTTTCATCAATTAAATTCAGTATTTCTTCTGTTACCCAAGGATTTCTTTTAGCCCCCGTCTTTATACCTACTTGACCCTCTGTTGCCTAGGACTAGGTGTGTTACTAAACTACATCTTCACCTTTCATAAGTAAAGTACACAACCAGACTGAGCCGTGCTGCGGCTAGCGTTGCTGCTGTTGTAGGTTTCCGTCCTCTGTTGGAGGCCAGACTGTATCGTTTAGTTGATGTGGTGCTGTTGTTTGTATACTTCTTGTGTTGAGTGGCGCCACTTTGTGTCGCAAGTGTTGCCTGTCCGCTAGTGGCAGCAGCGCAGCGGCGTTATCGATATGTAGTAGCTGTGGCCCTGTCTTTGGGATGACGTCGTTGTTCTTCCGTGTCGTGTGAGTGAGCAGTTCGGTTGGGTATTCCGGAGGAGCCAAGAGGGCAGTGCTAGAATACGCCGGGACCGCTGGCGGCACGCATGCACTGCCGCAAGGAAGGGCTGTCGTCGCGAGGGTACACGACTTAGTAGTCAACCGGATCCAGGAAGCTTTAAGTTGAGTGAATTTTAATCCTAGCAGTGAAACCTCCACCACAGTGAGATCTCGCTATTCTCCAGTGACTTGTGTTC
Organism: Schistocerca nitens; assembly: GCF_023898315.1. Lineage (NCBI taxonomy): Eukaryota > Metazoa > Arthropoda > Insecta > Orthoptera > Acrididae > Schistocerca > Schistocerca nitens. The sequence goes on along the minus strand of NC_064617.1, from coordinate 324,366,754 downwards.
GTGTCGTTCCTCGCAGTGTCGCCGAGATGAAGAGCAGCGAGTGGAGTGCTTGAGGATGGCGAATCTAATTAGCCTTCCTCGACCTCTTGTTGCTAATTGCTGCATTGTACGTTGTTACTATTTGTTAAGTTCCAGCAGCGGTATTTTTCCTGCCTAATGGCCGCTAACGCCCTAGTGACCTGCCCTAGAGATTAGTGTATGTAACGGCAGTGCACGTTTCCTCGCCTTGCCACTGCTGTCCGGCAAGGCGCGTAATTTTGATAGTTTCCTTGATTCTACTCTGGTAGTAGTGGTTCCGTTCTCCTTTTGGACGCTCTAAACACAGTATTCTGAGGAAGTAGTGCGGATCGCCGGTTCCAGCTTTGGCGTGGTCTTCCATCGTTGCATTGGTTATCGGACGTTAGGTAGCTTCAGCAGATTATCATTAGTCATTCATCAGACTACCACTAGTCTGAGTTATCATCTTGTGAAGTTAATGCAACTCATGGCTGCCTTTCTCATTGCTTGCGAAAGTGTTTTTGGCCTGACTCAGAGGTCGATTCCGGGAGCACCGTCTGACTAGCCCTTGTGTTTTATTATTATTTTATTATTGTATTACCAAGTTACCATCACTTGTCTCACCAGTTTGGTGATCAGTTTCTTGTCCATTTCAATTAACTTTGTTTTTATAATTGCTGTTTTATTGTATGTTTCTAACTTATTTTTAATATAATTGCCATTCTTGGCGTTACAGCAAGTTTAATCGGTTGTGCTACCAAGTTTACTATTATTTTGTCTCATCTGTTTGGTGATCAGTTGCCTATCTTCTAAATTAACTTTTGCTATTGCCTTGCGGTTTGACAGTACGTTTGTTAATTTTTTCTTAATAATTGTCATTCTTGTCGTTAAAGGCCTTCAGCCATGAATGTCGCTACTGGTCTTAAAATTCTGATGTGGCAATTGTATTTTAGCACTTAACCTTTATGACCTTGGTGATTTGTCTTCAATATTTTAATGTCTGTTGTTTGTAAGTTGCAGCAAGTTTATTCAATTTTTAATTTATTACCGCTAAGACCTTCAGCCGTGAAACAATTCTTAAATTATTGCCATTATTTTAATTAGTTGTTGATTTTAAATAAATTGTGTGTGTTTAAAAGAAAAGCCAACCAATAGTAACTGATTACGGCCCCGTCCACAATTGTAACCCAATCCTACCTTCCTTGACCACCAGGTCTCAGAGACATTATTACATCCTCGATAGTTTATATTAAAACAACTGAAATATCCAACAGGTATCGAAAACAAAGTGAAAATAAACTTTCACTGCATAATCCTGTGTTATTTTCATTGGACTTTGAGAGTTTCATTAATGAGTATGCCCTCTATGAGCGTTTATCACTGCCTCCGTGCCATGCTCCGTATAACTCTACGAAACCTACAGAAGCCATCCTGTGGTATTCGTTCCCGTTCTACAATGAGACTCCAGTTCCTGGAGAGTCTTCGGTCGGACAACTACCAACACGATCGTCAAGTATGTCCCACATACGCACGGTGGGATTTGGGTCGGGACTCACATCCGGCCATTCCATTACTTCAACGTCCAGGCTTCGCGAGAAATACCTGCTAGCGCCCTCCACGTCGGCGCTGACGTTAGAAGGGATTCAGGGGCACCTCCGTATGGAGCAGCCTCCACGTGGCCCAACAAGATCCGTTCGATGTACTGCCAGGCGGTAAGGTGACCGAGGATAACGGCAAGATCCGTACTGAAGTCAACATTGATCCCTCCCCACATCACAGAACCTTTGAATACTGTCTTCTTAGACGACATCTGGGAGCTACCTCTCACCACGCGTCTCCACACACATCATCTTGAATCAAAGGATATACACACTTGTTTGTGAATAACATGTTTTGCCAATGATGAAGTTGCCAGTTGACATGAGAACGGCAGAACTGAGGGCGAGCTTCAAAATGTTGTGTCAAGCGACGTACTCGAACAGGACGTATGAGTCGTAATGTCCTTCCTCGTGACCTGTTCATTATAGTCTGATCGGACACAAAATCCCTAGCGTTCTTTCTGAGGTCGTCCTGCAGTGCTATGGCGGTATCAGTACGATGCCGCAAAGCACAGATGTTCAGATACCGGTATGCACGTGGGTTTGTAATATGTCGGCGACCTTGTCCAACACGGCTTGTATACTCACCTGTCTCCCTGTAGCGTGTCCACAACCTGTGGATGGCACAGGGAGAGACAATGGCATCTGCAGCAACACGACGGAACGTCCATCTTTTGAATCAAACAGGTCTCCCTTGCAATTTACATTGCATGAATATGCAACTAAAGACAACGTCCACAAACGACTTCACAAGAAAACGCTGGGACACAGATACACAATTCCGTCTGATACTGTAATGAATGATTCAGCCAACAGATAGTGAACGATTTTAATTGTTGTATACACTGAAAGTGAAGGTGTCAAGGCTTGCAATAAGTCCACAGGCACTGCCTGTATGAAAACGCATTTTACATTCCGAACGTTGACTCATTTGTTGCCTTAATACTTTCGAACAGCACAGAATAGTGTTTCTCAGTCCGAAACCTGTTACGAAGCATAATTACATTAAATTTATACTCTGGATATGATGTGTTAACTATTCTGAAAACAGTTCGTCGCGATAAAATGCCTGCAGATGTGATCAACAACACCGAAAAGGATAACCTAGTTCTTTCAACCATCATTTCACGTTTGTTGTCGCATTATAGTGTTACAATTTTCATTTGAAGACTTTATCTCTGCAGGTCTTTCACAGGTGATATGTCATGTATGCGTCTCAACTATTATTATTTCCGGTGGGTCTTTAATCGGAAGACTAGTTAGACGGGCGTCCCCACGATAATCAGTGCAAGTGTCTACATTTCTGCATATCTACTGCAATCTGCAACCATTTTAAGTTGCATACTGCAGTGAATCCTTGGTCTCCCTGGCAATTACCACTACCACTCTTCACTCTGTTACCACACTGACTGCTCCTTGATGTCTCAAGACGCATCCCATAGACCTACCCCTTTTGTCAGTGCAGTTGTCCTCGATTTGCTTTAGTATCTTTTGTGAGTATCATCCCACATAATGTTCAGCATTCGTATATAGGATGATTCAGCTGCCCCTACCCATGGGTTTTTTGCAGCATTCAGCACCTTCAAATACTACGTGCAAGATTTTCATATTCACTCACTTGCTACACACAAACCACCAGTCCTACAGAAAAAATTAATCGGACCTTTTTGTAAGAAATTTAATGTAGTTAAATTATGTGCTGAGATACATATTCGTTAAAGACCATAGTTTTCGAATTATCCGAGAAAAACGTGCAAAAGTGACCCTCAAACAGGTTTTTCTTTAATAACTCGAAAACATTTGCCGCCATCGAAAACGTTTCCAAGGAAAAAAATTTCACTACATTAAATTTCAAAGAAAAAGGTTCTGTTCATATTTTCTGTCGGATTCGTAGATTTCGCGTAGCGAGCGAGAAGAAATGAAAATTTGCGCATTGTTTTTGAGGGCGGCGCAGGGGTCACATAAAACCTGGCGGTAGGTGCAGGAATCGCGCTGTAAGCAGCACATTTGAAAAGCGCGTATTCGCTTCGTGTCTGGACTGTCTGTCGACCTCGTTTGACTTGCAGCCAATGCTGCACCACAGAGAAATGCGTTCAGAACAGACGCCCCACCCTTACATTTATAACATATGTTATTTCTCTTTTTAGGAAAGCTTTTCTTGCTGATACCAGCCTGCGTTTACTTATCTTATTTACATGTGTGACCGTCGTATTTCTTTTTTTGTCCTAATAGAAAAACTCGTTACTACTTTTGTTGTCACAGTTCCTGATCTAATTCTCTCTGCGTCGCTATATTTCACTTTCCCTCCATTAAATTTGTTTTAACTGAGTTCAACCTACAATGTCTAGCGACTTCGTCGTCGACGGGTTTTGGAACCATAATATTCCTCCTTTAAATCCACTATCCATTCTAAGTAGCTCATCTTTAAAGCCCTTTGCCTTTGCTGACAAAAGTACGTCATTGCTCAAACTTAAGAGTTTTTGTTCTTTCTCTGTTAAGCTAAATTCTTTTTGTGAACCTGAATGTAACTGTATCAGGTAATTATAATTATGAGATGTTAATCGTCAGCCTGTCCTCTTCCTTACAATTTTCGGCGTCAGGACATCATAGCCACTAGCTTCTAGAACCACTACAATTTCTTTCTTTTTCTGCTGCCGCCAAAAGGTTTTTCTGCCTAGGAACTTCGTCAATTTTTCAAGTTTAAAATCAACAGTAAATTGTATTTTTCATTATACTGTGGTCATTTTCTTTGGTCGTTTCCTTGATGATGTGCCGTTTTAAATTATGCAGAAACTTTAATTTCTGTTTTAAGCTGTATCGATGATCGTTTGATACGATAGTAACTGGTAATTTGAAAGGATAATTGTGATTGTGTCAGTAAATTTTTTTAAAAAGGAAAGAAACTCATTAACTTGTGAGATTCATCTCATTTTTGACAGCATTTTATTTTCTATATTTAACATCTTCCCCCCCCCCCCCCCCCCATGAACCATGGACCTTGCCGTTGGTGGGGAGGCTTGCGTGCCTCAACGATACAGATAGGCGTACCGTAGGTGCAACCAAAACGGAGGGGGATCTGTTGAGAGGCCAGACAAACGTGTGGTTCCTGAAGAGGGGCAGCAGCCTTTTCAGTAGATGCAGGGGCAACAGTCTGGATGATTGACTGATCTGGCCTTGTAACACTAACCAAAATGGCCTTGCTGTTCTGGTACTGCGAACGGCTGAAAGCAAGGGGAAACTACAGCCTTAATTTTTCCCGAGGGCATGCAGCTTTACTGTATGGCATGGAGAGCTGCATCAAACCAGTCTCAGGACTGAAGACCACAACAACAACAACATTTAACATTTTACTGGAACGATGCAGTTAACAGAAGTAATTCATTTCCTTAAGCACCACTGCAGAATACCACAGCAACGAGTGAGAAGCATCGGTAAAGACGTATCGTATGACGTAGTAGTTAATCAGTGAGTGAGGAGGTGTAACTAAACCACGAGAAATAATCTTGCCTGACGATACTTCGAGGAACCGCCAATAATCAGGCTCGAAAACTAAAACTTTTCGTTGATGAATGTTAATTATTACCGTCAACTTCTTGCATAACAGATAACAGGAGGAGGCCAATTGTCATTAACGCTTTGGTACTAGAACACCCCAATCTGAAAACAAAATTAATGGCCTAGCGATCACATACGAACAGCTACGAAGTTGTACGAACTAAACGCGAGATTTCTGCCGTGCATCTATCTAGTCAGTTATCGGTAGGATACAATGAGAGTCTGTTCTCTGCACTAGTCGTCATAATCATCCCCTCAAACTTTAGTGACTGTTTGTGATAAATCGCTACAATAATTTAATTGTAAACAGTTTTACGGTGTTCGTTAATAAATGCCCTTTAACGGCATACACTCACTCGCTCCGTTGCCCCCTTTGGTACGTGACGATAACCCGCCACTTTCACTATCTGCCTCCAGTTCTTCCTGTCTTGTCCCGCTATTTAGTGACGCCCAGCACTCTGCAATGTGAGGTCGCCTCGCGTTTCCATCTGCTTGTTGGTTCTCCTGGGGGTCTTGCCACATAATTGATGGACTATTCTGCCAAGGTCTATTCTGACAACATGGCCTGCCCATTGCAAATGTCTCGATTTGGCAATGTTCACTAGCGATGGTCGGTCTGCTGCCTTAACTAGTTCTTCGAGGGATCTCCAAAACCATCTTAGTGTTTCTTGGTCAAATGATGGCACATTTTCTGTACATTTTAATTTCGAAGACTGGGAGTTGAAGCTCTTCTTTTTTGGTCATGCTCCATGTTTCGACAACGTGTAGCAGCACTGGCTGATGAATTTGAGCTTTGTTTTCTGGGACAGAAGTTATTGGAGGGAACAGTAAACTTTGATAACGTTCCGTAGTCTAGATTCGTATTCGACCTGTCTTTTATTGCAGTCGTTTATATTACACCAAGGTATTTGACATTGGGGGTGTTCTTTAAAGTATAGTTTTCTATGTGAAGTTTGTCGCTTTGTCCTGTGGTCATATTTTCCCTTCGTTTATTTATGTATGCTGTTCTTTCTTCATTAATTTTTACACCTATTTTCTTGGCGATTTCTTCTAACTTCTTAAACAGTATTTCAATTTCACCGCTGCTATTGCCTATTTAAATTGTGTCACCCGCATAGTAAAGTGTGTTTTGTCGTTTATCTGTGATATTTCCATTTGTCACTCGTTTGGGGTCTCTTGTCACGTTTATCACGACAAGGTTGAAGATAAGTGGGGATAGAGCGTCACCTTGCTTCAGTCCACTTTTGTTCTGAGAACAGCTCGATACCGAGCCACAGTATGTCCAGTATGTCACCCTGCTTACTGCCTTACCCATACATATTCTGGCTAAGCCGTTGAGTCTTTTCGGGGATTTCGTATTCTGCGATGTTTCCCGTACCTTTTATCTGTCCAAAAATCATAGGCTTTCTGGAAGCCTAAGAACAGGATATGGATGCTCTTATTGTACGCCCGTATTGTTTTTCACTGATTGTCCTGATGCAGAGCGTGCTATCTATTGGTGATCTGTTTTTCGGAAAACCATTTTGGTAGTCCCCTTTTACGTCCTCGGTATAGGGGTTGAGTCTTTGCAATGTTATATTTGACAGTACTTTGTCTGCTGTAACTAATAGGAATATTCCTTTGTAACGGCTTGGCTCTGAGCACTATGAGACTTAACTTCTGAGGTCATCAGTCCCCTAGAACCTAGAACTACTTAAACCTAACTAATCTAAGGACATCACACGCATCCATGCCCGAGGCAGGATTCGAACCTGCAACCGTAACTGTCGCGCGGTTCCAGACTGTAGCGCCTAGAACCGCTCGGCCACTTTGGCCGGCTTCTTTGTAATACAGTACTTTGTATGCTGTGGGTAATAGGAGTGTTCTCCTGTAATTTCTGCAGTTTCGTTGATGTCCTTTCTTGTGTATCGGGACAACGATTGACGCCCCCCATTCCTCCGGTATTTTTTCATCTGGCCAAATTTTACAAATAAGATGAAACAAATTCTCATGAAGTTTATGACCGCCATATGTCACAGATTCCCACAGTACTCCATCACTTCCCGTCGCTGTCTGGGTTTTCAGTTTTATCAATCTGTCGATTACCTCATCGCATGATGGGTCATTTATAAGAGATCGGGCAGTTGTAGGGGTACGTTTCTCCAGTTTATTTTCTGGTTCGCGGCTGTTCAATAAGTCGTCAAAATATTTCTGATCCTTCAACATGTCGTCTAATTCAGCGACAATGTTTCCACCGACGCCATGAAGAGCTGCTATTCGCGATTGATGTCCCTTTCTGATATTATTTACAGTGCCAGATACGTTGCGAATGTTGTTTTCTTTCTGGTCGTTCTCAGTGCTTTCTACGGTGCGCTCTCTTCGTAGGGCCTTGTTTATTTTCTTCTGTATCTCCCTGAAGCCCTGTACTAACTCCTCGTTTTTTTCTGTCCTGTTGACAGGCCTGCCTTAGCGTGTACCGACGTTCCGCATATGTCGTTGAACCACTTCTTATTTCGTTCTATTTTTGCTAACGTACTTTCGGCTGACGCTTGAATCACTTTCTTCAAATGCGTCCAGATTACATTTATGTCTTTAGTTTCGCTATCACTCATCTCCAAATCTGTTGCTCACTTACACCTAATACTAACAGGTTTCAGGATTGTCCCTCAAAGGCTGGACATAATACTGCACTGTGCGTCTCTTGTGATTCCTGTGATTTGTTTTCTTTTTGACTTCCATGGATGTAACCACCAGTTATGGTCAGAAGCTATGTAGGACCTCAGTACGTACAAATATCGCTGATGGCATTCCTATGTATGAGATTAATACATGGTCGATTTGGTTTGCTGTCTTCCCATCTGCCGAATACCATGTATCCTACGTATGTTTCTGTGGAAAGGATGTACTCCTAACATTTATGCTTTGTGACCCAGCGAATGAAATAATTCTCCGTCCATTTTCAGTGGTTTCGTCATGAGAGCTCTCATTGCCTGTCTTCGGATGCAAATGTCTCTTTTTCCTACCTTGCCATTAAAATCTCCCAGTTCGATTGTGATGTCGTACTGTGGTAGGCTGTCATAGAAACTGTCTCAAAGCTGATGACTTTTAACCAGCTCGTTTCAAATGAAAAATGCTGTGCCAAATTCATTCGTTTCAATTTTTATACCACTGTTAAACATATCGTATTTTCCGAGGATCTATATGTATTCTCCGGGAAATCTTACATCTCGCATTGCAACAATTTATACATTGTATTTCTTCAATTCCTCTTGCAGTCTTTGCATATGTGCAGGTTTCCACAGACTTCCTGTATTCCTTGTATCAATTCATAAATCCACCCTTCGTCTGCCATGTAGTAGCATTGTTTCTTAAACCGTTCCGAGGAGTAATTGAGAAATTCGCAATTATTTCGTTTTTACGTGAGAGGATTGTTCTCCCTAAGTGCGACCCTAAACCTGGGGGACAAGGGACTCTTCTGTCTGGGTTACCATACCATACGGTTGCAGGTTCGAATCCTGCCTCGGGCATGTATTTGTGTGATGTCCTTAGGTTAGTTAGGTTTAAGTAGTTCTAGGTTCTAGGGGACTGATGACCTCAGATGTTAAGTCTCATAGCGCTCAGAGCCATTTGACCCAATATGAAAGGACAGGGATGATGGTTCGTTGCAGGGCACACTTTGTCTGACTCTTGGAATTTATTTTCATTACATTAGCTACACCCACTCCCGAATTACAGCCATACAGATCAGCTGCTTGCATCCCTAAACTAATCCAATGTGCTACAAGACCTGCTTTAAGAGACTGCATCAGTGAGAAGCAACGGAGAACGGGTAGGAGAGATTCCTATGCACCGATTCATTAAGGTAACACATGAAAGTGTTAACTGTTGGAGCCTCGAGTGGGAAGGTACGACCAGTTGTGTTGTACGTCAGCTATACCGCTTTCTACGGACTCGTTGCTAAACTGAGAAGCATTTATGGAGGTTTGATACTGCAAGGGGATCTTGCAAACGTTCTTAGCAATCATGGTGGTCTCCAGACGACATGTAAAAATAATGTCGTACTTTTTAAAATGTTAGTTGCGTTCCTCTCATCAGCTGCTGTTGTTTTTCTTTGAAGTATTTTCTTTTACAGGCTTACAAATTTTAGATATTTTAAATAATGTTTGTAGACGCAGATCATAGGTCTTGGCAGGATCAGGACACTTGCAATATACAACCGTAACGCCGCTCTAACTGTTCGGCGACATTTGTTATAAATGAAAACCGTACCTACTTTTTTGACTTTTTTATATATTTTGAAAGCTTGAATAGCTTCACAAGCAAGTTGTTTGACTGATATAGCATCAGAACATAGACTGATGAGGTTGAAGTGCACAACTAAGCATACCTGAGATGTGTTTTAGATTATTTTCGGCTTGAAGGCTGGACTGAGGTTTGCGACATTATAGCAACACTTCAGGCAAACGTTCGTTTTTTGCAGCTAAACCTGTCTCACTGTCGATCGCCACGTGCACAAAACTAATCTGCTGGTCAATGTGTTCACTGGCTATCAGACCGAAAGACGCGTGTTTAGGCCCAGAAATCAGCATCCAGGACAAATTGAAGGTAGTAGCACTTGTCGTTCTACAGCTATGAATATCACCGCTATTTTTATGTTGCCACATCAATACACAGTTGCAGGGTCAGAGATGACAACGGTAATTGGCTTCCAATTACAGTGCAAGGCAACACGTTAAATGATCATTTATAATAGTCACAAAAAGGAGAGAAGCTAAACGCACCGTTCTAAAGAAAATAAACAGAACTGAGAGACAGCCGCTAAATAAAATGCACCGGAGCTATGTTAACTGCAAACAGATGACGTTAACCTGTTAGTAGCGTCACCAAAATGAGAGACAGTGCGAAAACGTATGCTGCTCCGTAGAGAGCTACGCGATGGTCCTACTTCTCGCAGCACCGCACTGTCAAACATCTACACAGTAAACGTAGTCATCACCAGAAGTCAACGGTACGAGTATTGTGAAAACAGATACTTATCTTAGAAAGACACCGCGCTTCATCAATTAAGGTGGCAAGTTACTAACAAGTCAGAAATGCGTACAAGGACTTAAGAACTTCTTAGGCTATCTTTATGCTGGGAAATATGAGTCAGTAACACCGAATAGTGAAAATATCTCCAGTAGTTATTCCATATGATATGTAAAACGCCATTCAGTGTGGGAAGGTGGTTAAAGCTAGAGGTGAGGTAATGCAAAAGAACTTTAGAAAATCTGCCAGAGGAAACAAATTATCACAAATGAGGAACAAAAACTGTGTTTCGAACGAAAGAAAGAAAACCACATATAAAAGCCAACGACCTATGGGATTCTTATTCACAGTGTACACAATTTTCACTAAAATATCGCCGTTCACATGGAAAATACATTTTATTGTAATATGTAAAATAAAAATATTTGCTGTAGTGGCGGATACACCACAATTCACCGTTTACAACTCACGTATTGTGTTTTAGAAAGGAGTAATAGAATAATCTATCATATTTCCTAGGACTCATGAGTGTTGGGAAGGTTTATGAGTTACAGTTGTCCGAGAATAAGCGAGAGAGCATCATGCCTTGTTGACGAGCTGTCGTGTTATGCTCTGCCATACTTGTCACACGGATGTAAGGAGGGGCATGAGGTCAACACCTTGCTCTCCCAGTCGTTGTCAGCTTTCCAAACATTAGAGCCGCTGCCTCCTACTCAAGTAGCACGTCAGTTGATCTCATGACGCTGAGTGCATCTCCATCGGGGAAAATTCCCTGGCGGTATCGTACTGGGAACTGGGCCTAGGTACTCCAAATGGCATTGACAGACAAGTTATTCCATTATGTGTGAAAGTGCTGAGGTTAGAAGTGTGCCTCTACGTGGGGAATTCTGAGTACTCGGGAAAGGAGCACAACACCAGACAATGATGCCCCAGGCAAGCTCCCTCGATTGATTCTACTTCGTTTCGACTGCACGTCAGGCTCTGTCTCTATACACCACAGTGATCATGTCAGAGCTCTATATAGAAAATCCGTAAACACTGTGAGCCAACAGGACAAAGAGGTTGAAAATGTTTATATAGTGAGCATAGATTAATGTTTCTCAGCAAAAGTAATGGCGGAGCTACTCAAGAGGAACGGAAGATACTAATAATTTAGTCTACGGGTAGAAGGCTAACTGAAATTTAAAACTCATCCAGTGAAGGAAGTTTACGGAATTTCCACGGACACAAGTGATTTCGAGGTACTGAAGGCAACTTTGCCACTTTTCCTGATGACAACTGCAACCTCATCTGTGCGATCGCCATAGTTTCTGGTTAGGATCATATGTGCTGACGATCAGTCATAATGACTGCTGTTAAACGTTTGATACAATCTAACACAGCCACCATCTCACACAAGCAACATGCAGCATCAGTACTGGGCACTTGTAATATGAGAGGTGTACCAGAAAGTGTCACTACAAACATGTGTGAGTATACTGAGGAATACGCTAGGTTGGTACATGAGTTCGCAGCATTTTTCGTAAGTTTAATAAGCAAAACAGATACACATAACTGAGACTTTAGTCAAAAAATATATTATCCTTAGCTATTTACATCAGTCTGCCAACGCTGGCGTATCTTTACGATCCCACGACTGTAGAAATCACATGGTTTTGAAGTGAAAAATTCGTCGAGCCATGTTTGGAGCCCATTTTCAACCGGAAAGGAAATTCCTTGAAGGTTGTCTGACAGAGCGGAAAAGATGACGATCTGACGGCGGAAGAGCAGGTGAGTAAAGTGTGTGCGGAATTACTTCCCAATCCAACTAGCGGGTGGACGTTATCGTGGAGTAGCATCACTTCACACAGTCTTGCTGGGTTTTGTTCAGGGACTGCGTCTGAGAAACGTCTCATTTGTGACAATAAATGTCAGCAGTGGTGGTTACACCTGGGGGAAGCAATTCATAGTATACCACACAGTCGCTGTTGCGCCAGATGCATAACGTTATCTTTTATGTATGAGCGCAAAATTTTGTACAGGAAGTTATTCCTTTGTTTGGGCTCAACCATTTCTTTCTTCTGTTAAATGGCTGTGAGCACTATGGGACTTAACTTCTAAGGTCATCAGTCCCCTAGAGCTTAGAAATACTTAAACCTAACTAACCTAAGCACATAACACACGTCCATGACCGAGGCAAGATTCGAACCTGCGATCGTAGCGGCCGCGCGGTTCCAGACTGTAGCGCCTAGAGCCGCTCGGCCACCCCGCCGGCTCCTTTGTTAAAGACAGCACTTCTCGTCACATGTAACGATACAGGATAGAAATGGTCGGTACTGTTCACGATCCAGTTGATAACGAGCAAGCAGAGATGCACTTGTGGCCACCCCCAGATTTTTGGGTTTTTGGCTCAGAGCATGCAGTACCTTACGCCCGATTTTTGAACCTTCCCCACTGTATGCAAATGACGTACGATGGTTCAATGACCATAGTTCAATAAATGAGCCAGTTCTCGAGTACACTGACGTGGACCACTGTGTATTAATGATTTCAAACGATCTTCCTCAAATCTCGAAGGTCTTCCTGAACGTGGAGAGTCACTAATGTCAAAACCTTTCTCCTTAAAACGAGAAAACGGTTTTCTTGCCATGCTCTGTCCAATGGCATTATCCACATACAAGGTGCGAACGTTTGACTGCCTCCGCTACTGTCACCCCTCTATTGAAGTCAAACAGTAGAATATGTCCGAAATGTTCAGAATTGTAAAACTCAAACAGCAACAGTTCACTACAAATAAAATAAGACAATCTATAAATAAACGTATAGCAACCGGAATACTAGCATGCAAAACAAAAACGCTGCGAACTTGAGCACCAACCTAATATACATCTGTGGTGTCACCGCCAGACACCACACTTGCTAGGTGGTAGCCTTTAAATCGGCCGCGGTCCGCTAGTATACGTCGGACCCGCGTGTCGCCACTGTCAGTGATTGCAGACCGAGCGCCGCCACATGGCAGGTCTAGAGAGACGTCCTAGCACTCGCCCCAGTTGTACAGCCGACTTTGCTAGGAATGGTTCACTGACAAATACGCTCTCATTTGCCGAGACCATAGTTAGCATAGCCTTCAGCTACGTCATTTGCTACGACCTAGCAAGGCGCCATTACCAGTTAATATTGAGATTCTTATTAATGTATCAACAAGAGCGATGTACACCAGTTATGGATTAAAGTTAAGTATTCCAGCAGCAACGTACCTTATTGGCTATATTAATTAGCCGGCCGAAGTGGCCGCGCGGTTCTGGCGCTGCAGTCTGGAACCGCGAGACGGCTACGGTCGCAGGTTCGAATCCTGCCTCGGGCATGGATGTGTGTGATGTCCTTAGGTTAGTTAGGTTTAACTAGTTCTAAGTTCTAGGGGACTAATGACCTCAGCAGTTGAGTCCCATAGTGCTCAGAGCCATTTGAACCATTTTATATTAATTAGATTGTCCTGTTCCAGACCTCACGCCGTTTTGCGTGAGCTTAAACGCGTGCCTTTCGGCTACCTCCGAGTGGCTTGGCTGTCTTGCCAAGTCACTACAACATCAATGTTGCAAATTTCATGATTTTGTTGTAGTACGAAATTCATAGCTGAAACAAGTGACAGGCAGAAAGATTCCATCTTACCGAAACTATTACCAGAATTTGTAACGTTTCCTATGTTTTCCACGTCCTACCGAAGATAAAAATTACGTTGTAAGTTTTTAATAGAAGATTAAGTAATAATACAATGAGTAACCTCAAACTAATATTGTGTAAAGTCACAGGCAAGGATCAAATGTAACTCTCTATCTTCTTCGTAATGTTTTCCTTTATGTAAGGGAAGTTGATGTGTGTTCAATTTTTTAGAGGGGGAGAAAGTTGACCCCACGTTTAGAAGCAGTGTTACGCAAATGGCCTATAGTAGCTACTGTATCGAACTACAGATTTAATCTCATGTAATTAATATTAATCAAAACAGATTAAATTGTGACGTGTTGGAACAGTAGATGTCGGATACTCATTTCTGCTGTTAATTTGCGTTTGATATTAATCTAGATCCATTTGATGCTAATCTAGATGCTTTCTCAACTGCACAGCTCACATTTTCATAAAACCTATTCAACTTTTGATTGCCTTTTCTGGGTTTCACGGATCGTGAATTATCTTCCACATGAAGCAGTGATGGATGCTATTAAAAACCGGCGATCTTCATGGGAAAACGTTAAGTACGTGTGATAATTGGTTTTAACTGATGTATTTACAATTATACTTTACTTTGATTTGCATAATATAATTTTTTTGTTTTTGTTGAGCGGGGCGTATCAAACTGTGGAAGAAAAAAAGAGAATAGGAAACCAAAGAGAAAATCAAGGAATATAGAAAAGTGAAACCAATGAAAACATTTGCTACTAAAAATTTTTACAGTGGCGAATTCTGCACTGAGCGTTAGCTGTAGTTATTCTGCCTCAGTAGTAGTCGGCAAATAGTAATAAGAACTTGAAGAGTTTCTAGTAAAAGTTAAATTAGTGGTTTATCCCGAATTTTCTTGAGTGCAATGAAGCGCGTTTATGGTAGGATCTGTTGTTGAGACCAATGCCATTACTATTCTCACTTAAGAGCGTAAAGGTAAGCTGTATTTGTTTTCAAAACTAATCCTCTTTTATAGGAAAGTTTATTTTTATACATCAGTTTGGAGTTTTTTATTTGGAATAGATTTTCACAGTAAAACACGATAGGCCAGAACCTGCTGTAGTGGAGAAAATTTCCGGTGACGTGTTGCAACAACGCGCAACAGCACAAATTCTACAAGAGAAATAACAAATACTATTTCAAAATTGTGGTCGCGTTGAAACAGAATTGTGTAACACAAATAATAGGAACAGAACTACATCACACAAAAAATAAAGAAATTTGAAACCATTACCGTGTAGCAGTGTTAATGCAGCTATTATCTGTGTTATCGTTCCAACCTAAGTTGTTCCTAATTGTAGCTCCTAGGTATTTAGTCGAATTGACAGCCATTAGTTTTGTGGTGTCACCGCCAGAAACCACACTTGCTAGGTAGTAGCTTTTAAATCGGCCGCGGTCCGGTAGTATACGTCGGACCCGCGTGTCGCCACTGTCAGTGATAGCAGACCGAGCGCCACCACACGGCAGGTCTAGAGAGACGTCCTGGCACTCGCCCCAGTTGTACAGCCGACTTTGCAAGGAACGGTTCACTGACAAATACGCTCTCATTTGCCGAGACGATAGTTAGCATAGCCTTCAGCTACATTTGCTACGACCTAGCAAGGCGCCGTATTCAGTTGATATTGAGATTCTATTAATGTATCATCAACAGCGATGTTCTACAAATGTGGATTAAAGTTAAGTATTCCAGAAGCTACGTACTTTTCTTTATAGCATTCATTACGTATCCTGTTTCAGACCTCACGCCAGCCTGCGTGAGTTTAAGCGCGTGCCTTTCGGCTTCCTCTCATTGTGTCTAGGCTGTCTTGTCTAGACACAACAAGTTTCGTGCGATTTATTGTGTAATCGAAATTTAACAGATTCTTGTTTTATTCATGCGGATTCCTTATTGAAAGACAATTGCAATTTCTCGCACCATTCATATGATGTTTATGTCATTTTGCAATTGGTTTTGATTTTGTGATGACTTTACTAGACGTTAAATGACAGTATCATATGAAAACTATCTAAGAGGGAGCTCGCATTATCTCCGAAATCGTGTATGTTGATTAGGAACAGCAGAGGCCATGTAACACTTCCCTGGGGAACTCCGGATATTACTACTGTTTTACTCGACTTTTAGTCGATTACTACTTACTGTTATCTTTATAAGAGGAAATCATGGATTCAGTCGCACAACTGAGGTGATACTCCACAGGCACGCAGTTTGATTAGATGTCCCTTGCGAGGAAGGGCGTCAGAAACCTTCTGGAATCTACACATACGAAATTAGTTTGAGATCCTTTCTCGATAGCAATAATTACTGCGTGTGAGTAAAGAGCTAGTTGTGTTAGATGTCCCTTGCGAGGAAGGGCGTCAGAAACCTTCTGGAATCTACACATACGAAATTAGTTTGAGATCCTTTCTCGATAGCAATAATTACTGCGTGTGAGTAAAGAGCTAGTTGTGTTTCACATTAACAATATTTTCTGAATCCGTGCTGATTGTATATCAGCAAACCGTTACCTTCGAAGTAAATCGTAATGTTCGGACACCGATATAGAGATGTTCCGAAGTCCTACTGCAAATCGACGTTAGTGATATGAGTTTGTTACTGATCGTATAAATCCTATTTCCGTTCTTGAGTATTGGTGTGATCCGTGCAAACCACACGTCTTTTAGTACGGATCTTCCGTAGTGCGAGCGGTTGTATATGATTGATGAGTAAAGAGCTATTGCTTGAGAATACTCTGGAAGGAACCGAGTTGGTATGCTGTCTGGACCGGAAAACTTGCCTTTATTAAGTGCTTGAAGTTGCTTCACTATTTCAAAGCTATCTACTTCTACGTTGGCAATTGTTCTCGATTCAAATAGTGGAATATTTACTTCGTCTTCTTTGGTGAAGGAATTCCTGGAAATTGTGTTCAGCGACACCTCGTTAGTGGCGATGTCATCATTAATACTGCCACTGATATCGCGAAGTGAATTTCAGCTGAAGTACTTCACACGGGACCAGGATCTCTTTGGATTTTCTGCGAAATTTCGAGATAGAATTTCGTTGTGGAATCTATTAAAAGTATTTGGCATTGAAATCCGCACTAAGTTTCGATCTATAGTAAAACTTCGCCAATCTTGGAGATTTTGTCTTATTTTAAATATCGTATGCTTTTTCCGTTGCTTCTGCAACATTGTTGTCACCTGTTTTGCTTAAAATGAGTTACACGTACCATCTTTTATTAATTTATTTGGTATAAATCGTTCAGGTGCCTCAGGTACTATTTCTCTGAAACCGAAGCGCGTCTCTAAGAAGTAGTGGTTTACGGTTGCTGAGATCGGAATCAGCTACGACAATCGTGTTGAGTATGTCGAGAAGCAGTCAACTACAATAGACAACCAGGGCCGTGCACTGCGTACAGCTAGGCACCAGCCTACAGGTGTTTGGGAAGCAGTGGTGCCATAATTTACAGAAAGAAAGCAACACTTAAGTGGGTTCACTGTTTGGCTTACCTGTCGTCAGCGCCATCCCATCTCGTTTTCAGAACTCATATTGACGTTCTCAGATATTCGCTTGGATGTCTTGTGCCCAAATCTCTTCTTCTTGACGAAGAAAGAACCAGGTAACCATATTTACAAAAGATCGATGTGAAGTGACTCAACGTCAAAGCTTGAGAGTTTACGTTAACTTAATACCGAAAGTCAACCGAGAACTTTTTCTTAAAATTCATGTATTTCCTCCAAGTACTTTTTTTTATCTAAGATTTAACACATTCACACATATAGATAGAAGGTCCACATTATTTTATTAGATGCAAAAATGCTCGCAGTGCGCACGTATTACCGCTCGACGACTGCAGTTGCTCTCGCTACACTACGTCCACTTCAAAAAGGACTAACTTAAAGGGTACCAATTAAAAAAAAGCCCTAATGAACATCGGCTCCCTTCGTCGCTGTATTGGTGGTTGTCCCTTTGTTTATCGAACAGTTTCCTAATCTCACACAGACAGATACGGTATGGACGTCCCGTTTCATCTACTACTCAGAGCATATTACACTCAAAAAAAAAAAAAAAAAAAAAAAAAACGATGCACCACGAAGGAATTGTCTGAATGGGACGGAAATTATTAGATATGACGTACATGTACAGACAAATAAGTAATTACTATTTCAGAAAAAACAGATGATTTAGTCAAGAGAAAGGGCATCACAAATCGAGTAAGTCAATAACTTGTTGATCTACCTCTGGCTCTTATGCAAGCAATTATTTGGCTACATATTGATTGGCAGAGTTGCTGGATGTCCTCCTGATGGAATTCGTGCCAAATTCTGTCCAGTTGTTCCATTAGCTTGTCAAAATCCAGAAATGATTGGAGGGCACTACCCATAATGTTCCAAACGTTTTCAGTTGGGAAGAGGTTCGTCGACCTTCCTGACCAAAGGTGGGTTTGGTAAGTACGAAGAAAAACAGAAAAACCCCTCTTCGTGTGATATGGGCTTGTGTATTTATTGTGTCTATTGAACTGGGGACCTAGAAACGACGGATAGGCTTCGTCCCTGCCATAGCCCTCAGTGGTTCACAACCCCACGACAGGCCACAGTAGTCCACTCACCCCACCGCCGCCCCACACCCAATCCAGGGTTACTGTGCGGTGTGCGGTTCGGCCCCCAGTGGTCAACCCCCCTCCCCCCACCCCCTCCCCCTCCCCCCTCCCCCCTTTCCCAACGGGAACGTCTCATACCAGATGAGTGTAACCCCTAATATTTGCGTGGTAGACTAATTATGGTGTACGCGTATATGGAGACTGTATTTGCTCAGCAATTGCCGACATAGTGTAACTGAGGTGAAATAGGAGTAACCAGCCCGCATTCGCCGAGGCAGGTGGACAACCGCCATAAAAAACCATCCACAGGCTGGCCGGCACAACGGACCTCGACACTAATCCGCCGGGCGGAATCGTGGCGGGGACCGGTACGCCGTCACGCTCGGGAAGTAGAGTGATAGCCCGCGTAGCTAGCCTGGCGGGCTTCGGGCGGGCTTGATCTTGCTGGTATGCAAGCCATGGATAGCTTGGTATGAAATGAAATAGCACCCCAGACTATTAGTCCGGGTTGTCGGGCTACGTGGCGGGTAGCAGTCAGGTTAGTATCCCACTGCTGTCCGGGGCAACTCTAGACACGTCTTCGGCCTGGAATACCCTATGTAGGAGTAGAAATGTCTTCAGTGGTGAGTCCCGCTTCCAAATGAGCCCAGGTGACCAACGAAGACGTGTCTGGAGACGCAAATAGGACCAAATTTCGCACGATATCCCTCCGGAAGATATCTAACTTTTCTATTAATCAATGCCAAGCAGAAGAACTGCTTACATAAGGGTCAGAGGTGGACCAACGCGTTATTGGCTTGCTCAGTTTGTGAAGCTCTTTCCGTTGAAAAATTCATCTGATTTTTTTCAAACTGTTGTCTGTTTGTTCTCATAAGTAGATCATACCTACCGATTTTCTTCCGTCCCATTCGGATAATTCCTTCGTCGTGCGTCGTCTTATTTTTTCCTTTTTTTCTTAGAGTGTAATGGATTTTGGACTAGAATTACTTTGACTCAGACCACCTTGTTCAAAAGAATTTCTGAACGCAAAAGGGTACCCGCTTTGCTTTTCAGTACATATAACTGGGTGTCGCAGGTACACAATCAAAAGCTGTAAGATTTAAGGACCAGGTATTGAAACACTCCTTATAGCTGACACCTTGAATAAATTTTGCCTTTTAGTTCACCTTTGTTTGCTTTCTCAATGTTAATTATGTTAATATGTAATTTATTGTGCTTTTCGCTGGAAACGGAACATTTCTTATTACAAACATACGTTGTTGGCTTGCAATATTTATTCACATGCCGTTCGTTTTAACTGATACGCAAATTATGCTGCGCGTAATATAGTGATAAAACTTAACTTGTTCTTGGAGGTATGTACCGTCTGTGCAGACAATTGAAGGCAGTATGTTTGTTAACATACGCGTTTCGCTTCTTTTATTTGGGAATCATCATCAGTAGCCTGTAATACATGTTTCCCTCGTTACGTACAATGAACGTATTATGTGGCAGATGTAGCATGCCGAAATATTACATTTTGTTGTCTTTATCTTGTTTTTTAGGTTAAAATCAAGTTCTGTAGCACAAAGTTCATAATGTGAACTTATCGTTCGGAAACAGGAAAAATGACGAATTAACTTGTGTTGGACGATTTATTTCCACTTGAGAGGTTTGTGGAAGAAGACTTCTACTGTAAGGTCGTGGTTTGTGATGGTCTTAGCAACGGTCTAGTGGGCAGTCTGCCGCCGGCAGTGCTGCGAGGCGGTCACGCGCCAGAGCGCTGCGGGCGAGGCACGCACGGTGTGTTTGTGTTTACTTCGGCCGCTGTAAGTGCCGTTTTTCCTTCTAGACCACCATGGCGCACAACTATCGGAAGAAGACATTACGTTTCAACTTTTGTTCCGACTTCGCCCGACCCAAGGCCCTGGAGGTAGAACGATTTATACGCGATGAAGTTAAAATACCACCAACGGATCTAACTGGTATCCACTTGTCCATAGTTAGCAGTACCGTCTACGTCAAAATGATCAACGATGCGGCGTGCGACAAGGTGCTTCAAGAGGCAAAACGTGGACTGCGCTTCTGTCATTCCGACAGCAACGTCGTACCCGTTACCGTCGATCACGCGGGTCTCGGCACACGGACGATAAGGATCTTCGAACTGCCGCTCGAACTACCTGCAGACGTCGTCATCGAGGCGCTCCGTCCCTATGGCAACGTTCTGGAACATGTTGCCGAACGATGGGTACAATTTCAAACCTATCCCGTTTTAAACGGTGTTAGACAGGTCCGCATCGAGTTGCAGAAACACGTGCCTTCCTATCTACGTATCGGAGGCTGCCGTGCCATTTTAATGTACGACGGCCAACCTCGGACCTGTTCCGGTTGCGGGAAAGAAGGTCACCTACGGTCTGAATGCATTCAACGACGTGTCGCGCAGCTCCCGTTGTCGGAAGCGTCCGTCACACCCACGATGACCGCCCTACCGGTCACTTACGCAGCGGCTCTTGCCACGTCTACAGTTTCGTCCAGTCCGTCGCCCGGTCCTTCCGATCGGCACGTCCCACCGTCCCAGTCACCAACGGACGGTGCAGACGTCCCACCTGACAACCTTGCCGCCGAACAGGCTCCCGCACCGGACGCTGAGGAGACCAGTACATCTTCACAACACCTGTTTGACAATTTCATTGTACCCACCGACGCCTTCGAACCAGGTCGACGCTCCTCCTTGCCGTCGTCCGACACTGAGGAACACGTGCGCAAACAACGCTCGCCACGTAGGCGCAAACGCCGTCGCCGTTCACCCACGGGCTCTCAGAGCGTTGCCACCCGCGACGACGAAGAAGACACCCTAGCATCCGACATTTCCACGCAGAGGTCGGCGGACAACTTTCACGATGAACAAGACGTTTCGCAGGACGGGACCACTATGGAGGTCGCCACGCACAATGTAACGATCGGTGCGCCGGTTGAGACGCCTGTCTCCCCGCCGACAACTCCAGATCTCTCTCACCACGACGCAATTCCCATGGACATTGGACAGACCCACGACACAGGAGCATGGGCCGACGACATTGAGGAAGGTACGCCCCCTCCTCCGGATGAGTTGCCTCCGCCGGACGAGGCTGCCTGTTAACATCAAAAGCGAGGCATTGCAGCTGATGGGACGGGACTTCCTGTCGGTGCCCTCCTCTTACTTCCCTTGGTGATGGTAGATGCGCGTCCACCACCACTGAAACAAACGTACCGGTTTGCCACACTGAACATCAACATGATCGGCACTGCACCCAAGCTGCAACTCCTATGTGACATGCTTCGGGCCTCTGACGTCGACGTCGCCCTTCTTCAGGAAGTACGCGTTGCCACACTACCACCAGTCTACGGCTACGACTCATACACGTCCACATGTGATCAATCAGGGTGTGGAGTGGCTTTCTACATACGCGAAGGAATCCCAATCACGGCCACGACCATCCTTCCCTGTGGAAGAGGCATGGCTGTTACCATCTTCGACACGCGCGTCGTCAATATCTACGCTCCGTCTGGCTCCACGAACCGTCGGCAGCGGTCCACTTTCTTCGGACATGACGTGGCGCCCCTGTGTTCTGGACGCTATGATCGCCTTATCATGGGAGGCGATTTCAACTGTGTCCTCCATCCGCAGGACCAAGTGCCTGGTTATTCGCCATGCCCGGCGCTGCTCACCTTAATCGAAGATTTTCATCTAGTGGACGTTTGGGAGAAAATTCATGGCAATAACCCCGGTTTTACCCATTATACAGCACATTCTGCGAGCAGACTGGACCGGTTTTATGTCTCTGCTCACCTCGGCAATGAAGTCGCCCAAGCTGAACGATGGCCCCTTGCATTTTCGGACCATTGCGCCATTTGCTCCCTGGCTCTGCCACCTCAGTCAGTGTGGCGCAGCAGAGGTTACTGGAAGCTTAATACCTCCCTCCTTAATGATCCACACTGCCGACAATGTATTGCCACTACATGGGCGTCTTGCGAAAGACGCCTTCCGCAGTACACATCCACTTTCCATTGGTGGCTCAAATGTGCCAAACCTGCGATCAGAAAGGCCTTCATACAATGTGGCAAGGAAGCAGCAGCATGGCATCGAGACACCACAAATTTTCACTACGCCGTCCTCCGTGAGCTCGATGCGCTCCCTCCATCACCTGACACCCACAGGGAACGACAACGTACTAAAGCTCGTCTCCTCTCTCTTCAACGTGCACGACTGCATGGTGTCGTGGTGCGTTCCCGACGACAAGACCTCCTCCACGACGAAACCCCATCCACAATCCATGCCGCATCCGACCATAGTCGTCGACGTCGGCTTTTCGTCCCCAACATCACGACCTCCGATGGTGTTCACCACACAACACAGGCGGCAGTCGTGTCTGCCTTTGCTGAACATTATCGCCAATTTTATGATGATGAACCGATGGCGACGCCCATTCCTGATGATCTCCGTCCTTCCCCTGATCGGACCCTCACCGTAGCGGAGTCAACGTCCATGATGTCTGCAATCACCGCAGAAGAGGTGGTAGATGCGATCAACAAAGGGGCCAAGAACAAATCACCCGGACCAGATTCAGTGGAGTTTTACCGGGCGTTCACCACGTTAATGTTTCCTTCCCAATTCCACCTGAATTCGTCACTGGCATTCTTCTACCGGTGCCCCTTACACTACTGAATGCAGACTATAAAATCTATGCACGCCCCTTAGCAGCGCGCGTACGCACCGTCTTACCTACGGTCCTTTCACCTGAGCAGACTGCACGTGGTTGTGGGGCCACCTTACAAACAGCCCTAGGAGAATGCCGTGACCTCATTGCACTGGCGTCGGTTTGTCGCCTTCGTGCAGCACTGGTTTCCGTCGATTTCACGAGTGCCTTTGATCGCGTTCGACACCCATTCCTCCTCATGGTGGCGACACGTATGGGGTTCCAATTACTCTTTGTCGATGCCATTCGCCGGTTACTACTTCCCGCGGTCTCGATGGTACAAGTCAATGGGAGGCTTGTAGGACCGATCCCTATACGCCGCTCTGTGCGTCAAGGATGCCCTATGTCTACTTTACTATATGCCATTGTACTTGAGCCCCTCATCACTGGACTTACCTCTAGACTGCAGGGCCTCACTTTGCGTGACCATACCTTTCACTGTAGCGCTTATGCGGACGATCTCCTCTTTCTCACCTGCTCCTCCACAGAACTCAATGACGCCATCCAATGGATCCACCAGTATGGACGTCTTTCTGGTAGCATTCTTAATGTCCGTAAATCGACTATGATGCACATTGGGCGCGGCCTCCCGGCTATGGTGCCGACCCCACTCCCAGTCAGTGCCACCCTTCGTTACTTGGGTATCGAATTTACGAGCTCCACACACCGCACAGTGGCAAAGTGGAAATCTTGGGAACCTTTTTCTTATGTTCTTTTACGTTTGTTCGAAGGGAAACCTTTCGCACAACGTGTTAAATTCAAATCAACTCGGACAATTTGTTACGAGGGACCCATTGTTCTTGTTTGTAATGAGTTGTATATTGAGAATCGTGCATTTGATAGGAGGATGAAATGTGTTTTTGCAAATTTACCTATATGGGAACTTGGTTTCAGTAATGAGGAGGGTACGCCTTTATCGACGCGTATGGCGTCGTCGTCTGCGTCCACGTCGTCGCAGATTACGAACAATGAAAAGAAAGCGCTGGGCCCCTCGTCTTCGCCTGCTCACCTTAATCGAAGATTTTCATCTAGTGGACGTTTGGGAGAAAATTCATGGCAATAACCCCGGTTTTACCCATTATACAGCACATTCTGCGAGCAGACTGGACCGGTTTTATGTCTCTGCTCACCTCGGCAATGAAGTCGCCCAAGCTGAACGATGGCCCCTTGCATTTTCGGACCATTGCGCCATTTGCTCCCTGGCTCTGCCACCTCAGTCAGTGTGGCGCAGCAGAGGTTACTGGAAGCTTAATACCTCCCTCCTTAATGATCCACACTGCCGACAATGTATTGCCACTACATGGGCGTCTTGCGAAAGACGCCTTCCGCAGTACACATCCACTTTCCATTGGTGGCTCAAATGTGCCAAACCTGCGATCAGAAAGGCCTTCATACAATGTGGCAAGGAAGCAGCAGCATGGCATCGAGACACCACAAATTTTCACTACGCCGTCCTCCGTGAGCTCGATGCGCTCCCTCCATCACCTGACACCCACAGGGAACGACAACGTACTAAAGCTCGTCTCCTCTCTCTTCAACGTGCACGACTGCATGGTGTCGTGGTGCGTTCCCGACGACAAGACCTCCTCCACGACGAAACCCCATCCACAATCCATGCCGCATCCGACCATAGTCGTCGACGTCGGCTTTTCGTCCCCAACATCACGACCTCCGATGGTGTTCACCACACAACACAGGCGGCAGTCGTGTCTGCCTTTGCTGAACATTATCGCCAATTTTATGATGATGAACCGATGGCGACGCCCATTCCTGATGATCTCCGTCCTTCCCCTGATCGGACCCTCACCGTAGCGGAGTCAACGTCCATGATGTCTGCAATCACCGCAGAAGAGGTGGTAGATGCGATCAACAAAGGGGCCAAGAACAAATCACCCGGACCAGATTCAGTGGAGTTTTACCGGGCGTTCACCACGTTAATGTTTCCTTCCCAATTCCACCTGAATTCGTCACTGGCATTCTTCTACCGGTGCCCCTTACACTACTGAATGCAGACTATAAAATCTATGCACGCCCCTTAGCAGCGCGCGTACGCACCGTCTTACCTACGGTCCTTTCACCTGAGCAGACTGCACGTGGTTGTGGGGCCACCTTACAAACAGCCCTAGGAGAATGCCGTGACCTCATTGCACTGGCGTCGGTTTGTCGCCTTCGTGCAGCACTGGTTTCCGTCGATTTCACGAGTGCCTTTGATCGCGTTCGACACCCATTCCTCCTCATGGTGGCGACACGTATGGGGTTCCAATTACTCTTTGTCGATGCCATTCGCCGGTTACTACTTCCCGCGGTCTCGATGGTACAAGTCAATGGGAGGCTTGTAGGACCGATCCCTATACGCCGCTCTGTGCGTCAAGGATGCCCTATGTCTACTTTACTATATGCCATTGTACTTGAGCCCCTCATCACTGGACTTACCTCTAGACTGCAGGGCCTCACTTTGCGTGACCATACCTTTCACTGTAGCGCTTATGCGGACGATCTCCTCTTTCTCACCTGCTCCTCCACAGAACTCAATGACGCCATCCAATGGATCCACCAGTATGGACGTCTTTCTGGTAGCATTCTTAATGTCCGTAAATCGACTATGATGCACATTGGGCGCGGCCTCCCGGCTATGGTGCCGACCCCACTCCCAGTCAGTGCCACCCTTCGTTACTTGGGTATCGAATTTACGAGCTCCACACACCGCACAGTGGCCCTGGCTTACCGGCGGCTTTTGCAGTCGATTCGGCACCATGTCCGCGGTCAAGTGCACCGTACCTTAAACCAACTCCAACGTGTGTCCTATGTCAACATCTATGTCGCCCCTAAACTGGTACACGTCGCCCAGATCCTCCCAATGCCGTTACTCCTTGGCCGCTGCATCCAATCAGCCTTTGGATATTTCGTGTCAGCAGGGACACTTTTCAAAGTCCGCTACAACACTCTAACACTGCCTCCTGCAAAAGGTGGCCTCGGACTCATCAACGTGCGGGCACGCTCTTCTGCACTCTTTGTCCACACTCTGTTGCGGCACTGGCAGGGGCCGGTCCCGTCCTTAACACGCAGTCTCTTAGATATCCTCCGACCAGCTTCTCTCGATCCACCGATCAATGTGGCACCTATTTCTCCATTATTGTACTACGTCGCCAATTGTTTCATAGAACTCAGCTACATTCGGTCCGATCTTCCAGTCACCCGTCCTCCCCGTACAAAAGATTATTATCGTTTGTTTATGCTGTCCAACCCTTGCGACCCCATGGTGCTACAGCATCCTGACATTAACTGGCGCACGGTTTGGAGGTGTGTGCATGCACCCTTTTTACCGTCGTCTGTGTCTGCACTCTGGTATGTTTTAGTCTATGGAAAATTCCCGACTAATAGTCGACTTTATCGCATAGGACTGGCCACCTCCCCACTCTGCCATGACTGTCAGCTCGAAGACACCGACGAGCACCGTCTTACGTGCCCCCTGAAACAAAACGTATGGCTCCTCATCCAACGAATCGTGGGCTTTTATCTCCGTGCCCCGCCAACGACGGTAACCCCGGATTTCCTGTTGTTGCCCCAGACATTTCACTACCCTCTTGCTAAGCACCATACCCTAATCTGGTTTCGAGGACAGGCTTTAGAATATCTCTTTCAGAGTGGTCCGCATACAGTCCTTCACTTCTGGTACAAAGTTGTGACCGCGCATAGCACCCTCACCCGAAAACCATCTTACCGACAAACTTTTGCCGGTTATCTCCGCAGCGTCTTCCTTGAACCCCCTCAAAGTTGGGGTGTACCGTGCCTACCTGTCACATGATGCAACACCCTTATCCACGTTCTCATGCATCGACCAAAAACAAACACAATTATTTTTTTAAAAAAAGGAAGAAGACAGAATATGTTATATTTTGTTGTATTTAATGTTTTTCTTTTTTAATATTTTTTTTCTTTAACTAACAGTCATTTTTATATTTTTAAATGGTACCTTGAAGAACTCTTGCATAGTGAATATATATGTTCTTTTAGTTTGTTCAATACAAATTTTTAAACAAAAAAAGGAAAACAGGATATGTTCTATTTTGTTGTATTTAATGTTATTCTAATAATTTGTTTACCTAACACTCATTTGTATATGTTTAACTGATACCTTGAACAAAAAAAAGTGGTAGCGTCTTTGATTCACAATCAAAACGTCTTCGGTCCCGGGTTCGATCCCCGCCATTGCCTAAATTTTGATAAATAATCAGCATTGGCGGCCGAAGACTTCCGGCATAAGAAGTCAGCCTCATTCTGCCAGCGGCCTTGTCAAAAAGGGCGGAGGATCGGATTGAGGTTCAGGGCACTCTCTTGTCCTAGGGGTGGGAAATTGCCCCTAAAGGCGGAAGAATCAGCAATGATCAACGACATGAGGATGCAGAAGGCAATGGAAACCACTGCATTAAAGACACGTAACGTGTATCCACAGGACATGTGGCCTATAATTGAAGAAGTATCATGATGATCTCTCCATTGGCAAAAGATTCCGGAATAGTCCCCCATTCGGATCTCCGGGAGGGGACTCCCAAGTGGGAGGTTACCATGAGAAAAAGATTGAATAATCAACGAAAGGATAACGTTCTACGAGTCGGGGTTTGGAATGTCAGAAGCTTGAACGTGGTAGGGAAACTAGAAACTCTGAAAAGGGAAATGCAAAGGCTCAATCTAGATATAGAAGGGGTCAGTGAAGTGAAGTGGAAGGAAGACAAGGATTTATGGTCAGATGAGTATCGGGTAATATCAACAGCAGCAGAAAATGGTATAACAGGTGTAGGATTCGTTATGAATACGAAGGTAGGGCAGAGGGTGTGTTACTGTGAACAGTTCAATGACCGGGTTGTTCTAATCAGAATCGACAGCAGACCAACACCGACAACGATAGTTCAGCAGAAGATGAACAGATGGAGAAAGTGTATGAGGATATCGAAAGGGTAATGCAGTATGTAAAGGGGGACGAAAATCTAATAGTCATGGACGACTGGAATGCAGTTGTAGGGGAAGGAATAGAAGAAAAGGTTACAGGAGAATATGGACTTGGGACAAGGAATGAAAGAGGAGAAAGACTAATTGAGTTCTGTAACAAGTTTCAGCTAGTAATAGCGAATACCCTGTTCAAGAATCACAAGTGGAGCAGGTATACTTGGAAAAGGCCGGGAGATACGGGGAGATTTCAATTAGATTACATCATGGTCAGAGAGAGATTCCGAAATCAGATACTGGATTCTAAGGCGTACTCAGGAGCAGATATAGACTCAGATCACAATATAGTAGTGATGAAGAGTAGGCTGAAGTTCAAGACATTAGTCAGGAAGAACCAATACGCAATGAAGTGGGATACGGAAGTACTAAGGAATGACGAGATACGTTTGAAGTTCTCTAACGCTATAGATACAGCAATAAGGAATAGCGCAGTAGGCAGTACAGTTGAAGAGGAATGGACATCTCTAAAAAGGGCCATCACAGAGGTTGGGAAGGATAACATAGGTACAAAAAAGGTAGCTGCGAAGAAACAATGGGTAACAGAAGAAATACTTCAGTTGATTGATGAAAGGATGAAGTACAAACATGTTCCGGGAAAATCAGGAATACAGAAATACAAGTGGCTGAAGAATGAAATAAATGGGAAGTGCAGGGAAGCTAAGACGAAATGGCCGCAGGAAAAATGTGAAGACATCGAAAAAGATATGATTGTCGGAAGGACAGACTCAGCATACAGGAAAGTCAAAACAAACTTTGGTGACATTAAAAGCAACGGTGCTAACATTAAGAGTGAAACGGGAATTCCACTGTTAAATGCAGAGGAGAGAGCAGATAGGTGGAAAGAATACATTGAAAGCCTCTATGAGGGTGAAGATTTGTCTGATGTGATAGAAGAAGAAACAGGAGTCGATTTAGAAAGGATGGGGGATACAGTATTAGAATCGGAATTTAAAAGAGCTTTGGAGGACTTACGGTCAAATAAGGCAGAAGGGATAGATAACATTCCATCAGAATTTCTAAAATCATTGGGGGAAGTGGCAACAAAACGACTATTCACGTTGGTGTGTAGAATATATGAGTCTGGTGACATACCATCTTACTTTCGGAAAAGCATCATCCACACAATTCCAAAGACGGCAAGAGCTGACAAGTGCGAGAATTATCGCACAATCAGCTTAACAGCTCATGCTTCGAAGCTGCTTACAAGAATAATATACAGAAGAATGGAAAAGAAAATTGAGAATGCGCTAGGTGACGTTCAGTTTGGCTTTAGGACAAGTAAAGAGACGAGAGAGGCAATTCTGACGTTACGGCTAATAATGGAATCAAGGCTAAAGAAAAATCAAGACACTTTCATAGGATTTGTCGACCTGGAAAAAGCGTTCGACAATATAAAATGGTGCAAGCTGTTCGAGATTCTGAAAAAAGTAGGGGTAAGCTATAGGGAGAGACGGGTCATATACAATGTGTACAACAACCAAGAGGGAATAATAAGAGTGGACGATCAAGAACGAAGTGCTCGTATTAAGAAGGGTGTAAGACAAGGCTGTAGCCTTTCGCCCCTACTCTTCAATCTGTATATCGAGGAAGCAATGATGGAAATAAAAGAAAGGTTCAAGAGTGCAATTAAAATACAAGGTGAAAGGATATCAGTGATACGATTCGCTGATGACATTGCTATCCTGAGTGAAAGTGAAGAAGAATTAAATGATCTGCTGAACGGAATGAACAGTCTAATGAGTACACAGTATGGTTTGAGAGTAAATCGGAGAAAGACGAAGGTAATGAGAAGTAGTAGAAATGAGAACAGTGAGAAACTTAACATCAGGATTGATGGTCACGAAGTCAATGAAGTTAAGGAATTCTGCTACCTATGCAGTAAAGTAACCAGTGACGGACGGAGCAAGGAGGACATCAAAAGCAGACTCGCTATGGCAAAAAAGGCATTTCTGGCGAAGAGAAGTCTATTAATATCAAATACCGGTCTTAATTTGAGGAAGAAATTTCTGAGGATGTACGTCTGGAGTACAGCATTGTATGGTAGTGAAACATGGACTGTGGGAAAACCGGAACAGAAAAGAATCGAAGCATTTGAGATGTGGTGCTATAGACGAATGTTGAAAATTAGGTGGACTGATAAGGTAAGGAATGAGGAGGTTCTACGCAGAATCGGAGAGTAGAGGAATATGTGGAAAAAAGTGATAAGGAGAAGGGACAGGATGAAAGGACATCTGCTAAGACATGAGGGAATGACTTCCATGGTACTAGAGGGAGCTGTAGTGGGCAAAAACTGTAGAGGGAGACGGAGATTGGAATACGTCAAGCAAATAATTGAGGACGTAGATTTCAAGTGCTACTCTGAGATGAAGAGGTTAGCACAGGAAAGGAATTCGTGGCGGGCCGCATCAGACCAGTCAGTAGCTTGATGACAAAAAAAAAAAAAAAAAAAAAAAATGGAACGGTAACCATGCGTTGTAATGAAGTCACTTGTTGCATAACCAATCTACATGTTTGTAATGTGCCACAGAGACGAGTAATAGGTATGTTGCCAGCTGAGATGGAATTGTGGCGCAGTGTCTCCCGTTCCAATTGAAAAACACTGCGCAGAAAACTGCCTGCATGAGCCTATGGCCCTATATAAACAGTGATTTATAAACTGTGATTGTAGACTGTATGGACTGTCAAGAGTCACCAAACTGTCTACGATCCTCGCAGCAGTGAATTAGCTTGAACTCAGGAAACGTAAAAAAAAAAAACAAAAAAAACAAAAAAACAAAAAAAACACATGTAGCATTAGAAGCTAAACAGAGCCTTCTCGAAATATTTCTCTCCTTTTTCATGTTAATGGAATATGTACTTCTTCGTTTAACACATTAGTTTTAAGCGTTACTGGCTTAGATTTTTTTGAACCTCTTGTATTACGTGATATTAATGTAAAAAAAGCTCGTGGATGTTTCCTCTACACTGTCTGTGGGGCACCGAATATCAATCAAATAGTCGTTAGTTCGTTATGCCATTATGAAAATAATCTTAAATTGTCTGTGCGTGCTTTCCACCAACCTTCGCCATTTCCAGAAGTTTGAAAACTACTTTTGCGGTCATCCACAAAGCGACGAGGAACATGCTGATCATAATTTCATGTTGGAAGTCCACATTACTCCTCCTGTTCACTGAACAGAAATGTTCCTACTTGCAATTATGACTGTAAATAAAAGTTTTGAGCTGTAAAAATCAACACACACTACAAGTTCTAGTATTTTGGGTAACATCCCCATCGGAAACAGTACTATTAACAATTCAAAAGAGAGCTTTACGGGAAGTTACAAAGAAAACAGCCTATCGGCCTGGCATCTAATCAGCAGAAGTTAACTGCTCGTTTTAAAAGTGGAGAATAATATCGCCAACATTATGGGCAGCACGCAAACAATAGCTTCTGTGAAATCTAAACGATCCAGAACGGTGAACAATCTTCACGGGTTCACACCCTATTTTTGCCGAAAACGCGTTCAAGTCTGCCTAGCTCTGACATGATCCGAGGCACAGCGCACGCAGGCGTTCGGCTGACGTGCACAGTTTGATATCTCGGTGCGAAGTGTTTCCTACTACGGCGTCTCTCGCTGTATTTATATAGAGGAGCAGAGGACCACCAAACGGAACATTTGCTATCAGCCGCCATAGGTACAGGTAGCGATATCTAAATGGCCCCTTTCTCGGACAAGTATTAATTAATAGCTTTATCATTCAACAATTTACAGTCTTCTTAATTTTTATTGTTAATAGAGTTAAGTTTGCTATAATTACTGAAAAAGTTTTATCTCGTCTGCATTTAAACCTTGAAGGCTAGAATTTTCAGAATGGAACCGACGGTAGAGCATTACCTCTGAACTGCCTCTTTAAGATTCATTGTGAACATTGTTATTTACAATACAGTCTTGAAACTTGGTACACCTATTTTATTTCGTGAATGTAGTCGAATGCAGTAGTGAAAACTTTCTATTACAAATGTAAATCTTACTTAATCTACCATGAGTAAGGATGTATTCGTTTCAAATTCAGTTTTTAGTAAATAACTTTAAAGCTAAAAGAAGTTGCTTATTCGTGTCTCATATTTAATGTTTTTACATGAAACTGAGGCCACATACGAATTTTCCGATTTCTGAATCTAATATTTAGCGGCTTCAGTTTTTCATAAAAACTCCAATTGTAGCTAAAATATTCCTGTGATCAAGTTTGTTTTGTGGGATTTTAGGGGGCTCAACTACGAAGGTCAATAGCGGCCAGTCGCAAATGTAAGTGCACATATAATCTGGTAAAATTCAAGGGATGGGAACACCAGAAAGTTCTTACCAAGACGCAGATAAAATAATTAAAAGAGTTAGATGTGTTTTGAAATGTCCGTCAAAGTAATAAACCGAAGAAGACGAGCAGCTGCTCGAGCGTCATCAGCTAAAATTTCCTATAAGGTAGATGGCAGAGACAGGACAACACGAGATTGATTAAAACGGGGACACGACAATAAAACATGGCGCACTGTCAATGCATTACCACAAGGGCACTGCGGGGTGGGGTCACCGGATAGCAGGTAACGGTGGCTAAGCCGGCAATGCCCAATCCGCAACCCGACCAAAAGGACCCTCTCTCGCCGAGATGGTCGGGAGGAGGTTGTCCAAGCTGTTGGGAACGGTTTTATGGCCCGGAGCTTATTTTCTTGAAGTGACGACCAAGTATCCCACCATAATGACACAAGCCTCTTACAAACAACCCCACTAATGTCAGACGATGGGACACAAAGGGAGGCTGGCCGAGGCAGGAGGACTGCAGCCTTGGCCGCAGCATCAGCAGCCTCATCCCAGGCACTCCTACATGGCCTGGAACCCACATAAAGCTAACAGGAAAGCCTTCATCAGCAAAAGAATGGAGGGATTGCTGGATCCGTTGCACCAAGGGATGGACCGGATTTGGAGCTCCAAGGCTCTGAAGAGCACTGAGTGAATCAGAGCAGAGTACATACGGAGAATGGCGGTGGCGGCGGACATACTGAACGGCCTGAGAGAGAGCAAAAAGCTCGGCCGTAAAACTGGAACACTGCTGTGATGAAGTTGAGACTTGAAAATTTTAATTGTGACATACATTTGCATATAGTGACCAACTTTTAGCATCCTAGTTTAACTATTCAGCGCTATTTATTTTTTCTTAAGTTCGCATATTTTGCTTAAAATAATCATGTGATTATTCTGAGACTTTACCGTATCAGCATTAATAAACCTAGGACTACATTGATAAAGTTTGTATAAGTTATTTTAATTTTACTCTTAAATTAATGGCGTAATTAAATAGGACGAGGAATTCCGCCTTTTGCAAGACAACTTTTCAGTTTCGTTTTACCCAGACATGTTTCAGCACTTTTCGTGCTATCTTCAGTGGGTTACTTTATTTCCTTACTGTAAAATTGTTGTTACATATTAACAGTTATAGGAACTTTTGATACAAAATATTTACAACTGTGAATGAATAATGGTTTTAAAATATTATACATCATTAGTTCACAGTTGAGATACGTATTAACGACCACATGCACAGTATGTTGTTTATTACATCACGTCTAAAGTTCTAGTTATAGCTTAATTGGCAAAAGAGTGGATGGATGAATTAGTTTACATACCTTACATGAAGCTGTTGGGTATTAATGTTGGTACCTAGTGTGCTACACAATGTACAACTATAATCTGCAAACAGCAAAACGTAATTTTAATTCTTCTGTTTATTTATTACGAACGGAAATTTAACTTTTCTTGTGTTTAGCTTACGGCTTTGACTTTGTAGTGTATTCTCACATGTTTTAGCGAGTTGAATACGCTGGTTTTTGTAATTTACGGTCGTTTGACAACGCAATTTACAAACAGGGGCTGAGTTTTCGCCGCCATTACGTGTTGTTATAGCCGTGTAGTATTCATTTGTTTCATGGCGTGCTTGTCTGGGTGAGGCGCGCAAGTTTGAAGTGTATTTGGCGTTTGTGGTGTTTGGTTTGTGTGTGTGTGCGCAAGCGCACGCGCGTACCCGCGCGCGTGTATGATCGCGTGCGCCTGTGTATGAGAGAGAGATTTCGTTGGGCTATTGATTTTGGGACGTGATAGTTTTCTTCTATAGTTAACTTTTGGTGTAAGCTGCTACTAGTTTTAAGGATCTGTAAGTCAGTTCCAATGTTTGTTGGATGGTGATTGTGTGCTATCAGGTGATCTGCGAATGTTAAGTGTGAGCTATTACTTTTTAATGCTTTGAGATGTTCTGTATATCTTGCTCTGAAATTCCTGCATGATTGACCCACATTAACAGATTGACAGCAGTTGCAAGTAAGTTGGTGTGTACCAGACTGGCTGTATTTGTCAGTTTTGGTGATGTTTCTGCGAAGTCTGCATTTTATTGTGTTGTTGGTTCAGTATGATGTGTCGAGTCCTTATTTCTTTAATATGTTACCCACCCTATTTGTGACTTTGTTGTTGTAAGTCATTATGTGCCATTGGTCACTTACTGTCTGATGATTTGTTGTTGTTTTTTTGCGTTGTGTATGTTGTGTGTGTGTGTGTGTTTCATGGTTTTGTGTTGCTTGTTTTTGTATTTTGTGGTTTATTTTATCTACTCTGTTTGTATCATATCCAATCTCCTGTGCAATTTTCTTCATCGTGTTCAGTTTTTCTGTGTAATGATGTTTGTTCATGGGTGTTTCGTTCAGTCTGTGTAGTAAATATCTGAAGCTGGCTTCTTTGTGAGTTATAGGGCGACAGGAATGGTTACGAATAATTGTGCTGGTGATTGTGTGTTTAATGTAGATTGTGTATGTTGTGTATGTTGAGATTTAAGAGATTAAGCTTTCATCTGTTTGTGTTTCAATGGTGAACTGTGTTTGTGAGTGGATGGAGTGTATGTTGTCATGAAGTTCTTTCATGCGAGACTATGGATCATCTATTAAGCAAATTATATCATCTATATATCTGTAACAATATATTATTTTGTACTGTTCTGTTATTAATATTTTGTCAAAGATTTGTTTTTATGTCTGATTGAAGAAAATGTCAGCTAGGACGGCACTGATTGGGGATTCCATGGGTAGTGTACCTTGTTGAGAGTAAAATTTATTGTTGAATGTGAAGTAGTTTTGCTCTGTGATGAGCCTGAGTATTGCAGATATTTCTTGTATGTTTGTTGTGGGTATGTTAACTTGTAGTTGGAGATTTCTTTCTATGATGTTGATGGTTCCTTCTGCTGGGATGTGTGTTTACATGGGAATTAAGCCAAATTAAATTAATGTAGCTGTGTTTGGTATGTTTTAATTTCTTACTTTTGCTTTTAAGTCACCTGAGTTCTGTAGACTTCTGTTTTCAGGGTAATTGGTTCAAATGGCTCTGAGCACTATGGGACTTAACTTCTGAGGTCATCAGTCCCCTAGAACTTAGAAATACTTAAACCTAACTAACCTAAGGACATCACACACATCCATGCCCGAGGCAGGATTTGAACCTGCGACCGTAGCGGTCTCGCGGTTCCGGACTGTAGCTCCTAGAACCGCTCGGTCACCCTGGCCGGCTCAGACGGCGCTACCCGCGGTCCAGTAGGAGGCGTACCAAGACTGATTCCGGAAGTAGAAACGATGTTGGGAGTGTTGTATCAATCAACATTCGCAGGTCACCTGATAGTACACAATCACCATCCAACAAACATTGAAATTGACTTACAGATCCTTAAAACTAGTAGCAGCTTACACAAAAAACTAACTATAGAAGAATAGTATCACATCCAAAAATCGGTAGCGCAAGGAAAGAAACTACTAAATGAATACACATCACTGTGCAATAAAACCCTATTTGCCACAATTGAAGAACTATACAAATAACACCCACACCAAAACATACACACACACACACACACACACACAAACTGAGAGAGAGAGAGAGAGAGAGAGAGAGGGAGCGAGAGAGAGAGAGAGCGAGAGAGTGAGAGGGAGGGAGAGAGATACGCACGCAGACGAACCAAACACCAAAAACGCCAAATACACTTCAAACTTGCGCGCCTCACTCACACAAACACACCACGAAACAAATGAATAATACACAGCTAAAACAACACGCAATGGCGGCAAAAACTCAGCCCCTGTTTGTAAATTCGTAGAAAGTGCATTGTCAAACGACCGTAAGTCACAAAAACCAGTGCATTCATCTCGCCAAAACACGTGAACATACACTACAACGTCAAAGCGGTACGTTTAACACATAAAAGTGATATATATTCATTTCCGTTCGTAAATGCATAATAAACAGAAAACTAAAAATTACGTTTTGCTGTTTGCAGATTACAACTTGTAGATTGTGTAACAGACTAGCTACCAACATAAATATCCAACAGCTTAATGTAAGGTATGTACTCTTTTGCCAGTTAAGCTGTAACTAGAACTTTAGACATAATGTAATAAACTACATACAATGCATTAAGTTGTTAGTACGTAACTCAACTGTGAACCATAAACAAAAGATGTATAATATTTTACAACAATTACTCATACACAGTTGTATATGTTTTGTATAAAAAGTTTCTCAAATTGTTAATATGTAATAACAATTTCACAGTAAAGGTACTGAAAAATATCTGGGTAAAACGAAATAGAAAAGGTGTCTTGCATAAGGCGGAATTCCACCTCTTATTTTCACAGAAAGCACAGATACAAGAAGAACTGCAACACCACAAGATAATGGATAATCCTTTGTATGTTAAACACAGGCGCGTTATGATGACGTGGCGCTGGTGGTAGTGAACTGGAGGAAGCCCTGGCACACTCGCTCGCCTCTGAACCTGCTGCAGTGATACAGTGCTTGTTTCGCCTTACGTTCTTATTTAGTGTGGACTGAAATAAATGCTTATTGTAGGATGCGTTACGCCTACAACATGATCAATACACGAGATGCAGACGAGTAAGTATGTCCACATTCCGACTATTTCCTCCATACATCTGCATT
This sequence comes from Schistocerca nitens, assembly GCF_023898315.1. Taxonomy (NCBI): domain Eukaryota; kingdom Metazoa; phylum Arthropoda; class Insecta; order Orthoptera; family Acrididae; genus Schistocerca; species Schistocerca nitens. The sequence goes on along the minus strand of NC_064617.1, from coordinate 324,329,603 downwards.
TATATCTATACTCTGTAAATAATTTCGAAGTGCGTGGCAGAGGGTACGTCACATTTTACCAGTATTATGGCTTTCTTTCGTTCCATTTGCATACAGACTCTGGAAATAATGATAGCTTCAATATAAGTGCTTTAATTAGCTTCATCCTGTCTTCGTGATTCGTATGTGAGCGATACATAGTGGGTCGTAATTTATTCCTGGTTTCACCAGTTGGTTCTAGAGACTTTCTAAGAAGATTTCCATGCTGTTGTTTGGGTCTACCAGCTCATTTCTTTCAGCGCCTTCGTGACACTCTCAATTGCTCGAAGAAACTTTTAACAATTTCCACTACCCGTCTTTGTGTCCGTTTAATAGCTGTCCAGGAAATTTGTTGTCCTCACAGTTGTCGATTGATGAATTAAGGGACTGTGCCGTCTAAGCCAGAGATCTATGGACTTTCACTGTGTGATACTCACTCTTGTTACGACTGCACACGAGAATGGATTTCTCCCAGTTCACGTTGGTCAAGGGGCTTGGAGATTGTGTAATGAAAAACAGAAAGTGGTTGAGTAAACAAATTCAATGCAGTCGTGACCACTGCATGTGTTTTAATATTTATTTCATACTGAACAGCCGAGGTCTAGGTAGCCATCCATTACAAAGATCGACACACAAAGATCTGAACAGCGAGGTTCCCAACACACTTTCCGGGGCACACCCGAAGTCAGTTCTACGTCAGTCGATGACTTTCCGTACAAGATAAGTTGCTACATCCACAACGCCAGAAAATCCTCAGTTCAGTCCTAAAAGTCGCTTCTACCCCATACAAACATACTTTTGATAATTATCGTAGATGTATTGACAAGGGAATGGTCCAAATCTACTCCTACAAAGCTATCATGAAATTTTTCACAAAGGAAGAACACACCGAAAGAAATTTTTAGCTACTACGGCGCTGCCGTTGTTCTACATATTGTGGTGGATGTTCCAATGTGAAACCAAAAACGGCGAAGACGTATAGGAACGCATATTATCTGAAAATTTTATGAAAACTGCTTTACACTGTCGAAAAATTTCTGATTGAGAGGCTGAACCACAATGTTTGTTCCGGGTGGAATCCGAATTATATTGAAAGTCTTTTCGCCGTCCTCCTAAACACACAGGTGTTTTTATGTCCATGCTAAGAGTCCAAAAAAGATAATGAATCATTTTTTGCAAATGGTAAGAATATATTTCGGATGTAATATCGAAACTTATTCTCCACTTTTTCTGCATGATTCGCTATCTCGATTGCAACATTTTTGTAACTAAACAGTCGTTTGTTAAATCTTCGGTCCTAATTTGTCTTGAGGTCGTGACGGAAGGTAAAGCAGAAAAAGTAACACACGGATACTTATTACCGGCAGTTATTGTATACGAATGTATCGAACAACTTAGCTTACTATACTTACCAGTTTACTTTCCTCTGTCTCAATAACGAAATAATATTTAGTTAAGTAACAGAAATAAAAACATAGGCAGAAATGATTCAAGATCAAATAATTACACCTTACGTTGGAGGCGATGCTTTCCGTCTCCCATTGCGAGTAGGAATTATGAACGAAATTTTTAATACAATTTTGTTAAGAACAGGAGCTGAAGCAATGAACTGGAATTGCTGTAAAAGGTGGGACTTTAACTCAGGTCTCTGCTTTATGCAGCATAAGTGCTAACATTTACACCACTGTAGCACTGTAGATACAACACCTGTATGGATTACTTTAACCATTGCCCTACCTAGCACAAACTTCAACGGATACATAGTAATTCTGTGTGTAACCCCACTGTCAGACTACGTACAGTTACTGCTAAGGATTAAATGTAAATTTCTGTCCACTTTCTAAGTTTCCCGTTACTAGAGGAAGACGATGTGCATCCGTTTTTTTAAGATGGAGTTCGATTCCGCCACTAGAGGAAAATACACACATGTGGGCTATAGTTACCGTTATATCAAACTGCAGAATTATGCTGCCATAATTGATATTAATTAAGACTCATTAGGTTCTGAAGAGTTAAAAGATAAGACGTCGCATGTTGAAACGTTGCTTGCGCGTTTTGTAAAACAATAAAGATTTAGATACAATATTTCTATTATTACTTTAAAAATGTTACTAATCCTTTTTAAAGTCGTTTTCCCATATCCTGCCTCAACTCCGTAGTTAATATTATTCTTTTCATAAGATCTGCTCCACATTTAACTGCCTTTCCTCCGTTGCACGGAACGTAAACTGTATGTTACAAAAGCAGTAAGTTACAGGCACTATGCTGGAAAAACAGAAAAGAACCCCTACTAACGTGATATATCTGGACCACCTTTGTTTTGCAGATGACGTCGTACCGTTTTGTATCCAGTGCCGATAGTGTTCAACAAGCACTGAAGGAACTTACACAAGAAGCAGAGAAAGTCTGACCGTAGCCCAGAAAACCAGTTACAGCAAGCCTAAAGTTTTGTACAACTAACGAACTAGAAAGAAAATTGTACACATTAGCAGTGATGTCGTAGAACAAGTTCACGATGTTTTGTACTTAATGCAGATGAGGAAAAAACTGCATTGACATATGCAGAAGTTAGCTGTAGAGTAAATAATGGTTTCGAGTGTTTTCAGTAGACTAAACAGAGTTTCCTACACTGAACTCCTGGAGTGTCTCAAACAAATAAACTCCTGAAGTGCTTAAAGCAAACTGTACGGTCGGTAGTTCTAACCACTTCTGACTCCCAGACTGAGATAATAACTTAATTCAATAACCCTCTACAGCCCCTGCAGTTCAACGTCTGCACACTAAGAGACGTAATTTTTAACTCGGATGGAATGTAGTGAATTGTACAGTTTTTGTAATCTTGACATAACCATATCTCTCACAATGCCATTGGGCATGTAACTTTTTAAAAACACCTGACTTGTACGTTTTTATCGTCTGACTTTTCTCCGCTCCAGCACAGTTTTCGTTATATGCTCTGTCTGTACCTGTACTGTACACATGTAAACCCTGTTTTTTCTTCATCTTTTATATGAAACGCCGGCAGTGGTGGCCAAGCGGTTAAAGGCGCTACAGTCTGGAACCGCGCGACCGCTACGGTCGCAGGTTCGAATCCTGCCTCGGGCATGGATGTGTGTGATGTCCTTAGGTTAGTTAGGTTTAAGTAGTTTTAAGTTCTAGGGGACTGATGACCTTAGAAGTTTAGTCCCATAGTGCTCAGAGCCATTTGAACCATTTTTTTTTATATGAAACATTTATAAATGTATCACATTTACGGCAGTTTTCAGAAGCACTTGAATATGACCTAATTTAAAGGCCAAAACCAGTTCCGGATTCAGTAAAGTTCTCGGCAGCGACTGGAGTGTTTTTTGATTTTTTTTCCTTTGTACAGGGTCCATACTTCAACTGGTAAAAACAGAACCCTTATAGGGTCACTACATTTTCTATCTGTTTGTCCAACTGTTAGGACCCCTTTCGCTCACCAATGGATAGAGGTACCAAATGTGGACATTTTTGTCACATATTGGTGTCTACCGCCCTTTGGTGGTATAACGGAATTAACCTAAGTCAGTGAAATCTAAAGGTACGGACATTTGTTGAAACTCACAGACTCAATCTATAAAATCTATGGGGTACTTGCTGTAGACGTACTACCAAAAAAATGGTTCAAATGGCTCTGATCACTATGCGACTTAACTTCTGAGGTCATCAGTCGCCTAGAACTTAGAACTAATTAAACCTAACTAACCTAAGGACATCACACACATCCATGCCCGAGGCAGGATTCGAACCTGCGACCGTAGCGGTCGCTCGGTTCCAGACTGTAGCGCCTAGAACCGCACGGACATACTACCATGAAATTTCGCAAGAAGCAAGGTTTCACAGTTAATGTAAAGGAAAAATGATTCGAAAATTGTTAATTCGTGATTGTTTCAGAAAAAATATTTTTTGCCGTTACGAACTTACATTGTGTTTGTAATGATTCATAATTCTCAGGAACAGGTGTAGAAACTTTGATCTGGTTTTCAGTAATAGTTAAAGTGATTCATGAGGAAGATTTGTGCGAATAATTTATAGATATTTAGTGCTAAATGGCTGCGAAGCGATGAAATGAAGTACGCTGCCACTGCGAAAACGATGCCTTTACAATCTAGGGGTGATAGGCATAAGGCTGTGCGATTCATGTGTCTTGTTGACACTAGCATTGCAGGTCCTTTACGAACAACTCATTCTACATAAAAACACTACCTGGCAGTTTATGCCTACATCAAGTACAACGTCCGTAATGTTTCAGAGCAAAGTAATACTGGTAATTGATGTAGGAACATAATTCCACTTTTTGGGATGATGGCGCGATATTGCACAAAATTTTCGGTGTAGCATTCCATAGAACAATTTGACATTCGCGTAAAAACAATAGCCCTCTGACAGGATGTACTGTTTTAATCTCTGGACAGTCGCGTCAAATCTTGCCGGTAATCGCAAGAGGAACGAGAGCAGACGAAGTCGACGCATCTGCAACTGCCGTTTAGCATAGCATACTCATATAATTCCAGAATTAATAAAATAAACAAAAAATTAAAACAGCGAATGTGAAATTACACACATAATTTTAACTTAAAACATTCTCAAAAATCTTGGAATTCCCATGACCGATATCTTGCCAGTATCTATTATCAGCATGGATGACCTAGCTGTAGCCGGCCGCTGTGGCCGAGCGGTTCTAGGCGCTTCAGTCCGGAACCACGCTGCTGCTACGGTCGCAGGTTCGAAACCAGCCTCGGGCATGGATGTGTGTGATGTCCGTTGGTCAGTTAGGTTTAAGTAGTTCTAAGTCTAGGGGACTGATGACCTCAGATGTTAAGTCCCGTAGCGCTTAGAGCCATTTGAACCATTTTGACCTAGCTGTACACCTCTTAGTTTTTTACGGAACCCTCTGGGCTCGAGGTCTACTCGCAATTGTCCGTTTTACTTATTCCGGAGACTACTTCTGTCGCCTTCCAGAATATTGGCGATGTTCTGTAGAGCTGACTGAAAGACACAGGTCGATCGCAACGTAACTACAGTTGTTTTCTCATTGACTTTCACCATTCAGTAACACACAGATAAAGAAAAGAGAAGTGCCAGAGACGTAAATCGGCAGACATGGTCGCTACGAAATTGGGTTTCAGTAGTAGGGAGAGTGCTTGAGGGAGCGGCGTTAGTCCAGCTGCTGGGTGTGTAGGGTGGGGGAAGGAGGTGGGGAGAGGCGCCCTATGCAAATGAGATCTGCTCGGCGAGTGTGCCGGCTGGCAGCTGACGCCCTGCTATCTGGTTAGGCGGCTGCAGGCGGCAAGGAGAGACGGCGCAACTCGATCAGCAGGCGCGGCGCGATGCGGCCCGCCGGTGTGACAGCGCCTGGGGACCCGCCGACTCGAAGTCTACTGGCGCCCACCGGCCGCACATCCTTCACTGCGACGTGTTGCGTAGTGGCTACCGTTCACGAACAACTCGATGACGAGCTGACTCAGCTTATCCATTAACTAAATCCTGAGCCAAAAAGGATGTACTGATGAAATTCTATACACTACGTCGTCTAGGGTTTCGATCATTTCCGCTTGGCGCCTCGGGCGGGAAAGATCTGCCTGCCTGTTCACGCCTCTATCGGAGCGCAGCGAGAGCTTCCTTGTTCCCCCTCAGTGTCGGTCGTTCGTTTGTTGGCAACATGCTCAATTACAACTTTTCATAATACTACATGTATTTATTGTGTGTGTGTGTGTGTGTGTGTGTGTGTGTGTGTGTGTGTGTGTGTGTGAAGCGCAATGTTCGGGTTGTATAATAATGTTGTTGTTGTTGTTGTTGATGATGATGATGATGATAGAAGGGAGCGGGTGATACCTGGTGTCGGCACACAGGCACATAGCTCCTCGAGATTAGCACCAACGGACCCTGCCAAACTTAGCATCCCCATTCGACGTACAGATCGCTACTAACATGCCCTCGCTTCATGAGACACTGCGGACAAGTCTGGTTTTTATACCAGGATGTTGCCGCAAAGCCTGGTGATCCTCTTGCCGACGAAATACTGGCAGCGAAAGTTTTTCACACCACCAGGATTCGAACCGGCTTATCCCGGGATCCCTCAGTGTCTTGTGAGCCATTGTGTGCGTTGCTTTGTCGTTTGTCTCTCAGCGTCTCTTGACTGCGGCTTAGTTTTGACGTGGTGTTGTCTTGCACCATGATGTCGTCCATGGCGCCCGGGGACTATCTCCGTACAGGTACCGTCAGTATTAGTTTCGACCAGTCCACGCCGCATGTGCAGCCATGTTCATTAGAAATTCATAACTAGCTTGTAGACACTATCAAGGTAACTTCAGAACAAGTACACATGGGTTACTTTGATTCTGAATCGTATGTGTTTTATGTGAAGTATCTCGGCCCGCTTCAGGTTTACAGGCTCCTTTTTCTGCTCAGGCAACAAGGCACTCTCACTCATCGCCGTGATTCTAATACTACGAGGTCTGTTCAAAAAATTCCGGAAAATTCGTTGCCTCACACCAATGGCGTGTTGGAGCGCAATGACATTAGCATCCCTGTACACGCCTCTGTTTAATGTATAACTGCCGGAAGTTTCATTGTTTAAAGTCTGTTTGTTACTGTTCAGTGCTGTATTGAATAGATCGTTGTGTCGCACACAGTTTGCGAATTTCGAGGTGGCAGAGTTAGAGGAGCAACGCGTCTGCATTAAATTTTACGTGAAACTCAAGAAAAGCTTTGCAGATACACACCAAATGAAGCAGGAAGCCTACGGTTATGCGTGTTTAAGCCGTACTCGGTGTTACGAATGGGTTGTTGTTGTTGTGGTCTTCAGTCCTGGGACTGGTTTGATGCAGCTCTCCATGCTACTCTATCCTGTGCAAGTTTCTTCATCTCCCAGTACCTACTGCAACCTACATCCTTCTGAATCTGCTTAATGTATTCATCTCTTGGTCTCCCCCTACGATTTTTACCCACCACGCTGCCCTCCAATACTAAACTGGTGATCCCTTGATGCCTCAGAACATGTCCTACCAACCGATCCCTTCTTCTGGTCAAGTTGTGCCAGAAACTCCTCTTCTCCCCAATCCGATTCAGTACTTCCTCATTAGTTATGTGATCTACCAATCTAATCTTCAGCATTCTTCTGTAGCACCACATTTCGAAATCTTCTATTCTCTTCTTGTCCAAACTATTTACCGTCCATGTTTCACTTCCATACATGGCTACACTCCATACAAATACTTTCAGAAATGACATCCTGACACTTAAATCTATACTCGATGTTAACAAATTTCTCTTCTTCAGAAACGCTTTCCTTGCCATTGCCAGTCTACATTTTATATCCTCTCTACTTCGACCATCATCAGTTATTTTGCTCCCCAAATAGCAAAACTCCTTTACTACTTTAAGTGTCTCATTTCCTAATCTAATACCCTCAACATCACCCTACTTAATTCGACTACATTCCATTATCCTCGTTTTGCTTTTGTTGATGTTCATCTTATAGCCTCCCTTCAAGACACCATCCATTCCGTTCAACTGCTCTTCCAAGTCCTTTGCTGTCTCTGAGAATTACAATGTCATCGGCGAACCTCAAAGTTATTATTTCTTCTCCATGGATTTTAATACCTACTCCGAATTTTTCTTTTGTTTCCTTTACTGCTTGCTCAATATACAGATTGAATAACATCGGGGAGAGGCTACAACCCTGTCTTACTCCCTTCCCAATGGGTTATACGATTTAAAAGTGGCTGGACGGAAGTTAAAACTGACACTCGTTTACGAAGCACTTGGACACATGTCGACGACGCTCGTGTCAGGAACGTCAACGAAACTGTGCGTACCAATAGAAGACAGATTGTCCGAGAGATTGCAGACGAATGTAAAATTTCATTTGGATCATGTCATGAAGTCTTAAGACAGCATCTTGGAACGCATCGTGCTACCGCCAAGTGCATCCCACGGCTCGCGAGTCAAGACCAAAAGACCGCCTCGTAATCGTTGAAGAGCTTTTCGATCGCGCAGATGAGAACGAGATATTTCTTAAGAGAATCGTAACTGTTGATGAGACGTGCGTCTACGGTTACGATGTTGAGACCAAGGTTCAATCTTCAAAATGAGTCGGGAAAGTTTCCCCAAGACCAAAGAAAGCTCATCAGTCAGGTCAAATGTCAAAGCCATGCTGATAGTTTTGACTGTGAAGAATTTATTCATCATAAATCCATGCCACAGAGACAAACTGATAGTCGATCGTACTATCGGGACTTGTGACGCCTGCGAGAAAATGTGAGAAGGGAACCGCCTGAAATGTGGCGAGACAATTCAACGCTCTTGCATCACGATAACGCGACCCCTGCGTGACGATTGTACAAAAAACCGAATCATTGCGCTGCCTCGTCCCCCATACTGTCCAGATTTCCAAAGCTGGAAACCCCGTTGAAAGGACGAAGATTTGCAACGAAAGATGACATAAAAAAATTCGCAGACTGCACTTCGCGCACTTCAGTAAGAGGCGTACCGAGGCTCCTTCCGGAAGTGGAAACGGTGTTGGGAGCGTTTTATCAATTGCGGAGGAGAGTATTTCGAAGGAGATCATGCACAAATAAGTAAGAGATAAGCGTAGAAAAATTTTATGGACTAAGTAACGGAATTTTTTGAACAGACCTCGTACGGTTATTCTGACGATTGCACAGGTGGAATATACGAATTTTTACAGTTTTCTCAATAACGACAGTTTTTTCAAGACAGTCGTGCTTTCGTTTGCGGACAGGCGGAACATAAGGTGGGAACACTGATCGGACCGAGCGAGGTAGCGCAGTGGTTAGCACACTGGAGGGGCATTCGGGATATCAATGGTTGAAGACCATGTCCGTCCATACACATTTAGGTTCCTCATAATTTCCCGAAATCGCTTATGGAAAATGCCAGCATGTCCCTTTGAAAGGTAAAGGCCGATTTCCTTCTCCGTCCTTTTCTAATCCAAGCTCGTCCTCTCTCTCTAATGATCTCGTTGTCGATGGAACGTTAAACACTAATGTGCTCCTCATCCTTCAACACTGGTCCGCTCAACATTGTTTACAAGTTTATAATGGTGTTGGATTCGTGGGCATGGTGGTGGAACGGAGTACCCCTTCTCATTTGCAGGAAAGTGGATACCGGGTACATAAACTACAAAAGAGTGTTTTATATGTAATAAGAAGGGACACCTCCGCACAAATTGCACGGGTCATGTCAAGGTCTTAAAATCTACTTGTGAATATCATAAACTGCTAACTTTAGTAGACCTGGTTCCCCAGGTGACAGCAGTTGCGCCTAATCGAGTTCCTGAGGGGCAACACGAGCCATTGCAGGATGGTCCTAGCGCATTTCCGCCGTTAACCTCGTGTACAGACTTACTCTTGAATAAATACTCTTTGAATAAATAGCGGCTTTCTTGTGGAAGAGAACCAGCGACTACGTGTCTGCAGACGCCCCGGACAGCGATGGCATGCCAACCTCTCACCCACCATACCCCCCGACGACCAGGCGTGGTGTCTGCGTTTCCATTTCTTTTCATAGAAGGACCCCTTCGGTTGTCATCCACGGTTCCCTAACAACACTTTGGAACGCCCCCTTTTGTTGCCTTTCATGGCAACTGCACGTTCCGCGCCGCCGCAGCCACCACCAACACCACCACCACCACCACCACCACCACCACTGCAAAACAAGCCTAGGCGGACGCAAGATGGTAAGGAGTCAAACGATTCCCCTTCCCTTCTCCACTCTACTGAAACGATTCCTTTGAAGCACGTCTCTCTCCTCTCCGAGTTCACACCGGATGATAACATGTCAGCTGCTGTTCTAGATTCGGATGCGTGGAGTACCCGCTCCGACGTGTCTCCGGAGAGGAAAACCGACATTGCTCTTCGAAATCATACGAGAACAGACTTGATCCGGAGCTCCGTACTACGTCGAAGGGACATGCCGGGCATCCCTTCAGTTTTAACGTATTCCCACCCTCCTCCTGCGCCCCAGGATGGGGAAAGCAAGCCACAGACCAGTAGTGATCAGAACCAGATCGGCACAAGTGAGCAAGTGGAACACCTACTGACGGTAAAAGGCGTAATGTCAGTTTTCGTTTCCGTTGTTTCTCAGGTGAAACACCGCCCACCTGTGGAAGAGTGAGGAGCGTCCTGTGCGCCTGATACTGAATTAACGCAGGAGCCCCCCACCCCATGCGTTGTTCCATGCGGCGGTCGCTTTCCCGCACAAAAGCCGCCAGCGTTTTCAATCTGAGCGAGCAGCATTGCAAAAAAAAAAAAATAAAATAAAATAAAATAAAATAAAATAAAATAAATAAAAAAATGCATCCATTGACTCTGCCATGAACTGTGATACACGACTTCCAAGGCCATTTGCAAGTAATTAAATGTATTGGTTTGGTAATAACTACACGCAGGCCTATACTTTTCTCACCTACAATGTGAACAGAGTTAGTTCCTAGCTTCGACTTGCAGCGCTGCGACAATTTATTTACGATTATAGTGCAGACGAGATATTTTTGCAGGAAGTGTTAGTTGTACATTTTTCTATTCCCGTCTTTTGTACTTCCTTTAATGTGCTCCTGAACGCTCTACTGGTACTGCGCTATTTTAGAGAGAGAGAATACCACTGACGGATTTCGAAGTTCTTCATAACTGCCGAACAACATGCTGCACTTTTTGTGATCTTACTTAAATTCTTCTTTATGCCCCTTCAGGATCTCGACTTTCAAAAGATCGCGCGCGTTTTTATAACGAGGAAAAAGTTTATTTATATCGTAAAACTCCGCAAAAATTTCTGTTAGGCCCTGATTTTAATTTCGTTTTGCACCCTGTGGATCAGACACCCAGTTTTAAACTGAAGAGCCAAAGAAACTGGTACATCTGCCTAACATTGTGTAAGGCCCCGAGAGCACACACAAGCGCCGCAACACGAGGTGGCATCTACTCTACTAATATCAGAAGTAATACTGAAGGGAACTGACACCATGAATCCTGGAGGGCTGTCCATAAATCCGTAAGAGTACGAGATCTCTTCTGAACAGCACTTTGCAAGGAATCCCAGATATGCTCAATAACGTTCGTGTCTGGGGCCAGCTGAAGTGTTTAAACTCAGAAGAGTTTTCCTGAAGCCACTCTGTAGCCATTCTGTCGGTGGGGTGTCGCTTTGTCCTGCTGGCATTGCCGAAGTCCGTCGGAATGCAGAATGTACATTAATGGATGCAGGTGGTCAGACAGGACACTTATCTACATGTCACCTATGAGCGTCCCATACCACTCCAACTGTACACGCCCCACTCCATTACAGAGCCTCCACCAACTTTAATGGTCCCCTGCTGACATGCAGCGTCCACGGATTCATGAAGTTGTCTCCATACCCGGACACGTCTATTCCCTCGATACAATTTGAATACATCTCAGCGTTACACTTCTAAGGCGGTTAATAATTTCATTACAGATCATTAGGATGTCTGTGATACTAAGACGATTGTCTCCGATGCATTCACTGCTGCCGGCCGAAGTGGCCGTGCGGTTAAAGGCGCTGCAGTCTGGAACCGCAAGACCGCAACGGTCGCAGGTTCGAATCCTGCCTCGGGCATGGATGTTTGTGATGTCCTTAGGTTAGTTAGGTTTAACTAGTTCTAAGTTCTAGGGGACTAATGACCTCAGCAGTTGAGTCCCATAGTGCTCAGAGCCATTTGAACCATTCACTGCTCTCCTGGATTGTGTGGTTACTCCTGCATTAAATCATTAATTTCTAACAAGGGAACCTCCCCATCGCACCCCCCTCAGATTTAGCTATAAGTTGGCACAGTGGATAGGCCTTGTTAAACTGAACACAGATCAACTGAGAAAACAGGAAGAAGTTGTGTGGAACTGTGAAAAAATAAGCAAAATATACAATCTGAGTACTCCATGGGTCACATAAGCAACATATTTGACAAAGTGAGCGTAGGAGCGCCGTGGTCCCGTGGTAGCGTGAGCAGCTGCTGAATGAGAGGTCCTTGGTTCAAGTCTTTCCTTGACTGAAAATTTTACTTTCTTTATTTTTGCATAGTTATTACCTGTCCGTTCGTTCATTGACATCTCTGTTCACTGTAATAAGTTTTGTGTCTGTGTTTTGCGACCGCATCACAAAACCGTGCGATTAGTAGACGTAAGGACGTGCCTCTCCAATGGGTACAAAAAACATTTGATCGCAATGTCATAGGTCAACCGATTCCTCCACAGGAAAACACATCTGATGTATTCTATACGACACTGGTGACGGCATGTGCGTCACATGCCAGGAATATGTTGTCGACCCACCTGACTTGTACACTTGGCGAATGGGTAAAAAGATTCTTCTACCTTGCCCGATTTAGGTTTTCTTGTGGATGTGATAATCACTCCCAAAAAAAGTGATGAAAACATAAGAGTTTGTCACATAAACTGAAAATAAAAAATTAAATTTTCACTGGATGGAAGATTTGAACCAAGGACCTTTCGTTCCGCAGCTGCTCTCGTTACCACGAGACCACGGCGCTCCTGCGTTCCCATTGTCATTAATGTTACATATCTTCCCATGGACTACTCAGTTTGTATATTTTGCTTATTTTTTCACAGTTCCACATAACTTCTTCCTGTTTTCTCAATTGATCTGTGTTCAGTTTTCCAAGGCCTATCCACTGTGCCAACTTATAACTAAATCTGAGGGGGGTGCGATGGGGAGGTTCCCTTGTAAGTGACTTTAGTCGAGATGATGTATAACGCTTTATTGTTGGGTCACCACCGCAAGAATTGTCGGGACTCGACGGAATCTTATATACATTTTTGGACTCTTGTAGATGATGCCATTACGTCACTGGTAAATGAAATGATTCTGGAAGTTGGATTCCTGACCTTTCCAAGGTTGGTAAAATGGTTCTAATTCCTAAGCCAACCGGACGTCCGACATTGATAAATTCCGCCCGAACACACTGCTTAATTTCGATTACAAAACCGTAGCCAGGGTAGTTACTAGATGTTTGTCGATATTGCTGGAAAAAAATTTTGCTCTTCACTATAGCTGTGTGCATGGGCGCACGATCCTGACTTCTGTAGTCGAATGCTGGGACGTCTTTTCGGTGGCTGCAGCAACTTCTGTTTCTGGAGCCTTAATTTTTATTGATTGTAGTAAGGCATTTGACGGGTGAATCACAGTTTCTTGATGCAGGTGCACAAGGCGACCGATCTCATACTGCGTGTTAAGTATTATCTTTTTACTGCTATTCAAGTTTCTGTCGCAGAGAATTGACAACTTACTGCCCAGATCACCATCAGACAAGGCATACCGCAGGCGAGCTCCCTCTGCGTGGCGCATTTTGTCTTTTCCTGGACTCCCTGCTTCGCCGTATCGCTGATCACTTATATGGCTGGAAGATATCAGAAGAAACCTCGGTACGAGCGGACGCGGATGACGTTATAGTATTTCTACGTCATACCAACTGCATATCCTTGTTCAAGCACATATTAGAATTCTTTTGTTCTCTCTTCAGAGCCAGTATTAATGAACGGAAATGTACCCTGTTACGATGCGGGAATCTCATCAAGTCGTCATTCCATGGGCAACGGTTGTTGCTCGCGACAAGTCATTGGCGATTACCGTGGATTACTGTCCGACGAAAATGGCTGCACTCAGTTGTCACGAGGTGATGGATCGAATTCAGTGGGTAATTTCGTCATAGCCTTCTTCTCAACGTACGGATCTTAGAATACTACATTTTTAGCAAAGTGTACTATGTTGAACAACTATTCTCGGTCTCCACGATGATGTCGCACAAACTGATGCAATTATCCGGTCGTTTCCTGTGCGCAAGTCATATTTTTCGACTTCGGAATGATGTGGTAGCGAGGCCCCGTCCCCGTCCCCGTGGAGGGTTCGGACTTCCCATTATCAAAGTGAAAGCTTGAATATTGTTTATACGGTGTAACTTTTTAACATGTCGTCTATCTACTGCAACGATTACAGCTTCCTTAATTATGCGTCTTCGACCGGCCATTCGGACTCTCCTTCTTGATCTTGGCCGGATCAACCCTAAATTGCGGCACGTGAATAAATTTGATATTATAAAAGTTTTCTGGAAGCCGGTATTTCATCAGTGACACACCTTACGACCACATCTTTGTCGTTGTTGAGTACTATCATTCCTCAAGCCGGCTGAAATGGCCGCTCCATTGATATCCAGGAAAACCGTGAGATTTTTACGTTAGTCTTCCTGCCATCCCGACGGTAGTCACCTTATCGTGGTATAGGGTCATACACAATTTGATTCTGACCAGCGCCTCCATCGCATTTGTCTCAGTCCAACTGGTCTTTGAGACACATTTCATCAACCTGATACTTCACTACACAGGCTTGCCTCTTGAAGATGAGAACTCTGGTACTGGATTAGCAGACAACTGGTTTTACTCACCTGGTCAGCAGAAGCTGCTTTCTCGGTTGTACTACTTCTGTGTTCGGACTTTGCTGTTTTCCCTCGGACGAAGACTAACTCGATCGTATGGCTCCTAGGATACTACGCCCCCAATGTAGTCGGGTATGACAACAATTCTGACACTAGTATTTTTCTCCAACATATGGTGAACGATCATTGAAAGTGGCAGAGGCTTCCACGTTATCATGCTTTATTAGGAAATATGTTGCACCTTGTCTTTAATCGTCAAGGTACTGGATAGCTTTGTTTGGTTTCTTCCTTGTTCTGCAGTCATATCTCATTATTTTCTTCCTGGACAAAAAATAGCTTTCTTCTGAGTTCTGGAATTTTATAGTTTATATCTATCACATTTTTATTTTCACATGAAAATAAAAAGGACGAATAAAAAATTTGAAACAAACCTAGTACCATGACCTTGTGAGGGACCAACACACTGACATGCGGGGGTGGGGGGTGGATGGATTCGACACCTTCTCTGTAACTGGTTGTATCCATTCCTCCTCATAATCCAACACACAGACAAAGCAAAAGTTGGCTGCAGCGTCTTTGACTAGCAATCGAAGGTCCTCGGCCCAGGGTTCGAAAACCGTCACCGATTAAATTTTGGATAATAATCACCAGGAATGGCGGCCGAAGACTTCCGGCATAAGAGGTCACAGTCAACCAGCCACCGACCTTGTCAGAGAGGGCGGTGGAGCGGACGGCGGTTCATGGTACTCTCTTGCCCTGGGGGTCGGAAACTGTCCCTAAGAGAGGAGGAATCAGCAATTATCAACGACATGAGGATGCAAAAGGCAAAGGAAACCACTGCAGTAAAGAAGCACTGTGTAGCCAGAGGACATTTGGCCTGTATTTGATGAAGTGTCATGATTATCCTCTCCATTGGCAAAAGATTCCGTACTAGTCGCCCATTCGGTTCTCGGAGAGGGGAGGGCGTGGAATTTCAGAAGTTTAAGCGTGGGAGGATGCTACAAAATCTGAACGGAGGACTGATAAGGCTCATCCTAGATACAGTGGGGATCAGTTAAATAGTAAGAAGACAAGAAGACGAGTATAGGGTAACATCAACAGCAGCAGAAAGTGGTAGGACAGCAGTAGGACTTGTTATGAACAGGCAGGTAGAGCAAAGTGAGTTACTGTAAACAGTATAGTGTTGTTCTTAACAGAAAAAAATGGTTTAAATGGATCTGAGCACTATGTGCCTTAACTTCCGAGGTCATCAGTCCCCTAGAACTTAGAACTACTTAAACCTAACTAACCTAAGGACATCACACACATCCATGCCCGAGGCAGGATTCGACCGTAACGGTCGCGCGGTTGCAGACTGTAGCGCCTAGAACCGCTCGGCCACTCCGGCCGGCTTCTTAACAGAATCGACACCGATTGTTCAGGTGTACATGACAAAGTCGCAAGCAGAAGATGAAGAGACAGAAAACGTATGAAGATATTGAATGGATAGTCCAGAATGTAAACGGATATGAACATTAAATAGCCATGGGGGCTTGGAAGGAGGTGAAGTAAGGGTTGTAACGGTAACACCCATCTCGCTTAAACGGTAATCAGCGCTAAGGTTAAACCTCTGCGAGGATTTTTTGGGGTAGTTGTGTCCTAAGATAACCTAATGGGAGCAGAACAATCGAACTGGGATTCGTCTCTGAAACACTCCAGCAGAGTATAGCCAACAGTAAACAGGTAGGTTAGGAACAGACGTTCTTCCATCAAAAAATCAAGTTGTAACATTACGTATTAACATAGCTCACAAGCCTAATTAGGCATTCTTGTATCAAGCAATACAGTAACATGTGCCTCTCAACAACATGTACCATAAATGAAGTGGATGCAGCAGTTATTAGAACCCAAGACCAACACACATGAAACTAGTAGCAATACTAAACAGGAAAGAGCATGAAAGTATTCTAATTCAAACCAGAGGGACTATTAATGATATTACTCTATAACATCATTGTTTAGTTGAGGTCTATGTGCCTGTGCATTAACGATCTTTTATTAGAATAGGTAACACACTAAATTTTTCTTTCTCAAGCTCGGTTTGAAGCAATTAAAAGAATGCTAATCTCACTACACTGGCTCTGAAGGAGCTTTTGCTTTGCTTCATTATCTAACTAGTCTAGTAAATGAGGGCCCTTCAACTTTCATGGTTTGAAGAACCATGCTCATTGACACCACTAGTAAGAATGAGAGATGGTATGTTTTCTCATCAATAATTAGACTATATAACAAATTTAAACTTTTTTCTTCATCTGGTTTGTAAATGGTAGGATTTACCTAATTTTGGAGTGCTGAATACATTGGTAAAATCAGTTTTTCTGTGTGACATCACATTTCTTAGATACATAGCAAAATAAAAAAGGGTAATAGCAAAAATTTACAGAATTAAGCCAAATAAAAATACACTTTCAGAACGTTTGAAATCAATATTTTGTATGTATATATGGGCATGATGCCAATAAAACGTCCAAATTAGTTCAGAAGATATTTTCACCTTTAATCGTCTTTTGTTTTAGAAAAATCTGACGACAAAACTATTCTTTTGTTTGCCGTTTCATCACTCTCCCTAACAAGACCCCAGCAGTCCCACCTATCATCGAAGGGTTCCATTTGCCTTGGTAACAGAGTTCTATGGTAAGAATGATCTGGTGAAAGCGTTCACCATGCTCATCGCTTACGGCTCACAAATTTTCCGGGAAGAAATAAAGGTGAGAATGTAAAAACTGAATTTTAAGCGACTTTCTACACCCCATGTTCTTATAGTTTCCCAACAGATCATTTACAATGGTAACATAGTTTTGGTCTTTTCTGTTACCCAAAATGCCCTTCACAATTGCTTTAAAAGAAGACCAAGCAGCCAACTGGATATCTGAGGCTACAGATACTGGGACAGTGAGAAGCGCACTATTCTGTGCACTGAAGAGGAATGGACATCTCTAAAAGGGCAAGCAGAGAATTTGGGGAGAAATACGAGGGTATAAAGAAGGTAACTCCTGAGAAACCGTGGGTAACAGAAGAAATACTTCAGTCCATCGATGAACGAAGTACAAAATTGTTCAGGAAAATTTAGGAATATAGAAATACAAGTCACTTAGGAGTGAAATAGATAGGAAGTACATGGAAGATACGGCGAAATGGCTGCATGAAAAATGTGAAGTAATCGAAAAAGAAATGGTGTTGGACGGACTGACTCAGCATACAGAAAAGTCAAAACGACCTTCGTTGAAAATACAAAGCAAGGGGCGTGCAATCGGAATACCTCTGTTACATGCAGAGGAGAGAGTAGACAGATGGAAAGAGTATACTGAAGGCGTCTGTGAGGATGAAGACTTGTCTGAGGACATGATAGAAGAAACAAAAACAGGAGTTTATGTGGAAAATATAAAGAATCCAGCGTTAGAATAAGAATTTAGTAGGTATTTGGAAGTCTTAAGACCAAACAAGGCAGAAGCGATGGGAAACATGCAATCGGAATTTTTAAAATCAAGAAGGAAGTGACATGGAAAGTAATTTGATGTAGCAGAAATGAGAACAGCGATAAACTTAACATCAGGACTGGTGATCACGAAGCAGATGAGGTTAAGGATTTCTGTTACCTAGGAGAAAAATAGCCAATGACTGATATAGCAAGGAGGACACTAGTACTGGAACAAAGGGCAATCCAGGCTAAGAGTAGTCTACTAGTGCCAAATATAGGCCTTGATTTGATGACTGTTTGGTAGTGAAAACCGGAAATGAAGAGAATCGAAGCATTTGAAATGTGGTGCTACAGAAGAATTTTGGAAATTAGGTGGCTGATAGCGTACGAAATGAATAGGTTCTCCGAATAATCGGCGATGAAAGTAATATAAGGAGAATACGGGCAAGAATAATGGATAGGATGATAGGACATCTGTTGGGCATCACTAAATAACTTCCGTGGTATTAGAGAGAGCTCTCGACGTTAAAAACTGTAGAGGAAAATAGAGACTGCAGTACATCCATCATACAACTGAGGACTAGACTGCAAGTGCTACTGTGAGATGAAGAGGCTGGCAGAGGAGAGGAATTCGTGGCGTACGTTATCAAACCAGCCAGAGGGCTGATGAGCCAAATAATGTCCCCCCCCACCCCCCACCCGATCCCAATGCCAAAATTTGGAGACGTTATGAAAATGAACACTGTAGAAAGCAGATGTCTGAATCGATCAACACAATGAGATTCGTATAGAGTTGGGTAAAGTCACCTACAATATCCGCCAACAAAGACAAATTAAGATTGGCTGCAGCTTAGCTATCCTCTCTGTTGGCATAGTTGAGCTGATTCGGAATTCGTTTTGTGTTGCTCCACACGAAAATTGCTCGTAGCCCTCATGCTATGCTATTCGTCTGCCAGTCGGCACAGCTGCCTCTAAGCCAAATGATAGATTTGCTTCTCTGGTATCTTTTTGTGTTAAATAATTTAAAAATCTCAGAAAGATCTATGTTAACTGCACGCCGCACAATCAAATTCTAAGACCTATGAGACATGACATTTCCCTCTCCTAATTGCTAAATTAACCCTGGATGTAATTCCACGTTTAAACCCCAATGGACTCATTAGGACCTGTGAGTAACATTCTTAGACAAATACAATTACACAGCTAAGAATTATTCCAGCACCTGCTGAGTATAAATATTCATACCGCAAATTGCCTTCATTAGGATTGGAAAAAACGTTTAGACTCAACCAAATCCTTCAATATACTCGTATGCGCCCACACGTTAAGAGATATGTGGGGGGCAAATGGAATAACACCAAATATTAATAATTGAAGATTAATTAAGTTATGTAATCTTAAATCAAATCACAGAATCGAGAAACAAAAGGGAGCAATTATTTGGGTTTTCAACCTAACCTCCTTTGAATGTTATTTTAAAACGATGTGACTCTCGTAAGATGCCAGTCAGTTATACAAACGTTCAAACTGTCTTACCATATGATAACATCAAATGACGCTAGAAAAGTGTTCCCTTTAAGTTTTGCTGGAAATATAGCTGTAAGCCTGACCTATGTTGGGATTTGCTTTCCTTGAAGATTATTTGTATTACAATAAATTTTAAGTCTGCTTGTGATCAATGTGACAATTGCTGTCGAAAATATTATCGTTAATCATAACTGTTAAATTCGTTTGTACTGGGAAATAACGGCAACGTGCCTATGGAGAATTGGTATGTATTATATACTACTTGTTAGTACTTTTAGAAACAATCAAGGAATACGAATTCTATCGATTTTGAATGAAATAAATTAACTGATGCAAGTAAATTGGTATTTATCTCCACGTCATGGGCATTAACTGTCGAATGTCACGTGTGTACTGGATGTTTAGGTGAATTCGTTTGGGAATTGCGCAGGTTACCGCCACTCAGAGATCCGAACGGAGTATGAATAGCGGTGCAAGCTAATTACAAGGTTTCTTGTTGCAAGATATTGAAAAAGCACCTATCAGAGAACACAAGTAAGCATTACGTTTTAGTTTTCGCTCCCGAAATTTCAGAACTGATATGACCCAACCACGGGCAGTAAAAAACGCAAATTATCTTTAGGTCTTCAGATGTTGCTCCATTCTTTTTATTACGTAACTCCGTTGTTTCGCGGTTTTGCGGTAAATATTCATCGCTACAGCCGAACCATTTAATCTTCATGCAGTATCTCATATTTTAATCTGCGAGGAAGTTTCAAATCAGCGTACACTCTGCTGTAGTGCGAAATTCATTCTCTAAACAACACCCACTGCGTGGCTAAACCTTTTCTGCGCAATACCCTTCCTTCCAGCAGCACTAATCCCGTAAGGAAGGTAGGAGATGAATTACTGGCGGAAGTAAAGCTGTGATGGCGGTTCGTGAGTCGTGCTTGGACAGCTAAGTGGTCAGAATATTTCGGGATGAAAGGCAAACTTAAAACTTTCCAGTCTCGGTCTGGCATGCAGTTTTAATCTGTCAAATAGTTTCAAATTATACTTGTTCCTTCTTTTATGTTCACAGCTACCACATGTCAGAGTGAGTTGTTGTGATGTTATCATGTTGCCGAATTGTAATCCGATTACCCCCATAACTGTATTATTCCTCCAGTCCGAAACGCGGCTAGTGTCTACTTATTAGTCCGCACTTTGTCCGTTTCAGCCCACATTAAATTAAGCTTAAGTATGACGACCATTGAAGACTGCTACCAGGATGGCGATTCAGTAAGCAATGAACTTCAATAACAATCATCTGTTGAGAAAACAACACAAAACATACACTGAGATGGATAAAGTCATGGGATAGCTATATGCATGTATACGGTACGTATATATAGAACCAGCAGTCAGTTCATATAACAGCCCATTACATATGGTGAAGTAGAAAGGTGTCTCGATTAGACTCATTAGATTCTAGACAGATTAACACTGTCATTCCAACATAAACAGATAGACCACTAACAATAGAAGAACTCTTGCAAAATTTTTTTGGTGTGCAAATTTTATCTTCTGTAGAGGACCTCCGCGTAACTTTTTGGCAAATAGAGCTACACTCAGACGGTAGAAAATATACTGCTTTCTTATGTTTTAGTGTATGCTACCAGCTTCGTAAATTGACTTTTGGCCTCAACATCCCGTCAGGTGGCTTCGAGGTTTGAGTACTATTTTACCTGACTATTGAAAAGACACATAACATCCTATGTTGATGATATTCTTATAGCAGAATAATCTTGGTGACAACATAACCGTATTTTGAGAAGCATATTGCACATTTTTATAGATTCTGGAATCACTATAAGCTTAGAAAAATTAGAGTTAGGAAAAGCAGGAGAAAAATTTCTTGGTCATGTAATTTTATCAGGAGATATTGGGTCAGACTCAGAGAAACTTTAAACAATTAGAGCAAGTACCCCTCCTACCACAAAACGTCAAGTTCGAAGTTCCCTTGGTTTAGCAAATTTTTATCGCCATTTTTTATGAATGAATATTCATGCCACTCATAAATTATGTTCACTTACTGGCAGGAACACCATATGGTACTGGGATGAACAAGCACAGAGTTTCAGAGTTTGAAAGATGCCCTTTTTAATGCTCCAAAACTTGCTCATCCTGATTTGTCAACAGACTTTGACTTATCAACGAACTCGTCAAAAACTGGGCTTGGCGCTCATCTGTTCTAACAATCTGAAGAGAATGGTATAGCTGTGCAGAGAAGTATAGCCTCTGCCAGTCGTGTGTTGCCTCAATCTGAAAGAAATTTTTGTGTAACCGAGTTCGAAGTGTTGGAAATTACGTGAGCATTTTTTTTTAATTTCGGTTTTTCTTATTTGGAAACATGCTAATGTGTACACTGATCACGGAGGACTCCAATTCTTAGTGTCATCTAAACTAAACCATGATCGTTTGAAACGCTGGGCTTTGTGTTTACAAGAGTTTAACTTCACTATTGCTCGCATTCCTGGTACTTTAAATGATCCATGCGCAGGCTGCGTTTGGAGTGGTGTAATGACTGAAGCATGGAATGCTGGTGAATGGCGTCATTTTGTGTTCAGTGATAACTCTCAGTTCTGTACCCTGCCAAATGATCGTATTTGGTTAGTACATGGGCGAACTGGAGGTTACACTCTACAATGTTTTGGAGAGGCACAGAGGTGTTACCCAAGGTATCATGGCGTGGGAAGCCATCGGATATGATTTAATATCACCGCTGGTAGTAATTGGGTGAACTATGGCGGCACAAAGGTAGATCATGGACATGCGATAGTACCGTGGTACCATTTTCCAGCGGGACACTGCTCGTCTACACATATCACGGATCTCTATGAACTGTCTACTTGATACTGTCGTATTCCTGTGGTCAGAGAGATCCCCAGATCTGTCCTTCATATAACAAGTGTAGGGCCTGTTAAAACGTCGGTACCGTCCCAATACCAGTATCCTGAACATCAAGAAGCTGTTACAACAATTGTAGGTCAGCTACCACAAGAGATGATACAACTGTTTAATAGCATCCTTCCCAACCAATGCATTGCGTGCATCCATCTAGGCGTGGGCGAGTGTGGTGCAACGTGCAAATTTGACTCGATTTTGTAATCTCTGCACTAACCATGGACCTTGCCGTTAATGGGGAGGCCTGCATGCCTCAACGATACAGATAGCCGTACCGTAGGTGCAACCACAACGGAGGGGTATCTGTTGAGAGGCCAGACAAACGTGTGGTTCCTGAAGAGGGGCAGCAGCCTTTTCAGTATTTGCAGGGGCAACAGTCTGGATGATTGACTGACCTGGCCTTGTAACACTAACCAAAACGGCCTTGCTGTGCTGGTATTGGGAAGGGCTGAAAGCAAGGGGAAACAACAGCCGTAATTTTTCGCGAGGGCATGCAGCTTTACTGTATGATTAAATGATGATGGCGCCCTCTTGGGTAAAATATTCCGGAGGTAAAATAGTACCCAATTCGGATCTCCGGGCGGGGACTACTCAAGAGGACGTCGTTATCAGGAGAAAGAAAACTGGCATTCAACGTATCGGAGCGTGGAATGTCAGATCCCTTAAGGGGCAGGTAGGTTAGAAAATTTGAAAGGGGAAATGGATAGGTTAAAGTTAGATATAGTGGGAATTAGTGAAGTTCGGTGGCAGGAGGAACAAGAGTTCTGGTCAGGTGAATACAGGGTTACAATTACAAAATCAAACAGGGGTAATGGAGGAGTAGGTTTAATAATGAATTAAAAAAATAGGAGTGCGGGTAAGCTACTACAAACAGCATAGTGAACGCATTATTGTTGCCAAGATAGACACGAAGCCCACGCCTACTACACATAGTACAAGTTTATATGCCAACTAGCTCTGCAGATGAAGAAGTTGATGAAATATATGATGAGATAAAAGAAATTATTCAGGTACTGAAGGGAGACGAAAATCTAATAGTCTTGGGTGACTGGAATTCGACAGTAGGAAAAGGAAGAGAAGGAAACGTAGTAGGTGAATATGGCTTGGGTCTAAGAAATGAAAAAGGAAGCCGCCTGGTAGAATTTTGCACAGAGCGTAACTTAATCATAGCTAACACATGGTTCAAGAATCATCAAAGAAAGTTGTATTCATGGAAGAATCCTGGAGATACTACAAGGTTTCAGATAGATTATATAATGGTAAGACAGAGATTTAGGAACCAGATTTTAAATTGTAAGACATTTCCAGGGGGAGGTGTGGACTCTGACCACAATCTTTCCGTTATGAACTGTAGATTAAAACTGAAGAAAGGTAGGAATTTAGGGAGATGGGACTCGGATAAACTGACTAAACCAGAGGTTGTGCAGAGTTTCAGGGAGAGCATAAGGGAACATTGACAGGAATCGGGGAAAGAAGTACAGTAGAAGAAGAATGGGTAGCTGTGAGGAATGAAATAGTGAAGGCAGCAGAGGATCCAGTAGGTAAAAAGACGAGGGCTAGTAGAAATCTTTGGGTAACAGACGAGATACTGAATTTAATTGATAAAGGAGAAAATACAAAAATGCAGTAAGAGAAGCAGGCAAAAAGGAATACAAACGTCTCAAAAATGAGATCGACAGGAAGTGCAAAATGGCAAAGCAGGGATGGCTAGAGGACAAATGTAAGGATTAGAGGCTTATCTCACGAGGGGTAAGATAGATACTGCCTACAGGAAAATTAAAGAGACCTTTGGAGAAAAGAGAACCA
Organism: Schistocerca nitens; assembly: GCF_023898315.1. Lineage (NCBI taxonomy): Eukaryota > Metazoa > Arthropoda > Insecta > Orthoptera > Acrididae > Schistocerca > Schistocerca nitens. The sequence goes on along the minus strand of NC_064617.1, from coordinate 324,305,427 downwards.
CTTGCATGAATATCAAGAGCTCAGATGGAAACCCAGTTCTAAGCAAAGAAGGGAAGGCAGAAAGGTGGAAGGAGTATATAGAGGGTCTATACAGGGGCGATGTTCTTGAGGACAATATTATGGAAATGGAAGAGGTGGTAGATGAAGATGAAATAGGAGTTATGATACTGCGTGAAGAGTTTGACAGAGCACTGAAAGACCTAAGTCGAAACAAGGCCCCGGGGGTAGACAATATTCCATTACAACTACTGACAACTTTATGAGAGCCAGTCCTGACAAAATTCTAACATCTGGTGAGCAAGATGTATGAGACAGGCGAAATACCCTCAGACTTCAAGAAGAATATAATAAATCCAATCCCAAAGAAAGCAGGTAATGACAGACGTGAAAATTACCGAACTATCAGTTTAATAAGTCACAGCTGCAAAATACTAACGCTAATTCTTTACAGACGAATGGAAAAACTGGTAGAAGCCGACCTCGGGGAAGATCAGTTTGGATTCCGTAGAAATGTTGGAACACGTGAGGCAATACTGACCCTACGATTATCTTAGAAGAAAGATTAAGGAAAGGGAAACCTACGTTTCTAGCATTTGTAGACTTAGAGAAAGCTTTTGACAATGTTGATTGGAATACTCTCTTTCATATTCTGAAGGTGGCAGGGGGAAAATACGGGGAGCGAAAGGCTATTTACAATTTGTACAGAAAGCAGATGGCAGTTGTAAGAGTCGAGGAACATGAAAGGGAGCAGTGGATGGGAAGGGAGTGAGACAGGGTTGTGGCCTCTCCCCGATGCTATTCAATCTGTGTATTGAGTAAGCAGTAATGAAAACAAAAGAAAAGTTCGAAGTAGGTATTAAAATCCATGGAGAAGAATTAAAACTTCGAGGCTCACCGATGACTTTGTAATTCTGTCAGAGACAGCGAAGGACTTGGAAGAGCAGTTGAACGGAATGGACAGTATCTTGAAAGGAGGATATAAGATGAACATCAACAAAAGCAAAACAAGGACAATGGAATGTAGTCGAATTAAGTCGTGTGATGCTCAGGGAATTAGATTAGGAAATGAGACACATAAAGTAGTAAAGGAGTTTGCTATTTGGGGAGCATAATAACTCATGATGGTCGAAGTAGAGAGGATATAAATGTAGACTGGTAATGGCAAGGAAAGAGATTCTGAAGAAGAAAAATTAACAGCGAGTATAAATTTAAGTGTCAAGAAGTCGTTTCTGAAAGTATTTGTATGGAGTGTAGCCATGTATGGAAGTGAAACATGGAGGATAAATAGTTGGAGAAGAAGAGAAGAGAAGCTTTCGAAATGTGGTGCTACAGAAGAATGCTGAAGATTAGATGGGTAGATCATATAACTAATGAGGAGGTATTGAACAGATTTGGGGAGAAGAGGAGTTTGTGGCACAACTCGACCAGAAGAAGGGATCGGTTGGTAGGACATGTTCTGAGGCATCAAGGGATCACCAATTTCGACTGGAGGGCAGCGTGGAGGGTAAAAATCGTAGACCAAGAGATGAATACACTAAGCAGATTCAGAAGTATGTAGGCTGCAGTAGATACTGGGAGAAGAAGAAGCTTGCACAGGATAGAGTAGCATGGAGAGCTGCATCAGACCTGTCTCAGGACTGAAGACCACAACAACAACCTTATATATCTTCTCAACCATTCAGGTTCATTTCGTTTACTCCTCACCTTATGAGCGTTTCTCTTATTTTTGTCAAAGAGTTTGTTAGCTTTTAGGTAGCAACCACACTCTATCCATCCCACCCCCAACCCCTCTCTCTGTTTCCGACGACGTACACTCCGTACAGGCGGAAATGTAGTATCTAAAAATAGGGGCTATTTTTATCAGCGGCTACGGATTTTGTTAGTGTGCTGCTGTTCTGCAATATCATGCCTGAATATCATCAATTGCCATAATTTTTGGTGTGGTCTTCAGTCTGAAGAATGATTTGATGCAGTTCTCCGCGCTAGTTAGTTCTGTATAAGCCTCTTCATCTCCGAATAATTACTGTAAGCTATATCCGTTTGAATCTGATTACTTTTTCCACGCTAAGCCCCACTACTCCAAGAATTTCTACTCCAGACACTTTGTTGCTGTAGAAAATTGACTATTCCTCGATGTCTCAGAATGTGTCACATCAATCAAGCCCTTCTTTTAGTCAAATTGCGTCATAAATTTATTTCTTCCTAAACGATTTAGCACGTCTTTATTAGTTATTCGATCTACTCATCTAATCTTCAGAATTCTTCACCAGCACCGCATTTCAAATGCTTCTACTCTGTTCTTAACAGCTTATCTTTCACGTTTCACTTCTGAAGAATCCTACATTCCACTTAAACACTTTCAGAAAAAAGTTCCTAAAACTTATATTTATATTAGAGGACAACAAATTACTCTTTTTGAGGAATGATTCTCATGCTGCAGGCAGTCTGGATTTTATATAATCTCTGTTTCGGTCGTCATCGTTGTTTTGCTGCAGAAATAGCATAATTCCATTGTTAATTTCAGTGTCTCATTTCCTTGTCTGATTTCCTCAGCGTCACCTAATATAATTACACACCATTCCATAACGTTTCTTTTAATTTTGTTGATATTCAAACTTGTAATCTATTTTCAATACGTTATCCATTCCCCCTCTTCCAATTCCTTTGCCGTCTCTGACAGAATTAGTGACATCGGCAAATCTCGAAGTATTTACTTCTCCTCCCTCAACTTTAATTTCCTTTCCATATTTCTCCTTGGTTTCCTTTACTGCTTGATCAATGTATAGAGTGAATAACGTCGGAGACAGGTTCCAACACTGTATCACTTCCTTCTCTATTACTGATTTCCTTTTATGACCTTCCAAATTATAAGTGACGTTTCACTCCCTGTATTGTATTCTAATTCAAACACAGTAGTGCAGTCGATATTGTCTACAGCTTTTTCTAAATATACACTCCTGGAAATGGAAAAAAGAACACATTGACACCGGTGTGTCAGACCCACCATACTTGCTCCGGACACTGCGAGAGGGCTGTACAAGCAATGATCACACGCACGGCACAGCGGACACACCAGGACCCGCGGTGTTGGCCGTCGAATGGCGCTAGCTGCGCAGCATTTGTGCACCGCTGCCGTCAGTGTGAGCCAGTTTGCCGTGGCATACGGAGCTCCATCGCAGTCTTTAACACTGGTAGCATGCCGCGACAGCGTGGACGTGAACCGTATGTGCAGTTGACGGACTTTGAGCGAGGGCGTATAGTGGGCATGCGGGAGGCCGGGTGGACGTACCGCCGAATTGCTCAACACGTGGGGCGTGAGGTCTCCACAGTACATCGATGTTATCGCCAGTGGTCGGCGGAAGGTGCACGTGCCCGTCGACCTGGGACCGGACGCCAAGACCGTAGGATCCTACGCAGTGCCGTAGAGGACCGCACCGCCACTTCCCAGCAAATTAGGGACACTGTTGCTCCTGGGGTATCGGCGAGGACCATTCGCAACCGTCTCCATGAAGCTGGGCTACGGTCCCGCACACCGTTAGGCCGTCTTCCGGTCACGCCCCAACATCGTGCAGCCCGCCTCCAGTGGTGTCGCGACAGGCGTGAATGGAGGGACGAATGGAGACGTGTCGTCTTCAGCGATGAGAGTCGCTTCTGCCTTGGTGCCAATGATGGTCGTATGCGTGTTTGGCGCCGTGCACGTGAGCGCCACAATCAGGACTGCATACGACCGAGGCACACAGGGCCAACACCCGGCATCATGGTGTGGGGAGCGATCTCCTACACTGGCCGTACACCACTGGTGATCGTCGAGGGGACACTGAATAGTGCACGGTACATCCAAACCGTCATCGAACCCATCGTTCTACCATTCCTAGACCGGCAAGGGAACTTGCTGTTCCAACAGGACAATGCACGTCCGCATGTATCCCGTGCCACCCAACGTGCTCTAGAAGGTGTAAGTCAACTACCCTGGCCAGCAAGATCTCCGGATCTGTCCCCCATTGAGCATGTTTGGGACTGGATGAAGCGTCGTCTCACGCGGTCTGCACGTCCAGCACGATCGCTGGTCCAACTGAGGCGCCAGGTGTAAATGGCATGGCAAGCCGTTCCACAGGACTACATCCAGCATCTCTACGATCGTCTCCATGGGAGAATAGCAGCCTGCATTGCTGCGAAAGGTGGATATACACTGTACTAGTGCCGACATTGTGCATGCTCTGTTGCCTGTGTCTATGTGCCTGTGGTTCTGTCAGTGTGATCATGTGATGTATCTGACCCCAGGAATGTCAATAAAGTTTCCCCTTCCTGGGACAATGAATTCACAGTGTTCTTATTTCAATTTCCAGGAGTGTATAAATGTTGTAAATATAGGTTTACCTTTTTTCAACCTGTCCTCCAAGGTAGGTCATATGGTCTTTGTTGCCTCTTAGATTCCCAGTTTTCTGCAGCACCCAAACTTATTGTCCACGAGGTCAGCTACTATCAGTTACTCCATTATTCTGTAAATAATTCGGGTCAATATAATGTAACTGTGGCTTATTGAACTAACGGTTCGCTAGTATTTAAATGTCAGCGCCTTCTTTCTTTGCAAGTGGAATTATTACATTCTTTTTGCAGTTTCATATTATTTCGCGTTTCTCATACATCATGCGCACCAGGTAGAATAATTATGCCATTAATTATGTCAAGTCTAGCTCTCCCATAATTCTCAATAATACTGTCAGAATATCGCCTACTTTAGGGGCCTTGTTTCTAATTAGAGGTTTTAGTGTTCTTCAATCTTCTTCTCGCACTATGTCCCACCTAATCTTCAGCTACTTCTTTTATAAAATTATTCTCAAGCTTGTTTGCCTTACATAGAACCTCTGTATATTCCTTCCACTTTTCAACTTCCCATTCTTTGCTGACACTGGTATGTCATCTGACTCTTAATACTGAAACAGCTGCTGCCCGTTTTCTCCAAAAGTCTTATCAATTTTCCTGTATGCAGCATATATCTTTCCCATAGTCATGCATGTATCTACAGCCTTGTATATGTCTTAAGCCATACCCTGCTTAACCATTATGTACTTTCTGTTACTCTCATTTTTGGACGTATGTTTCCCTTTCACCTACTTAATTTTCTGCACTATTATATTCTCTTCACCCTTCAATTAAATTCAATGTCTCCTTTGTTGTACAAAGATTTCTAAAAGTCTGAACATTTTACCTATGTGGTCCTCTGCGACCTCCACCCTGTCATATATGAAAATTACCCATTCGTCTTCTACTGCAGTTCTTTCCTCTGCTTCAGTCCAAATTTGACTATGGTAGTCCGCAATATTGACAAGCAATTTTTGTCAGAGAAGCTCACTAAGTCTATACTTGGATTCTGAAAAATCTAGAAAAATGGTTTGATTTCAGTGAAGATTCTATTTTCAATCTTGACTCCCAGTTAAAACGTGAAGAGCCCCTTAAAATGGAGAACATTATGAAACTTATAGATTATTAGAACAACATAAGCATAAAAGGTGAAGAAGTATTTTCTAAAATATGTGCACTGAATGACGTCTTGCCATTCATTAAGGACTTACCAGGCTCAAACCTTTCAATCAAGTGGGTCACATTTCTTAAGAGATGCAAAGCATATAATTTGCATGAAGTTGTTCAACATGTGCTAGCATTGCCATCCACCAATGAGTATGCAGAGAGGATTTTTCAGTGTGATATTAAATATCCGGAGCAATGGAAGGACCAGACTAAAAGTGGAAACGGTGAAAGGAAAACTATTTGTGAGTTTTATCTACTGTATGAAATGTGCTGAATTTGCTAAATTTGTCAATTTCGAGAATGTAAAAGAGTATGTTGAAGCTGTGAAGTTAAAATGTATAATTCAAAATATAATTAGCAAAGAACGTAGAGTCTCGCAGAAATGGCCGGTTTCCGCAGTATTAACAGTGAGTATCGTGTTAAATAAATGCATGCTTCCTGTTGTAGCGGCTATAGTATAAGTACAGTGTAATGTGTTGTTAATAATAATAATAATAACAATAATAACAGTAATATAACGATAATAATAGTAACTCATTTTTGAGTCGTACGGTTTTGGCAGCGTCCATGGTTTACGCAAAATATGCTCACTAAACCCACCAAGTATGTAGGAAGTACTACTCTTTGGCTTTATGACATAGTAAACGCGCACTCATTAAAAATCGCTGATATCTATACTTTTTGAAACTGAACATGCCTTTTCTCTAGCTGGTCATTGTATTGCTTTTCAACGTCAACAGTGCCCAAGTGCTTTTGGGAGTGGTATGCGCATGTATGTGATCAAGGAGCCGTCGTTTGCAGTTTCGCAGGAATTGGTCGTGACAGCCGCGCCGCATTTACATTGAAGATTTTTCTAATGAGCTGATTATGAGTTAGAATGTATTACTTCGGTTCATAGTGTATAGGTCATTTATGACTCGGTTTATTTACGGAAAGGTATGCGGAATTACTTATGGAGTTTGTGGAAGAAACGACATTGTGGTTGTCAGTAATAGTCTTGGTGGAACGTATTGATATTGGAAAAGATATAAAACTGCTTCTGTAAACCATGTTAGTCTCTTAGATTAATGTGGAAATAAAATGCAGCAGTGGTTACTTTAGCGTGAATGTGAAATGAGTTTAACTGTTGATACAGGAGTGTATGACCTAGGAATTGTGAGGGAGTGTGTTTCGTGACAAAAGGATAATGAGACGAAGAAAATTGAATTTGACTGTTATTTCAAGATTAGATTTTCCATTTTATGATTGGCATTGGTAACATGTAGAAGAAAAGTGTTCGTATTACGCTACAAGGTCAAATTTATTTACTAACCAAGCTTGTTCTCTCTGTAAAGCTCCAATACACGCATCCGATAGCCACAAAATTACTAGACTAAGTGCCTTAGAGGACCTTTACAACTGAAACAATCTGGACTTCCATAAAACTTCGTTAGGTTAGTGTACCTGTTCTGGCTTCAGGTGTTTCATACGCGAAGTGCATTTTTTCTAGTATAAATTTCAGTAAAGACATCGCTGCTTTTCCTTTATTAGCGCAGCTCTACTTCCAGCACTATTAATGACGATGGAGCAATGACTTGCACATTAAAATATCAAGGGTTCCGGTGGAATAGTTTGTGCGGAATTTCCGATATTCGAGGGTTGGATCAGTTATGTCGTAGGGACGGGAGTGATGCGTGTGCCTTCATCGGATAACTGGTGTCACCCTGACAGGCGATTCATCCCGTAATTGATCAGCGTCGGCTAAAACAGCGCTTTGAACCCGCACTGAATACCGCGCGGCTCAGCTTTCAGAGGCACACGGCATAATGAAAACCAGGGGAAGGGGTGGGAGTGCATGCTCTGTATCTCCATACGTAGACAGGTGTATCGGTCTTGCTGTGATCTTTCAGAGTGACCTTTCAATGCGAACACGTTTTTGCTATTCCCTCTTCTATTCCACTCTTGTTACAATATATAAGCATTTACGTTTGTTTTAAGTTCATTCTTTTCATGAGGAATTGGACAGCCAGTGCAGGGAAAATTGCTCCGCCGCACGTTACGTGCTCATGTTGCACTGGCATAAATCAAACATGCTAACGCACACTGGTAGTAAACTTTAAGCATCGTAAACTTAATTTTGTAAACTGAGATTGGTTTATCACAGGCATTAAGGGTAATTTTTACTCTTCTGTTTATTTCTTTACCACTGCCTGTAGTCCTTTCCTACAACCGGCCGAAGTTTGAAATCCCACAAACTACTTCTATAGCTTCAATGATAATTAGCACTACTTTTCTTCCAGTGTCTTGATTAAAAAGAGCTGTAGTGTAAACTCACTGTATTAGGTTACATCTTTAGCTGTTAAAGCTTATACACATTGAAAGCATATAGTATAATGTATTCAGAAAAACTGAGATAATTCAGTTACATTGTCTGAATAAAGCAATTCTTCTCCTTTTACTCAAATTAGGACTCTAGGAACTTCGCCAACTAGTTATTGTTTGGTAATATAGAGAATCAATTGTGAATTTCCCTGTTTTTGATTGCATCTGATGGAAGTTGTAGCATTGACCTACATACTTACCAGTACACAAAAATTGGTTGACTCATTGAATTGTCTCTCATCATCAAATTGCACAGTTTTTTTTAAAAAACTTCAGTCTAGTTAGTAGGCTGACCTTCATAATCAATCGCACTTCGAAGTAAAACTGGAAACAACTGTGTATAACGTCATTTGCTAAGTACAATTTTACAAATTTCCTCAGTCGAATAGAATTAACGATAAGAAATGTAGTCAAAATGCTCAGCAAAGTTACAGTCCGTTGATTTAGACCGCACATGTAATGGAACAGGAGTCTCGGCGCTACTTGGTGAATAATTTAGAGGTTTGAATTGTGCACATGACTGGCTGTATAGGTGAACTCCGCCTCACTTTCTACCTTGTTACACTGTGAAACTGAGAAACGGGAAATCCTAGTCTAAACATCTAAAATTATTGTAATGTTTTTATTGCATTTTATTGTAGCATTTGTTTCATAATTATTAACGGTTTGGTTCTTATATTTAGAATCTTCATCCCTGCACGTTGTATGTTTTCCAGAGGCTTGGGAAACAACGTCCTCTGGCGGAATACTCACTAAAGAAGTACACTTATATGCAACACTAAAGACAGTATATTACAGACACCGCCAGCGAGATCTCTTCTAGTTTTAGTTTTATACTTGCATTGACCATAATTATCTTTTATCTTCATAATCGTTTAACTCATAGAATTTATTATCCTGACGTACCACGTATAGGGGGCGACACCTCCATACCTGATTGTCTACAATTCGCCAGGAATAGACAGCGCCGCTCGAACTGTCAACACAATTGGCAATGCTAACGGTATCTTAGGACTTCCACATCTCTGACTACGGGTTATACACAATGCTGGTGACTACTCTGAAGGTCAGTAAGACTTTGAATCACGTATCTGTTTTGTACGAGCTGTAAATAAATAGTCGCCACTATTAAAGTTCCATCCCTCGTATGTATCATATGTGTGTTGCAGATTACTTGGTTCAACAGATCTTAAAACGCGACAATAAACTGCAATAATTTGCATAACATAACACGAACCCAAAATTTTACTACATTAAGAGCCAAAATATTATGCCCACACACACCGTAAAGTTATATGCTGTTTGGTAGCGATGAAGGCACGTGACGCGGTAAGAGAATTACATGGGCGGACAAGAGATGAATGGTGAAACATTCTAGCGAAAATAAGTGGCGCAGATGCGGAAATCCGCCGACTTAGAGCGACTCTGACAAAAGCCAGATTGTTGTGGACCATTGCGTAGGTGCGAGCATCTCGCAATCGGCGAAGCTGTTCGGCTGTTCGTGTGCTACTGTTGTGAGGATCTATGGACAGTGGTTGAACAAAGCTGAAACCACGAGTAGGCAACTTTCATACTTCATCACAGCACATAGGGATCGGAGGCTTGCCCGTGCTATAAACAAGGGTAGGTGCCGAGTTGTGGCAGATCTGACGAAAGACTACAGTGCTGGCTGAGGAGCAAGTGTTTTGAAGTGTTTTGGTTCAAATGACTCTGAGCACTATGGGACTCAACTGCTGTGGTCATCAGTCCCCTAGAACTTAGAACTACTTAAACCTAACTAATCTAAGGACATCACACACATCCATGCCCGAGGCAGGATTCGAACCTGCGACCGTAGCAGTCGCACGGTTCCGGACTGCGCGCCTAGGACCGAGAGACCACCGCGGCCGGCCAAGTGTTTTGGAGCTCACGGTTCAGTGTAAACTGTTCAACATCGTGTTCCGCATCGGACGACCCCTACGTGTTCCCATGCTGACCCAAGAAGCTTATGACTACAGTGGGCACGGGATCATCGAAACTAGACTTCGGATCAACGGAATCGTGTCGCCTGTTCGGATGAATCCTGTTTATTTTGAAACAAGCTTGATGGTCGTGTTCAGACACCCGTCATCCAGGCGAAAGGTTGTTCGAAACATGCAGCGCGCCACGGACGCTGGCCGGTAGGAGCAGTGTTACGTTACGGAGGACCTGCAGTAGAAGACGAAGGCACCATGATAGCTGTGGACTACGTGAACATTATTATCACCTGCAATCCCTTATTCTTGCTGTCTTCCTCACCAGCGATGACATCTTCCAGCAAGATAACTATACGTGCCACAAGGCCACAATCGCGCTGCAGTGGCTTGAGGAGCGTAACAGCGAACTCAAATTGATCTTTGGGCCATCAATTTCAGCTGATCTGAGTCCGATGAAATCCAGCTGGAACGCTATGGGGTGCCATCTCCGCGCCCACAAATCAACCGCCCGTAAATTACGGGATGTGTGTCATCTGTGTGTAGTCGTCTGGTGCCACAAACCTCCGGAAACCTATCAAGTACATGTCGAATTCATGGCACGCAGAATCACTGCAGAATTGTATTCCAGATGTGGGTCGACCAGTACTCCTCAAAGTAGGTGGTCTTAATGTTTGGCTCATCAGTGGATACAGGGTGTTACAAAAAGGTACGGCCAAACTTTCAGGAAACATTCCTCACACACAAAGAAAGAAAATATGTTATGTGGACATGTGTCCGGAAACGCTTACTTTCCATGTTAGAGCTCATTTTATTACTTCTCTTCAAATCACATTAATCATGGAATGGAAACACACAGCAACAGAACGAACCAGCGTGACTTCAAACACTTTGTTACAGGAAATGTTCAAAATGTCCTCCGTTAGCGAACATACACGCATCCACCCTCCGTCGCATGGAATCCGTGATGCGCTGATGCAGCCCTGGAGAATGGCGTATTATATCACAGCCGTCCACAATACGAGCGCGAAGAGTCTCTACATTTGGTACCGGTGTTGCGTATACAAGAGCTTTCAAATGCCCCCATAAATGAAAGTCAAGAGGATTGAGGTCGGGAGAGCGTGGAGGCCATGGAATTGGTCCGCCTCTACCAATCCATCGGTCACCGAATCTGTTGTTCAGTAGCGTACGAACACTTCGGCTGAAATATGCAGCAGCTCCATCATGCATGAACCACATGTTGTGTCGTACTTGTAAAGGCACATGTTCTAGCAGCACAGGTAGAGCATCCCGTATGAAATCATGATAACGTGCTCCATGAAGCGTAGGTGGAAGAACATGGGGCCCAATCAAGACATCACCAACAATGCCTGCCCAAACGTTCACAGAAAATCTGTGTTGTTGACGTGATTGCACAATTGCGTGCGGATTCTCGTCAGCCTACACATGTTGATTGTGAAAATTTACAATTTGATCACGTTGGAAAGAAGCCTCATCCGTAAAGAGAACATTTGCACTGAAATGAGGATTGACACATTGTTGGATGAACCATTCGCAGAAGTGTACCCGTGGAGGCCAATCAGCTGCTGATAGTGCCTGCACACGCTGTACATGGTATGGAAACAACTGGTTCTCCCGTAGCACTCTCCATACAGCGACGTGGTCAACGTTAACTTGTACAGCAGCAACTTCTCTGACGCTGACATTAGGGTTATTGTCAACTGCACGAAGAATTGCCTCGTCCATTGCAGGTGTCCTCGTCGTTCTAGTTCTTCCCCAGTCGCGAGTCGCAGGCTGGAATGTTCCGTGCTCCCTAAGACGCCGATCAATTGCTTCGAACGTCTTCCTGTCGGGACACCTTCGTTCTGGAAATCTGTCTCGATGTCTCGATACAAACGTACCGCGCCACGGCTATTGCCCCGTGCTAATCCATACATCAAATGGGCATCGGCCAACTCCGCATTTGTAAACATTGCACTGACTGCAAAACCACGTTCGTAATGAACACTAACCTGTTGATGCTACGTACTGATGTGCTTGATGCTAGTACTGTAGAGCAATGAGTCGCATGTCACCACAAGCACCGAAGTCAACATTACCTTCCTTCAATTGCGCCAACTGGTGGTAAATGAACGAAGTACAGTACATACTGACGAAACTAAAATGAGCTCTAACATGGAAATTAAACGTTTCCGGACACATGTCCACATAACATCTTTTCTTTATGTGAGGAATGTTTCCTGAAACTTTGGCCGTAACTTTTTGTAACACCCTGTATATGTTCACTAGCTTCGTATTCGTACAATCACGAAAGAAGAGTGATTTCAAATATGTGACTAATATTTTTTATTTTCCTCCAAAGCCGCTAGAAATAAGAAGGTGAACAGCGGTTTTGTAATTCGTGCGTGTCGCTCTTTGGCAAGAATAGATCTAGTGATTAATACTGCAAAAGTTCCCGATTAAATATTTACTACATGTTATAAATAATGATTAGTTGTCGTGATTGTGCCTCCACTGATATCACCTCCAGATGTCATAAATGTCCGAAGTTTCACACGCTATTCTGGAACATATGTTACTGCACGCTATTGAAGAAGGTGTCAACAATGAAAGTTATCATCATCTTCACCTTGAGGGATTAGGCCTGACGCATGTTTCATCCTCGTCGGTCAACATTATTTGCGCCATCTCGTCTTCCGTATTCTAAGACTCCTTTTCCCATGTGATACATATTTAAGGCTTATAGTGGTGATCACCATTCAGCCATCATCCCCACATGATCCTTCAATTTTATATCTTATATTAAGTCGTTTACAGCTTCAGCTTTTAACTAATCATCATAATCGTCTTCCCGGCGGGGTCAGGGATTTTCTCTGCCTCGTGATGGCTGGGTGTTGTGTGCTGTCCTTAGGTTAGTTAGGTTTAAGTAGTTCTAAGTTCTAGGGGACTGATGACCATAGATGTTAAGTCCCATAGTGCTCAGAGCCATTTGAACCATTTTCATAATCATCATCGTGCAACGATTAGGTGTTACAGTCACCTGTTCTGGTCTCTTATCACCCATCCATCTCCTACGAAGTCTACCTATTTCTTTCCATCCGGTCGATCAATGATTCATTATCTGGCTTTGGCAATTTGTTTTCTGTCATTCTATCAACATTATCCATTCATATCATTCTATTTCCTCCTATCTTCTCAAGAAATAAAAAGATTTTTAATTCTGATCTTATTGCTTCACTACTTATTTTACCCATTTTATTACACTACTGTACATGTCTCATGAACTTTGTCTCTGCTACGTCAATACGCGATTTTTCGTTTTTGTTGCTTTCGATAATTCGGAACGATACAAAACAGTAGGTATAGCCTTAACTTACACAATTTCAGTGTTTTTTCTTTCTTATTTTTGTTCCCCAAGGGGTTCCAATTGTTCGGCAGATTGCTTGGTATTTATTACTCTTCTTCTCAAGGTCTTCGTCGTAGTTAAAACTAATATCACATCCTAGGCAACTGAAGTGGGATATTTTTTCTAAGATTTTCTCAGTTGTTAACGTTTCCGATCTGAATGGATGTTTCCCTTTCAAAGCCATTGTCTTTGTCTTAATTAGTTACATTGTAGTATTTTGTGTTTTGGCTCAGTCTATATACTGCTCTTTGTAAATTATCTTCGGTTTCCTACATTATTATTTGTTCATCAGTTTATAACAGAGTATTTAATTGTGTGCTACAACATACTTTAATTCCTGACAGTGTTTCATCTTTCCTCTTCATAACTAAGTCCTCAACATATAAATTAAATGAAGTGGGGGTAGTCTACACGCTTGCTGAAAGTCTTGATTTATTAAAACTACATCCGAAGTTTTCGAACCTGAATCTATAAATATTTTCAACTCAGTATCTCCGCTATATGGTGAGTATCAACTATCCCTTTCATAATAATTTTATATTTTCCATTGTTTGATTTTAACTATTTCGCCGGCCGCGGTGGTCTCGCGGTTCTAGGCGCGCAGTCCGGAACCGTGCGACCGCTACGGTCGCAGGTTCGAATCCTGCCTCGGGCATGGATGTGTGTGATGTCCTTAGGTTAGTTAGGTTTAAGTAGTTCTAAGTTCTAGGGGACTTATGACCTAAGATGTTGAGTCCCATAGTGCTCAGAGCCATTTGAACCATTTAACTATTTCCGTATTTGGATACAGACTGTTTATGGTAATAATTAGGCATTTACAAAAACATTTTGTTTTCAATATTTTCCGTAAAAGCGTCTTTTTACCTTACCAAAGGCTTTTCCATCATCTGTAAATATGAAGTACGTTTCTGAGCCCAATTCCCGAGGTTTTTTAGTAATTTGTTTTATTATCAATGTATTATAGTTATGCGACACAGATCTTCCAACATATATTTAAAAATTGGGAAAGCAAATTCTAAACTAATTTCTCCGTATTTGATTAATTCAGTATTACTTGCATCTACGCCTGCAGCTTTTCTGTTTCTGTTATATTTAAGACTGCTTTTAAATAATTTATATCTGTTTGCTCTACAGAGCTATTATAAGTTTCTAAGCTCTGCACGGTTGAAGTATTTTGTAAATTTTGTATGACATTTGACCTCGATATGAATAGGAAGCAGCGAAAACAGATACAATGTGACAAAAAGAGCTACCGCAGATCGTAAACAGTTGCTCCGCGGTGTGTGAATAGCGTTTTATATCATGGATAGTTACGTTCTATTTACATTTGAACTATCGTTATGTAATCCAAACAGTTATGCCAGCGGTCCTAATCCTTCTTGTACAGCAACCGAGCGAGGTTGCGCAGTGTTTAGCATACTCGACTCGCATTCGGAAGGACGACTGTTCAAATGTCCGTCCGGCCAGATTTAGATTTTCCGTGCTTTCGCTAAATCGCTCCAGGCAAATGCCGGATGGTTCCCTTTAAAGGACACGGCCGATTAACTTCGTCATCCTTCTGTAATCCGAACCTGTGCTCCGCCCCTAATGACCTCGCTTTCGACGAGATATTAAACTCTAATCTAGCTTGATTCTTCTTCAGCAAAGGAACAGAAACGGTTCCTCGAATGTGCAAGAACAGCACAGCTCGTTTTAGGACAGATTACATGCGGACAAGCGTGGTAACAATGTGAAAAAAGATGGGAGAGGCCATATGGCTATATTTTTATACGAAATTATAAGAAGAACTTAGATGATCTTATAAGTTTCCATGAACCCGTTATGGAATCAGTACTGTACTCCTACAATTTTATATCATCATCACAACTTCCCGATCTCAGACATGTGTCTTATGACTTATTCGCTCCGAATTTATTTTCAGAACAAATGCGGGTCTTATAATATTGTCTTGCACAATTTATTCCGTCATAGCCGTCTTAGTGGACAGATGTAATAAAGGGCGGTGTTATTTTAAATAAGTAGAGTACAACGAGGTCAATATTTACTTTATTCATTTGTATTATTTAATTTAACGTAACCCTATCTAAAATACTTGTGTGCATGAAATGAGTTGCCAGTGTAAGTGTACAAAATGCAGTTTATATTTCTGTGAAGAGCTTTTGCGTAAAGTATGTCAGATAAAGAACTAACAACAGTAAGAGGGAAACGTGTCAACCGAGTAGTGAAATACGATACTGTGAAACAGACAACTCACATTTTACGTACGTTTCCCAACGTTTCATCAGCGAATAGCTTTCGGGCTTGATATTTTATTCTTGATCTATGACTGCTGATGGACTGGATTTGTACACAGGCAGATATTTCATAGATATGGCAAAAATTGTTTAAAAGACTGGTTCTGCCAAAGATTCTTGCTTCAAATAGCTCCTTAATGGCGTTATTCATGTTTATTGTCAACTATCTGTTCGTCGTGTAATTGCAGAAAGCTTCTGTACCATATATCAGTCATTGCTCTTCACAATTTTGTTAAAGGAAACTGAATAATCTCTTGCTTTCCACAACATGCTGCTCGCACCTACGTGACAAACGGAAGTTATTTCACCTCTCACGGTGCAACGCCGTCGGATTCTCCTTAATACTGTGATGCTATTTGTACACAGCGGCATTTTATTTGAAAATATTTGGGCAAGATATGGGAGTGGTTAACACCATGGAATCGCATTCGCGAGTCCGGAACTACGTTTCTGTTTTCTGTGGTTTTACTTCAAATGCTTAGTATAAATGCTAGGACTGTTCCTGTGAAAAGGACATGGCATGTTTCCTTTCGCAAATCGAACCTCCATTCTTGTCGGCGGTACAAGACTCTAGGACTACTACTTCGTTTTCCCATTAAATTGTTTTTGGCATCCAAATACTGCAGCAACCAAATTAGACAAACCTTTATCATAATTAATGCTTTATGTAAATTGCACCCCACTCTTTCTTGCGGCATATGTGTGCCATCATGACGTTTGAAATACCTTTAATCTACTGTCTTCCAAAATCAGAGTGCTCATGATCTCGATGTTCTCGTATGTTGTTACAGTTTAGGGACATGTTTCACGTCCTTCTCGCTCCTATATGCACATCCTCTTTAATTGAGCTATCTGCTGAAAATAAAGGAAAATATAAATCTTAAAGAATCTTAAGTCAATTTTAATCGGCAGTTTAGACTCCAAAACTATTAACTAGATGGGGGCACGGTATTCCAGATTATCCGTTAGAACGAGGCACGAACTGATACAACCCGATGCTACTATTTTTTTTTTTTATTTGAGTCATCAGTCTTCTGACTGGTTTGAAGCGACCCGCCACAGATTCCTGCCCTGTGCCAACCTCTTCGTCTGAAAGAAGCTCTTACAGTCTACGTCCACAATTATTTGCTGTATGTATTCCAATCTCTGTCTTCCTCTGCAGTTTTTGCCCTCTACACCTACACCTCCCTCTAGTGCCACGGAAGTCATTCCATGATGTCATAACAGATGTCCTATCATCCGGTCCCTTCTTCTAGTCAGTGTCTTCGATATATTCCATTTCTCCTAGATTCTGCGCAGAACCTCCTCATTCCTTACCTTATCAGTCCGCCAAATTTTCAACATTCGTCTCCAGCACCACATCTCAAATGCTCATATTGTCTTCTGTTCAGGTTTCCCACAGTCCATGTTTCACTACCATACAATGCTGTGTTCCAAACAAACATCCATTAAGGCCGATGATTGATACTAATAGACTCCTCTGGGCAGTAATGCGCTTTTTGCCAGCGCAAGTCTGTTTTTGATGTCCTCCTTTCGTCCTTCATTGGTTATTTTACTGCATAGATAGCAGAATTCATTCATCTGCTTCGTGTTATTAATCCCGATGTGAAGTTTCTCTGTGTTGTCAAATCTGCTACTTCTCACTGCTTTGTCATTCTTCCATTTATTCTCAATCCATATTCTGTACACATTAGACCGTTCATTCCATTCAGCAGATCGTGTAGTTCTTCTTCACTTTCACTCTGGACAGCAATGTCATCAGCGAGTCGTATCAGTGACGTCCTTTCACCTTGATTTTCACACCCACTACTGAATCTTTCTTTTGTTCCCATCATTGCTTCTTCGATATGCAGACTGAACAGTTGGAGTAAAAGACTACATCCCTGTCTTACACCCGAGCGAAGTGGCGCAGTGGTTAACTCACTGGACTCGCACTCGGGAGGATGACAGTTCAATCCCGCGTCCGGCCATCCTGATCTAGGTTTTCCGTGATTTCCCTAAATAGCTTCTTGCAAATTTCAGGATGATTCCTTTGAAAGGGCCGGCCGGGGTGGCCGAGCGGTTCTAGGCGCTACAGTCTGGAACCGCGTGACCGCTACGGTCGCAGGTTCGTATCCTGCCTCGGGCATGGATGTGTGTGACGTCCTTAGATTAGTTAGGTTTAGGTAGTTCTACGTTCTACGGGACAGATGACCACAGAAGTTAAGTCCCATAGTGATTAGAGCCATTTGAACCATTTTGAACCTTTGAAAGGGCACTGCAGACTTCCTTCCCTATACTTACCTAATCCGCTGGGATCGATGACCTCGCTGTTTGGTCCCTTCCCCCAAATCAACCAACCAACCAACCAACAAGTTATATATTACCCGCCTGTCCCGATAGTGTACCCCTATTTTTCTCAGAATTTCAAACATCTTGCACCATTTTACATTGCCGAACGCTTTTCCCAGGCCGACAAATTCTAACAATTTGCCTAGATTTTTCTATAGTTTTGCTTCCATTCTCAACCGCTACGTGAAAATTGTCTCTGTGGTGCGCTACCTTTTACTAAAGCCAAACTGATCGACATCTAGGACATCCTCAAATTTCTTTTTTATTCTCCTATATATTACTCTCGTCAGCAGCTTGGATGCATCAGCTCTTAAGCTCATTGTTCCATAATTCTCGCACTTGTCAGTTCTTGGAGACTTCGGACTTGTGTAGATGATATTTTTTCCGAAAATCGAAAGATATGTCACCAGACTCATACATTGTACAACCGACATGAATATCCCGAGTCCCCCAAAGCTCTTTTAAATTCTGATTCTAATAATGGAACCCCTATCCCTTCTAAATCGTTTCTTCTTCTGTCACATCAGAGCAATCTTCCCCCTTTCCAGAGGCCTTCAATATACTCTTTATACCTATCCGCTTCCTTCTATGCATTTAACAGTGAAATTCCCGTGGCACTCTTAATGTTACTACCCTTGCTTTTAGACTCTCCTCAATGCTGAGTCAGTCCTTCCAATGATCAGTTATTTTTCGATTTCTTCACATTTTTCACACAGCCATTTCGTGTTAGCTTCCCTGCACTTCCTATTTATTTTATTCCTCAGTGACATCTATTTCTGTATTACTGAGTGTCCCTGAGTATTTTTATAGTTATTTCTTTCATCGATCAACTGAAGTATTTATTCTGTTAACCATGGTTTCTTCACAGTTACCTTTCTGTACGAAAGTTTTTCTTCGCAACTTCTCTGATTGTTTTTTTTTTTGGAGGTGTCCATTCCTCCCCAACTGTACTGCCTTCTCATCTATTCCTTACTGCTGCATCTATAGCCTTAGAAGACTTCAAGCGTATCTCGTCATTCCTTAATACTTCTGTACCCCATTTCTTTGCATGTTGATTCTTCCAAAATAATGTCTTAAACTTCAGCCTATCCTTCATCACTATAACATTGTGATCTGAGTTTATATATGCTCCTGGGTACGCATTACAATCCAGTATCTGATTTCGGAATCTGTCTGGCCATGATGTAGTTTAAGTGAAATCTTCCTTATCACTCGGCCTTTTCCAAGTATACCTCCTCCTCTTGTGGTTCTTGGAATGTTCGTTATTAGTAGTTGAAATTTATTACATAACTCAGTTTTTCTCCTCTCTCATTCCTTGTACCAAGCCCATATTCTACTGTAAGCTTTTTTCCTACTCCTTCCTCTACAACCGCATTCCAGCCTCCCATGACCATTAGATTTTCATCTTCGTTTACGTACTGTATTACCCTTTCAATATCCTCATATACTTTCTCCACCTCTTCGTCTTCGGCTTGTGGCATCCGCATGTATGCCTGAATTATTGTTGTCGGTGTTAGCTGTCGATTCCGATAAGAATTATCCGTTCACTGAACTGTTCACAGAAACACATTCACTGCCCTACCTTCCTGTTCATTAAGAATCCTACTCCCGTTATACCATTTTCTGCTGCTGTTGATATCATCCTACAGTCACCTGACCAGAAATCTTTGTAGTCTTTTAATTTCACTTCACTGAGCTCTAGTATATTTAGACTGAGCCTTTGCATTTTCCGTTTCAGATTTTTAGCTTTCCTACCACGTTCAAGCTTCTGACATTCCACGCCCCGACTCTTAGAACGTTATCCTTTCGTTGTGTATTCAGTCTTATTCTCACTGGCAGTCTCCTTCCGCAGATACGAATGGGGTATTATTCCGGAATCTTGCCAATGGAGAGATCATCATGAAACCTTTTCCATTACAGGCCACACGTCCTGTGGAAACAATTTATGTGCTTTAATGCAGTGATTTCCATTGCCTTCTGCATCCTCCTGCCTTTGATTATTGCTCATTCTTGCGCCTTTAGGATCAGTTTCCCACCCCAAGGACAAGAGATTTCCCTGAACCTCTGTCCGCTCCTCCACCCTTTTGACAAGGCCGTTGGGGGAATGAGGGTGACTTTTTATGCCGAAACCCTTCGGCAGCCAATGCTGATTATCAAAATCTAAGCACTGGCGGGTTTTAACCACGGAAACGAGGAAGCACTGATTATTAATCAAAGACGCTACCCCTAGACCACGAATACTGTTCCCGATGGAAATGCCGTGTGGCTAGGGCCTCCCGTCGGGTAGAACGATCGCGGCGTGCAAGTCTTTCGAGTTGACGCCACTTCGGCGACTTGCTTGTCGATGGGGATGAGATGATGATGGTAAGTACAAAAATACACCCAGTCTTTCAGCGGAGAAAATCTCCGACCCAGGCGTGAATCGAACTCAGGCCGTTAGGTATGACATTCTGTCACGCAGAACACTCAGCTACCAGGGAACTGTTCACGATGAACTTACAATTCAAGTTTGAACAAAGGCGTAATTCCTGTATACGGCTTCTTTTTGTACTTGATGCTATAAGAAGCCATATTCGAGAACTTCTCCACTGGTCAAACCTGAATTGTAAGGGATGATCAAAAAGTTTCCATTTGAGGACTCTGCCGCAGCGTATGTGCAAGGCAGTGCGACTTCGATATGGGTACATAAGCACGGACATGTATGCAAGGGTTTAGTGTAACATTCATGTCTTTTGGCGCGCGAGCGGTAAATATGGAAGCATGAACTACGCAATGCAGTTACAAATGCGTGTAAGCAGGACCAACGTGCTGCTATTCTTTTCTTGGCTACCGAAGAAATAAACACCGTTAGACATTCGTTGTAGAATGTAGAATGTGTATGGGGTAGTACGTCTGCCGAAAACCACAGTTGTGTAATGTTGTGCCAAGGAGTTGCTGCTTCAGTAACGTATGTCCCCATACCGAAAATGTCTTAAGGCTGAAGCTTCGACAACTCAAATGGGAGGCATTGGAGCACTCGCCCTATAGTCTCGATCTCTCCTCATACGATTAGCTCGCCTTCGGTTCCTTAAAGGAGACCTTGAAGGGTCGACGACTCCTGTTGGACGAGGATGTGCAGTACGCACTTCTTGGCGCAGAAGGACACGGTGATTTTTTTTACCAGACGGGTTTATTCGCCCCGGTACGTCGGTAGGCTGACTGCCACAATGCTCACGGTGGTTTTTCCTAATAGCCATACCGATTTTGGATTGTACCGCCTTTGAGAGGACACTGTTTGATTGCGCCTTTTACCTTATCCTGAACTGATTGCTTCTGACTTTGTAGGAGTCCAATGGTCTCACTATCTACACAACTCCGAGTTCACAGTCTTCGTAACTTTTTATTTCATTGTGATAACTGACAGTGTCAGTTTTACAGTCATAATCTGACGGTAAAGAAGCACCAACGAAGAGGATATGTAGTTATAAATTCATCCCTAATGTGTGGTAGGTGCAAAGTCAAGATCGGTTACCTGTTCATATAAATTAAAGCTGGACTGCAAATTAACAATGAATTTCATTACTGCGCAAGTTTCAGTTACGTCAGAAAAAGATATTTATTGGTATTAGAATTTACTTCAGTGGCTGGCGCAGAACGTTTCTCTTTCTCCTACATTTTTTCCTGGGGAATATTAAGTTGTATCTCGTGTTTCGGTTGCAGTGAAATGATGTGAGTGAGCATACCTGTGCTGTAATATGCCCAATCGCCACCGCCAGTTTTCCCAATGGTTAATTCTTGTATGTAATCTGTAGCTGCCCCCTAGCCATTAAAACTGCGACTCCATGTGGATGGCAAGCAAAAACGTCAACGTGAAGTGAACTACTTGTACCTTGAACTGGTAAATCAAGGTACCTCTTATTTCCTGCCCCGTTATCGCGATAGGCTAGTGGACGTGGTCAGAGGCGTATACGGGGCTGCTGGCGGTTGCTCCAAACCTGCACGGAGTAGTGCGAAATGGGAGCAGGACGTCTTGGAATGACCAGCTGTCAAGTCATAGTTTTGAACTGACCAGCAGGTGAGCCAGACATGACAGTCGAGTCTTGAACTGCGGGCTACCGTCTATTCTTGATTCGCGCATGCAGCAACCAGTCCCGTCCATGCTGTGCGATGGTTTCCCCCGGAGAATTTAGAACAGTTAATTGATGGAGAGACAAGGACAGAAAGCCTTATCCAAGGTGGTGTGCCAGAGACTCCTCCAATGGGACCTCATTAACAATCAGTTTGGGGCGTGATCTCCGTGTGGCCACAAACCATCCATTAGGGCAGGTGTTATTTTTTTCCTGGATGAGAGGGACTTACAGACTGAAAGACGGTCAGGAACTTGGTGCTTTAGTGGTCGACAACAGTATTTTGCTTGGTTGACGAAAAACAGTATTCAGTGAAGACTACAGTCTGCGCACTGTGTGTATAGGACGATTCGTAATATTATATACAGTAAGTTTGTGGCTCACATGCAGTGTGTTATGGTTGATGCGTCATGGCAGGCCAGGTGTGTGGACGGTTTCTCTAAAAGTGAGAGCCACGCTGATTTTGTTATTTATGCCATGAGAGTGATTGATTTTGTACGTGCCATTATACAGAAGTGATTTTGTTGTTATTAAGCTGTCAGGGTGACTGATTTTGTGGGTGCCACTGTATCGAAAATTGTGTTGTTATTTTATCCTGTAACAGTACTGTGTTTTGTACTCTATTTTGTACGTCATACTGTATAGCTGGAACAGACACTACGTCCTCACCCACCAGAGTAGCGGAAGTTTTAATGCCAGCCAGCTCCACAGATGGTGAAGACATTGAAGAAATATATGATGGACAAAATAAATTATTCAGATCGTTAAAGGAGAAGAAAATTTAAGAGTGGTGGGATAGTAGGAAAAGGACGAGAAGGAAAAGCAGAGGGTGAACTTTACTGGAGAAAAGGAATGAAAGAGGAAGCTACCAGGACACAGAAATGGAATCACGCCCAACGTTGGTATGTGTCATTTTACATACAGCATAACGATGGATGGAGGAAGCACATGGTGTGAAGGTATACCTTGATGAGTACACAAGTAGGTCACCTTTTCGTTATAGCCCATTGGTTTGCAACATTTCATAGACAATTAGCCTTGGGTGCAAAAGGGATTAGCTAGTAACTCCCTCACACCCCCCCCCTCCTCCCCTGCGCCCTTCGAACATCAACATTAGAGTCCAACTAAACATTAGAACAAAAGAAATTGAATACTTTAATTTTAAAAATAAAATGATATTTAATTTATGTAGGTACTTTAATAGAAAAGGAACTGATGAGTCAATGAGGCAACTGTTATTGTTTGTAACTAGCAACTTTTATCTATAGAATAATGAAGCAATTCCGAGTGCATCGAAAGTGCTACCTGCAATTCCTTCTCAGAAAAGGATACTATCTACATTGTGGGTGGACACTTCTTAGAAAACATGTTTCCTCTGCATCACGCCTCTCTCTAACGGCACTTGCTCAAATCCTACTGTGTAATGCTATTTAAAATCAGCCAAGTCAAAATGTGTCCATTATACTCACTGTAAATCATTTGATTGCTGCATCCCTTGCTTCGAATGTGGCAGAAATTCGAAGACTTCAGGCTGCCAATGCTTTGTGTCTGACCACTACTACTAAATAAAATAGTACCGTGTATGACCTCAAGCACTGTTGCGGCCGTTACTTAGTTATTGTCGCTTTATCTATATCGATATGAATAATGAAGTAATTTCTGGCCCATTCCGGAAATTACTTACGATTCAGAGAAGGCATTTTCACGAGATATTTAAGCATATGTTTTGAATAGGTCTCTGTCTTACTGTCATAGATGTATGGTACAAAATACGATGCATGTGTGCATTGGACGGACTTTGTGAGGAATAAGATGTTCAAACAATCGTTTCACATTTTGTAATCTCCACCTCGTTACGTCATGCATATTTCAAAAAAGTGTAATTATTGGTAACCTACGTAATCATTACTATGTTGTTGTTGTGGTCTTCAGTCCTGAGACTGGTTTGATGCAGCTCTTCATGCTTCTCTATCCTGTACAAGCTTCTTCATCTCCCAGTACCTACTGCAACCTACATCCTTCTGAATCTGCTAAGTGTATTCATCTCTTGGTCTCCCTCTACGATTTTTACCCTCCACGCTGCCCTCCAATGCTAAATTTGTGATCCCTTGATGCCTCAAAACATGTCCTACCAACCGATCCCTTCTTCTAGTCAAGTTGTGCCACAAACTTCTCTTCTCCCCAATCCTATTCAATAACTCCTCATTAGTTACGTGATCTACCCACCTTATCTTCAGCATTCTTCTGTAGCACCACATTTCGAAAGCTTCTATTCTCTTCTTGTCCAAACTAGTTATCGTCCATGTTTCACTTCCATACATGGCTACACTCCATACAAATACTTTCAGAAACGACTTCCTGACACTTAAGTCTATACTCGACGTTAACAAATTTCTCTTCTTCAGAAACGATTTCCTTGCCATTGCCAGTCTACATTTTATATCCTCTCTACTTCGACCATCGTCAGTTATGTTGCTCCCCCAAATAGCAAAACTCCTTTACTACTTTAAGTGTCTCATTTCCTAATCTAATTCCCTCAGCATCACCCGATTTAATTTGACTACATTCCATTATCCTCGTTTTGCTTTTGTTGATCATTACTATCGTCTCGCAAAATAGTTATAATAGTAACTATCTTTTAAAAAAAATGTAGTGTTCAAAACACTATCTAACGCTTTTATTTTTAACCCTTTGTAAAATTTATCTCTTAGTGGGTAATTACCCCAGGTTGGAAACACTTCCATAGCGGATAATCAGGGCGGCACTCGTTATTTCTGACGTGTTAAGGCTGGTGAGTGTCTACTATCTGCTGACACTGTATTACAACAAGATGATGAAAGACCGTAGGTTGCTCATGCTGTTCTGACCTACAGCCATACCGAGTGTTCAGTTGTTGCCCTGGCCACTACGTTGTTTCGATCTCGAACCCATTGAGGTAGTATGGGCACGAGATGCCAAAATATTGACACTCCGCCACACATCTTCCACTATGATTGATGAGCTACGACACAGATTTGAAACAGCCTGGACTAACGTACCTATATTATTGTTTAAGCTTAGTACGGCTCGATGCCCGGCTAAATTAGAGCCATGTTGTTATCACTATATTTCGCACCATTTACACTCCCAAATCGTCTAAATATTTAAGTCAGTTACGAGAGTAAGTCAAAAGTAATCCGCAATGTTAACATAGCTCTTCTCACATTGTTCCTATTGTTAACCTCGTTTATTTTATTGTTACGCTATTCTAGTTCTGATGTTAAACTCTGATCCTTATTCCTCCACTTGTCTGCCCTTTATTACAGTTGCTCCATTAGAACTTTGTGCCGAAGAGGAACAAGGAGCGGTGATCCGGTTGTTGTGTTCGGAAGATGTATCAGGGACCGTAGTTCATTGAAGACTATCGACACAATACGAGAACATTGTTTTGCCTCATCGTGTGTTTACGAATAGATTGCAAAATTCAGAAATCGTAGCACAAATATTACGCGTTATGAAGGAGCTGGACGAACATCCACGGCCACAAACAATGACAAAATTGACAGTGCACGTGACATGGTTCTGGTAGACAGACGAGTGACTGTTGATGAATTTATATAACGTATGCAAATCACGTTAGTCACGGTTCTGCCTACGAAACCAACCGCAACACACTTGGGTTTAATGAAATCTGTGCAAGTCCCGTAACAACTAACAATCTACACAAACAAACTGGCATGGATGTATATCAAAACCATCTGGATCGCTGTGATGACAAATGTGGCGCCTTCTCAGACAGAATCATCACTGGTGACGAATATGGATCCACCACTACGAGCCGGAGAGTAAGCGGCAGGGAATGGAATTGGAAACATTCACAATCACCCAGCAGCATGTTCAAAACCGAGCCATCCGCAGGAAATCTGATTCTGGCCTTTTTTTGGGACGTACGAGGCTCAGCACTGGAAAATTATCAGGGAAGTGACAACAATAAACAGTGCGCGTTACAATTAGATACTTACTGACAGGATAAAGCCTGCAATTCGAATAAAACGCCGATGACTACACTCGAAAGGTGTGTTGTTCCAAGAAAATTCCCGTTCACATACCGCAGTCCACATTGTAGTTTGATTTTACAAAGATTATTCTACAGCACTGGCCCCTTACCGAGCTAGCACTGATCGTGAATCACTCGCCCAGAAAAAAAGTCCCAAGCGATTGTAAAAAGCGCAGGCGACTCCAGTGTATAAGAAGGGTAAAAGAAAGGACACGCAAAATTATAGACTAATATCGTTCAACATATTCTCAGTGCGGATATAATAGACGTTCTTAAAACTGAGAACTTTATGTGCACCAATTAGAAAGTATCGCTTGTGCGAAACTCAGCTTGCCCTTTTCTCATATGATATACTACTAACTATTCATGAAGGGCAACAGGCAAATTCCATATTTCTAGATTTCCGGACGGCATTTGACACGGTGACCTATGCAAGCTGTTAACTAAGGTACGAGAATATGGAATAAGTTCTCATATATGGGAGTAGCTTGAAGACTTCTTAAATAATAGATCCCAGTGTGTTGTCCTCGACGTCGAATGTTATTCGGAGACAAATGTTTCGCCAGGAATGCCCCAGGGAAGTACCGCTGTTCTTCTCTATACACATAAACGGTCTGGCGGACTTGGTGGACAGCTATGTGTTGTTGTTTGCTTATGAGGTACGGTAAGGTGTCCAGGTTGATTGACTAGGAAGATTCAAGACGACTTTGAATTTGCAGTTGGTGTGATGAATGACAGACAGCCCTAACTGTGGGAATTAAGAACGATGAACAGGTAGATGAAACGTGTAATGTTCGGATACAGTATTTCTACTGTCCTGATTGACGGTGCCAAGTCATTTAAATATCTAGGTGTAACGTTGCAAAGCGATATGAGGTGGAACGAGAATGTGAGAACTGTGATAGGGTAGGTGACATGTTTGGGATCTGTACCATTTCGGATTGAAGGAAGACAGCGAAGCAACTCAGAGGCGGGTTGCAAGGTATGTTACCGGTAGCGTCGAACAACACGACTGTAAGTGTTGCGGAGATGCTTCGCAACCTCAAACAGGAATCCATGGAGAGAAGGCGACGTGCTTTTCGAGAAAAACTACTAAGAAAATTAAAAGAACCGGTATTTGAAGCTGACTGCTGAACGATTCTACTGCCGCTACTATTTATTACGCGTAACGGCTACGAAGATAAGATACGAGATGTTAGGTCTCTTACACAGTCATATAGACAGTCGCTCTATTTGGAGTGGAACAGGACAGGAAATGGCAAGTAGTGGTACAGGGTACCTCCCGCCACGCACCGTACAGTGGTTTGCAGAGTATCTACGAAGTTGTAGAAATGTTCCGGAAACTCAAGTTTCAAGTAACTGATGATCCTCCGTAAAGTCCTGATCTCGCCTCTTCCGACTACCTCTTGTCTAGTCCACTTGGAGAGGTATTAAGGGGCCGCCGATTCACCTCGACCAAGAATTGAAGGACGCGGTGCACGCGTGGCTCGCTGCTCAGCCGAAAATCTTCATCCTGAGGGCATCGGGAAGCTCTTGCAACAATGGACCAAGTGCATTGAAAAGCCAGAGGGATATATTGGAAAACAGTGTTAACGTACGTCTCTTGTTTGTATAGCAATAAAGAGTATAGCTACATTGCGGATAGTTTTCGACTTACTCTTGTAAATCTACTATTTCGCAGAAGAGCTTCTGTGAAGTTTGGAAGGTAGGACACGAGGTACTGGCAGAATTGAAGCTGTGAGGACGGGTCGTGAGTCGTGGTTGGATAGCTCAGATGGATGCCGGCACGGTAGTTCAGCGTGCTCTGTCAGAGGGGTAGCTGCCCTCTGTAATAAAAAAAACTGAGTTAATGGATCAACGACGAACTGAAACGGGTGTCTTGCGATATCCGCCCCGAGCAGATGCAACGAACGAAAACGAACAAAGTGAGATAAAAAAATGGAAAAAGATGGTAGAGCATTTTCCCGCGAAAGGCAAAGGTCTCGAGTTCGAGTCTCGTTCCGGCACACAGTTTTACACTGCCAGGAAATTTCATATATCAGCGCACACTCCGCTGCAGAGTGAAAATCTCATTCTGTCAAGTTCTGTTTTTGAGAGTTTCTTGATAATTAGTTTTCCTGCTTACTAGCAAACAAAAATACTTATAGAGACAGTGATATTTTTAAGAAGTGTTTAATTTTTAATATGGTTGACTCTTACATAGAAGATTACAGCAACCAGCCTCACCTTTTACAATTGTATTTATTTATTTAAACAGCGTCGTTACCGGTTTCGAACCGATAGGTTCATCTTCAGACGGCTAGTTCACGTTTTACGTTACATTTCGTGTTTTGTTTCCCCACTTGACGAAACTTCCTTCGTGTAGTGGTGCCCTACAACCAAAAGATGGGAGACAACGTCTTTTTAATTGCAATTGGGCCTCACGATGATTTTAAGTGATGTAATCAATTTAAATGGAATATGTTTCGGTTACTTACAATGAAGAATCCGCGCCATTACTTTCCAGTGCAGGTTGCTTATCATTTTGCAGCATCGAAAGCTGTATAATTCACTTTTTTGTATATGTTACATATAATGTAACGCACAAGTCACACACTTACAAGTTTCATCGTATGGAGGTGTGTATACAAAGATGGCGATAATACAACCATAAGAATGCCAAATTTACATTGAAAGAGAATTGATTAAAATTAAGATAAACAAATAAAGCAGACAATTATAAAGTGTTACTGCAGTGATATTACGTAAATATTATGGTCAACTTTGGAACAAAAGTAAATGATAAGGGCCCGAAGTACGAGTACGTAAATGTTACAACTATAGACATATTATGGCATACGTTGAAAGCACAGTAAATGGTTTGGGATGGATGTGCATATATAAATATTACAAATATTACAAAAGTGGACTTCGTTTTTACTGTAAACTGGAAAGCAGGTGAATAAAATTTTGAAAAAAGGCTGTAATGCCTAACTCGGTTTGTTCATTGAGGAGATTCTGTAGTATTTGCTTTTATGTAGATATATCTCAATCTCCTCAAGCAAATTCATAAGGTTGCCTTTCTCAGCACAGTGCAATAATTGTACATGCTCTTCAATGCTCTTTATTCCATGATCGTTGGGAGTTGTGTGCATGGCAAATGTGGATGGATTTTGTATGTTGTTCGAATGTATAGCATCTATATGCTCTTTGAACCGTGTCTCAATGCTTCTTCCAGTTTGTCCTATATAGTAAGACAGCTGAGTTTGTATATGCCACATTTTTTGTGCGGGCGTTGTTATTGTTTAAGTTGTGAACTGCTAATTGAAGGAGATTGTTGTTTGTGTGGAAACTTATTTTAATGGTTGTGTTTTTAAATAGGTTGCTTATTTTACAGGACATGCTCCCTAAGAAGGGTAGTGCAATATATTTTCTGCTCTTTTTCCACTGTGTCTTGTGTAAGTTGCATGGTTGTCTGATGCAAAACTTTGTTGGCTAATGGTTTTTGTATTTTTTGTGATAGTTGGTCTACCATGAGAGGGCTGTATCCATTGTTTGGGGCTACGGTTTTAATGACACTGATTTCTTTTTCTTCTTTAACTGGTACAAGAAGAATTTTGTGTAGGTGGTTCAGTGTGGATTTAAAATATGCAAACGTATGCTGGTTTAATTTTAATTGACGTTGCTGAACTTACTACATAAGGTAATGAAGTTGGCTGCTTTTATCAGGGCAGAGAGAAAAGTAGTGCGGCCGCTGCGGGGTTACAGGTTGTGAGAAGGGGAATGTTTTATTGTTGGTTTGCAGTACTGGCAGCTCATGGGAGTGCGCATCTCTTACCAATCAGGTGCTATAGTATAAATTTCAAATCTCAGTAGTAACAGATAAATGACTGTGCATCATAGGGACGGTCATCATCAGATGCGGTACATTTTTGTAGGACGTAATAAGAAATTAAAGAAGTTGCAAAACAAAGGAATGGGGAGAAGTAAAGTGACATTCAAAATATTTGCTACCGCATCTCACATTGCACAACACATTCCAATGTAAGTATACCTACTGTTATTAATCAGTTAATCATTTGCTCACACAGACAAAAAAAAATGGTTCAAATGGCTCTGAGCACTATGGGACTCAACTGCTGTGGTCATCAGTCCCCTAGAACTTAGAACTAATTAAACCTAACTAACCTAAGGACATCACACACATCCATGCCCGAGGCAGGATTCGAACCTGCGACCGTAGCAGCAGCGCGGCTCCGGACTGGAGCGCCTAGAACCGCACGACCACGGCGGCCGGCGCTCACACAGACAATACAACAACACTTCGTCAGTCAAGAACAGTGTCCCAGCTTCTGCGTTTCTGAGACTGGCAACTATCTGAAACAGAACAGTCAACACGAAGTGTTCCAAAGGTTACCGACTTTCAACTACCAGTACCAGGGGGCTACCAGGTCATCTGGTCCTTTCTGTAGCTTGTTTATTGTAGGTTGATAACATACTTATTTACGTGCGTTAATGATAACAATATAGGCAAGTATGCGATCCGACATGCCGCCCAAAAATGTCAGAAATGGATTTTCAGCACAAAACTTTGACGATCTCTGCCTTAAGTCCCTAGTTTACGTGTGATTGAAGAAATGCTTCTAACACCGATAAGCCCATGAAACCAACATCAGCGCGACTACTCTCCAGTTCACAAATAAGAGTCTGCCTGAGGGGTTATCCACAGTGTTTACCTGCTAATCCGCTATGTTCAGCGTAGTTGAAAGATGAACGCTTGAATCTCTCAGTGCGAGCCCTGATTTCTGTAGTTGTATTACGATGGTCATTCCTCGCTATTTCGGTAGGTGTCAAAATAATATTTTCGTATCCTGAAGAGAAAGTTGGTGACTGAAATTTCTTGAAAAGGTCTCGTTCGCAACGGAAAACGTCTTTGTTGTAATGACTGCCATCCCAACATCACGTACATGTCCGTGGCACTCTCTCCCCTATGTCGCCACAATATAAAATGAGCAGCCCTTTTTTAAACTTCTTTGATATCCTCCGTCAATACTATATGGTAAGAATCCCATGCCGCACAGTAGTACTCCAGCAGAGAACCGACAAGTGTAGTGTAGGCAGTCTGTTTAGTGGACCAGTTGCTTATTCTAAGTGTTCCGTCAAAGAGCAGCCTTTACTTCGCCTTTCCCCCAACTTTACTATGTGGTCGTTCCAATCTAAGTTATTCCTAATTGTAATCCCTTGAGATTTGGCTGAATTGTCAGCCTTTAGATTTGTGTAATTTACCATGTAACCGAAATGTAATGGATTCCATTGAGAACTCACGTCAGTGACCTCAGACTTTTCATTATTTAGGGTCAACTGCCATTTTTCGCACCAAACATGTATCTTGTCTAAATAATTTTACAGTTGGTTTTGATTTTCTGTTGACTTTGTATTGTATTGTATTGTATTGTACTGTATTGTATCGCATGTTAACCGGGGACCTAGAAACGACGGAGAGGGTCCGTCCCCGCCGCAGCCGCAGTGGTCCACAACCCCGCGACGACTACCGCAGTCCACTTCACCTCTCCGCCGCCCCACACCGAACCCAGGGTTATTGTGCGGTTCGGCCCCCGGTAGAGCTAATTTAGAACACTCCACGAGTGTCACACCAGACGAGTGTAACCCCTGTGTTTGCGTGGTAGAGTAATGGTGGTGTACGCGTACGTCGGAGAACAAGTTTGCGCAGCAATCGCAGACATAGTGTAACTGAGACGGAATAATGGGAACCAACCCGCATTCGCCGAGGCAGATGGAAAACCGCCTAAAAACCATCCACAGTCTGGCCGGTTCACCGGACCTCGACACAAATCCGGCGGGCGGATTCGTGCCGGGGACCAGGCGCTTCTTTCCGCCCGGAAAGCCGTGCGTTAGACCGCACGGTCAACCGGGCGGGCTTTTCTGTTGACTTTACTAGACGGAAAATTATACGATAATCTGCAAACAACGTAAGAGGGCTTCGCAGATTGTTTCGTATATCATTTATGTAGATTAGGAACAGACGAAGATGTATAAAACTTCCTTGGGGATAGCAAAGTATTACTTTGGATTTACTCGATGAATTCCCGTTAATCCCTAATAGCTGTGACCTTTCTGACAGGAAATCACGAATTAGACGACACTTCACAGTCACGCGATTTGATTAGAAGCCACTTGTGAGGAACGGTTTCAAAAGACTCCTGGTCTTTCTAGAAGAATAGAATCAGATTCATATCCCCTGCCGACGGCACACATTACTGCAAGAGCATAAAGATTTAGTTCTGCTGCACACCCTTATCTCCTCATATAGCAATTCACTGTAATTTCCTCCAGAGATTAATGTTTTACTTTATAGCTGTCGGCTAGTGAATTCTCAACCATTGCCAAAGTGATTATTTCTCGCACATATCACGACAGTCGTAATCTATTATCTACATGAATAAGAAAAGATTGCTTTGCGCTACGAAATAAGACGTTACCGACCGTTAAGCAAACATCTTAACTCCCTAGTGGGTGCTAGCGAAGTACACGCAGCCTTGGGGCTTATGTAACAGAGTATGACAGAACGTGGCTGCAAATATGAGAAACTAATCGAGCGTATCATGTTCACAAAGAGCTGCGTTATTAGCTGGCGGGAAAATTTTGCAACCCACCCTTTGTGTCAGACCTGTGACGGCGAGCGTAACATTGCGCTCTATTCGCGTCACTAGCTCCTCCAGATGAATCGGTGTTTCAGTGGTGTAGCTTCCGAGTAAGCGCGTGTCTGTCGTGTAAAGTTAATTAAATTTCCCTAAAAGGAAGCCGAACTTTTTCTCTATCTCTTTCTCATTACAGCATGACAGCTTTTTACAAAATACCTTTTTCTGTAGTTATAACAGACGACCTTATAGTTCCTTTTTACTTAACAGAGCGTGAAATAACGCTAAATATCGTGGAGTGTTCTAAATTAGCTCTTTTGAGATTCGCGCCCCAGATACGCAGCGCTTGTACAGTTTAATGGAACACCACATTTTGCGTAGGCGGCACTGATGAGACCCATTTCCTCTCCTGTACGCCTCAACTCTCTTAAGCTCGAACTAGACTAACGCAGATTGCGTGCTGCTCTGTGTAACATGAGAAACCAGACTCCGGAAGACGATGAGGGACGTAGATCTAAATCAGTTGCACATACTTCCGTTGGACCTTCTTGTGCGCAGAGTAACGTTTTGAAGACGACTGTACACTTCTTTTCTTTTTGTTTTGTGGCAGTTCCCCCACCCGCTTCCCATACACACATAAAAAAATTGTGTCATCAGTCTTCTCAGTGGTTTGATGCGGCACACCACGAACGCATCTCCTGTGCCAATTTCCAATCACATGGTAAACGCATACTGGTTGTGTAAAAGTGTGTGAAGTGATGTACCAACTGGCCATCAAAATGGAACAAAGCCGCCCATATTGTCACAAACCATCACCCAGCATTATACTAAAAATAGTGATGTAACTTCCAGAAAACCATCTGGAGATGAACTTGAAAAGGTTCGAAAACCGTTTCATGCAATAAAAAGTAATCAAAAAAGTGACTGGTTGCGTTTTTATATATTCAATTAACAGTCACGGGTTCTAAAATATCCGTAATAGATAAGCTTAACTTGCAATATTTTCTGTAGCACCTTATCTCAAGTGCGACAATTCTCTTCTTCCCTGGTTTTCCCGCAGTTCACTACAATACAATGCTTTGCTCCAAAAGTACTTTTTCAGAAATTGCTTCCTCAAATCTCACATTATGCCATATTTTCGATACTAGTAGACTTTTCTTGGCCAGGAATGTCGTTTTTGACAGTTTTAGTGTGCTTTTTATGTCATCCTTGCTCTTCCAATCATGAGTTATTTTGATGGCTATGTAGCAGAATTCTTAAATTTCGTCTACTTTGTGATCGCAAATTCTGAGGTTAAATTTCTCGCCGTTCTCGTTTCTGTTACGTCTCATTACTTCCTTCGGCTTACTCCATAGCCATACTCTGTACTCATTAGACTGATAATTCTGTTTAAAATACACTGTAATATTTCTTCGACCTCTCTGAGGATAGCAACGCCATCAGCGAATTTTATTAATATTCTTTCGCCCTGAATTTTAATCTCACTCTTATTTCCGTCTTCGCTTTTTCGATGTACAGCTGCACAGCAGGGACGGATGGTTACACTCTTTGTAATCCGAGAATTTAGCTCTTGGCCTTCTCGTCCTATATTTCAGTGCTAATACCGCTCACATATTTGATTAAGCCAATTGAGATTTACTCACTTAGTATATAGAGCACACACTGACGTTAGCATGAGAAAGTTCAAAGATGCTTTCGTGTCCCTGTTTTGATTTAAGTGCAGTTGGAACATCATTGACTGAAAATTATCCCCTTCTCGAAAATGATGAATAATTTATTATTCAAAACGAGCCGGTACGTAAATAAGTCACTGTTTATTTGACTAACATCAAATGTCGTCACAATATCACTCTCACTATTGTTAGTGTCATTCACAAGTATTTCCCATGATTTTTATGGAAACTATATTACCTTAGTCTTGTTTTAAACGCATGTCATTCAACCTACGAAATTAATTTGAAATATATGATGAACTAGCGAACACGGCAACTCTCCACATTTGCTAAATGATTTTTGGATTTGATATATGTCCTAGTCTGGGACATCCTTGCGGATTACGTCAGTACATAAATTTCGGCTCCCCGTAGCGAATTCGACCTATTTGAAGGTATTGAATACGAAATGATGATAATTCACGTAGAATATGAATTGAAAAGACTACTTCGGTATCATTTTAATGTTTGTAAGGTACTTTTAATTCTTTGTACTCAATAGAATTAAAAACTACAGAATATACAAAACTAATCGTTCTTTGAAAACTGTGTAGTGAAAGTATGAACTGCTTTTCTGAACTACCAGTTCGCGAAATGCAACATAAATGACCATGCGAAAGGCATTCCGATCATAAATCACTTTCAACTCGAATGTCTGATTTTGTGACTCGTTTGTTACTACTACAAACGAAATCTTGACTGTTTTCGATTCAGATTGTGTATATATTCTGATGAAACCCATCTGCGAGGAAGAAAACAAAATACCACAGCCGCGAATTTCTTCGTGGAGCTCTTTGAAGAGCAGGCTCTGAACTCGGCCGTATTGCGTCAGCCTTGCTTCCTTAGGCACGTCGATGACATCTTCCTGATATGTCCTGACGCAGAAACTACACTTCAGCAATTAGTCCATCACATGAACGGTTACCACCCCAACATTAAATTTATCATCGAGATGGAGAAGGATGGAAAGCTACCGTTCTTGGATGTTTTAGTTGAGCGGAAGGTAGGAGGCCGGACTGATCATTCAGTGTACAGAAAGCCAACGCATCGTGTACACAAGAAAGCGGTCCTGGACGCGTCAATACACAGAGCAAAAGTTATTTCTGACGACGATCACCTACAGTCTGAATTACAGCGCTTGAAGCACATGTTATGAGAGGATGGTTGTAACAAGAGAGACATCGGAAACGCTTTTAGGTGTAGAGGAAGGACGCCTTGTGGATCGGCTGAAGAGGCCAAGCCAGCTGCTTTCCTCCCATACTATGGGTTATTGGTTCCCAACAAGTGTTCCGCAGACCCCCAGGGGTCCGCGAGTTATACCACAGCGGTCCGCAAGATGCTATTAGAATAAAAAATATACTAAATATATCTCGTATGATAATAGATTTTTTGTTTTGGCCGCTTCCTGCATGAACAGAGCTTCAGCGAACCCGAATTTCTGCGTCTGGCTTCTTCCTAGAGTGTAAAGAGATTGGCAGTGAGCATGAGCAACTTCTTATTCATACGGAAGTAAGATGGCTTTCTCTAGGTGGGATCTTCTCAAGATTTTTTGAACTTAGAGACGAGGTTCTTGTCTTCCTTATTGACACAAAGTATACGGATTTTCCCACTAACTTCTCTTGGCTTTGCTTAGTTGCGTATTTAACTGATGTGTTTGGACACTTGAATGTGTTAAACTTTAGAAGGAAAAAATATTGACATGTTCAAAGTTGAGGATAAGATTAGTGCTGTGGTCAAAAAGTGTCATATCTGGGTGTCAAGGATAGGAAACGAGTCACTAACTAACTTTTCTGCTTTAAAACAATTCTTGGAGTCATCAGAGGAGAGTCAGCCTGACCAGATCAAGATCAATGTAGCTGAGCATCTACGCAGCCTAGCCACCACTTTTAGAGAGTATTTCCCTGAACCTGACGACGGATGGATTCGAAATCCCTTCAGCTGTGAAGAAATAGAAGAAATCCAAGGCCTCACTCAACAAGAGCAAGATCAACTTGTGAATCTGCCCAGCTGTGGTACGATGATAAACATTTTCATCGGTGATAAAACTACAGACTTCTGGGCATCAGCACGCAAGGACTAAAAGAAATTTGTAGATAAGGCAGTGCAAAAGATCCATTTGCAACCACATATCGGTGTGAGCAAACATTTTCTTCCATGCGTTTCATGAAAAACAAATATAGGAATCGGCTCGACAAGCGGTCGAATTTCAGAGTGAAAGTCTCAAGTTTGGAACCTAATATTTCAGAAATAATGTACTCAAAGGTCAGATTGAACTCATCTCATTAAGAACTGAAAATTAAAAGTAACTGTATACTGATGCTGTACTCCGCTGTAACTGTATTTTTTCAAATAAATAATAGCTTGTATGAAATTAGTGTTTTCTTATTTTTTCACATGTGCCTACTCAATGCAATCTTAAGTGTAGTACACCTGGAAGACCAATACACTCAGTTTTAATTCTTTCCTGTCATTTTCAGTTCATAGTCGATTTTTATTTTTTTAAGGAGTTTATTATACTAAATACCCAGATTTGAAGACAAAGGTTTTGACCAATAATGAAAAATTTAACAATAATAATGATGGCTAAATTGAAAAAGTTTTAAGCTCAATATTTTTTCAATAATGAATATGTCAATTTTTTTCTAAGTACCAAAAATAGAAAACGTACAAAAAGACTCTTAATTTGGCTGTTTTAGTTACTAGGTACTTGATACTGTGATATGACAAGGTACCAATCATGCTCGATGAGGGGGTTCTCGAGAAAATTTTGTTGGGAACCCCTGCTGTGGGGCAACGAACAGTAAGTTAGGACGTGTGCTGCAGACACTGCAGACACGTGAACTGAGACCAGTGTTCCGGCCCGTTCCGAGGATACGAGTAATGCTGCGCCCTGTTAAAGACAACATAGTTCCCCGAGTGCCCTGTGAGTATGGTGTTCCTTACAAATGCGACAGCATCTATGCTATAGGACAGATAATTCTCACAGTTGCAGAGCGTTGTACCGAGCACAAGCGACGTCTTAAACAAAGGGAGCTTGACAAGCCGGCAATAGTTGAGCATTGCCTGGAAAACGGACACAAAATACTGTTTGAAAACACGAGAGCCTTAGCACATGCGTCAACATCCTGGGATTCCGTTGTAAAAGAGGCGGCTGAGATTAGTACGAACAGTAACAATTTTAACAGAGACCAGGGCGTGGGACGGGCATTGGATCTCGAAAGGAAACAATGACGAAACCTTGACGGTTTTAGGGAGGTGGGAGCGAAGTTTCAAACGTGGCACCGGTCCGTCGAGCCACCTAATGTCACTCAGTCCCGCGGCGGGTCGGGGCTGCTATGAGCTGCCCAGTCACCTTCCTTTCGGCCCCCACTAACTAGTGCCATAGGCCACAATCGTGGCTATACATGTTGAAAATTGTGCCAACCCCGGATCCGCTGCCAGCCCGCTGCCGTTGTGGGGAAGTGAATTAACAATAAAGAAAAAAAGAAAAAAACAGCCCCACCAGTCAGCGGTTTCACTCCTGACGGCGATGGCAGGGATGGTTATCACAAGCTCGAGAATTTTCTTCAAACTGTTGTTGTTGTTGTTGTTGTTGTTGTTGTTGTGATCTTCAGTCCTGAGACTGGTTTGATGCAGCTCTCCATGCTACTCTATCCTGTGCAAGCTTCTTCATCTCCCAGTACTTACTGCAACCTACATCCTGAATATGCTTACTGTATTCATCTCTTGGTCTCCCTCTACGATTTTTACCCTCCACACTGCCCTCCAGTACTAAATTGGTGATCCCTTGATGCCTCAGAATATGTCCTATCAACCGATCCCTTCTTCTTGACGAGTTGTGCCACAAACTCTTCTTCTACCCAATTCTATTCAATACGTCCTCATTAGTTATGTGATCTACCCATTTAATCTTCAGCATTCTTCTGTTACACCACATTTCGAAAGCTTCTATTCTCTTCTTCTCCAAACAATTTGTCGTCCATGTTTCACTTCCATACATGGCTACACTCCGTACAAATACTTTTTGAAACGACTTCCTGACACTTAAATCTATACTCGATGTTAACAAATTTCTCTTCTTCAGAAACGCTTTTCCTTGCCATTGCCAGTCTACATTTTATATCCTCCCTACTTCGACCATCATCAGTTACTTTGCTCCTCAAGTAGCAAAACTCCTTTACTACTTTAAGTGTCTCATTTCCTAATCTAATTCCCTCAGCATTACCCGATTTAATTCGACTACATTCCATTATCCTCGTTTTGCTTTTGTTGATGTTCATCTTATATCCTCCTTGCAAGACACTGTCCATTCCGTTCAACTGCTCTTCCAAGTCCTTTGCTGTCTCTGACAGAATTACAATGTCATCAGCGAGCCTCAATGTTTTTATTCCTTCTCCATGGATTTTAATACCTACTACGACTTTTTCTTTTGTTTCCTTTACTGCTTGCTCAATATACAGATTGAATAACATCAGGCAGAGGCCACAACCCTGTCTCACTCCCTTCCCAACCACTGCTTCCCTTTCATGCCCCTCGAATCTTATAACTGCCATCTGGTTTCTGTACAAATTCTAAATATCCTTTCGCTCCCTGTATTTTACCACTACCATCTTCAGAATGTGAAAGAGAGTATTCCATTCAACATTGTCAAAAGCTGTCTCTAAGTCTCCAAATGCTAGAAACGTAGGTTTGCCTTTCCTTAATCTTTCTTCTAAGATAAGTCGTAAGGTCAGCCTTGCCTCACGTGTGCCAACATTTCTACGGAATCCAAACTGATCTTCCCCAGTTTTTCCATTCGTCCGTAAAGAATTCGCGTTAGTATTTTGCAGCTGTGACTTATTAAACTGATCGTTAGTATTTTGCAGCTGTGACTTATTAAACTCCAAACTGACGCGGCTTGAAAACCGGGAGGATTTTATTGGGTTCGTGTTAAAGTACCCTTCATATTGTGAAGAAAAAAGATGTTTTATCAGACATGTCCTTGACTCCAGAAAGATTGACAGTGGGTTCATCAGGTAGTTTTGCTAACTTTCATCTTCAGCCACACATCAATACGCAAACTATCTCTCATCCTTTCCCTTTGAGTTGGGAATGAGAGGATTTGCAGATTAGTTGGTGACATTACTATCCTCTGTGGAGTCAAAGGATATTGGAGCAACAATTAAATGGAATGAACAGTATGATGAGCTTGTAGTATAGATTGATACTAAACAGTCACCAGAATAAACTAATCAAGTAATGTTTTGAAGAACGGTTCCTTACAAAGTTAAATCCTTGGGGTGGAGTCAATATTCCGTTTGTTCTGCGTTGCAGTCAAAGTCCATGTTGGTATTACGTATAAAGTAGATCTTAAGCTCCATCATCCGAATTTGTCTTCTAAGAAAATGCAACTGCTTCCGCTACTCATTACTAAAGCACCTTCACTTGCCTTCCAACATTCCAGAGCAACGAGGTGCAACAGATTAATTAATATAGCCATTCACTGGCTCCTGTAGAGCCATGGACCTTATACAGAACCGTCGTCCGCACTTTAAGCAATGGCGTCTCGTAGCTATCAGCTAAATAACAAACCGTCTAGAGACAAGATGCATCCGAATGTATATTCCATGAGACGCAGATTCTGAACATGTTCCGACAAATAGTGCTATGCTGTTACGTGTTACACCCATGGTGAAAAGACCTTTAAATACATTTTAAGCAAACTATAACGTACGCTGTATAATCCAAAAGGTTTGACTAATTTAGTGGTTAGTGACAGAGTCGACAATAACGACAAATAGGCGGTTGTTCGTAAACGACGTACTTACAGGAACGCTGAAGTGCATAAAAGCTCAAGAGCATGAATGGAGATCACCGTACATAATCGATAATGTACGTTAAAACGCAACCATAGACTTGTGGACCCATGGGTATCAGCAGAAGTTTTTCGAAGAGGAAGCAAGATTTAAAATTGCCAGTTTTGACATAAGTAATTTGGAAAGTTTGCAAACGTATCATGCACCAAGAACTAAATTTGAAAAGCAAAGCATAAAATATAATGTATCTCAAGCGATTAATGTACTTTTACTACCTACAAGGTACATTACTTGGACACATACACATGAACCGTACTTCAATAGCTTATACAATGTACATCTTACTTTAGTAATATGAATGTATGTCACCTTTACGCTTAAACAACATAAAATTATATCATATGATTTAATCCATCATATGATTTAATCAAACAGTTACGAAATGAAGGTGGAAAATAATTATACAATAATTATTTGCATTCCTATATAGTTGGGCTAAAACTGAACTACAGCAATATGAAGTAGAGAACCAAATCTGCAAGACTGAGGAAACCTTTTTGGATATCAACAAAAATAGCCAACAGAGGATACTCCTCGGTGAGGAGAAACAGAATAAACTCTAAGGAAAACTAATCCAACCTTAATGCCATTTTCAACACTGTTTTCTTCACATGTGAACAAGTTACTGGATTTATTGCATAATTTTCTTGCTTCCTATGTATTTGCATAAGGATGTTGGAGACGGAGGACGGACACGAACACTGCCCCGTTGGGTATGTTTGTGCTGGGAATCCGCCCATCAGGGTGTTGGATCACTCAGCATTTACAGCTCGATAAGCGTGTTACAAGCAAGTGCCAGAGATTAATTGAGGGCGATATTTCGGCACTGTTCTGTAAAGATTCTCTCGCATCTTGACAGCAGGATGGCGCCAATATCGCAGCTGCCCAAAGGAATCCGTATGATTTCCCGTGAGTAACTTCATAATAAAAAATATACAAAATATGTAGCCCTGTATTTCATGTCACACTTGCTAACATTCAGTATACAATTCAGTAGAGTCACTGACAATAATTGATAGGCAAAACGAGAATTCCGTAATTGATAAAAGTCCTGAACACAGTTTCCAGGAGGGGACAAGTGTCCCCTTCTTCCTCCCATTGTGGACGCCTATGGCTAGACCACTCGCTTCAAATCATGTCACAAACTAGGTGAGTCAGAAATACTTTCATACGTGCATATAAGTACAATAAAGATATACTTCCGAGTGACCAAGTAAGCAGTACATCCAATTTGTGTACCAGCTAGTTACCTTACACCAATGGTCACGCTTAAATTTTATCACAGCTTCTCATAAACTCCGTAACGCGTTATGTCTAGAACCTTTATCAATTACTGTCCAAGTTGAAGAGGAGGGAATCAGGTAAAAAGGAGAATAGTTCATGTGTGCTATTAAAATTCAGGATGTCGAGATGTCATTTCTACCCCTATAAAATCCAGGGGATGTTGCAATACCAGTTGATTAGACTGAACAGTCTAACGTGCTCACGACATGAGTTGAAAGTAAACTAAAAAAAGGCAAAAGTATTGAAGAGTGTCACAAATGACGTTAGCACGTAACATAAAATTGAGGATCATTAGCAGTTAGAGAGAAGGAATCCTGTCACCTTCGAAGGAAAATGACGCACAAAGCCAGGAGGTTACAAGAAGGAGAACTGCGCAGCCAAATGTAACATTCCTCCCCATATGAAGCCTGCTTACATCGAACATGGGCCTTAATTTGAGAAAGATATCCTGATCTCGTGCGTGTGAAACATTTTCTACAACATATATGTCCAAAGAAGGAAAACCGAAAAGCCATATCATACCGCCACAAAGTCCAACGAACGAGCTGACAAGATGGTAGCCCAGCAGCGGAACATCTGGTAAAATATCAAACATCACATTATGCATATGTCACAAATATGTCACAACCTACGCGGTCTCCGACACCCCCCCCCCTCCCCATACAGACACTCACAAACACTCCAGGGCGCGCGCACATACGCACCTTTCACGACACACACACGCACACACACACACGCACTTTTCACGAAGTTCTCTGTTGTGTACGCCGACATACCGACTGTAACTTACTCGAAACATGTAGCATTCTAACGTTGTTATTATAAGATGACATTTTCCTTACTCCACGTAAACAGTAAGAAACGATCATCTAATTCAGTTTAATTGTTAAGCGCACATAGCCAACTATTACACAAAATACAGGGTGATTCAAAAAGAATACCACAACTTTAGGAATTTAAAACTCTGCAACGACAAAAGGCAGAGCTAAGCACTATCTGTCGGCGAATTAAGGGAGCTATAAAGTTTCATTTAGTT
Organism: Schistocerca nitens; assembly: GCF_023898315.1. Lineage (NCBI taxonomy): Eukaryota > Metazoa > Arthropoda > Insecta > Orthoptera > Acrididae > Schistocerca > Schistocerca nitens. The sequence goes on along the minus strand of NC_064617.1, from coordinate 324,262,887 downwards.
GTACATTTGTTCGCTTGAGGCGCTGTTGACTAGGCGTCAGCGTCAGTTGATGCTAAGATGGCGACCGCTCAACAGAAAGCTTTTTGTGTTGTTGAGTACGGCAGAAGTGAATCGACGACAGTTGTTCAGCGTGCATTTCGAACGAAGTATGGTGTTAAACCTCCTGATAGGTGGTGTATTAAACGTTGGTATAAACAGTTTACGCCGGCCGAAGTGGCCGTGCGGTTAAAGGCGCTGCAGTCTGGAACCGCGAGACCGCTACGGTCGCAGGTTCGAATCCTGCCTCGGGCATGGATGTTTGTGATGTCCTTAGGTTAGTTAGGTTTAACTAGTTCTAAGTTCTAGGGGACTAATGACCTCAGCAGTTGAGTCCCATAGTGCTCAGAGCCTTTTGAACCATTTGAATAAACAGTTTACAGAGAATGGGTGTTTGTGCAAAGGGAAAAGTTCTGGACGGCCGAGAACGAGTGATGAAAATGGAGCACGCATCCAGCAAGCATTTGTTCGCAGCCCAGGAAAATCGACTCGCAGAGCTAGCAGAGAGCTGCAAATTCCACAATCAACTGTATGGAGAGTCCTACGAAAAAGGTTAGTTATGAAACCTTATCGTCTGAAATTGGTTCAAGCATTGAACGTCAACTACCCGAGGCGATGGATCGGCCGCCAGGCAGCCCGTGACAGAGCACTTCATCACTGGCCTCCAAGAAGCCCTGATCTTACCCACTGCGATTTTTTCTTATGGGGGTATGTTAAGGATATGGTGTTTCGGCCACCTCTCCCAGCCACCATTGATGATTTGAAACGAGAAATAACAGCAGCTATCCAAACTGTTACGTCCATATGCTACAGAGAGTGTGGAACGAGTTGGAGTATCGGGTTGATATTGCTCGTGTGTCTGGAGGGGGCCATATTGAACATCTCTGAACTTGTTTTTGAGTGAAAAAAAACCTTTTTAAATACTCTTTGTAATGATGTATAACAGAAGGTTATATTATGTTTCTTTCATTGAATACACATTTCTAAAGTTGTGGTATTCTTTTTGAATCACCCTGTATATTAGTTTTACTGTTACGGTGTCTGATAACGGCCTTACCGCAGTGATAACACCGGTTGACGTCAGATCACCGAAGTTAAGCGCTGTCGGGCTGGGCTAGCACTTGGATGGGTGACCATCCGGTCTGCCGACCACTGTTAGCAAGCGGGCTGCACTCAGCCCTTGTGAGGCAAACTGAGGAGCTACTTGATTGAGAAGTTGCGGCTCCGGTCTCGAAAATTGACAAACGGCCGGGAGAGCGGTGTGCTGACCACATGGCCCTCCATATCCGCATCCAGTGACGCCTATGAGCTTCTGGGCAGGTGGCGTTATCAGTAGCATACTAGCATGACAAGCACGTTTCATGGATGGTGGTTTGAGCTGATTCATGGGGATCGTTCTTTTTGACCAATACTATTCCTGATATACGTCAGTAACTTTCCCAGTAGCGTTACTCATGGTGAAAAAATTCTCTTCGCAGATGACAGCAATATTGTAAACACTGAGAAAACAAGAGAACTCCTTGATGAGAAAGCAAATGAAACACTCAAGGACGTTTATGATTGGCCAATAAGCAATAAAGTGGCATTGATCAAAAGGAAAACTAATGCCACGAATTTCAGTTTGAAGAGGAAAAATGACAATGTTAAATTGAGTGTAGATGTCACCTCTGCAGACTGTGTAACAATGCAAAATTTTAGGAATAAATATTGATTCTCAGTTGAAGTGGTGTGGACACACGAAGGTACTTGCAAACAGAATGCCATCAGCATGTTATGCTCTTCGAATCCTATCATCAGTGTGTAACATGCAGTGTCTTTTAGTTGGATATTATTCATACGTAAACCCAATTCTTAGCTATGGCATTCTTTTTTGGGGAACAAACGCACAAAATATGAACACAGTTTTCAAACCCCAGAAAAGAGCCACAAGAAAAATAACCATAATACTAGTCGAGCTCATTGTAAAGATCTCTTCAAAACACTGGGGATTTTAACTGCTCCATATGAATACTGTATCAGTCAGTTGTACACATGAAAAATGACATTGGTAAATACTGCACAAGCAGTTCTGTCGATGACCGTGCAACAAGAGAGAAACTCAATTTACATTTACCAAGAAAAAATAAAGATAAAACTCAAAACAGCATTTTCTACCAAGGAATAGAACTGTACAATAAATTACCGAAACAGGTTTAAGAAATTGCAAAAATACACTTATTTAAAAAGAGCGCTAAAAAGTACCTGTTATGCAATACATTTTATACATTGAAGAATTTCTCAGATAAAACAGAGTAGGGATTTGATAAAAAAATGTTATATAAATTAATAATAATAATAATGATGATTATAAAATATCCAACATTCCTCATAACACCTTCACTTTGTTGTTTTTCCTTCTTCTTTCCCTTCTAGAAATACTTACCCCCAAGCTATGCATAGCACAATAGTAACACCTCTTCCTTTTTCTGAGCTGAACATCTCACTCATTATGGAGGGATGCTGTCTCAGTTTTCCAGGATAGCAAATCGGAAGTTGCGGTACAGAAATGGCCCAGAGATCACCAGTGTGTGTGCGTGCGTGTGTGCGTGCGCGCGTGTGCGCGTGTGTGCGTGCGTGTGTGCGTGTGCGTGCGTGTGTGCGTGTGCGTGCGCGTGCGCGTGTGCGCGCGTGTGTGCACGTGTGTGTGCATGTGTGTGCGTGTGTGTGCGTGTGTGTGCATGTGTGTGCGTGTGAGTGCATGTGTGTGTGTGCGTGCGTGTGCGTGTTGCATTTGTGTGTGTAGTGAGAGAAATGTAATGTGTGCAGTGACTGGTAGTGAGATATGAGTGAACAGTGTGGCATTACAATATTTAATAAGTTATTTGTAAAAAAAGTATTGTATACCAGGAGTAAATGTAATGATTATCTCTAACTAGAAGTCTGTAAATATATGTGTATACGAACTAGCTTATTTTAAATTGGTCTAAACTTGTAAATAATTTGACATGTCCTATATCCATATAAAAAGGTATCTATAGATGAATAAAGCTACTGCTACTACTACTACTATTACTACTAGTTTATTAGTCTGATACTGGTTTCTAGGTATCTAATCTAGACAAGGCAAGGAGACTGATAACCTCCGCAGTTAAGTCCCACAGTGCTCAGAGCCATTTAGACAAGGAAAGAGAGAACCTAGTTTTATTTTTTATTTATTATGAATTTCCTCAATACAAAGGTTTTTCTCCAACATAACAAATACCTGGAGATTATTACATCTTTTACATAGGACCTTAATTTATCTGCTCAGCATGTCCCCCCCAGGTGTTTCGATGTTTTATATCTTCTTTCTCTGCGCCAAGCCTTCTCATTGTTAATCGAACATTTCTGAGCCAGGTGGTCACAGGGCGTCCTCTTCTCTCCTTTCCCTCCAGTTCCCGTTCCAGGATCATTTTCGGCATTCTGACTTCCTCCATTCTTCTTACATGCCAGTAGCATTGTAACATCCTTCTGTCCATCACGTTATGTATTCCTTACCTTACTTCCATTGTCTTTGTTATTTCATGTTTCTTAATTTCTCTTTTCTAGAAATTCTTCTGATCTTGTCCAGAAGTCCATTTCTACTGCTTGCACTTTTTTGGATTTCAGATTTTTAGTCCAAGTCTCCACTCTATACATAATTACGCTCACTAGTATCAATTTCAAATTGATTTTTTGGTTTGGTTTATTACATTTCTGCTCCATAAGATTGAGTTGAGCATCCCAGTGACCTTCCTTCCACTGCTAGTTCCTTTATAATTATCTACCTCCGATTTTCCCTGCAACACTAAAATGGATCCCAGATGACAGAAAGTATTGATCATCTTAATTTTCTTTCCCTCTATGTATAAGTCATCTGGATCATTAGTGAGGATTTAAGTTTCCTGGTAATCTTCAGTCCCCAGTTTCTGTATGTGGTGTCACCGCTAGACACCACACTTGCTAGGTGGTAACTTAAATCGGCCGCGGTCCTGTAGTACATGTCGGACCCGCGTGTCGCCACTGTGTAATCGCAAACCTAGCGCCACCACATGGCAGGTCACAAGACACGGACTAGACCTCGCCCCAGTTGTACGGACTACATAGCTTGCGACCAGACGTACGAAGCTTTCCTCTCATTTGCCGAGAGACAGATTGAATAGCCTTCAGCTTAGTCCATAGCTACTACCTAGCAAGGCGCCATTTGTATCAGTGCTTATAGCTAACGAATAGTCAAGAGAGATGTATTCCAAGGATTCATTAAAGTTAAGTATACAAGAAGCTCCCTTCTTTTCTTTATAGTTTTCATCCAGTATCCTGTTTCAGATTTCACGCCCGTCTGCGTTAGTTTAGCGTGCACCTAGCTACCTCATTGTGTCTATGCTGTAGGAGCTAGACACAACACTGTATTCAGTTGCTAATTATTTACACATATAATTTGCATCTCCCCATCTTGTACTATAACTACTTGATCATCATCGGCAAATAGTGAGGGCTGTAAATAATCTTTAATTTCTAGCCCCATCCGACTGAATTTACAAGACCATATCTTAAGACATATCTATACAGATTTTAAATAATGTTGGTGACATGGGACAGGCTTGTACCAGACCCTTCCTTGTTCTAAACTTCTGTGAAAGTGTACAGTTTTCACTTGATGCATGTTATCTTTATACATTTCTCGTATTATATTAATTAAATCGAGTAATTTCAAACAAGAGCAGCACATTTTGTATTATCGAGAAATAGGGGAGAGAGTGTCACTGACATGATGAAGGGTCTGGGGTGGACATCAACAAGACAAACGCATTTTTCGTTGCGACGGAATCTTCTCACGAAATTTCAATCACCAAATTTCTCCTCCGAAAGAGAAAATATTTTGTTGACGCCGACCTACATCGGGAGAAACGATTATCATAATAAAATTAGGAAAATAAGATCTCGCACGGGAAGATAAAGGTGTATGCTCTTTTCGCTCGCTGTTCGAGACTGTAGTAATAGAGAATTATTGTAAAGGCGGTTAGATGAACTCTCTCCCAGGTACTTAATTGTAATTTCCAGAGCATCCAGGTAGATGTAGATAGCGAAACATTAAGGAGGCACGATAGTAATATTATGTTCGAGGAGACTACAAAGAAGAATTCAAAATACCAGTACTTGTGTTTCCGTATCCTAGAAGGCGAGAGTGTTGTACATTGAGGATAGTGATCCTAAGAATGTTCCTCCAGCCGTAGCTGTGGCTTCTTTGCTTGTTCTGGGAGAAGGCTCGTCAACTATAACTCAGGAAATATTAGTTCACTTTATTGCATAACTAAGAGATTTACTTGAAGTTGACAAACTTAAATTTACACTTGTCATTGAGTAGAAAAGCATCACTTGATGCACTTATTAACAACCTTGTCTCTTGAGCTACAAAATGCAAACTTTACTAAAGCACATTTCAGCAGACATTTTAACAACTGAATCTGTCCTACACGAGGATGTTGACTGCTTTATCTGACGTCACGTACTGCTGAGCTGTCGTGCTCAACACAATATTTACCTCATCGTGAGAGTGCTGCTATTCTGATACTGCCTTCCACTGGTTGTTGCAGATTGCCGCGAACCCTCGCCAGTGTCTGGTATCGATTCGCGTTGCTGACTTTGGTGGGGCACCCCGATTTCTGGACAATACCACAAGGAGCACAGGATTCTTTCTCGTCAGTACCTGAATTTAGTCATAAGCTTTAGAAAAAAAGCATGAGGTAATGCGCACCATCGGGCAATGTAAGCAGGTTCCGGCGGTTTCTATTGGTTTTACTGTTCTTAGACAATACGTTATGTTTGGTGCAACATTTGAAAATATTTTCACTTACACATATTTAAGTGCTATAGCATATATTAAAGATATTTGGAAGATATTTTTAATTCTGCTGTTACAAAATTTAATGGTGGGTAAAATTCTATATAATATATATTCTTTTAAATTAAGCATGTGGACAGCTAAGCCGCACTGAGATGGTCATGCAAAATATTGCGCCTCCTTAATTACCAACAGTTCGATTTTCAAACTGTATTGAACTTACAATTATTTTTCACAATACTTCTACTTAATTTGGCTTACTGATTATTGACGTGCAGTAGAGTAATAATGTAACCAAGTGACCACTAAATACAGTATTGAGAAGATTTTCTTGATTATAACTCTTTCAAAATTCAATAACATATATTTTCCTAGATATATGACCATGATGTACGTTGGAATATTTTTCCGTACTGGAAAATACTTACTTTCCCAGAGTATGTTTCGTAATTGCCGAAAATATGTGAACGATATAACTTAAAATGGTAGAAAACCACGGTACAGCACTCTCCCCTACAACAAAACTATAGTGCACATGGAATGCAGCTCAACATGGAGCGGACGTGAAGATAATTACAATATATATACACTGGGTTGAACCGCACCAAAGTTTCGAAAAAGACTGGAAGCTACGCCTTGGAGATTATGGGCAAGTCCGTCTCTGCTGTCTCCTTCTCCTCGGGGTGTTAACCATGAAACTCTCTGGGAGTCCCCCTGTGGATTTCGGAAGTAATGAGGAAGAACCAGCTGCAAGTAGGAACTTTTACGGGAGCCTCCAGTGTGCTACTTGGAAGAGCTCTGCGTCTCCTCTGAGTACTTCGGCAAAGAGTAGCAAATGACTTGTCCAAAACACACATTCTCTTGTCACATGACATACTAACTGTTTAAAAACTTTTGTAAGGATGCTGATGCAGGGCATCATTAGCTGTTGCCCTGTTGTTGTTGACACGGGGCTATTTCAATTTTCAGGCATTAATTTCTGTTACAGTGTTCACGCACAAATCTTTTTTAGAAGTAAGTTTCCCAGAACTAAAAACTGCACTCTATACTTCTGCCTGTTTTCACGGCATTCTCCAATCAAAATTTTGTCCAAAGTACTGGTGTTACAGTATCAGAGGGGAGCACCTACGAAGCCTAGAACTCAAGCTGAGACTGATCACAAACGACAAGTCTACAAAACACTCAGCAACTAGCCGTCTAGTACCATATGGTCTAGCGAAGGTTTGTGTTTTATTTGATGCAATGAAATTAATTCGACTTAAAATGTAATAAATGCAAATTTTTATGAGATTTTTAACTGTATCTGCCCCCATCAGGCAGCGAAGAGGAGACATGATGTATTTCATTGCTGTTCTGAGACTACTAAACAAACTCCAACGCGAATAGTGAATACCAATCTTTACTCTAGATTTCTGGTTGAAAACCAGTTTGTGTTTTGGAAGAAACATTTGCCGTCACGATGTTCCTGGGAAATAATGTCATTGCTTCTTACAGCTCTGTCCAATGTGTGAGCCATCAGGCAAGTGCCGGCTGGGATGCCGAGCGGTTCTAGGCGCCAGTCTGGAACCTCGGGACCGCTACGGTCGTAAGGTTCGAATCCTGCCTCGGGCATGGATGTGTGTGATGTCCTTGGGTTAGTTAGGTTTTAGTTCTAAGTTCTAAGGGACTGATGACCTCAGAAGCTAAGTCCCATAGTGCTCAGAGCCATCTGAACCATTTCTATCAGGCAAGTATATCACGAATTTTTCGTGCCTCGGTAATACACCTACAAGGAGGATACACTTTATTGTACGTCATTATCCCCAAGGCTTTCTACAGTCATTTCCTGCAGTAAATTATGCCTGTCATAAATACAACAATTCGGCAATAAATGAGAGCTTGAGAAAGCAGTACGATTAGAAACATTGCAGTGAGAAACTTGTCACTCTGATCTCTTAAGGAAAACTTAGTATGACAGAAGCAGGATTCGTGATAGTAAATTTGTAACTTATTTTATTTAAATGTTTTCGCAAAAAATACTCCAGAATTCTCTGTTATAGTCCTACGGTCTCAGTTTTTCTTTGTAATAACGAACTTTTCATCCCAATATTGATTATCTTGGTTTCTACTGCTGAGGACTTGAGATTATCATTTTAAACTTACATACAACAACTTTTGGTGTTTGAGCTCACTGCTGTAACCCGAATCGCGAAATCTATGGCCGCTGCGAAAACCGTACGAAAACTGTGGTTTATCCTCATCGCAAAATATGTTTATCTATACATTATGCATACTTCTTTAGTTACTGACATTCAAAGACATTCAGTTTCAAATTAGTGCCTCACCTTAGTAATACATGTGGCAGTCTAGGACTCTTCTATAGAACGAATTATACTGAAAATAACCAGCAAGCATTCCGATGGACCGAAAACCCAAATAAGAATGCCATGATTATTTAACGTAGGAAACAGTGTTATCCTGACAGATACGACAACTTTGACAATAATATAACACCTTAAAGATTTGATGAACACCAATTTCAATAGTTACGGAGAATGTCATGATATAAAGGTAGAAAGAAAGAAACGTTATTTATAATTAGCTATCAAACATCTCAGTAGTAACTGCAAATCAGTACGACGAAAGTTAAGTCGAAAGTAATTTGTCGGTCAGAGATAACATTTATTGTGAAAGAGAGTTGTAAACGCGGCGAAAAGGAAATTCAGTGAGTCTACAAGGACGTCAGTAGTTCTAATGGAATGTTGTCTACTCCCGGGGCCTTGCCGGCTTGCTTGCTATCAAGTCGAGAGAGAGCACCGTTTGTTATAGTACTTCAAACGAAACGCTACGAGATTGTTTCTTTTTTTAAAAAAAGTAATATTGTGTGATAGAGATGCGCGGGCTGTGTTGTCAGTTATTCTGACTTGAGAACTTGAACTGAAGTGATATTCTGATAGTGTACGACGAGTTAATGAACTTTAATTATTGAAGATATTATTGTAGGACTTAACCTTCATCAAAGTGAACAGTTACAACGAAGAATGAACATAGTACCGAAGACTGCAATACCTGATAAGCCTTGAGTAGGAAACAATAATACGACCACACGAAGATAATACAAATACGTCGACTGTAAAAGTTGTCGTAATTGTCACGATCACCGAACTGAAAAGAATCGTAATTGATCTGATCCATCGGTGTGTGTGTGGTGTGATGATTATAAACTAATTGCTATGAGGTTGTTGTTGTGGTCTTCAGTCCTGAGGCTGGTTTAATGCAGATCTCCATGCTACTCTATCCTGTGCAAGCTTCTTCATCTCCCAGTACTGAATCTGCTTAGTGTATTCATCTCTTGGTCTCCCTCTACAATTTTTACCCTCCACACTGCCCTCCAATGCTAATTTTGTGATCCCTTGATGCCTCAGACCATGTCCTACCAACCGGTCCCTTCTTCTTGACAAGTTGTGCCACTAACTCCTCTTCTGCTCAATTCTATTCAATACCTCCTCATTAGTTATGTGATCTACCCATCTAATCTTCAGCATTCTTCTGTAGCACGACATTTCGAATGCTTCTATTCTCTTCTTGTCCAAACTATTTATCATCCATGTTTCACTTCCATACATGGCTACACTCCATACAAATACTTTCAGAAAAGACTTCCTGACACTTACATCTATACTCGATGTTAACAAATTTCTCTTCTTCAGGAATGCTTTTCTTGCCATTGTCAGTGTACATTTTATATCCTCTCTACTTCGACCATCATCAGCTATTTTGCTCCCCAAATAGCAAAACACCTTTACTACTTTAAGTGTCTCATTTTCTAATCTAATTCCTTAAAGTTTTTATTTCTTCTCCAAGGATTTTAGTACCTTCTCCGAATTTTTCTTTTATTTCCTTTACTACTTGCTCAATATACAAATTGAATAACATCGGGGAGAGGCTACAACCCTGTCTCACTCCCTTCCCAATCACTGCTTCCCTTTCACGTCCGTCGACTCTTATAACTGCCATCTGGTTTCTGTACAAATTGTAAATAGCCTTTCGCTCCCTGTATTTTACCCCTGACACCTTTAGAATTTGAAAGAGAGTATTCCAGTCAACATTCTCAAAAGCTTTCTTTAAGTCTACAAATGCTAGAAACGTAGGTCTGCCTTTCCTTAATCTTTCTTCTAAGATACGTCGTAAGGTCAGTATTGCCTCAAGTGTTCCAATATTTCTACGGAATCCAAACTAATTTTCCCCAAGGTTGGCTTCTACTAGTTTTTCCATTCGTCTGTAAAGAATTCGCGTTAGTATTTTGCAGCTGTGGCTTATTAATCTGATTGTTCGGTAACTTTCACATCTGTCAACACCTGCTTTCTTTGGGATTGGAATTATTATATTCTTCTTGAAGTCTGAGGGTATTTCGCCTGTCTCATACATCTTGCTCACCAGATGGTAGAGTTTTGTCAGGACTGGCTCTCCCAAGGCCGTCAATAATTCTAATGGAATGTTGTCTACTCCCGGGGCCTTGTTTCGACTCTGGTCTTTCAGTGCTCTGTCAAACTCTTCACGCAGTATCGTATCTCCCATTTCATCTTCGTCTACATCCTCTTCCATTTCCATAATATTGTCCTCAAGTACATCGCCCTTGTATAGACCCTCTATATACTCCTTCCATCTTTCTGCTTTCCCTTCTTTGCTTAGAACTTGGTTTCCATCTGCGATCTTGATATTCATACAAGTGGTTCTCTTTTCTCCAAAGGTCTCTTTAATTTTCCTGTAGGCAGTATCTATCTTACCCCTAGTGAGATAAGCCTCTACATCCTTATATTTGTCCTCTATCCATGCCTGCTTAGCCATTTTGCACTTCGTGTCGATCTCATTTTTGAGACTTTTGTATTACTTTTTGCCTGCTTCATTTACTGCATTTTTATATTTTCTCTTTTCATCAATTAAATTCAATATTTCTTTTGTTACCCAAGGATTTCTACTAGCCCTTGTCTTTTTACCTACTTTATCCTCTGCTGCCTTCACTACTTCATCCCTCAGAGCTACCCATTCTTCTTCTACTGTATTTCTTTCGCCCATTTGTGACAACTGTTCCCTTATGCTCTCCCTGAAACTCTGTACAACCTCTGGTTTAATCAGTTTGTCCAGATCCCATCTCCTTAAATTCCCACCTTTTTGCAATTTCTTCAGTTTTAATCTACAGCTTAAAACCAATAGATTGTGGTCAGAGTCCACATTTGCCCCTGGAAATGTCTCACAATTTGATACCTGGTTCCTAAATCTCTGTCTTACCATTAAATAATCTATCTGATGCCTTCTAGTATTGCCAGGATTCTCCCATGTGTACAACCTTCTTTTATGATTCTTGAACCAAGTGTTAGCTATGATTAAGTTATGCTCTGTCCAAAATTGTGACAGACGGCTTCCTCTTTCATTTCTTTCCCCCAATCCATATTCACCTACTATCTTTCCTTCTCTCCCTTTTCCTACTCTTGAATTCCAGTCACCCGTGACTATTAGATTTTCGTCTCCCTTCACTACCTGAATAATTTCTTTTATCTCATCATACATTTCATCAATTTCTCCATCATCTGCAGAGCTAGTTGGCATATAAACATGTAGTATTGTAGTAGGTGTGGGCTTCGTGTCTATCTTGCTCCTATTTTCCTACTCATTATTAAACCTACTACTGCATTACCCCTATTTAATTTTGTATTTATAACCCTGTATTCACCTGACCAAAAGTCTTGTTCCTCCTGCCACCGAACTTCACTGATTCCCACTATATCTAACTTTAACCTATCCATTTCCCTTTTTAAGTTTTCTAACCTACCTGCCCGATTAAGGGATCTGACTTTCCACGCTCCGATCCGCAGAACGCCAGTTTTCTTTCTCCTGATAACGACGTCCTCTTGAGCAGTCCCCGCCCGGAGATCCGAATTGGGGACTATTTTACCTCCGGAATGTTTTACCCAAGAGGACGCCATCATCATTCAACCATACAGTAAAGCTGCATGTCCTCGGGGAAAAATTACTGCTGGAGTTTCCCCTCGCTTTCAGCTGTTCACAGTACCAGCACAGCAAGGCCGTTTTGGTTAGTGTTACAAGACCAGATCAGTCAATCATCCAGACTGTTGCCCCTGCAACTACAGAAAAGTCTGCTGCCCCTCTTCAGGAACCACACGTTTGTCTGGCCTCTCAACAGATAACCCTCCGTTTTGGTTGCACCTACGGTACGGCTATCTGTATCGCTGAGGCACGCAAGCCTCTCCACCAACGGAAAGGTCCATGGTTCATGGGGGGAAGAAAACAGCTACAAAGCGCACCATTAATGATTCCTTACAAACTAAATAAAGGCCAAACGCGTAACCAATGACAAAATTTGATTCTATTCATTATCATATACTAGACGGACCTAATCTGATCATTATCAGTGTAATACTACACACAGCTGTGGATCATAAGATAACAAAAGTTAAAGATGATTCGTCCTTGTTATTTATCACTTGTGTCTTAGAAGAAATATTAATTTATATTCATGCCACAAACGTTAAAACTCTTGATGAAGACTGAGAGAGAAATTCGCTGAAACATAGACTTTTTGTCCGGACTCTCCTACTCAGGGTGGCCTTCGTGCGCACTGGTAAACGATGTTCCGTACCACTGTATCGTTGTGCACAGAACCCCGTCGTGAGTATTTTTTGTGATTTTCACCTCACTGGCGAGATAGCGCCCTGGGCACTCGAGTTGTCTCTTCTGTGGCAAAGCGAGGGCAGCTGCTGAATTCAGCGGTCTCGCGGCGCCTTGTATTCCAGAGCGGCGCATAAAATTTATGACCCGTATCTGTTACCGTCTCCTGAGGCTTAAAATTTATGGCCGCCGTGTAGGGGTAAGCTCCCGTGTGAGCAGCGCACTATTGTGACAGAACGGGAGACGTTGAGATCGTTTCTCCCAGGCAGGAAATTGCAGACACTCGGAAATCGTTCGTAGCAGGCGCTGGGCTGAAGCTTACTCACACCTGTAAGTAATGTCAAGTGTTTATTTCTTTATATGGATTTTGTTTCCGTCTTTCTCTCTGGTTACTTTCTCAGGTAAGTAACGAGTGCACTGGAAACGATGAAAAGCGTTTGTTTTAATACAAGGGGCGTTCAATAACTAATGCAACACCTTTTTTCCTGGAAGCTGGTTGGTTTTCTCAGGATTCCAGAAACCAGACCTTTTGCCTATGATACCCTACGTTTCAACATAATTTCCCTTCAATGCAAGGACCTTACACCACCTTACTGGTATGGCCCGTATTCACGCATGGTATCAATCTACTGGTAAACGTTGGAGCCAACGTCATTCCACATCAATAGCCTCCCAATCATCCACTTACTGCTTCTCGCGGAGTGCTTTCTTCATTGGGCAAACAGACGGAAGTCGGAAGGTGCTAGATCCAGGCTGTAGGATGGACAGGAAGAACACTCCAATTAAGTTTTCTTAACTCCTCTAGGGTGCACATAAGTGTATGAGCCCTTGCGTTGTCATGGAGAAGGAGAAGTTCGTTTGCATTTGTCTGAACACGCTGAAGTTTATCGTCGCACCATGAGGAAGGACAAACAAAATAACCCCTTCAGAGTCCCATAAGAGGCTTGCTATAACTTTACCAGCTGATGCTGAGGCTTTGAACAGTCTTTGGAGGGGAGAGTGGTGTGGTACAACTCGACGGATTGCTGTTTTGGTTCCGCTTCGAAGTTATGAACCCACGTTTCATCGCCAGTGACGATGTTCGATAAAAAAATTGTCACAGTCAGCCTCGTAACGTGCAAACAATGACGCACAGATGGTTCTCCGTCGCTCTTCGTGGCGTTCCTCTTTATGGTCTTCCTTAGCAGGCAAGGAACCAACCTTCGAGTACCAAACTGGTGGACGAATGTGTCCGCGCTACCGACAGAGAGGTCCAGCACAACAGCGAGGTGTTTGTTTGTGATCTGTCGATCACTTCGAGCGAGAGTGTTCGCACGTTCTTAGGCTGGAGGAGTCACAGCTGTGTGCAGACCGCCGCTATGTGGATGATCAGACAAGTTTGTGCGACCTTGTTGCGATGACGACAGACACCTAGCCCGACGACTCACCGTGCTTTTGTTTACTGTCAGGTCCGCATAAACATTCTTCAAATGCCGATGGATATCTGCAATGCTCCGCTTTCTGTGCAGAGCATTGTCCCTGCCTGTTCTCAAGTTGGAAAATTAAACGGCGTAAGTCATCTAACAAAAATTAGGCTATAGCTGAGAGTTGGCTCCAGAGATGACTCATTTGCGCACAAACTCCAGATCCTCTAAATCTCGGGCGGGAAACCAGCAGCCAGCGGACCACATCCAGCCCACAATTGACTTCAGTCCAGCCTGCAGAAGAAATTTCGGGTGAAAATAAATGAATGTATTCTGAAAAACAGGTGTTTTCAAGCTAAATTTGTTGGAGTGGCGTGTTGGGAAATGCGTGCCACTCTTATCGGCGAGTTCTCATAAGCATTGATGTCACGGCTGGTGTAGTTTTGACTTTACGGGCTTGGATCGTTGATGTCGCGTGGTGACGAGGCGACTATCGATCTTAACGCAGGTCACTGCTGGCTTGCCCTTGCCTGCCCTAAATGAATAAGATTTAATTTAAGAAATATAATGTTCGCTCTAAGAACACACTGTTTTGTTAGCCTTTAGCGGTGCAAGACGCTTCAGATGAAAATTAACAGTGACTCTCTATTCCCCCCCGCTCGCACTACGACTCAGATGTATTTCATAAGCTGCGTGCAAGGAAATGGAAGGAACTGTGGCTCTAACAAGTGAGTTGAGGGTGTTGTACTTGTTGAAGCTAACAGTGCTAAGAGTGATGAAGAACTCCATTTCCAAATCAAATACTGCAGTGACAGAGCAGTAACTGAAAGCATTATTAACCCTGGAACAGTAAAAGGGGGTGGGGGCAATATTACATTGCTATTAAGTCTTGGTAAAGTTCACTAGATACATTTTATTCAAAGAAAGTCATATTTATAGGTCAAGCATTAGTTAATTACAATAATTGGATCTCCAATGGGATGTTACACAATGAACCAAGTTCAACTGCAGCCTTAAATTTTTATCCAGTCTACTCACAGTAAGGGAAGTCAAACGGCGTTCAGAATAAAGGTACTTCGACCGTCACAATTTTATCAGTAAACCGTCGAACTATTCGTAATTAAGTTCCAGAATTTAGTGACGTGCAGGAAATTTCCCACGCTCATATTATTCTTGGGACCTAGAGCTGGTTGAAACCCGTAGTGGAAAGCTCTGAGATATTCAGCGACTCGTGGAACGTGTGTCGGGAAGGCTGATTAGAGGCTATAGGATGAGGAGTGACCATAGTTGACAAAAATATTGTCTCTATTTAAAGTAATCTCTATTTGAGGTAATCTTGTCGCGTATAACAGTTGTAGGTGAAACTAAGTTAATTGTTGGACGTGTTTACCGGCCACCCGATTCCGCTTTGACAGTTCTAGAGTCACAGTCAATAGCTCGTAAATATCCAGATCATGCAATACTAGTTGGAGGCGACTTTAGCTTGCCGAGTATAGACTGTGATGTCTATGAATTCATTGCAGGGGGTACAGACAGACAGTCATGCGAAATACTTTTGACACCATTTCTGAAAATTATCTTTAGCAGCTAGCTCAGCAGCCCACACCAAATGTAAATATCTTAGACCTTGCAGGTACAAATAGGCTGCATCTTACCGTCAATGTCAGTAAGGAACGGGGATTGGCGATCATGTTGTCGCTATAGCAACTATGATTACGAAAGTCAATAAATGAGCCAAGAAACCTAGGAGAGTGTTTCTGCTAAGTAGAGCAGGTAATCAGTATTAACAGCTTATTTAGACAGTGACCTGGCGCCACTTAGGTGCAGTAAGGTGGATGTAGAGGAATTGTAAATCGTGGTCAGGAGAGTTACGTGCCTAGTAAGAAAATAAAGGATGGAAAAGACTCACCACGGTTTAATAATGAAATTCGGCGGATGCTGAGGAAGCCGATACTGTTGCACTGTAGTTTCAAAACTTCGTCCGAACAGTCCTTGGAATTCTCAACGGTACCGACCGCCCAACGGCGGATATGGAGGGGCATATGGACAGCACTCCGCTCTCCCGGCCGTATCTCTACTTCTCTATCAAGTAGTTCCACAGTTTGCCTCAGTAGGGTTGAGCGCACCCAGCCTGCCAACAGCGCTCGGCAGGCCGGATGGTCACCCATTCAAGTGCTAGCCCAGCCCGACAGCGCTTAGCTTCGGTGATATGACGTGAACCGATGGTAGCACTGCGGCAAGGTCGTTGGCCTAGTTTCAAAAGGGGACGCACAAATAACGACAAGCGAAGATTAGTAGAGGTGGTGCGTCTGTGAAAACATCTATGCGCGAAGCATACAACAACTACCACCGTCACACCTTAGCATCTAGAAAATTCTGGTCGTATCTAAAATCTCTAAACGGGCGTGATGCTTCTATTCGTCCGCTGTTGACCAATCTGGTATGGCAGTTGAAGATAGCAAAACGAAAGCCGAAGTTTTAAATTTCACGTTGAAGAAATGGTTTACACAGGAGAACAGTACAAATATAACGTCGTTTGACTATCGGACATACGTAGATTCTATGGACGACATAGAAATAAGCATACGTGGTGCAGAGAAACTACAGAAAAAAACACCATGTCCGGATCGAATCCCAGTTCGATTTTACAAAGACTACTCTACGGCATTGGCCCTTTAGCTAGCTTGCATTTATCGTGAATCTCTAGCCCAGCACGAAGTCCCAAGTGAGTGTAAAGAAGCACAGGTAACTCTAGAGTATAAGAAAAGTAAAATTACAGACCCTATATGGGAATTCGGAGCCGAAGTCCCACTTGTGTGTCCTTGATGCCCGCACGACACAAATCTTGACTGGTTATCACTGTTAGCATTCAACCGCGATTCTTATACACATTTTAATAACGCGTTTCAACAGACAATGCTCTCATCATCAGGTTGTAAAATCTATGTCATGAAATTAAACGGACTAAAAAGACAAAATACCATCACCAATAGTTGGGAAGTCCATAGAGTAAAACAAAATTAAAAGTATATTGGACTGTGGGTCCTCGTCTTACATTGAAGTTGTTGACACAAGTCAATGGCCGTCCCATAGCTACCAAATATGCTGCCGCACTGCGCCGGCTCGGGAGCCGGTGATGGTATTTTGTCTTTTTAGTCCGTTTAATTTCATGACATAGATTTTACAACCTGATGATGAGAGCATTGTCTCTTGAAACGCGTTGTAGAAATATATGTATAAGAATCGCGGTTGAATGCTAACAGTGGTAACCAGTATAACAACTGCTACCTCGACTCCATAATGGATTATATCAAAACAAATCTTGACGCTTCGCCTGCGCCTGTCATTGGACTGTAGATGACTGGAAACATATTGCCTGGTCGGACGAGTCTTGTTCCAAATTTTATCTAGCGGATGGACGTGTACGGGTATGGAGATAACCTCATCAATCCATGAATCCCGCACGTCAGCAGCGGACTGTTCAAGCTGGGTGGGGCGTGTGCAGTGGAGTGATATGAGACTCCTGATACGTCTATATACGACCGACAGGTGATAAGCACTTAAGCATCCTGTCTTATCACCTGCATCCATTCATGTCCATTGGGCAATTCCAGCAGGACAATGTGGCACCCCACACGCCCAGAATTGCTACGGGGTGGCTCCAGGAACACTCTTCTCAGTTTAAACGCTTCCTCTGGCCACCGAACTACCCAGACATGAACATTATTGAGCATATCTGCGGTGCCTTTCAACGTGCTGTTCAGAAGAGATCTCCATCCCTTTGTACTCGTACGGATTTATGAACAGTCCTGCAGGATTCATGGTGTCAGTTCCCTCCAGCACTACTTCAGACATCAGTGGAGTCCATGCCACGTCGTGTTGTGGCCCTTCTGCGTGCTCGCGGGGCCCTCCACGATATTAGGCTAGTGTATCAGTTTCTTTGGCTCTTCAGTGTGAGTCGCCATTGAAGATCAAAGGTGGTTTAGTATCTGAAATAATGAATGGATGATCGCCTGGTAATTTAAGTGGCTAACGATTTAGAGCTGAAAATGATTCAGTACATAGAACTATGAATGCCTAGCAACTTTGTAACTATAAATGATCGGATCACAAAAAACATATGCAAAAAAGTTGAAAAAAAACTAACTATATTTAGGAATCGTACCAACAACAAAAGGTTGACTAATTGTAGCTGTAAGCAACTGTTTCAATGTCACAATATATAACTAACAGCAACTAAATGCAACTGTGTATTGCGAGCTATAGTTTGCAAAATAATGCCGTAGATTTGCTGGTTACAAATAAATTAGTGAGCATCACAATATGGCCACTGACTGCGTGTTATTCAAACTAGACTACTAATTGCAACGTACTGACTGCAACTTACTGAATATAACAGGAAACAAAGTTGGTGTAGCGACCTTAACTTACAAAATGACAAAATTCTACCTTTTAAAATTTAGAGGTTCATATAATTAACTAGCTACACCTAGAAAAGCGCCGAAATTCACGGCAGTAGGCGCATGCAAACCAGAGTGTGGGAACTGTTCAAAAGTTTTCGTATGTGAACCAGGCAGGACGTCTGAAATACGCTTCAGAGAGCACGCTTTAGTTCACAGTAATAAAATAGCGTTTGGTAGGAATCTTTTAATATCGAAGCATGCTGTTGGAACTATTGATACGTAGATGCATGTGTTGCACAATGAAGCGAAGGTACAATTTCTGACAATGTTGCAAGAAAAAAACTCTTACACGCCGTCTACAAAAGCCTGGAAACATATTAAATCAGCAGAACGACTTTATTAATAGTGCATATTTTAGAAACTCTGAAAGCTACTTCCAATCGTCCACGACACAGCAGAGCATGTATGATCAACAGCTCCGCTCGCCGAGAATAGACAGCGGTAGCGCATCAGCTCACACACCTTCCTAGCAGCAGGCCGTGGTGAATACTGGCCTCCGTTCACATTGCAAAACTGAGCGCAGTACGACGCCACCAAGCAGAAGCAAATGCAGTTAACCATACTTTCAAATCCTATTACCCTGTAACTGTAACTTTAGTTGTTTCACATAGTTTCACTTCTACAATTTAGTGTTTAACACTTTTTACGGGTTTACATTTTGAATGCTTTTAAAAATGATGTTTTTGAAAACTGATGTCACCTCATGCAGTTTTGGGTCCTCAACATAATTTTGCTTCTGTAACTTTACGATCTTTATATCTTTCACTATTTATACTTCCATGTTTCTAGGCGTATACTTTTAATATTTTAAGGAAAAGATTACACAATTTTTTTTCTTTCAGAATGAGACCGTATGATTGCATACTTTTAAAGTTTCACATATTCAGTATCTTCAGATACTAATTAAGTTTTGCTGCTTAATTTGCACTTTCATAGTCGATTATTTTATACCCTTTTACAGTTTTGCGCATACATTTTGGCATTTTAACAGAAGGTTTTTGGCATAATTGACTTTTTGCCAATTTAGCATAAGAACCCTCTCCTATTAAATCCATAGCATCTCTGACACTATCCTCCCCCCTCCCTTCCCTTACCTTACCTTTTTCCCCCTCTCACTCCCCCTCGCTCCTCTTTATAATTTTACTACGAGGATAATCCCAAAAGTAAGGTCTCCTAATTTCTTATAAGTACAGAACTCTGTTTGTGCGGCAGTTGGTCACACTGTTATGAAGAGTGCTTCACGCGTTGTGTGTAAACATGCGCACGCCGCGCTGAGGCGCTCAGTCTTGGTTTGGCAGCCGTTGAGAATGGAGCTTCCGTTGGATGTTAGCGCCAAGTGCGAATTGCGCACAGTTATTCGGTTTTTGAACGCAAAGAGCACTGCGCCGATTGAAATCCATCGCCAGTTGACGTAAGTGTATGGTGAGTCGTGCATGGATGTCAAAAATGTTCGTAAGTGATGTACAGAGTTTGCAGCTGGTCGGGCCGAAATTCAGTACCACAGAGGAGCGGGAGACCGTCAGTTTCTGAGGAGACAGTGTTGAAGGTTCAGCAAAGCATGCTTGAAGATAGGCGGATCACCCTGGATGATGTCTGACAGGTACTATGAGACTGAAAATCTCGAACGGGCAATTCAGAACCGGAGAAGTGGAATGTTGCGTAAGGGCGTACACATTCACCATGACAACGCTCGCCCACACATCGCTCGGCAAACCATTGTTATCCTGCAACAGTTTCAGTGGAACATAATCACCCACCCACCCTATAGTCCTGACTTGGCGCCCAGTGACTATCGCCTGTTCCATAAGTTAAAGGAACATTTGGCCGGAAAGCAATTCAGCTCCTACGACAAGGTGAAAGAAGAGGTTCATAACTTTCTGAACAGCATGGCGGCGTGCTGGTATGGCTTGGGCATACAAAAACTGCCACAGCGTCTACAAAAATGCATCTACAGAAATGGTGATTATGTAGAAAAATAACTGAATATTAAAGATGTAACTGATGTAAACCATTGCAGAAATAAACAGGTCTATGTACTTATAAGGAAATAGGAGACCTTACTTTTGGGATTACCCTCGAATTTAATGTCTTATGTTTCATATACTTATACACTGCTAGTATTTTAGCGAGAATTTTTATGTACTTATGTGTACTATAATTTTAGCACGATCCCTCTTGCTAAGCTCATGACATCCCCATCACCTCTTCCCTGCTTCCTTTCGCCTCCTCCAATCAGCTTCACTGCATTTCCCTTTCCCCTCTCCCGCCCACCCCCTACCATATACCCATTTAAAACACTGGCCGCAGTTGCAGAACGTAGTACTCTGATATGTGGTTCTGAATACATAACACGGGTTTGTGACGGAGCTGCTTAGGTAATTTCTACATTTATGTACAGCTATTTCCTTTTCTACTCATTGTATTATATGGTTCATGTTTAGTTTTATTTTATTTTAGAACTGAAGATAATTCTGAGTAATTAAAAGTGTGTAACTGAGGTGGAACAATAAGTGAGAATTACCTTAGCCAGCCGAAATGGCCAGCGGTTCTAGGCGCTACAGTCGAACCGCACGACCGCTACGGTCGCAGGTTCGAATCCCGCCTCGGGCATGGATGTGTGTGATGTCCTTCGGTTAGTTAGGTTTAATTAGTTCTAAGTTCTAGGGGACTGATGACCTCAGAAGTTAAGTCCCATAGTGCTCAGAGCCATTTGAACCAATTATCTGAGATGTTAATGTTACACCGCTGTATTAACGTTAATAATACAACTTATAAACCTAAAAATGTATCTCTGATACATCCCGATACAACTCCGATGTGTAGCTTCTGTTACTCTCTCAAACATAACGAGAAAATCACGTTTTCTTTTAAAAACACTTATCTCCAGTATATCTCCGATATACAGGGTGTTACAAAAAGGTACGGCCAAACTTTCAGGAAACATTCCTCACACACAAATAAAGAAAAAAATGTTATGTAGACATGTGTCCGGAAACGCTTAATTTCCATGTTAGAGCTCATTTTAGTTTCGTCAGTATGTTCTTCCACCTACGCTCAATGGAGCACGTTATCATGATTTCATACGGGATACTCTACCTGTGCTGCTAGAGCATGTGCCTTTACAAGTACGACACAACATGTGGTTCATGCACGATGGAGCTCCTGCACATTTCAGTCGAAGTGTTCGTACGCTTCTCAACAACAGAGTCGGTGACCGATGGATTGGTAGAGGCGGACCAATTCCATGGCCTCCACGCTCTCCTGACCTCAACCCTCTTGACTTTTATTTATGGGGGCATTTGAAAGCTCTTGTCTACGCAACCCCGGTACCAAATGTAGAGACTCTTCACGCTCGTATTGTGGACGGCTGTGATACAATAAGCCATTCTCCAGGGCTGCATCAGCGCATCAGGGATTCCATGCGACAGAGGGTGGATGCATGTATCCTCGCTAACGGAGGACATTTTGAACATTTCCTGTAACAAAGTGTTTGAAGTCACGCTGGTACGTTCTGTTGCTGTGTGTTTCCATTCCATGATTAATGTGATTTGAAGAGAAGTAATAAAATGAGCTCTAACATGGAAAGTAAGCGTTTCCGGACACATGTCCACATAACATATTTTCTTTCTTTGTGTGTGAGGAATGTTTCCTGAAAGTTTGGCCGTACCTTTTTGTCACACCCTGTATAGCTTCTGTTCCTCTCGCACACACGTGCGCGCATTCGCAATCTGCGGCCCCCCTCCCCCTCTCCCTCACCACCTCCCCCCACCTCCCTCTCTCCCCCCTCTCCCCCTCCATCCTCTCCTCCTCCCTCTCATAATTTACTGATTTGTGGATTTTCATATTAGCTTCACTCTCGTCTTAACAACTGCCTGTTTTCACTCAGAAATTCTCTTTCCCCGATAACTGATGATTGCTCCTTACATGTACTATTGGGCGCTTTTCAGCTTCCGACTGATCCAAATCCGGTTACCTTCGTCGCTTGTAAAGATCTTCTAAGCAATGACGAGTGCTATGTCGTCAAGGTCTTGAAAAACAGTCTTGTTTCCTTTCATTTGTTAAGTTTTGACGATCTCTCAACATATTTATGCAGTTACTGCCCTTGCTGATCAAAAACTTCTGATTTTTGTTCGCAATTTCTCAGCTTCTGTGTCGGAAATCGTTAATTTTCCAAATCAGTTTTCTCTTCCCACACAGTATGACCTTTGACGCTCATATAATTTACACACACAGAAATATCAAAAGAAAACTGCTAGCGCTGGTTTGATGGATGATGATTTACTTCCAGTTATTTCATGTTAGTAATTCTCATATAACTATGTACAATTTTCTGTAAACGAACTGAAAAACAAGACATTGTACTTGCTGGAACTACGAGCTTCCCTCGAAAGTGAATGACGGTTGGGGTTGTCCACGCTGAGTAGTAAACAGGTTCCGTAATCTGTATTTCCGTTCAGTTTGTCCTGGCCTCACTCTGACTGTTTTTTGCGGTCATTCGCTTGTCACATCATCGAAGTAATGTGCTGCTTTCTGAGAAACCGTCCAGCTAAGAAAATCGGAGCAAACACCCTATCTACATTAGGCAATCAATGAATTTATGACGCAGAGGTAATACTTTTGCGTACCTGATATTTTTTTTCTGGAAATTTATCTGAGATCGATGTACCACACAATTTGACGAAAAAAGAAATGGACGCTTCCAAAAACAAAACAACTACCACTGAACTAGTTCCCAAAGATTAACGTGTTTACCTATGTCTAGTGGTGTAACTAAAGGATGCCATTTACAGATCTCGCCCTTACTCGCACGAATTGTAGAAATAAATTGATCGTCGTTTTGCTGAAGTTCATGAATAAATATTTAAATATGTGTTTGACAGCGTTGTATAAATCACATAATTGATGTCATTTTCAAACATTTCCGAAACTTAGTCATTCTCTCATAAAACTGTGTTACTTTTTGGGCACCCTCGAAATGGAGAATCGTTAGGTCCAATATAAGAACGCCTCTAAGAGAAGAAACGTTCAGAGGTAGTTTCCTGAGAACCAATAGCTCTATGAGCAGAGTCATTTCTTAGCTGTCCACTTATCAACAGGTGAAAGTTCTTAATCCCTTGAAGCATAAATGATTTACTCATTTGCGTTCAAAATATAAGAGCCTTTAACATAATTAAACAACGACCTCTATTCTGTGTACCGTAAGGACAAAAAATTCTGTACATCGATACATTTTCCTGTATGAACTGTACTTCTTCGCACCAATGACGAAGGTAGAATAAAACTACATACTACACACAGCAAGTTCAACTTAGTTTCGCTAATCTGCTTAGCTAAGGAACTAAACATGACACCATATAACTATTGAGCAGTTTCCCTAACCTCTGATGCAGCACAGTTTTACTATCACCTGATGGTCAATTATTAATTCAGGAATTAAAATAAAAATGCGAAATATATTCATTCATGAAGCGAAATGTTTGCCTTTGATTAGTAAGAACATGATCAGTCACTTTCTGTAGCACTTATTTACGCCGTTATCAGTACGATCTCATTGTACATCGACAGACGGCACGAGGAACGGGGCCACTGTTACCCTACGTCAAGAAGAACCTCGACCGTAAAACTTAAGGTTAATTTTGCAGGAGCAGACGACGCTGCAGTAGATAGATACTGCCATCAATATCTGACTCAGGATGCATCAGTACGCTCGGTTCGCTCGTGGAAAACAGGAAATACTCTGGGAGAAACTATTGCTCTTAAAAGATGCCCACTGTTACTTGACTAATCGTAACGTCTACCAGGCGAGGTGGCGCAGTAGTTAGCACACTGGTCTCGCATTCGGGAGGACGACGGTTCAATCCCGCGTCGGGCCATCCTGATTTAGATTTTCCGTGATTTCCCCAAATCGCTCCAGGCAAATGACGGGAAGTTTCCTTTGAAAGAGCATGGCCGACTTCCTTCCCTAATCCGATGAGACCTATAACCTCGCTGTTGGGTCTCCTCCGCCAAACAATCCAACCCATAACGTCTAAATATCGGTAGCTGATATTCTGGTAGGACAATTAGTTTTTGCAGCCGCGAGCTCCCCATTGAGTAAATACAGTTCAAAAACCCTTCAACCGTTCACTGAGTCACAATTCGTATGTTAATTGGAGTTTAGCCCTAGGTTCTATCACAAGAAAACTGTTAGGCTTCAGGTATACCGATCAGGGAATGAACTTCACTAAAAGCTTACTCCTAACTTTCTCCTGAAGGTCGTATCAAATTAGTGATCACAGTATGTGGGAAGGCGTGCTGGGGTATTTATTGGTGGCAAATTTAACGAGCTACTGTAGATTGGTGCTTAAAAGGCACTAAAGAGCATTTTTTTTAGAAAGTGAAGCGTACTTCTGAACTTCATTAAAAATAGAACATGTGTGAAACCACAACATTATGGTTCTATAAGGGTAAACTGTTTCAACCATCATTTTCACCGAGAATTAAGCTGGTTCAGGGACATAACATGAACGCACATGTGCTGGTATGAAAACACTCAAACATTTACAGAATAAGCGAAAATGTTTACCATTTTCTAGCAAAATTTGAGTCGTCAAAAGTGACTTGTGCCTGGCAGAGCTAAGAAATACGAAACTCAACTGGAAGCACGACGCATGAAGTTAATCACAGCCGAGTAAGGAACATGTCCTGCCCCATCTGAATGGGACCAAAATTATTACTCGCTAACCCCCCCGCCCCCCTTCCCACCCAAGCTTCTAGCAAATGACTTAAGGATTAAACTTCCTAACTCGAAAAATCTCAGCTAACTCCGCTCCAAAATTGCCGTCTAAGTGCATATAGGAGCGGCATATCATATCCACTGCGGGCCATCTCAGCGACTCTTCTTCGGTGGACCAACTATACATAAAGTTCAACCTGTCTTACACGAAGACCCAAAAATCTTGGAGGTAGAGAACTAACCAGTCAACAAAACGAATGTTCAGTAGAGCCAGAAGCCTCCTCCAGTCAGAAGATAGGAGAGACAAAGCTTGTTTCCTCGTACTCAGAATTTTCCATTGGTTCAGCGTCTAAAATTTGAAAAAAATGCGTCAGTAGTGCGTTCGTCTGAAAAAGGGAATCGCAAGGACGCCTCTTAAGAAAACCACTCACAGGTCACGTTCCGCTTGAGTGGCACCTCCAACCAGCCTTGAAAGTTAAACCCAGCTCCCATTCTCCGACCTCTGCTGCAAAGATGAAGTGAGAAAGTCCATCCGAATGATAAAGTTGTATTCGTTTGCAATTACAAATACATTCATACAATCCAGCGACCAGTCATGCCTAGGACAGCTTGTTACAGGCACGTGGTGTGCTAAAATGTAATCACAATGAGAGTGAAACACAGTCTCGGTTTCCAACTTCATCTACCTCCCTGCGCTGGGAAAAGTATGATAACGCAAAGGAGAGAAAAGGCGCAGAACTTGATGAAACCACGAAATTATATGAAAGGTGGACTAACTCCGAGCTTCCGGAAAAGTTCTGAGACATCAGAACGGTACTAGTAATCAACCTATCAAACATTATTATCAGGAAGAAATGGCTCTAAACGAATAGTTATCTCTACGAAGCGCTACAGCATTAGTTACTCCTTACTGTTCGTCTTCCCCTTGACCTAACACATCGTTACCAGGATGGGTGAGTAACGTTTAAGATTTTGTTTGCAGTCATACTAGGAAGATTAGGTACGCACAGATATTTTTTGGTTTTGAAACTTGAAATATTACGTGATCAACCGCTCGCCCATCAGATTCTATGCGCTGTCACGTTTATTCCTTTCTAATAGAGTTATTTATCGCTGGATCAGCTCCAGAATCAAAATATCTATGCGATCGAAACCTCCATGCACGCATGGTATTTTTGCAGAGCTTACGCGTGTCACGGATAAATATGATTCACACAAAATGGAAGAGTTTGTGTTCTGTGTAGATTTTAACTGCTATGTTTTATTTCCACTTACATCTATATTTAAAATGTAGTTAACTTTTCTTTCTTCTTTTTATGCGCGTTTGCCAGTTTGCGGATCTCTAGTATTTTAAGTGATGGCCAGTAGATTACCAAGAATGGAAAATCCTCTCACAGAGTGAGGGATGTCAAAGAGAGAACTAGCTCTTCGGTTTATATAACCGCTTTAAAGACACATTTCAGTGAAAACATACTGCCATTTGTCGTGTCCCACTGACGTGTCCTGAGAGGGAGTGGAAGGACTGCGTTGGTGCGCGTCAGAGAACTTACTTGGCATGAGGTCTCGGTGGTGTGGGCCGCCAGCTCCTCACTGCTCCGTTGTAGAGAAGGCTGCAAGGTGAGCTAGAGTACGGAACCCGGATAGGATCTTAGGGAAGCTTTCATGTATGAACACTCGATGTATAGAACGATTATACTGGAAGTACCCCTGGCACTTGTGATTTAAATAAGATTCTATATACAGTCTCCAATGATTGTCTATCTGGCTATGCAGCTGCCATCCCTAACTTCCCAAACCTAAGTCCTAATACAGCAGAGGCGAGCGCACCAAACTGTCAGCTGTGTCGATTCAGCCTAAGTCCCTACTTGTTGCTGTGCTCAATACTCTCCTGAAACTCTTGCAGCATCCCGACGCCGACTAACGTGGACCGGCGTCATAAGTACCTCACTCCATCACTGTCCTTCGATCTAGCGGCTATCCGCTTTTATAGGGGGGTAGTGCACCCGGCACCACTTGTTCTAGAAGGTTCTAGCACCCAAGAACTTTGAGCCATGAGTAGGCTAGTCACGCGGCAGCATGTGATGCCTACGTGATGAACTAGCCATTCTCCACTGTTTGCTGTGTCCAATGGTTGCCACTAACTGTGCTTGAGCCTCGTGATACTGCATACTCCGCTCTTGTTAGTCGAGTACACATTACACATGAGATAGTCTGGTCACGTCCGCCTCGCTTGATCTGTAGCAATAATTTTGCAGCCTAAGCCTACATGATTTTAATTCTATCTTCTACTATTCGCGACACCTCCCCTTCCCCAGGGGAAAATTTTGTAAGCTCGGTCCCTCGAGATTACAAAATTTTCGTTTTCTACTCGCGGTGACAGTAAAACTTACCAGTCTTTATTGCCATCAAGACCTGACATTATAAACATGAAAAATACATGGCACAAAAATAAAAAAAACACAAGAAGTTATAAGATACAGTTGAGTGCCGTCCATAATGTGCATAGAACAAACAAAATTTATGTCACATATTCAAAAAATGCTGCAAATTTTTACCAAGAGCATACAGAATAGTTACATACATAAGTACACATTTTGAGTTTTATACACATACAAAGGATCTGATTTGTCAACAATTTAGGATACATCAGGAGGGTAAGATTATCAATAAACATACAATTGTGTTATCTCCTGTCTGTCTTGGAGGTTAACAGCTCCACTGCTCTGGCACGGGGCTCTGTGAGTTATGGTGTTTGACTCTGTTCTCTCCATTGTACCCTATCGGAGAGAGGAGTGCGACGTGTACAACTTAATTCATACTCTCCACCTTCTGCTGCCGCTTCACATTGCTCGGTTTGTCGGGCAGGGATGTACCGAACACTTCGTTCCCAGCGGCCATCCGCTACTACTGTATTTGTCACACACACTTTAGCACAACAATGTCCTCCGATTTCACACAATCTTTTGCCACACATACGGCAACACTTACAATAGATGCATAAACAACATGATATAATTAAGACAACTAACACTACTGAATCCGTATATCCCCATACGGAATATACGCTCTTAGACCATCCGCTAAGGGTGGTTCGCTGCTGATATTCTATTTCACTCTGCAGTTCATCCACTTTGTGACTGGCTACCTAGAGGTCATCTAAGTGTCTAACAATATGTTCTAAGGGTAAATCTATAGGTATACGTGTGACCTCTTGCTTTGTTTCGTCTATGATACAACAATCTATATTTAAGTTTAACATAGGTGCTATATCATTCTTACTTACACTAGTACTAATTATATGGTCAGCTTGTAACATGACCTGCGCACCGTATCCTTTACACTGACTCGTAAAGGTTAACTTTCCGGTACCCCTTACAATAAGGCCATTTGGGGGTAATCCGTTACATAATATTGTCAGTCCTTCATACTTTGGAGCGACATACAGCCACTCATTGTCCTGTATCTGTGTCCAGATACTTTCGTTCAGTATGACATACTTTTGATTGCGATCTTTCGGAATTTCCCTTATAGGCTGTAGCATTCGAGCTTCACATCGCTCGTGATCATAGGTCGACATCAGAACGAACCGTTGTTTACAAATTTGATTTCTCGCCGTAACCGTTTTACACTGCAATTGGTCACGAGACAGTAGTGCGTACAGTCGTTTCGCATCGTCAATAAGTAGAAAGTTTCGTTCAAGCTCGATATACGCAAATAACTTCTTAGCTGTATTATATTCTGCGGGTAATGGCCATATTCTATATAAAGTGTATACACTACTATCTACTAAAGGTATATTTAGTACATAACTTAAGGTATTGCCGGCAAGAACTACATCTATATCTAATATACGAAGTAACAGATACCCTTGGTCCTTCGTGAGTTCAACGGGAAATTTCTTGTCTTTTAATTTACAGGGTTGTCCATGACAGTTTTAGTTCCTATTTATTATTTTTTTCTATTATTTTTATTATTATTATTTGGTATGTTTTATATTTTTAATTATCTTTAATTTCTTACTACATTTTTTATTTTCTGTTTTATGGTTACATTTTATTCACAGACGCATGAGACTGTACACGCAAATATATGAAAAGAACCACAAACACCTAATATAGTGCACAAAGTAACAGCAAACGTAAATACGAAATCGAACGGAATATTAAATACTGTGCGAAGTTTATGATAACAAGCATGTAAGTAGTTTATATTACGTAGATAAGCTTTCGATTCAACGGTGTTACATAGATAAACTTACTGAAAAGCTTGTCATATCGCAAACTGAAAGATTCGCGCTACAATTAATTCACTTCAGAAAAGCATACATCGTGTGACCTCTAATCTTATTTAAAGTATACAATAATAAAAACTGAAAATATAGAAACCGCCGCTCTAAAAAAACTCACGTGAATAATTTTGGCGCGTAATGTTGCAACAACCTATCCGAATTAAATATGGGCATGATTGACTGAAATAAACAGAGGGACTGCAAAGCAACTTTTCATTCCTGTACGAAAATTGAAGAATTTGAGCTTGTTTTGACGGAAAATAAATTTTCCACAAGATAACGTAGTAGCTTTTCAAGAAACGCTGAAAAACATTTTCTGTTGATTAGAAATAAGGTGACCTTATTGTGACAAAATTTTATAGCAATTCTTGTGTTGGATTAATTTTCAGCGAGTGCAATTATAAAATTTTAAATGTTCGATCAATCCGTACGTCACTTTGTACAGGGGTGGGCGTAATTCTGATTTGGTACGTGCACTCTTTCACATGTCCGAAGATTTTTCAATGATTTTAAACCATTGAAGAATATAATCTTTAACATACAAACAATGAAGTGATAATCAACAGTGAAAGTTTCTTTTATAATTATTCTTTTGATTTGATCTGATATATTTCACGGGCTTGGTTGTAACTTTGCTGTTGTTTAGCTTTAGGTGACTGTGCATTTACAACTGCGAAAGACACCAAATATATCTGCCTGCGGGAAGAAAACATGAATTTGACCCTCTTTTATAATCGTTCTAAAATGTGCAAACTGATTCAATCCTGAACTTAACTGTTAATCTCTTAAATTCAACAAAGTTGTTCCTGTGCGTTACTGATCTGGCTACTAACGCTGTTCATGAAATGGCCCCTTTGTGTTGAAGATTTTCGTAGCAAACTGCTCCTGAAATGAAATTATCTTACCTCTTAGTCGTAACTGCTTAGAAACGAGGTACTTCCTGCTCTCTGTACACTAGCTGCAAATTTCTAAATACAGTTTCTGAGAGCTTAGTGCAAAGCTCTAGACAAGTAATCTATTCTATAACCATCAATGAGCGAGGCACGCTTTAAATAAAATTGACTTGGATCGAAGATATGGACAATGCACTTAGGTGAAATATTACTTTAACAAACTGTTTTTTAAACTACCTGTAATATTATTAATTGTGTGAAATTCATGTTACAACACTCATTAACACTGATAAAGGGCAACATTGATATCAAACTCTTATTCTCACGAAAGTCCGACAAATCATTAACAAACATAAAAAATACCTTACAGTGAAAATTAATCATTCTTTAATGAATAATCTAAACTTCCCTGATATAGATGTCTCACTCAACAATAATTCTAACTACTCCCGACTACAGTACCAATAAATAAAAATATTACCTTCATTCTCTTTTCAGTCTACGTCACTAATCAAATCCGTCTCCTGTGTCTCACAATATTTATACACAAATCATTTTATTTAAACACAGATGCGCTTACCTTTACGCCTACATTTACTCAGGTCCTCTGCTCGACATCTGTCTTACCACTACCCAAACGAACTCCACGATCCTCGCTAACAAGCAGCGATTCAAAACAAATACATGTTCCAGCAACATAGCTACTCTGGGCAAGACTGCGCGCGAATAATAACCTATTTAAAATTGTCGCGTAGCGTTTGAGACATCCAAAGAATGCACAAATTCCAGAAATGCTAATAACGAGCTCCCGATAGACCTGTTTCAACAGTAACAACCAGTTCTTTTTAATTATATCCAAATGCAGAGCTTAAAATGCAACGTATTTCTACGACTCTCAGTTTCATGTGCGAAGGCGTAATGATAAATTATTGCAAACGCTGATAATTACCGTAAGAACACATTTTTTAAATACAGTCTGTATCATTTTGTACATCTCACGACGTGTGATTTGGTAGAACCGGGTTTTGCGTTAATTTTATTTGCAGCTATAGACCGCTGTATCGTGACAACGGATAAAGCTTACACCTAACAACAGGGCGACCATGAACTACATGTATCCGTCCATCTTTTTAAAAATTTGAACCGATTCGCACAAGTTAGAAGTACAGAAGTGGCGGGCGTAAAAGTCTCACAAAAAACGTGTTTTTAGCAAATAAAATCCGAATGAACCTGGATTTTTGAAAGCGAGTTTTCGGTTTATCGTAAGAATACATTTTTTATTTATATGATTCCCTTTAATTAGTTTCGGATCATTTAGTTCACGTAAGAACGAACTTCAAGTGGTGTATTTAGCTCGAATTTAAACCATCGTACCAAAGTTGAACCATCAATCTCCCTTCAGTCCCGATTTATTTAAGGGTGTCTGTTTTTGCACGGAAATCCGAACGAGGGTGACTTTTTCTGGTCGTAAAATCCGAACTAGAAATGACGTCACTAGCTGAGCATTAAATTAAGCGCAGTTAAAATCTTTTGCTAAAGGAATCAGTCGGCTCGTATAATTTGCCTGGACGACAGCTATAGTTCGTCATTCAGACCTTGCTAAATGTACTATAACAAGCTACAGTAAGACAGATTTTGCGATAATTATGCAGATGGTGGCTGGTCATGGCTAACCAAAAACTTTCACCTTAGTTTTCCTGGCTCGAATAGGAACTAAGCATCAAATTCCCCCCCCCCCCCATTCCCCTCCAAAACTACGATTCTGTTCGCGACCTTTTCATACACAGAATATTAGTTACAGCTCTTCCGCGCTTCTGTCGGATAACGAAGAGATTTCTCTGCACCATCGGTTTCCTTAGAGAGTATACTGTGTCTCATTAAAGTAATCACCCATAGTTCCACAAAATTTCTGGCTAACTGTCAGATGTCAGTAACTCATTGCCCAGATATCTCACTGGAGAATTTTCTGCCCACTTTCAGATTCATATTTCACGCTATTCCTGCTTTCATATCTGTATTCCTAGTGTCACAAATGCCCGCTTATGCTTGCCTCATTTCCAATGCAATTTTTTTAATGAGTAGAATAGCATAACATAAATTCGTAATAACCTTTACTCATTATTTCTTTATCATAATCTGAAAGTAAAAGTTACTAAGATTGTCTGAAACGTTATCGACAATGTAGTGAAAACACAAATTTATGAGCCCTAAACGCCTTTATTTTTCAAAATTGTCTGCTTAATATCCATGTAATTTAGCTAGTGAATCCAGTGACGTTATCTTATCATTCCCCTGGAACTGCTTAGCAATATTCCTCCGCAGAAGCAAACACTCCTTGGTTCGACGAAAACGCTGACCACCTATGAAGTTTTGGGGTCAACTAGGAGTCTGAGGTAGCCAAATAAGGGGCATAGGACGGATGAGCCAACACTTATTAGCACAGATTCCTGAATTTTCCCATTTCCAGGGCATATTCACGGTCAGGTTCATTACCATGATTGAGCCGTGTCGCGTCTGACTTGGAAGTCGGTATATCTTTGGCCAGAAGGTAAGCACGAGAGGTGAACTGAGGCTCTGGTAAGCGAGCTCTCTCGAAGTCGAACCAACAAGGAGTGGGGTGATGGTAACAGGGATCAAGCCGCTCGGTGTGGCGTGTGGCTGAAACCTGGCGCAAGGTCGCGTTAGCTGATCTAGGAGTCCTGAATTCTTCATTGTGCTGGCCTGTCGGGCACGCGGCACGTCCTTGGCCAGAAGTTGGAGGAAAGCAAGGTAGCCCGCCAGGGTGGCCGAGCGGTTCTAGGCGCTGCAGTCTGGAACCGCGCGACTGGTACGGTCGTAGGTTCGAGTCCTGCCTCGGGCATGCATGTGTATGGAGTCCTTAGCTTAGTTAGGTTTACGTAGTTCTAAGTGCTAGGGGACCGATGACCTCAGAAATTAAGTCCCATAGTGCTCAGAGCCATTTTTGAACCATTTGAAAGCAAGTTAAAGGATCTGTTCGCCACGATTGCGTGGAGCCGGAAGACGAACGTTGGTAACAGGCGGTTCATTTTGCTCAGAGGGGCGCATTATTCTGCGGTGAGCTTCCAGTTCCGAAAGCTACATCACTTGACATCTTGGAACCAGAAGCTATCTCTTGACAAGTCTCCATTACATACATCGGATGAGCGAGTTTTGGAATGCTTTACTAGAATTATGCTGTCCTGCAGTGTCTTTCGTAGTGTTGTTTGCACGTCGTGAAATTCCACTTGTGCACCCCCGGCTGTGTGTTTACATAGAGCGTGCTTTTTAGCTTATTGTGTTTGTCGAGTGAACGGTTTTGGCAGCAAACTGCCACTATTTTGATTGTAACCTGTGGTCTCGTTCTGGCTCAGTCTCACATCGGGAGAGCCCCTCTGATTCTTTTATTGGTTTTTATGTAATGCCTTCGACTTGATATATGTATTTATTAGTGTAATGGTGGTTCATATATTTAATGAATGTTGTCGGCGGCCTTGCGTCTAGCTTTTGCATTTCGCTACTTGCCTGTGCCGGCCTGCGCGGACATTGTTTACTGAGTAATTGCCAGTGGCCTGTACTTGCCTCAAGTACGTGAAGTGTTCTGTTTATGATTGTTACTTGGTATACAAACTGTTATCGTTGCATTAATTATCATAGGTACAGATAGATTGCTTTACTTAGCCTTGGGAGAACTGGAGTTGGCATATCGCTGTTGCAGGAGAATCTCTTTCCTCATGTTTTTGAAATTTTCTTTTATGTGTGTTTGAGAGGCAGCTAATCTCAGTTGTTAGGAGGGACTATTGTGAGGCGTCCCGCTTTGCGGTGACGTGAGAGCTGATGTTCTGTAAGCACAACCATTTCCCGAGTTCCTCAGGGAATTTAATGCTGGACCTTTCGTCATTAACTAATTCTGAAATTCTATCAGAGTATTTTTTTATTAATACCTATTTAATCTTTTTTCGTCTGCCCGAAAATAACTAATTTATTATTCAGCCTTTGCTACTCTGGAGATTTACGTTTCAGGTTAAATTTATCTGGCTACTCCTGTAATCTAATTATCTTAATCAAAATAATTGCTATTCTTCTACGAAAAAGGGAAATTATTAATTTGAATCTTACGCGTTTTTGGATTTTAAGTGGATCTACATTTTTTAATAAATGGCATTTAGAAGGGCCCTACTGTTCTTCTAACGAATGATGTGCAACCCCCACTCGACCAGTGCTTCGTAGGCTGAACTCAATAAGCGTTTGGTGGTGTGCTACATTGATGATATATGATTTTTTTTCTCAGAAAAACTATGTTTACAGTCATATCCATTAGAGCGTTGGAATGATATTCTGTAGATACTATTCGACCCTATTACTCAGTTAACTGGCACCCCACGTACCCCAAGACACCTTTACCATGACTATTTCCACGGATGACATCGTCTTCCCTATCTCTAGACGTGAAGAACAGGGTTCTATCCACTGTTTTATTGTTCTTTTGATTCTAGCGTGTGGTGGTAGTACCGCAGTTCAGCCCTTGCCCCATATCCAGTGAGAAAACCAATTCGCCGTAAGCTGACGGGGGACCAGCCTAACACAAATATTCTCATGTGCAGTTCTGCATGTGGCTCCTCCTGCTAGAAGATATCATCGCCGTTGGGGGGGAGATCAACCATGAAGGGATGTGATCTTTATTGGGGATGGGTTACTATAGTTTAGTACTTATTTTCTGATAGCGGCTTCGAGACGAATTCAATTATATGTAACAGTAAGGTCTTTGAAGTTCAACGAAGGTCAGAAAGGTGGGATGAAGGTCCTTTTACAGAAGGTGTTCGAAGTGATGACCATTGGTATCAAT
Organism: Schistocerca nitens; assembly: GCF_023898315.1. Classification (NCBI taxonomy): domain Eukaryota; kingdom Metazoa; phylum Arthropoda; class Insecta; order Orthoptera; family Acrididae; genus Schistocerca; species Schistocerca nitens. Next base: position 324,227,741 of record NC_064617.1, on the reverse strand, counting down.
GTAGTGCTGTAGTCTTCTTATCATGGATTGAATGGTATTCCTTATCACATAGGCACTTTTCGAAGCAAATGCTCCGACAATTCTCTCTCGCATATCTCCAGGTGTAGTTGGAACGGCTTTATAAACAATATCTTTTAGGATTCCCCACAAAAAAAATCCAGAGGCGTCAAGTCTGGCGAACGAGCCGGCCACTACACATCTCCTCCGCGTCCAATCCAACGATTTGGGAATTGTCTCTGCAACTCATTTCTAGCCATCAGCAGAAAATGTGCCAGACACATTTGACACATTTGATACCAAATTCTGTTGCTTGTTCTTAAATGTTCTTCTTCCAATAACAGACCTAATGTTTCTTGGAGGAATGTGGTGTACTTCCTACCATTAAGATTTCCTTCGATGAAATAGGGGCCTATAATTCTGTCCTTCAGAATACTACACCATACATGCACCGACCATGGATTTGGTGTGAAACTTGCAGCAGCCAACACGGATTTTCAGTTGCCTAGTAATGGATATTATGGAAATTAACATTTCCATGGTTCGTGAATGTAGCCTCGTTAGTAAATAAAATCAAATTAATAAATGTGTCATCTCTATGATAGGCAGAATTCAACGCGACGCATACAATCCGTACCACTTAATTCTTGGTGGAGACTGATATGGTAAGGGTGATATTTATGGCGATGCAGAACACGAACAACACTATGCTGGCTCATGCCAGATTCCCCTGTGATTTGACGCGAACTAACACAAGGATCTCGACCCAAAGTGGAGGAGTACCAATTTCTGTTTCCTCGTTAGTAACTTTCCTTTGCCTGATATGTTTCCGATGCGTTAATGATCCAGTTGTTCTCAATTTATCATACGCATATTTAAATGTACGACGTGTCGGGTGCGTACGTTGGAGATATCTTTCAGCGTATAAGTCTCTAGCTCTCACTGAAATTCGTTGGCATTCTCCGTTAATGAGAAGCATATCGACTTGTTCTTCGAAGGAATCATTCACATTTTCATGATTCGAGGATAGTAGTCTTACCGTTCCTATTAGTGTTGTATTGCGAAACCGTCGAATGGTGTTTACATGTCAGTGGTACTTTAGATGGATGTGCCAAATTCGACAAATATTTACTATTAGCACGATATACGAGATAGAATTGTGAGAGCACGTGCTTCGATGAGGGCTGAAGTTATGAGGAATACCACTCATTCCATTATAAGAAGATTGCAGCACTGCATTGATACCAATGGTCATCACTTCGAACACCTACTGTAAATGGACATTCATGCCGCCTTTCTGATCTTCGTTGACCTTTAGATGCCTTACTGTTACACATCATTGGATTTGTCTCGATAGCCGCTATCAGAAAATAAGTACCAAACTATAGCATCCCCTTTAAAAAACAAGGTTGACGTTCATATTTCTGACGTGACCCCACCTAACAACAAACAAACCAAATTCATATTATGGCCCCCTTGTCCCATGCAAATTTGGTCCCACAAACTTTTCAGCTCCCATCATACTTTAGAAGTTGGTCTTGGTGGAAATAGTTAGTGACTCACCCTGTATAAAGGAATTAGACGTTATGTGGAACGGCAGTTACTTGAAACGAGAAATCTATGCTCATATTAAATACGTCAAAAAAGAACCTGCTGCATTAACCTTTTATTGTAATAAAATTCAGAACAATTAAATACCTGATTTGCGATCTGCCACTAGATAGGGCAGGCGAGAGTAATGTATGTTCTTTTGTTAGAATAAAATTCGATTATATTATTCGGCAATCATGTAATCATACAGTAAATGGTCTTTCTGTCTAATTGTGTTCAGTACAATATTTTTTTTTAATGTTGAGATTCAAATGCGAACAGGGGCGCGCTGCCAACCCCTGTTAGTCCGACAGAGAGGTGCTGGGTCGCACAGTGCGAGTGGGTTCAGTCCAGCTCGAATCCCCGTATCATACTCAGCATGGGCTGGCACGCCGGGCTCCGCTTCACCCGTATGTCCGGCGGAGCTGTCGGCCTGACAACAGCTGACACTATCGCAATGCTGGTTGAATCGCCGAGTGACACGCTAGCCTACCGAGCTAAAGCCACCCGTCATCTGCTAACGGGCTGATTGCTAATGTGTGTGCTCTCTGGAATTGTCACTCACTCGGAGAAAATTAAGAAGAAATACAAATAGTCGATCAAGGAAAATGGTTTTCTTTGGTTTTATTATAAAATAAACAGTTGCCACTCACTTTTCTGCAGCTTCTTATCAGAAAAAATTAGTATTTAATTTCATTCTTGTCTCTGAGTGAAACTTTTGCTTCTAGCACGATATTCGATTGTCTGATAAACATCGCTGTTTAGTTTAACCAAATTAACTATCTGAAAAATAAGAAATAGCTGTCGTACCCATCTTTTGCATGCTCTAAAAGAAGGTACGAGTTTTGGTGGGAGAAACGACGCAAGCCTCTAGGACCTATGAACGGAGCTGCTAATTGGCGCCGGCCGTGGTGGCCGAGCGGTTCGAATCCTGCCTCGGGCATGGGTGTGTATGATGTCCTTAGGTCAGTTAGGTTTAAGTAGTTCTAAGTTCTAGAGGACTGATGACCTCAGAAGTTAAGTCCCATAGTGCTCAGAGCCATTTGAACCATTTTGCTAATTGGCCAAGATGGGAGAACAGTTCCCCAATAATCTCAGCCGTCAAATCGTCACATCGCTACTGCGGAGGCAGCTACTAATGGTCAGTATTTCATCGGCCTCTCTGTAATCATTAAAAAATATCTGCAAATTACCAGCTACTAATGACAAGTATTTCACCGGCCTCTCAGGAATCATTAAAAAATACCTACAGAAATATCTCAGTTTTCAGAAATCATATATAACTCTCCTCTAGACCAAAGATATGACTCTAAAGACTGGAAAGTTGCACAAGTCATACCAATGCACAAGAAACCAAATAAAAGTAATCTCCTGACTCACAGAACCATGTACTGAACATCGATTTATAGCAGAATTTCGGAATATATACTGTGTTCCAAAATTATGAAATACCTCGAACAAAACAATCTATTCGTACACAACCATCAGGGATTCAGAACACATTGTTGCTATGAAACGAAAGTGATACGTTATTCACTTAAAGTAACGAAAGGTGTCGTTAAGGGGTATCAATTTTATTGCTGTCCGCAGATCGTGGTCTTGCGGTAGCGTTCTCGCTTCCCGCGCACGGGTCCCGGGTTCGATTCCCGGCGGGGTCAGGGATTTTCTCTGCCTCGTGATGACTGGGTGTTGTGTGTCTTTCATCATCATTTCATCTTCATTGACTCGCAAGTCGCCGAAGAGGCGTCAACTAAAAAGGACTTGCAATACGGCGGCCGAACTTCCCCGCATGGGGCCTCCCGGCCAACAATGCCATACGATCATTTCATTTCAATTTTATCGCTTATTTCTAGATTTCCAGATGGCATCCGACACCGTGCCTCACAAGCAACAGATTGCTTGCATATGAATCAGTCACAGCTGTGCGACACGCTTCGCGATTTCCTGAGGGAATGCTCACATTTTGTCATCTAGTGGAACTGAAATCATGTCTGGGACTGCACAAGGAAGTGTTAGGGGCCCTTTGCTATTTTGAATCTATGTAAACGATAGAACGTGAATAGCCGTCTTAGATTATTTGCAGGAGATGCTGTCGTTAACTGTAGAAGATATAAACGAATTTGAAAATTTATTTAGAGAAAAGAAACGTGAGTTTCTCCAAATCAGTATGAAAAATTGCATTTGATTTCGGTTACTCGAAAAGTAATAAAAATTTTATGGCAATAGATTCAAATAAATACCTAGGGATTACAATTACCAACAAATAGGAATCACCACACAGAAAACGTTCTGGGGAAGGCGAACCAGAGACTTCGCTTTATCAGCAGAACACTTACAAGATGTAGCAAATGTAATAAACATACTGCCTACACAAACTTTATGCGTCCTCTTCTGGAGTACTGCTGCGCGGAATGCGATCCTTGCGAAATAGGACTGACAAAAGACATCCAAAATGCTCAAAGAAGGGCAGCTCGTTTTGTATTATCGCAAAACAGGGGAGAGGAGTGACAGATATGATACGCGAAATGGCCTGGCAATCATTAAAACATTCGCGTCTTTCGTTATAGCGAGATATTTTGACGAAGCTTCAATAACCCACCAAGCTCCACCTTCAAATTGCCAAAATATTTTGTTGCCTCCCGCCTACGTGGAGAGAAACGACCATAGTAATAAAATATGAGAAATCAGAATTCCCATGGAAATATTTTGATGTTCATTTTTGCCAGGTGCTATTCCAGAATGGAATGGTCGATGAATAATTTAAAGTGGTTCCATGAAATGATAAATTGGAGTGGAACCCTGCAGATGTGCTGCCCCGGTAGAACGTAATTTCAGTTGTGGAGCACTTGTCGTTTAAGAGAGAAAGAATTCAAGAAATGTTCAGAAACGGAATGACGTCCTATTCGCACACTGTTATTCGCTTAGGTTCTAGTCATTTTTTCCTATTGTATTACATAGTTTTCTATTATGTAAGTACAGGATGAATAAATAATTTCTATTTTCGGGCTAAATCTGGTAGCGACAGTCTGAAATAGACGCATGTTTCCTGCTTCTTGTTCTTGAAACTGTTACCTAGATAAGATATTTTGTGCTATCTGTTTTTGTAATCGATATATTTTTATTGTATTTCGTTAAATCTCTTACATGAAAATGTAAAAATTCATGTTTGTGATTATGCTATGGCAAAATACACTGAAGAGCCTAAGAAACTAGTGTAGGGCCCCGCGACCACACGGAAATGCCGCAACGTGGCGTGGTATGGACTCGACTTATCTCTGAAGTAGTGCTGGAGGGAACTGACACCATGAATCCTGAAGGGCTGTTCATGAATCCGCAAGAGTACGAAGGGGCGGAGGTCTCTTCAGAACAGCACTTTGCAAGGCATCTCAGATACATCCAACAGTGTTCATGTCTGGGGAGTTTGGTGGCCAACGGAAGTGTTTAAATCAGAAGAGTGTTCCTCGAGCCAGTCAATAACCATTTTGGATGTGTGGAGTGTCGAATTGTCAAGCTGGAATTGCCCAAGTCCGTCGGAATGCACAATGGACATGAATGAATGCTGTTGATCATACAGGATGTTTACGTACGTGTCACCTGTCACAGTCTTATCTAGATGTATCAGGGGTCCCACATCACTCCAACTGCACACACTCTACACCACTGAAGTCCCCTGCTCCATGGATTCACTCGATACAATCTGAAACGAGACTCGTTCGACCAGGCAACATGTTTCCAGTCATCAAAAATCCATTGTCGGTGTTGACGGGCCCAGGCGAAGCGTAAAACTTTGTGAAATGCAGTCGTTAAGAGTACACGAGTGGTACTTCGACTCTGAAAGCCCAAATCGATGATGTTTCGTTGAACGGTTCGCAGGCAGACACTTGCTGATAGCCCAGCATTAAAACTGGCAGCACATCCGTCACGTTGAACGATTCTCATCAGTCGTCGTTGGTCCCGTTCTTGCAGGACCTTTTTCCAGTTGCAGCTATGTCGGAGATTTGATGTTTTACCGGATTCCAGATATTCACGGTACACTCGTAAAACGGTCGTACCGGAAAATACTCACTTCATCGCTACCTTGGAGATGCTATGTCCCATCCCTCATACGCCGACTATAACACTTCGTTCGAACTCACTTAAATCTTGATTACCTGCCATTATAGCAGCAATAACCCTTTCTAACAACTGCGCCAGACATTGGTTGTCTTATATAGGCGTTGCCGACCACAACGCAGTATTATTACTGTTTACCTATGCCTGTATTTGAATACGCATGCCTACACTAGTTTCTTTGACGCTTCAGTGTAGGTTTTGCAGCCTTAATGTATCCTATAAGCTTGATAGGTTACAAGAAACACTGTGCCCCTTCGAGATGAGCGCTGCAGGCATGTCACATGGAGTGAGTTTTGTGATGTGCAGCCGGCCACGGTTCATGAAGTACAGGCCAGCTGGGCTGCACGGGTTGGCCTGGCACGCGCGACTTCCGCAGCTACAGACCAGTGGAGCTTGAGGCAAATTGACAGACCGCTGCTGTAGGCCATCCAGCACATGACAGGCTGCAACGGTCTAGTTGTCTGCAGCACATGGGTCTGGCTGCGAATCACTGGTTCAAGCACCAATCCTCTTCAAAATAGCTATAAAATAAAACACACATCACTGGTTTTATTAATGAGTCCACAGTCGCTCATCATATATTAAGATAATTCATAGACCGCCTGATGCTAACTTTGCTTACAATAAAACTATAAAACCATTGTGTCTGCCTGTTTGTCTCTTTGTACACGCTAATATCGAAAACTGCCAGACGAATTTTCACGCGGATGTGGCTTGTGCGTAGCTTGGGGCAACATATAGGCTTTATTTCATCAGAATCGGATCACGAGAAAAAGATATCATACCTTAAGGTTTGATTTAAAATTGTCTGCTCGTCTGAGTAGTCCAAAGTGGAAGCAGGTATTATCGTGGAACAGGATGCTTCCTCGGTTCGTCGAGTTCCTCCAGCTAATAAATACAATCAATGCACAGAGCTATGAAGACACTTTGCATAAACTGCAACGCGCCATATAGTCAAACTCAAGGAAAGTTGTATTGCAGAATCATCCTGAATGATAACGCCTGACCCCACACTGGCAATCGGACGAAGGCTACTCTTCAGAAACTTGTTGGGAAACACTACATCCTCCGTACAGCGCAGATCTTTCACAATGTGATTTTCACATCTTTGGTCACCCGAAGAGATATATGCGTGGACGTTGGTTCCAGTTGGACGAGGCAGCCTAAGGGCACGTCCGGTTGTCGACCCGTCAGCGGCTGACAGCGTTTCACAAATCAGGAATTCGGGTGGACCCATTCCACGGTCCCGTTGTGGCGGGTGTTCCGTTTCCATTTGACTGCCCCTCATAATAATAATAATAATAATAATAATAATAATAATAATAATAATAATGAAATCTCTCTACAGAAGTGAGGCCTGAACCCTTACGAAACGACAGAGAAATAAGAGTCAAGCGTGTCAACTGTGATTTTTAAAAGACGCGAATATATGAAAGACTATACTACAACGGAGTAAAAGATTGAATCAAAAAATTATACGATAAATGAGTATAGAAATAAAGGAAAATTCATGTGGAAAAAACTTCAGTGGTGATTACCACTACAAGCGGTGAGATATGTACCACACATCTTAGAAGTCTAGGTCCACTACCTAATATCCAAGAACAGATGGCACGGATAAGGCTCAGTCAGGAGCATAAAACAAGCATCTCACCTAATCCCTGGAAGTCAACACGATTTCTACCCGATGTGTAGCTCCTATGCTGTGTAATATCAACACATCTCGGGGAGGCATATGGCAATCAATCCAGTAAAGTGACAGTCAAGTCTCTGTACCTTCTTTCTGTATCAGCTGGTTTTGTAGCTCTGTTGAGTTTTATCTATACAGCGGTCTCCCGCCAGCAATCATAAATATTTTCAATAGTAAGAAAATTAAAGAAGAAATGACTCACGTCTACTCTAACTGCCGAACAGCACTGATACAAAAAAGGCCATCTCTGTACTTCGAATAATAAAATAATTTTCGTGTATTAAACACATAACGCCAGATGTGTAACTAGACTGGGACAGTCGAAGCAACGCACCATGACGCATGAGGATAAGGAGCATCCTGACACTCAAAAGAAAGAAAAAATGAAAACAAAAAGCGAGAAAACAGATAACACGACATGAATCGATATTCGTTCGCTATGACCCTTAGTAGTTTGGAGGTCAACAATTGTGTTCACGTATGAAAAGAATGGAGAAAGGTAGAAAAGCGAAAATAGCTCGGAAGCAACTGTCGAAGGGAGGAAATGGGTAAATTCGCTGTAGACGACGAAATCACTATATTCTGTTTGTTAAGCCAGTATTTGCTGAAACAGGCTGGTATTACATAATTTTTATAGAGAGGCTACCGCACACGTCAATAATTTTAATCGGGAAGGGGAAGATGTGACGCTTTGGTGGTACCTGTTTCTTGATTATGAAGACGAAGTGAATCACGGTGATCAATAACGGCAGTGTTGACAACAAGTGACAATGGTCACATTACACTAGAAATTGAAAAACATGTGACTTTTCAAATGTATTCTGGAGTGTACAACTGCAAATATTAATATTAACGAGCCACTTTGCGAATAGGACGTACATTCAAGCCGAAAGCCCTTCTGATGATTCTCTTCTAAGAAGGGGCTGAGACGTTGAAATTCTCAGAAAAAATATAATAAAATAAACAGGAAATCGCCTGAGGAACTGTTAAATTAATCAGAATGAGCGAGGAGGTGGACATGAAAGAGGGTGAGGAGTACCCCACTTCATGGCCTTGTCCCGTGCTTACGCTTCTGGCCTACACGAGTTGTCTTTCAGACATAATTAAAGTACTGTGTGAATCTGTGGTAATTTTCAGTGATCTCCGCTTTCAGGAGAACATGTGTCATCCCACGGGGGTAAAGGGATTTCAGATCTGCATGGACGGAGAATTCCGCCAGATGACCCGTCAGTAAAGCTGACACCTTAACTATGCCAACTAGAGGACACTAGCTGGAGTGGAGGACACTGTGCGGGAGACGCAAGTGTGCCTGTGACAGGCTGCGGTTGACGGGACAGTGATGGAGGGGGTTGTTCACCCCGCGGCCCCCACCGCCGCTGTGTCTCGTGTCCGCGGCGTGTGTCGCGGCCGTGGGGTGGTGCGTGTGTGCGTGTCGACGCGCCGTTACCGGTCGGCCTCCAGCCTTAAACGCTTGCCCCCTGCCCCCTGCCCCCAGCCCGCTGGCTGTTGCTATTCTGGGAGCCGCTCTCTGCTCCTTGAGCTGCCCCCAGATCGTGTCGCAGATACCGACCCCTATCTGATAAATGGTTCGCGCGCTTGCCGCTGTTCGCTATCTCCACTCGACTGGCTCCACCATAGAATTAAATGACCAGGTTCGCTGAAACAGGAAGTGTTGCGACAACGAGACTAGTGACTAATGCTTCATAAATCCTCCGCAAACTTACTGAATAAAAATGTGTGATTTCTCACAATATCTACATCTACAACTACATTTATACTCCGCAAGCCACCCAACGGTGTGTGACGGAGGGCACTTTACGTGCCACTGTCATTACCTCCCTTTCCTGTTCCAGTCGCGTATGGTTCGCGGGAAGAACGACTGTCTGAAAGCCTCCGTGCGCGCTCTAATCTCTCTAATTTTACATTCGTGATCTCCTCGGGAGGTATAAGTAGGGGGAAGCAATATATTCGATACCTCATCCAGAAACGCACCGTCTCGAAACCTGGCGAGCAAGCTACACCGCGATGCAGAGCGCCTCTCTTGCAGAGTCTGCCACTTGAGTTTATTAAACATCTCCGTAACGCTATCACGGTTACCAAATAACCCTGTGACGAAACGCGCCGCTCTTCTTTGGATCTTCTCTATCTCCTCCGTCAACCCGATCTGGTACGGATCCCACACTGATGAACAATACTCAAGTATAGGTCGAACGAGTGTTTTGTAAGCCACCTCCTTTGCTGATGGACTACATTTTCTAAGCACTCTCCCAATGAATCTCAACCTGGTACCCGCCTTACCAACAATTAATTTTATATGATCATTCCACTTCAAATCGTTCCGTACGCATACTCCCAGATATTTTACAGAAGTAACTGCTACCAGTGTTTGTTCCGCTATCATATAATCATACAATAAAGGATCCTTCTTTCTATGTATTCGCAATACATTACATTTGTCTATGTTAAGGGACAGTTGCCACTCCCTGCACCAAGTGCCTATCCGCTGCAGATCTTCCTGCATTTCGCTACAATTTTCTAATGCTGAAACTTCTCTGTATACTACAGCATCATCCGCGAAAAGCCGCATGGAACTTCCGACACTATCTACTAGGTCATTTATATATATTGTGAAAAGCAATGGTCCCATAACACTCCCCTGTGGAACGCCAGATGTTAATTTAACGTCTGTAGACGTCTCTCCATTGATGACAACATGCTGTGTTCTGTTTGCTAAAAACTCTTCAATCCAGCCACACAGCTGGTCTGATATTCCGTAGGCTATTACTTTGTTTATCAGGCGACAGTGCGGAACTGTATCGAACGCCTTCCGGAAGTCAAGAAAAATAGCATCTACCTGGGAGCCTGTATCTAATATTTTCTGTGTCTCATGAACAAATAAAGCGAGTTGGGTCTCACACGATCGCTGTTTCCGGAATCCATGTTGATTCCTACATAGTAGAGTCTGGGTTTCCAAAAACGACATGATACTCGAGCAAAAAACATGTTCTAAAATTCTACAACAGATCGACGTCAGAGATATAGGTCTATAGTTAATACTGATTTAACGTAAGACCAGAACTTCCTAGGATTTTCTGTCAAGTCGGTACATAGAATTTTACTTTCGAATTCACTGAACGCATCACGCATAGCCCTCCTTACGCTAACTTTGACATCGTTTAGCTTCTGTTTGTCTGAGAGGTTTTGGCTGCGTTTAAACTTAGAGTGAAGCTCTCTTTGCTTTCGCAGTAGTTTCCTAACTTTGTTGTTGTACCACGGTGGGTTTTTCCCGTTTCTCACAGTTTTACTCGGCACGTACCTGTCTAAAACGCATTTTACGATTGCCTTGAACTTTTTCCATAAACACTCAACATTGTCAGTATCGGAACAGAAATTTTCGTTTTGATCTGTTAGGTAGTCTGAAATCTGCCTTCTATTACAGTTGCTAAACAGATAAACCTTCCTCCCTTTTTTATATTCCTATTAACTTCCATATTCAGGGATGCTGCAACGGCCTTATGATCACTGATTCCCTGTTCTGCACATACAGAGTCGAAAAGTTCGGGTCTGTTTGTTATCAGTAGGTCCAAGATGTTATCTCCACGAGTCGGTTCTCTGTTTAACTGCTCGAGGTAATTTTCGGATAGTGCACTCAGTATAATTTCACTCGATGCTCTGTCCCTACCACCCGTCCTAAACATCTGAGTGTCCCACTCTATATCTGGTAAATTGAAATCTGCACCTAAGACTATAACATGCTGAGAAAATTTATGTGAAATGTATTCCAAATTTTCTCTCAGTTGTTCTGCCACTAATGCTGTTGAGTCGGGAGGTCGTTAAAAGGAGCCAATTATTAACCTAGCTAGGTTGTTGAGTGTAACCTCCACCCATAATAATTCACAGGAACTATCCACTTCTTACAGTTTACTGGGAAATATGTGGAGCGACTGACCAAGGAGGGACAACATTATAATTTTCAACATTTATAAAATCAAATTGTACGAAACTTTGGTCACTGACAGCCATACAAGACTATTCTCGATAAAGTTATTCGACAGTCTCTATCTTCTTCGTTATTCTCCTTACTTGAAAAGAGAAATCGTAAAATCTTCTAAATTGAATTGCTACCTCAAGAAAAATATTTATGATAATATTACATCAATACCGATAGCGGTAATAAAATTCACGGCCCCGTAAGTCAATTTTTAAATACTTCTCACCCTTTGAAATTTGAATTTCGTTCACCTTAACTTTCTCTTTCCACATGGGCTCACGAATCACAAATAAGCGTAACAAAACAAAAGATAAAAGCCTTAAGATTGCAAAGAGTATCAAAATTAACAAGTTCTAGTGAGCAGATAGGAAGGTTGTTTCACAATTTATAGAGAAATCAACGGAAACTAGCTGATATTAATGCTCAGAAAATTTATATTTGTACATAACTACAACTAGAACACCGCTTCCCTTTTATTAATGTCTTGTCGTGTCGCAGCCGTTACTTCATCACATACTGTGTCCATTGCTATCTTGCATCTGTATATCTCAATCCACAGAAATACATGACAGTACTGTAGTGGACTGTTAAGGCAGCCAGTCCACAGTGAAGTAGCCGAAAGGGCACGCGTCAACTCACGCCGTCTGGCGTTAAGTCTGGAACAGGATTCGTAATGAATGTGATAAAGAAAAGAACGTAGCTACTAGAACACTTAACTTTTATATCGTCCTTTGGTATACAGCATTCTTGATGATACAAGTGAGACTATCTTGAGATGCATGCAATGGTACAAATGGCGCCTTGCTAGGTCGTAGCCATTAACTTAGCTGAAGGCTATTCTAACTGTCTCTCGGCAATTCAGAGAAAGGCTTCGTACGTGTAGTCGCTAGCAATGTCGTCCGTACAACTGGGGCGAGTGCTAGTACGTCTCTCGAGACCTGCCTTGTGGTGGCGCTCGGTCTGCGATCCTGACAGTGGCGACACGCGGGTCCGACATGTACTAATGGACCGCGGCCGATTTAAGCTACCACCTAGCAAGTGTGGTGTCTGGCGGTGACACCACAAGTACCATCTCTTATACCTTTTACAATCCTTCCCATCAACTCTATGGCTGCATTTACACTTCGCATATGTCTAGTAGTGGTAAAGCATACCCTCCATAAGGCGGACTGCGGAGTATCGATGTAGATAGACATGCCTTTGTAATGTCTCTTGCAGCGGTCTCTCCGCGATATTTTCAGAAATTTTATAAATTATATAACTCAGTACGTATCTCGAAATATCTCTTCTTATCTTACCAATTATCAATGCAAAGTAGTTTCAAGCCCAATTATTCCTTGGAGCGTCCATTTACTCCATGGAATAGCTTCTCTGCTATCTATGTTTTCTCTTATGAAAAGAATGAAGGAATTCTTGCCGATTAGTCGTGAAAGAAGGAGGATGTATATGTATGTATTGTTGAGCTAGTCGCCATCTTGATGAGATTCTGTATGAGAAGGAATTTGATACATGAACTAAACTAAAGTAAGTGTGTTCGCGTATTATTTAACTGATTATTATTGACAGTGTCTGCTTACTATGCTGTGTTGCACGGGATCAGTGGGGAACGTCTGATTTACACTGGACGAGCCGGCCGTTTTGTATGCTCAAGATATCCAGTTACTTCAAATAAATAGGCTAACACGGTCTTACCAGCAGATCTCCGGTCTTCCCCATGTGATCACCGAAAGTTAATAATTATTACAAATGTTTTCAGGAGATCGACTGACAATTTTCGTCGCACCGAGACTTCGAAATTGCTTCACTGCCTTATGGAATTTAAGTTTAGCTCAATTTAATCAGGATAGAACAGTATTGAACTGTGTGAATGTGATAAGCCTGCTTTGTGAATGAAAATTCCCTTAACATACGCATGTTTTTACTATCCTGATCAGTGAAGCTAAATCAGGCCAGTGTGAGAGAGGTTTTTTAAATTTTTCATTCCACAAAAAATATTAAACGTTCCTAAGACTCAGTGATGCACCATCGTCTACTTAGATTTTTTCCCCTTTATTGTTATTTCACTCCCGATAATGGGGTGGGCTGGCAGGGCACAATACACCGCACTTCAGCCAAGAGAGTTACAAAAAGCATAAGCACACGAGAAAAGAATGCATAAATAAGAATGGTAAAAATAGGTGAATAAACGATAACAAAAACAGATGAGTATAAAAGGTAGATTAAAAAAAAACATAGATGAGAGCCACACACAGAGAATAAGCAATGTAGACTGAAGCGAAAACAAAGAAGCACCACAGTGGGAACACAAATGAGTGACACTGGCGACACTGTTGGTGGCGATGTAACGTCGCACTGCACACGGCTCTGGGGGATTAGCTGACACCACAACAAAAACGTTAAAAATCACTGCACCAAATGAGGGGAGGGGGAGAGAGGCGGTAGGGGGAAACGAGGAAGGAGGAAGAGGGAGGCAGTGGAGGGGAGAAGGAAAGGAGCTGGAAGCCAGGGGACAGGGTGGAAAGGAGAAAGAAGGTGGGTGACAGGGGAAAAGGAGAAAGAAGGGAAGGGGGAGAGGGAGGGAGAGAGGGAGCCCTGAGGAGGGGGGGGAGAAGGAGGAATTAGATTTGGTAGGAGGGGTATATGGAAGATGCGAGGACATTGTCCGGGAGGGGGAGTTGGTGGAGGCCACCTTGAGTGAGGATATGGAGCGTGTGAAGATGGAGACCAGGTGGGACACTGTGGTACAGCAGCAGCAGCAGGCTGGGGTGGGAGGGAATGGGGCAAACCAAAGGATGGGGAGGATCCAGTGTTCAGGAGATGTATAGGATTCTTATTCGCTCAAGGAACAGGAGGAGACTTGGGAAGGGGATAAAATCATAAGAGGATCAGCGTGGGGGATGGGAGACGGATGCGATAAGCAAGATGGAGTGCATGACACTCAGGGATTTGCAGGGATTTGTAGTAGGAGGGAGGGCGGTGATCCAAGTGGGGTGGGCATAAAACAGGATGGGGCGGATGAAGGACTTATAGGTATGTAAGATAATGGAAGGGTCTAATCCCCATGTTCGACAAGAGGGGAGTTTGAGGATTTGGAGACAGTTACGTGTGTTGGCTTGGACTGTGTGGAGATGGGGGGGGGGGGGGAGGGGTCCGGGAAAGGCAGCGGTCAAGGTACTTGAGGGTGGGAGTGAGGGCAATAGGGGTGCCATAGATGGTGAGGTAGAAATCCTGGAGGCAGAAGGAAGCGGCGGTGCGGCCCATGATGATTGCCTGGGTCTTGGAGGGATTGATCTTAAGCTGAACTGTTCGAAGTGGGACTGCAGGGGGCGCTGGGAACGTTGGAGATGGCGAGAGCAAGGAGGGCAGTGTCATCAGCATATTCCAGAAAATGGACGGGTGGTGGGGGCTTTGGCATGTCCTCTGTGTATAAGAGGTAGAGGAGAGGGGAAAGGAAGGAGCATTGATCTTTATTTTACAATTTCCATTACCAATCTTAGCCCATATAAACAGATACTCATCGGCATTTAATTTTTTCTTCTTTCTAGCACTCAATACAAATGGCATACTTGGAACAAGTGTACCATAAGGCTGTTTAGCCAAAAGGCCTGTTGTCTCTGTTATACTCCATGTCTTCCATGTCAAAATATTTGCATCTGGGAAAGCTTCAAGGCCACCATAATCTGCATGATTGCCCCATACAACAGCAAGCGTAAGCCATGTACTACCTCCAAAAACTGCTTGTACATCACATTTAAAGTTCAAATGGAGTCCACGAAAAACATTTGGACCTCCAATTAATTGTTGTTTATTAAACTGTCCAGGCAAATCAATATTAATAGCCTTCAAACTGCGATACACAGGAACGCTGCGCCGCCAGCGACGACGCCATGCACGTCGCCTAGGCATTGCTGTGGCACGTTAAAGCTACCGAGCCATTTATATACTCCAGGGGAGAAGCTAACCGCTCTCCCACAGTAACCTCGACCCGGTAAACACCAGCGCTCTGGCGTGGCTCACCACTTTCCACAACAAGCGCACGGTTCTTCCTGTCTCTGTCCGGTGGCACTGTCACACACTATCGCCAGCTTCTTTCCTCCTGCCAAGCATGCCCATCCACCAGATAAGCCACTTCCTGCTCAGACGAGTTTCACACACCATGGATAGAGAAGTACCTCCAAACTAGGTCGGCTAGTGCCAACCGAGGCCATCGTGCCGTGCATGGCACGCTGTTCTACTGCAACTGAAATTGTAGGCAAATAAACCACACGTATTGGAGATTGCTGTTGAAGAAACATTACCGTGTAACTGACTGGGTGTAAATACAAAAGGTCATGAAGCTACACCACATTGTTACTGCCCGTTACACATCTCTCCGTTCTGTACAGCAACTTGATTTGATGCAAATGATCTGCATATCACAAGGCGATCGCTCAGTTGTAAGTAGCATAACAACGTGGAGACTAGCAGAGCGATTGGCAACTGTAAGCCACAGTACCAGTCATCTGTTCTATGCAAGTTTCCGTGCGTTACGCGGCAATTCTCGCGTTTTAACATCCATATAAATAACAGAACCGTCTAAGAATACCCTCACGTAGCTTTCGGCGCTCAAGTTCCAAGATATTTCGCTATTTAGCAGTTAAGCTGAATTTACAGTTTGAGTTACGCGATAATCTTAAGGCTTCATTTTCGTTGCAAGAAATTGGAAATTCGTCATTCTCCTTGCATCAACAGGTGCGCTATAAGAATGCCAACTCATCGAAGGCTAGAAAGTAGGGTATGACCGTTTGATCGTTACAGGATGTGATGTCTTCACCGACGTTATGCTAACATTGTGGCTCCACTGTCGAGATCGAGGATATTTTAACCCTAATGAGGAAACCCATGGATTCTGCAGCAAACAAGGCCACAGCAGCCATATATTAAGTAAAGAGTGAACACCCAGTCAGTAGCAGGCGAGACAGTGAATGGTAAATATTCGGGCGTCACATTCAAGGAATCATGCCACAGTGATCGAAGCACGGCTCTTAGCCAAACATTGTACTTATTACAGTTGAAATCAACTTTTGAAATCACGCCGTCGGTCAAGGCAGTGTAAACTGCATAAAACAGTAATTCAATCCATAGGTTGATACTGGGTCGAACGTGGAGTCTCAGAAAACTAGATTATAGCCATGTACTCTTTTACGAGTAGATGGTTTTATGGAAAATGTTTATGCAGTGCAGCGTCTGGCCACAGGAGTAAGGTATAATCGGCACTATCACGAACCTGAAGAATGATGCAAAGAACCGAATACCTATGGCCAAATAACGTAACTTTTCTAGATGGATAGCTCATCTAGATTGGTGGTGGATTTCGTGTCACATGGGATGATACCATCTGGCAGGCCAAGAAACCCATCTTCTAAGAGGATCTGAGATGGGTATGTCACCTGGCTGGTGGCAATGGCTATTGACAAGGACCGTCCGTAGTGGGGGGAACTGAGGAGACACGATAGCCCTTTTGAGAATAGACAGCTGGAATGGGAGCAGTCGGATATCGCCAACGGAACTGAACCATCAGCGAACAGTCGTGGGAGTCAACGGTCGAGTATGCCCTACATGATAAAAAGAATTCTGGAGTTCACCAAAAAGGCAGTGAACGATTCAAAGCTCTGTTCTTAGATCGCGTATCTCCTGTTTACCAAAAGTCCCATGGAAAGATTAATTGCTTTTTCAGATCCACAGATATCGTCAAACGCCTTTAAAAAGTGAAGTACTGTGGAGAAAGGTACTGTACCCTGTCCGAGTGCCACTAAAATGCATTCTACTTACCAGTCTGGAGACAAGGACACTTGTAAGTGGCAGATGGCAAGACTTCTACAGCGACGCTTGTGAACTGGAGGATAGGTTTGAATAAAGTGGTGCACAACATTGGTGAGATATTGTTATTATTTACCCACCCCTTTCGCATCAGTTTTCCCTAGTCAGGAACAGTTCATGACCTATACATTTTAGTGCAAATAATTAGAATGAAACATAAATAGTGAATCCGAAAAATAAATCAGTAGGTAACACGGACCCTAGTTGGCAACGGTGTTCTGTACCAGCTGGTGGTGGCTGGTAACAGTGTGTGTTGTGTTCACGTGGAATGGGCTGTGCCCTCTGGTCCAACTGAACCGATAATTGATTGGAAATGGTTATGTTCGGCTACTTGGACTCCAATGCAGTCTTTCACGGACTTCATGTTCCCAAGCAACGACCGAATGTTTATGGATGCCAAAGCCCCATGTTACCGAATCACAGTTATTCGGATTGGTTTGAAGAATATCCTGGACAGTTTTAGCGAATGCTTTGGCCTTTAAAGGTGGCTACACTGAGCCACAGCGCCAGAGAGTGCGCCAAAGAGTATTATTCAACCGCCTCCACTGGCAGTTCTTGTCGAGAAGTCCTGGTGGAGAGTGCTTGTCGAGATGTGGTAGTAGTGAGTCGGTGTTGAGATGTTGTAGTAGGGAGTGCTTGTTCCATGTTTTATGCAGTTTTGATGGGCTAGACAGCAGATGTTGTTCGAATGGAGATATTGTTATGATCAGAGTACTTTTCGTCAATATATATAAAGGTAAAAAAATTCCCTTTTCTTTTTATTATTTCAATGTCTTAAATAATGCGTCATTACAGGTTCAGTCAACAAAGCATCTGGCTTGTGTTCTTGTATTAGAGTGTAATTCTGGTTTCCTTACGCAATTATAGTATTTCTATTTTTTTAAATTACTTCAGTATAAATGGTATTTAAAATTTCTTGTCTTATTGAAGAAGAACCGTGCCAGATGTGTACGTTGAATCACACTTCAACACAGAGAACAGTTACACTTGTGCTTTGGTTTCGTACGTTTTATAGTTGCTGGGGACTTAATTAATTAATTGTGTTAACGGAAATTTTCTTTCATTCCTTGTTGTTATTCTATGCAGTCAGATTGCGTACTAATACTAGTCAGGGCCAACCGTTTACGAGACTTCGTAATCGGACATTCAGCAACTAAAAAAAAAATTAATATTTGCATTCTAAAATAATTAAGCCCCCATGCACTTGGCGACCGCTGCTTCGGATCGTCCATTGGAATTCTTCTGATTGTATAAATAGCAGACAGTAGTATCGTTGTAGTAATTCGTAGTTTAGTAATTGTAGTGTATATTGCATGTGTAGATTTGGGAATTGTCATTCTTCTAATGGTATTTTTTTGCAGAATTTAATTTTTGTTGTCTTGTATACGGGTTTAACAATTTTGTGCAAATATGAAGATTTCAATTGTTCGTTAATCGTGTTTGAGGGAAGCATTTCGTGTGAATGATATTGTTGATGATTAAGTGTCATTGTGTGTAATTTTCGTATAGTGACGAGTTTTGTATCTTTTGTAAATGATTACGCGATCGATGAAAAAGGCAAAAATGATGAATAGTGAGAATGACGAAATTGTCAACATGGCGAACTCGCCAACACAGGAGAACAGGATGATGAATAATGAAGTTGAAAACAATTTAATAAGTCGGGAAAATAGTCCGGAACCAATTCAAAATTTTTCACAATCACAACATTTTCAGAATACGAGATTAATGACAGAAGATTCTGGAATAGTATCGAACACAGATAGCTTTACAGCTATGACGAAGGAAACTGGTTTTGCGGGAAATGTTAGGGGCGAAAAGAATTTCGAACCAGTCAATGTGGAGCAGTTGATGAGTGCAATATTAAATTTGGGATCTGAATTAAAAACAGAGATAGGAACAATTAAAACTGAGATAGGAACAAATAAAACTGAGATGGGAACAATGGAAACACGGTTGGACTCACAAATAGGAACAATTAGAACTGAGATGGGAACAATGGAAACACGGTTAGACTCACTGGGATCACAGTTAGGATCTGAATTAAAAACAGAGATGGGAACTTTGGCAACACGATTAGAAACTGATATGGGAACAATGGAAACACGGTTAGATTCACGAATAGGGACATGTTTCAAAAACATGAAAGATGAATTAAAGAAAGAAATTAGAGAAGAAGTACAACCGATTTTGAATGCTCACAATAATAGATTGATTTCAATAGAAATCACACAAAAGGAACAGGATAGAGAACAGGAAGAAAGAGATCGCGTGATAGTACAAAAATTTTCAGAGTTAAATTTACAACGTGCACACGATAAGGAAGAAATATTTCAGAGAATCGAGGAATCCGAACCAAATGACAGATTAAATAACCTAACACAACAGTATGAACAGTTAACAACTAAATGTGTTAATACTGAAACCCGAGTCGCGACACTTACGGAAGACGTAAATAAACAGAAAGAACAATTAGGTGACTTATCGGAAAGAGTTGAGGAGATTTCAGATAAATTGACAAGTCTTAGCTTAAATGGGGACAGAGATTCGGATGATACAGCTCCATTACCATTTGCAGAAACTGAAGAGTATCAGAACATAAATAAACATGTTGAAAATCAGGGAAATTTTTATGATCGGGTTAAAAGGGAATTTGAGGCATTACAAAAGCAAGTCAAACATATTGAAAGCGAAATCGTAGAAAAAGACAGCAGAAGAAATTTAGAATCACAGATAGCAGAAGGGTTTGAAGAAAATAATTTATTTCATTTACGGGATGCAACAACAGAGCGCCAGGCGCGCGAACTTGACAATAATCGACATACGGACTGGGACAGACGCGGTGGGTCTTTGTCGCCACGAGGCGAAAACTTTGACTATAAACACTTTTTGACTGTTCGGAAATTTAAGATCTTTCGCAATTCTAAGAATGATATACATCCATGTGCATGGTTAGATCAATTTACGTACGCACTTCCACCAAATTGGCCACTAAGTCAAAAACTGGAAATTATGTGCGGCTATTAATGTCCTCAGGGGATTCACTACACTAAGTGAATATGTGCCGTAGCGTGCATAGGGCCCCGAGCTGTAGTGGTGCTATTTCCCCTTTAGTTTTCTGCACCGCTGCCTACTCTTTTACTATTCTTTGCATCTGTCAAAACAACTCTTCGACTATCAATCTATCTAGAGAGTAGGTAAACAATAACCGGATATGACTATTTTACTTAAAAGTGATTTCGGAAATTACCGTTTGGACTTACTGTACCTTCAGCAGCATTCATTCGTAGTTTAAACGAAATCTTACCTGTTTATCTTCGTGACAATATTACTTCATATGTCGACGATATTCTTATTGCTAAACGTACTTGGAGTGAGCATAACAAAATTTTGGATTCATTATTACGTATCTTTGCAAGAGTTGGCATTACTGTGAACTTGGAAAAATCTGAATTTGGTCGTTCTCAGGTGAAATTTCTTGGTAACATTATTTCTACAGAAGGTATTCTTCCTGATCCAGAGAAACTAGACGCTATTAGTAATTATGTTGTTCCTACCACAAAACGTGATGTTTGTAGTTTCCTTGGTGTCTGTAATTTTCTTAGACGCTTTGTTAGATTGGACGATTTGGCCACACCTCGTTTATGTGAATTATCTGGAAAGAATTCTAATTGGTGTTGGGATGAGGAAGCTCAATCAGAATTTGAACAACTTCGTGATGCTTTAGTTGCTGCTCCACTTCTTTCACATCCGGATTTATCTAAAGATTTTTGTTTGGCGACGGACTCATCATACAAAGGCCTAGGTGCACATTTATTTCAAGAGATACAAGAAAACGGCGTTGTAGTACAGAAAACTATTGCATTTGGAAGTTTGGAAGTCGTGTTCTCTCTAAATCAGAAAAGAATTATTCGATTACGGAACTTGAAGCCTTGGCTGTTGTTTGGGCTTTCACAAAATTTCGCACATTTTTGTTTGGCAGACATACTAAGGTTTACACCGATCATCGAGCTCTGGAATTTCTTATGTCAACAAAATTAACACATGGAAGATTGTCACGATGGGCGTTGTATCTACAGGAATTTGACTTTAGTATTGTTTACATACAGGGATATTCAAATATTGTTGCTGATGCTTTATCACGTGCACCTATGGGTTTGAAACAAAGTGCTGAAGAGGACTGCAAGGAAAACCATTATTGTTTGATGTATATTCAAGGTGTTGCGTTTGAGAATTTTATTTCGTCTTCGCTCCAGGACATCGCTAAGGAGCAAAATAAGGATCCAATCTGGACGGACATTAAGGAGAAGTGGAGGAGAAAGGAAAGCGTAGCGATTAGACAGTATTATTTACTTCGCAATGATATTCTTTTTAAACGAAAATCGGTTGACAACTCTGTTTGGTTAGTTTGTATTCCTGATGAGTGGGTCAATAAATTGATTTGGTACACACATTTCAGTTATGCACACTTTGGTCCCAGAAAATGCTTTCATAAATTACGAGAAAATTGCTACTTCAGTAATATGGAAAAACGTATTCGATCTGTTCTTGCCAAATGCAAATTATGTCAAAAGGCTAAGCCGCCAACTATTTCTCACAGAGCACCGTTGTTTCCTATCATTCCAGCGAAATTAAAGGAGATGGCTGCAGTTGATTTGTTCGGTCCAGTGGTTCGTTCTACTAATGGTTTTGCGTACATTTTGGTAGCAGTGGAATTGACATCAAAATATGTGTGTTTTACACCTTTACGCAAAGCAACAGCTCGTTCAGTATCTAGTGCTTTCATCAAACATTTTCTTAAAGAAGTGGGTCATGTTGATAAGGTTATATCAGATAATGGATCACAGTTTCGCTCTAAAATTTGGCTTCGTACTCTACGGCGTCGTAAGATTAAACCAATTTTCATTTCACTTTTTCACCCTCAGTCTAACGCTTCAGAGAGATGGATGAAGGAAATAAATAAATTGTGTCGTCTTTATTGTCATCAGAATCACAGAACTTGGGATCAGTATCTTCATATTTCTCAAAACATTCTGAATGAACTCCCTAATGATTCAACTTCTTTACCGCCTCTATTGATATTAAAAAATAAAGCACCGACAAATCGCATTTCTGAAATCGTTCCTTTTCCGCCTACACGGAAACTGCGGCATTCTGAAGTTGTGAACCTGGCTCTGCAAAATATTGCATCTGCGGCTGCTAGAAGAGAGAAATCAGCTAAACATCCTAGTCGTTTAAAAACCTTGTCAGTTGGTCAAAAGGTGTTAATTAAGTCTCATCGTTTGTCTCACAAAGGAAAAGGCTTGTGTCGCAAATTTTTTCTGCTTTATAACGGTCCATATAGAATTCGAAAAATTATTCATGATAACACTGTTGAAGTAGAAACTCTTAAATCTCGACGCTCTAAAGGAGTACATCATATATCAAACTTTAAAATTTTTGTGGAATGACATACTTTGAGAAACAAACAGTTATACGAAAACACACAGAGAATGCAAGGATACCGCACCGTGTTCCGGCGGCGGCACATACTCAAAGCAACAGTCAAGTCTGCGCGCCGCACAAGGCAGTCGTTGACCGCAAACAATTACTTCCTACGTCACGCGTACCTACAGCTGATCGAGCGGTCAGTGCGAATGCACTGACCGCCGTAAACAAATACACAGTCTAATTTCTTCGAATAAATTCAGTATAAAGCTATAGTGACTTGATAAATTATGTTATTAACGTTCAGTATTTTTCAGGATACGGTTCTATAAAATATTTAAGAACTTCAGGTAAATTCTGTGCGTGTCCGACGTTAAGACGACTTGCTATGGAGAAAATTTCAGGAAGAATGTAATTTCGAAGAAGAAAGTAATAAACTAAAAAGGGTAACTATTAATTGAGTTTATTTTTCAGATAACATAATTCCACTTAGGTACGTACTTTAGACGTAATTTGCTGCTCGCGATTACGTGATTCAGACTTTGTGCTAAATTTCATGTTCTATGAATTTACTTGTGAAGCGACGTGCTTGCGTACGTTAACTGATTTTGACAATGATTGATTAATGAACAGGGTTGTTATTTGTATATATTATACATCGCTTGGCTGCACTGCTTTTTCACTATTGTTATTTTTTTTTATTATGTGCCTGCTGTGCTTATTTATTTAAATTACAATTGTCACCTGATTAATTGTGCTGATATGGTTATGTATGTAGGCTATACTTTGTGATTTATCTGCTTGCGCCTTCATGTTTACTTATTAAGATTACATATGAACATTTATTTGCTTATGCTATGATGCTAATAACCTGTTTATTATGTAAGATATATATTTGCTGCTTTGCGTATGGATTGCATATTTATACATTTCTGTTTGTTGTCATAACTACTCTTTAATTTGGTATATAGAATTGCTGATATATGGTGTACGAACATGGAGTTTAGGTCACACTATGATATTAATTATAGATTGTTCTCTTGGCAGAGCCTCGTTGTAGGGATTGTGCTACATCCATTTGTTGACATTGTGTTCTCTACTGGTATATTTACTCGCTATTGCATGTTTTGCTTACGCTCAGTGCTTTATGTTTTAAGATAAGAAAATGAACTGCCATGAGCTGGAGGTTTTATGGAAGCTGTATAAATTTATGCTAATAGAAAGGAAGCTAACGACATGACACACCAACACTAGGTTTAGACCATTGACAGTTATTACACTGCATTCTTCGTGAGCAATTGAAATAGTAAGTGACACTTGACACAAGAAATACTCCACATGTTTGCTTCTGTTTTGCCATGATTCTTGAAGTGGTGTACACACTGTGAAATATTACTATCATTCACACTCCGAACTCGTACTTACTTACTGAAAGTTATTCAAACTGAAGGCTGTTAGAGATCATGTATGCATTTCTTTTATTTTATGATGGACAAGGTAACCAAAATGTATTTTATAATTCATAATGAGTAGAAGATTTGGCTCAGGTGGACTACACAGAGGTTGTGTGTGGACATTGTGTCTTCGGATTGTATGAGATGATGAATTGAAGTTTGCACTAGGATTTTATCTATACTTGTTCGAGGAGACTGACTAGAGGAAAGACTTGTTATGGAAGTGAAATGATATTGGTGATAAGGTTTATATGTATCGACGTATTGAAGAGGTATTATTGAGGTATTGAGATCGTGTGAAGTTGATGATTATTGGAGTTTTGGTGGACAAGAGGTAAGGTAAACGATATTGATGATAAGGTTTATATGTATCGACGTAAGAGGTATTATTGAAGTATTAAGATTATGTGATGCTGATGATTATTGGAGTTTTGGTGGATAAGAGGTAAAGTAAGTGAGGAGCATATATTTTTGTTGGTTTATATGGAACAAGGAGGATGAAGATGGCAGACTAGAACACTCAAGTGGAAGGAAGATTGTCTACACACACTTTGTTAAATCAAAAAGCAGTACATACTTTTTTTGGAGAGAGGAAGTATTTGCATATCTTGGCACACTGACAGTTGTTCAGCAACTGTACATTTGATTTGGCTTGGCAAACATTGGTCTTGACATGATGACTATGACGTTGACTAACTATTATTGACTGTTATACATTGCTGCCACTACTACTTGATACACCATAAAATTTTGGACAGAATTGCATTTACACAGTTAACACTATTCAATTACACAGTAGTACTTAAATGTGGATGAAGGATGAGTGAGTGTGTTTTGTGTATTTTCCTTTCCTAATCCCAAATAATTGGTACCGACCTATCTCCTAAATATTATTTTACTTGTTTGTTGTGGCTTGCACTGACACCCATAAATATTATAGGTTTACTGGTATTTGTGTATTTATAATATTATAATATGACAATTATCTGATATCATTTGTGTGTTTATTATAATTTGTATGTTTGGTGTAAGAGCATTGATAATAATTTTGTAAAAGCAATTGTGTATGCCTTCAAACTGTTGTTCGTGCTTGCACCTATTCAACATTGCTGAGTGCACTTGGAAATGTATAATTTCTGCTGATAAACTCTGATGAACTGTCTAATTAGTGATAGTGAATATTATGGACTGTTAAGTGCACTTGTTCAACATGATGGGTGCCACTAGGAGATGTTTAATTTGTGCTAATGAACTCTGATGAACTGTCTAATTAGTGATAGTAAATATTATGGACTGTTACATGCACGTGTTCAACATGATGGGTGCCACTACGAGATGTTTAATTTGTGCTAATGAACTCTGATGAACTGTCTAATTAGTGATAGTGAATATTATGGACTGTTACCTGCACTTGTTCAACATGATGGGTGCCACTTGGAAATGTTTTATTTGTGCTAATGAACTCTGATGAACTGTCTGATTAGTGATAGTGAATATTATGGACTGTTACCTGCACTTGTTCAATATGATGGTTGCACTTGGAAATGTTTAATTTCTGCTGATAAACTCTGACGAACTGTGTGATTAGTGACAGAGAATATTATGGACTGCTGTCTGCACCTGCTCAACATTGCTGGGGGCCACTGATGGAACTGCTTCTACTGAAATGTCACTTGTTGGTGTCTGCACCTGTTCAACGTTACTGGGTGCCACTGATGGAACTGCTTCTACTGACATAATGTCACTTGTTGGTGTCTGCACCTGCTCAACATTACTGGGTGCCACTGATGGAACTGCTCCTACTGAAATGTCACTTGTTGGTGTCTGCACCTGCTCAACATTACTGGGTGCCACTGATGGACTGCTTCTACTGAAATGATGTCACTTGTTGGTGTCTGCACCTGCTCAACATTACTGGGTGCACTGATGGACTGCTTCTACTGAAATAATGACTTGTTGCTGTGTGTACCTGTTCAACATTGCTGGGCGCCACTGATGGAAATGCTACTACTGAAGATGTCACTTGTTTGTGTCTGCACCTGCTCAACATTACTGGGTGCCACTGATGGAACTGTTTCTACTGAAATAATGTCACTCGTTGGTGTCTGCACCTGTTGACCATTGCTGGGTGTTACTGCTGGAACTACTTGTTTATTGATATATTGACAAGATTTTATGTGAATATTTGTATAAACTGATTTTTTGTTTATTGTTTATGAAAGCATTTGTATTCCTTACTGTATTTTATATATTAGGATATGGAACGGTCAGTGCAAAACCAAAATTTTATCTAGTTATGTGGTATTTAATTATTAATATTATCTTTTATTTTTGTCTGTATTTTTTTTTTCTTCTTTGGACGAATTTGGTGGTATTTTCACCACCAATTCTGGCAAAAATACCATCAAATTCTGGCCCGTGGAGGAGGGGCGTATGAAAGGTGGCTACACTGAGCCACAGCGCCAGAGAGTGCGCCAAAGAGTATTATTCAGCCGCCTCCACTGGCAGTTCTTGTCGAGAAGTCATGGTGGAGAGTGCTTGTCGAGATGTGGTAGTAGTGAGTCGGTGTTGAGATGTTGTAGTAGGGAGTGCTTGTTCCATGTTTTATGCAGTTTTGATGGGCTAGACAGCAGATGTTGTTCGAATGGAGATATTGTTATGATCAGAGTGCTTTTCGTCAATATATATAAAGGTAAAAAAAATCCCTTTTCTTTTTATTATTTCAGTGTCTTAAATAATGCGTCATTACAGGTTCAGTCAACAAAGCATCTGGCTTGTGTTCTTGTATTAGAGTGTAATTCTGGGTTCCTTACGCAATTATAGTATTTCTATTTTTTTTTAATTACTTCAGTATAAATGGTATTTAAAATTTCTTGTCTTATTGAAGAAGAACCGTGCCAGATGTGTACGTTGAATCACACTTCAACACAGAGAACAGTTACACTTGTGCTTTGGTTTCGTACGTTTCATAGTTGCTGGGGACTTAATTAATTAATTGTGTTAACGGAAATTTTCTTTCATTCTTTGTTGTTATTCTATGCAGTCAGATTGCGTACTAATACTAGTCAGGGCCAACCGTTTACGAGACTTGCGTAACCGAACAGACAACCACTAAAAATTAAAAATATTTGCATTTCATATTTATATAATTAAGCCCCCATGCAGCCTCCGAGATCGTCCGACATGTATGCCATCGAACATATATGGGACATAATGAAGAGGTCAGTTCATGCACCGGCAACAATTTTGCAATTATGGACGGCTATAGAGGCAGCATGGCTGAGTATTTCTGTAGGGGACTTTCAACGACTTGTAGAGTACGTGCCCGTCGAGTTGCTGCCCTACATCAGTCCAGATGAGGTCCGACACGATATTAGGAAGTACCCATGACGTTCGTCACGTCTGTGTGCCATCGCGAACTGATTCTCTGAGTAACCAAAGTAATATCTTGCGAAATATTAGGCGTCAATTTTTCCAGTTGCGGTTTTACAAAATTCCCGTTACACATTCCCGTTACACATTCCCGTAATGCAAGACATTTATTTGTATGGCCACTTCTTGCCTTTGCTTGATTTTCTTATTGGTTCATATTAGTAGGTATTTCAGAACTTTTTCCATACTCTTTTATAAGTGATTTGAAAGCAACCTCCTTCCTAAATTGTAGATTCTCTTCCTCTTTTCCTTTATTTTATTTTAAACTCATCTGTCTCTTAATTCCTTTGAATGTCTTACCTCTTATTAGCACATCTGATCATCATTTTACATTTCAACTACAGATATCATTCTCCACACTTAGAATTGCTTATTTTACTCACTCTCTCTTGTACGCTATATCCTGGACAGTGGTACGATGCGGTACTACTGTTACACATAAGTTTATAATGCTTGTGATCATGAAGTCCTACCTTTGCTTTATAATTGGTATAATTTGTTGGTTTCTTGGATCTGACTCAAGTACGGTCGTTTCCGTAGATAGTGCTTATACAAATATTTGAAAATTGCTTCACGTCTGAAACTAAGTAGGAAGGGGAACAAATGGACGTTTAGTTCATGCAGTGATAGTTTGGTAAAATGGTATGATTCAGACAGTATAAATATTACGTGTCAACAAATTAAACTCCATCTTTCATCGAGGAGTTACGCTAATGTACGCAAAGTCAAAGCCATTCCTGTGGTTCCTTTGCATTCATTGAACTGAAACTGATTTTTATCCAGCACTATTTCAAGGCATTTTTAGATTCTTGGGTACGTTATTCCAGTTAGTAACTTTTAAGTTTATGTCTGAAGTGACAAGTATATGCACTTACGTTTTTAGGTGGAATCATTGTAACAGTGTCCTGTTAATCTGATAGTGAGTTTGTGGTCTCTTAAGCTTTTTTGACAATAAATCATGTTCCCCTTAGTTTCTCTGCGCCGAACTCATGTTGATGACTTCAGATCTGTATATTAGGCTCTTGATAACTCAGGTCATATTGAACCATTTAGTGTCTATAAAGCATAGATCACATTACAGGATCATCCGATTTATTAACTTCAATCCTATCCTCCTCTTGCATCACGCAACGGGACAACCATTCTTCATCATACTGTCGTGTACTCCATTTACTTTTTACTCCTTCGAAATTACTTTTTATTTTTCGTAAACGAGGCTCCATTCAAAATTACTTTTTTTTACTTCTTTTATTTATAAACTGGCTTAATTTCTTAGTCATCCCTGGCTTTTCACTTCCTGCTATCCTCTACTATTTCAGCCCATCTTCTCTTAATTACTATATTGTAGTGTTCCACTCATCATCACTAAACAACTACTAATACTGTGGCTTGTATCATTACCTGGAACAACACGTACACAACTCTGTCTTTGTTTCACTTGCTGAAACATTTCTACTCTGTTATTATCTTAATTTACATCCTAATGTATAAGATCCGAATTCATGCATTTGGGTAAACCTTATGCCTTATTTTATTGTGATTTTGATTTAGTCTGGTGTGATTTAGCGTCCAAATCCAGCACGAAGCTTCAGAAGCCTTTACGATTTCTCATCTCTTTCCACCATCCCATTATCTCTATTAGCTACACCATTATATGTCTCCACTGTGCGATCAATTCGCAACAAAAAATATGCTCTCACTCTTCTTATACATTTTGTCTGTTTCGCCATCCTGTCCATAAAAGAACTCGCATTAGGGGAGGGACCGACGACCAAGCTGTTTGGTCCCTTCCCCCGCCAACCCCCTCACTCCCACCCCTTCAAACCAACCAACGAACCACATCAGGGAGGATGTCAGTTTAGTTATCCGGCCAGCAATTAAGATTTAGGTTTCTACTGTTTCCCTGACTTGCTTATTGGAAATGCCGATAAACTTGCTATGAAAAGGCACACCTGATTACCTTCCCTATCCTGCGCGATCTTGTCGTCGGAACATCAAAACTCACTCCTCCTCTCTCTTATTTTCACTAACCACACACGACGACAAAGCCGAAAATAATGACTAGTACGCTTGGTAACAGTGTGGCTGTTATATTTGATATGCATGGCATACTGAAATCACGTCCCTAACAGGAATTCTAATCTGATTACCCGTCACTTTAGCAGAAAGAACATAAAACTGTTTCAATAGGATATCAGTGTCTATGACGTAACAGTTGTTTCATTAAATCACTCCTTCCAGGGCTGAGAGCCGACGGAGTTACCAGGAGAGTCTCTGTGGAATTAGGGAAGGACAGAAATGAGCTCGCTAGAACTTTGAGTCACCGTATGATGAATACTCACTCAACTGTTTCTATTGCAAGAGCACTGTCCGCCAAAAGCAGATAGCCAGACACGAATTCCTGTTCGGCGTGTAATACGAAGAGTAACGTGACAGTTAACGATTCGAAACTAAACTAAAAATAAGGAATTGTCTAAACGAAAAGTCTAGATGTTCTTTCAGAACTACTTAAGGAGAGTGATGCTATAGGACACATAGGATGTAAAACTACCACAATCGCCTAATTTAAGAGGCTGGTGAATATAAGCATACATGTTAATTAGTTACAAATCAGGAGCAACTTATAATAGTAATGCAGTCGGACAGACAAACGGTAAAAAATTTTCAAATTGCGGTAATGATTCCAGAGACTACGATCGTTATTGAGGGAAGCCTGCTGTTTCAGAATTATTTTACAGGAATATACTGATATGGCTCAACAACCTGTGCAGCTTTGAAGACTAGCAGTGAAGTCGAAGTTCTGAGGCAGAGAGTGAAATGCTGTCTGATACCTCAAAGCACAGATCTTTAGCAATGAAATATTTATGGCTCTGGAATTTTAACTATCGACTGTCGCAATTAATACTCGCGAATAATAGTAGAGTCCATTATAGTTTCCTTAAGTTCATTCATGTTTGAGTAGACAACTACGGCTTCATACGTACCTCAATAAAATACATACAACATGCGTAGAGAATCTTGACATTGTAGCGCAGGATTTGGGTAGAGCAGTGTTTGGGCTGCGGGTTTGTCTGGCATTTTTTTTATTTTGTAAAAGCCCTTATTAATAGCGCAAATATTTTCACGCACTCAGAATGTTGATATATAGTATTAAGTAATAAATAGTAAATCAACAATATTTTTCCTGGAGCTAATACTTATATGAAAATGGCCATAGCGCAATAATGAAATAGAAAAAGCTTCCTAAACAACACAATGGATATAGCCTCCGTGACACACAACTACGCACCAACCAAGAATAATAAAGTATAAAACACAACATTCAAGCTCCCACCCACTCTACATTACAACTGGCCAGTCACGTAAAAACAGTGTGATAAATTAAGAAAATCACAAGGGGGCTACCTCCACTACCAAGGAACTCATCCAGCGACTTACTACTGCTGCACACGACAAAATTATCTCTGCTGCCCATGGAACACAACAGCAACGAAAAATTCAGAAGACTTCTAGCTATGTATAGCTATGTACAGTAGTTGAACACGCCTTCACCGCGATTTCAAACAGAATACACAACTCTCTCTCGTACAACAGTAGAATACATCCTCAACTTCAACGTAAGACACAATACAAAACCATGCGCTTCCGATCCCATTGCCACGCTGTGTAATAAAGGAACTTGCAGTGAACACTTCGTGTTCAAAACGTCACTGTCTTCTCTTGACTGTACGAAGTACTTGATGTACAATAACCTCATTCTGGCAACTTGTCAGCTGACCGCCAAACACTGTGGAGCACTGTAGCACACTCCCACCGCTCTGTATGATACTGAATATTATAATAATAATAACAAAACTTCTTTCTCCGGAGCTGTTTGTGGTTGCTGTCTTCTCTGGCCACCAAGTAAAGCCATGTACGTACTCCAGGTAGACGATGCACATGACAGTTTGGCCACGCCTCACGTTGACCGTTGACTGTAAAGGCTGCCCGGCCCCTCTGCAACCCGCGTCCAACTGAACTTCCGTCTCTGTTGCTGGGAATCAGTCAACTGCTCTCCGCTTCTTCGTTGGTGGACGGTCCCAGCCCTCTAACATTGAACCCCGCACATAGAGCGAGCTCTTTGGCAGAGCGCTATCCAAAATCCACAAAACACTCGACCCCGATGGCAGGAAGTCCAAACCTGCCGCTTAGCGTGGCACAACAGCTACTAAAATACTTACATTACGTTTATGAACTTTACTTACTTGTTTAACATCAAAAAGTACTTAATGTTATTGTGATTAATAATGTCTGTTATTATATATTGTCATTAGTATTATTATGAATCCAGTATTCTTATTCGTATTCCCAATAAAAATAATTTTCATAGTAATACACCAGATGCAGGCCTACATTCCTGAACTACAATTACAGATAGGCACTGAAATTTTTTTTGTCTTGTTGTTATATGTGTACAGCTGATATAATCTGGCCAGCCCAAATAAAATAATAAACAAATAAAAATACATAAAGGTAATGGAAATAGTAAAACCTAATACATTATAGTTACATTTCTCTAATTAAATGTCTGCCTTTTACTATAATTGTGCACAATAATGGGTAAAGTGGTCAGTGATGCCACTTGCCACCTTCGTATATTCTGCAAGTCGGTTCTTAATTAACGGTCGCCGTCTCAGCTTTAAATACTGATGCGTCAATGATTCGCCACATCACTAGTGTTACGTAACATGAAAAAAAAATCAAATATCAGTTACAAATAGTAACATGTTGCGTCTCTATAAAAGTAACAAACATACTCAGATAACAGACTTACCACATATCGATTAGGTTATTTGTCACTATTTTATTACTCTATTTTGTCTAATATTTTTTGTTTCATATATACATGTCCAAAATTTATACGTTATTATTGTGTGTAATTGGACCCTACCGGATGACGCAAAGCGATTATGCCTGAACCTTCAGAGCTTCCAAGCAGCTCCCCGTGGATTCTTTTTCTTTCTTCACTTCATCAGTATTTTTTTTCAGTATGGTTTTCTATCGAAATTGTCAGATGTTACTTGTCCGGTTACGGTTTGGAATTGTTCTGTATACGTGGCGATTTTGTGAGTGAGCCTTGCTGTTGGGAGTCTGTTCATAATACTAAAAGATCTTGTCTGGTGTCTTCCGCGAGATTCGACAGTTTTTCAGTTGTTTCTGGAGAGTGTAGACTATATCCATCTCTTTTCTTTCGCAGCCAAGTATGCTTGTATGATTTTACTTTCTTATTTCAGTATATCTTCCAGATCGCCATTTCTATGGAGTATAAGAATTTCGCTAGCGTACAAGACTTTAGGCAGCTTCATAACTGTGTTTCGTGTATATGACATATATTTCTTGTTCTAGATGTTGTAGGCTTTACCCTAAGGTCTCGTAAGTTTTTTCATACAAACGTTCTGAGCCTTTTCCTTTACCCCTATAGGTTCAATGATCTCGCCTAAGTAACTGAAATATACAACTCTCTCCGTTTGTCTGTATTTTGCGATCAGTTTTTGAGCAGGCTATTTTGAGGCGATGAACTTAGCTTTTTGGAAGGATATTTAGAGGACAACTACTCGGCGCATTCCCTGAGAGTTTAAATATGTCTAATTGCTGTCGTTTCGTCACCTGCTAGTATTACTTGATCGTCGGCGAAAACTAGTCGTACAGCTTTTCTATAATTTTGGTTTCAAACTCTTTTTCACACTCTCGGATGACTTTGCCGAAAACCACATTAAAGCGGATGGGAGACAGACCGTCACCCTGACGAGATCATTCTGACACCTCTCCTACAAAAAAATGGTTCAAATGGCTCTGAGCACTATGGGACTCAACTTCTGAGGTCATTAGTCCCCTAGAACTTAGAACTACTTAAACCTAACTAACCTAAGGACATCACAAACATCCATGCCCGAGGCAGGATTCGAACCCGCGACCGTAGCGGTCTTGATGTTCCAGACTGCAGCGCCTTTAACCGCACGGCCATTTCGGCCGGCCTTCTCCTACAAATTCTGCTTTTGGGGGCTGTATTTGAAAGTGTTTGTTTCGTGGGATATAGGGCTTTTGGGCCGAGTACTTGTTGTTCGAGGAGGACAAAAATTGGGTTGCCGGTTCCCTGAACTATACGTCTTCTTGAAATCCCCAAGGCAGAGTTCAGTCGGGCTGTTCTTGATCGCTTTACATTTTAACGTTGTTTTTAAACTGAAAATTTATCCTATACAATTTCAGCCAGTGTGGAATCGGGCTTTCTGTTCCCCAGCTTTGTGATCGGGCTGTTCCTGAACTCTTTGGAGGAGGTATACTAACAGAATTTTTCATGTCTGCCGAACTGCTGCCATGATTTCTGGGTATTATTTCAATAAAATATTACAATTCGCTGAAAAGATTAACAGGAGACAGGAAATGAGAAAACGTCAACCCAGTCGACAGACTCATGATTCTTTTTAAGTTAATTTGTTACATAATACCATCACTAAGTGCTATCCAATGCAGAATGAAAACTTCTTTCTGAATTCGTATTCTCTCTACGTGGTATTTTGCGGAGCAGCTGGAGTGAACTTGGATCTGCAGAACACCGCCGTGTTCTCGGATAAAAAATTGCCGTGTGACGTCTTAAAAGACAGGTCTGCAGAACCGCCGCGATGTCATTAATACGCCATTCCGCTAGCAGAGGAGCTAAAAGCGGCGCCCCCACCCCTACCCAGTCCCCTTTCACAGAAACCGAGACTGAAGCACTCAGATCGCCCTTGGTGCTGTGGCCGAGGGGAAGAATCTCGACCGTTCGGTTACTGGGACGCGCTGACCTTGAGCTCTTTGGATGAACTCCAGCTCCGCAAACATCACCCTCGAACAAAAGGAACGATCTCTGCCGATGAACAGTGACGTCGGCTACAAATAGAACTCTGCTGCTAATGTTGATTCTTCTGAAGGGCGGCGGGAACTTTACCTCTTTTGTGTCCATCTGATGCCTTTTGTTCCTCTTTGCTTCTGCTTTATTGGACACGTTTCTGGCACTAGTACACAGAGCTTCTTTTATACGTTTACAGCAGCATTGTTCAGTTAAGCGTAACAAATCAGTCGAAAACATAACGAATAAACGGAATTTGTGTGCTACGTTCACTTCCAAACGGCACCTATGTGATGAATTCCAGTACTGTTAAAACAACAATATTTTTGTTTTATTCGGACACAAAAGTTTCTGTGATCTGATTATATGAAACAAATATTTGGTCACTTCCGTATCTATTAACATAATCCATTACTTCTGCTCATTCTGAATTTTTTCTAACAACACTGCCATTTATCACACGCGAATTTTTTCTTTTTTTTTTTAGTTTTTAGTTTTGAGTTGCTCTCATGAAACTTCAACTGTCCTCTGACTACGAATTACACTGTGCCATATTTCTTCCAGGAAGTATAATTATAGGTGTCCTCAGCAAGTACTGAAATTATTGCTACAATAATCTATTTTTCAATTTCCCTGCTGATGGACTAGCTTCTTCAAATCGTTTCATTACGACGTTTTCCTCTGTTGGTGTTCCTGATTGTTTCGTAGACATACTTCATTTCAATTGAGAAGAAATAAACATAATGCAAACCACAATATTCTTCAGAAAGAATTTATGCAGGGTAATGACGTAACAATCTTATATAAACTTCCAGAGATGGGAGGAGGG
Source organism: Schistocerca nitens (assembly GCF_023898315.1). Classification (NCBI taxonomy): domain Eukaryota; kingdom Metazoa; phylum Arthropoda; class Insecta; order Orthoptera; family Acrididae; genus Schistocerca; species Schistocerca nitens. Next base: position 324,192,494 of record NC_064617.1, on the reverse strand, counting down.
TAAATATGTAAATGGCTCTGAGCACTATGGGACTTAACATTAAAGATATAAATTTGACGTAAGAGACACTGGTCTGGAAACGACCGAGTTGATCTGACACCCTTGACGGTGGATCTCGTTCACTGCAAGCTCTTTGCTTTCCATATTTTGGGAGGAGACAAGAAACAAGAAAAAAAGTTTAGTAAACATCTATAGTGCACTAAGAGCTATGAGCAGTTCAACGGAAGACATTCGCGCAGCCACACGCAAAAACCGCGTGTGTCTGCTCACGAACTGTTCTTACCATGTTTGAACGGAGCACTTTCAGTTACCTCACTATCGCTAGTGCATATACACAGTGGAAACGATGAAGACAGATGAATGACGAATGTAAACAAGTCTTGCTGGTAACACAACGCCCTCTTGGATGCAATGAGTCGGACGGGTGCACAAAAAAATGAAACTGAATTGTCCATGGATAGCCGTTAAACGCCACCTTCATCAAGAGCTCTAAGACGAAGGATATTCGGGTATACGTTTATAAGAATTTCTTTTCCGTCTTTGGTGCAAGTAACCAGTCCCCGAAGTTTGTAAAAGTATTTTTGAAAGACCCTGTGCAACAACAATACAACTGTTGTGGTAGAAAGGAGACAGCTACCTGTAAAAATGTCACTTATTATGGACAGAAAGAAAAAGTACGTCAGCACTTCCGTAAGAAGTGATCTGTTACATGGGCGTGTAAGCTTGGCCGTATTAACAAGATGTAAAGCGTTACCAGGTGCCGGAGATGATGCCGTGGATGTGCTTGACACGAGAGAATCCAATTCAAACTCTAAAAAGAAATAAGCGATAGTATAATGTTACATATGCACATCTACATTCGTACTCTGCAAATCATTGTGAAGTGCATGGCAAATAGCTGTTTCCCTTATACCGTTTGTTAGTTCCCTTGTACCGTTTATGATGACTTCGTCAAATTCCTTGAACGGCTCAGTGCGCTCTATAGTTAGTCTAATGTCTTCCAGATAGCTACGCGAGTGATACGAAGGTGGTAGAAGCATATCCAAGCAAAGCTGGTTCTTGAAACTTCGTAAGTATTATTTATGACGCAGTCTGCCTCGACTAATTGCGTCTTCCTAGCATACTGTTATTCAATCGAATTCTACCATCTATTGTTACCTACGACTGAGCCTTTGTCATTGATTCTTTTCATGTCTCTGGAAAGTGTTACACCGAGGTATTTATAGGAGGTTGATCGATTTGAGTTGCGACTCATTGATATTGCAGTCACAGAGAACGCAATTCTTTCGTTTTTTGAAGCACGCAATTTTACGTTTATGGACATCTAGAACAAGTTGCCAATTATCGTACCACTTCGAAATCTTATCAAGATCTGATTGAATATTTGTGCAGCTTTTTCATATTTTGTTACAGAAATTCGCATAATGGACGAAAAGTCTCTGTTCACTATTAGTACACTGGTAAGCAACGCTTGTCACTGCCAAATATTATACCTCGATGAAACTAGGACCATACATAGAAGGGACGGGAATAGTATATAACGTAATCGAAAAAAATACGCACTGAGACGAATTTAAATGTCATGTATATCCAAAGGTAACAATTATATTGAAGTCAGCGAGATTTATGATTACCTTCTAGAATTACGAAAGCCGGAAAATGATTCTTAATGGGAAGTATGAGTACCACAGACAGATATGCATGCTCTGCCTCGTGTCATTCTGGTCACAAGCTTAGTAAGGGGTGAAACTTTCTGGCAGATTAAAACTGTGTGCCGGACCGAGAGTCGAAATCGGGATCTTTGCCTTTCGCGGGCAAGTACTCTACCAACTGAGCTACCCAAGTACGACTCACGCCTCGTCTTCACAGCTTTAGTTCTGCCAGTACCTCGTCTCCTACCTTCCAAACTTTATAGAAGCTCTCCTGCGAACCTTTCAGAACTAGCACTCCTGAAAGAAAGGATACTGCGGAGACATGGCTTGGCCATAGCGTGGGGAATGTTTGCAGAATGAGATTTTCATTCCGTAGCGGAGTGTGCGCTGATATGAAACTTCCTGGCAGATTAAAACTGTGTGCCGGACCGAGAGTCGAACTCAGGGCCTTTGCCTTTCGCCGGCAAGTGCTCTACCAACTGAGTAAGGAGTTCCTCCTCCATAGCCGTTGATAATTCTGGGTTGTTGGTGCACGTGGACGTGCTGCAATACTTCTCCCCAACACATCTCACACGTGTTCGACGGGATTGTAGTTGGGGTAACGGGCAGGCCAAACCATCAACCCAATATCTTAACGTTCAAAGAACTCCTGAACCTGCACTGTTCGATGCGATCGCTCATTGTCATTCATATAATTTAAGTCAGAGCCGAATGCACTCCTGAAGAGACGCCCATGAGGAAGGAGTACAGTGTCACAGTAAAGTTGACACATGAGTGTACCGTGTTCAAAGATTTGGAATTCAGTGCACACATGCAAAGTTATGCCTCCCCACACATAAGACACGGACATTCAAAACGATCATGTTCGACATAGTGCCTAGATGTTTAAGTTTTCCCACCTCTCGCCATATGAAACAAGGCCTACGTACTGCATCACCACTCTCACTGAACCTGCTCTCACTCCAGAAGAGCACTCCACTCCCAGTTGATCCAGTCGCTACGCTCTTGGCAGCATATCAGACGGTGTCTTCGATGTGCAGGTGTCAATGCAACACAACTTACTAGTCATCAAGCAAAGAAACCACCCCAACACAGTCGGCTTGCCACCGTGGAGCGTAAGATTGCGTGTCTTGCAGTCCTGTAGAACTGGTTCCAATTGTAACCGCTGTTTGACGTTGGTCTCTTCTTGTCTTTTCCACAATGTAGCGGTTGTCCTTTGCGTCGCTGATTAATGTCGACGATCCCCTGTCCTTCTAGCAGCCGTGCCGACGGTTTGGAACGCTGTCCATGCACGTGAAACAATGTTGTCAGCAACACCAACCTCGTGGGCTACATTCGTCGCTCTTCGTCCATTTTCCAGTTTCCAGATGATTCTTTCCCGTATAAAGTCATCCAAATCTTGTGCATGTGCTATGTTTTAACGAAGAACACCACCACATTGCAACGTAGCTCTTCACCCTACTACTCTCATTGTCTTTTTCCCGTTGCTTCAACTGCCTCACGTTGTGGGGCCAGCCACATTTGGCGTTACAGTCACAATTACGTCACGCCGAGTTACGTCTGGCTGGGAGGTCGCGGCAACATACTCCCGCCATTTCATTCACTTCTACATAGATGTTACTTCACCCAGCTCGTTTCAAGTTTTTCAGAGTGATATATATTCAGCATCTCTCCATCTACAGACCTATCTTTTTGTTTCATAATTGTTCTGCCGTGGTCACCTTTTCTTTAGGAATTATGAGAACTGTATGAACGTAGGTATTTTTGTCTGTGGTAGCGCATAATATCAGCAGCATCTACACATGCCTCCGTTGTGTTCTGTTGTAGGGCTTGGTTCCTTTTAGCTTACTGCCAAAGCTGACGTTATTCTTTATTAGTAAAGCTGACGTTATTCTTCAATTAATTTGACTGAAGTTACGTAATTCATAGTTACACATTTTCTTGACAACAATAACATTTTTGCAAAGTTTTATGTTGATGGTTTTTGGGATGGATTATAATCAGTAATGCAGATTCAGAAGGATGTGGCTTGCAGTAAGTACTGGGAGATGAAGCAGCTTGCACAGGATAGGGTAGCATGGAGAGCTGCATCAAACCAGTCTCAGGACTGAAGACCACAACAACAACAATGCAACATTGCTGGCAAAAATTAATTATATTCTGAAAACGCTTCAAATATTTACTGTTGGTAATGAAATGATTTTACAAACGTTCAAATGGGACTTACTTTTTACAATAATCTTACAACTAGCATTGCACAAACATACCTTCAGTAGTCTTGAGTTTCGCAAAGAAAATAGTTCAATAATATTAGTTCCTCTTACGATAATAGGTAGTTGGTGTCTCTGTACATCCGTTTATAATCTCTTGTAAATCATAGCTGGTGGCTGGCAGGCACACCGCTTCTCTCAACCTCTCGCTTCAGACCTGCTACAGACTCGCTTCACTTCTCGCTTACTACTGACTCCTACGAACGCTAAAGTGCGGTCTCTCCTGCCAACAATGCTTTCTGGTGCAGACAATCCCTGGTACCATTACAAAATCTATCAATGCGCGGTCTTTCCCGCTCTTTTCTTAAAATGTATCCATACGCGGTCTCTCCCGCCCTTTTTAAAATTATATCAATTTGCGATCTCTCTTGTCAACAATACTTCGGTGCAGACATTCCCTGCTACCACAATTATTTCTAACATGACAAATATTAATTATTCCTACTTAATCCTCTTAATAAAATATAAACATCATTCATCAATTGTGATTTGACAATAGACAATAAAAATATACATGTCTTAACCAATTAGCGCCACTTTGGAATATTCGCTTACTGCTAATCTCTTGAGCCAGTAGAATACTACGCAACGTCCTTCGTAATGTCATACTATGTTACCTCTCCAGAATTCTTTAATTACCACGCTTTCGGTTTCGCTCTGCACTTCCTACCTTCTGCAGGCATTTAACACACTTTTAATATTTACAATATTCCATATAACCTTCTTTCACTCAAGATTTTCATTAATTCCATTCTCGTGTAGCTTCCTGTCTCGAATATCGCCTCCCACCCTGAAACGCACGCGCATCCAACTCGAAAAAATGCACTGTCGACACGACAATGTTCAACTAACGTAAGAAAATAAAACGCCTACAGCCTATGATCTTATTTATTATGTAGCTGCCAGTTTCGGCGTTTCGATGCTCGATCTTCAGGCCGTCGTTGATGCTGAATGGGTTATGTACGTTGCATCAGTGACCAACATAACTTTATTACGCAGTACTTCTGTAACTGTGATGTCAGGACTCCAACCATCAACTGACAACTGTCTCAGTTGACTCATAAGTACCGCTGTAGGCGTTGCATTTTCTTGCAAGAGTCGACGGCCATTGTCCCAAAGACCTCTAGTCAAAAAGATGGACATGCTAAAACTTAATGTTCAACTAATGTTAGTTTCGCAAATTGCACTTCGCTCAATATGGCACCCTTATGGAGCAAAGGGGTGTGTAGTTGCGTATGTTTTGATAGTGATTTCGTGTTCCGGCATTCGCCTAACAGGTGCAAGGAAAAACAAAAAAAATTCGACATCGATATGTACAAGGGCAACACATCTTTTTCTCGGCCAGTATCGATTGAAAAAATTGTGGAACATTCCCGCTTCAACTCCTACAGATTCATGAAGTCCAGATACCCGGAGGCGATACATGTTGCGTTGATAATGACGTCTGCGCTCCAAGCAGAAAGTTGTCATTGAGTTTATTTTGGAGGAAAACCTGAGAATCGCCGATGTTCGTAGGCGCTTGTACAATTTCTAAGATGACCTATATGAGAACAAAAGCTTGGTGAGTCGTTGGGAGAGGTGTCTGTTATCATCCCAAAAAGGTCGCCCATAACTGTTCCATCTCCCGCGTGCTGGCATCTCCCGCGTGCCAGCCGGCCGCACACAGCTGCGACTTCTCAGTGTTGGAACGTGCGGACACTCTCATTCGAGGCGATCGATGGGTCACAGTCAAACACCTCGCTGCCCAACTGGACGTCTCCGTTGGTAGTGGTGGCACACTATGTGCTCACTGGGTTCCTCGTCGCCTTACACAAGAGCAACGAAGGACCATCTGTGCGCAGTTGTTTGGCGTTACGAGGCTTTCGACGTTTTGTCGACCATCTTCACAGGCGATGCAACATGGTTTCATCACGCCTAAGAGAAACAAAACAGCAATCGATGGAGTTGCGCCATACCATCTACCCTCTGAGGAAAAAAAAAAAGTTCTAATCTGCATCCTCAACTGGTAAAATGTTGGCGACGGTCTTCTGGGACTCTGAGTGGGTTACTATGTTTGATGTCTTCCTACATGGTGCATCGACTATCTCTGAAGTGTATTGTGCTACCCTCATGAAATTGAAGAAACGAGTTCAGCGTGTTTGTCGTCCGCCCCGATAGCTGAGTGGTCAACGTGACGAATTGCCGTCCTACGGGCCCGGGTTCGATTCCCGGCTGGTTCGGGGATTTTCTCCGCTCAGGGACTGGGTGTTGTGTTGTCTTCATTATCATTGCATCCCTATCCGGCGCGCAGCTCGCCCAATGTGTCGTCGAATGTAATAAGACCTGCATCAAGGCGACCGGACCCGCAGCGCAAGGGGCCTCAAGGTCAGTGACGCCAAACGCTCATTTCCATTTTTCCACGTGTTTGTCGCTACAAAACGAACCTCCTCTCCATGACAAGGTAATGTCTCCGCACCTGAGAGGAGCTCACAAAACTTCATAGCACTGTTCTTCATCACCCACCCTACAGCTGGATGTCGCATCTCTCACTTCCAACTGTTTGGCCCAACGAAGGATGCACTCCATGGAATGCAGTACGTGTCTGATGGGGAGGTTATTGGTGTAGCAAGACGTTGGCTCCGACGTCGACCAGTAGTGTAGTACCATTCGGGCAAACGGGCCCTCCCTGTAAGGTGGCGTGAGGCCGTCGCACTGAACGGATATTATCTTGGAAAACAGGGTTTTGTAGCCAAAAGAGTGGGGAATAATATGGTGTATCAGAATCTTCAATAAAATCAACCTGCTTTCAAAAAAAATTTGTTGCATTACTTATTGAACGCTCATGGTAGATTCGTTGTCGTAATTACGAAGTAGAGAGAGATCGTTCGGTGGCATCGTAACCAAACAAGCCAGAGCATCACGCAGATGCTAAAGAAAAGTTCTGAACTGGTGCTTATCATACACAAACAACAGGAAACAGCAAAAACCAATCTGGACTGGAATCTATGGAACCTTAGTAAAATTTGTGGCATATTAATTTTAACTACGGAAACGCTACTAATAGATGTTAACTATGCCCCACAGGTAGCAAAATGCATACCCAGTACCAACAGGTGAATTTTATAGTTTACGAAAGATAAAAATTAAGGAACATCAAGCACAATTTTTTCGAATTTACATATTTCCTTTTATTGGTAAGTTTCTATTTTGTAAAGTAGTACGTTCAGTCAACGATTTAACAATTGCAAATTTCAGGGAAAGCCTACAGCAGTTAGACTGGGATGAGGTGTACCGTGAACCTGATGCCAATTTAAAATATAATTTATTTCATGACATTTTTGTAAATGCATTTGAAAACTGCTTCCCCAAGAAAATAGTTAAACGTACTCGTACGAAACCTTGCAACAAACCATGGCTTACTAAGGGTATAAAAATATCTTGTAACCGGAAAAGGAAAATGTATCTGACAGCAAGAAAGAGTAGTGACCCAGGAACTATCAAACATTATAAAAACTACTGTGTTATATTAAGAAAAGTTATTAAAAAGTCCAGAAGTATGTGTATCATGTCTGAAATCAACAACTCTGATAATAAAATTAAAACAATTTGGAATATTATTAAAAGAGAAACAGGTCAACCAAGAGCACAGGAAGACAGTATTACCATCAAATTGAATGAAAACTTCACGAACAAAAAGTCAGAAGTTGAAAATATTTTTAATAATCATTTTCTAAATGTTGTGGATATAGTAGGATCCAGGTGTTCATTAGAAGATGCTAGGCTGTTAATGGAAGAGGCCATACCTACGCAATTTGATACAATTGAAATCTCACCCACTTCTCCCTCTGAAATTAGGAAAATAATAAACTTGCTTAAAAGCAAAAACTCACATGGAATTGATGGCATTTCCAGCAAAATACTAAAAGCTTGTTCTCAACAGATATGTAAGATTCTCAGCCACTTGTGTAATAGCTCTCTGGAACAGGGCATTTTCCCTGATAGCCTGAAATATGCTATTGTTATACCTTTGCATAAAAAGGGGGATAGATCTGATGTCAACAATTACCATCCAATCTCCCTTCTAACAGCTTTATCCAAAATATTTGAGAAAGTAATGTATTCAAGAGTAGCTTCACATATCTGTAAAAATGAAGTACTAACAAAATGTCAGTTTGGTTTCCAGAAAGGTTTTTCAACAGAAAATGCCATATATGCTTTCACCAATCAAATTTTGAATGATCTGAATAACCGAACACCACCCATTGGGATTTTTTGTGATCTCTCAAAGGCTTTTGATTGTGTAAACCATGAAATTCTGCTAGACAAGCTCAAGTATTGTGGCATGAGTGGGACAGTGCACAAATGGTTTAATTCGTACCTAACTGGAAGAGTGCAGAAAGTTGAAATAAGTAGTTCTCATAATATGCAAAGATCAGCACATTCCTCAAACTGGGGAACTATCAAGAATGGGGTTCCACAAGGGTCAGTCTTGGGTCCTTTGTTGTTCTTAATATATATTAATGACTTGCCATTCTATATTCATGAAGAGGCAAAGTTAGCTCTCTTTGCTGATGATACAAGTATAGTAATCACACCTGACAAACGAGAATTAACTGATGAAATTGTCAATACTGTCTTTCAGAAAATTACTAAGTGGTTCCTTGTAAATGGACTCTCACTGAATTTTGATAAGACACAGTACATACAGATCCATACAGTGAATGGTATGACGCCATTAATAAATATAGACCTTAATCAGAAGCATATAGCTAAGGTAGAATATTCCAAATTTTTAGGTGTGTCCATTGATGAGCGATTAAATTGGAAGAAACACATTGATGATCTGCTGAAACGTTTGAGTTCAGCTACTTATGCAATAAGGGTCATTGCAAATTTTGGTGATAAACATCTTAGTAAATTAGCTTACTACGCCTATTTTCACTCATTGCTTTCATATGGCATCATATTTTGGGGTAATTCATCACTGAGGAATAAAGTATTTATTGCACAAAAGCGTGTAATCAGAATAATAGCTGGAGTCCACCCAAGATCATCCTGCAGACATTTATTTAAGGATCTAGGGATATTCACAGTAGCTTCTCAGTATATATACTCTCTTATGAAATTTGTTATTAACAACCAAACCCAATTCAAAAGTAATAGCAGTGTGCATAACTACAATACTAGGAGAAAGGATGATCTTCACTATTCAAGATTAAATCTAACTTTGGCACAGTTTGGATTTTTTTTTTTTTTTTTTTGCTTTTGACACTATTAGATGACATGAAAAAGGATCTGTTTGGGGATTATGATTGATCGTATTTTGAACTTTGTTTTAGCTTGTCAATAGAAAGAAAATGTTTCTTTAAAGTCAGTACCGCGATTAGACTTTGAAGAAATATATTACAAAAAAAGTGTTTGATCAAGGACTTGCGAGTTTGAAGTACGCAGATTGCCTGCAGCGTGGCCCCTCAGGAGTTATGTGAAATCAAAGGTGGATAACATCAGTCGATACTACATTACATCTATGGGAGCTTATACCTAACCACAACGAAATAATATTAAATTTAAAGATATTGTGCTAACTCGAACTTTGAGTTTGATTTTCGGGGGTTTTGTTCACTCATTATGGCTTTAAAAAAAGTAGTTACTATTAACAACTTTCATATATTGCAGGTATAAGCTCCCAAGAAAAATGTTTAGTTTTCGGGGGTTAAAGTTAGAAGTTAGCAGGTTGAACAATTTTTATTTTATGCTGCAAGGAGTTTTGAAAAATGGTTTTTCGACAAAAAATTGTGTAAAGTTCAGGGAAAAGTTTTATAAGTATTATTGGTTCAATTTGCATAAAAATCACAGGTTGTTGTATATAAATGTGAAGTTAGATTTTGAAAATTCAAAATGGATAACCGAATACGGCGGACCAAAAATTATGTCTTGACCAATTTCGTCCAAAATTTAACCTAAGAAAAGTGTTTTCGTCACTTACGTTTAGTCTGCAATTCAAGGACCGTTTACTCGTGTAAACCCTTCCACTAACTCGTTCCTGGAGAGCAATTCCCTCGTTCTTCTTGACGAGAAAATTCGATCTGGCTGAACTGGATATGCTGTGTTCGGCAGCCTTCACACATTGTTCGTCAGCTTTTTCAGCGATTATGCTTGCATGCATACTGCAATACAAGCCGAGCTTCGAACAGTGGGCTGTGCGTTACGGATTAAAAAACCTTTCCGTCGCAACATTCTACGCATACATACTTTTCAAAAGATGGAATAAAGAAATTGAATTGTTGGCCATTTTTAATGAGAAACTGGCCTTAATGTACGACATATATTTTGAACTCTTCTTGCAGCAATCTACTATGTTTTTAAGACCTAAAAGTGCCGATAGCTATATTTTTGTCTGTACTGAGTTGTTTCGTGCCCACCAACAAGGACTGTCAGAAAAATAAACTGCGATAGTCGCACACAGGTGTTTATTTTGTGCTTCTCATTCCATCCTCTTACTGAGGAAGGCCGACTGATCTCTAGCATGACGATGATAGTCTTTACAGCCACTGTTAGGGAACTTAATTCTGTCTTTCGTCTTTATTATTTGTCAGGACATATGGAACTCATATCTCTTATGTGGGATTTTGTTTGTAGGAGATTGTTGTAAACTAATCTGGCAATCGTCTTAAAACCAGGCGAAATCTGCGAAGACTGTGGCCAGAACTGGTGCTCTTAGCGCCTTAATAACATCGTCTTCGTTTTCCCCTCTCATTGGAAATCATCAGTGGTTTTTCCGCTCCAACGACTTCCATTGTCTACACTCTGCGTCTGACTATCCTTGAACGTTCCTCGCGCTCATAAATCTGCTTTCTCCGCGTTGCCTCGCGTTGCAGGCGGAACTAGGTTTGGGAGGACGCCGACGTCATAACGATGTGAGCAATAGTGCACCGCGCGCGACTCCAGGTCTTGTCGTTGGTCTGCCTCTCGCAGCAGGCGGCAGCAGACTCCATTTCGGCACGCAGTGCGATCCTGAAATAGACCTTTGTCTGTCACAGAACAGCGTCGACCGTGGCGGCTATGTCGTCTGCGTCCCCCTTGCTGCTGGTGAGGGCTTTTCTGCCTGCACTCCAGTGTTGCTGCGATTGCTTCCTCTCCGGCGTTTAGCACTGCTGTAGCCACGTGGAGGCCTTCGCCCACTGGCTTACTTATGCATCAAATATACCCGGTTATCACAATTTTAAAAAGCCAGACAAGGGCGAGGAGCACTCGCGCTTAGTGAGTTCCCTACAGATCCACACTACTGGCCATTAAAATTGCTACACCACGAAGATGACGTGCTACAGACGCGAAATTTAACCGACAGGAAGAAGATGCTGTAATATGCTGATGAGTAGCATTTCAGAGCATTCACACAAGACTGGCGCCGTTGGCGACACCTACAACGTGCTGACATGAGGAAAGTTTCCAACCGATTTCTCATACACAAACAGCAGTTTGTAACAACAACAACTGTAAATATAATAATTTTTTCTTCTGATTTTCGATAAATTAGTATAAGCAATGTTTTGATTTCATTTCTTTTTCTTTTCGTGTCATTATGTTAAAGAAAATGTAAGCAACTTTCGATGTGAATATTAATATTTATGTCAAATTTCAAGCAATGCTATAACAGAATTGAAGTGTAACCCATGTTGAATTTATTGTAACATGTTTAAAATTGTAATTGGGCGCATGGCCCATACGTAGGCAATGTATTAGGATATGTGGAATGTAAAACCTTTGGTGAATACCCTATCTGTAGGGGAGCGGTAAAAGGTGGATGGCAGGCGAGCGCGGGAAAATGCTCACGGGCGCGGCACGGTATAACGGGCTCAGCAAGACAGTCGGAGTTGGGCATCGGTCTGAGGAACACGTTCCGGATCGAGGAGGCTATCCTGGAAAAAGTGGTTTCATTGAGCCTCGGATGTGCCGTTTCCGACGACTATACGGCATGGCTATATTCTAGAGGCACTAAACGGAAAAGGATTGCGACGCTAAGAAGAAGCAAAGTGCCGATACAGCAAGAGCCATAGCCGTGCTTGTACAGGGTGTTTCAAAAATGACCGGTATATTTGAAACGGCAATAACAACTAAACGAGCAGCGATAGAAATACACCGTTTGTTGCAATATGCTTGGGACAACAGTACATTTTCAGGCGGACAAAACTTTCGAAATTACAGTAGTTACAATTTTCAACAACAGATGGCGCTGCAAGTCATGTGAAAGATATAGAAGACAACGCAGTCTGTGGGTGCGCCATTCTGTACGTCGTCTTTCTGCTGTAAGCGTGTGCTATTCACAACGTGCAAGTGTGCTGTAGACAACATGGTTTATTCCTTAGAACAGAGGATTTTTCTGGTGTTGGAATTCCACCGCCTACAACACAGTGTTGTTGCAACAAGACGAAGTTTTCAACGGAGGTTTAATGTAACCAAGGGACCGAAAAGCGATACAATAAAGGATCTGTTTGAAAAATTTCAACGGACTGGGAACGTGACGGATGAACGTGCTGGAAAGTTAGGGCGACCGCGTACGGCAACCACAGAGGGCAACGCGCAGCTAGTGCAGCAGGTGATCCAACAGCGGCCTCGGGTTTCCGTTCGCCGTGTTGCAGCTGCGGTCCAAATGACGCCAACGTCCACGTATCGTCTCATGCGTCAGAGTTTACACCTCTATCCATACAAAATTCAAACGCGGCAATCCCTCAGCGCCGCTACCATTGCTGCACGAGAGACATTCGCTAACGATATAGTGCACAGGATTGATGACGGCGATATGCATGTGGGCAGCATTTGGTTTACTGACGAAGCTTATTTTTACCTGGACGGCTTCGTCAATAAACAGAACTGGCGCATATGGGGAACCGAAAACCCCATGTTGCAGTCCTATCGTCCCTGCATCCTCAAAAAGTACTCATCTGGGCCGCCATTTCTTCCAAAGGAATCATTGGCCCATTTATCAGATCCGAAACGATTACTGCATCACGCTATCTGGACATTCGTCGTGAATTTGTGGCGGTACAAACTGCCTTAGACGACACTGCGAACACCTCGTGGTTTATGCAAGATGGTGCCCGGCCACATCGCACGGCCGACGTCTTTAAATTCCTGAATGAATATTTCGATGATCGTGTGATTGCTTTGGGCTATCCGAAACATACAGGAGGCGGCGTGGATTGGTCTCCCTATTCGCCAGACATGAACCCCTGTGACTTCTTTCTGTGGGGACACTTGAAAGACCAGGTGTACCGCCAGAATCCAGAAACAATTGAACAGCTGAAGCAGTACATCTCATCTGCATGTGAAGCCATTCCGCCAGACACGTTGTCAAAGGTTTCGGGTAATTTCATTCAGAGACTACGCCATATTATTGTTACGCATGGTGGATATGTGGAAAATATCGTACTATAGAGTTTCCCCGACCGCAGCGCCATCTGTTGTTGAAAATTGTAACTACTGTAATTTCGAAAGTTTGTCTGCCTGAAAATGTACTGTTGTCCCAAGCATATTGCAACAAACGGTGTATTTCTATCGCTGCTCGTTTAGTTTTTATTGCCGTTTCAAATATACCGGTCATTTTTGAAACACCCTGTATGTGTGCTGTGCGCCTCGCCATCTCGCTGCCCGCCAACTGCCGCATCGACACGAACAGGTTGAATCTTTAGAATTGTATTCGTGTGGACCAGTGTTAATTTTGTTCCTGACTGTTCAATAATAACTTAACTTTTACCAGATTTGTCCTATCAATGAATTATCCTCATCACTAACCTAGACAGGGTCCTTTCCACATGTGGTGCAATCCGAGTGTTCCGAAACGAAGATTTAAAGTTTATGTTAATAAGAATTACCTGCAGACCTATTTATGCTAGAATTAATTTTAACGAGCTTTATGGTTAATGAAAATATAAGTAAAGAACCAAGGTCTGACAAAGTTGGAAGATAATTTTGGAATTGGTTTAGTAATGAAGCTTAATCAATTTGAGACAAAATTAATGGTAGTTAAATGAGGAAGTAATAAGACAAAAAGAGTAGTAACTCATATTTTGTAAATCTTGAGTGCTTAATGTTTCCAATAGTTAATAGTTTCAACATAGTGATCATAACAGTTTCAGGGTCCCCCCCCCCCCTTTCCACTCTTTTCTTTTCTATTCATTTAAATTTTGAAGTGTACTGAACTGATTTGACCAGCAAAGTTAAAGTCAATATAAAACCTAAATTTATCAGTGTTTTACCCCTATTAAAATTGACATTCTATGTGTGTTTCAAAAGTGCTTTTACTAGGGTAACCTATGCCCGATTTCAGTCGGATCAATAGACAAAACGCAGTTTGTAGTAATCATTATAGTGTAACGTTGTGTATTTATAGCTTGTCCAAATTAGTACAGAAAGGGAAAATATTAGTTCAGTAGATTTTTCTGGTTCTAAAATTTTCCATATAATGCAGTATTACTACGTGTTGTTATTCTTGTACGTACATCCACTTGTACAAGGGAATAACTCACTTAATGCCTAATTAGGCTGGCGACCGTGTTATTAATAATTGGTAGCATCTGCTGTGTATGTTTCTTGCCCGTCCTAACGTGTAGTTGCACTTTATACTTGCTTGACGTATCATTGTTGTTACTGACTGGGTATAAGTCCCATTTTGCTTCCATTCAGGTACACGCGGTCAACATATTTGCTAAAATCCTTTCTTATAAGGTGAAGCCCGTCAACTTATCATAGTACAGGCTTTAAAGAGTTAACGTACGCAAGAGCGGAGACGTTACAAGTTGACCGGCGTTGCCTGGTGAAACGTTGATGTGATGCCTCGTGTAAGAACGAGAAATGCGTACCATCACGTTTCCGACTTTGATAAAGGTCGGATTGTAGCCTATCGCGATTGCGGTTTATCGTATCGCGACATTGCTGCTCGCGTTGGCCGAGATCCAATGACTGTCAGCAGAATATGGAATCGGTGAGTTCAGGAGGGTAATACGGAACACCGTGCTGGATCCCAACGGCCACGTATCACTGGCAGTCGAGATGACAGGCATCTTATCCACATGGCTGTAACGGATCGTGCAGCGACGTCTCGATCCCTGAGTCAACAGATGGGGACGTTTACAAGACAACAACCATCTGCAAGAACAGTTCGACTACGTTTGTAGCAGCATGGACTATCAGCTCGGAGACCATGGATGCCGTTACCGTTGACGCTGCATCACAGACAGGAGCGTCTGCGATGGTGTACTCAGCGACGAACCTGGGTGCACAAATGGCAAAACGTCATTTTTTCGGATGAATCCAGGTTCTGTTTACAGCATCATGATGGTCGCATCCGAGTTTGGTGACATCGCGGTGAACGCACATTGGAAATGTTCGACTGATGCCCTGGCCAGCACGTTCTCTTGATATCTCACCAACTGAAAACGTCTGGTCACTGGTGGTCTAACAACTGGCTCGTCACAATACGCCAGTCACTACTCTTGATGAAGTGTGGTATCGTGTTGAAGCTGCATGGGCAGCTGTGCCTGTACAACACGCCATCCAAGCTCTGTTTGACTCAATGCCCAGGTGTATCAAGGCCGTTATTATGGCCAGAGGTGGTTGTTCTGGGTACTGATTTCTCAGGATCTATGCACCCCAATTGCGTGAAGATGCAATCACATGTCAGTTCTAGTATAATATATTTGTCCAATGAATACCTGTTTATCATCTGCATTTCTTCTTGGTGTAGCAATTTTAATGGCCAGTAGTGTATATACATCTGGTTCATCCGTCCTGCGAATCGAAAATCTCAACGATGTTTGCCTGTTACCGAAGGTCCTGCGAATTTCAAGGCTACCATGAACGTTTCAATTACTAGTCTGAAGATTAAATTTACCGCGTAACTTCGCTTTTAAAATTGTAATTTTTTATTTGTATAATTAATTTTGGAGTTTTGTAACGTGCTGTGATAACTGGCAGTTGCAAATGTTTTGACCTCAACTGCTCTCGACCTTTTTGCGACTACTGGCGAAGCCTTACAGAAGTCTTCAGAGAAAGAAAAGGCACAGCTGCTCATAGGATTGTTGTTCTTGTTCTGCCGAACGCGTCAGTGGCTGTTGCATGTGATGCCAGAACTTCATTAGAAAAACTGGATGTGCACCAGTTACCAATATTACATTGCTCTGAATCGTAATAGATGCTGTCCGTGTTGTATGTATAGAATGTCTGGATAACCTTGTATGTAGAACGAGTTGTTCACAAAGGACTTAAATAATTACTCTAGGAATGTATTAAAAATCCCTAGGTATCGCTATATAGGGGTTTTGAGGGTAATACTTACTGTATTCACAGAGACGTTCAAACAACCATTCTTCCCACACTCCATACGTGAATGGAAAACGAAGGAACCCTAATAACTGATTCAGTGGAACGTACTCTCTGCCATGCACCTCACTGTGGTTTGCAGAGTATAGATGTAAATGCAGATGTAGACCTGCGATGCCAGCACCAACAGGAGCGGTAGTTGGGCGCCCTTAAGACTATCATTGGTAGATGGCAAAAGCACCGTTTCCGAGGCGCTAGGGGACATAATTTCACAGTAGCCCAACCAATTAGCACGAAATAATTTTGAATTGTATACACAAACATTTATCATAAACCACTCTACTTATTACTGAAAACCAGATCTCTGAGATTTTTGACGGGTTATGAATGGAAGTTTGTTACCTGTAAAATAGTACTTCATAAATTATGTGATACAATTATAAAAGGTGCGAAACCGGTTGTGTGCGTTTATAAGTGGCAGGAACAAATACAGCTACAGCGGACCAATGAATACTTCACTGAGTTTCATTTTAATAGTTTTAACAACTGCGTGTTGAAAATCTGTCCGCCGGCCGCGGTGGTCTAGCGGTTCTAGGCGCTCAGTCCGGAACCGCGCGACTGCTACGGTCGCAGGTTCGAATCCTGCCTCGGGCATGGATGTATGTGATGTCCTTAGGTTAGTTAGGTTTAACTAGTTGTAAGTTCTAGGGGACTAATGACCTCAGAAGTTGAGTCCCATAGTGCTCAGAGCCATTTGAGCCATTTGAAAAACTGTTCACTGTGTGCATTGTCAAGCAATCATTCAAAACAATTTTCAGATTTTTTTTCCTTTACTAGTACTGCGGAACCCTGCTTCTTGCCAAACTTCATGATTACTGTCAACGGGAAGTACGGTACAGATTCTGATGTGTGAGACTGCGAGTGCCAAAAAATGGCTCCATCTTGACATTGACGTAGTAATGTAAATGTTTTACGCCGGAGACTTTGAAATGTGACATAATTTTCAACATGATACCTCTAACCGATTCTGAGAAAAAGAGGTCTTAACAGTTGAACTGACAGACAGACAGATAGAGGGACAAGTAAGTGATCCGATAATGGGTCCGTTTTTACCGATTGACTACGGAACCTTAAAACACAATACGACAACAATTGATACAAACACATTTAATTTTTTACCAATTCAAGTACATAGACTGATAGAAAAAAACTCAACATAAAAAGTTATTAGTGCACAGTAACGAAATATCGGAAATACATTTGTCTAGGTGACATATTTAAGTGATTAATATTGTAAGATCACTCGTTAGAGAAAGCGCCGGATATGGCATTGCAAATGTGAAATGATAGTACAGAGTGGCGGCTCATGAGTATACATTGTGCGTGTTCACAAATTTTTTGATTCACGTGAATGTTAAGAGTATGAAATTAAAGCGTCTACTGTATAACAATTACGCTTATCAACAAATGGCTCTGAGCGCTATGGGACTTAACATTTGCGGTCGTCTGTCCCCTAGAACTTCGAACTACTTAAACCTGACTAACCTAAATACGTCACACACATCCATGCCCGAGGCAGGATTGGAATCTGCGACCGTAGCGGTCGAGCGGTTCTAGACTGAAGCGCCTAGAACCTCTCGGTCATAGAGGCCGGCCGCTTATCAACATATTTATACAACTACAGTGACTGTCAATAATAATAATAATAACAATAATATGCATACCTTGTCGTCGGCCGGAGTGGCCGTGCGATTCTAGGTGCTACAGTCTGGAACCGCGAGACCGCTACGGTCGCAGGTTCAAAATGGTTCAAATGGCTCTGAGCACTATGTGACTTAACATCTGAGGTCATCTGTCCCCTAGAACTTAGAACTACTTAAACCTAACTAACCTAAGGACACCACACACATCCATGCCCGAGGCACGATTCGATCCTGTGACCGTAGCAGTAGCGCGGTTCCGGACTGAAGCGCCTAGAACCGCTCGGCCACCGCGGCCGGCCGCAGTTTAGAATCCTGCCTCGGGCATGGATGTGTGTGATGTCCTTAGGTTAGTTAGGTTTTAAGTAGTTCTAAGTTATAGGGGACTGATGACCTTAGAAGTTAAGTCCCACAGTGCTCAGAGCCATTTGAACCATTTGAACCTTAGCTTGTCTAAAACAGAATTGTTTTGTGTATTTTTGTTACTTTACACATAATTAAGTACAGTTTAGGGCAAGACCGAAATAATGTTCAAGCTATGGCTGCTATTCGTTACGCACTTTTTGTAACTGGGACTTTTTGGGCTGTTTTATTTTTTGGTATAAATGTACAAGATCTCTTACACATGTGTAAGTTAACTTACGCTTCTTACACACTTTTTTGTTGAATGTTCGCTTGTGGTCACGCTTTTTCGATTTTGTCACTTTCTCAGTCAATGGATGTGGTCTGAGAGGCCCTAGGAAAAAGAGGCATTGATAACCACAAGGGCCAAAAGCACACCGTTGTGGATCTCACATTTAAGTGAATATCAGAGAATCCAGTGAGATAGCTTTTTCTGGATGTTCATACATACAATTTAGGCCTGCAGTACAGATACACCTACCCCACCATAAGATTGGCAGATGTCAGAAGCATGAATAAATGCTACTGTCTCACAATCGACGATGACGTGCTTTACGGTTCTCAGCGCTTCGAATGGATTACTGTATGATCAAGTGCAAAACTTATTATACTATATATCACTGAGAACCCAACAAAATACGTTTCTCTATCATTATAACATATACTGATGTTCGATCTAATTTTGCTACATAGTGAATGAAATGGCATATCTGAGGTGTGTGCTGCCTTCTAGCGAGATATATCCCACGTGAACGGGGATAAGCCTGCTCCAGTGTGCTAGCACCTGGTGGCACTGATGTAAACCTGTAGTTGAGTGCTTAGGGCTAGCTGTGCACACCGCGTACCATGCACTCGTTCACGAAATCTGTGTGGTTCAAATGGTTCAAATGGCTCTGAGCACTATGGGACTTAACTTCTGAGGTCATCAGTCCCCTAGAACTTAGAACTACTTAAACCTAACTTACCCAAGGACATCACACACATCCATGCCCGAGGCAGGATTCGAACCTGCGAACCGCTCTTCCATCCCGGCCGGCCTAAATCTGTTTGTATGTATGTGCCCATAATGCAATTACGTCACGACAATTGTGCATGCGCAAAAGCTCCTTGAAATGTGCATAACAAGGTGTTCTCGCGACCTTGACGCCAAGTTCCATGCAAAAATGGCTCTGAGCACTATGGGACTTAACATCTATGGTCATCAGTCCCCTAGAACGTAGAACTACTTAAACCTAACTAACCTAAGGACATCACATAACACCCAGCCATCACGGGGCAGAGAAAATCCCTGACCCCGCCGGGAATCGAACCCGGGAACCCGGGCGTGGGAAGCGAGAACGCTACCGCACGACCACGAGATGCGGGCGGTTCCATGCAGTCAGGAGGAGTAACAATGTAGCATAGTGCGACAGATTAAGTGCCGTGTATTGCGGATTACCGTATCTATGTTACATTAAACAGCATTCAAAGAAAAATAACCAACAAATCTAGGGGGGGAGGGGGGTGGCAAAAGTTAGGGAGTTCATGTTCTCTTGTGCTCTTACGCAACAGCCACTACTACTGGTATATTAATAACCAGTGTACCCGCCACCATGCTGCATGCAAATATGCAAACAAGAGGAAAATGAGGCATTGAGAACCACAAGGGCCAAAAGCACACCATTGTCGATCTCACATTTAAGTGAATATCAGAGAATCCAGTGAGACAGCTTTTTCTGGATGTTCATACATACAATTTAGGCCTGCAGTACAGATAAACCCACCCCAGTTTTACAAAGCTGGATGTCAGTTTGAGGTATAGTGCCATGCCTCAACACTCTGTAGATCATGTTGGATTACAACAGCAATATGTGGGCGAGCGTTACCCTTGTTTAAGAAATTAAAAAAAAAATTAAAATAAAATAGAGAAAGAGTTCCTGCCTTCATATGAAATCGCACTGCAGACTATAAATGTAGGCATATGTCACCTGTGTCTAGCACGCAGACAGGTTGTTTGCAGGCCCTCAATTTACCTCCTCGGAACCAACACACCTCCATCACTCGCACTCAGACAGCTGTCGTCAGAGAGCAGAATAGATTTCCACTTTCACTCCCCCCCCCCCCCCCCCAATAAGCTTTCGCTTGACACCATTCACGTCGCAAATGGCGGTGGATTGGGGTCAGTAAGAGGCACACTATAGGTCGTCTGGCCCAGAGTTGTCCTTTAAGTAACCGATTTGTAAGAGTTCATTGTGTCAATGAGGTGCCAACATCTGCTTAGATTGCTGCTGCAGATGCAGTACGATGCTCCAAGGGCATATGCCGAACACGATGGTGTGTCGTCTCGGTAATGCCACGTGGCTGTTCGGAGCCTGCCTTCTTGAGACCGTACATTCTTATGACGAGCAGTCACGTACATTCGCTACATTCCTGCCAAGTCTATCGACAGTGCCGCAGAAGGAATGTCCAGCTTCTGGTAGCCCTATTACATGAGCACGTTCAAACTCAGGTTTTGATTATGGAGCCTTTTTCGCCTTAAAGGTTTTCTTGACTAATTAACCGTGCACGGCTCACGTTTATCCCATTTATTGTAGTCATCTTCTATTACGGTACTGCCGTCTCGTTTTCTTATTCCATTTACCGGCGTCACTTCCTGCTTTACTTGCCTGTGAGCGGCAGCAGCAGCGTTTATCGATAAGTGCACTGTCGTACCATCTCTGAAGCGACAGATAGTATTTTTGGGTCGTCGTGTGTCTGGCAGTCAGTTGGAGGCGCACCAGCAGTGCAGTCGGGACGCAGCAGCAGTGAAGTCGGGGACGGAGCACTGGTGAGGAGCCGACAGCCAGTACTCGCCGACCGCTGGCGACTCACATGAACTGTCCGACGGAGGGAGATTGGAGCAGGACGACCGTTGCTCGGTCGTTCGGTTGGTCGTCTCATTGGCCGACGTATGTTTGGTCCTTTCACCGTTTCCGGGCCTTGGTAGTCCGTCAGTTGGCATGGAGCAGCGAGGAATTCTCCGCGGGATGTAGTTTGGCCGGGGTTGCTGGCAGTCTCTACGCGCTGTCCGAGTGTGTGGGGCTGTTCCCATTGCTATGAGGTCCGTAGTTCACCGGCCCTGGACACGAAAGCTGAGTTTTGATTAAATCTACCAGCAAGTCAAGACTGTTCATATTGTGTCATTTGGACTTCGTCGTCGACTGTTGGGATATTCCTGCAAGCAACTACGTGTGTTTTCAGGTTGGCAAATCTTAGACACCCTCCAGTGGAGTTTAGCTGTACTTGGTTATTTGAAATGAAGTGCACCAGTGGGATCTTTTGCGTTGTGGCCATTAACGTTCCGGTTACTTGCCCTGACCGTTGACGTAAATTCAGGCAGTGTATTTTCTCATCGTGTTGTCGCTGTCCAGCATAGTGTATAGTTTGACGGTTCAATGTATAGTTGGTTGTGGGCGACAATACCTTCTACGTTGTTCCATTGAAGTCCCTGTTGTGTGCTGGTCGGGTGAAGGCCGATCCTCGGAACTTCTGAGTGCCTTTGGGTGTGCTGCCTTTTCTTGTTTGTTCTTGTTGTTTGTACTTGTATGGCTTCTAACTTATTTATAGATTAAGGTTGTTTTGTCCTTAAGGCATCAGAGGGTTTGGGCCTTCAGCCTAATTTAAGTACTGTTTTATGTAAAGCCTTGGGCATTTTTAATATTAATGCTATTGAGTGTTAAGTGTTGGGCCTTTTATCCGAGTCTGAATTTAACTTATTTGCTCTTAAGATGTCAGATTCTTTGGGCCTTCAGCCTAATTAAGGAACTGTTTTAAGATAAGGCTTGCCTTTTAAATTTCTGATTTTGGTTGAGCTTTAAGTTATTGGCTTTCCGCCGTTTTTAAATTAAAGTGTTCTTGCCCTTAAGGCATGAGATTGTACGGCGCATTAAACCGCTATTTAAGTTCCAAAACTAAAGCTGTCCTTCATTTTTAAAAAGCAATTTCTTGGCTCTTGTAATGTTTGATCAAATAAAATGTTGTATGTTCGAGTGTAACTGACAGCCGCTTATTTAGGCCCATTTCCACAACTTAAACTACCTGTCCTGTCCTGCTGGTTTAGCACGACATCTCAACTAACATCAATTCACAACCTGCAATCTCAAAGGTAACTAACGCTGACAACCATTACAACGCGTATTTAAAGCAAACCCGATCTGAATCGTCATGGTGGCGCAACTAGCATCACTCTTTTGCGACTGGCGCGAAAAGATAACATCTTTGACATGTAGAAACACGCCTACCAACTTTGGTTCATTTCTTACAATTCCTTTTTGGTGTTCCGATCTTTTCCTGTCAGTGCAGTATTTCATTGAAGCCTACGAAAATCACGTGAATATAGTCTGATAAGCTCTGTGGTCATAGTGCCAGTAGTTGTACGATTACTATTGTGTACTAGTTACGTTGGGTTGTTAATATTGTAGGATAGCTGCTCTGCACTCAAAAGTGGCGTGTGTGGGGACCTGTGGAATGGGATCGGTTGTACCACAGATAGCTAGGGGTTGAGAATGCGAACTCAAAAATAACAATCTGTTCTGCTCGATGGCCGCAATCAACATTACAGCAAAGCGTGGTTAGGAAGCGGAGTAGCATACAGTACGCATAGCCGAAGATGGTTGTCTCGAAAGCCAGGCGCTCTGAGATAAACCCAGGATTCTCGGAGACCGGGTGGATCGTCAGGCGATGGCGCGCAACGGGTCGTTTCAGCTTGGAACGTCCAGTGCGAAGCCTAGAAACATAAGGGGTAGCCGACAGCTCGTACACCAGCGGCTTCGCATAGAGGACGCTGCTCTATAAAGCTGTGGCAGCTTGGACACACGTTCGACCGGTGGCTGGTGCGGGAACTGCTGCGGTCGAATGCACGGCGCCCGTGAAACGCCGCTAATACCTGTGCTGGGAGTATATGCATCCACTCCGTTCGGGGGCATTATGACACGAGCCTGGGTCCCGTCATTTAGTTGGCTGTGGAAATGCTGCTTTGTGTCAGAGCGTATAGCAATGACGTCCCGCACTAACGGTAGAGCAATGTCGTTGCGGAACGGTACACCAGAGTTACTGCAATGCGCTGCTGCAGAAGTACGCAGGTGCCTGGTCTGCGAAACCCTTGGTTGGCTGTAGCGACCTGCTTGAGACCGATGTTGGAAGAAAACGACTTTCAAATCTGTCATCGCCACATCTGAAAACTGGGCATTTATTTAGTTATAAGCATTTCGTTCCGATCATTTCACACGTCACTGGTCTGAAAGTAAAGACCTTTACATCTGTGATTCTTACAGGTATAAAAGCAGTTCATTTCAAAAGATATTAATATATAAATTTTATTTATGCATTTTCGACTGATTGCCGCCTACATCTGAGAATGTCGTTGTCTACGTGCACATTATACAGGATGTACATAAAGTCCGGGAACACTTTCAATTATTTATTACAAAAGAACCAAACATTGTACAGATATCATACATATGTAATTTTGAAGAGAAACCCTGAATTTCTTTTTATGTAAACCTCCATAGTGTAGTTTGGTAATTTGTCGATAGTCAGCGCTTGTCGCAAACATGGCGAGTTCAGGTGCGGAGCGAGCTGTTCCATGAAATGGCTTCCCTGATCTCCAGATCTCACTCCGTGTGACTTTTTTTCTGTGGGGACACATTAAAGATCTGGTGTATGTGCCACCTCTACCACGTGATGTAGCAGAGCTCCGGGAGAGAATACGGCAAGTGACTGCCTCAGTCGACGATGCCATGCTGGGACGGGTATGGCAAGAATTCTATTACCGTATTGACGTCTGCCGGGTGCCGGGTCACTCATGGTTCGTATATCGAACGTTTGTTAAAAAACAAAAAAAAAACAAAAAAAAAAGAACTGTCAGAGTTTCTCTTCAAAATGCAGTATGTATGACATCTGTACAATGTTAAGTTGTTGTGCAATAAATAATTGAAAGTGTTCCCGAACTTCATGTACACCCTGTATTACGAAACTAACTTGTGGCTTTTTTCTTTTTTTTTTGTTCATGGAATCTGTAAATCCTGCTCTAGCAGTCACGTAATGAAAATCCGTAATGGAAAATTTCATTTATCAATGTTTGGTCGTTCCTCACTATTTCTAAAGAAGTTTTATTGAAAAAACTATGCAACTGCTAGATTCATTCTGGGTATGTTATGCTCTGCCAGTTTCCGTGATGTTGGGCTAAGACCTTAACTGTTAAAGAAGTACAGTTTACGAGCTAGGTGAGAAGCGTCGATTCAAATAATTTAAGGTATCTGTCTTTCTAGTTACGCTAATAATATCAAACACGGGATTCTCACTAATGATTTGTAGGAACGGTTGCAAGCATCCTACATTGCATCATACAACAAATGAAACAGTATTCTGGCAATGTTAGCTCTACCTACGTAGAATACACCCAACGTGTCACCTATTTTGCTTCCCCTTCTGCCATCATAGAACGTAAGTAGAGACAAAAAATTCTGCACAATAGTACGAAGAACTGGTCAAGCGTTTTTGATAAATCGAGCTTCAGATTTCTGAATTTTCCGTTAAAAGATCACCAGTATCCAGCTGGTAGCTTTCCATGTTCGAGTCCCTCTCAGTCCCATAGTTTTAATCAGCAAGGACGTTCCATTATTTTTGCCGCTTACCTCTTCACATTTTATAGATCCGCTGGATATGTACTGGATGTTAGGGATATAACTGCATGTATTGTTACTGATGACCTATGACAGTATACTGAACAACATAAAATTACAATTTACTTCATTTGCAGACTAATAATTATACCATACGAGTAGTATGCTTTTAGGTTGGTTAGTACCTCCAAGTGCACAAGGCATAAGTAAGCCATCATTGTCTACTTTGCCCTGGCAAGAAGGTCAGGTATTGGAGTGTGGACCCAAAATGGATTGTGTGTACTGACAAGTGTAGTCCACTTTTTAGTGCAGTTACGACCATGCAGAAGAACATCAGGTAGTAAATTATGTGACGTCGTCGTGGGAAGACTGTTTGACACAGAGAAAAAATAACTAACACAATGAAGTGGGTACATATTAAGGTACCAATGATCACAATATCTGTATTTATACCCCTAACATCCTGTGTCTGTTAATATGTTTCATACAGGGATGGAATGGAGTGAAAGTGCTAAAGAAAACAGACATGGGTGAAAATATACGGTAGCGTAAGTCGTGAATATGAGTATGCAAACGAGCCACTAGCGAGTTAACTGCCAAAGTGTTGTTGCAAGCAACCACTAACTTCACTATGAAATATTGCTAGAGTTAATACGAATATACTTGGAACATAATTTTTTTTTGGTGAAGTCTCCCATTGAAGTATCCTCAGTTTTCTCTCATTACTCATGGTTGGGAATAGTAGTTACTGATATAACACCACATCCAACACTGCAGTATGGTCTGGAATAGATAAATCGAGCTGGCCTTCAAGCTTAACTGACCTTAATCCTCTGGATTTTTCTGTGTGAAACCATCCCAAAATTGACTAGTGCAGTACGGTGTTTGCCAAGGTGGGGTGGCTTGCGTATTTTAACGATACAGATGTCCGTACCATAGGTGGAGCTGCAATGGAAAGGTAGCAATGGAGGTGCCACAAAGTCCTATGGTTCCCGCAGAGGGGCAACAGCCTTTTCACTAGTTACAGGAAGAACACTCACTCACTTAATTGGCCCTAAGGGATTGGGCTAACATGCTTCTTCTATAGTTCTACTGCGAATAGCTGAAAGCAAGGGAAAACTAAAGCTGTTAGTGTACCCTAGGGCATCTACGTCTTAATGGTGATGGCATCCTTTCGGATAAAATATGCCGTTAGTAAAATACTTCACCATGAAAGTTGGGCGTTAATACTTCTTTGCAAAGTTGACCAATGATTCTGTTGTGGAGTGCGTACAGAAAGTCTGGTTCTGAGATATTATTATCACGAGTAGTAGAGGGCAAACAGTTATTGAGAGGAGTCGCAAGTGGTCGGGCGCTGCCTGCGGTGAAGAGAAGCCGCACGACATGAGAGGTCGCAGCCTGCCGTGATCGTGCTTGTAGTGCCGGTGGAGACTATTGTATTAATTGAGGATCGTTTAGTAATTTTCCTTTTCGCTGCACATAGCATACATGCTTGTTCAACAATATGGAAAAGCGAATTCGTACTCTCTTAGCAAAATGCAAACTGTGCCAAAAGGCAAAACCACCGACCCTTACGCGCAGAACTTCACAATTTCCGATCATTACGGTGAAACTTAGAGAATTAGCTGCTGTTGACTTTTTCGGTCTTTAGGAGATCTAAACATAGTCATTCATTTGTTTTTGTAACAGTTGAGCTTACCTCTAAATTTATTTCATTCACACCTTCACTGAAAGCAACTGCAAAATCTGTTTCTATAGCATTCGCAAAGAATTTTCTGAAAGAAGTACGGCATGTTGACGAAGTAAGTTTCGATAATGGTCCGAAATTTCATTGTAATACATGGCTAAAATCTTTGAAGTGTAGAAGAATTAGATCAATATTTATATCGCGTTTTATGCCCTCTTGTATTACCTCAGGTTGCATTATGAAAGAATTGGTTCAAATGGCTCTGAGCACTATGGGACTTAACATCCATGGTCATCAGTCCCCTAGAACTTAGAACTACTTAAACCTAACTAACCTAAGGACATCACACAACACCCAGTCATCACGAGGCAGAGAAAATCCCTGACCCCGCCGGGAATCGAACCCGGGAACCCGGGTTCAAAAAATGGCTCTGAGCACTATGGGACTCAACTGCTGAGGTCATTAGTCCCCTAGAACTTAGAACTACTTAAACCTAACTAACCTAAGGACATCACAAACATCCATGCCCGAGGCAGGATTCGAACCTGCGACCGTAGCGGTCTTGCGGTTCCAGACTGCAGCGCCTTTAACCGCACGGCCACTTCGGCCGGCCGGGAACCCGGGCGCGGGAAGCGAGAACGCTACCGCACGACCACGAGCTGCGGACACGAAAGAATTAAATTAGGTTTGCAGATTGTATTTCTATCCTCAACATAGAAATTCGGATTTACACTTATCTGATTTTGAAAATATCATAAAGGAGCTACCGAATGATTCTATAAGGTTACCTCCGCTCCATATAACTAAGAATAAACCACCACCAGATCGGATAAAACAGTTGGTAGCCTTCCCGATACAATGACGTTTAAGACACCGTGTAATAATTTATTTAGCATTGGAAAAATTTAAGAAAGCCACAGAGAAGAGGAAGAAGCTACAGAATTGACGAGTAAACATCAAGATATACAGATAGGTTAGAATGTGTTGCTCAAGTCGCATCATTTATCTCATAAAGGAAAGTCTTCAAGAAACAAGTTTTTCTTGGTGTATGAAGATCCTTTTTGGGTGCGGCGAACTGCACATGAAAATACTGTGGAACTTGAAAGCATACGCACACATAAATCACAAGTGCTTCATCACGCAACGAAGATGAAAGTGTAGTAAGAATAGTATCCTAGGGGGTTTACTGTACTTTGGTAGTCACACGCAGTGGCGAAGTTGTACCCCAGCCGTAGCAGTGGATTTTCCTACTTTAGCTTTCAGCACTCTTTCATACTCAACTAATCTGTGTATCTGTTAATGTATCTCTTACTGTCAATCTGCTCAATACGGAATTTTAAAGAATAGTGATGATCAATGATTTTTGTGGGGGTGAAGAAAAGTACTTTGAATTTGCTAAGCATAGTCTGACTAGCTGATAATACAGTGGAAACAGACAATTCTTTTGCATCTCTATTTGCATTATGACACTATGGAATGGTAAGCCATTTGTGAACAATTTGAATTCAGCTGGTATTATTCTGAGTTTACTGGTGAAGTATCTGACTGAAATGTAATTTCTTTCGATATCTTGTTACAGCAGAGTAGACTTGGTTTTGAGGTTCTAAGATACTCATTCTTTTCTTCAGGAAGATAGTTTGCACATGTAATGAATTTTGTTGTGTCTTATTTATTCTCGAATCAGAAACATACAAATTTACAGTAGCCATACACATCAATAAATATGTACATATATATACACAAATTGTATTTATATTACATGTGCCCAGTACTTTGCAACCTCCAAGGCGCTTGGAGTGGCTTGCAGGAGATCAATCTTCGTGCAGGATGTAGGGCACAAAAGGCACTGGAGCATGTGGCTTGTGGTTTGTTCCTGTCCACAATCCACTTCTGTTATGAAGCCCCATCCCTTCAGATTGTCTCTGGATCTTCCAACTCCTGATCGTAATCTGTTTAAAGATTTCCACACCAGCCAGCTCTCGTTGCGTCCAGGTGGTAGTTCTTCAGCTTCTGGCGTCTGCAGGTGAGGCGTCGACTTCTTCCATAACTCCAGCCTTGCCTTCTCTGGTGAAATGGCGAGCTTCTCGGACGTTCTCAGGAAGCTCTTTCGCGATCTCAGCCGTTGCTGTGGTGGATTATGTCCGTGCAGTGGATGGGCACTGTCCTGTTCCACTTTCAGTCTCTCCTTGTTGGCAGCCACTGTTCTGCGTATCCTCTTCAGGACCACAGTTGACCATCATATCGATTAATAAAGAAGGTATATCATCACCAAAAGAAGAACTGTTACAAGAGCTGTGCAGACAAACGAAGTTGTGTCTTATGGTAACGTGCGATGTATATTTAGCTTTACCTTTACCACACATAATACTGTGTTATTTCTGAGGAAAGTGTATGAGATGACTTTTTCTGTAGGTACATATGTTTTAAAGTAGGTATAATTGCTGACTTTATTTTGAATGAGAGACTGTGTATGAGTGGTTCTGATTTGAGAAAGATATTTCTGATGGGCAGTAGTTTAACTCGGAACATTTCTGACTGATGCTTGTTCTGTTGTTTGTAACGTTTTTTGAATAGTCATAATTTCAGAGTTGTGTGCACACACATGATGCATCTAGGAAATACTGTGCGATATAGATATGCAATATGATGTTGAATTCTGCTTTAGGATTGACATGTGAGTGATGTTACTATGGGCTATTATGGTGCAACTACTGTATATTCTGGTGCAATTGTGGTATATGATGTGAAGCGGATTATAATTCGTGGGATATTATGCTGAAGATTGATGAAATATGTTGTTATGAGGAAGACAGACGAGGCATTTTATACGATTTGGTGAGGAAGCATGTTTTGCAGCAATTATGGAACAAGACAAGGTAAGGAATGTACAATCTTTAAAGGAAGCAACCAACAGCTGTATTAGATACATAGAGTTTCCATTTCTGCACATTTAATTCGAAGGTAGAGTCACAGTGATATCTTCAAAAGAGAATTATTTTGTCGTGAAAGGATTTCTGAGAGCACAGTACTATTGCGGTTTTGTTGCTACGGACGAGATGTATAATGATGTTAAGAGCTATCGATTATGGCAAGAAAACTAATTACAGTTTGACATAAGGAAACACGAAACTTTTACCTGTATGAAATACCAGCGCTTGCAGATAACACATTTTCTTTTCACCTATTTGAAGATAACAGTGCATATGTGGATATATCTGTCGAGTAATGAGCATGGATAGTTTTACAAAGATTTTTTCTCTACTGCAGAATTATGTGAGGTATGCGCTGAATGAGTTTCCTAGCTTTGCGAAGTTGTGGAATGAAATTGTCTCAGTAAAAATTTTGTTTTTCTACTTATTACTGTTTATACTCACTATATTTTTTGTGCGTGACATGATCATAATTGAATTTTTCTCTGTTGGAGAAGTAATAAAAAGAACACATAACTCTATGCATTTGTATGAACTAAACAATATGTTTCAGATCGGATTATAACGTACGTAGAGAGCGAGTTACATTCTAACAATACAAATGTTTTAGTGATCTGTTACGGAGAGCTAGACATTCCAGAAGTACCCATTCGTGCTAATAGCATTGATCCGTGACTTGCATATATGTTATGCATTTTGACAAGCTTTTCTTCTCATCTTGTAGCATTTCTACACCTTGATGCAAGTTCATCAGCTACATTGTTATGCATGTTGTTAATAATTATGTAAAATAAGTTACTTCAATACTTAAGTGTCTTTCTATGTGAACAATTTTATTTCAGACTTTCTCTTATGGTTCTGCTACAGCAGTGATGCAATGTCGATTCTATCGCATTAAGTTAATGAGTGTAAGATAATATTTTTCTCTTATCATTAAGCGGTACTGAAGCTCAAGAGAAATTATTTGATTCACTTCCGGTTAATAAACTATTTCTTTCAGGTACTACATAACAGTTCGAGGATAAATCTATTTTATGTTGCATCTTAGAGTAAGTTACGTAATTACTAGTTGTTTTATAAGATATGTCTTTTGAATGTCATACTTATATTCCGGTTGTAATTAACGATGTACTGCTATAGGATTCTGACTCCATAAGGTTATGACTCCATACAGTTCTGACTCCACACACAGGCAAGTTCACATTCAACATCTGACGATACTGACCTTTTGATGTTGCTTACTATTTTCTATTCAATGATCATCATTTAAACGTTACTACGATTTTGAAACATGAAATAACTATGTTGTAATAATAAGGAAGTGCTTGTGATACTCACAGAACAATTACTCAGTGATTCAGTGAGTAATAAGTTATGAGAACTAAACTGAATATGCAGTCATAAGAAATGGCATTCCTTACTAACATACGTTGACTGGAGCTCAAGTTACCTATACTGTATAAGAAGGAATTACATTTATACTCACATCTAATTTTCTTAAATATCTACAACAGAAATTGGATTATGTGTACTCCAGTGCTGAATCTCATAGGAAATGGGTCCTATGAAAGGAATAGAAAAACGTTTTTTTGGGTTAATTTCAGTGCATGAGGTGTTGAGCGTGGTAGTTCTTGCAGTTTTCTTTTTTAGGATATCGTCCACTATGTTAGGCGTATATTCATTATTGAAACTGGAGGAACCCTCACGCTCAACACCTCATGCACTGATATTAACCCAAAAAATGTTTTTCTATTCCTTTCATAGGACCCATTTCCTATGAGATTCAGCGCATGCTTCGCAATAAATACAACTGCAATGTTGCCTTCTCTACTAATAATAATCTGAAGAGAAATTTCATTCATATTTTGAAATCCATTCGCTCCCCTACAGAACGTTCTGGCGTTTATAAGATCATCTGCGATACCTGCTCCTCTTATTATGTAGGGCAAACTGGACGTGCATCCACCATCAGATATAAAGAACATCTTTTGAGAAAGAACGGCACCAGTCCCCTAAATTCATCCTTTGCCGATCATCTCTTAATTACTGGACACGTGCCTAAAGCCATAGACGATAACAATATTCTGCATACCGAAAAGAAGGGGCTAGGTTAGATGTTTTAGAGGAATTGGAGATTTTCAAACATCTCTCTTGTCATGATGGCCTCATTCTCAACGAACAGCTGCAGCTGCGAAATAAAAACTTTTTCGACTGTATAAAGCCATTGCTTGATCTTTGATTGAGATTTCCTCAAGCAGTTTACCGAAATGTTGTTTTCCTCTTACATCTTTGCTGTTTTCTTGTATGTCATAACTAACGTTTTTTTACGTTACAAAATGTATCTCTGTTTAAAGTAGATAAATATGTAACATCATCCTATTATTATTAGTGCTTACGTTATACCTGAATCAGTTGCATCACAATTTCATGTGTCTAATTTCGAATGTACAGTAGCGTAGTTGTTTCTGTGGCTACTAGATGGCGCTCGTAGTAACACCATGTTTACTTGCCCACACTTTCTAATGTGGGCACTTCAGTTTTGTTGCAACCCAGTTCACTAAAGTACGAGCAGCCCTTAGCAGCTCGCCATCTTACTTACAACTATTCATGACGTTACCTTTCCGGCTTAGATCTTTTTTAATATGTGACTTGTAAGTACTGCATCTTTTTCCAGTCAGTACAAACTTTAATTTTATTAATGTATTATATACCTAATATGTTTTCGAACAGTTAGTCTAATTCTGAAGACGACGCTCATAGGAGCGTCGAAAGCTGGTCAATTTTGACTTAATATTTGTGACCGAGGGCTTATTTGTTCTAATATAATTCTGACACGGTCACTGAACCTTAGCAGAAAAAAAACTTTGAACAGATCTGAATGTCCTTCATTGATGTTATATGACACACATTTTGCATGTTCTGGATCAAACTGTGTACTTTATGATACGCTATGTACTGCACTATAAGAAAATGAATTTATATAGAAAAAGCATTTGAGTGCCCTAAATTTCATATTTACAACTGTACTTCAGGGAACTTGCAACAGTTACGTAGTTATTTGTGGTCACACGTATTTTGAGTCATTTACAGAGCACTCACTTTTCTGTGTATTCACTTAGCGCTTATTTTTATATTAAAGTGCATATAACTTACTGTTATTCATTTATTCACTCTGACACAATAGGCTACCCATCGTAATTCCTTCTTTCTGTCTGCTAGTAATACTGATCACTGAATAAAAAGTAAGTGGATATCAACACATGTTGAAACAGATTAGTTAATTTAACACCAAAGTCATTCAGAAAAGATAAAACTCACATTGAACACTAGTGCCACCACACACGACCAAAGTCTGAGGTATCGATAGTGAAAAAAGTGCGAACTAGCAGGTGAGGTAAACAGCGGGACAGAGTCAGTGTTACCTCACCTGCTAGTTCGTAGTCTTTCACTATCGATACCTCGGACTTTGGTCGTCTGTGGCAGCAATAGTTACCAATGTGAGTGTGTGTGTTATCTTTTCGGAAATACTCCAAGAACCGAGGTTTTAGATTTGCTTGTACAACACCTGTCCGTTGCAGTTTGTGCCTTGAAAACGGCGGGGTGTACTCCCGCTGAAATATCGTCGGTCGCTGTAAACATTACCTGGCAGAATTCCCGTAAGTTGTTTGAAAATTGTATAAGCCAGGCAGGAGAAACCCAGGTCTCACATTGTCACATTGTTTACCTCTATGGGGAAGTAATGTATCGGTGATTACGAAAGTTGGATAAACTTTGCCAAAGTTGTGCACCATATTAATTCTCCTGCCGCCAATCGCATCAAGCAACGTGCTGGCTTGGCTCTTATGCGAGAAAAAAATCGTTATACTCATCGACATTTGGATTCTGTTTCCAAAGAATTCTTTTGTTTTCATTTAATGGTTCCTTCGAAATTGCCTAATTTCACTTGGGATTGGTTGGACGGTGGCTCATGGACTCAAGCTGATTGGGAATATAATTCCGTTACTGTTCGACATTTGGCAAAGTTTGAACATCTCCATCGCTCGTAGTCTAATTTTATATCTCGACGTTCTGTGATAAATCTCACAGAGAAATCTTCTGACGACCCAACCTTATCCGTGATAGGGAAGTTTAAATTTTGCATCCGCACCGAAGAGTTTGCCAGTACTTGATTTCATTAGTTCAATTGAACAGACAGTTTGCAAATTACCTCTTGAGGTTGCAGAGGAGGTTAGGTGGGACGCTTGTCATGTGTTGACTAGAATTCATCTAGAATGTAACAGCAGCAAAGAGGACTACTTTACGCTTTCTCAGAGTTGATCCTGACTTTGTTATGTTACCTGCGGACAAGGGCAATGCCACCGTTGTTTTAAACAAACAGAATTATGAGCAAAAAATGCAATGTTTATTATGTGACTCGTTGTATCGCAGGATCGATGCTGACACCACGAAAAGTGTTGAGAGAAAGACCAACAGCCTCCTGAAGAAAAGTCGTTTGTCACAGGACACTATCAAGAGCCTTAACACCTATAGTGCTGTTCCCCCCCTAGGTTATATGGCCTTCCGACGGTACACAAGGAAGGTGTTCTTGTTCGTCCTGTAGTGAGCAATATCGGCGCTCCGACATATTGTGTAGCCAAGCGTCTTGCTTCTCTGTTAAGCCTACACGTTGGTCGGTGTGAACATAACATCAGGAACTTAGCTGATTATTTTCGCAGTTTGGAAGGAATGCGGTTGATGACTATGATATTTTAGTAAGTTGTGATGTTGTCTCCCTCTTTCCTCATGTTCCTCTGTCTGATTCGTTGCAGTTAATTGAGGTTACGCTTGATGTTGAATTAACTAATCTCTTTCAAAATGTGTTGGCATCGACTTACTTTTTATTCAGTGACTAGTGTTACGAGCAGGCAGATGGAGTTGCGATGGGTAGCCCAATGTCTCCTGTGATTGTAAGTTTGTTTATGGAAGACTTTGAGGAACGTGCATTGGAGTCGACGCCTTTGAAACCCGCCTGTTTCTTCACGTATGTTGATGATACTTTTGCTGTTTGGCCTCATGGCACGGAGAATGTGACTGCTTTTTTATAACATCTGAACTCGATCCACCAGAACATTCGTTTTGCGGTAGAGGTGGAAGAGGACGGTTGCCTTCTCTTTCTTGATGTTTTGGTTAGGAGAAAGGTTCATGGAACATTGGGACATGTAGTTTACCGTAAACGTACTCACACTGACTTGTATTTACAGGCTGTTAGTTGTCACCATCCGGCTCAGCGTGAAGGGGTACTTCTTATCTTGGCGCACAGAGTAATGTCATTTACGACATTCAGACATTGCCAGTTGAGATGGCCCATCTTGAAGCTACATTTCGTCAGAATGGTTATGGTGAAAAACAGATTGAACGTGCGGTCCGCTATCAACCAACTGTGCATCGGGTGACTGAAAATTAGAGTGCTTTTGGGTTCTCTTAAGGATGATCTTGGTTTACGTAAGTCGGGTGTATATTGCATGCCTTGTAGCTGTGGCATGGCATACATTAGTCAGACTATCAGGACCGTGGAGGACAGATGTACTGAGAATAAGTTGCACACACGATTACAGCAGCGAAGTAGATCTGCTCTTGCCGAACATATAACAATCCTGAGATTTTGGCATGGACGTTCAGCTATTAGCACAGTGTTATTAAGGAAGCTGTTCAGATTAGCGAGTAACCTTGTATACAGGTATGGAGGTTTTTGTGTAAACCCTGCTTGGAATTCTGCTCTCTCCCTTGTCAAAAAACAGAGGGACGGAATCAATGTTATCTCACCTGCTAGTTCGTAGTCTTTTACTATCGATGCGTCTGATTTTGGTCACCTGTGGTGGCAGTGTGTGTGTGTGTAATCTTCTCTGAATTACTCCAACAACCGAGGTTTTAAATTTGCTTGTACATCACCTACGCTTACGCTTACGCTTTACAAACGGGCCTGCCTTGGCCCGAGGTAGCGGAGTTTAAGCTGTTTGAGCTGTTCCTCCTGAAGTCCTCTCGGTTTGGAATGGTTTTTCTTCGCGTGTTGGTCTGTCCTCTGGTTTCTCTGGATGCAGCAGCTTATCTGTCGGCTGATTCCGGCGGCTTCTTGTTCTTCTTCTTCTTATTACTGCTTCCTGGCTGCCCGAATTCTATTCTCTTCAGGCGGGATCAGTCCACTGGCAGCGTCTGTGTCCGGATATACTTGACTGCTTCCTCAGTCATGTATTTCTAGTCCTCGTCCGTGAAGATCGGGTGCTTGTATATGAGCTCCAGATCTCCACGGCTGACGATTGCCCTCCCGCGCAGCTTCTGGTTTAAGGGTTCGCACCCCCAGTGGAAATCGTAAGGTTTGTGAGGAAGGGGAGGGATTTTGTCTACCGTGAAAGGGTAGGGATGGTCATGATGGGGGTAGCTACCGTCTCGCAGGGAATCGGCGATCTTGGTGAGCACCTCCCTCACACAGTTCTTGTTGGGGAGGGGGAGGCACTCGAACGGCTCGTCTTCTTCTTCTCCCTCGGACTCCATCGGCACTTCCTGTGTCGTCTGCGTTTCCGCAGAGACAGGAGTGACGACTGCTTCTATGTCCTGCAGGTGCTGCTTCACCACTTCCGGCGGTGGCGGCGAGACGGACTGTACCACGTCCATGGGCGTCTTCCCGGTCTCCTGTATTGCTACAGGTTCCGGGGCGACGTCCGTTTCCGCGGACACATCCGTCTGCGTGGACACGTCCGTTTGCGTGGACACATCCACCCCAACTTGTCGTGCCACCGTGGGGGTGGCAACGGGGGCGGGCGTCTTCTTCTGCGTCGTCCGGATTTCTTCCCGCAACTCTTGCAGCTGCCGGTGGAGACCGACGATCCCTTCTGCATGGCCGTTCTCTCTGCCGCCTGGACGGGATTGCGGCCGCCCCGTTTTCCCCCTTGGGCGGGGGTGGCGGGACGGCTGCCTCTTCTTCATGTACCGCTTTATTGGCGGTTGTTGGTGTCCGCTGCTTCAGGTATGCGGAGCTGCGTGCATTTGCGGCGTGCGCGCCGCCACAGTTAACGCACGTTGGCGTGACGTGTGGTGGCTTGTCGCAGTCGCGTGTATCGTGTGCCTTTGCACATTTCAGACACGTGACCGCGTCCCTGCACGTCCTGGCGACGTGTCCCATCTTCTGGCAGCGGTAGCACTGCCTCTTGTGTTGCGGTCGGCTGCGCTTCTTCTTCTTGTTGCTGCCGCGGCCGTCTCCTGTCAGCGTGAGCAGAAGCTTTGCCACAGCAGCAAGTTTGCCTCCCTTTCCGCGTCCGGACATGGCGATGGCTAGTGGCGAGCGAGCGACGGTGTAAACGGTGCGAGCCGCAGCGAGTCGAGCAGCGGAGTGTTGTACATCACCTGCGCGTTGGAGTTTGTGCCTTGAAAATCACGGGGTGTACTTCCACCGAAATATCGTCGGTCGCTGTAAATACTATTTGGCTGAATTTCCGTAAGTTCTTCGAAAAGAATAGAAGCTTTGGAGGATATGTTGGACAAACAGGCAGATCCTTCAAAATTAGATTGCAAGAACATCTTAATAGATGGGGACAGGTAAAACAGAGCTCTGCATTTGCCCAACACCTTAAAGCCGGTGGCCACAGACATCCGCAAGTACAAAATCTTAAGATTTTGCATTTTACGCAAAAGGGTAAGAAGTTAAACATTTTGGGAGAAATTGAACTATTTAGGCATATGGAAGACAAAGATTTGTCTCTCCTTAACGGCTAAATATTTTGTGCCAATCAGGCCTTTTTAGAAGTTATGAAATCGGTGCTATTAATGTAATCCTGGAGCTTTCGTAATTCTGTCTAAATATGAGCCTGTTCCTCTCTGGTCTTATGTCGTCTTCTTAGTCAAGTCATTACGTTTTTTTTTTTTTTTTACTCAAATAGGATACTTGCGAGTTTGTCGCTTTAAATGATGACGCATTTTACACATTTCAATGTAGCTATAAAGAAAGGGGTGCGGAAAGTTTATCCGCATAACGTCCGTCTTCCACGTTGGTGTGTCTTTTTTAAGCCTAATAATTTTACTTGTATTTTATAAAAAAGGTTTTCTTGCTAGAAGTCCTAGCTCCGAATGACACAGTATTGAGTGTTAAATAGGCGGCCTCTTTATCTGAAACTACGGTTCTGTGTTTTTCATGTTCTCGTTCTATTGATATATGATACGAAAAACCTGTTTATGTACTGCATCTGTGTGTTGTATTACACACCTCGTCTCCTCATTTTAAATTTACCGCCTTCATTTAAATTTTACTTCGTCAGAATTTTAGGATAAGTTATTGCACAGGTGTTGCCCCTGGTAATTCCATCTTATCAATGTTTTATGTGCATTACATTTATAAAGTTTTAGTGGGTATGTATATGCAGTTTACGACCTCTCATTTTTATGACTGCTGCGTCGCAGCGCCACCTATTGAGGTGATTCTGTATTAGTCTTCAGTACCGGCACATGACGCTGTGGCTCATTATGCTTACTAACTTAGCCCCCATCTTACTCTGTTACTCGCTCCTGTGAACGGGAACGCTTTATGCAGGTCTTGCTGCCTCACGCGTCCATCTAGAAAAGGTAATGATTTTATTATTTTATATTTCTAGTTTTTAATGAGTTTAACAAAGGCGATGTTGGCCTGATATATTCGATGATGCCCTTTGGCTACACTGACTAAAGGATTCTTCTAAGAAATACCAAATTAAGGTATTTGTTCTATCAATAGTTGATCTGTTTATACATGCTTATAGGTTATCCAAATCTGCACAACGCGACTGCGATTCTTAAATAGATGTATTTGTTCTCTGGTTTCTATGTAGATAACCTGAAGATGTCTAAGTAAGGCGAAACGCGTCGTTGAAAAATAGAAAACTAAAACTGCAACCAAGACTGGTGTGCTGTATGCCACATATGGATTGGAAGAATTTCAATAGAAGCTTTTCTTCAGAAGAATACTGTAATTGAGATGGTTAGGTCAAATAACTAATGCGGCTTTCTTCTGTCGCTACTCCTCTGACTCTTTTGATGCGGCACGTCACGAAGTCATATGTTGTGCGTCTCTTCATTTCAGACTAGCACTTCAACCCTATGACCTCAGTTATTTATTGAATATTTCCAGACTCTGTCTTCCCATACAGTTTTTACATTCCATATATCAATCTGGTACCGTGTACGTTATTTCCTGATATCTTAACACATGACCTATCATCCTGTCCCTTCTTCTTACAGAGTTCTCCTTCCTCCTCCGTGCATTTACGAAGAGCTCCTCTTAATTCCTCAACTTGTTGTTGCAGGATCTTTTTCCGGCGGCAGCGATGTTGGAGATTTTATGTTTTACCGGATTTCTGATATTCACGGTACACTGGTGAAGCGATACGGGAAAATCCTCACTTCATCGCTACCTCGGAGACGCTGTGTCCCATCGCTCGTGCGCTGACTACAACACCACGTTCAGACTCACTTAAATCTTGATACCCTGCTATTGTAGCAGCAGTAACCGATCTAACAACTGCTCCAGACGCTTTTTGTCTGATACAGGCGCTGCCGACCGCAGCGCCGTATTCTGCCTATTTACGTACTCTGTATTTGAATACGCGGGCCTATACCAGTTTCTTTGGCGCTTCATTGTATAACGTGCAGAAGTAGTATTGCATTCATTCAGTGTGTCAAATATGACTGCAATTAGGCAGGAACTTAATGGAATCGTTACCATTTCAAATACATTTGAACTTCTTACAAGGGAACCTCCCCATAGCACCCCCCTCACATTTAGTTATAAGTTGGCACAGTGGATAGGCCTTGAGAAACTGAACACAGATAAATTGAGAAAACAGGAAGAAGTTGTGTGGAACTGTGAAAAAATAAGCAAAATATACAAACTGAGTAGTTCATGGGAAGATAGGCAATATCAAGGATATTGGGATCGCAGGAGCGCCGTGGTCTCGTGGTAACGTGAGTTGCTGCGGAACGAAAGGTCCTTGGTTCAAGTCTTCCATAGAGTGAAAGTTTAATTTTTTATTTTCAGTTTATGTGACAAACTCTTATGTTTTCATCACGTTTTTGGGAGTAATTATCACATCCACAAGAAAACCTAAATCGGGCAAGGTAGAAGAATCTTTTTACCCATTCGCCAAGTGTACAAGTTAGGTGGGTTGACAACATATTCCTGTCATGTGACGTACATGCCGTCACCAGTGTCGTATAGAATATATCAGATGCGTTTTCCTGTGGAGGAATCGGAATCGGTTGACGTATGACCTTGCGATCAAATGTTTTCGGTTCCCATTGGAGAGGCACGTCCTTTCGTCTACTAATCGCACGGTTTTGCGATGCGGTCGCAAAACACAGACACTAAACTTATTACAGTGAACAGAGACGTCAATGAACGAACGGACAGATAATAACTATGCAAAAATAAAGAAAGTAAAATTTTCACTCGAGGGAAGACTTCAACCAACGACCTCTCGTTCCGCAGCAGCTCACGCTACCACGGGACCACGCCGCTCCTGTGCTCAGATTGTCCATTATGTTGCCTATGTGGCCCATGGACTACTCAGTTTGTATATTTTGCTTATTTTTTCACAGTTCCACACAACTTCTTCCTGTTTTCTCAATTGATCTGGGTTCAGTTTATCAAGGCCTATCCACTGTGCCAACTTATAACTAAATCTGAGGGGGGTGCGATGGGGAGGTTCCCTTGTTAGGACAATATTCACACTGAAGGCTTTGTCCGCGAGTGACATCAGCAGTTGCGTCGTTAAAATAAGATTTGCGAAGCTATGATTACTGGAACATTTCTGCTTCAGTTGTCGTACATTTTCATCCGTATTGCTTTCCGCTGTTAATTGTTCAAAATGGCTCTGAGCCCTATGGGACTTAATATCTGTGGTCATCAGTCCCCTTGAACTTAGAACTACTTAAACCTAACTAACCTAAGGACATCACACACATCCATGCCCGAGGCAGGATTCGAACCTGCGACCGTAGCGGTCACGCGGTTCCAGACTGAAGCGCCTAGAACCGCACGGCCACACCGGCCGGCGCTGTTAATCGTCATATAGCTTTAGAACACTGTAGCCGCACCGGTTTTTAACAGAGAAGACATCTATGTTCTGCTAGTATCGGTGACCACTATCGGTGATAGTATTTTTTTCCTTGAGTACACAGTGGTAGTGTGACAAAGTATTTTATGGAGACGAGGCGTCATTCAACGTTCGTACGCTTCTGGCATTACATACAACTTGGAGAGAATACTGCATCATCTTCCGGAAATCCTGGTTGTAGCCACGCAGTTTGCAATTATTTTCGTTTGTGAGTTGATCACAGACAAAAATAATAAGGTGTAATATGTATTAGCGTAGGTGTTACCTAGTGTAGCTCTGAAATATAGATTACTTGCTCGAAATTCCTTCGATGCAACACTAATCGACTTTTATTTTTACCGCTTTCATTTTTCTGGTTATCATTTCACAGAGGGCAGCCAAGGTACTAGGTACAGTGGCATATTGAGCTGGCTGTGTCTTAAATAGACTGTCAGTTGCAACATTTACTTGATCATCAAGGAAAGCTTTAGAAAAATTATGCTAAAAATGTTTTTGGAGCAACTGCAACTTATGTCACTGAGAGTGTTGATTGTTTTCAGAGAATAAGTACAGCCAGTAGGTAAACTCGTGATCGAACAGTGCTCTTTGTGGGAGAAGTGACCTTTCCTGGAAGAAACCTGCAACTGTCCTACAGGCGCACCAAAATTCAGTTGTCCCGTCTTGCCTAGAGCTGCAATGAGGCGAGCAGTGATTCACGACGAACCAGTTCGTATGATTTCGCTTATCAGTATCAGTCAGTGCCGGTTGTATACTTAGTAATAGACTTCACCTAGTTATTAAGATGTGGTAGGAAAGCGAACTACATCGCAAGAAAACGTGTGCAATACAAAGAAGATATGCTTGCTAAGTAAAAAGCGTTCGGTCGGTAATTTCAGCTTGTGTTAAAGGATCGACACAAAACAGAACTGTGGGATAATATTTCCAGCCACAATAAAAGTGTTACAATTCACATCAAAAGTCAGCTTTTGTACAATAGGACATATTAGAAAGGAACGCCAAAATAGCCACATGAGGTACTAAAATAACCAAAAAACAGCGATAAAAATTTTGGGAAACGCCTATTATTATAGATAACTTTACAAAATCGGTAATTCCTACAAACAGTGGAGGACTTGACATAAAATCAAAAACTAGTGCCAGCAATGTGCAAGTCACTTATTGCTGTAAAACGAAAAATCAACTTTCCTAGGCACAGAGATGTTTCGCACAAGACTCTATGTGAAATGAGAATTAAGTGGAAGAATAAGAGTGAAAGCAAGAATCTGCTAGAGAGATCTGATGCAATTCACTGGCGATCATAGTAATTGATACAAGTAAGGAATTAAGAAAGCAATACAAAAAGTTCTTTTGCATTAAGGAAAGTACGCTGGATCGTTTCATCTTTTGGAAAGAACTACACTGTTAAAATCGAAGACTACAGTGCAAAACCATTACACTTGACAGCACTTTTCAACATTTAGCAGTCTTGGCGATCCATAATGCTTCCACTGTGGCGGCTGAGCCTTAGTTTCAACATCATATACGTAAACTCATACCTCATCACCTGCTATCAACCGTCTCAGCGGTTCTGCGTCGTTGTTGATTTTATTTAGTGAGTTCTTAGCGACTTACATTCGCCTCTGTTTTTGTTCGAAATTGAACAATTTTGAAACAGATTTATCAGAACCATCCAAAGCATCCGAAAAATTTCATTGTCTCAGCCAGTTGATGTACCAACATTCTTCTCTTATTGTGACTTGGCTATTGCGCATAGTCAGTTCTGACACTTTTTCCACGATTACTACCGATTGAAGGGCTGCGGCCTCTAACGCTCGTAAACTCTTGTTCTGCTCGTAACGGACTCGCCAAGTGCAATATTTAATATTTATTTCCTTCTTACAGCAAAATTAATAGAAATTCCATGACCCATATCCATACAGAATACACAATCGACGATACTAACAAAACACATGTAACCTTCGCGACAGCGGACAACAGAGTACATTTTGCAAAAACAGACATAATTTCTAATAGGATAGCAGCAATCAGTGAATTTTACAGTATTACTTATAATCCGTCTTGACTGCAAAATTTTTATTCGTATGACCGATTTCGGTTCATCTAGAACCATCTTGAGATCTGGAACGGTAATGACACTAATTTACAATTTCACGAATGCAAATCTTTTTCATCCTATCTAATCAACATCAAATATACCAGAAAGTACCTGATATTTCGGTTACAG
This sequence comes from Schistocerca nitens, assembly GCF_023898315.1. Taxonomy (NCBI): domain Eukaryota; kingdom Metazoa; phylum Arthropoda; class Insecta; order Orthoptera; family Acrididae; genus Schistocerca; species Schistocerca nitens. The sequence goes on along the minus strand of NC_064617.1, from coordinate 324,149,577 downwards.
GAGCAACCCGTTCAAATCCAGTAACTTTCACATGCTGTGTCACATAAAATTGGTCGGCAGAATGCACGTCATGTGTATTAATTATAACTCTATAACGTCTGGTACATTTGTTACATTACATATGAACATAATGTATTCAGTAGATTTTTTCCACAGCTGAGCCAGAGTACTTTTACGTGACATTGTACGTCATTTTCTTCAATCTCTTCAATAAAATCGAAGAACTGGCAATGACTGATAGCATGTGGTCTTATGTAATAAACAGGGTACATGAGTGGTATCAAAACTTTTGACATATCCAACCGTTTTCCTCACAAAGACTGTAGAAGAACGATGCAATGTACGATAAATGGTTTTTATCCACCATCATTTTCTGTCGCCTTTGACAAGAAAGCAACGCTCTTTTACTTTTTCCACATGGTTTTGCCACCATCAGTTGTGATACAGCTTAAGTTTTTCCGCTGAATTTTGCGTTCCTGCACAACATTTTCTACTCCTTTATAAATTTCTTCTTCCGTGGCCGTACCGTGAATCTTACCAACGTCAAGATCTTCATAGACTTCACAATTTTTGTTTACGCCTCGAATAACAAATAATCCCCGTGGTATCTGAAACAACTGTTGACTCCAAGGGTCAAGTTTTCTCATGCAACTGAATTAGTATGTATTCAGAAATATCATTTATACTTACATCCACAGTATTTGCTAACAAACTAATGTTTTTAAATGAATTAGCTTTTCCTCACTCGTTTTTCCAACTGCTGCAATAATGTAGTCCTTTACTACTTCGCCATCACTAAACTGTTTTCCACGTTTTTCTGTTAAATGAGCCACGCACAAATTAGCACGAGTTGGTGCTCCTTGTTCAGCATTTACTTTCTTAAACATTTGCTGAGATCTCAAACCGCGTTTCGAGAACGCATATACTTCTAGCCGTTGGCTTCTGGTAAATTAGGAATAACTGAGAATATTTAGTCTCGTAATGACGTTTTGTACTGTTTCCTTTGAGAAATGATATTCTTTCATTGCGAATTATACGCATTTTCTTATTACTTGACTCAAACGCGAAACACTAATATCCCCTCTGCTCTTTAAAATTTCCATACTCACTGTCTATCTTTCTTTCTTTTCCATATTTACACAACGCCACTTTAAAGGAATGTAGCTGAAAATCAAAATCATGACAATTAATAGCATCAAGGGCAAGGGTTCTGACTAAAGAGCTGCACTGTACTTATCTTTAATTCCATTATAACTGAACTAAATATTCACTTGTAAGTAGGCTGTTTAGGTTTTTATATTCGTAACGCCACGTAGCTCTCTGTATGAAAATCACTGGCTGTGCTGTGGCTGGTTTGCATTGTTGTTGGCTATTGTAGTGTTGGGCAGTTGGCCGTTAACAGTGCGTAGCGTTGAGCAGTTGGAGGTGAGCCGCCAGCAGTGGTAGATGTGGGGAAGTGAGTTGGCGTTTTGAGAGCGGATGATCTGGACGTGTGTCCATCAGAGACAGTAAATTTGTAAGACTGCATGTCATAAACTGCTACATATATTATGACTTTTGAACACTATTAAGGTAAATACATTGTTTGTTCTTTATCAAAATCTTTCATTTTGCTAACTATGCCTATAATTAGTTAGAGCCTTCAGTAGTTTGCTCTTTTTTTAGCTGGCATTAGTGGCGCTCGCTGTATTGCAGTAGTTCGAGTAACGAAGATTTTTGTGAGGTAAGTGATTTGTGAAAGGTATAGGTAAATGTTAGTCAGGGGCATTCTTTTGTAGCGATTATTGAAAGTCAGATTGAGTTGCGCTAAAAAAATATTGTGTGTCAGTTTAAGCACTGTCATTTATAATTTTTCTAAGGGGACGTTTCATGTGTCAACCCCTAGCCGAGGATACCTCACTGGAATCTTCTGATTTTTTCTTGTAGTTTGTGTAATTAGTGTAGCTATTGTTTATTGCTAGCACGTAATTATAGATAGAATTTCCTTTGTAGTTGTAGTTTTTCATTGTTGTACAGTAAAACAGTTGTGGCATTGTAGGGAAGCAGCATACTCACACCTTATAAAATTCACATCAGTCTTTCCATTGTGTGCCAGCCAAATCCGCTGTAAGTAGCTCTGACGTCATAATTATTGATCAATACTTTAAAATGAAGTAAATAACCTGAAACGTTTGTAGCATGTCAGGAGTAATACAAAATCAATATGTGTTGGACATCAGTTCAATAACTTTAACCGTTTTCGAAATTTGGATGTTTTTCTGTAAAAATCATTAGCGCAACAGAAAAGAGCTAGAAACTTAAAAATTTATATTTAGATTCCTTTTGCATAATAATTTAGTAGAAACAGTATTCTGGATCTCACAAATTAAAATTTTAGTTGAAATTCATGATATTCTGGTTTTTGTCTTAGAAATTAAGGAAGCAAGATAGATTAAGTAGGCGAATAAAAAAAGCTAGGATGTTTAAATTTAAGTAGAATGGAGATCCGCTATAATCATAAAAATGTGAGACGTTTCAACAGAATAACTATAAATCTATAGCTATAGCGTATCTTGAAAGAGCAAGTTCAGAGCTCGCCTACTGTGTGTAGTGTAATTAAATTAATTCTCTCGCCCAAAATATTTGACTAAGCCACGTCAGACATTTATTATTATTACTTACTTGTGTGCTGATTGCACAATTAAATTGAAAGCTTCATCGGCCATCAGCAAAGGAAGCAATGATTTATTCGAAAACTTACAGTGGTGCATTACTAGCCCAGAGGCTAGTCGGGAGAGCAGATTTGATCAGGCATTCCCTTAGTCGTCCGCACCATGGCTTTATATGTAAGAACGCTGCATGAGAAAAGGAAGGCCCCAGTTCACTCCAGACGCTGATTAGCGCACCACCTGTGCTGGGAGTCGCGTCGCGTCGGTATCGTTGATATAAACAGCCTCGGATGCAGTAATAAGTTACTCGGGATATGCATAACAATGAAATCGTTTTCGAGTGAAGTGTTAATTTTGGGATGACGTTAATGATCTATCTTTAGTTTGCGTATGTCGTATTTTCATGTGCCGCCGCAGGACAGACATTCTACCATTATTAGCGTCCTGTTTGATGAAAATTATCATCAAATTATGGCGAGCATTCACTTAAACATTTAATTTGAACAGTTATAGTGGCATCAGCGCATTAGACTCTGAACTGCTCTGGTAGTTGAATTGTGTGGATTGTTTTTGGTCTGTGGTTCAAAAATGGTTCAAATGGCCCTGAGCACTATGGGACTCAACTGCTGAGGTCACTAGTCCCCTAGAACGTAGAACTAGTTAAACCTAACTAACCTAAGGACATCACAAACATCCATGCCCGAGGCAGGATTCGAACCTGCGACCGTATCGGTCTTGCGGTTCCAGACTGCAGCGCCTTTAACCGCACGGCCACTTCGGCCGGCTTTTGGTCTGTGACTTTCAGAATATAGTGAACATTTTAGAGAGAATGCTTTTTGATTATGAATCCCAGACAATCTCCTAATTCCTCGGAGCTATAAGCTGTAGCTATAAATGTATTTCTCAGATGAAGTGTGCACTAAGAATTCTAATTACAGGCTTCACGTTTTGCTAATCACTTTCTGGTTGCCAATATTGTACTTAGAGAGACAGTGTTGAGAACGGCAAACAAATAAATACAAAACATATATTCTATTACTCCACCTGCCGCCCCACATATGGTGCATCGGCCGGGAAAGAAACTGAGTAAAAGTGAAAGTGATTTTTAAATATTCGGATTCGGGAGTGAAATGCGACACGCAACTGAGTAATAGAACAGTGATAGTGTTGCGTTTGCATGTGGACGACGCAATTGGATTAACAACGCATCTGGATTGATGGAGCTGGCACTGAGTATAGCGGCGCTGCCGGTATCACGAGAAGCTAGTTTCGCCTCACCCCAGTCGTCCGGCAGAGCAACCGGAGCCGCGCCTGCAGTTGCAGGCCACACAAACACACAGCAGCCGTCGAAGTGCCATCTGCAGTTCAACGCGCCACGTCGCATCAGTAATCCTGGTACGCCACGCCGGCAAAGCCATACGTCATGCAGAAGGAACTAAGTTAAGTGAAAAGCTGTTAAAATTTTTACTGACCTGCACTAAAAGACTGTCAGCGATGGAACCGCCAGAAGAAACTGAGGTTAAACTTAAATCAGAACCTATGTCTGTTAAGGGAACTGTAAATCCAGACAACGGTTCAAGTGTAAATATGCATGAAAATAGTGATGTTAAAGTGAAATATGAAGTATTGTCTCCTGACAGTAGTGTGAAAAGGGGCAATGATTCAATAACAGAGACCCCTGTAGTAAAGCAGAAATCAGAAATTGTTAATTTATTGGATGATAGTTTATCTGATGAGTTAAAAACGAAACAGTCATCAGAGGTGGTAGAGTTTAAAAGGATAAGTTAGATATGACTGATCAATCAGATGTTTCATTTCGTTTTGATGATTCTGGTATTGGAGCTAGTTTTTTGTCACCTGAGTGTGATAAAAAACCAGCTAGTGAGCAACCCAAAGATACTGGGGCTATTGATTTAAATGTTATATTACAAGCAATAGCTACCAGTAATGCTAAAATGACAGCTGAATTAAAGTCTGAAATAACTGAGGTCAAAAGCAGTTATGCTGAATTAAAGTATGAGATTGTCGCCAGCCAAACTAATTTTATCAAACGATTGGAGGTAATGGACAATACCTTCAAGGCTGGTTGCAATAAGTTGAAAGAGGATCTGGACAGCTTGAATTATAAAACTGATAAGAATCATGAGGATATTAAGAAAAAGGTTGCTCAACAATTTTCTGAAATGTATAAAACAGTAAAATCCGAAGTTGCTGAGGTTCGCAAAGACTTCCAAATGGAAGATGCGAAGCTGGAGCACAAGTTAACAGAAAAGATCGAGGCGGAATCTGAACTGTGCTCAGATAGGGTTCACGATGTTAATCTAAAAGTAAACATATGTCAAGCAGAAGTAGATGCAATCAAAACTGATACTACTCATGGTGTGCAAAGAGTAGATAATGTTGAAATGAGAGTAGAAAATATTAGTACTAACATTGCTAACATTGAGAGTAAAGTAGCTTCATTATCTTCTGGTAATGATAGTATACAACATGTTGTAGCTGCAAACGCCACATTTATCGGATGTCGGCGGGTCTTGTGGTTCGATCCAGATAAAAATATCCACCCGCTAGATTTCTGGAACGATTTTGAAGATGTGATTCCACCAAATTGGTCTGAACGAGAGAAAATCTCATTTATTACAAGCCATTTATCAGGTGACGCCATGCGTTGGTCAGCTGATCTTATGTTGAAGTGTAAAACATTAGCGGAATTTAAAACAGCTTTCATTAATGAGTACTGGTCTAGCAATAAGCAAAATGAAGTTTTGAGAGAGTTTTGGAGTGGCAAACGGTTCAATGCAGGCAAGGAATCTATTAAAGAGTTTGCTAGGTCATGGATTTCACGTTTGTCACATTTGGCGGAAAAGCTGAAACCTGAAATGATAATATTAGGTTTTGAAGCCAAACTGCCATGGTATTGGCAAACTAGAATTATATCTGCCCCTAGAGACAATCTTGATCGTTTCATTGCCAATGAGGAGCAAGCACATAATAACAGAAATGGTAATAACACTAGATGTAATTTTAAGAACGAGCAGAATGGCAATGTAAACATCAGAACAGTAGGTGTTCGCCATCCTAAGAGAGGTAGGAATTGGAGAAATAACTATCAGAACCAACAATGGCATGCAAATGATAGTAATTTTGTTCTGAACAAAATTATGCAGGTAAACAACAGTGAGGAAAGCATTGCTGTGCCAGTTAACTATAATGGAAATAAAGGAAACAGTAGTAGGCCGAGGCAGGAAAACTAGTTCCCGTCTATGAGGACACTGGCGCTCACCAGGCGGTTACTTTTCCTAAGCCATTAATTACAGTAATTCGTAAGACAGATCAGAATACTCAGACTGAACATGTGGATGAGGGGTCGGTAGCATCTAAGGATACAGCAGAAATATTAGATCACTCACATTATTTAATAGATACCATTTAGAGACGCTTTCTAAGTAGGAAGAGAAAGAGAAGGCGCAGCAGTGTAACTGTATGGAAGAGCTACAAAATACTGAATTGTCAGGTGAAGAAGCAGAAGAAATTCATGCTTATATTTACGATGAGGTTGATGTGCTCTTATCTAAACTGCCTGTGCAGGATGTTGATACTGTACTAATAGATTTAGGACAGGAGATAAGTGAGGATGTAGAGGATTGCCTGTTGGGGGCCGATCAACCCAGTAGCTGTGACCAGTTGTCACTTGAGAAGGAACCCGACGATAATAGTGAAAGTGGTTTAGCTGTAACTAGTGTTATGCTCGGTCCGTAGGCGAAGGATCGCTCAGTCTACAGTAATTTGGGTCATGTTCAGCAAACTAAATGTAATGAAGTCATGCGGTGTTTCGATTTGAAATTAATAGACCGACTGGAAAAGGCTGCTGAAAATGTAATTCACGAAACCCCTACACACTTTGACCTAAATGTAATGAAGATAGATGTCGATCACTTTAGTTGGAAACAAATCCAAAAGGAACTATTGGATGAGTTTGAAGAACCACCTGTACAACCTAGAATAAGCCACCCTATAATAATAGTGTATATGTTGGGTATCAATGTACGTTGTCTCTTAGACAGTGGAAGTGAGGTGAGTGCGATATCTCAGTCCTTCTTTGATGCATTACCTGGTAAAGACAAGCTTATAGTAATGAGGGTATCAGGACTAAGAATAATTGGTGCTACTGGCAAGGTGTCAAAAACGGTAAAGCATGAAGCTTTACTGCCATTTGATATTAATGGTAATTTAATTGATCACCCATGCTTAATTGCAAACAATCTCAGTATTGAGGTTTTAATTGGCATAGATTTATTGTCGAAATGTCGGAGTGTTGTTCCCTTTGAAAGAAGCCAGTTAAAATTGGTCTTGCCGATAACTGGAGTAATTACGGTACCTTTTATTGATAAACATGTAGTAACTAGTGATGAAACTTGGGAGCTGCCTATACGAGTTCTGAAAAATAGGAGATATTGGGACGAAGGTGTTAATCTTAGTGAAAAGTAAGCTAAACACAGACGAAAAGAAGTTAAGGGCTAGGGCAAATATAAGGAAAAGAACATTAGAAAGAAAGAAGCTTCATGACGCAAAATCTGTACCCACCAGTTTTGAAATAGGTCAGTTAGTCCTTGTCAAAACCAAGGGAAAATCAAAGAAAATAAATGCAGAAACAAAGAAATTCATGTTCGTATACCAAGGACCTTTCAGGATCATAGGAAAACCACATGCCAATGCATATGGGCTAGAGTACCCTAAGAGTAAAAAGCTATTAGGTCTCAGGAACGTGTTCGACCTAAAGAAGTTCATAGGTAGTGAATGCTTTCTGTAGGGAGGAGGTTGTTCTGTAACCTCTACACAGTGTGGCAGTTGTGCAGTCCCAGCTGTGTGAGATCTTCTTTCCTTTTCAGGTCTCACTCATTCTTCATCTTTGCTATCCACCAACATTTCGGCTCTTACTCTCAAATACTAAAATCTTCCGGTATGACTATCAAGCCAGCATTAAGCTAATGAATTCTGTAGGGAGGAGGTTGTTCTGTAACCTCTGCACAGTGTGGCAGCTGTGCAGTCCCAGCTGGGTGAGATATTCTTTCCCATTTCAGGTCTCACTCTATCTTCATCTTTCCTATCCACCAAGTTTCGACTCCTTTGCAATACAAAAATTTTCCGTCATGGCTATCAAGCCATGAGTTCTGTAACCATTCTATCCACCGATTAGTGAAGAAAATAACTAATGAGACAAATCTAACAGTGACATAAACAACACAGAAGTATGATGTAATTAAGATACAAAGGTATTTGCGTAACAAGTATGTATAGAACCCTGGTAATATTATAAGTACAAAGTTGTTGTTTTATTGGAAATGGTTCACCAACAGTAATTTAAAAAGATATACAAATTCGTGTACAAGCAAGATCTGAAGGGGCAGTGAAACCAATCGTATGCTGTAGAGCTAACTAATTATTAGTAAAAGAGATTGCTTAGTGTTATGAAAAATATGCAGATAAGTTGTAAGAATGAACTCACCTAGTGTAGCAAGGAATGGCAGTGTAATTGAATTGAACAGTGTTTGTGGTTGAGACGTGAAGGACACGTCCCTGAAATATTTATAAGGTTGGAGCTGGCCATTATTTGGTGTAGTATGTGACAGGACACACCTAACGTATTGAGGTTATGAGTTGGAGGCGTGAATGCGACCATAGGTACCCTTATGTTAGATGAGACAGAGCAGCTCATGGTGTCCTATAGGTTTAAGGAATTTAGCATTATGCTCGGCCATAATTACTTAATGCACCTTAGTGGTAGGTCGAGAGAGACTACCTGTGATTTAAGCATCCAATCAAGTGGAAATGGACTGCAACATGAGCAAACTGATCAGCTGCAATACACTATAGATATGAAATAAATGTGCTATCCTATGCTTTAAATTTTAATGGAGTGAGTATTACGTAAGTTCATACACTAGCAAAGTAAGTAAGTACGTAATTTCAGATGTGGAAGTGACACAGCAGCAGAAGACCAATAAGTGGGTTTAGTAGTCAACTAAACGTAGTGTGTTTTGAACACTCAGAACTGTACTTTTACCACAAGTTACTCACATGTACAAAGAAGCTGAGAAGACAACGACTAATCAAATATACTCATACTATCTCAAAGAATAAGGTAATCGAAGATGAGTCAGCTAAGTAAATAAAATACAAATGTATCAAGAATGTACCGAGCATTGGTTCAGTGTTCTAGCCCAGAAATAATAAACTGAGATTAAATAGGATTCATGATAGTATGCCTTGAGCATAAATTTTCTCTAGTACATGACTAACGGCGTTTTGAGCCATTTGTTTACCGATTTTATGACAGTTAAGTAAACGCGAGAGTAAAATTGAAAAAGTTCTGTTAACTTTGTTCCAGCAACATCACCACATCTTTAAAGGACATTGCTCATGAAGAAAATAAAGATCCGATTTGGAAAGACATCGAAAGTAAATGACATGAAAAGACACACACTCAGATTCGGCATTATTATCTGGTTAGAAACAACATACTCTTCAAACGCTGCACTGTTGATGATAAGTTATGGGTACTTTGCATTCCAAACGATTCTGTTAATAATCTCATTTGGTACATTCATTTCAGCTACTCACATTTTGGTCCACGAAAATGTTATCATATTCTTCGAACGACTTATTTTAACAATATGGAAAAGAGAATTCGAAGAGTCTTGTCTATTTGTAAACTTTGTCAAAAAGCTAAACCATCTACCATCTCACATCGTGCTCCGTTGTTTCCTATCATTCCTTCTAAATTAAAAGAATTTGCTGCTGTTGATCTCTTGGGACCCCTTGTCAGAACATCGAATGTATTTTCATACGTTCTAATCACTGTTGAACTTACTTCAAAATTTGTTTCCTTCACTCCGTTACGTAAGGCCACTGGACGGTCTGTATCCAACCCCTTTGTTAAAAATTTCTTACGTGAAGTTGGACACATTAGTAAAGTCACCCTCAGATAACGGACCACAATTCAGATTTGCTGTTGGTCATGCTTGTTTCGGAACCATAAAATCAAACCTGGTTTTATTTCATTGTACTCACCATATTGCAACCCATCTGAACGGATTATGAAAGAAATCAATAAGCTTTGCAGACTTTATTGTCACAGAAAGCATCAGCATTGGGACAGATATTTACACTTATTTCAAAACATGCTGAATGAAATGCCTCATGAGTCCACTGCTTTACCACCTATTCTTGTAATGAAGAATGAAGAACCACCGAACAGAATCAGAGAGCTTGTACCTTTCCTGAATACACGTAAACTTCGACACAAGAACATAATTGATTTGGCTATTAAAAATATAAAATCTGCAGCCGACAAAAGGAGAAAACTACACGGTAAAGCAAATGCAAATAAATTATATCTTGGTCAGAAAGTTATCATTAAAGCTCATTAATTGTCACATAAGGAGAAACACTTGAGTCACAAATTCTTTCTGATTTACAATGGACCTTACAGAATCCGACGTATACCACATGATAATTGTGTTGAAGTTGAAACTCTGCGCACTAGGAAGAGTAAGGGATTGCACCACATTTCACATGTAAAACCGTTTATTGAAAGATAATCTGCTTTTTAACTTAGTCTTTGCCATTAAATTTTTCACATCACGCTACTAGTACAATTTGTCACACTGGGAAACTGTTAATATGCAACAATGTTTTGAAGTTAACTATCCAGTCTAGAACCTAGGGAACATATTTGAGCAAAAAATGGCTCTGAGCACTATGGGACTCAACTGCTGAGGTCATTAGTCATATTTAGACAGTATTTACGAGTGCATTGTTATAGTGAACAGACGACACAGTGTTATTGTGTGTTCATTTTTGCTTGTTAGTTGCACGATTACGTTAACGACTATAAGGCTCAAATACTTAGAACATATACCAGTACTGCTAATGAGATTTTACTGCAACATTTTAGTTTACTTGAAATTACATTATGGATTTAAAGTGCTTTCTGAGAGATACCAGATGACAAAGTGGTTACTTTATTCGACAGCTACACGACTATATCACGACGCTACTAATATGTGACACAGTTTATATTGTTGCTTTTGCAGTGTATCTATTTTATATCTGCAGAGTTTTTCTGAATTCTTCTGGAAAGGAAACCATGTTTTAGTAGTAACTTTTGTGGTATAGCTACAATGAGACAGCCTTTTTCATAGCACAACAATACATTACTGTGTAGTACTTTCATGATCACCGTACTTTACGTAATAACTACGATATCTATATGCATAGCATTTCACTTTTGTTTATTACGAGGTAAGTACATTGACTTCTACAGAACGTTGCTTACAGGACGACGATAATTACTACACTTGGCACAATTTTACCGTTAAGTAATAACAGAGATTATCTTACAACAAGATGCACAGTTTAGCGCTGCAGTACACGTATTTGAGTGATTAATTTTGTACTTAAAACATTTAGTTTTAAAGGTTTTTGAATTACAATGATGCAAAGGTTTTCCATGATACATTTAATTCCATTTCTCTAATCTGTAACACCTGAGGGTATAATTACATTAATCCTCAGGGGGGTACACGCTTACTTTGTGTACCATGTGTTTGGCAAGCACAAGGAGCCCTAGCTAATATGGTATTTGCTTATACAACTTATCACATCGGTACCATATTTCTCTAAAACACAAGATACACAGCTATCTGATCATTTAACTGAGAGAGACAAACATTCTTTTTTACTACATTAGTGACAGATGTTTGCGCAATTACACAGTTGGATAACTTCACCCTTATGAAATTGTATTTTGTCTGTACTTTGTGAACTGGTCACATTTTTTTGGAACCATTGTGATACTATGAGAGCTTTGAATGATTTATTTGGTATGGGATCATGATTTTTAAAGTACGTTTGAGGTAGATGACACTATTGAAATGAGCAACGAATATTTTTAGATTTTGAAATTATTGCAGGAAGCTACGACGTTTTTGAGAGTTGACTGAGGTTTTATGATGTTATTATTACGATGACGATGTGTATTATGCTGCTGGGGTATGTTTATGATCAATAAGCTGATGATATATGAGGAATTTGATTAGGCTATGTATCTGTTATGATGAAATATTGAAGAAGTGTCGACGGATATGTATATGTATAATAAGGTAAGGAATAATGTGTAGTGGTTAGGGACTCTAACTTGTGAAAAAGGATGTTGGAAACCAAGAATTGTACTTTAAGAGTTATGAAATGTGTATAAATGCGTGAATGTATCACAATGCCAGCGAAAATTTTTTGGACACTGTTATATTTATAGGATTTTGTTTCTATACATTTCAAATGCAAATTCTCGACCTGTGAAATTTTTTATATGAGACTGTCACTGTAGCGCAAACTGTTGTCATAAATATTTCGGTAAGAAAGCCAAGTGACCTTGACATAATGCATCGTGAGCGGCCAGCTGTGTCAGCCACCTGGAAAAACAGCCATTAGGTGGAGAAAAAAGAGGCCATTAACCTCGCTATTGACATTCCTTTGTAGAAAGCATCGCAAATACGACACACTCAAACTTGAAAACATATGATTACGCTGTGGAGCTTTTAATTTATGATATTTACTAAAATGCCTAATGAAATGATGAGAAACATTTTACATCTATTATCTTTCTAGTTGAGAGATTGCTCATTTTGTTTAATATCTAGTTTCTAGCTGCGCTGCAGCATTGGTTAAAATAAGATTTAATAGATGTACTAATATAGATATTTTATCCCTACAGATCCAGTAAATAATAATTTTATGATCTACTTCCAAAAAAATGAGAGAGCACAAAAAGACATTTCCCTTCACAAGAATTGCATACATAATTTTTGTCAATGACTGGTAACTTTTTAGTAGTGTAAGTTAAGGTGATGCATCACTCTAGTATTAAGATGTGACATAGGTATTAAACATGGCTATGTTTACTGTAATATTTTTTTCTGCTTGAGCTATGTCATGTTTAGGTAAAAGTTATAGCATTTTCTGCTGCTATTTGCCAGGCATAGTGCTACTAAATTTCACTTTGTATTACTCTTTAAGCCAGTTTTACTTCTGATTTTTTTTCTTGTTGCTGCACATTGGCTCATATTAGTTGTTATGTTGCATTTGGTCTGTAATTTAGATTTACTGCTGCTTGCTTTGCCACTTTGCACTTTTTTGTCATTGCTGTTTGTGTTAATTGTTTTGTGCTCCTGCATTGCCTCGTCCCTTAGTTTATGCATCTGAGCTCAGTAGATTTAAGTTAGCTTAAGATGGGGTAGGCTATATAAGAGAACGAGTTGTGATGAATTGGAAGAATGTATTGAGAGGCTATAAGAGAATTGTTTGGCCTAAAAAGGGTTTTGAAAGAGCATATGAACAAAAAAGTAGGGTTTAGGGACAACAGGTTTAGGTAGGATTTTCTTGGATATAAATGATGAGGTAAGATAATGGAAAATAAATAATGAGGTAAGAAAAATGTGAACATATAAATACAGAAAGTATGTTTGGATAGGATTTTTTTGGTGGAAACGTTGAAATAAGAGGAAAGATCTATGGAATGAAGTTTTGGGTTGGACTGCAGTACCAAATGTCACACTGAAAACAAACCCTGTCCTGTCCTTTTGTATCATTCCGCTATGTGTTTGTGTACCCTTGTGTATTTGTGTTCTTCCTGTCTTTATGTGTTTATCTGATAAGACTTATATTGTAGAATTTTTCTAAAACTCAGTTACATTCACTATGATGAGGAATACTGTTATCCTCAAATATAATTTGCATTAATAATATGTCATTTTCTTTGTAAATATGTTTGCACATTATTAATTCTGTACTGTTTCAATTCTCATGTGTGAAATTAATGTTTCAAAAACTATTCTCATTATTTTATTTATTTACTTATGTCATAATTCCTGTAACACTGATGTATAGGTCTATTTCTATTCTTTTGTAAATCTGTATTACTACAAATGTTATTTGTACTATTATGTTCTTTAATGATGTATTTTGTACCTTTGTAATTGTATTCTTATGTCGTAAATTTATAATTGTACAGACACCAGTTCTTCAAATTAAGTTACATTTCACTGCACACGTTTCTGTTGGTCATAGTATTGCACAATATGTGAGAATTTGGGACTGTTAATGTTTGCACGTGTGTCAATAATTCAGCAAGGGACTGGATAACAGCATTGCTGGTTCTAAGGACATTAAAAACTTTTTTTTTGAGTGCACAAGCGGTGGTTCATGGACTTGCTATATTGCCCACAAGACTCTTCGATGGTGATTGTGCACCTGCACAGTCGCAACGGATGGCTGCTAGCCATCTCTACAAGGACTACAGTGGGTCTACACCTTTGATGACTCACCAATACCATTATTTCTACAAGGACTGCAGTGCGTCTGCACCTCTGGTGGCCCACCAATACCGTAATCTCTACCAGGACTACAGTGGGTCTGCTCTTTGATGCCCTACCTACCAACATTCTTCAAAACTTCGACTGACTCTGCGGTGGGTTTGCTCTGTTGTGGCCTATTACCTGTCTGCATGTCAAGAGTCAGCACTGTCTTCCCGTTGGAAGGACAACACTACTTCTTGAAGACTGCATGGAAATCCACTACTTCCATGTCCATTCTCTTTTACTGCTCAGACTTTGAGAAAAAAAAAACACTGCAATTTTACTGTGATGAATGATCAGGACTGTCTTTATGGACTGTGAGAAAATTTTAGCTTTTGACCAACATTGTATCAAGAAGTGTGTGCATTTGATTTCTTTGTTACTGTAACTATGAAAAATCTTTTCAAATCTGTATTGGCCACTGCCCAAAACAATTTGTAAAATTTTTTGTGGGGAGCATGGGGGCTATGTCAGTAGGCTGTTTACGTTTTTATATTAGTAACGCCACGTAGCGCTCTGTTTGAAAATCACTGGCTGTGCTGTGTGCAGCCTGTGGCTGGTTTGCATTGTTGTTGGCTATTTCAGTGTTGGGCAGTTGGCTGTTAACAGCGCGTAGCGTTGCGCAGTTGGAGGTGAGCCGCAAGCAGTGGTGGATGTGGGGAAGTGAGATGGCGGATTTTTGAGAGCGGATGATTTGGACGTTTGTCCATCAGAAACGGTACATTTGTAAGAATGGATGTCATGAACTGCTATATATATTATGACTTTCAAACACTATTAAGGTAAATATATTTTTTGTTCTCTATCAAAATCTTTCATATGCTAACTATGCCTATCAGTAGTTAGTGCCTTCAGTAGTTTGAATCATTTATTTAGCTGGCAGTAGTGGCGCTCGCTGTATTGCAGTAGTTCGAGTAACGAAGATTTTTGTGAGGTAAGTGATTTGCGAAAGGTATAGGTTAATGTTAGTCAGGGCCATTCTTGTGTAGGGATTATTGAAATTCAGACTGCGTTGCGCTAAAAAAATGTTGTGTGTCAGTTTAAACACAGTCATTTATAATTTTTCTAAGGGGACGTTGCACGCTGTTAAACAACACTGTATCTTCACTAAGAAACTGTTGCCACAAAACACACTAGTCCCGTTGTATTTTGGTTTTCAGATAGCACATGTTGCCGCTACCCACAACATGGTGACTACTAGTGCATATAACTTTTCTACTCTCCAGAAGATGTCATGACTATACATTTAGCATTGTCGTTCAACAATACGTGAAGCGCAGGTCATGCATCGGCTGTGACCGTCCTGGACAGTTGCCCGTATGTGTCAGCAGGAATTGCGGAGTGAAATGGACCCGGGTTCACCGTGCCATTTGAAACGTCCCCTTTGAACAATTTATACAAGACTGTCCTTAACCTGATACACAATATTTTTTTTAGCGCAACGCAATCTGACTTTCAATAATCCCTACAAAAGAATGGGCCCTGACTAACATTAAACTATACCTTTCACAAATCACTTACCTCACAAAAATCTTCGCTACTCAAGCTACTGCAATACAGCAAGCGCCACTACTGCCAGCTAAATAAAAGATTCAAACTATGGAAGGCACTAACTACTGATAGGGATAGTTAGCAAATGAAAGATATTAATAGAGAACAAACACTGTATTTACCTTAATAGTCATAATATATATAGCAGTTCATGACAAATTACAAAACTCCGCCATCTCTCTCCCCACATCCACCACTGCTGGCGGCTCACCTCCAACTGCGCAACGCTACGCGCTGTTCACAGCCAGCTGCCTAACACTACAATGGCGAGTATTACAACAATGAAAAGCAGCCACAGACTGCACACAGCACAGCCAGTGATTTTCATACAGAGGTGGCGTTACCAATAAAAAAACCTAAACAGCCTACTTACATTACACAGCTATCTGATCATTTAACTGAGAGATAAACATTTTTTTACTACATCAGTGACACATGTTTACGCAATTTCACAGTTGGGTAATTTCACACTTATGAAATTGTATTTTGTCTGTACTTTGTGAACTGTTCATATTTTTTCGGAACCATTGTGATACTATGAGAGCTTTAAATGATGTATCCATAGTTTGAATCTTTTATTTAGCTGGCAGTATTGGCGCTAGCTGTATTGCAGTAGCTTGAGTAGCGAAGATTTTTGTGAGGTAAGTGATTTGTGAAAGGTATAGTTTAATGTTAGTCAGGGCCCATTCTTTTGTAGGGATTATTGAAAGTCAGATTGCTTTGCGCTAAAAAAATATTGTGTATCAGGTTAAGGACAGTCTTGTATAAATTGTTCAAAGGGGACGTTTCACATTGATGTCTCAATAACTATCTAGACCTGAAATGAAATCTTGCGAGTAATTCAACGTTACAGTATATTGGAGCTGTAGACTGTCCAACTTTTCTTGAGCCATACCGACAGTTACCACAGGGAACGAAGAGTGCCGCGCGGGATTGGCCGAGCGGTCAGGGACGCTGCAGTCATGGGCTGTGCGGCTGGTCCCGGCGGAGGTTCGAGTCCTCCCTCAGGCATGGGTGTGTGTGTTTGTCCTATTGTTGGCTGTAATAGTCACAAATTACTTCACGAGTTTAAACTTTTTTTCATTCTGTTACTAAATTTCCTTGTACAGCTCGGTCTTCTTAAATGGAAAAGAAAGAAAAGAGAAATCTCAGGTTTCTAATATATACGGGAATTTTTTATATGTCCTAAAATCCTTCTATTCAACTGTCTCTATAGATATCCCAATATCCTAACTTTTCCCTTTCTCTCTGTCCATCACTTCCTCCCCCCTCTCTCCGTCATCACCTTTCCCCCCTATTTCTCCATCTTCAGTCCCTCTCTGTGTTCATCTCCTCGTTTCCACTGTCTTCATTTTCTCCCACTCCTATATCAATCTCCTTCTCCCTCCTCCTATCACAGACCTTGTGCATTGCTCATTGTAATTGTAAATTCAGATTCAGTAGTAGTGTCCTAATCATAGGCCGATATGCCAGAAATAGAACTTCCGTCTGCGAGAAAAAAAACCACTTTGTTGTGTATACAATTAACGAATTGTACACACACACACACACACACAAACAAACAAACAAACACACACACACACACACACACACACACACACACACACACACACACACACACACACACACATATATATATATATATATATATATATATATATATATATATATATATATATATAATTTGAAGTAAATTGGTCAAAAATTTTCAAGATTTTTGCTAACAATTAATTTTCAAGATTTTTGCTACCAAAGCGTGTCGCTATTATATATTTTATACAACGACCGAAATAAATTGGCACACCAGAAAATATTTAATGCAGAACAATGATATTTCGGGAATACATTTGTGTAGGTAATATATTTTAGTGATAAACATTGCAAGATCACAGGTTAATGAAAGAGTGAGATAAACCGTCGCAAATGTGAAATGCTGGTACATTAATAATCGGTAAAACACCGAATATGTTGAATGCGAGCATGCAACGTTGACGTATTGAGCTGTCAACTGCCGTATGTCAGTTTGTGAGATTCAGTTCCATTCCTTATGTACTCGATCTGTCAATACATGGGTGTTTAATGCTGTTTGTGGATGAAGCTGGAGTTGTTGTCGTCCGATGATCTCTTATTTGTGTTCGACTCGAGAGAGATACGGTGATCGGTCACATCAAGGCAACATGTTAACTCTCTTTAGAACATACCTGGTTACAACGGCGGTACGTGGGCAAGTGTTATCCTGTTAGAAAAATGGTTCAAATGGCTCTGAGTGCTATGGAACTTAACTTCTGAGGTCATCAGTCCCATAGAACTTAGAACCTAACTAACCTAAGACATCATACACATCCATGCCCGAGGCAGGATTCGAACCTGCGACCGTAGCGGTCGCGCGGTTCCAGACTGCAGCACCTGTAACCGCTTGGCCACTCAGGCCGGCTATCCTGTTGGGAAACTACCTGGGAATGGTGTTGACGAATGGCAGCACAACCACATTGACATACAAATTTTCAGTCATGGTACGTGGGATAAGCATGAGAGAGCTCCTGTTGTCATGCGAAATCGCACACGAAACCATACCTCCTTGTGTAGGTTCAGTGTGTCTATCACGCATCAGGCTGAGAGCAGGCCCTCAAGTGGCCACCTTCGAACCTACACACGGGCTACAATGGCACTGAGGTAGAACCAGCTTTCGTCAGAAGAAACAACAGACCTCAACCCTGGCCTCCAATATTCTCTCGCTTGACACCACTGAAGAAGCAATTGGCGGTGGTTTGTGGTCAATGGAATGCACGTTTCAGAGCATCTGGCTCGAAGTAATCGGCTTGTAATAGGTCGTTGTGTGACTGTGGTGCCAACTGTTGCCCAGATTGATACTGCAGATGCAGTGGGATGCACCAGAGCAATACGCCTAATACGATCGTCTTCCGTCTCGGCAGTGCCACGTGGTCTTTCGGAGCCCGGTCTTCTTGTGACTGTTCTTGTCGTGACCACAGCTTCCAGCTGTATGTACAATGACTACATTCCTGTCAAGTCATCCTGCAATATCGCAGAAGGAACATTCAATTTCTCGTAGCCTTGTTAAAGGACCTTGTTCCTTAAAGGCATGCGTCACTACCGTTAACTCACCATGTCCAATCTCAAAGGTAACTAATTCTGACCACAGTCACAACGTATACTTATAGCAAACCTGATACGCATTATCATAGTGGCATCACTGGCGCAATTTTTACGCGAAATTCGAATAGACATCATCTTTCAGATGTATAAACACGCTACCAAATTTCGTTTATGTCGCACAGCTCCTTCTTGGTGTTGCGATTTCTTTTCCACCAGTTTATTTTATGTACATTGTTTAAATGGTACAAGCTGCCAATACAATCCTGGTAGTAGAACACAAGTAATTGGTTTAAATAGTCTTGCCACATGTTTGCCCATTTTCTATTGTTGTCCCAAAAAAAACTCATCTCGAGACAATGTTTTTGGAAAAGTAAAAATTACGGCTGCGCGTATTGACATCGCGAGCTTGAGTCGCAAACACGTAGGCCACAACTGCCTGCGTGACTGAGTACCTGTAATACGCAGATCGTCTGTTGTCGTCGAATTACCTCTCTCCCTTCTTGCGTTACGGCCTCTATAGGACACGGGTAGCCACTTCGTGGACTGCATTTTCCTCTTCTTCTCCCAGAGCCTCTTCATTCTTTCTCTTCTTCTCTCCCGCTCTTCTTCCGAGATCTTCAGTGTCCTTTTTTCCTGTCGGCTCCACTGGTGACACTCTAATCTTGTACTGTATTCTTCTCTGTCTTTGATCTCCGGCATATTGGTCGGTGTATATTTGATCCTCCAATTTTCCTTTCCTTCGACCTTGATACCCAATTCCAACCAGTCCTTCCGAAGTTCAACAACCCACTTCGTTCCTGTCTTTCCCCTTGTCCTCTCTGTTGTTTCCAATACTCTCTTCGTCATTCTGTCCACACTCATCCTAACTACATGTCCAGAAAATCTTGCCCTTTTGAGTCTGATTTCCTCGGATACTGTTGTCATGTTCCGGTACAATTCTTCCCTAGGTCTTCGCATCCGCCTCTCTCCACCTCTTTAGGGACCTAGTATTTTTCTCAGTGCTTTTCTCTCTTCTTCCTAGTAGCATCGTCTCAGCAGCATATAATACTGCATTCCTCACCGTTGCCTTGTAGTGGCTTATCTTTGCCTCTGTGGATATATTCTTTTTATTGTATATCTTTCTCGTCATACAGAAGGCTGACCGCATCTTCTCTATCCGCTCTGTTATTCCCTCCGCGCTCCTGTTCCTACCTGTTATAAATTCTCCCTGGTATTTAAATTTGTCCACCATTTGCTCAGTGCCTTCCGGTGTTTCCCAGTCTGCAGTGGTATTTAATGTCTTTGTCTTGTTATAGGCGATCCTCAGCCCCACCTTTCTGACTACCTTACTTAAGTTGTCGAGTTGTGTTTTTCCGTCTTCTTCCGTCTCACTTACTATTGCTATGTCGTCTGCAAAGGCTAGGCAGTCCAGTTGAGCCTGTTGTCCTTTTTGTCCCCTACATGGGTCTTTGGTATTCCCATTTCCTCGTTTATTGATCTCCACTGCCTGATCACTGCGTCCAGTGCTATATTCAACAACAATGGTGACAATCCATCTCCCTGTTTCACACCAGTCTTGATCTCAAATTCTTCTGATAGTGCTCCTCTGAATCTCACCCTCATCGGATTACCCGTGCAGACGTACTGCAACTCCGTTAAACGTTAGGATGGAAGCGAGATCTAGTACCACTGAACGTTGCGATATTCATTTAATTTATGGCGAGGCAAAAGGTATTACGAGGGCAGCTGTGCTAATTTATCGAGAACGCTTCCCACAACGAAGACTTCCCGCGCGATCGACATTTGTTTCTGTTCACCAAAGGTTTGTATCAACATAATTCTCCGCTTTCACTCGATTATTATTTTGGGATTCATTGGTAACAAAGTACAGTAGTGGTCTTTACCTTTAATTCTGTATGCGAAACGTTGTGTCTGTTCTGAAATGCTATCATTTTATTATTCAGTAAATCGTGACAGAATATAGTTTACGAGTATGTATTTAATTTGTATAGATTGAGAGATACTGGTTCTTCACTACCCCGTGCGGAAGGCAGAGGCCCACAACACGAAGAACCTACGTTGGAAGCTGAGGAACAAATTCTACACCACGTCCATGAAGATCCATCCTACTGATAGTACTAGAAGCATCGCCTGCCAAGTGGTTGTATCGCATACTGTCGTTCGTCGCACTATGAACGAGGGGCATCTGTAGCCTTGATACATTCAAAACATACAGGCGTTGACAGAGCAAGATTTCCCTCCTTGACGAGAATTCTCAAAATGGTTTTTGTTACAAAGTACGCAGCATGATTTTGTAAGCAAAATACTTGTCACAGATGCAGCATGTTTCACTCACGACGAAACAACGTAGGGTGTACATAATCCGCGTCCAGTAGTAGCAACAGATTTTCAGCGCCGCTTTTCCGTAAATGCCGGCCGTGGTGGCCATGCGGTTAAAGGCGCTACAGTCTGAAACCGCGCGGCCGCTACGGTCGCAGGTTCGAATCCTGCCTTGGGCATGGATGTGTGTGATGTCCTTAGGTTAGTTAGGTTTAAGTAGTTCTAAGTTCTAGGGGACTGATGACCTTAGAAGTTAAGTCCCATAGTGCTTTTTCCGTAAATGTGTGGACTGGCATAGTAGATAATTGCAGTACGGGGCCTTAAATTTTAGCTGCACGATTGACTGGTAACAATTACCAAACCTTTCTAGTGGAAACATTGCTACCAACTATATTACAAAATACCTCGTTAGCTGTACTTCATAGTTTGTGGTTCCTCCACGATGGTGCTCCAGCCCACACTGGTCACACAGTACAACGATTTTTGAATAGACGATTTCCACGACGATGGATAACACGTTCTGGTGCACGTCGATGCGCAGCACGCAGTCCTGATTTAATCCATTGGATTTTTACTTTTTGGGCCATATGAAGGAACTTATTTACGCTCAGAAAATAAATAATGTGGACGAACTTACGTAGGTGATTTTCTATGCTGTTAATACCATAAAAGCAAACGTGCATGTATCTGAACGAGTCCTACGAAACTGGGTTCACCGTAATGAAGCAAGTGTCGATTCGAATGGTGGGAATTTTGAACAATTATTGTAGTATTGGTGTAACGGGATATAAAGTAGCATGGGTTTCATTTTCGTTATGGTTCTCTTGTGGAAAGAAAAATAATCTGAACTTAATTTTCCTTATGATATTGTTGTAAAATGAGGATACAGTTGACTGCAATTAGCCCACAATTACATGTAATTGGTTGATTTTGTACTAAAGGAAACACATTTTATTTGATTTTAGCTCTTCTTTACCACCACGACCTTCGTTATGGTAACGCTGAAAAAGAGAAAACGTCTCGTTGTACTTAAGTCGTTTACGTAAAAAGAATTACACATTATTGACAACTCCCCTCGTCAGAAGTTCGAGTCCTCCCTCGAACACGGGGGTGTGTGTTGTCCTTAGCGTACGTTAAAGCTACATTAAGTAGTGTGTAAGCTTAGGGTCATATGACAGCAGTTTGGCCCCATAGGATGTTACCAAAAATTTCCAATTTTTTTGTTCTTGACAACCCAGTGACTGTTTACATTGCGGTAATACGCAGCCGCCGCGCCGCGTCGTTGTACACGTCCAATGTTTACATGGCTCTGGTTCGTACGTTACCTTTCTCTGACCGCCTCATCGATGTCGGCAACACACAAGCAAGGTCGTGTGCCGTCAGCTGACAATGGAAACAGAAATGTTTCTACTATCAAACATACAAATATCCGTCCTTCAGATACACAAAAATAAAGAACGTGGTACAACTACATTTCATTAGACTTTCTACTGTCTGCATAATTTTGGCAGCTTATAACGTTCACGTCCTGAATTTATGTACCATATCACTCTCCAGTAGTTATATATGAGAAGACGCGAGCATTTAAATGCAACGTTGCGTCAAAATTTCAAAGCAATCTGTGAAGAACTTTTGGAGCTATAAGATTTTGAACAAACGAATATTTGTATTTCAATTTAGATAATTTTTTTGTTGCAAATAGTTCGCTTGTTCATGTGGGTGGCTGTTTCTGTAAATAATAATATATTTCCTGTAGCGACTCATATCGCAGGAGCAATAACTTTAGGCGTACATTATTTGCAGGAACGCAATATTTAGTTGCTTAACTAGAGAGTGAAGAGGGCCGAGCGAGTACTCCAGCGATGGCGGATCGGCTCAAACAGCGGGCAGCGGCGATCTGCATGAGCGGTCCGGCCGGACGCCCGACCCGCGATTGGCGCGTGTTTCGGCTGCGAGCAGGGCGCTGCGTGTTTGCGCTGCGTTTCAGCCGGGCTGCAATTAGTCGCTGGAGGGTCGCCGCCTACTCCAGCCTGGGCTGGACACGGCACCGGCGCCCCGCTGGGGGCTGAGCTCGGGCCTTAACCATACTGCCGAGTGAAGTGTGCCCCTTCCGTCTGAGCTGGTCCGGCTATGCTCCTAGAGAGTGCGTATCCAACTGCAAGCAGAGGAAAATTTTCGCTTCACATCCCTTCCAATATTCGTCGACATGTTACTACAATTCGCGACCACTTGCATTACATAACCAGTATAGTGCTTCAGTGCACAGATCATGGCGTCTCAAATTAGTGCTGATGATCCTTGTGTCTTTCTCGCCTGATCAAACAAATGTAAATATTCATATTTCAATTCTATAACAAACATTTCAGTTCCAGGAAGGGCAGCAATAATCAGATTATACTATACACGGCAGTTAAATACTTCCCATTATGGGCTCGGTGCAGCTCATATGCAATGTATCGCGACTCGGATGCTGGTATACAAGCACTGACTTGTAGGCAAGAGATTAGTGTAGCATTCGAGTCTTTTCGACGTGTGCGCAGTATGCGCGGGCACGTGAGCAGTGGTGACGTTATTACCAACAGCGTCCAAACAGGACTAACATGCTATCATTCTTTTGTTGGCTACAGAAGAACAAACACCATTGGAGAATGAAGAATGTGTATAGGGTAGCATGTCTGTGAAAGGCCACTGTTGTGCAGTGGAGCGCCCATTTTCTGGCAACTGCTCCATGATAATGCGTGGTTCCACAACGCAAATGTTGTACCACAGAGGTTACGCCAACTCAAATGGAAGACACTCGAGCAACTGCCTAACCTGTTGTGAAGATGTTTCCTGAAGAAGAAACCATTTTTGATTTAAAAACATGGTAAAATGGTGGTTATAATTTAATAATAAATAATCGGAATATTAATTTCAACACTTCTCCACCATATGACACTCATTATGTAGTAGTACACTTCCATTATGCATTACCTACAGCATCAGTATTCCCAGTTATAGGAGGTGTCATTCAGTTCTCCACATTCGATCATCACGCCTTTCAGCCCTTAGAAAAGGCCTTGAATGGTCGATGATGCCTGTTGGACGATGATGTGCAGCAGGCAGCTACGGACTTCTTCATGCAGCGGGACATGGTGTTTTATCAAACAGGTGCCTTCAACCTGCCAATTGCTGAGTCGGCGGCATAATTGCCTCACTCTCTACACCGATTCTGGAATGTACGGACTTCGAACGGCGACTTTTTGGTCGCTCCTTATAATGCTTCAAATGGCTCTGGGCGCTATGGGACTTATCATCTGAATTCATCAGTCCCCTAGAACTTAGAACTACTTAAACCTAACCAACCTAAGGACATCACACACATCCATGCCCGAGGCAGGATACAAACCTGCGACTGTAGCAGCAGCGCGGTTCCGGACTGAAGCGCCTAGAACCGCTCGGCCACAGAGGCCTTCGCTCCTGATATTTCTACACTTCATTTACGACTATGCTATGCAAACCACCTAGTACAACTGTATTTTTAGCAGCAACGTAGGCTGTGGACTGGCGGTTGTAAAGGTAATTATAATGCAGCAATGACAGTATTTATTGACAGCTATGTTACTGAACGCATTTAGTCAAATGTCAAGTAAATCATTTCCACAATACATTATTTAAAAAGAGCACAATTATTAGAAGAAAGACCTTACTGATTCTCATTTAATAATAACATCCGAAACAACAGGGCAAAATATCTTCCAAGAGAAATATAGCGATATATGTTGTTCGTATAACAGTGGAACTCAATCACATTTCAAAGGTGTATCAAAAGTCACTAACCATCGTAACCCACTGAAAATGCATGTCAATCTTGTTTGGTTCCAATGAACTATAGATATAAATACCACAGTGCACTGCTATTTTTTTCAATTAATTATCGGTGCAAACACTAGAGTGCACTCCTATTAAAACAGACATCTCACACATTGTTCGTAGTTGATTCTAACCTGGTGTGAAGACGTTTCCCAAAGAAGAAACCGTTTTTTTATTTAGAAAGGTGGTTATAATTTAATAATAAATGAGCGGAATAATAATTTCTACACTTCTCTATATGCGACAAGAAATGTGGATATGCGATGGATAGCCGCATTTCATCTAGGCCACCAATGAGAGAGGAAACTAGGCTTAAAGGTTCGCAAGCGGTTATCCAGAGCCTTAAATTTCTTCTGATAGGCTATCTCTAGAAGAGGTTATTTCTAGAAGTTTAATGCGAAGAATTTTTAATAACGTGGATGATGGAGTGTATGCGAAAAAAAGTGACATGAGTAACGGTACACTTATTTGACTGCTGGCTGGAGAATATTTTAGAAACAATGAAAAGCGTTAAGAGTCAGGTGCTCAATGAAAAACGTCATATTCGCAAAAAACTTGCGTCTATAATTGTAAGAACTGTGTAGCGGGATGGATGTTATGTTTGATTCTGAGATAAAATTTGGACAGTAGCAGCTCGCTCTGAGGCACATAAGGGAATCTATCTTGAGGTGCTCCATCAACATGGGGAGATGTACGAACCTTACCACCACGTTCTGGAATAAAAAGTACTCTCCATGAAACTTTTGCTAGTCGCTGATAGAGCATGAATACAGAGCTCGATGAAGTTAGGGATGTTCTTTCTTTATGCGAACTCTTCCTCTGCTGAGTTCCAGCTGCGTTGTGCTGTTACTCTGGCTGCCGCTGATAACTGTCCACGGACGCTGCAGTGATCCGATTTGTTGTGTTCGTCAGTCTCACTTCTGGAAGGTGAACGCGGAAAATGTGAAAAATGATTTTGTCGGACGTGAGATGCTGGTATGACAGGACAGATAATAACCATAGCATCTTCGTCCGAATACGAAGAAAAATTAAATTTATTCTCTCTCTTACTTTCCTAGCCGCACGAGGTAGCCGTGCGGTCTCTGGCAACTTGTGTGTGTGTGTGTGTGTGTGTGTGTGTGTGTGTGTGTGTTGTCCTTAGCATAAGTTAGTTTAAGTAAGATTAAGTAGCGTGTAAGACTAGGGACCGCTGACCTTAGCAGTTTGGTCCCATAGGAACTTACCACAAATTTCCAATTTCCTTACTATTCCTGAATAATCTTTCAACTTCCTCATTTGAGACTCAACGATTGCAGTTCTCATAACTGCTTCGTTAATAGCCCCTAAACAAAGAAGGAAGGAACATAAGAGTTTAACTACAGTCAAGTACATACAGTCACGACACTCTCAAATGGTTCAAATGTCTCTGAGCACTATGGGACTTAACATCTAC
The DNA here is from genome assembly GCF_023898315.1 of Schistocerca nitens. NCBI lineage: Eukaryota > Metazoa > Arthropoda > Insecta > Orthoptera > Acrididae > Schistocerca > Schistocerca nitens. Next base: position 324,123,247 of record NC_064617.1, on the reverse strand, counting down.
GGTCATCAGTCCCCTAGAACTTAGAACTACTTAAACCTGAATAACCTAAGGACATCACACACATCCATGCCCGAGGCAGGATTCGAACCTGCGACCGTAGCAGTCGCGCGGCTCCGGACTTAGCGCCTAGAACCGCTAGACCACCGCGGCCGGTACGACACTCTCGGTGTGAAAGTTTTTGCCGTTTGGCAGCTGGAGCGACGCTAGCGCTCCAGGCGGTGAGAAAGCAACAGTCACATTCGTCGTAAAGGTAATGTTTGTTTTTAGTTATTTTCTCCATCATTAACGAAAAACTTGTTATAATTTGGCTTTCCATGCGTACCGCGAGATACCAATTATCGTGAATGGTTCAAATGGCTCTAAGCACTATGGGACTTAACATCTGAGGTCATCAGTCGACTTACAACTACTTAAACCTAACTAACCTAAGGACATCACACACAACCAAGCCCAAGGCAGGATTCGAAAATGCGACCGTAGCAGCATCGCGGTTCCGCTCTGAAGCGCCTAGAACCGCTCGGCCACCGCGGCCGGCAATTATCATGAAATACATGTAAAAACAGCCGGATCACACGGATTCAATAACATAAGCTACAAGTTATTCAGGAAGAAATCTTTTCAAATATGTGTATATCTTCAGTTTATTCTCCTGAAAGCAAGAGAAATGAACACATATTTCATGCATAGGAAGCATGTATTTTTGTTGTTGTTATCATAGGCACTCTCCTTTTACACTTAAAAAAAATTTATGGAGTCTAACGATTCGCCCATTCTCACAATTAACTCGACTTTCTAATATACGGGAAAAGTAATTACTTTTGCTTCAAAAGTTAACATGTTGAATATTCTTGCTGTTTGTTACTGAAATTTAGCAACAATAATGGGGAATTGGTTTCTTCGATATTCAGAAACAGTTTTATTCCTTCTGACGGTTTGCTATCACGTCTTTGTGGTCTTCCCTTAAGCTACAGTTGTGGGGGCTTATTTGGAACGTTAAATAATGTAGGTATTACATTCCATACAGGTTTTCTACGTTCTACATTGGCTCACTTGGCTTAAAGTACAGCGAACAAAACTCTGCTTTGTTGGGTAGATATACGACGTCTTTCTGCGATAAGTGAGGCCTTTTGGTGTTTAACAACTTTTTTTGTCATTAAGGGAAAACGACGTTACTCAGTAAATACCTGAACGTTACATGAGAATGGTAAATAAACTTTCCTGTAATGTACCATTTCCTACCTCCCAGGGTATTTAGGAAACTAGATAAGGATAAATTCGGTGTCATTTCTTAATTATTGTCGATTGTTATGGCACTACACACATTTCCTGTTGTAAAAACTATGTTACAGATCAACGTTAGTATTCGCACTCATTCGATATCATATTCAGAAGTGACACTTTCTGGCCGCTTAGGGTGTTGCTATCGCTATGGATAAGCAGGAGATCTCGGGTTCGAGTCCCAGTCGGGGCACACATTTTCAGCTGTCCCCATCGAGGTAATCAACAACACCTGTCGGCAGCCGAGGGTTTCAATTAATTATCATTCACTCTATAACTTAACCGCATGTACCCATATAAATGCAGAAGTATTTAGAAATGCTTATGGTAATATTACGTTAGGGAAAGTTTCGATCTCTAACTTGGAAAAATACTGATATTTTAATTCTGTATGCTCTTCGCCTTACTGAAGTGAAATGGCTCTCTTTCATTTAGATAAAGCTTCCAGTCATGAATCAATTGTGATAATTGGAATTTTATATGCATTAGCCTCTGATGTTCCTTTAAATTATTTTCAAGCCAAAGTTACTGAAATAGCATTGCCTCTGTGTGTTTTTATTAAGATCGCGTTGAAATTAAACCTCTTCCGGACAAGACTCTTACGGCCCGACAGTACAGACCGACCGCCAGTCATTCTCAGTCGATGGGGGTCACTGGAAGCAGATATGGAGGGGCGCTTGGTTACCACACCTCTCTCCGGAGCATCGTCAGGTTTCGTGATCAGAGCCGCTAATTCTCACCCAAGTAGCTCCTCAATTACCATCACAAGGGCTGAGTGCACGCTGCTCGCCAAAAACACTATGCAGACCCGGACACAGTTGACCTGGACGCTGAGCCAACCAAGTGCTAGCCAAGCATGACAGCGATGAACTTGGATGACATGACGGGAACTGGTCTTACCACTGCAGCAAGGACACTGGCACTGCGTTGAAATACGTAAATAAATCTTGCACTTTCTCTCCTTTATAAAACATCGGGTTTCGTATATTACTAATGTATTAAGCAGGTTCTGTTATGTTATGGGACCAAAGAGGCTGCTCTGTTTGCTTATACTGACTATTGCTATAGGCCTATTTCAGGGTGACTTCCATCTTCGGGTTATCTGTAAAAATTTCATAGTTTGGTACAATATTTCAAATTTTGAAGTCGGTATTGAAACTGCGAACGATCGAGAAAACGAACCGATCGTCCACACTTCCCCACAAGCGTTAGCTCGGTCAATTATTGAGGCCACCACTATTTACAAAAATAACTTCAGTTTAAAAAAGGAGCTACCCTTAGGTACTCAGATGACTAGAATGAAAGTTGTAAGGAGTGTGTCAGAACTCTCCATTATATTGAAAACAATATAGCCAACTTAATGTTGTTCTTTGCATTGTGTAAGCACTCAGATATTGATAGTAACAATCTGAGGGCGAAACATGGAATGGCGATTCTAAGTGTTGTTGTGAGACGAAATCTGTCTGCGAGAGTGGAAGTCATAGTGTCGGTCGAGAGCTCGGAGACAGAAGACGTGTCACGCTGCTCTCACGCCGGTGACAGCAGATCTCACCACACTCAAGGCCTGATTTAATTTATACAGTCAGGAGTGATTTAGATGTCTTAACCACGCTTGCAGATGGAATTCAAGATAAAATTCGCAAGCATAGCGCAAAAGCAACTGCAGGGTTAGGCACGTGATTGTTAGTCTGAGTTTTCAATAATCCCATGTTTTGCATGTCAGTTAAAGAAGCCTCCTTATTCTCCAAATAATAATAATTATTCTCCACATCTAACTAATATGCTGTGGTTATTAAATGTTAAGGTAACTTTGAAATTGAAATAATTTGTTAATCTGGCACTCAGCCATTATTGACGGGTATGTAATTGTCATTGTCTATTATTGATCTTTATGATTTTTGAAGTTTTAAATAGACTTAATTTATGAAATCCCTTCTTACAAGTTATTCAGCAGTTAACAGGACCCAAACAAAGTCCTTTTTATTAAATTCATTCTTAGTAACAATAAGCTTTGCCGCTGCTGCATCCTGCTGCGAATTGCTGTAAACCACATGGAAAAAGGCAGTCATCTAAAAAGGTGAGTGCAAAACAGAGACACTGACATGCTTCAACAGGTACTCCAGTAAATTCCGTTGCACAAGCCAGATTCTGAATCACTTGTAAATTCTTGTTCAAAAACGCAGTCAGATAGCTTATGTTTTCATTGTTACAGGCTTACTTGTTCCCGTAGTTTCTCATATTCATTTACGCAGTCAGATAACTTATCCAAATGTTAGTTTTAATTTTTTCATGTAACGATCTGTTGGGGGCTTAAATGACAGTGAAACTGACACTCACACAACACACACACACAGTGTTACGAAGGTTGGATTTCGCTTACTGATAGCTCATTTCACTGACGAACATAGGTATATTTGTTGTAGCTACGTTACATATTTGTTGCATATAAGTTACAACGTGAAGACTTAATTTTCTCTGGTACTTTTTAGATAAAACAGCTCACACTTACATCATGATGTGTCATCAGGTGGAATCTGAGTAAGACACAGAATAATAAATCACAGTCTTATATCCGTTATATTAAAAACAATGTAGGCACGACCATGATTATCACGTATTACTTTCTTTTTGCTACATTACGATGTTATATTGTACACTTGCCGATATCTCAAACCCTTTACATCTCTTAATTCATATACGTGGCTTCAGAAAACTACCTTAAAATGCCTTACTAGTTAACGAAGGTAAAAGGCGCACCATATAACCGGTAGCGCTAGAGAGGACATACAAGTTCGCGAATGACATACACGTTAGAACGTCACGCGCCGTTAAAGAGCTAATGAAATCGAAACGTTACCCAAAATTAAGTTTCAGAGTTAAGATACATAAGAGCGAAATTGTACACTTGCCACACACCTGCATAGCGCTACCTGAACAGTTGTGCGGCCTCTCGTCGAATATACGTAGAAGCAGACTGCCGCCTCCAAACTGCTTGTGGCACCAACTGTTCGGATTGGATCGCAGGTCACTGACCGGGCAATGCGAAGCCAATACGGAATATTGGCTCGCACCCCGCATGTTCTTGCGGCTTAAACGCCCGAAATGCTAGGAATGAGGAGCTCGCAAGCGCACTTCTGAAACGTGGGGGAGGATTTGCCTCGATGGCTGGCTGTTCTGCTGTCTCACGGAGCAAGGGCTGTTGGGTAGAAACTGTGGGAGGGCTTCTGATCCCGCGTCCCTCGATGTGATCTCCATAGTAGCCAGTAACCTACCCCTTTCTAATCAGGTTATTGCATTGCAGTATAAACGAACGTGATAGCGTATGCCTAATGCAGTTTTACAATGTGTAAGGATATCGTTACCGAACGAAAATAACACCGGTTAGTAGGAGGAAAGTCTACAACAGACCATTGCTAGAGAAGCATCTGTTCTCAACTTAAATACTGACAATAATTTGAAATAGGTGGAATTTAGTGCAATCGCCCACGTACCACACGGGGGGAAAAATGCTGATTAACAGAGAAAAAGGATAATTAAAAGGTAGCCAGTCCACTGGGACAATGAATATCCAAAATCATGAGAAAAGTAATGACAAAAAAATTAATCAAATAAACACTGGCGTGCAATAGATGGTTGTCACACTTTTTCACAACACAACAGTTCACGGGAAAATAAATCAATCAGGACACACTGAGTTTGCAGTTACTTACATCAATGACTGACTGTAACTAAAAATGTGTTATGTAAAAAATGACTTTCAGTAACCTCAGCGTAACGCAATGTGAAATTTAGAAAAAAGGCAAGAAATGTACTATTCATTATTGAAACACAGAATACAATTTACTTTAAACAAATAAGCAAATGTTCTTCTTTTAACGTAAGAACAACGAAATACGTACCAAATTAACAGAAATCACTCGTAAAGCTAAACATAGCATAAATGAAATTGTGCACTCTTAATTTGTGCTGTATTTTTACTTATTAGTTTTGGCAGTGAGTCAAGTAAATACTCAAAATTGCAATGTAGTTAAGCCTGTTGTTATACCGGAGCCAAGGTAGCCCCTGAGGGTCGGCAACCCATATTACATCACAGAGGACGAGATTGTCTATATCCAAGGTGTACTAAAAGCACCATGATAAACACCATCTATTTACATACAAGATAATGGTTTAAATGGCTCTGAGAACTATGGGACTTAACTGCTGAGGTCATCAGTCCCCTAGAACTTAGAACTACTTAAACCTAACTAACCTAAGGACACCACACACATCCATGCCCGAGGCAGTATTCGAACCTGTGACAGTAGCGGTCCTGCGGTTCCAGACTGAAGCGCCTAGAATCGCTCGGCTATATACAAGATAATAGAAACAGACATTCCGAGCACTACTTCCCGCTAATTGTTTGAATGCCTCTATGCGTGCAGTAGTGATTCTTATCTTATCCGCACGATCCGTCAACGATATGGGGGGGGGGGGGGGGGGGTTGTAGTATATTCTTAATTATTTAAAGCCGTTCTTGAAACTTTGTTAATAGACTTTCTGGGGATAGTTTACACCAATCTTCAAGTCTTCCACCCCAGTTCCTTCAGTATCTCTGTGACACTGTCCCACAGATTTAAGAAATCTGTGATCATTCGTGCTATCCTTGCCTGTATGCGTTCAACGTCCCCTGTTAGTCCTATCTCGTACAGGTGCCATACACAAAGAGCAGTAGTCTAGAATATTGTTAAATATAATATCACGAATACTTTAAGGTTAAATTACACTGCTACAGACAAAACACTGAGTTGTATAATTTAAACATAAATATCTATCTTTTAGGAAGGGAGAAAACGGGAAAGACAGTAAAAGAAGACTTCATAATCTACGATGCAAAACAGCATGTCATATTAGAGTATCCAGTTACAGTTTCGATGTTTTGAATGAAACAGTTCCAAGTTCTGTAATGAGCACTGCTAAATTTGTTTCGTGTAAACTGCGTTGGAATATGAGTTGCCAGAAGCTATTTGGCATTACAGTACAGGTATTGAATTACGGACAATTTGGGGTCAAATCATATTGACACAAATAAACCTCTGCGAAGCAGACACATACTGTTGGACGTAATCTGTTCTAAAATGGTATATTTACCCGTTGTGACATCAATGAATGCACAATGATACTTCTGTACGCGTTATTTGTAACATATGCTGTGTAAATGTTAGAGATTTAAAAAAATAAGCAGTCCTTTCAGAGACAGATAGTCCAAAATACACAAAGCAAAGAATGCAATGCATACCATTTCGTAATCTATATTTCAAGAGCTGACCTCACACTCTACTAGTAACACTTGGAACATGGGGTAGGCAAATATTACTTATTGCACGATTGTTTACGGTTCCATACGTTGTCGTGAAATGTAGTTTAATTTCCACTATATATTAATTACTTTGTTTTTAATTTTATTTATCAATTTCTCAAAAAAAAATTTCATATTTTCTAATTACTAAATAGTGGGTACACGGGAATTTCATTGCCAATATGATGTTTAACTGTATGGTACTAGTATGTTGCAAACAATAGCGCAGTACTTCTCTTCCATATGAACTTAATCAGACTTTAGAAACTTTATTCGCACACTCACAACATGATGTCGTGATCTGTAGAACAGTACAAGTCATTCAACAAATGCTATCGTATATGGTTTACTTGGGTGGTAAATAGTTGCACAAATATGAAAATTAATTTTAGTACGCCTTTTGTAGACGTGCGGTTTCCTTTTTTTTCCATACGTTCTGCTTCCTACTTGTGTCAACCCACCTTGTGTAAGTGCAGAGTAGCAACCTAGCCGAATTTTGTCAAATGGAACACTAAGTAGTAACATATCAGGCAATACCTTACGTATGCATCATTTAAAATCTCCAGACATCTGTGCGACATTTTGAGCAAGAAGTTTTACTTAAAAATAAAATGAAATAAAATAAAATACATCCCTAAACCCAATCTATCGAGTAATTGCGAGGTTGTTTTAGAACGTGTAAGAAAGGAGGATTTGCTATTTGTTTGAAGTTTTTTGTTATTGGGCAGAGGATCAACAATTTTTGTTAAAGCATATAGAGCTCCTACTTGAGACATTGACAGCTTTTTAATGGATAATAAAGATCATTCTTTTCTCTAGCGTTGTAGGTATGGTCGTCACTATTCTTCCCAAAATGTGATAGGTTACTTATAACGAATTTCATTAGTGAATGTAGGTAGGCCTATTGTGACAGTACAGTTAACCTACCTAACTCCTTTAAGAGGGACTTACATGACGACAACGGGTGAACACTGGTTACTATCTGTACCACTTGTTTTTTTACAATCCCATCTTTCAAAGCGAAGAGTTACCCCATAAAATTATTCCCTAAGACATTATTCAGAGAAAACACACAAGATACGACATGAAGATGATTAGTTGGTACACGAGACTAGCAATTATACGAGGAGCAGAAGTAGTTGAACTTGACTGCTTGAGAAGAGGGGTGATATGCTTCTTCCAGTTCCATATGTACACCTAAAAATTTGGAGTATGCTACAAGATTTATCGTACAATCAGCACAACAGCTCATACATCTAAGTTGCTCACAAGAAAAATATACAGAAGAACGAAAAGGGAAATTGAGGATGTGTTACGCGGCGATGAATTTGGCTGTAGGAATGGTAAAGGCGTCGGAGAGGCAATTATGACGTTGCGGTTGATATTGGAAGCAAGACTAAAGAAAAATCAAGACACTTTCATAGGATTTGTCGACCAGGAATAAGCGTTTGACAATGTCAAATGGCGTAAGATGTTCCAAGTTCTGAGAAAAACTGGAGAAGCTATAGGAAAGGATGGGCAATATGCACTATGTACAAGAGACAAGAGGGAACAATGAGAGTGGAAGACCGCGAACGAAGTGCTTACATTGAAAAGGATGTAAGACAGGGGTGTAGTCTTTCACCCTTACTGTTCAATCTATGCATCGAAGAAGCAAATGATGGAAGTTGAAGAAGAAAATTCAAGATGAAAGGATTTCAATGATGAGATGCGCTGATCACATTGGGATCTTCAGTGAAAGTGAAGAGGAATTACAGAATCTGCTGAATGGAACGAACAATCTAATACGTACAGAATATCGATGGAGATTAAATCGAAGAAAGGCGAAATTAATGAGAGGTAGCAGAAATGAGAACTACGAGAGACGTAACATCAGAAATGGTGATCACGAAGTAGACAGTTAAGGAGTTCTGCGACCTAGGCAGCAAAACAGACCATGCCGGACGGAGCAAGTAGGAGATAAAAAGTAGACTAGCGTAGGAAAATAGGGCGTTGCTGGCCAAGAGAAGAAACATACGTCTTAGTTCCAGGAAGCAATTTCTGGAATGTACGTTTGGTGTACATTATTGTATGGTAGTACGACATGGACGGTGGGAAAAACGGAACAGAAGAGAATCCAACCACTTGAAATGTTGTGTTACAGAATAACGTTGAAAATTTGGTAGAAAAATGGTTCAAATGGCTCTGAGCACTATGGGACTTAACTTCTGAGGTCATCAGTCCAGTAGAACTACTTAAACCTAACTAACCTAAGGACATCACACACATCCATGCCCGAGGCGGGATTCGAACCTGCGACCGTAGCGGTCGCGCGGTGCCAGACTGTAGCGCCTAGAACCGCTCGGACACCCCGGCCGGCAAAATTTAGTAGACTGATAGGGTAAGGAATGAGGAGGTCCTGCGCAGAATCGGTGAGAAAAAGATGCATCGAAAACCCTAACAACAAAAAGTAGCATATGAAAAGAAATGAGTTAAGATGTCGAGCAATAATTTCCTTGGTACCAGAGGGAACCGTAGTGGGTAAAAAATATAGATGAAGACAGAGACTGCAATACGTCAAAAAATAATCGAGGACGCAGGTTGCAAGTGCTACTCTGTGATCAAAAGGTTGGTACAGTTGAGAAATTCGTGGCGGGCCGCATCAAACCTGTCGAAAGACAGATGGCTCAAAAAAAAGTATTGTTTGCAGTAAATTCCATTGTATTTCTCGTACACGTTGGAGCACTTCACACGTGTGTTTCAGCGACGTAATTTATAAATTGCCGTTTTCCACTTTCATTGTTTTTCATTCTGGGATGCCATATGCAATCCGTTTCATTAGACCCCAGATACCTTAAGGTCACAAAAGTCATGGGATACTTCCTGATAAAATGTAGGACCTCCTTTTCCCCGGCTTAGTGCAGAAACTTGACGTGGTACGAACTCTACAAGTTGTTGGAAATCGTCTGCAGAAATGTTGAGCCATGCTGCTTCTACAGCTCTCCATAATTGCGAAGGTGTAGCCGGTGCAGGATCTCATGCACGATCTGTCCTCACGATTACGTCACATAAATGTTCGATGCAATTCATGGCGGGAGATCTGTGTGGCCAAAGCATTCACTCTAATTATCCAGAATTTTCATAAAACCAATTGTGAACAATGGTGACTTGGTGACATGGCACATTGCCATCTATAAAATTTACACAATTGTTTGTGAACATGAAGGCCATGAAAGACTGCAAATGGTCCCCCTGAAGCTGATCTTGACCACGATCCTGTGCATTCGATGCAAACAACGCCAACCAACACCGTTATAGAGCCAACAGCAGCTCGCAGTGCCATGTTGTCAACTTAGGTCCATGACTTCGCGGAGCCTGCACCACACTCGAACCCCGTCATCAGCTCTTACGAAATGAAATCTGTACTGACCAGGCCACGGTTTTCCACTTGTATAGGGTCTAGTCGATATGGTCGCTGAATGAAATGTCGTGCCGTTACAAAAAGCACTCATGTCGTTCGTCTACCTCCATAGCCCATTAACGTAAAATTTCGCCACACTGTCCTGACGGATACGTTTGTCGTACGTCCCGTATTAATTTTTGCGATTATTTTACGCAGTGTTGCTTGTCTGTTAGCACTGTCCTCCCCACGCAAACGCCGCTGCTTTCGATCGTTAATGAAGGCCGTGGGTCACTGCATTGTCTGTGGTGAGAGACGGAATTCTCTAATGATTTTCGAAATGGATGTCCCATGGGTCTAGCTCGAACTACCATTCCACTTCAAGGTCTATTAATTTCCATCGTGTAGCCATAATCACGTTAGAAACGTTTTCACACGAATCGCCTGAGTACTATGCACTGCCCTTTCATACCTTGTGTAATTGATATTACCGCTATCTGTACATATGCATACCACTTTCCCGTAACTATGTGGCCTCGGTGTACATCTTACGTAAAATACTGTTTCAATTGAACTTGCCATTCTGTGTCAAGCTATGGATGTGCCTATTACTGTAAACGCATTCTAGTCATACTAGGGAAAGCTACACACTTCTTACCGTAAGGTAAGAGTACTAAAAGACAGGGGGCAGCTAATACCATGGACACGACATCGCATTATATTTCACACATTTCGCTATTTGATAGCATTTTATAAACAGTATTCTCTATTTGATGACGGTCTTTGTACGTCACAAACGCGTCTCCCAACAGCACGAACTGTTTAACATGCACCAGTGGTAGCTTCACGTTAATTTTTGGTACTGTGGTGGTGATTCCAATTGTGGCCCTGTAGTCCGCAGTTAAGTGACCATTAATAATTATTTTCATGTGCAGGATTGGTCTATCAATATAAAAAATACGTTTCAAAATATTCCACTCATTGGTTTTTGAAATTTATTTTTTGTAACTTCATATATTTGTAAAACTGTGTATGTAGTCACATTTACCAACACCCATTCAGAGCTGCACCACTTCAATAAGAAAAGTAATCAGCATTATTGAATATTGACTGACAACAGAGAAAAATCCAACTCAAACTGTGCTTTGCAGATGTGCAGAGAGCTCAATGATGGTTTAAGCGTTTGTATGCATTTTTAATGTAGAAAGATCATAATTTATGATCAATTAATATAGGATAACACCAGCAGCAGCAGAAAATAATTTAACGGTAGCAAGATTCGTTATGAATAGCAAGAACAAGTTATTGTGAACAGTTCACTGTTATTAATTTTTCACCAGAATCAAAACATAACTAACTCCAGGATAAATAGTACAGGTACGCATACGTCGTCCCCAGAAGAAATGAAGACACGGAGAAAATGTATGAGGGAACTGAAAATTTTAAATTTACATGGGAGTGGAATGTCACAGAAGAAGAAATACACGACAGAGTTACCGCAGACTACGGCGTTCATAGTAGATATGAGAAGGACTCCCTGAGTTCTGCTATAGAGGGAAGTGCCTCGAACCGGACCCAAATTGTGTATTTGCTTCAAAAAATAAAATAAAATAAAAAGGTAAAAATTTGTGTTTTAAAAGATTTTAAACTTTACTTTATGATGTTGTTCACTATTTAACTCTTAGAAAATATAACAAAAAATTATTATAAACAAATACTTCCTAAAATATTTACACAAAGCGAGTCTCAAAAACAGTTGCCCACATCGGTTCCCTAATATATTAATCAGAATAACATTAAACAAAATTATAGAGTGGTATTAAGTCAGAAGAAACGTTTCAAAGCATGATAAAATAATTACAGTTTTCAGTTTTTAGAAAGACACGGAAGGTATTAAAAAGAGATACAGGAACTTTACATCAGAACTAAATCGTTTAGGGACAAAAATCGCAGATGTATACGTCGCTTCCAGCCCCGGCACACTTCACATGGGCTCGCCGCGAGCACGTAATCCAAAATTTCCCTTTAAATTCTGTCACCCACCATACACCAAGCATCATCATCTTTGGGTGAAGAATCTTCCGGGATATTCCAATTCAGATGATTCAGAGAACACACTGCTTTCATCTTCAGTACTTGATTTTCTAACCTTTTTCTCAAAACTTTGCACTTTTTCGCTAGTTGTTTCCCTTTTATTGACGGCACTGCTGCTTAATCACGTTCTCTGGCACGATTGCTGTATTGTTTTTTCGCATGTAACTTCCACCAACTGAGCTTTATAAGTAGACCTTGGCCTATCATTCACTCTCCAAAGCCAATTTTATGATTTTTGGAATGGGAGAGGGGTCAAAGGAGTTTAGCTTAGAAGATGTGCAACCCTGGAAACCGTCAAGTGTGGCTGATGGCATAGGAGCACCCAGACAAACCGAAGGAGTTGATAATTGATTGCGGTCAAGCTCTGCAGTAACTTGCGGTTCGTTCCCAACCAATTTTTATCTGTTTTCTTGAAAGCTACGATTTCCTGCAGAGTGTTTCGTTAACACAGTGTCGTGGAAAGGAGAACGTAAATTTTTATTTCGATCTTGAATGTATTCGGCATTTAGAACAGTATCTTACACATGAGCTGTATGGCTGTTGCTTTGAACCCATTGTTTACCATTTGAACTGTTTGGCGTGTAATGTAGATTTTGCTACAGAGATCCATTGTATCGAAAGCACTGAGAACAAAGGAGACAAAGGAGAAACAGCTCAACGATCTCGTCTGCGTTCTTAGGTATATTCATTGTGCCTTAACTACGGCTTGATTTCCTTGCTGTAGTAAGCTTCGTACCCATGAAACTTTAGCCAAAGACTGTGGTTTGTGTGAAGAATGAGGTAGGAGTGACAGAATGGTAACATTAATTGTTTTTGCGAAGTTGATAGGATCAATAATTTGCATTTGGCTAAAATTTTAATACAAGAGTAAAAGTTCCGGTTTCAGAGTCGAAGAAATGAACGAGATGATTTATCGTCTCCACCTGCGTCATCGGGAATAATAAGCTCATCCTGAGTGCAACCGAATGAAACTGAATGCTTGTAACAACCTCAGCAGCAGTCGTAGAAACATGAGTGACGGCAGCACAGCGAGCAGCAGACGACAACAGCACGAGTGACCGGAAATAAGAGTGTAAATATTTCGAAGTTTCACTGTTGTAAATGGAAATTCGGCGGCGAAACGTGTGGTTCTCTGAAAGTAAGTCTCCCCTGAAACACATCACTCGTCCAGCTATCATGCAATGAAAAGAGCTTCGCAAAATATTCCTGTCACCCTAGATCATATTCATACAAAGATGACAGTTTAGCGTCATCTTAGTTGTGTAACGGCTGGATGTGGGGGTGGTTCTTTGCTGAAGAAGGATGTGTTGTGCTCAGCAGAAGAAGGTCCAGTAGAGGGAACAATATAGTCTTTATTACTTAACTAAGTGAGAATCCATTGGATGCCTGTGTGCATGATGACTACTGAATATTCAAATTGAAGAAAGGACAGCAGTGGGTCGCGAAATCCGTAATTTATTGCAGATCAACTTTTCGACCATAACGTAGGCATCATCAGCGGGAACACTGCAATAACATACTGTAACCGCTCGCGATAAGCGGGAGACGCTGGTTTGATTCCCGGTCCGGTGCAGATTTCATAATTACGTTGCCAAAGGTAGAACATCTGTACTTAAAACATCCGAAGCCAAGTTTTTCGCATTCAGCGAATTTATTTCAAATATTACCAAAGAGCAGAGGAAATACGTAGTAGTCACAGGGCATTCGATTGTGATTGTAGGGAAAGGAATAGAAAAGCGGTTACTGGAAGTATAGGCTTGCTAGTAGAAATCAGAAGAAGACTACCAGAGTTCTACAATAAATTTCGGCAGTAATAGCGAACAAATGGTTCAAATGGCTCTGAGAGCTATGGGACTTAACTTCTGAGGTCAATAGCGAAATTCTGTTCTAGAATCATAAGAGGGTGAGGTATAATTGGAAAAGGACTGGAGATATTGGAAGATTACAGTTAGATTACATCACGGACAGGCAAGGACTCCGAAATAACATAATGGGAGAACATATAGACTCAGATCACTATTTATTAATGGTGAAGACTAGGCTGAAGAGATTGGTCACAAGGAATCTAGGCTCAAAAAAGTGGATACGGAAGCACTAAGGAACGCAAAGGCACGCTTGAAGTTCTCTGAAGCTATACATAGTTTGATAATAAATGTCTCTGTAGGCAGTTCAGTTGGAGGGGAATGGATATCTGTGAAAAGGGCAATTACAGAAGTTGGAGAGATGGACATGGATTCAAGGAAGGTAAATGGGAATAAATCATGGATAACGGAAGAAACACTTCAGTTGATCTTGCAAGAAAAATATGGAGAAGTCGAAAAAGAAATAATTGTTGGAAGGACATTAAGAATGGAATGGGAATTCCACTGTTAAAACAGAGGAGAAAGCAGACAGATGGAAAGAGTACTCTGGAGGTCTGTGCGAGGGTGAGGACTTCTCTGATGACGTGACAGATGAAGAAGTAGGGATTGACAGGCAAGAGATTGCGGATCCAGCATTAGAATCAAAATTTAAAAGTGTTTCGAATGACTTAAGTTCTAATAAGGCGGAAGGGATAGATAGCATTCCATCTCAGTTTCTAAAATCATTGAGGGAAGTATGAAGAAAACGACTGTTCACGTCGGTGTGCAGAATGTATGAGACTGGCAATATACCTTATGACTCTGGGAAAAGACATCATCCACACAATTCCAAGGACAGGAAGTACCGACAATTATGGGAATTATCGCAAATCTGCTTAATATCTCATGCATCTAAGTTGCTGACAGGAATAATGTACAAAAATTGAAAAAGACAACTCATTCTTTTGTTGTATCTTTTCTGCTTCTATTGTTGATGCAACTTTGCAATGAAAGTGTATATTTTAACTTGAAATGAGGATGTAAGCTGTTATTGAACCATCAGTTGTCTGTTTCAGAAACCCATTTAATTTTTAATATGCACCTTTCTTCTATGGCGGTAGTACAAATATGTCCAGAACTATTAATGTCTTTTGCATAGCCAAAATCGCATTATTTTATCTTGAAAGGAGTATAATATTCTAAGCGAGTCCTTTCTGTCTCCAGTAACACATACTTTCTTTCGGAGAGTGGTGGAAACATATAAATGAGTAATATAGGATAGCAGTAGAAATGTATTACGAGTACGTGATGAAAAGATATTCCTCCAAATTTTTAATGTGAAAACCCTTAAATCTTTTTAAGCAAAACAAACATTATGTACATTCTACAAGTTTATTCTTTAAGTCTACGTATTTGTTTCTCAACATAGTAACCCTGGTGACGAGCACATTTCTCCCAGCGAGAGGTCGCTTTGTTGACACAGTCACTGTAACATGTTTGACTTTTTGACTAATCCGCGACCTCTCCTCTGCTTGCACCGCTTCATCACTATCAACGTGCAGTTCTCTAAGGCATCCTTTTAAGTTCTGGAAACATGAAAATCGGATGGTGCCTAATCGGGACTATATGATGGATGATCAATGACAATAAGCTCAAAGCGTCGCAGTGTTGCAAATGTTGTAGCGCTCGTGCATAGTCTGCCATCATCATACTGAAGGAGAGGGTATTCCACGTGTGGACGAACTCTTTGTGATCGTTGCTTCACTTTCCTTAGTTTTCTCTTTTTTCACGCACTGTCGCAGTTACGTTACACGCCATCATGTTACACACTTCAATTCGGAGCCCTCTAGCGGCAGGCTGTTGTAGTTTACGACAGCGAGATGTGGAAGTCGCCTGAGTAATATTCATGGCATGTAATACTTCAGTCGAGACTGAGAACAGAATAAAACATTCGGAGGCATTACTTTTCAGCTCGCCCACATACTTTTACACTAGTGCTAACTTTGTTGTTAAACTCAAGTTTTTGTGTAGAACATTCCACAAAGAAATTTGTACAGCGTTAATGGAAAAAAGTGTTTAAAATATCATTCCAACATAATTTTCCAGATAAAAATATGTCGGGGGTGCACCACTGTGGAGCAGTGGAGCAGCGGCCATAAAAAGGTAGCTAATTAGTGATGAGAGTGTGGAAGTTCGTCCGGTAAGCGAGCGTATTTGTGTCAGTGCATTTTTGAAAACCTATGCTGCTGCTGTTTTATGCTGTAGTAGTTGTGCTGCACTGTACCTGTTACAATGTGCTGTATCGCACCGGAATCAACGCGACGTTCTCATTGCATACAGAGAAGCAATCAAAATGGTCGATACAGGACAGTGAGTAACAGTAAGAAGTGGACATGAGTAAGAAGTCAGGAATTTGATGAAGAAATACTCCACCATCAGAGCAACAACTTTAGAACTCATCAGCTTTCCAGAAATTTCCCAGAGGAAAGCCAGACACACAAGGATCCCAGCTTTGAGAGTCAGTGATTCTCCAAGACAAGTTAATGATTTCAATCCCGCGTCCGGCCGTCCTGAGTTAGGTTTTTTCGTAATTTCCCAAAATCGCTCCAGGCAAATGCCATGATCGTTCCTTTGAAAGGACACGGCCGACTTCCTTCCCTGTCGTACCCTAATCCGATGAGACCGATGATCTCGCTGTTTGGACTCTTCGCCCGCCCCCCCTCCCCCCCCCCCCCCCGCCCCCAAACAACGCAACCCAACCAAGTTAATGGACGTTAGGTCAACACAATAGTCCCAATAAGAGGTATTTTCCTTATATCTTCCTGTTTGTGTATGTAACCATCTTTACTACAGGAACAGTGTATACCGTCCGCAACCGATCCAGTGCTCCGATGAAAAACCCAATTATCTTTAAGAACATGGACACCAGGAATGGTTCTGATTAGGAATTATAGCCGAAAACTTGGCTGGACATTACATTCTACTTTCCCAATTAAATACACCCTACTATTTATTGTTTGTGCAAGTGTAATTCCCTGTATTATTGTTGGTCGAAAGTATCCGATGGGATTAAAAAATCGGTGATTCATTGTCTATAGTGAAGTCTGTGAAATACTGTAACGTCGATGTTAAAGACAAATAATCGACCTCCGATACAGGCAAAAATATCGGTCATACGTGTTACCACTGTGAATAATTTTTCGGCCCTTAAACAATTCCCGTTTTAAACATGTCTCATAATCGAACCAATGAAGCTGTTTTTCGAACTGTCAAAAGTGCTTATGGGGGGGGGGGGGGGGAGGGGCAAGGGGACGAAGAGAAGAAGGGAGGAAGGATCAATGTTTCTGAAATCAGTCAAGAACACTGGCTGTTGTTTTGGGTAAGAATGAATCATTCCTTTCATTGTTCTTGCCTAGGTGGTGTGTAGTATGTAAGTGCATTTTCCGTCTGTCGTACGTAAGTTACAATTAATCCACATAAATGTAAGTACTTAAATGAGGGACGGACAAGAATCTGGCATGCAGGCAGGTATCTGGCTAGCCTCCCATAGAACGCTCGCCCAGCTGCACACTTCCCACACTGCCATACCAGGCAGTCTAATCTTGAACCGAGCGAGGTGGCGCAGTGGTTAGCACACTGGACTCACATTCGGGAGGATGACGGTTCAATCCCGCGTCCGGCCATCCTGATTTAGGTTTTCCGTGATTTCCCGAAATCGCTCCAGGCAAATGCCGGGATGGTTCCTTTGAAAGGGCACTGCCGACTTCCTTCGCCGTCCTTCCCTAATCCGATAAGACCGATGAGCTCACTGTTTGGTCTCTTCCCCCAAACAACCCAACCCAACCCTCTAATACTGAAGAGGAGGTAGGGAGAGAAATTACCAATGCGCCACACTTAAAACGCAATGCAGTCGTAGTGCATGCGATTTGATTTCATATCTAGTATTTCTCAACGACATACTTCACAAATTTTCAGTATTATTTAATTATGTTTGGTGCACTGAAGACATAATTTTTATCTCGTACAAAGTGTTTGCATACAGACAGACGCAGCAGACAATATGACAGATTTCCACACTCAAGTTGCCATCATAATAATTACTCATTTGGATTCTTAATCGCAAAAAGTTTTTTACACTCACATGTTCATGAAAATATTTTGTCACATTTGCATCCTCGTTATGGAGACATTTAAACTCTTCCTGACGAAAACAGCGTAGAGCTCCTGAGCAGTTTGAACATACAAAATGTTGTCTTTTAAATGGTAATTATATTGCAGATCAGTTATATCTGTACATACACGGCGGCACTTCCATCAGAAATGGAAAATAGTCTCTAAAATTGCTGCAAAACTGTTTAAGACTGGCAGTGTCCTCAGACGGTTAGCAAAAATATCCTTGTATTTCTTTCGAGGCTACAATGAATTAAGTTGTTTTAATGTGGGTAGTATGCAGCCAAGTCCACTTAAAATGCGAAGTCAACAATCCATACTCTTGGTTCAATTACATCGAAAGCTGCTGAAAATGAAAGATCCATGCGACTTCAGAATACTTACTATTCTCACTAGTAATTTCAGCTTGTGTTCCATACCTGAAAATGTAGCAAAAATTGCACCATTATGTACAGAACAATGAATACTATCTATCGATCGTTGTAAGTTTTTACTCTTTCGCCATCAGTTAAATCTTTAAATTCCTTCTGCATGGTGTTGTAATGTCGTTCCATTGCAAATTTGCAAAAACCGTGAATTATGCAACTTGTATCGTATAACAGATGCTGAGAATTCTCATCTATTCCTATTCATTATCAAAGGATTGTGGCACATCTGGAGTGCCTATTTTTGTGCCAACAGCCATTGGTTCTATGAACTTCCTTTAGTCCACAAACAAATTCCAGAAGACAAATGACACTGACACGGGGGCGGCTTTGCCGAACTGAAGAAAGTCTTGCTGAACAAAAAATGTCACACTCTTATTCTAAACGAAATGTCGTGCTGTACCTGGTACTTAAAAGAACGACCGAGTGAAGCCGAGACACATGGAACCGTGCCCGTTTCGCACCCGGTGGTCAATGTTGACTTATATAAAGGAAACCCAGTATATCCACAACTGAGATTTTTCAGATGTCACTTTAATTTCAGTCTCGAATGAATTTAGACTTTTCATTTATCAACTTTGAAGATACTTAGTGTGCAGTCTGTGCCAAAATTAAAAATCATTACGGAATAATACAGCAGTCTTGGAATGTGGTATCCTCTGGCGAGCATTGTAAGCGGTTATTGAGAGCTGGTTTTTCATTTTGTAACATTTACGTTGCTACCAAACACACCACGGAAACGGAGGAGAATTGAGTGTTATGTTACATGTGGTAAAAAACAATTTGTACCTGAATTATTCCCAAAATTACAATATGGTAACAAAAAAACATAACAGCAGGCTAAAAGTTATGGGTTATTTAATGTTAATTGTTGCTGTATTTATTGATGAAAAATATAGTCTTAGATGTATTTTTAAGCCATATTTTACACCATCCCGTGTGTTCATCATTTAACATCGGCATTAAAAGCGGCAATGTTTGCAGACAATTATTATCGACCATTTCTGCTTAGCCATCGATGATGGAATCAATATTAGCATTAAAGATTTGTTAAAATTCCACACCCCTAATTAGAATCACATCTCGGCATACGCCAAAGGAAATAGGGCGGGAAGATTTGGGATCAGGTCACTCTAATGGAAGGACTGGGTTTCCCAGATAACTGCTTCACAAATCGTCATCTTTTACTAAAGTCAAAAGAGTAATGAAAACAAGCAACAGTACAACTGACTGAGCAGACTTCAGAAAATTGACTTCTAAACAACTGTCCGATTATGAGCCGCCAGTCATTAACTATACGCCAAAAGTATGAATTTTAAAACCAATTAACAGTCCCTGAATATTTACCTACAGTTAAATAAAATTCTCTGATCTGATTTTAAGCAAATGATTTTCAAACATTTGTTATCAGTCATGAACAAACAGTCATTCAGCAGACAAGAAAAGGCAGAATTAAAAAAAAAAACTATCAACGGTCACTGAATAAGCAGCTACGGTTAGCCGAAGTTCACTGATCAGATTTTAAGCAAGTCACTTGTAAACAGCTGCTATTAATTATGAACCACTGTCATTCATTAGACATCAAAATAAAGATTTTTTTAAAAACGATTGACCGTCACTAAGTAGACAGCTACAGTTATCCAAAATTCACTGATTAGAATTTAAGCAAACGACTTATAAACGGTTACTATTAATTCTGTACCCACTGTCACTCAGTATGCAGCAAAATACAGGATTTTAGAAGCAATTGGCAGTCAATGTATAAGCAACTACAGTTAGCCAATACTCCAAAATATCATGCCCACTAACGAAAACCACTTTGCAATGCAGGCAATAACTGATAGTGAAACGCAGGCTCGTCGCCTTCACTGGAGTCGATTCGTTCATCTCCAGTACTGTCCAAAATTCCAAACCTCTTGCACCTCTGGTCAACTCGATCCGCACAGCACACAATCACCGCCGAAAACTTTCCTGCTACGCGGCTTTTGTCCTCTCCGATGGCGCCACTGGCGTACCTTTACAGTTATCCAGAAAAAGATCGTCAACAACGGGCGTAATCAATAGAAGGCCTAGCCTGCACTGCTGAACTTCATCCGCTGAAACTCAAAGACGCCCTGCCAAGGGCAGAAGGTACAGATGGGGCTATCTACCCTCAACTTGACTAACATGTACTCTAGAGTTCCTCCTGTTCAATTCATTATGAACCAAGTAATTAGTTGGACTCAGAATTCTTAAAATTTTACATTGCCCTATAAAACAGTTTATTTGAAGGGGTTGCTCTAGCGCGGCTCCGACGTTAAACCTACAGACAAACACATGGTCTCGGACCATCCTTTGAAATCGCGCCTCCCACAATTGCATATACACACCTGACGGTAATGCGGGAGTTCAGTAATGCATCTCGCTCTTCCCCAGTTATACTGGAAGCTTTGGAGATTGACGCACTTAGGGTGCAGCTCGTCAGTGGTCCGAAGGTTATTCAAGGGAGAGTTAATTGGATAGGCCAGTATTATGAGGCCAGAGTGAACTTGATGGCCTCAAGCTGAGCAGTATTAAAGGCAAGATTTAATCACGAGGTAGAGTGGTTTATATTAGAAGCTAGATTAAGGAAAGTCAAACCTACGTTTCTAGCATTTGTAGACTTAGAGAAAGTTTTTGACAATGTTGACTGGAATACTCTCTTTCAAATTCTGAAGGTGGCAGGGTAAAACACAGGGAGCGAAAAGCTATTTACAGTTTGTACAGAAACCAGATGGCAGTTATAAGAGTCGAGGGACATGAAAGGGAAGCAGTGGTTGGGAAGGGAGTGAGACAGGGTTGTAGCCTCTCCCCGATGTTATTCAATCTCTATATTGAGCAAGCAGTGAAGGAAACAAAAGAAAAATTCGGAGTAGGAATTAAAATCCATGGAGAAGAAATAAAAAGTTTGAGGTTCGCTGATGACATTGTAATTCTGTCAGAGACAGCAAAGGACTTGGAAGAGCAGTTGAACGGAATGCATAGTGTCTTGAAAGGAGGATATAAGATGAACATCAACAACAGCAAAACGAGGATAATGGAATGTAGTCGAATTAAGTCGGGTGATGCTGAGGGAATTAGATTAGGAAATGAGACACTTAAAGTAGTAAAGGAGTTTTGCTATTTGGGGAGCAAAGTAACTGATGATGGTCGGAGTAGAGAGGATATAAAATGTAGACTGGCAATGGCAAGGAAAGCATTTCTGAAGAAGAGAAATTTGTTAAGATCGAGTATAGGTTTAAGTGTCAGGAAGTCGTTTCTGAAAGTATTTGTATGGAGTGTAGCCATGTATGGAAGTGAAACGTGGACGATAAATAATTTGGACAAGAAGAGAATAGAAGCTTTCGAAATGTGGTGCTACAGAAGAATGCTGAAGATTAAATGGGTAGATCACGTAACTAATGAGGAAGTATTGAATAGGATTGGGAAGAAGAGAAGTTTGTGGCACAACTTGACTAGAAGAAGGGATCGGTTGGTAGGACATGTTCTGAGGCATCAAGGGATCACCAGTTTAGTATTGGAGGGCAGCGTGGAGGGTAAAAATCGTAGAGGGAGACCAAGAGATGAATACACCAAGCAGATTCAGAAGGATGTAGGTTGCAGTAGGTACTGGGAGATGAAGAAGCTTGCACAGGATAGAGTAGCATGCAGAGCTGCATCAAACCAGCCACAGGACTGAAGACCACAACAACAACAACATAGAGAGGTTCTGAATTATGAATTATTATCAATACAGCCTCCAGATTCCTATAAATGTGCTCATCAAAGTACAGTTGGGGGTAGTAAGGAGTAGTGGCAAAATGCCTTACACCATGATCGAAACAAAGTCTTCGGAATTCCCTAGACAGAAATGCTGGAGCATTGTCACTTACTAGTGTACTTCGTGATCCAAAGACGGCAGACTTTTTGCTAAGAATCTGCACATTGGCCTCTAGTGACCCCCTTGGATGGAAAAACACGTCCACCACTACCAATGGTCCAACCCCCCTGGGTATGTGGGACGGATCCTCGTATATAGGCGTATAATTGCGGTTCCCTTGTTTGCATAACTGACACCCCTACCCACTAACCAACTTAAATCTTTACTCATAAACAGACAAACCACACGTTGTCTAATTTTGGTCTCGGTCTTATGGAAACCGAGCTGACAGCTCACCACCAAGCTATGAAAGTTCCCAAAAACGGTGGGAACCAATACCTGAGGCATAGAGATTTTGAATGTATGGTCGCCCTTCCCCTTCTGACACGCATATCCGTCTATGTCATCATCATTGGAAAGCCTCATTTTTGTTTGGAAAATACGAGAATCTTCTTCCTGTCTCTCCGTAAGACCTCAAAAAGAGTTCAGGAACTTCAGTAAACACAGCGCCACACAAGGAAAGTTAACCGCCCTCCTCCACATTGTACGAGGAATCACAATCTTCATACATATGATTTAAGGCGCCGGCCACGCTGTTGCCTGGACCCCTGGTATTGTGAACTTTAAAACTAAATGCGGACATGCGGACTGCACAACAAGCAGCCCTACAAGTTTTTCTGGGGCAGGCAATACCCAGCTCCACACAGGATTATCAATCCCGAGCAGAAATTTCCTATGCTCTAGGTAGAAAGACTTCCCCAAGACGAAGAGAACTGCTAAAGCTTCCCACTCATACGCTGAATATTTTAGTTGAACGGGAGATAAGCAGCGCGGAAGCGTAGGTGACGGGACGCAGTACCCCATGATGTTCTTTGAGGAATACCGCCGCTACCCCAGAACTGGAATCGTCCGGCCTAGACTATAAAGAGCTTGCCGAATTCCAGGATAAGTAACACAGGAGGGTTGCTAAGTGGACTTTAAGTGCCCCAAAGGAAGCTTGATGAGCATCCCAACAAAGGCAGCGCTCGCCTTTCTTGAGCAAGTTATTCCAGGGTGCCACAAATTGGGCAAAATTAGGAACAAATTTCCGTAAGAAATTCACCATTCCAATAAATCTGGGCGCTCCCTTCTTGTTTTTGGGAGGAGGGGGGGAGGGGGGAGGGGGGGAGGGGGGAGGGGAGGGTGGAATGGGGAGGGAAGTCATGCATGGAACGTGTCCACTTCTAATCAGTGCTGACTATTTGAAAAGAAACCAAAAAAGGACCCAAAAATGATATACAAGGCAAGCCAAGATAATCTTAGAAGGCCTGACAGTAAGCCTGCCCTCCTAAGACGTAACAGAACGTCTTAGAAGTGGTCCAAATGCTCCACGAATGTGTAAATCACCGTATCATCAAGATAGTTATGAGCGGATTTCAACTTGAGATCTCTCAAAACATGGTCCAAAAGGCGAGACAACACGGCCGCGCTCGTAGACATTTCGAAAGGAACCCGATTAAACTCGTAAGGATTCCAATCAGTACAAAAGGCAGTAAATGGTTACGGATCTTTGGTCAAGGGTATCTGATGGTAGGCCTGATTGACGTCCCAAAATGCATCTGTGAACCGGGTGAAGCAGTTGTGAAGGTGAGGCAGTGGAACTGATTCGAAGACAAGCTGCTGGTGGAGTGCCCTCTAATCGAATACTGGCCGATAATCGCCACTCTCTCATTTAGGAACAAGAAACATGTCTGAAGCGAAGGGAGAACGTTAATGACACCTTCCACGAGCATGTTATTAACCTCTCATTCAAAATCTTCATCTTGGGGTGGGGATAATCTATAAGACGCCAGACGAACAGGAGTATCGTCAACCAAGCAATTATTATATCGGATACCTCATTTATTAGTGAGGACATTGGGAAATCGGAATCACATGCTCAACAGTTGCCTTGACGGTTCAAATGGCTCCGAGCACTATGGGACTTAACATCTGAGGTCATCAGTCCCCTAGAACTTAGAACTACTTAAACCTAACTAAGAACATCACACACATCCATGCCCGAGGCAGGATTAGAACCTGCGAGCGTAGCAGTCTCGCGGTTCCGGACTGAACCGCCTAGAAACGCTCGGCCACCGCTGCCGGCTAGTTGCCTAAATTCGCCGGGTTTCGAATGATCAGTGGCAAACTCAGACGACCCCGACCGCACATTATTAATCACTTGAAAGGTCCGACATGGGCAGAATGCTGTCCTTTCATTAGGCAAAATTTGAAATAAAAGGCGCGAGCTTGTTGCTCAAGAACCAGACTGGTACGCTCAATGAAATCACAGTCCAATATCAAGTAAACTGACAAAGTTTACAGGCCATGTAAAATACAGTATGCCCAACTTGCACAAAAACTCCTCTACCAAAGCTAACTCTTTTGCATTGACCACATGACGTCTCTGAGATGAGGTGCACAGATGAGGAATTCTGCATAAAATCCCAAATTAGAGACACCAATTATAACGAAGTAGTGAAGCATAACTCCCAGAATCCAAAAGAGCGTACACAGGCTCATTATTCAAGTGAGCGCACACGTAACGAAGCATCAGAGTTCTCATTTCACTAAAGTGGGAGCAAATCTTAACAGAAAGACAGCTACCTGTTCATCCCCTTGCTCCACACCATCAGATGCTCAGACGCGTGTCCTACTTCACCAAACATGGCCACACAAAATGTCTACAGTCACCACGGCTGAAGCAGACCTTAGACGTGACCTTACCGAGAGCCAAAATCTCAGTCTCCTGCTGGTTCCCCTGAGATGGAGTAACAAGACGACCGCACGCCTCCCGTTGCCCAACAGCAAATCGTAAGCCTTCCATCTCGGGAACCAAGGTATCTAATTCCATGAAATAATTTTTTCATATTGTGTGGCCACAGTCATAATATATTTCTGTTTTTTATTTGGAGTGTTACGTTAACACTATCATGATTTCGGCGTTAGAATGCCATTATCAAGTGTTTAAAGTGTGTCTAATAGCGTATTTTAAATACATCTTAGGCACTGTATAACATTAAAACACTTGATAATGGCGTTGTAAAGCCGAAATCATGATCGTGTAAATGTAACACTGCAAATAAAAAAAATCTAATGGTGGTACTGACTTTAAAGTAATTCCATGAAGGTGGTAGGTTTCCTAGAAAAAGACACACATAACTGATCCTCAGACTTCATGCCTTCTAATTTGGTCTTAATCACATCACCTTCAACAATCTGCAACCCCAGAGCTAGCACAGCAGTGCGGATCTCATCATTGTACTTAGGCAAGGTCTAATGCTGGTACTGCACGTGCCAAAAGTGCTTGTGCTCCAATTCATGCCTGATCCGGAGTGGCAACTTCAGTTGAATAATACGCTTGCACAAATCACGAAGAGATCCTTCACTCTGCTTAGTTTCAGAGAAAATCTTGTTTAAAATCGTGCAAGTGAACGGACAAGGAATCTGAATAACAGTGGAACATGAATTCCCAATATATCAGCATGAAATTCAGACCGTACAGTTAATCATAACACAGATTAAACCTATTGAACCAGCTCAATAGGAAGCGTGTTAGTCCCTTGTAGCAGATGCAAAGTAAGGTTTGACAACCTAGAAAAAGTAATTGAGGAGATCACACTAACTGCCCTCTCATTTCCTTTCCACTCCCCTGACGGCGTAGATTATCACATACACCATTCCGTTCGCCTACACTAGTTAGGTTATCTAATGCGAGAAGACTCAAATCTACCTTTAGCTCCGCAAATTGACTAATTACGCTATCAATGGCAGCACTTTCCCCGGCCTTCAGGGATGCCTGCATTAAATCGCCAAGACGATTCACCCACTGTGTGGCGTTTGCTTGAATCCTATACTCTTGTTTGTGGGTAGGTTGATTGTCCCTGCCAACGCCGCCGAACTACCACTGAGTCCAGCACCTAGATCAGCAATAGCGCCGAGGCTGAGGTCCAAGGCTTACCTCAGTGCGCTGCGCAAAACAGCAGCCGATTGAGGCACTTCACCCTTGCCCGACTGCTGCGTAGTTCGTAACTAGTGCAAAAGGTGGTTTTCTTTGAGGGAGCGTATGCCTGGGCATGGCCTGGCTTCCATGCTGACGATTGCTACCTGGAAAACAGTGTGTAATAAACCAGTACACTTTATAGTTAAGACGACTAATGTAGTAACAGGGAATGCTGCTGCAAGAAGGGAAAGGATAGCCAGATAGCCGCTACACCTCCCACGCCCCCCCCCCCCCCCCATGCGTCGTTACAGTTGATAACTAGGAATTCGTATGCGAAGATTTGGGGTCACCCTAATGGAAGGGCTGGGGTCCCCAGGTAAATGCTTCAGCGTTCATCATCTTTTGTACGTAACTTACCTTTACTAATGTCAAATGAATATTGAAAACAGTATGAACAGTAAGACTGACTGAGCTGACTTCAGGAAAATTACTTTTAAATAGCTGCCACCAATTATGAGCCACTAGCCACTAACTATATTCAAAAAGTACAGAATTTTTAGAACAATTATCTACAGTTAGCCAATTTCACTGAGCAGTTGTTTTAAACTAAACGACCTTTAACTGTCATTATTTATGAACCCACTGTCATTCAGTAGACAGGAAAGGTACATAATTTTAAAGACAGTTAACAGTCACTGAATAGTTAGCTACAGTTACCCAAAATTTCGTGATCAGATTTTAAGCAAATGATTTTTAAACAGCTGTTATTACTTATGAATCCACTGTCATTCAGTAGACAACAAAACACAAAATTTAAAGTAGACAGTAAACAATCACTAAATAAGCTGCCACAGTCAGTCAAAATTCACTGATCAGATTTTAGGAAAATGATTTGCAAAGAGCTGCTGTGGTGGTTGCACCCAGGTGGTTGGTGGGGGAAAGCGAAGGGTAATGACAAACACAAAAGTTACTTAACTTGGACATGATGGCCGCCGTCCTTTCACTCCTTAATCCAGAAAGAACCCTAGCGTCGAATCGGCCAAATAACCTCCAAGTCTCTGGTATGTTTTTCAAAATATCGTGCCCACTCGTGGAAACCACTTTGCAGTGCAGACGATAACCGACAGTCAAAACCAGGCTCGGCACCTTCACAGGAGCCGATTCGTTCTCTCGTGTACCATCCACAACTCCACCCCTGAACGACTCGCTCCACACACCACACTATCACTGCCCGAAACCGTCGTGCTACGTTTTTTCCGTCATCACTGATGACGCCACCGGCGTACCTCCAAAGTTATCGAGACTAAGATCGTCAACGAAGGGCGAAATCGGTAGAAGGGTGAGGAGCCTGCACGGCTAGCTCTCGGCATACTCCAAAGGACATAGTTCCCAAAAAATGGTGGGCTACCGAATTCCACTCTGGCCGTATGCTGATATTTTGGGGTGCAAGTGGTGCCCGAAAGTATTCTCCTAGACCAGGGCCGGCCAAAAGCTGCACAGTGTGCAGACGTGCGGAAGTGATGCACATGTGCGCACGTGTGCGACAGTGAGCGACAGCGACATCTGTTACTAGACATGTCCTAAATGAACGGTGGTGGCTCCACTGCCCTGTTTATGTGGTACAAGCAAGAGCGCAACATACCCAGTCTCGTTTACCCCTGGTGACCGTAACCTTAACAGAGAAGTACTGAGAAATGGCAGGTACTGTGAAAAAGCAAAGGACGGGAGATCTATGTTCTCAGTCGTTTAAAAATGACTGGGAACTGCAATTATTTTTTGTAGCCGTTGGCGAAATCTCAGTGTTTGCTGTGCCGCCGAATATTAGGCGGCCAGCGTAAGTTTTCAATTGAAAGGCACTACAATACATATCACAAAGACGAGTTTAGTGTACTCAAGAGTGAAGAACGTCAAGCAAAATTAAATGTCCTTCAGAAAATGGATGAGGCACATCAACTCGATTTTGATGTACGTCAAAGTAACTGATACTTCTCGAACTCTTAGTTTCTTGTGTTACACTTATGTCTATTTTACTGTACGCTGTACAATGTACTGTTTTCAATTTTACAGAATGACAACCACAATAAATCTTCACTGCGAGCAAGTTTTAAAATCTCATTAAGAATTGCACAATCTGGGAAACCCTTTTCCGAAGGGGAGTTTGTGAAAGGGTGTCTGACTGATGTGGCAGAACTTGTGTGTCGCACGAACGTTAGCAGGTTTCAAGAAATCAGTTTATCCAAACAAACAGTGACAAGACGTATCAATGCTATGGCCGGCGATGTGCACAGGCAGCTGAGAAATAAGGCTATAGACTTAGATGAAGCAACAGATCTTACAGATACAGCCCAGATTGTGATATACATACGAGGTGTCGATAACGCACTTTGTATAACAGAGGACGTTTTGGACTTTTGAAAGGGACTACTGCAGGTGCGCACTTACTCCAGGCTGTCGAGAAAGCGATTGATGGTGTCGGTATGGACTGGAATCGGTTAGTCTCAGTGACCACAGATGGAGCACCATCAATGCAAGGCCATCAGAGAGGATTCATAGCACGGATGCGCAAAAAGCTAGGGCGCACAGACGAGACGTTGTATGGAATTCACTGCATTCTATATCGAGAGGCTCTTTGTGCAAAATCAGTAACGTTAGCAAACGTCATGCAAATTGTTGTGCGTACTGTAAACTATCTGAAGACACAAGGGCTTACGCATCGCCAGCTTCGGCGGTTCTTGGAGGAATTAGGAGCGGAGTACGGCGACATACCTTACTATACTCAAGTACGCTGGCTCAGTCGAGGTAAAATGCTGAAAATATTTTTTGATTTACGTTTGGTCACAGTAATATTCTTACATGAGAAGGGAAAAAGAGGACCTATGTTGGAAGACCCTTGTTGGATATCACACCTTGCATTTCTCGTGGACATTATGTCTCACATGAACAGCCTGAACGTCAGTTTGTAAGGTGAAAATAATTTAATTTCTGACATGTTGGAAAAAGTAAATGCCTTTGAATGTAAGCTTGCGCTTTGGGAGAGCCAGCTATTGACAGAAAACACTGCACATTTCCCGACTCTTGGACTAGACCATGAAATTGCTAGATTTCAAGAATACGTGTCAATAATTGTAAAAATTAAGGAACAATTTCGAGCACGATTTGCAGATGTTACGAGTTTGTCTCCTGTCGTTCGCCTCTTTGCTCGATCGTTCTCGTCGTCAGTTGAAGATGCTCCGAATGATGTACAGATGGAACTCATCGACCTACAGTGCAATACAAGACTGAAGGACAAGTTCTTTGCAGTGCGAAGTACAAAAGAATTCTACGAAAATTTTTCACAAGAAGAATTTCCACGCCTGCACCGAGAAGCCGCGAGAATTATGTCCATGTTCGGGTCGACATACGTTTGTGAAAGATTTTTCTCGGTGATAAAAATCAAGATTTCGATCAAGCATAAGTGATGGAAATCTTCGCGACTGCTTGCGTTTGTCAATGAGCCGTGCTTTTGCGCCCGATATTAACTATATCATTTCTCATTTCTCATTTATTCCTTTCATAATTAAAAATTATTGTTTACTAACTGTGCATTATTGCCTCATTCTGCTCCATGTTACATTATTATCAGGAAAATGGGTCATTAAACCGATTGTTCCAATGTATACTTGCATTTAGGTTTTTTTTTAATGTGTGAAGGGGTACGGTCAGCTGAAGTCGATAAAACATAACATTCATATAATTGTCGGTTATTATGCATATTTCAGATGGAACTGATGAAAGATGTAGCAATAATGGTATTGAAATAACAGGTGATCAACGAGAGGTCTGCGGTTATCATCCTGTTCAGAGGTCAGTGAGACAGAAATTATGTTGGTGTAACTGAGGGCACCGAGAATTAGTTATAGGAAACCTTGCATTAGTTTAATGTTATTTGAAATCATGAATAAGGTTCGTTGGAAGTCGCTATTTTTTTCCTTTATTGTGATTTTTATCACCTTACACAAGGCGGGCTGTCAGCAGCAGAGTACGCCGCTCTTCAGCCTTGAGTTTTACAATAAGTAATACATAGAGGGGGCACAGAGAATACAATCAAAACGGCGGGCAAAACAATGTAGACACTAAAAAACAAAAAAACATGGAGCCGTTCACGCTGGACGAGAAAACATCACTGACACTAGTTGACACGGCGCACATAACATGGATGATGGCGACGGTACACGGGAACAGTGGAAGTCGCAAAGTGCTCTCTTTCTTAAATTCTAGATCAAAAACATTACGCGTATTTACGTTCCGTCAGTCAAGCTGCCTTAATAAAAACCCACTCGTGTTAACTGTATTACTTGTCTTACTGGGTTGAACTGTTAACATAAAAGTAGACGTCTCAATGAGTAGACTGTGACAGTATTTTAAATGTTTAATACGCGAAATACCTTTCCAAGGTTGGCTTGCAAGCTGTGGAAAGAACCCTAGAATGCGCCGGTACAGAGTATCCCAGCAAGTGGATAAAGCGACATCTGTGCGTAGAACCATGCACTACATGGACACTGACAGCTGCGGCGTGCACGCTGTGACCCGGAAGTTGCACTTGTGCAGGAGCACCGCACGCGTGCAGAATTTCTGGCTGGCCCTGTCCTAGACCGTCGTATTTAACAACAGTGGACTCTTTGTTGATAGTTTTATGAAAAATCTGCCAGACAACAATCTATACCTTTGAATAGTTTGCTACAAGTATTTGTGAGGCCTCGACAGTCGTTCATGGAATGCAAATAACTTGCAACAGTGTGTGTAAATCATTTCGTCGATGGTGTCAACATTGCAATGCTGTTGGAGGCAGTAATTTCCATTATTCACTGTCTTTTGAGAAAAAAAGGTGTTTAAAAATTGTTTTCTGTTTTCTTTCACATCATTGTCTTTGACAAACTGCCTATTGGCTTCTGTCTCGGGTTCTTCGGCCGACGTTCATTAGATGAACGTCGGCCGAAGAACCCGAGACAGAAGCCAATAGGCAGTTTGTCAACAAGTGGCCACGAAAGCCTCAAGAATTTTGTACCATTGTCTTTGTTCACTCTTACTAATCTACTCAACGCATGAGAATGATAGCTTGTTCTCGATCTCTATACATTGGCAAGCTGGATTCACCACAGAAGATTGCCCCCTTCAGTAACCCATGTCGACTACCTTACTGCAGTGTTATAGCAGCTGTGCAGCTTAACTTAACGAATTAACGGCTGATTTAATAGTCTAGCTTTACCCAGTAAAAGTTATAGAAAATTTTCATCTAACATAATTTCCCATGGGGAAGAAATTTAAAGTTCTCGTGACTTTATCTAATCAAATGAAACCACTGGCTGCAGATAATGTGAAAAATTTCTGTCACTCTTTAGTACAACAGGTGTTAACTGGGACAAGCTAGATTAAATGCACAAACTTCCGCACTCCCGTTGCTGAGTTGCTGTCGTTTTACAGCCTTACCTCCTGAACAGCACAGCACATTTCTACCTATGGTTACCCGGAAAATTCTGTTCCATACGTTGTATGTTTCAACCTTATTAATGGGTTGATTTTCTGCACTCTGTGCTTAGGCGGCAGCTGTCGAAGACAAGGGCTATTTGCTACATTTTATGGAAACTGCTGGGTGAGAAAAGCAGCATGGTAACGCAGCGTGAGATTTGCGGCACTTCGGTTAAACGCAACGCTCATCTCCCAGACTATAATCTAGCGCTGCGAGTGTTGGACGCCAGAAATAAACCATCGATCCTGCCTTGATAGTTATGAAACACAGTCCAATAATTGAATTTCTTCTCTTTGTGCGTGTGCAGCTAACGCAACGGGTTTAGGTGGTGTGCGTAGGGGGAGAGAGAGAGAGAGAGAGAGAGAGAGAGAGATGGAGGAAGGGAGAAGGAGTGCATGTGTGTGTGTGTGTGGGGGGGGGGTTGTCGTAAGCGTATTCGCACTGCAGCAGTACGCCTCTAGCTGCCAACGCAGCCGATACAACGGGTTTAGGTGGTGTGCGTAGGCGGAGAGAGAGAGAGGGAGAGAGAGAGAGATGGAGGAAGGGAGAAGGAGTGCATGTGTGTGTGTGTGGGGGGGGGGGGTTGTCGTAAGCGTATTCGCACTGCAGCAGTACGCCTCTAGCTGCCAACGCAGCCGATACAATCTTCATCGCACGTTCCATCTATCGTTTCGCGTTTAACACCGATGAGCTGTGGCGCTGCGCAGCCACTGGTTAAAGCTCAGTACCCGGACATACGGTCGTTGAAAGCTGTGACGTCATGCATGATGAAGTCCCTACATTCAGCACAGGCCTGTGAGGAGTGGTGGTTACTCAGCTGTGATACAATTTTACTGTACGTTGCTACCGAGACTGACGAGCATTCCTCGAAACAAGGCACGTCTAAAATGCCGTAAACACATTACACGACGTGTGAACGGCAAGTAGTCGATTTTTTCCTCGATTCATTGTATGAAGCAAGAATGGGATTTCCCAATATTTACCTGCATATCAAGGTAAAACATCTTCTCGGTGTATCTGTCACGTCATACACCAAATTACTGACATCACTGAATAATTTAGGCGTGCCTCGGTCTCAGTATTTCCCAGCTTGCTGAGGTCACCTGCTCCCTACAAGCGAGCAAACGTTGCTGGAAGTAACTCAGCTTCAAGAGTCCTAACTCATTGTGTGTGGCGGCTACAGGGTAAATATGTTACCATTAAACTTAACACTTAGTCCTGCATAGGCTGTGAATTTGCTGAAGGCTAAATCCACGTTCCCTCAATTACTGCCGCATTTATTTTCACGACGTGAGTGGCCACTTTTGGTCTTAGAGACCACTGTCAAGTGATACAGACAAGCAGCGAAATTAATCACCTCTGTTAATCCGAATATTTCTATTACGGTGTTCATAATACCTAACAGTTCACAACGCAAAAAGGCGAGTAAAAGCACAAAAAGTATCCCATTGTGGTGTTTATTCGAGCGTTTCCAGTTGACATGGGGCAAATAGCTGGGGCATCTGTTGTGGGAGAGAGACAGTGAGCACACTCTGTCTCTCTCTCTCTCTCTCTCTCTCTCTCTCTCTCTCTCTCTCTCTCTCTTTGCAGAAAACACAACTTGATGCACTCTACTTGTTACGTGCATCCACTTTATTAACTGGAATGTTCTGCCATACAGCTCGTTACACTCCAGCTACACTGACAGGAGCTGTTACGCAATGAGCACCTCGACAGGATGCTACCAAAAGTAAACTATGTGATCAAAAATATCCGGACACTCCGAAAAATACATGTTTTTCATATTAGGTGTATTGTGCTGCCAACTTCTGCCAGGTACTCCATTTTAGCGACCTCAGTAGTCATTAGACATCGTGAGAGAGCAGAAGGGGGCGCTCCGCAGAACTCACGGACTTCGAACGTGGTCAGGTGATTGGGTGTCAGTTGTGTCACGTCTGTACGCGAGACTTCCACACTTCTAATCATCCTTAGGTCCTCTGTTCCAATGTGATAGCGAAGTGAAAACGTGAAGGGGTACGTACAGCACAAAAGCCTACAGGTCGACCTCGTCCGTTGACTGACAGAGACCGCCGACAGTTGTAGAGGGTCGTACTGTGTAATAGGCGTACATCTGTGCAGACCATTACACAGTGATTCCAAACTGCATCAGGGTACTATGACAGTTTGGCGGGAGGTGAGATAACGCGGATTTCATGGTCGAGCGGCTGCTCATAGGCCACACATCACGCCTGTAAATGCCGAACGACGCATCGCTTGGTATAACGAGCGTAAACATTGGACGATTGAACAGTGGAAAAACTTTGTGTGGAGTGACGAATCACGGTACACAATCTGGCGATCCGATGACGGGGTGTGGGTTTGGCGGAAGCCCGGTGAACGTCATCTGCCAGCGTGTGCAGTGCCAACAGTTATATTCGGAGGCGGTAGTGTTAGGGTGTGGTCGTGCTTTTCATGGAGGGGGCTTGCACCGTTTGTGGTTTTGCGTGGCACAATTACAGCACATGCCTACAACGATGTCTTAAGCACCTTCTAGCTTCCAACTGTTCAATAGCAATTCGGGAATGGTGGATTGCATCTTTCAACACGATTGAGCTACTGTTCATAATGCACGGCCGGTGGCGGAGTGGTTACACGACAACAACGGACTGGCCTGGACAGAGTCCTGACCTGAATCCTATAGAATACTTTGGGATGTTTTGGAACGCCGACTTCTTGCCAGGCCTCACCGACCAACATCGATACCTCTGCTTAGTGCAGCACTCCGTGAAGAATGGGCTGCCATTCCCCAAGAAACCTGATTCAATGCATGCCAGCGAGAGTGGAAGGTGTCATCAAGGCTAAGGGTGGGCCAGCACAATATTGAATTCCAGTATTACCGATGGGGAGTGCCACGAACATGCAAGTTATTGTCAGCCAGGTGTCCGGATACTTTTCGTCACATGGTGTATGCACACCTCTGGGGTACGCTGATCGACATTTCAGTCTTATGCAGGCTTACCTTCAGTAGAGTAACTAGCCATTCCTACAGATTAAGAATAGTATTGTTACACGAGAGTTTTCGGAAAGTAAGGTCCTATCGTTTGCGAAATGGAAACCACAGAAAAAAAAGTTTTGTTTGCAACTGACAGCTGCACCTCTCGGCTACTTCTCAACATAGTCACCGCGCGAACTTAGACATTTTTCATAGCGCTAACCCAAGACAATATCCTCGTCATAGAACACAGCTGCCTGTGCATTCCGCCACTTCTCCGCAATGGCTTACAGTACGTTTTCTGTAACAAAAAATTGACTTTATAGCCAGTGGTTCATGTGAGTAGAGATGAACATCAGAGGGAGCCAAATCCGGGCTGAATGATGCGTGATCAAACAGTTCACATCGAAAACGCTGCAGGCGTGTCCTCATTGCCCCTGCAGTATGCGACCGGGAATTGTCATGAAGAAGGAAATGATAACAGGTAGATTATTTGGGACTGCTTGAAATCAGGGACAACCTTACGGTGGACACCCATGCTTGGCGGTATACACAATTGTTCCAGACATCTTTATGTGCTCAGCGTCTGCTTAGAACTGAAAAGAGCAACGTAACGTGATCGACATGCATGCTAGAGACATTGTCCAATACATCTGTGTATCAATGGAATTTTATAGCTGGAGATCACAAAACAATATGGCCATAGAACTTGCACGTACGCTTTATCACCAACTTTAGAAATTTGATAAACGTCAAATCACTGAAATAAGTGCCTTGGGAGCGTCATACCGACAGTTCCCCCTGACAGCTGTACTGAAATGTTTGAAGAACACAGTACATTCTGAAAGACTTCACTGAGAGAAAATCATGAGATTGTTCGATTATTTGTGACAGATAGATGACAAAACTGAAATCGGGGCTCAGGCTACACGCCGAGAGACACCAAGAAATGCCAGGAGCAGATTACAGGTGTCGAGTTGTCATGTGTCGTTTGCGTCTGAAAAAATACCACTGACAACAGAGACTTACATCGTGTAGAACCAGAATCAACTGAGGCCCTGAGTGTATTGTAACCCGGCGAAACTACTTTCGTCTGGCCACAACTGTGAGTTCTTTGACTGTTTTTTGAGGTGACTCATGAAATTAGAACACATACTAGTTCTCTTTTTTACATAAGTAAGTGAAAGATTGACTTAAATTTTACACAGTTCTTTGTCACGGGAGTGCTTGATAAACTATAACAGTTACCGACTATTAAAGCGTCACTTGATAAGCAGATGAACAATGTGTTCTCTTGCAGTATAGTGATCCATAAATAAATGAAGAAGTCCATCAGAAACTTTAACCACCATGTTGATCCTATATGATGATGTTCACCACTATAGCTGAGATCTCTAACTGGAGCAGAGTCCTTGCTACCTCAACACCATATTGACCTTAGCATGAGAGCGCTGTAGTGACGAGAGGGGAGGTTAGCTTCTAGGGGCATCTCCTATACGTTGTTGTGGATTTCACGGAGTCCTCGCTGATGTCTGTGGTATCGATTCGTGTAGCCAGCTTTGGTGTGGCAACGCGAACTCTGTATGATACCACAGAATTGGTTACTGCATCTACATTCAGGAGTTTTGATTCTGTTTCTGGCGGACGGACCGACGCCAACGTGTACGTAGGCGATCTACTGAAAGGTCACAGAAAGAAGCCAATTTCGAGACGTGTACTTCTCGTAGTCCTGGAATCACTATGAGAAGACCTGTTGGATGTGACAACAGGACTAGTTTGGTAATTTTTTAAGAAGCAAAATGTCTGTCAGTATGAGTTTGTAACCTCCCAACAGATATTTTCAGTAACCTACCAATAATACAAATATACAGGGTGTTACAAAAAGGTACGGCCAAACTTTCAGGAAACATTCCTCACACACAAATAAAGAAAAGATGTTATGTGGACATGTGTCCGGAAACGCTTAATTTCCATGTTTGAGCTCATTTTAGTTTCGTCAGTATGTACTGTACTTCCTCGATTCACCGCCAGTTGGCCCAATTGAAGGAAGGTAATGTTGACTTCGGTGCTTGTGTTGACATGCGACTCATTTCTCTACAGTACTAGCATCAAGCACATCAGTACGTAGCATCAACAGGTTAGTGTTCATCACGAACGTGGTTTTGCAGTCAGTGCAATGTTTACAAATGCGGAATTGGCAGATGCCCATTTGATGTATGGATTAGCAAGGGGCAATAGCCGTGGCGCGGTACGTTTGTATCGAGACATCGAGACAGATTTCCAGAACGAAGGTGTCCCGACAGGAAGACGTTCGAAGCAATTGATCGGCGTTTTAGGGAGCACGGAACATTCCAGCCTATGTGTCAATCCTCATTTCAGTGCAAAAGTTCTCTTTACGGATGAGGCTTCATTCCAACGTGACAAAATTGTAAATTTTCACAATCAACATGTGGGCTAACGAGAATCCACACGCAATTGTGCAATCACGTCATCAACACAGATTTTCTGTGAACGTTTGGGCAGGCATTGTTGGTGATGTCTTGATTGGGCCCCATGTTCTTCCACCTACGCTCAATGGAGCACGTTATCATGATTTCATACTCTACCTGTGCTGCTAGAACATGTGCCTTTACAAGTACGACACAACATGTGGTTCATGCAAGTTGGAGCTCCTGCACATTTCAGTCTAAGTGTTCGTACGCTTCTCAACAACAGATTCGGTGACCGATGGATTGGTAGAGGCGGACCAATTCCATGGCCTCCACGCTCTCCTGACCTCAAGTCTCTTGACTTTCATTTATGGGGGCATTTGAAAGCTCTGGTCTACGCAACCCCGGTACCAAATGTGGAGACTCTTCGTTCTCGTAGGCAACGGCCTTGCCGCAGTGGATACACCGGTTCCCGTGAAATCACCGAAGTTAAGCACTGTCGGGCGTGGCCAGCTCTTGGACGGGTGACCATCGAGCCGCCATGCGCCGTTGCCATTTTTCGGGGTGCACTCAGCCTCGTGATGCCAATTGAGGAGCTACTCGACCGAATAGTAGCGGCTCCGGTCAAAGAAAACCATCATAACGACCGGGAGAGCGGTGTGCTGACCACACGCCCCTCCTATCCGCATCCTCATCTGAGGATGATACGGCGGTCGGATGGTCCCGATGGGCCACTTGTGGCCTGATGACGGAGTGCTTCGTGCTCGTATTGTGGACGGCTGTGATACAATACGCCATTCTCCAGGGCTGCATCAGCGCATCAGGGATTCCATGCGACGGAGGGTGGATGCATGTATCCTCGCTAACGGACATTTTGAACATTTCCTGTATCAAAGTGTTTGAAGTCACGCTGGTACGTTCTTTTGCTGTGTGTTTCCATTCCATGATTAATGTTATTTGAAAAGAAGTAATAAAATGAGCTCTAACATGGAAAGTAAGCGTTTCCGGATACATGTCCACATAACATTTTTTCTTTCTTTGTGTGTGAGGAATGTTTCCTGAAAGTTTGGCCGTACCTTTTTGTAACACCCTGTATGTAGCATTCACATTCAGTGTAACGTCCCAACAGATAAATTCCGTAACCTCTTAATAATACAATGTGACTAATCTCTCAATAAAATTGTGGCTTACTGATAATTAACTCTGAATTTAAACTGGTAAATTTGGACGTCAGCAGTGCTGCGTCATGGACCTGAAAAATCATACTGAATAAATTGAAAATTCTTACCTCAATAAGGTCGCCGGATAACGCGTATATATCTGCTCCTATAAGAAATTTTTCTGGCACAGCTCAATGCAATGCTGGCCAATAGATTGGTCATGTATAAAAGGAAACAACTGACTTTTCTTTACAATAATCGGGATAACCATGGATTGGAGAAATTAGTAAAATCTTTAAATTGAGATGAATGATTGTCAAAAGTTAATTTTTATAAGAAAGATTATTATTAAGAATTTTTTTGAAAAACATTTACATGGGACTTGATACTACAATAGTACATATGCGCGAGCCTGCTTTTACCTTATACTACAATGCTCAGGCACCGCCATCGCTCTACACGACCGGTCCAGCCAACTCGATACACCAGACTCCTAGCTACTACTTACTCCTACTGCCACACAGTTCCTACTGCTGACAACACTGCTCTCTGGTCTGAGATTCTCTCATAGCTTACATATCGCAGGCAGCGCGTCAGCAATCCATCGAAATTACATCTGCTCGAGTGCGCTATCAACAAATTCCTTAATCATGGACCTCTTACAAGGTATCTACATCTACATCTACATCTATACTCCGCGAGCCACCTTACGGTGTGTGGCGGAGGGTACTTATTGTACCACTATCTGATCCCCCCTTCCCTGTTCCATTCACGAATTGTGCGTGGGAAGAACGACTGCTTGTAAGTCTCCGTATTTGCTCTAATTTCTCGGATCTTTTCGTTGTGATCATTACGCGAGATATATGTGGGCGGTAGTAATATGTTGCCCATCTCTTCCCGGAATGTGCTCTCTCGTAATTTCGATAATAAACCTCTCCGTATTGCGTAACGCCTTTCTTGAAGTGTCCGCCACTGGAGCTTCTTCAGCATCTCCGTAACGCTCTCGCGCTGACTAAATGTCCCCATGACGAATCGCGCTGCTTTTCGCTGGATCATGTCTATCTCTTCTATTAATCCAACCTGGTAAGGGTCCCATACTGATGAGCAATACTCAAGAATCGGACGAACAAGCGTTTTGTAAGCTACTTCTTTCGTCGATGAGTCACATTTTCTTAGAATTCTTCCTATGAATCTCAACC
Source organism: Schistocerca nitens (assembly GCF_023898315.1). Lineage (NCBI taxonomy): Eukaryota > Metazoa > Arthropoda > Insecta > Orthoptera > Acrididae > Schistocerca > Schistocerca nitens. The sequence continues at coordinate 324,083,619 of NC_064617.1, read as the reverse complement.
TGGCGCCTGCTTTTCCCACTATTTGTTTTATGTGATCATTCCACTTCAGATCGCTCCGGATAGTAACTCCTAAGTATTTTACGGTCGTTACCGCTTCCAATGATTTACCACCTATGGCATAATCGTACTGGAATGGATTTCTGCCCCTATGTATGCGCATTATATTACATTTATCTACGTTTAGGGAAAGCTGCCAGCTGTCGCACCATTCATTAATCCTCTGTAGGTCTTCCTGGAGTACGTACGAGTCTTCTGATGTTGCTACTTTCTTGTAGACAACCGTGTCATCTGCAAATAGCCTCACGGAGCTACCGATGTTGTCAACTAAGTCATTTATGTATATTGTAAACAATAAAGGTCCTATCACGCTTCCTTGCGGTACTCCTGAAATTACCTCTACATCTGCAGATTTTGAACCGTTAAGAATGACATGTTGTGTTCTTTCTTCTAGGGAATCCTGAATCCAATCACAAACCTGGTCCGATATTCCGTAAGCTCGTATTTTTTTCACTAAACGTAAGTGCGGAACCGTATCAAATGCCTTCCTGAAGTCCAGGAATACGGCATCAATCTGCTCGCCAGTGTCTACGGCACTGTGAATTTCTTGGACAAATAGGGCGAGCTGAGTTTCACATGATCTCTGTTTGCGGAATCCATGTTGGTTATGATGAAGGAGATTTGTATTATCTAAGAACGTCATAATACGAGAACATAAAACATGTTCCATTATTCTACAACAGATTGACGTAAGCGAAATAGGCCTATAATTATTCGCATCTGATTTATGACCCTTCTTGAAAATGGGAACGACCTGCGCTTTCTTCCAGTCGCTAGGTACTTTACGTTCTTCCAGAGATCTACGATAAATTGCTGATAGAAAGGGGGCAAGTTCTTTAGCATAATCACTGTAGAATCTTACGGGTATCTCGTCTGGTCCGGATGCTTTTCCGCTACTAAGTGATAGCAGTTGTTTTTCAATTCCGATATCGTTTATTTCAATATTTTCCATTTTGGCGTCCGTGCGACGGCTGAAGTCAGGGACCGTGTTACGATTTTCCGCAGTGAAACAGTTTCGGAACACTGAATTCAGTATTTCTGCCTTTCTTCGGTCGTCCTCTGTTTCGGTGCCATCGTGGTCAACGAGTGACTGAATAGGGGATTTAGATCCGCTTACCTATTTTACATATGACCAAAACTTTTTAGGGTTCTTGTTTAGATTGTTTGCCAATGTTTTATGTTCGAATTCGTTGAATGCTTCTCTCATTGCTCTCTTTACGCTCTTTTTCGCTTCGTTCAGCTTTTCCTTATCAGCTATGATTCGACTACTCTTAAACCTATGATGAAGCTTTCTTTGTTTCCGTAGTACCTTTCGTACATGATTGTTATACCACGGTGGATCTTTCCCCTCGCTTTGGACCTTAGTCGGTACGAACTTATCTAAGGCGTACTGGGCGATGTTTCTGAATTTTTTCCATTTTTGTTCCACATCCTCTTCCTCAGAAATGAACGTTTGATGGTGGTCACTCAGATATTCTACGATTTGTGCCCTATCACTCTTGTTAAGCAAATATATTTTCCTTCCTTTCTTGGCATTTCTTATTACACTTGTAGTCATTGTTGCAACCACTGACTTATGATCACTGATACCCTCTTCTACATTCACGGAGTCGAAAAGTTCCGGTCTATTTGTTGCTATGAGGTCTAAAACGTTAGCTTCACGAGTTGGTTCTCTAACTATCTGCTCGAAGTAATTCTCGGACAAGGCAGTCAGGATAATGTCACAAGAGTCTCTGTCCCTGGCTCCAGTTCTGATTGTGTGACTATCCCATTCTATACCTGGTAGATTGAAGTCTCCCCCTATTACAATAGTATGATCACGAAACTTCTTCACGACGTTCTGCAGGTTCTCTCTGAGGCGCTCAACTACTACGGTTGCTGATGCAGGTGGTCTATAGAAGCATCCGACTATCATATCTGACCCACCTTTGATACTTAACTTAACCCAGATTATTTCACATTCGCATTCGCTAATAACTTCACTGGATATTATTGAATTCTTTACTGCTATAAATACTCCTCCACCATTGGCGTTTATCCTATCCTTGCGGTATATATTCCATTCTGTGTCTAGGATTTCGTTACTGTTCACTTCCGGTTTTAACCAACTTTCCGTTCCTAATACTATATGCGCACTATTTCCTTCAATAAGCGATACTAATTCAGGAACCTTGCCCTGGATACTCCTGCAGTTTACCAATATTACGTTAACTTTTCCTGTTTTTGGTCTCTGAGGACGGACGTTCTTTATCAACGATGATGATCTTCTCTCTGGTAAGCCGTCAGGTATTTTATCGTTTCGCCCAAGGGGGGGTCCCTCTAACCTAAAAAACCCCCGTGTGCACGCCACACGTACTCTGCTACCCTAGTAGCTGCTTCCGGTGTGTAGTGCACGCCTGACCTGTCTAGGGGGGCCCTACAGTTCTCCACCCAATAACGGAGGTCGATGAATTTGCAACCATTATAGTCGCAGAGTCGTCTGAGCCTCTGGTTTAGACCCTCCACACGGCTCCAAACCAGAGGACCGCGATCGACTCTGGGCACTATGCTGCAGATATTAAGCTCAGCTTGCACTCCGCGTGCGATGCTGGTTGTCTTCACCAAATCAGCCAGCCGCCGGAAGGAACCAAGGATGGCCTCAGAACCCAAGCGGCAGGCGTCATTCGTTCCGACATGTGCTACTATCTGCAGCCGGTCACACCCAGTGCGTTCAATAGCTGCCGGAAGGGCCTCCTCCACATTACGGACGAGACCCCCCGGCAAGCACACCGAGTGCACACTGGCATTCTTCCCCGACCTACCCGCTATTTTCCTGAGGGGCTCCATAACCCGCCTAACGTTGGAGCTCCCTATAACTAATAGGCCCGCCCTCTGTGACTGTCGGGACCTTGCCGGAGAATCGGCCACTGGCCCAACAGGCGAGGCATCCTGTGGTGGCTCGGAAACGATGTCATCACCACTAGGAAGCAGCCCGTACCTGTTGGAAAGGGGTAAGGCAGCTGCCACGCGGCCAGATCCCACCTTCGCCTTTCGGCCAGGCACGCGCGAGCCCACCACTGTCCGCCATTCACCCTGGAGTGATGGCTGACCGGTAAGATGCTCACTGCCGGAAGACGCAGCGACATCAGGGGTTCCATGTGATTCCAAGGCCACCGAAGTAGGCATAGGTCTCACCACAGTTGCCCCAACGCCACTACGAGCCGACGCCTGCGCCTCGAGCTCGATGAGCCTAACAGACAAAGCCTCCACCTGCCCCCGAAGAGTGGCCAATTCTCCTTGCGTCCGCTCACAGCAACCACAGTCCCTACACATGACTATGTTTACCCTACTCTATACGGTGACAAATTCCCAAGATAATCTTCTGATGAGCTACTCTGATAATCAAGAAACACTCACTGAAATACGAGACGCGAAAACTACGCTAGGTTTTCCCAGAAAAACTATTTAAAAGCTAAGCGCAGCAAATAAGTACAAAATAAATTTCTCTCCTAACGATCAAGAACTGTTAGTTTCTATGCAGAGCAGATAAACACAAATAGAATCCCTTCCTTAGTGGAAGGTCGTAAACAAAATGCAAAATAAACGCTTTATACAAACAGTACTCGCTGCTGCTGGTGCTCTCGCTCTGGCTGTCACAAGACATCCTGTAAATCCTGTTGTCATACCCTTAATGATCAGTGTACCAAATGGTATACACATTAAGGAGAATAAAAGACTCACTCACCATTTCATACCACAAATGCCTTGAGAAATCTACGATCCCTCACTTACTTCTCTGGTCCCCAGCTTTATTACTCACAGAGCTTGTTTGGAATGTGATGGTAAGACAGATACTTTCGTGCCAGCGTACAGCCAGCATTCCTCCTGAACTTGTAATCAAGACAAGCAGTTTCTCAATATATCTGGAGAGTGTTTGCTTCTATTTTGAAAAGAATACTGGAGTGTATTCGTGCGCTTGGTGATCACACCTCTTAATGGACGGACATGAGATGGCAATTATCTTATTAAGTTGTCGTTATATTTTCACACCCACCTGGACTGGTGCAAGCATTGGCACGTCGCTTCCAGGATACAGGCAGGTGCCGGCGAATTAATGACGAAGGTCGGTTTGCCAGGCAGCGTGGATTCATCTTTTAGGCGGTTTACAACATCTGAATACGTCATTGGTGGTTTGGTGCCTATGTCCCATCACAGATACACAATTCGCAATCGTTTCGAAAAACGATCTCACATTTCCACATGGAATAACATTACATGCATACGGATGGGATTGGAAAACTTCCGTACCGGACGGGTTGGGTGGGGGTGGTCATGGGACGTGGGAGGTGGGGCCGATGAGTGGCGACAGAAGAGAATCCCGCTTCATTCTACCACTAACATTGCTAAATACAAATTAAAAGGCGGACTTGTGAAAACACAGCATAAGGTCAGGAACAAATCACAATTATGTGTTTTGATTAGACAATGTACAATGATTAACCAATTGTTCCTTTTATAAAGCTTTTATGAACGATTCTGCCAACAGTTGCATTACTTTTATTGTCGACTAGTTTTAACCCATACAGGTTCATTTTCAAGCCTAGCCTGGTGTTAATAATGAACATCAAAGTGGCAACATATTCTTTATAAAGTATTTGCAGAATGAATGTCACAATCCACACGTGCATTATAACAAGCGAAAAGTGAATTTGCTAAGATGCTCGTGTGAATTGTGACATTACTTCTGCAAACACTTTATAAAGCATATGTTGACACTTTGATGCTCATTATTAAGACCAGGCACTGTCAGTGCAACCTCAGTAGGCTAGGCTTCAAAATGAACCTGTAAGGTTCGAAACTAATATCTTCATATAAGTACTGCAACTGTTGATAGAATAGTTAATAAACGGTTTAAGAAGTTTAATAATGGTGCTGGTTCCCTGTCAACAAAACGTTGATTTTAAAAAAAAAATCATTTCTTTTGAGTGCCAGTTGCCTTTCATATATAAATACATTTTTTCTGTTAATACAAATGTGATTTATGAATGAATGTATTTTTTATGTGCAATTCTTTGTGAAAATTTTCTTATTTTGAAAATTTGTACTATGTCGAGTGGATTAGAACTTCAGAAGCATGGAGACCAGTCCAGAACGTAATCACACTACAACCACAGCACGCCAGAAGATAAACGCTCTTACCTACACACCAACATTCAGCAGAAGCCCCCATCCATTTCCACAAGCCATGGGCTGAGTCTGGAACAATGAGCAACTGCTGCGTGGCAACAGCTGGAACCTGGCCATCGGCTCCTATTCCAGAAGTTTCAACGCAACACTCAGCCCCCAGGTTCAGCCTGACACCATCGGTACAGCTGGAAAATACTGTCACAAAGACCCATGCACTAAGTCGGATTTTATGTGAAAAACACATTTTTTCACTTTTTTATGCCCACCGCCATATGTTTTTCAGACTTATGTGAAACAGTCAAATCCGACCACAGAAAGTCGAAAAATACACGTTATTAATCGTCGTCCTGTTGCTTTGCGAACGCTTTATCTGTTGCCACGCTGAAGCGGTCTAAAGTTGCACATAAAATGCACGTAAAATCCGGTTTCACGGGAATCACACTTGCTGAGACGGTTTAACGTGATGCAAATAACAATAAAAATCTGTTCTTACAATAATTATAAGAATTGTTTGCAAACATTTTCCATCGTTTGGATTTTATGTGCAAAAAATCACGATTTTTCACATGAAAATGTGTTTCGCAGAAATACGCTGCATTTTAAGTGCTGCTTTTTGGATATAATTAAAAAAACTGGTAATCACAGTTTATTATCATTTAATTGTATATACGTCGAATATTTTATTCACCGGTGGCTTGTTTTATCGAGCTTGTGAAGCTTTATCAGTGACTACACAGAAAATTAAACTAACTCAAAAACTGCTATAAAAATAAATTTCAGGTAAAAGGTCACCTCATTTCTAATCAATAGAAAACTTTTTCCTCCGCTTTCTACAAAAACTACTGTGCTAACTTGCAGAAAATTTACTTTCAGTGAAAACAAGTTTAAGTTTGTCAGTTTTCGTATTGGGACGATGATGGTCGAAGTAGAGAGGATATAAAATGTAGACTGGCAATGGCAAGGAAAGCGTTTCTCAAGAAGAGAAATTTGTTAACATCGAGTATAGATTTAGGTGTCAGGAAGTCGTTTCTGAAAGTATTTGTATGGAGTGTAGCCATGTATGGAAGTGAAACATGGACGATAACTAGTTTGGACAAGAAGAGAATAGAAGCTTTCGAAATGTGGTGCTACAGAAGAATGCTGAAGATAAGGTGGGTAGATCACGTAACTAATGAGGAGGTATTGAATAGGATTGGGGAGAAGAGAAGTTTGTGGCACAACTTGACTAGAAGAAGGGATCGGTTGGTAGGACATGTTTTGAGGCATCAAGGGATCACAAATTTAGCATTGGAGGGCAGCGTGGAGGGTAAAAATCGTAGAGGGAGACCAAGAGATCAATACACTAAGCAGATTCAGAAGGATGTAGGTTGCAGTAGGTACTGGGAGATGAAGCAGCTTGCACAGGATAGAGTAGCATGGAGAGCTGCATCAAACCAGTCTCAGGACTGAAGACCACAACAACAACTGTAAATGGTTTCAATATTCTACTATTTACAGAATGAAAATTTCACTCTGCAACGGAGTGTGAGCTGATATGACACTTCCTGGCAATTTAAAACTATGTGCCGGACCGAGACACCAACTCGGGACCTTTGCCTTTCGCTGGCAAGTGCTCTACCATCTGAACTACCCAAGCACGGCTCACGACCCGTCTGTAGAGCTTTACGTCCGCCAGTACCTCGTCTACTACCTTCCAAACTTCACAGAAGCTCTCGTGCGAAACTTGCAGAAATATGACTCCTAGAAGAAAGGATAATGCGGAGACATCGCTTTGCCACAGCCTTTGAGGATGTTCTCAGAATGATTTTTTACTACGCAAAGTGTTCAATTTAGTAAGATGTTAAGTAATTTTATTTATGTAGTATGGTAGTATTGTAAATTCATCTATGTAATATGAATTATTTACAAACATTACTATCCTAAGCTTCATACTGTATTTAATGTGTTTTTTGGTGTCATGTTTATGTTTGCTTTTATGTTGTGCAGTGTATTAAGTATTTCTGGTTACTTTCATGTGTTTGTGGGTACAGTCTCAAGTATGTATGGATAAAATATGTGAAATTATAAAACAAACTAAAGAAATAAAAAAATTAAACAAAATTAAAAAGAATTAAAAACTATGAAGCGAAAAGTACAATAAAATAACAGAAAATGAAATAAATAAAAACTGAAAGAAAAAGCCTCCAACGGCCATGTAACCTTGACTTAGTGGTGAAGCTTGAGTGCTCTGAGGACACAGTAGGCTATACTGGGCAGGTTCAACGATGGCAAACCGGTAATGGTAGAGGAGCCAATATAACAATGCCCAAATCGAAAGACAATAAAATCCGTACCTGAGCAGTTGCTGCTCCAGAGTCAGCTAAAATCTACATAGGTTGTCAAGCTATATCAGTTTAATGTCAGAATTCTGCTAGTGTAAAAGTTCGCAACCAGAATGAATAACGCCCCTATCATAGCAAAGAAATGGTAAGCAACATATAATATTATGTGACTGAAGAGGATATGTGTATTGGTTGAAAAAGATTTTTCTGTGGGGATTAAATTTTTGGGATAGATTTGTTTCTGGGGGGCGGGGTGATTTTTTCCCCAAGCGGGGTATTTCTCATCCAAACCCATCCCTTGTAACATGTATGGTGAAGGGTGTAAGAACGAATGAATTCAAATTTATGTGCTTCTAACGAGAGGGATGCATATGGAATAGTAAGTAACCGAGAGTGAGGGTGCATCTATAATATCCCAGAGTGGAGATGCAAGCATTGTAAACTTTAATGATACATTGTGTCATATTGTACAACATGAGAAATACCAATCTGGATGACATGATGGTATCAAGTTATTTTACTTGACACGATACAGTGTATTATATGAGATGGGTGCTAATACTAACAAGAAAAAAGTGCAAATATGTCAAGCTGTTTAGATTTAAACGTCTTTGAGGCATAGGTCAAAATACTAGCTCACATGTTTTACATCCTAAGCTCTTCACAGTATATATTCGCCTTTTTTGTGCCAGGATAGGAGCATTTTTCATTCTGGTTTATTTATGGTTAAACGTTATGTAGTAGACAGCAATAGTAGATGAAATAGGGATCTATCAGATAAGCACAAAACTTCAATGCTATGTCAGACGACAAACCGAAAATTAGAATAATTGCTTCCTCACAGGAGCTAAGACTTTTTATTACTTCTTCTGGTGTTCTTCGTCCAAATGTAATACAAAATTGTAGCACCCTGAATAAACTGAAATTTGGGAAGATTTATTTATTGTGTATTTCTGTTTGCAGAACGATCCTTTGTCTGTAACCATGAGCATGTATCCTTGTCCAAGTAGAACTAATATAGTACCCAGAACTACAAGTTATCTTTTTATAAAATCGGCATTTATCGTCATATTAAGTATAACACATTTTCATGCTTACATTACGAGTCTTTGTGATGCTGATTGGCAATACAAGGGTGATTGACAACGCATCAATTTAATCATCAAGTGTGTAAATATGTATAAGGTTGTGTAAGGTTGAGCAGTAGCCCTTTTAGCTGATTCTTAAGAAGACATGGTATAGTTTATTCTACAAATTTTTTCTTTGGTAGTACTTTTGAGCAAGTGATTTTATTTTTGTTCAAGAAGTGCCTGCGTTGTTGCGGTACCATTTTTTTACAAATTATACATGCTTCAACGGTTAGCAAATACTGAATACAATTTATCAGTTTCTACTGCAGCTCATCTCACTGTTTTGTGTGAGAATTGTCGGAATGAGTGAAAATAAAGCAGAATAAACTTTCAGATCAGCCTATCAGTCTAAAGGTCACATTTGACTTTTGAAATCACGGAGTAGCATAGTGTCTGTTTTTCTTTTTTTTTCTTTTTTTCACAGTTTCACAGACAGTTCTTTTTGTTCTTCTCCATGATTCAGGAGCATCCGGTATCCGATGTAATAGTTTCGTGAGAGCGGAAATAGGAAAAGTGTATTCTCTTGCATTCTAGTGAAACTTTGTTCCTTGCCCAAGTACAAGACGGTGGTCACCACGTATGAAGATCTTTGGCTGGCACGCTCAGAGAGCTTTACTTCGTCTAGTTTAGCTAGAGGCCGCTGCCTACTCTGATCCACCGACCACCGGCGAAGTAAGGCAGGTAATTCGGCCGCGCAGCCGCTGCCTTATCAGTGCGAGGAGCTCCGCCCCCAGACAGCAGCACGGTGGGTGGGGGCACATTCCTGGCGTTTACCCTGCGACCCGGCACAACGGGCGCCGCTTACCGATAAGGGCCCACCGTGTTATTAACTGCACACCCCTTCCCGCGGGCTCGTAATTGAAACGAGTGCTATCTTCATGGCTGCCACCTTTCGACAAGGGAGCGCCAAGGCATGGAAATATACTGCTCTCTCCGTGTTGCGTGCTCTCGGCTTAAAACAAGCCACTGGGTACATTTCCAATAAGAATTATTTTTAATAACTGCAGCAACTGTTGAATAATCCTTTATTTGCATATCCGGTTCCGCAATCTAAAGTTGCATCATCAGGTATACCTGAATAGTAATAATTAAAGAACAGGAAAAACTAAAGAAACAGAAAACAAACGTAACAGGTCCAGTGAAATGATTATGTAACTTCAATAGCATTTAGAAAAGAAATGCACGGAATAAACAACAACAAACAAGATAATCGGGTACACAATAAGCAGAATACTCTTATTCAAAGCACTCACACCAAACTCGGAGATTATTGGTCGTTCCTTTCATTCTCAATTAAGTGGTATAAAAAGATCCATAAAAGAAATGGTAGTCAGAATAAGAGTGGTGGTATGAAGGAGACGGCCATGGCAAATAACTCAGGTTCTACAAAGAAACATGGGGAATAACACAAGAAAATACATCAGCCGGACAAATGAACGGATAAACTAATAAAAGTCGATTGTAACGTGCTCACCAGGAGGAAAATAACCAGAACGGATAAAACTAATAAAAGTGTATTGTAATATGCTCACCCGGAGGAAAATAAGCATAATTATCGTGTAGGGCCCCACCTCCGGTTGAACATTTTAAAACAGATTTTTATGAGTTTTGAATATTCCTTAGTCAGTTCGTTATTATTTTTTCCACCATTCCTTTTACAGACCTTTTAACACAACTTGACTGAGAGTAATGGAGGCATTCAATAATCTCGACGTTCGTTGTAAATTATTTGAAAGTGAATATTCTGCTTATTGCGTACCAGAGTATCTCAACGTCATTGAAATTACTCAATGATTTCACTACCCTACTTAGCAAATATTTTTTGTTTTAAATTTTTCATCCAATCTCGGTTTTTGTACTCAGATATACCTGATAATGCAACTTCAGGTTGCGGAACTTGTTTGCTAATAAATGATTATTCAACAGCTGCTGCTGTTTTGTTTAACAATGATGCATTCTTACAACTGTGGTTGCCTAGAATATAAAGTGTGTTCCTGTAGGAATGATGTTACTCAGGTTTTTATTGCGTTGAGTAATATTAGAAAGCGCAAGTCGAATGAGGAGTAAAAAGCTGAGGAATGCTACACAATACTTTTATAGGCTGTATCCTTCATGTACCGTTTTCTTTTTTTCTTCGGTGAATTAGCACGCTTGCCAGATTACATTAATACGTATCTGTTGTGTAGTGAACAGACCCAATGTATTGCAAAAGTGTGTTGATCACCCATTTTTATGAGCAGAGTACATCCACTGCTGCGTATAACAGGAAAGTAATTTCGTTAACCTCTGTTTTTAGCAGCTTTCGGAAACATTCCCAGAGTTCAAACGTAAAAAAGTTACTAAAAGGTAAAGAGTGTTCTCTAAAAATGTGCACTGGTGCCGGTAGCGTTACTTGTGCGTAATGAAACGCTCTTTTTCACATGAGCTGCCTGTCGTATCAGGGATGCAGCTGAAGAGGCAGAGACCGTTATCGCGTTTTTTCGGAAATTGTTTCACCCCCATGAAGGTAAAAAGTATGCTGTTCAGTATTATTTACTTACGTTTTTTATTAGTCCACAGATCATTTACGGGGTGTTACCTTGCTAGCCAACTAAACTAATAAAAATAATTAAAAATCGTCTGTATAGGAACGTAACTGCATATAGATCTACTTACGAAAGGTTATATTCATTTTGTACTATGCACTTTCAAGTTGACTTAGCAAAAAGAGTTCATGAAAGCAGCCCATAAACCAGTTTGTTTGACCGGCACTAGATATTGCATATACATTGATCATGTGAAATTAAACAATTTTGAAATAAACCGTTTATCAACACTGCAAGGGTGAATTTTCCGATTAATATAAGAAACTGCAGGTTTTGCTCACAAATCTTAGTTTGCGATGGAAAAGGAATATATCAATCGCGCGAAAAGGTTGGCAAAAATAAAGATACACGCGCTAATTAATTTTGAATCGAACACAGGCATATCCTTTAACTAATCCAAGGTCTTTTACACTGAAGACTATAAAATTATTCTGAGGAAAATAGAACGATTAGTAATACAAGTGTAATGACTGAATCTATGTTTGAGAAACGGGGTACAGGGCGTAGAGGTAACAATTATACGGAGCGTAATGTTTTGTCTGTCTGTGTAGAACTGTAATACTTCTATCGTTCTTGATATATGAGGCTTGCCAATAATGTTAGACAAAACGAAATAAAAACTGCTCTATGCTGGTGACGAAAACACTGTTAGCGATGTGCTGACCCGCAGTAAAATATCAACATCCTGAAATCAAGGAGCTAAATGGTAACTCGATGAGATCAATGGAACAATGTATGGTCATTGTGAGTAACTCCGCGTCACCGAATTTTCTGAGTTGGAAATTTCCACAGCACTTTTTTTTGCGTCGTCAGTCTTCTGACTGGTTTGATGTGGCCCGTCACGAGCTTCTCTCCTGTTCCAGCCTTTGCATCTCAGAGTGCAACTGCAACCTACTCCCTCAGTACATTATTTACTGGACCTATCGCAACCTCTGTCTTCCTCTACAGCTCCGTCTAGTACTGTGGAAGTTATTCCCTGATGTCTTAACAGATGTCCTATCATCCTGTACCTTCTTCTTGTCAGTATTTTCCGTATATTCCTTCCATCCCCCATTCTGCGGGGAACCCCTCATTCGTTGTCTTATATGTCTACATAATTTTCAACATGATTCTGCAGCACCACATTTCAAATTCTCCTATTCTCTTCTCTTCCGGCCTTCCCACATTTCATGGTTCACTGCCATACAATGCTATGCTCCAAACGTACATTTTGACATGAACCGCTAATCAACATCTTCTTCATTTTGAAAAGTTTGTCTGGCACTAATAGACTTCTCTTGGCCAGGAATGTCTTTTTTGCTAGTACTAATCTGATTTTTGTGTCCTCCTGCCACCATCCGTCATGGGCTATTTTACTGCCTAGGGAGCCGAATTTCTTAACTTCAACTACTTTGTGATCGCCACTTCTGACGTTAGTTTTCACGCTGTTATCATTTCTGCTACTTCTCATTACTTTCGTCTTTCTTCAATTAACTCTGAATCAATAGTCTGTACTCATTAGACTGTTCATTCCATTGAACATATCCTGTAATTCACCTTCACTGAGGATAGTACTGTCGTCAGCGAATCTTATCATTAGTACTCTTTCACCTTGAATTATAATCCTAATGTTGAACATTTCTTTTATTTGCTTCATTGCTTATTCTACGTGTAGATTGAACATGAGGGGCGAAAGACTACGTCTCTGTCTTACATCCTTTTTAATCTATGTCCACTATTTTTCCCCTCTTGGTTCGTGTACGTATTGCATATTACCCGTCTCTCCTTGTAACTAACCCCCATTTTTCTCAGGATTTCGAACACTTTGCACCGTTGCACATTGTCGAACGCTTCTTCCTGGTCGACAAATCCTATGAACGTATCTTGACTTTTCTTCAGCCTTTCTAGTGCCTTTACGTTTCCTAAAGCAAAACCAATCGTCATCTAACAGGTCCTCTGTTTTATTTTCTATTCTTTTGTATACTATTCTTGTTAGCAACTTGGATGCATGAGCAGTTAAGCTGATTGCTCGATAATACTCGCACTCGACGGCTCTTGCAATCTTGGAAATTGTATGAATGACGTTGTTCCGAAAGTCAGATGGTATGTCACTAGACTCACACAATCTACACACCAATGTGAACAATCGTTTCGTTACCACTTCCCTCGCTGGTTTTAGAGTTTCCGATGGAATGTTATCTATCCCTTCTGCCTTATTTGATCTTCTAAATTCTGATTCTAGTGTTGCATCCCTATCTCTTCTCTACTGACTCCTGTTTCTTCTTCTATCGCATTATCACACAACTCCTCTCCTCAAAGTAGTCTCCAATGTACTCTTTCCACCCATCCGCACTGTCCTCTGCATTTAATATTGGAGTTCTTTTTGCACTGTTGACGTTACCTCCTTCGATTTTAGTTTTACTTTACTATATGGTAAGCAATCCACCACACTACGCAAATGAAGCTGGTTATCTATAGTTTCCTAAGCTGTAATTAAAATTATGGAATTGTAGTGTAAGTGCTGAATTCACTTAGGTGGCAGATGTCAAATAATTAGTGTATAAGGCTGTAAGACTATTTATTCTGTAAACTTGAATTCAATTCCGATAGGTGTATAATTGTGCTCACACTCATTTCAGATGGGTATTGTTCCCAAAAGACGGAGTGAGAATTGCTACTAAACTTCACTTAGTAAATTTCAAGTTCAGTGTTGGTGCTCAATAAGATTATTTTTTACTGAGCGCAAAACGAGTTAATCTAAAAATGAATCTGTGTTATATTTATATGCTAGAATTAATTTCACTAGATCCAAACTTTAAGTTCAGGAGACCGCAGGAAGATACAGTCATCCCAGGGGGAACAAGGAAAACATATTGAGAGTGTATACACATTAGGTTTCGTTGCTGCAAAATCGTTATCGAAAATCTGTAATTTAGAGCAAGTTATATCAGTCCAATGACTTTTACCCAGAAGTTTGATAGGTACACAAGGCATACGTAACAAAAACAATGCATCTTTACAATCCACGAACAGGAATCACTTTAAATCCTTTTAATAGATTTCGCTGTAGTGCCGCACAGAATAACTCAGTTCAGTACTCGTAAGATTCATTACACACTCTTCTTGTGGTGCTCTCACTATCTGAAATTGTATACAAGTAATCAAGATAACCAGTGTGATAAAACTTCCTCAACAGCAACTGCTCGATACATATGTAAGCCTATAAATGTAAGCGGAATCGTTATTACGACTTTTTGAATTTAAAACATTTAGCTCAGTTTGTGTCTGTATTAACTTCCAACTGCCTGTGAATTAATGACAAAAATTCATTAGAAGTGTACTGCATTTGACAGATAATTAATTATAATACATCAGATATCTCCAGCCTATTGAATATGGCAAGAGAAGAACCAGCCATTAATCATCTTTTAATCACGGTATGCATTTTTGTATGACAAATATTAATTCTCTAGAAGGGCAACGAGTTAGGAAGCTAAAACTAGAGTAGCTCATAATTGTTCGTCGGAAGAATTATACTTTGACATCATAAATTCCTGCTTGCATCTTCGTTTCCAAGCGAGCTCTTATTTTCACCGTAGCTCCGCTGGTACTACACGTGACATTTCGTACAAAGCCTAGGATGCAAAGCCATTTTCAGAGTCCAATTTTGTCGGGTCAACAATCTTCTAACTATTTTAATTCTCTCTTGTTAATACCCCTTCTTCTCAGAGTAACGTTTACATCCAACGTCTTTAGTTATTAATTGCATATGTTGGTCGCTCTTTGCATAACTGTCAAGCCGCGATCTGCGCGTAATAAATTTATAATTCCATGTAACAGATCTTGTGACTCTTGTGTCATCAGAAAATCTTATTAATTTTCTTTCACCGTAAATTGTAATTCCACTTCTGAAAATTTCTTTTCTTTCTTCACTGCATGTTTGATATACACTGGAATAGTTACACACACAGAGAGAGAGAGAGAGAGAGAGACTCTGTTACTCTGTCTCACATCCTTTTCATATCGAAAACTTCTCTCTTATTGTTCCGATCTTATTGCTCGCTATCGGTTCTTATTCTGCACGTACTGCATATTAATCGGCTTTTCCTATAACGCATTGTTTTAGGTTTTCAAACATCTTACACCGTTTTACGTTTTCGAATGCGTTCCCTTGGTCTACGAATCCTATGAAGGAGTCTGATTTTCATACGTCTTGCTTCCATCATCTACTGCAACGTCAGAGTGGCCTTTCCAGTATCTTTACCTTCCCTAAAGCCATACTTAGTGTCATCTAACAGCTACTCAACTACTCTCCTCACAAATGTGGGTGTACGAGCTGCTAAGTTGGTTTTATAATGGATCTCACATTTATCAGTCCTCGATTATGTAGGTAATATTCTTTCAGAAGTTTGACCGTTCTCCAGTCTCATGAATACTGTACAATAATTTGCAAAGGAATGTTATGCACCCCTTTTGCCTTGTTTGTTCATTTGATCATAAATTGTACCAAGCTCTGTTAAAACTTGATACTAATACTGAATCCACGTCGTCCAACTCGACACCCATTTCTACTTCTATTGCCTCCACTGACAGTTCCTCTTTCTTGCAGAGATTTCATTGCACTCTTTCCCAGTATCCGCTCTCTTCCCTGCGTTTGAATGTGGAATTACTCCTCAGCGGTTAATGTTGTCGTCATTGCTTTTAGTTTCTCGGGAAGTTATTAAGATTATTTTGTGTTTAGAAACTGTTCCTCCGCTGCAGATTTCTTTTGTAATCATTCTATTAGAGCTAACTCTCATTACGTACTGATTTCATTTTAAAGGGACTTCTATTTTTTTATTTCCGAAAAAAATTGTATGTTTCCTGCCTTCATTGATCAACTGAAGTCTTTCTTCTGATACGCACAGTTTCTTTATATTTACCTTTTTATACCTTCGTTTGTCATCAGTCCAACGTCTAAGAGCAGCCTTTCAAGTAACCTAAATAATATTGAAACTTTAACTGATTTGGTCCACTGTCTCTTGGACGAACATTGCTTTACCTCACTATTTGCAGCTCTAACCTGAGATGCAGTGATCTCTCACGGAACTTCCACAATCCAATGTAAGTTGAGAAGAGGGATGAAGTAAACTAAGAAAGGAAAGAGATTCTTATGTAGATTTGAACGAAACCAAATTCCGAGAGCAAGAGATGAAGATCGTGCGATGCTTATCGGCCGGTGTCTCACCCTCTGCCGTGTGGCGTCATTCGGATGTTGTACAGAGAGCATGGGGTCAACACACCGCTCTGCCGCCCGTTGTCGACGTTCCGCCCTTGGAGCCACTGACTCTCTATCAGGCAGCTCCTCAGTTGGCATCTAGAAGCTCAGTGGACCACGGACTATCCTCCCATCAAGGAAATATCCGTGGGAGTGCCGGAAATCGAACCCAGGTCTTCTGCATGGCTACTAGCTAACTTGACCACCCAGCTACGGAGACGGACTTACGTTTATGGTGCTGAAATACTTCCTTACCTAACCGTGATTAATAGGTAAGTCGAAGAAAAAGTATTCACCGACGTGCGGATACCGTCAGTCGCACCTAGCCAACAACGAAGTTCAACCACCTGAAGATGTCGGACAGTTACTCCGAGGAAATGTTGAGGAAATTGCATAACGTCACCCGGCGGCAAACCTCGAAAATTATTTACAATATATCCGCCCGGAAAGCTTGAGGAGTCACAGGAAGAAGATAGTTGAAGAGCTCGTCAGATTTTCTTTATCTCTTTCCTACTCACGAGGAATGTAGTTACATGAAATGGACCGTGGCATCGGCCCCGTTTTCTTTGGAATGCAGTTTCTCTGCCTGTCCGTTGGAATCTTCGCTCAGCAAAACCATGGATAATAACAATGGTGCGTGTTATAAAATACCTGATGTACCTTTTCCAGTATTTGGTAAAATATGTTACCAACATACTTGCAGATGATTTTCAGTTAAAATAATCTTCCATTAGTCTCCTAATAATTGTAAACATTTAGCTAAAAATGGTACGAGCGCTAGCCCAGATAGTCTGATCTGTACTAGATCCATCCACCGATGGAGAGATAGGCGGAGTGCAAAAGAAAATACAAGGTACAGTGCTCCAACAAAATGAATAAAGAGATAAAGGCAGACATTACAAACACACTTAAAAAGCATCACTTTTGCTACCTATAAAGTTAATCACTGCTCCAGAACGAAAAAAATATTTGTATATTTCATTACGTGAGGAGTGGGTACTACTAACTGTAGAAGGCCCGTTTAACGGACCCAACGTGGAAATCTGAATTTTGGAAGCGTCTAACTTGGAATATTTTGCCAATGGAGAGTTCATCGTGACAGTTTTTATGTTATTGGACTCTTATCGCTTAGATTCACGATACATGTTGCTATTTCGGTTATTTGCACTGCAGTCTGCATCCACATGCCTCAGATTCTTACTGATTTTTCCGCCTTCAAGATCAGTTTCTGAATCAATGGCAAGTTGGCATCCCTCGACCTTTATCTGCACTTCCACCCTCTTTGACGTAGTCATTGGCAGAGCGAAGATGACTCGTTATACGGGAAATTCTCCGGCACTATTAACTGCTGTTCATGATCCTGTTCTGGTCAGGTGGACTCCTCTTATTTCACTGATACTTACTCGCTCTGCCTCTGTGAGAGCTGAGTACGCGCAACATGATGGTCAGCGAACATCTAGCTACGTCGAGCCTCCTGTGCAGGTCGCCCGAGACCTGTGATGGGCACCGTATATAGCTCCGTTATGAGTTACCTTGTTTTCAAGCGTTTTTATATGAAGAAAAACAAAATATACAAAACATTCTGGATAGTGGATTCACCTAAATATAAAATATTGTATGGATTTTCGAAACAGGTTCGCAGTATTGGTCTGAAAGCATTGATAAGAAATCTAATACCTGTGTTCCATGTAAAATTGTATAAGTGAGCATTGCTTGAGATTTCTTATTTTCCCGGAGAAAATTTGATATACACAAATAATTATAAAGTCAGCAACTGATGAGTAATACGCCGACTATTTTTAAAATTTCAACTTTAGTGGGAGCACGTTCATGCTTCCATGGCGTTGGAAAGAACATTCGCAGACGATTTCAGTGACTGAACATGAAACTTCCACTTTGCTGAAATAACAAAAAAATTGTAATGGATCGGCGGCTAGGATGGGACACTTAAGTAAAAATTGGTAGAAAACTTCTGTTGTTACTGAACAGCAGTCTATCGTGGAATACATCGTTTTATTACAGCAAATCTAGATTTGAACTGTTATATATTTATCTTACGGTTGACATTAGTGAAAAGTGTGGCTTAAGAACAATATTGTTGTAGAGCTTACAGGACTCTAACACGAACTTTTTTGAAGCAAGGTGTAACTAAATTAAACCCTTACTAGAACATATGGTTTGATGTAACTGATGAAAAAATATTTGTAATCGAACTCACACTTAGCGAGAAAAGATTCTCTAAGACTTAGAATTAGGGATATTAAGAGAAGTGTGTGATAGCATAGGCCAAACAACAAAATACAAGTCTTTAAATAAAATAAACTTGTTTTTGTGGCTCACAAACAAATCAGTCGTTTTACATATTAAAAGTACAAGAAAATATATATAAAAAACCTTAAAAACCTTCCAACTTGCGGTCATCTGGACCTGACACAATGCATTAAATTTATGGACTGATGTTATCGGTAAGAAATTTCTGGGTGTTTATTCATAAAATTTTGGAAGAAAATTACCTGGCAATTTATTTTCTGTGAGGCAGTTTTAAATTTTCACTCAAAGTGTAAGCCAACTTTTGGAACCCAATCTTAGCCAGTGCCATTAACATGGAATCTAAATCTCTCATGTCACAAGAATTTCTTATGTTCGTCAAATGTTGGTTTGCAAAACTCCATCTGAGGTATCATAGACGTCTGCCGATTCGCTACAACGATTTCACCCTCCTTTGTGGTGCACTTCTAGGAACATAAAAACGACCAACAGCAGCCCTTTCTCTAATTTCACCTACTAAAACACTTGACACCAGATGTTTCATTTAATTCGTGGATCACTCCCTGCGACGCTCACTGACAGGCTTCTTCTTCAACCTTGGCATTGTGCCCTTAAAAAAACATTAATTATATGGCCCGTACCACCCGACTGACACTGCACGTTAAAACATTTCGGGAACAGAAACCAGCTAGGGTGAGAGTAATTTAATTGTTAAGATACAATCTAGATAAGACTGCTTAAATATTAATACTAGTTGGAGATGTTGGATGGACGCCATGCAGTAACAAGAAAACAATTGGCAAGAACTTAATGCCCTTCATTAACTTATCATGCGGCAGCTCGGCACAGGATGGCCGCGATTTGTCCGAGGAGGACAGCTACCTCGGGTATTGTTGATGTCCAGCATTGGTAATGGAGCAGGACATCAGCCTCCTGTAAGCTTCGTGATGCAGTCTTCTCCGCCAGTGGCGTTTCTCCGCGCTCAGCGCCCTCTGGCAGGCTCCTCATGCTGGTGACGGTGTGTTCCCCACACCGCCTCTCCACGATGTTGGAAGGTGGCTGATCAGTGACCCCCTGCACCCCGCCCCTCCCGCCCCTTTCTTGTGGGTGGGGCTGCTACCCTGGGCAGGTGATGGCCCACTTTAGCTGCAGCTCCAGGATCGAATAGCTTCAGGGCGGGCTGCCCTGGTTTAGATGCAAACTGTGGTCCTTGACCAGCATCTTGTGCGGCCAAGCGAAACAGCCCTGATGTTGGAAGAGCTGTGGCATTAACAGAAGTGATTTTAGTGCAGAGGTTTTTGGTACATATACTTTCCACCATGTGCGCTTTTCCCTGCGGCACACCTTCTGCCAAGTACATCAGACACTTCGGCAGCCGCCAGTGTGCACCTTGCTGCTGGGAGCGCTGCTGTGTTAACTATTTCCACGGAGTACACGTCTGTTCATTCTCGCATAGTTATGTTATATTTCGTTAAGTACAATACCCACGCTGACCTGCAGCTGGTGGTGCTGCGACGTTCTTTCTAACTTCGCCCATAACATGCAAATGGTTGGTGCTCTACATTATCCCCTCCCTTAGCAACACCCGATCCCTTGGGTTGCCCTAGAACCGAATTACGTTAGTACAATCTGATGGAACAAGTTCTCTAGACACTGCCCAATTGGCTTTACTCGACTTCAGTTGCGTTTTAATCTCACCACTATTATTTTCTTAAGCACTACTTATCCTGAACTCTGAAGGTCTCCTGCCGACCTCCTCTGGCCCATCCATACTTCTCCTTAAACTGCATTTACGATTTCCTCAGTTGCCTACTAGGTTCTGGGAACCCAGTTCGTCGGAATATGACCAGGAGCCGCTTCTGTCCATTGCACCGTTTTCTACTTTTTGTAAATTAAAACAAAGACTATGCACAGCGGAGTAAGTTTTACTTTGGCATTTGGTAGGACAATAGTCAACATGGTCCCATTTTGGTTCTGGTCCACCTTGTATTGCTCTACGTGCTACATTAGCATCTTCATAGATTTTCACTCTCCTTCTCATCAATAAGTATGTCTATGGAAAGTATTACCACTCGCCCCAAGGTCCAATTTAAGAGAGTGAAATTCGCGTGTGTAAGTATTTCAGTAGGTTTCTTTAGTCAATACAGCTCAGGCTTAGAGATGCAAAGTTGTATCATTTCTGAGATTGTGTCAGGTGCTCAGAAGGTAGGTCCCACTTCTTTACGAGACGTCCCATTTATCAACAATCCGCTGCTGTCCAGTTCTACCTCAACTTGCTGGAAGTGCAACTCA
Source organism: Schistocerca nitens (assembly GCF_023898315.1). NCBI lineage: Eukaryota > Metazoa > Arthropoda > Insecta > Orthoptera > Acrididae > Schistocerca > Schistocerca nitens. The sequence continues at coordinate 324,062,564 of NC_064617.1, read as the reverse complement.
GGCGTGATACTTCTTTTTTACAATCCCTCCCTCCTTTCTCTCCCAACAAGATTTCACTGTGCATGAGTTCTAGCCTTTCCTCACTACCCTGTTTGGACACACTGTGATCTTCCTCCTATAGCATGTCTCCAACTCGGCTTCCTTCGTTTCTGAATGCCTGCTTTTTCCTCAGAAATTAACAACTGCTACACCTTTATAGGGGCTAACTTCTTCAGCAGTCCCCACTTGACTGGCTATGCACTCAGCCTGAGGACAGGGAATCCTATTACCCTTTCCTCGCTCTCAAAACCCCTGCTGCCCTGCAGCAGCCCATCACGCCTGCACTACAACAATACATAATACTCATACCTAATAAATCAAATACTGAACGAAATATAAATCTTCCCAGACCTCCTAGGTCTTAACGCGCCTGGCCTCCTCGCCTAGGCTCGCCCACATCTTCCTGCTTGTTCCTCTGCATCTTCATTTCCCTTGATTCTTTTGCCACACTTACACAAGTCCTTGAATAACCTATGAACTCACCCAGAGAGCATTCAAACATCCACCATATACAATCCTTGTAACTGGATCTTGAAATTTATTGGTCATATAGTTTCTGATACCTTGTAACGAATGTTTTCGTATTCCCTTTCGGAGTATTGGCGATCGAGAACATGTCCCATTGGCTCACATTGTACTGTAGCTTTCTTACTGAGCGGCTTACCGTTTCCTCGTGCTTCTGTAGTATCTTCGTGTTAGATCTGCACACCCTGTTCCATACTTCTTTTATCACTTTTGCGAATTCTTTAACAGATTCCCTCGTCTTACCCTTCTTGGCTTCTATCAGGGCGAACAGTGATGGCATCTTATGCCCATATTCTACGACATGAGGAGTAACCCAGTATTTGCGTTCTGTTTTGAGTTATAGGCTATGACAATGTATATCTCAACTGCCATAGTCTGCATTCACATAGCACCCTAACATCTTCCCTAGCATTCTATGAACTGTCTCCATTCTCCCATTAGCTTGCGGGTGTAGGGAACTAGTTCCAGTTTCTTTATAGAAAGCAGAAGAAATAAATTTTTTCATTTTTCAAAAAATCCGACATGAAGTTTGTCCCCTGATCACTCACTGTTGTCTCAGGTACTCGAAACTTCAGTATCTAATTGTTAACTAGGGCTTGGCCTATTATTCTGTCTGCTGGTTTGGCATAGCAACCACTTCTACATATCTCGAAAAATGATTTGTAATTGTGAGCAGCCCGCATCTCGTGGTCGTGCGGTAGCGTTCTCGCTTCCCACGCCCGGGTTCCCGGGTTCGATTCCCGGCGGGGTCAGGGATTTTCTCTGCCTCGTGATGGCTGGGTGTTGTGTGCTGTCCTTAGGTCAGTTAGGTTTAAGTAGTTCTAAGTTCTAGGGGACTGATGGCCATAGATGTTAAGTCCCATAGTGGTCAGAGCCATTTGAACCAATTGTGAGCACATACTTGTTTCCTTCAGGTGTTTTTCTAAAAGGACCTAAGAAATCGATCCCAAGTGCCTGAAACAGTAATAATGCTTCAGGTAGTCTCTCTAACGTCACTCCCATTCCACACATATTCCCCCACTGCATACTATACGCAATTCTATACATATTGATCCCAGTCCGTCTTTCTGTACCTCCAACAGTACCTCGTTGCTAATATTCTGCTGATAGATCTGCAGCCCACATGTCCCACTAACATGTTATCATGTTGAAACCTCCCCCCTAGAAAAATTTATGAATGACTGCGCTGATAAACCCCTTACGTTATTTGATTTTCAAACAGCTGAGCAAAACTGAACGTACTCAGACATTTCTCTCTTTACTTATTCTGATCATCGCTAAACAGACACACAATATTTTTAGCGCAACGCAATCTGACTTTCAATAATCCCTGCAAAAGAATGGCCCTGACTAACAATAACCTATAACTTTCATGAATCACTTACCTCACAAAAATCTTCGTTACTCGAACTACTGCAACACAGCGAGCGCCAATACTGCCAGCTAAATAAAAGATTCTAACTACTGAAGGCGCTAACTACTGATAAGCATAGTTAGCAAATGCAAGATTTTGTTAGATAACAAACAATGTATTTACCTTAATAATATTCAAAAGTCATCTCATATATATTTCATTCATTCATTTCATTGTTGCCCTTATGGACAGTGTTTGAACTCGAAAATCACATGATGACACAATTTTCACTTCTTTCCTCTCTTCCTCTTCTCCTCCCAAAATCTCTTCATCCTTTGGCTGTGCTCCTGTTTCCTTTGCTCTGTCCATAATGTTCCTGTCTTCTTTCTCTCCTTTACAATAAATTTTGCACTCCTAACTTTGTTTCTGAAGTATTTCCTGTCTCCTATCATTTGCCTGTTGATCCCTATCTGCCTTAAGTCTTCGTCTATTTCATGATACCAATTTGTTTTCTTGCTTGAGCTGTTTACTACATCAAAAATTTTCTTTGTAAGTCGGTTGTTGTCCATTCTCTGTATGTGCCCATAGAAAGTTAATCTGCGTTTTCTGATCGCGTCTGTTAGTCTGTCAGTGTGCTGGTACAGCTCTTTGGTAGGTCGCTTCATCCATATGCCATCTCTGTGAATTGGTCCAAATATTTTTCTGAGAATTTTGCGTTCTATTTTTTCTGTGTCTATGATGCCTGATGCTCCAATTGTGGTTGTTTCTGTGGAATGAATGAATATATATATATATATATACCAGTTCATGATATCCATTCTTACAAATTTACTCTCTCTGATGGACACACGTCCAGATCATCCGCTCTCAAAACTCTGCCATCTCTCTCCCCACATCCACCACTGCTGGCGGCTCACCTCCAACTGCGCGACGCTACGTGCTGTTCACATCCAACTGCCCAACACTACAATAGCAATATTGCAACAATACAGACCGGCCACAGACTTCACACGGCACAGTCAGTGGTTTTCATATAGAGCTCTACGTGGCGTTACCAGCAGAAAAACCTAAACAGCCTACTTATAATGTGACTCCTTCAATACGTTTCTTCTCAACTCCGGTGCCATCACCACTCGTAGCCCCAATTTAGTTTCTCTGCACAACAAACCATGATGTACACATAACCATGATTCCATATGAAACTTTTTACATTTGTCATCCATCCTTTGCACTGCTTGCCACTCTCGAAGTTCATCACCTATCTGCTACACTGGCACTTTATCACTTAACTCATCTGCATTCCCTTGCTTTCTTGCTTTTTCCCAGGTCTGCGTATCACCTCAAAATAGAATTCAACTGTATCGTCCATCGCTTCAGTCTACTAAATGGGTCCTTCAACCCCAGGAACTATTTCAACGCTGCACTATCCGTTATTACTCGAAACCGCCTCCCATATAGATTGTACACTTCGTCATGGAGTAAGTCCATTCCACTGAAGTATATTTCTCGATGCACAAGCTACCAGGTGTTCCATGGCCTCAACTTCTTGACTTAACACACGACAAAGTGCATGGTTGGATGCATCGCAGGTCAGAATAAACTCCTTGTTTAAATTAGAAAGGAATAGATATCTTCCAGTTTCTCAGACGCGTACTGAGAATCCCCCGTTCGCATAAACTTCGATCCTTTCTTGAATAATTTGGTATATGGTAGCTTGTAACACCTTGCTGATTGAGTACTGCTGCATTAACGATTCCCACACAGTACCAGGCTGGTCCACCATGCAACAGTGTGACGGATATCTTATATTTGCAAAGCACAACATCCACACTTGGCTGCAGGTAATTATGCTGCAATCCTCTTTCTAGTTTTGCGCATTTATGACCAGATGTGGTTGATGCTCTACATAATATTACTTCTATACCTTTCACAGTATAAACTGATGCTGAAAATTACACCATTTTCCAACTTCAACATTAAAAAACAAATATTACTCGTTGCCATACACAATATAAACCGATGCTAAGAATTACGCCTTTTCCAAATTTAACACAGCTACACTACTCAAGTTCTACCAAATGGCGGAGTGACTCTTGCGCTTTATTCCAAGAACACCATACGTCGAACGTTTTGCGCCAAACCCGAGAACGCTAAGTGGTCCATACTACCCGCTGGCTCATACTAACTGCCGGTCCCCTAATGTTCTCAGATACGGATGGTGTGGGCTTCGATTGATCAGGATGTCTTTCAGCACCGCTACTCTAACAGTTTGGCGGCATTCGCCGTAAACGAAAACCACATACACTCTTTCTACTGTCGTAGAGATTGTGAAATTCTGAATAGTTTCAAGAGTAAGTTGTCTGGTAAAACATGAACCGTATCTTCTTGTATTTGGTACAGTCAGACACATTTGTGAGACAGTGGTTTGCGGCGCTGTTATCTTTTTACTATTTGATTCCATACGTGGTTACTTCACTGATATCTTACAGAAAGTTCTTTCCAGTGCCATGGAGATATACACTCCTGGAAATGGAAAAAAGAACACATTGACACCGGTGTGTCAGATCCACCATACTTGCTCCGGACACTGCGAGAGGGCTGTACAAGCAATGATCACACGCACGGCACAGCGGACACACCAGGACCCGCGGTGTTGGCCGTCGAATGGCGCTAGCTGCGCAGCATTTGTGCACCGCCGCCGTCAGTGTCAGCCAGTTTGCCGTGGCATACGGAGCTCCATCGCAGTCTTTAACACTGGTAGCATGCCGCGACAGCGTGGACGTGAACCGTATGTGCAGTTGACGGACTTTGAGCGAGGGCGTATAGTGGGCATGCGGGAGGCCGGGTGGACGTACCGCCGAATTGCTCAACACGTCGGGCGTGAGGTCTCCACAGTACATCGATGTTGTCGCCAGTGGTCGGCGGAAGGTGCACGTGCCCGTCGACCTGGGACCGGACCGCAGCGACGCACGGATGCAAGCCAAGACCGTAGGATCCTATGCAGTGCCGTAGGGGACCGCACCGCCACTTCCCAGCAAATTAGGAACACTGTTACTCCTGGGGTATCGGCGAGGACCATTCGCAACCGTCTCCATGAAACTGGGCTACGGTCCCGCACACCGTTAGGCCGTCTTCCGCTCACGCCCCAACATCGTGCAGCCCGCCTCCAGTGGTGTCGCGACAGGCGTGAATGGAGGGACGAATGGAGACGTGTCGTCTTCAGCGATGAGAGTCGCTTCTGCCTTGGTGCCAATGATGGTCGTATGCGTGTTTGGCGCCGTGCAGGTGAGCGCCACAATCAGGACTGCATACGACCGAGGCACACAGGGCCAACACCCGGCATCATGGTGTGGGGAGCGATCTCCTACACTGGCCGTACACCACTGGTGATCGTCGAGGGGACACTGAATAGTGCACGGTACATCCAAATCGTCATCGAACCCATCGTTCTACCATTCCTAGACCGACAAGGGGACTTGCTGTTCCAACAGGACAATGCACTTCCGCATGTATCCTGTGCCACCCAACGTGCTCTAGAAGGTGTAAGTCAACTACCCTGGCCAGTAAGATCTCCGGATCTGTCCCCCATTGAGCATGTTTGGGACTGGATGAAACGTCGTCTCACGCGGTCTGCACGTCCAGCACGAACGCTGGTCCAACTGAGGCGCCAGGTGGAAATGGCATGGCAAGCCGTTCCACAGGACTACATCCAGCATCTCTACGATCGTCTCCATGGGAGAATAGCAGCCTGCATTGCTGCGAAAGGTGGATATACACTGTACTAGTGCCGACATTGTGCGTGCTCTGTTGCCTGTGTCTATGTGCCTGTGTTTCTGTCAGTGTGATCATGCGATGTATCTGACCCCAGGAATGTGTCAATAAAGTTTCCCCTTCCTGGGACAATGAATTCACGGTGTTCTTATTTCAATTTCCAGGAGTGTATATAGCACCATTTAACCAAGAAAAAAGCGAGTTCAGTGTCCGAATTCGGTAGCTATAAACGAAGATTACACTTCTACGTCTGGAAATCTTCGGCACTTTCCACTATAACTTTGCGAAAATCGCAGTTCTATCTATTTCCTTGATCTAAGTGTATGAGGGTATTCCAAACAGAAAGTTACACATTACTAGGGCAGACCAAGTAACCTTTTTGGAAGCTGCACTACACGTCAAAATGACAAAAATGCAAGAGACTGTCAACAGCCACATTCCCACCAGCACCAAGACCCACACAACCGCCACGTCTTTGTAAAAACGCCCTGAACGCTCTGTCTGTCGGTCACTGCCTGGACGACCAATCCTGCACTTTGCTCACAGAGTCATCAGAGAATCGCTGCGTGGATTCCCTCATAGTTGGAAAATCTGTTTCCCCAGATGTTCTGTCAGCTTGCCGAAAAGACGGAAATTGAGCGCTGCAAGTTCTGGACTTGCCGATCAGCGTCACCCTCGTCTGTGTGGCCTTGTTCAAATTGTTGGAACCACCTCACTACAAATGGACGCGAATTTTCATTTGGTTCGTACAGTACCAGAATTTCACGGTGTATCGGTGTGTAATGTAGATGATTTGTCGGCAAGAATTGTAGTATCCCGCGTGCTTCAACTTTAAGGTAATTTTCCAGTTGTCATACCATTTTAATCAAAACTGTGATGCCTTTCTTACAGTCTCATACTATGTATCTGCTGGTACGTCACTGGTGAAATTGTTGAACAGTCCCTCAAATCCCTAAGCGACACTGTTTAAAGAAGAACTAATATAGTATTTTATTAAAACATAAATCTAACTATTTATCAGCACAGGGAATATATTGACAGACCAATTAAAAGAGATCGCTTTATCGATGTAAGTATTCCTAATTGATAACCATATACAGAGTGATTCAACGATTATGTTACAAACTTTTAGGAATGATGGAGAAGGGTAAATGTATCAATTTGAGTCAAGGGACACTTGTCCGAAAACGGCCGAGTAGAAAGTTATCAGCGAAAATCGTTCTGATACCTCTTCTACTGCAAGTTCTTTGCTTTCCATATTTCGAGAGGTACAAGTACGGACATAAACAAGAAGAAAATATTTAGTAACATGAGTTATAAAGTGTACCCCTTAAGAGCTATGAGCTATGATGGCATGAGTAACCATAGTTCTTGTTCATATTTGCTGCTATGATAAATGTCTCTTCTATGGACAAAGTGTTCATGTCTGTTAATTTATGCATTTTAGAGGCCATTTTCACTAGACAATTTTTCCTTGTTTTGGCACATACTGCCTGCTCCCAAAACACGCAAAGCAAAGAGCCTGCAGTAAAAGAGGTCTCCGTTGTCAGAGGTTTCAGAATAATATTCGCTTGCAACAACCGACCCGGTCGTTTCTGGACCAGGGACCCTAACTTAAATTTATACGTTTATCCTTCTCCATCATCGCTGAAAATTTGTACCACCATCACGGAAACATTCTATATACTGTCTCATTGTGTAGATTGTTCCATTTTATGGTTTCATTGAATCATTTGTCTTACGGAACCGAACTCACTATTAACATTTTTTATTTCAGAAGAATTTGAATTGTAAAACACGCACAAATGAATGTATTTTAGTAGTAATTTAGTAATAAGACTTGATAATAAGATTAGAATTTAGATAGGTCATAAGTATACCAAGAAAAAATTGTAAAAAAAATGGGTTAAGACAAGACTTAACGAGCAGCAACAAAATTTATACATAATTTTAAACTCCTTCGAAACTTTTCTCTGTGACAGCCCCCAAAAATATAATAAAAGGAAAGAATTTCAAATTTTTTTTACATTTTCGCTATTTATGTAATAAAACTTAAGCATCGGGAATGAGGTTTTACTTACTACTTTTTACCACTAAATACAGAGGTGTATGAAAAGGATTCACCCGATTTTAAGAAAATCAAACTGTTATGTTATTTGAGATAAGGTGTATGGTCCATTTTTCTTTGCCGAGAACACTGCTGGAAGAAGCACATATCTCGATATGCTCGAGATCTTTATTTCCCGACACTTGGAGACTGATTCGAACGATTTCATTTACCAACAGGCTGGGGCACAACCCCGTTGTCACCTGGAAGTGCGGAAATTTTTAACTCAAAGGATTACTAAACGATGGATCGGTCACACTGGGCCAAATGATTGAGTCTTACATTACTGGCATCCAAGGTCACCGGACCTGACTGTACGTGATTATTTCTTGTGGGGGTTTAAAAAGACTCTGTTTATGTGCCTCCGTTACCAACAACAATGAATGAACTGAGACATAGCACAACAGCAGCTGTGGAAGTTGTAACTGAAGTCATGGTCGACGCAGTGTGGGAAAAATTTGAGTTCCGAATTGAGTACCGCATGTAGTGCGTCTCAAGAGGGACATATTGAACACCTATGATAAGATATGGGAAAAACCTTTTTTGAGTTTCCCGTTCATCAAAGAACAAAATTCATTGTATATGTTTATTAGTTTCAGAAATATAGACGTGCAAAATCAGGTGATTCTTTTTGATACACCCTGTATATTACCAACATTTTGCAGATGAATGTAGCTACAAAATTGTGTCATTTTATGAAACATAGTTCAAGAGGTATGACATAATAGACATTGAGATGCGTAAAAAACTAGCTTTTCTTAAGATAGGGCGTCCCGATTCCTTAAGGAATGTATTTTGTGGGTTTACTGGTAAACTATACTCCATGAATAAAGCGATTTGACAATGTTACTGTAAAATCATTCCGTCATTACGATTTTCTTTTTTAAACATGAAAAAGCTCCTAGATTTTAAGCGTATGATTATTAATTATTTAAGATAATTATCATTTACTGTTCCGTCTCAGTAGCACACTGCAATGAGCGAATGAGGGGGAACAATTAATGATAAGTGTTTTATACATCAATAGCGTTGCCGTTTCTCACAAGACGAACATTTCGGCTATTGTGAATTATTCATTATTGAAAGTTTGAGCTAAAGTATTGCTTAAAGCCTCGCGAATCTCTTTTTACCTTACGAAAATCAGATTGAAGTAGATGCAGATTTGCTCCTGTCCATTTGCTTCTGTTTGTAACTGCAATAGTTTCCAGTCTGTGCTACAAAAAAGTGTGCACCGTGTAGTATTACACCTTAGGACTACGTGCAGAAATTCCTACTTTCCGATTGGTAATTTTCAACTTTTTCCAAGGGAAAGATAGTATCCAATCTGACGCAGAGTTCCTATTTCAGACGAGAACTTGGAGGTAATTTCTGTCGTATTAATATTTAAGGGCGCTTCCCGGCGTGAAATAATTAAACCTGATAGCCTCACCGTTTTTGTAGGAACATAAAGTCTTTCTCGTGAAGTTTCCTACACATTACTGACAATGAGATTGCTGCTACAGCCTTTTCACGCTTTTATTACTTTTTGACCAAGAGGTGTATTTTAACCGAACAACGGGAACAGTGGCGAGGAAAAGTCGTTTCTACCTCGCCTAAGGCAGGAAAACAGTATTACTCCTGTGTTTTAGCTACATTCTCAACCCTGTGAATATTTTATGCGCTCCGTGATTTGTTTCGCCATTCCAATTCATTCGCCGTGGCTTTCTGGATACCTTTCTCTAGCAGAAGCTATTTAAATTCATTTGTGGCACTAGATACATTAATTTCAAATTGTGAAAAATTGTACCTACAATTACACTGCGAAATAAGTCATCAGTTGCATCTGTCTTTGCTACCTACAAATAAAATAATGGAAATACACGGCACTTCTCTGCACTCCTATTTTTATGGCCTCCCGGACATTAGGGAAGGGACTGGAACATTATTTGATGGCAGAGTAATAGTTCTACATATCGTGGGTCACTTGTTCTGAACTTATTTCAGGTAGCTTCCAAATGCGTGTGTTTGTGTGTGTGTGTGTGTTAGATTAACTGTAGCCTCATAGTGATGATCCGCAAGACCAGATGTGTATTACATAGAAATGAGTAAAGTGAGATTGCTGTTGCACTGCGACACGATACAGTGCTCAAGAGTAGTAGAAGTACTGCAATATGCACGGTCCACGTACATCAATGTGACCACGCCCTATGGTCGACGTCAATGTGCAGTAACCACTTACAGATGGCAGATGGCGGCACTGAGAGTGGAGAGTATATGACGTGTGTCGGTGGTGGTGGTGGTGGGGAGGGGTGGGGTACGGATCTCGAGAAAAGGTGCTTTCGTTGTCATCTTGCGGCAAGGAAGGAGGTAGTCTATCTGACATCCAGAAGGGCATGATCATTGGCTTTCCGGCCAAGGGCAGAAGCAATTTCGAAATGCCCGATTTTGTAAGCTGTTCGCGTGCTGCTGTGATTAAAGCATACCGTGCACGGCACAGGGGTGAACGACGGCTGCAGACGTGTGCTGGAGAATACACGAGCAGCTGTTTGGCCACTGACCGCCCAGATGAACCAAGAGCCAACCAAAAGTCTCTCCTCAACGACTGTTCAACGAACGTTACTGCGTACGGGTACGGCTCACTGCAGTAGGCGCCTCTTATTTCCTTTTTTTTTTTTTTTTTTGCTTTCGAAATGTGCCCTGACAACCATGCAAACATGCAAATGTTCTACTACAGTTAGTTTCTCCATTCATCTTGGCCTGGAACGAAGTTCCGTAGGTTTAACAAAGGACAAATTTCGGCATAACACAAGTTTTGCATCCACAGTATATTGAAACGAGTAAGCAAGACGAAAATGTAGTACAGGATCCACAGAGGTAGTATCCTATAAAAATCCTACTGGTAACACAATAATAACTGATAAATCGCCTTTGGTGCACATTTGCGATATTCTCAATTCAATCCATTGAAGGTACTACGTATCAAAATTAGCAATAAAGTGTTCTTTTCTATGACCTGTGAGAACTGTTGGTAAAGCTGTAGGTCTATGAGTACCATCTAGATTCTAGACAGAATATGAGAACATTATATAATAACCAGATTTGGATACGTACATTAATAGGCTAAGTGACCGACATACCGCTGAGTAGCACGTGACAATATATGTAGTTATAAGTGCTTTGGTCTTCCCTTGCGCTTCTAATTACCAAGAGCATTAGATCAGCCGCGCAGGGAGTTTCCGACCTCAAGCGGTATTTAATGTTACTACATCTTTGGATGTAAATAAGGTTCGCTAGATGGCAATCAGTTTGAATTTAGAAAAGATAAAGGCACCCGAGAGGCAATTTTGACGTTGTGGCCGATAATAGAAGCAAGACTGAAGAAAAATCAAGACACGTTCATAGGATTTGTGGACTTGCAAACAGCGTTCGACAATGTAAAACGCTGCTAGATGTTCGAAATTCCGAGAAAAGTACGGGTAATATACAATATGTACAAGAACGAAGAGGGAATAATAAGGTAGGACGACCAAGAACGAAGTGCTCGAATGAAAATGCGTGTAAGACAGGGATGTAGTCATCCGCTCCTACTCTTCAATCTGTACAGTGAAAAAGCAACGGTGGAAATAAACGAAAGGTTCAGGAGTGGAATTGAAATTCAAGGCGAAAAGATAAAAATGATATGATTCGCTGACGAAAATACTATCCAGCGTGAAAGTCGAGAAGATTTACATTATATGCTGAATAGAGTGAACAATCTAATGAGTACGGAATATGGACTGAGAGTAAATCGAAGAAAGACTGAAGTACTGAGAAGTATCAGAAATCAGAACAGCGAGAAGTTTAACATCAGGATTGATGGTCACAAAGTAGATGAAGTTAAGGAATTCTGCTACCTAGGCAGCAAAATAACCAACGACGGACGGAGCAAGGAGGACATCAAAAGCAGACTAGCACTGGTAAAAAGGGCATTCCTTGTCAAGACAAGTGTACTAGTATCAAACAGAGGCCTTAATTTGAGGAAGAAATTTCTGAGAATGTACGTCTGGAGCACAGCATTGTGTGGTGGTGAAACATAGACTGTGGGAAAACCGGAACAGAAGAGAATCTAAGCATTTGAGATCTGGTGCTAAAGACGAATGTTGAAAATTAGGTGGATTAATAAAGTAAGGAATGAGGAGATTCTGCTCAGAATCGGAGAGGAAAGGAATATGTGGAAAACACTGACAAGGAGGAGGGACAGGATGATAGGACATCGGTTTAAGACATTAGGGAATGACTTCCATAGTACTACAGGGAGCTGTAGAGGGCAAAAATTGTAGCGGAAGGCAGAGATTGGAATGCACCTAGCAAATAATTGAGGATATATTTTGTAAATGCTACCCTGAGATGAACCGTCTGGCAGAGAATAGGAATTAGTGGCAGGCCGGATCAAGCCGGTCAGAAGACTGTTGACCCCTCCCCTCAGAAAAATAAACCCTTTGGAATGGAGGCTTCTTTGGAGCTGATGACCAAGCGTTCGAAGATTACTTGCGAGGCCGTTAATGTGATACTCCTTCCGGTAACACTGTAGGAATATACGGTTTGGATCTTCTTCCTCAGCGCAAACACATGGAAGGGTGGCGCTTAGGTTAAGCAGATAGAGGTATTCGCTGAGCTTCCTACGATTGAATTTCAGCGTTGCTGTAATTGTCGTGATGCTCCTCGATGTTTGTGTCTTACTATACTGTGATACTCTTGGAATCGGTGAATGAATTAGTTCGCACTGACTCAGTTTGATTCTAGATGTGCTCGACCATTCCACTTTCCAGTCCAATAACAACCACTTTCTGAGCATGGTATCATATCTGTGAGAGGAAGTTTATCATATTTAATATCTCCATGTAGAGGTGCTTGCTTGTTAGGACATCTACTTGTTCATTTCGATGTATACTTAAGTGGCCTTTCATCCATGCCATTACGATGTTGTGATAGTTGCTCTGTACCTAAAACACATTGTCAATAATTGATGCCACGGTGGGGTTGATAAAACTTTTATGATAGTTTGTAATCAGTAGTTGGGGTGACTGATTATGACTATTGTGTCCACTTTGGACTTTTGTGCGAACAGCAGGGCTTCCAAAGTGGCAATCAGCTTGTATAGGCCTTATCGTTTGCCTTATGGTCTCCAATGGACACTACCAGCGCCGTCACTGGAGTTGGACCCATCTCCATACAACACGCACGCATGGTGATAGTGATACAGTAATTCCATTGCCGTTGCATCAGTTGTGTCCTGATTTAGAAACGTTAAGCTAGTACTGGCATCAATCTGCGGAGTCGACGTTTCTTACGGTCTGTTTTAATGCAGTGTAAGAAGACTTTTCCACAACTTGCGCCTTAATCATTGCATCTCTATAGCATCTCCATATATTTAGCCGCGACAGGTGAACGTTGCTTCTTTATCCAATATCCTTTGCTCACACTTTATGATGTTAATTCAGGGATGTTTTCGTTAAGGTCCCCTTATTCGTCGAAAAAGAACCGCAGGAGGAATTTTTTGCAGAGGAATATTCTTCGCGGCTTTAACGCAGGTTCATTCACTTCGACCAGTAATGCGTTAGCTGGGTTTGATATGAACGTCACATTAACTATAGGAAAGGCTTTGTACTGTATAGTCTCGAGTCATTGGAGCGTGACGTCGGACGCTAATCCGTAGCACATGAGTCTGTAACCAAAGTGTTTCATTAGTAGGGACCTGTCATCGCTGTTCCCCGATCAGAGCCGCACCATACTCCATTCGTAGCTCTGATGAGGTTACATGCTTTTTCACATCTAGTGATCTTATACCTGATATGAAGAGCTTGTCTTAGTTTATCATCGATAAACATCCCAAGGTACTGTGTACTATTTTAAAAGTGGAAAATTATCTCGTCTATTGGCATAGATTCGGGAAGTGGAATCCTGTGGCGAGTACATAGCATTATACTTTGCATCAGAGATCTCGAGGCCACTTTCTGTACACCACTCACGCAGACATACGCGAGCGGTGTGCATTTTCAGACTGAGGGAATTTTTTCGTGCGTCGTATGCACATTGTAATATTTGTATGTCACTGGCTAAGAGGTCATGAAGGTCTGCTGCACAGAGATCGATTAATAAGGAAGCCAAGACTGATCCCCGCATGAGTCCTCTGCTAGTTTCTCTGGGGCCCATTGTAGTTCCGTATTGCTTCGGCTACCTTCAGAATTCTCAGGAAGCTTAATGTGCTAAGCACGAGTTTTCCCTGAGACTGACAAGATAACGCTGTCGTATGCTTGAGTCGCTTCTATGAACGCAACTATCATTTTTTTTTTTTTTTTAATGTGGAGTCCATCAGGAGTTGGATCCACAACGGCAACAGCTCCAGTATTAATAACAAAAGGAGGGTCTGCATGTGTCGTTGAAGTAGGAGTCTCTGTTTCTGCAGCATATCGATTTCAATGACTGCATGACAATCATCAGTGCTGTAGATGTAAAACAACAATAAAATAGGCTGCGCTATAAAATTCTGCATTTGCAACCATACACATAAGAGCACATAGAAGAGATCATTTCCATTGCCACAGCTAGTGTTAAAGCTCTGTGTACTCCTAAATACAAGCAGTAAACCTGCAGTACCTGCACCGATCAATGAAGACTACTTTTCATACCAAAAGCTACAAATGCAACTGGGCTAGCTGTACTCATTGCGCAGCTATACTCATTGCCAAAACCGGACTCAGCAGCGAACTCTTTAATGACGATCATTACAAATTTTTTTATTAATCAAAACACAAGGCCCGCATCTCGTGGTCGTGAGGTAGCGTTCTCGCTTCCCACGCCCGGGTTCCCGGGTTCGATTCCCGGCGGGGTCAGGGATTTTCTCTGCCTCGTGATGGCTGGGTGTTGTGTGATGTCCTTAGGTTAGTTAGGTTTAAGTAGTTCTAAGTTCTAGGGGACTGATGACCATAGATGTTAAGTCCCATAGTGCTCAGAGCCATTTGAACCAAAACACAAGGAATAACGAAACATAGTATCTAATCAGCGCACACATCAAGAACCTTCACCATTTCGGGCACGAATTATTTTTTTCCTGAAAAAAAATTATAGCTATGCTATTTAGTTCTTCCAATTAAATTATGATTTTCCAGGTGTATAAATATTCCGAAATGCCCCCCCCCCCCCTCCAAGGGGGTATCCAAGGTGTCCCCAAATGTGAACATTGTGTTCAAGTGGGTGCAGTACAAGTCAAAAAGTCAAAGTATTTGATTTGATTTTATTTCACCAAAATACATAAATTACACAAAACTTACTTAATGCTTATGTACATAAACTGTGTTTATACACTTGTGATGAATGATAATCTAAGAAACACTTTGCTATTTGTCCAGACGTAAGTGAATGTCACATTTTACACAATAAAATTTGGTTTTCCCTTAACAACCCGGTTTCTCGCACCCGTCAAATGATTTATTGTCGATGACCACTGGATCAAGGGTCTTATTTTTAGGAACACCTAATTCTTATGCGTTTTTCTTGTACTCAATCGATGCATTTACACATGCAATATCAATTGCATGACCAAACATGCATCGACATTCAAGTTGCAATACCGGCTATAAACAGTTGAAAATGGCTGCCGAAAATCGTGTTTGGTTTCAAAAGCAGCTAACTGCATGTTGCCATCGGGTGAAAAGCCCACTAAATGCCCAATAGGCGTGGCCGTCGCCCTGCCATGTCCGGATACAAAGCACGTGAACACACATCAGACTTACCAATCTGAACATTCAAAGCTACCTTCAAGTCCGTTACGATGAGAATGGAAATTTTTCTTATTCAGCTTTACGTTGGCTGCGCTGTAACAAATTCGTACGCAACAACAACATTCCTGTTGCCAATCCATTCTCGTTTGGGTGGGACGAGTGTTTCATTGTCACTTATCATGCGATTAGAGGGCTTTGCGTCTAGGCTACTCAGTTTACAATATACCGTATGATGAAATGAAATGTGGGGCTAGGGCCTCCCGTCGGGTAGACCGTTCGCCTGGAGCAGGTCTTTCGATTTGACGCCTTTCGGCGACCTGCGCGTCGATGGGGATGAAATCATGATGAATAGGACAACACAACACCCAGTCCCTGAGCGGAGAAAATCTCCGACCCAGCCGGGAATCGAACCCGGGCCCTTAGGATTGACAGTCTGTCACGCTGACCACTCAGCTACCGGGTGCGACATACCGTATGATATAAAACGCCTAAGATTACCTCCATCACTGTCCTCCTGTTCAAAATTATCGCCAGGATCATCAGATAGATCATCAGTTTCAGATGAATTAAGGAGCACTATAACTTCTTCTTCTGTAAGTGACCTTCGCATATCTTGGGGCATTGTGAAATCACCAGTAAGATGACTAAAATGACAGCGAAATAATGTCCTAAATTTCTATACTATTACAACCTTTCAGTCACAATGTCCTCATTTGGAGACATATATAAAGTTAGAAATATGTCACTTACCTTTCGTTCTGAAAGACACCTCTCGTTTTCACCACCAAGATTGCACCTTTCTACGCACAAATAATTTGTTTTACCTAAACTCAGAAGATATTAACCGGCTGATGGGAGGTACAAGGATTACTGGGAAGTGTTTATGTGACTCTGCACATTCAGTTTTGTTTTGTAGTACCACAGAGTGGCAGGAGATGTCGACACTGTTCTCAAATAAACTCTCTGCTTGTGACAATATGAGAGCAACCATCACAAATGGTAAAATTTAACGAATTTTAATATACTAAGCATTTATTTAGTGTTATCCTCATATGAAGACGCCATGACCGAAAGGGTTAAACGTCAAACTCGGTAGGACTACATCGCAAAATCATGAAACTCACAGTGTTCATGCCTTCTGGCGTATGTTTTAGGAACCATCTCCCAAAGAATGTGGTGCAGCATGAACCATACCAGAACATAGTATTTCCACCATTATATTAACATAACATTAAAATTATTCCATTAATTAAAATTATTTTCAAACCATAGGTGAAAAAATATTTTGTTATTGCAGGTATGTGGACAATACTGTTTTACTGATAAATGGTGATCAACACATAGACTGATTAGATTGTAAGCAAATTCATACTAAGCATTTATTTAGTGTTATCCTCATATGAAGACGCCATGACCGAAAGGGTTAAACGTCAAACTCGGTAGGACTACATCGCAAAATCATGAAACTCACAGTGTTCATGCCTTCTGGCGTATGTTTTAGGAACCATCTCCCAAAGAATGTGGTGCAGCATGAACCATACCAGAACATAGTATTTCCACCATTATATTAACATAACATTAAAATTATTCCATTAATTAAAATTATTTTCAAACCTTAGGTGAAAAAATATTTTGTTATTGCAGGTATGTGGACAATACTGTTTTACTGATAAATGGTGATCAACACAAAGACTGATTAGATTGTAAGCAAATTCAGTACACTGCGCAGAAATATTGTGTTTAGGTCATAGAATGGTGACAGAGGTTCCTTTAGTTTCTTGGATTTAACAGTTACTAACGATAATGGTAAACATATGTTTGATGTGTATAGAAAAGCCACTTTCACAGATTTAATTCTTGATTATGGTTGCCAGAATTCGAACCAGCACAAGAAGGCTTTCTCTCAGTTCGCTTTTGATAGATTATGTAGGTTAACACCTTCCAGATAAAATCTTGACAAACAATTAAAAGTGATACAATGTACAGCCAGAAATAATTATTACCTAATACAGTATGGGTATTTATAACATGGTTGCCAAAAATAGGAGCAGCGCAATAAGAACCAAATGCGTAGAACACTCAATGAGCAAATAATTTTTGTAGCTCAAGAATAGCAGTAATTTTTTAAAAAAGAAATATAAACGGAATATTAATATGGCATTTTCCACTGTAAATAGGATGGACTGTCTGGTAATTAATAATATTCATAGTTATGAGCTGCAGCAGGACTCAGGTGTACACAGATTGGCGTGTTCTGCAGGTGATGCTGTTTGTGTTGGGCAAACTGGAAGGAGGCTTGAAGTGAGGTTCCGCATGCATGTGGCATTGGATAGGAGGGATATAGTAGACAAATCTAGTTTCGCGGCACATGTGATTACTACTGTCTACACCACCATCCTAAGCGCCGCTTAATAATCCTTTCTGTTAACTTCGCCGGGCACGGTAGTAGGGTGACAGCTCGATATGATTCGGTTAAATCACATCTTTTCTGACTTGTGGATGACGACAACACTTTTCCAGCAAGTGTATTTCGACTATTTATGTCCATATGCTATTGTCAGTTTTGAGCAACAGCAGTTTCCCTGGTTGCGAGATGTCTCGTGGCATTAGGCAGTCAGTGTATTCCGGGCGAGGTGCCCTTCCCTCGGAAGAGCTCTCTCTGGAGTTCTTCCAGCGAAAAGGGTTGTTTAATTATACTATTGTCCTCTTCTTATTCCACCTCATCTTACTTGTTCGTTACGTCACATTGGGCTATCGTACACAAGAACTATTCGAATAGCTCATCGGATGGTTGAGTTGTGTGTGTGTGTGTGTGTGTGTGTGTGTGTGTGTGTGTGTGTGACCATTTCAGACCCTTTTTGATGGGTCTTTACGGCAAAGCAGAAAACTAACGACGATTTTATTTTTTTCGCACTCGATAATTTTCTTGGCTGTAACTTGTGCTTTTTTAAGAGCGAGAAAGTTTGTATCTTCAAGAGATTCTTGTATTTTCTTCGTGCCTCGCTTCGTTCCTTGAGGACTGCGTCACATTCTGAACCCCGCCAACAGGATGACGACCTATAAGTAATCCGCCTATGTCCTATTTGAGGTATTGAGGCCGGCCGCGGTGGTCTAGCGGTTCTAGGCGCTCAGTCCGGAGCCGCGTGACTGCTACGGTCGCAGGTTCGAATCCTGCCTCGGGCATGGATGTGTGTGATGTCCTTAGGTTAGTTAGGTTTAAGTAGTTCTAAGTTCTAGGGGACTGATGACCATAGATGTTAAGTCCCATAGTGCTCAGAGCCATTTGAACCATTTTTGAGGTATTGAGACTTCCGCTGTTTCATTGATAAACGATGCCAAGACCGCATAGTCGCTTTCAGGATCCTCAGCTTCGATGATCGATTCCCGTTTTTCTTCCTGTAGAGCTTCACGTAGGTTCCAATCGGCCATGTTTGTGTTTCATTTCCGGCTGATTGCCTTTTTGATAGTCTCCTTAGGATGTGCGTTTATTACAGTTTGCTTTGGCAAGTGATCCGAACCGAAAGTATCCCCATCACTTCACATGCTGTTCCGGTACATTGCAGGGGATGCTATGCTCAGTTCTACTGCCGTCGGGGCTTCATTTGGTCGGATTATTCCTCTTGGTGAGCCATCATTTAGTACTATAAGGTATTCTGAATTCAGTATACCCACTAATATTTTCCGAAATGCGTTGACATTTCTGCAGCTCCTCTGTGTATGGCGGCTGTTAAAGTCACCTAGTAACTGAAGAAGCTTCCTGATGGAATGAATTACTGTTGTAAGTATTGCTTGGACAGTTTGTCGTTAGTTGCTTTGTATGCCGAGACAAAATTCAGATCGAGGTCCTAGATCCGCAGGAGGATAGCCAACATTTGCAACGTGTCATACTGAGTGCTAGTATTGAAAATCGAAAAAGATGCATGGGGGCTTAATTAAAATATAATGCAATTAATTTTAATTTCTTGCTTTAGTAGCTGTCTGTCCGATTACGAAGTCTCGTAAACGGTTGGCCCTGACTAGTATTATTACGCAATCTGACTGCATAGAACAACAACAAAGAATGAAATGGAAATTTTCATTAACACAATTAATTAATTAAGTCCCCAGCTACTATAAAACCTACGAAACCAAAGCACAAGTATAACTGTTCTGTGTGTGGAAGTATGACTCAACGTACGCATCTGGCACGGTTCTTCTTCAACAACACAAGAAATTTTAAATATCATTTTTTACTGAATTAATTAAAGGAAATAGAAATACCATAATTACTCAAGAAAACCAGAATTACACTCTAATCCCAGAACAAAAGCCAGATGCTTTGTTGACTGAACCTGTAATGAAGCATTATTTAAAACATGGAAATAATGAAAAATAAATCAAGTTTCGTTACCTTCATATATTGACCAAAATCACTCTAATCATTACAATATATCTCCACACCGACTCGCTATTACCACATCTCAACAAGAACTTTTCAGTATCACATCTCAGCAAGCACTCCCTACTAGCACATCTGAACACGAACTGACTACTACGAGTCCTGGACAAGCACTGCCACTACGACATCTCAATAATCACCGCCAGTGGAGGCGGCGGAACAATACTCTCTAGCGATCTCTGGCGCTGTGGCTCAGTGTAGCCACCTTTCAAAGTGAATATCTTGTTTTATCAACAACGCGACGTCACCGTAGCCTTAACCTCTATCTTCTCTAATGACAGCGTAGCCCAAGTGTGTGAACGGTTCTTTCGACTGTAACCATGTTTTGGATGATGACGCACATGCCTACGTTAGATTCGAGCAAAAAATGTCGAAGGCTGGCTTTCTTAGCTTCGACCGACCTTGCGTTCCATTGGATGACTTTCTGGACAATTTCAGGGTCTAAGAATTGGTGTCAACATAGTCTGGACTGACATCAGGATTTTATCTGTCTGTAGTATTGGAATGCTTCCATTAGTAACTTACTAGTACGATGTATCATTCATCACAACCACAGCCATAATTGTACTTACAACGTTGTCAACGAGGTCGGGTACCAACATCACTCTCTTGAATGACTGCAGAATTGTGGTGAGTATACAGAAGAATGGAAAAGAAAATTGAGGATGTGTTAGGTGACGATAAGTTTGGCTTTAGAAAAGGTAAAGGCGCCAATTCTGACGTAAGGTTGATAATGGATGGAAGACTAAAGAAAAATCAAGACACGTTCATAGGATTTGTCGACCTGGAAAAAGCGTTCCACAATGTCAAATGATGGATGATGTTCGAAATTCTGAGAAAAATTGTGGTAAGCTACAGGGAGAGACCGGTTGTATACAATACGTACAACAGCCAAGAGGGAATAATACGAGTGGACGACCAAGAACGAAGTGTTCGTATAAAAAAAAGTGCTACACAGGGATATAGTCTTTTGCCCCTACTGTTCAATCCGTACATCAAAGACGCAATGATGGAAATAAAATAAAGGTTGAGGAGTAGAATTAAAATTCATGGTGAAAGGATATCAATGAAACGATTCGCTGATGACATTACTATCCTGAGTGAAAGTGAAAACGAACTACATGATCTACATGGGATGAACAGTCTAGTGAGTGCAGAATATGGATTGAGAGTAAAACGAAGAAAAACGAAAGTAATCAAAGTAGCAGAGATGAGGACAGCGAGAAACTTAACATAAGGATTGATTACCACGAAGTAGATGAAGTTAAGGGATTCTGCTACGTAGGCAGCAAAATAACCAATGACGGTTGGAGGAAAGAGGACACCAAAAGCAGGCTAGGCCTGACAAAAAGGGCATTCCAAGCCGATTGAATTCTACTGGTATCAAACATAGGTCTTAATTTGAGGAAGAAATTTCTGACAATGTACTTTTGGAGTACAGCATTTTATGATCGTGAAACATGAACTGTGGGACAACCGGAACAGAAGAGAACCGAATCATTTTGTTAAGACATGAGGGAATGACTTCCATGGTACTAGAGGAAACTACAGAGGATAAAAACTGTAGAGGAAGACAGAGAATGGAATACATCCAGCAAATATTTCAGAATGTAGGCATCAAGTTTTACTCTGAGAGGAAGAGGATGGCACAGGAGACGAATTCGTGGCGGGCCGCATCAAACCAGTCAGAAGACAGTTGACTCGAAAGAAAGAAAAAACAAAAAAAAAGTGGTTCGGTTCAAAAATGGTTCAAATGGCTCTGAACACTACGGGACTTAACATCTGAGGTCGTCAGTCCCCTAGAACTTAGAACTGCTTTAACCTAACTAACCTAAGGACATCACACACATCGATGCCCGAGGCAGGATTCGAACCTGCGACCGTAGCGGTCGCGTGGTTCCAGACTGAAGCGCCTAGAGCCGCTCGGCCACACCGGCCGTCAAAGTGGTTGGGACACACTGGAGAAAGAGGAAGGCAGAATTCTGTAGGCTCTACAGAATTAACTTGTTGCTGATGGTGTAGTTTGGCAGGCTGTATTAGGGGAGAGGACGGAGGCACATGCAGCGAATCCACTGAAACCACTGTTCCTGACATCTACAACATTGTCGTCATGAGATGGGTTAGTGGCTGCGGATCGTAGGAGGCGGTGCTGTTATTTGCGTAAGCTGTTATTGAGTTGGAAAGGTCGGGAAATGTGTACCCTGTCTCGGAATGCTTGGGGTAGAAGTAACTGCATTCGCATATGGCCTGTTTTCATAAACGGCTCCTGCTTCTCGGATGGTAACATGATTGAGAAACATAATTTTGTTAATTTCATTGCATTTGATATACAATGGGCAGGTGGGAGGCGGGTCACTGTGACCACCATACAAGGAAGACAATTTGATTGATTGGCCCTCTGACAGGCATCACTTCTGCGTGGTACTGCGCAGTAAGTGCTTCTTGCGGTGCTAATGCACTATTTGCTGTCACTTCCAAATCAGGAACAACTATAGCATTGTAAGACGGAGGTGACAGACATGTCGACTGGGCAAGGAACTCCATGAATAAAAACAAACTGTGAGAGCCGCTGTGATGTAAATGTCACAACATAAACTGGTGATAGTTTTGTTACCTTCCCCCGGTCAGATTTGATTTTACTAAATCGTGTGATGGGAATAACTTCGGAACGACAAGTCATTTCCTTTAGCACTTCGTCCTATGTAAGGGATTTTTCAACACTGTTAATGACGCCTTGTTTAGTAGTGAATAACTTCGGAATAAAGGCCTTCAAACTGCAGGATGTTGAACCAAGGAGCTGGCAGTGAATCCTGACACAGTCTCGGTTTTCATAGGGTTTTTCCCTATTGCCGTAATATTGGTTACGTGCTTGGGTAATGACTCGCAATCTCGTCTAATGAGTTTCTGCCTACGTTTCTGACTCTACTTTCAACAAAGAAAACGAAAGGTCCTTTATCGGTACCTGTGTATAAGCAATGTAAGTTACTTGATTGTGGGTGATGGTTCCATCTTGGGTGGCGTCGACTTGTAAAATTTTCTCCATTTAACCTCTTTGGTTATCGTGTCCTGCTTCCTCTGTGCGGTTCCACTGCAAGTCATTTGTTATTGGTGCTTCAACAGGTGGAACATGTCGGTATGCTTCAGAATTGTGGGACGCGTTGATTGTGTCGCTAACCACTGATAAGTAATTTTTGAGAACATTTTTCTTGGAGTACAACGGTTATTTTAGTACTTCAAAAAGAAATAAAAAGCCACATCCACAAGAATCTTTCTTTAAGACTGCCGGTTTCGGCCTGTTTTAGACCATCGTCAGACCTCATATCATGATGGCAAGCGGTGGTGGTGAACGCTAACTGCTCAAGCGTTCGTTGAGTCTAAATGCCAGATTATAACACTAACGCTTCATGCAGTTTGCCCAGTGACAACATTCTCAATTCTGTCACCAGGAGCCACGTGCAACACTATAACTGGCTGATTATTGCCAAATATGGCCTACACCTCTGGGAGGTTTTTTGCATTGACCGTGTGTTAACCTAACAGATAGAGGGAATCGAAGCTGAATTTCGTAACTATGGCTGTTGGTAGAAATTAAAAGGACTTGAATTTTGTAAGATATTGCAGCAACAGATTTAACGTAAATGAAATAATCAAGGGTCGCCAGCCTAATTAGGCATAATAATGTGAAAACATTATTTTCAATGGATTTGCATATACTATTGCAAAAGTGACTTTCATAGTTTTTTTCTCGGAATAGTGCAATGAAGACCTACAATAATCAGACGAAACTACACAGTGGGTAGCAGTATCACTCAATTGCAAAGGCTAGCATTCCCAGAAACAAAATAAGAATTTATCCCTGCTGACTACAAACACTACTTCAGTCTTTAAATAATTCATCACAAAAAAACGTTCTCGAAGATTAACACGAGACTGGATAGCATCTGACTAGAGTTCAATTTAGGTTAACACCCTTATACATATCACAAATGCAATAAAATTCACAATACTCACATTTTATATGCATTCCACTTTATCAATGTTTTAGGTTCATTAACAGAAACCTGCTTTCAAGATGACTTTTTCTGTTATTAAATACTGTAGCAGGTGATCTCACAAATGAGATTGGACAGTGTATATAAGTATAGAGAGAAAAAACTCCCAGACATCATTTTCGCACCATGTAACACCGCTTTGGTAATTACCTTAATTCGGCGAGGAAGAGTGTCTACAAGTTCCATCATGTGTACTATATCCAGCAGAAGGTAATCATTTGTGAACAGATAACACAGAGTCACCAAATTGTGGATACGGTCAATTGCTACATTTCGCCCATTGTTCCAAATAGACCCAGATATTTTATATGCGATTAAAATCGGGTGATTTAGCGGGAGGTGGGTTATTCGACAAGTTGGGAATGTATGCATATAGATTTGCGAAAAAGATTGTTGACATTTTTAAGAACGGGAGTGTCCACAGTATTCATGAAGATTTAGCAGAAAGGGCGACAAATGTCACCCATAATGTTGAAGTAAACAAGCGGTTAATGCTCACGATAGCCTAATGAATTAACCCAAGCTGTGGCAGAAAAAATTCATCAAAACATCACAGAGTTTTCTCCAGTCTGAACTACACCCTCCAGCACTGCTGGTGAAACTCATTGAGTCGTTGACGAATCATTTGAAAAGCGACAAAAACGCGACTCGTATGCCTACGCTACACTTCACTACACTACACCTGCCGAGTAAATAAAAGACCTCCGGTACAATTTCGTCGCTAATCTCTTTCCTACTGTTGTATCATAATGTTTTCATCAGCGCCGTTTCCAAACTACAGAAATGTAAGTGTGATGTATTATGAAAATATACTGAGCATTAAACATAAAAGCATTAAACATAATAATAGAAATCTTCTTTTCCACTTAGACTACTTGAATCCGTTGAAGTACCTTCAGTTAGAAATAACATAGTAACAATCTTTTTGTAAATAAATCAAACAATGGAAAATCCAGGATGGAATGTAACAATATTGTGAAAAGGAAAGTTGCTACTCATCATATAGCGGAGATGCTGAGTCGCAGATAGGCACAGCAAAAAGACTGTCACTAATATAGCTTTCGGCCAGTAAGGCCATCGTCAAAATTTGACGACAAACCCACACATACACACTCATGCAAACGCAGTCTCAGGCAACGGAGGCCGGCCTCAGTTGTCTGAGACTGCAGTCATGTGTGTGAGAGTTGCGTTTGTGTGAGTGTGTTTGTGTGTGTTTGTCGTCTAATTTTGACGAAGGCTTTACTGGCCGAAAGCTATATTAGTGACAGCCTTTTTGTTGTGCCTATCTGCGACTCAGCATCTCCACCTTTTTGTAAATAATGTATTTATAGAATACTAGATTGTATGTCTATCAGCGTGTAAACCCAGTATCGCAGAAATGTGCTGCGATCCCTAGTGATGAAAATAGGAATCAAGCGGGAGACAAATTATCTTAAATCGCATAACGATACTTAATTACTGTGAACTCAAACGTGACTGCAATAGGCTTTATAGGTGGGTCGCAGTCGGTAATTTCCTTTTACATACGCGAGTAGGTAGAGTTCGTTAGAATTGGGCGTGTCAAACGAAGGTGTAACTCCCGTATTTGCTTAATTCCATTTATCCTCCTTTTTATTTGGTGCGACCTGCTTCCATTTGCAACGTTCCTTTTCAGTCCCTGGATCTGCCAGAGAACATACTTAGAGCTATACCGCTACGTACGCCGTGCTACTGGATGCAAAGCGTGTTTGAGAAAGACACATACACACACAGACACTTTAGTAGGTCGTTTCCTCCGATCTTATTATTTCGGTCCGTAAGAGATACCATGAAATTTTCCTCCCAGCGATTTCCGAGGAACAGTTTTCCTCAGTCGATGCCTGAAGCGCGTTTCTCAGATAAAATTACTGGCATTCCGCGGCTGCCAGAGTAAATTCAGCTATTATCGTCTTCCATTTCCGTTCTTCCGCCGACCGCACAAGGGGCAATCCATACCGGCCCTGTCGGCAACACACTGCGGCGAACAGCGTCAGGTGAGAGGGTGGAGCAACCGTGGGGGGAGGCAACCCCACCGACAAAAGACGTCTCTCCAAGTTTTAATGGGCAACGCTCTACTGGGAGCTTAAATGGAAATG
The DNA here is from genome assembly GCF_023898315.1 of Schistocerca nitens. Lineage (NCBI taxonomy): Eukaryota > Metazoa > Arthropoda > Insecta > Orthoptera > Acrididae > Schistocerca > Schistocerca nitens. The sequence continues at coordinate 324,036,425 of NC_064617.1, read as the reverse complement.
GTTAATTATGAGTGCTAATCGCTGAGGGAATTATTGTCTCGTGAAACATTTCTCGTGTCGTCTTAGTAAGCGAAATATGGTGTCTGGACTAAGAGAACTCCATTTTCAAGTTTTGGACCGTCGGCTAGCATTGGAAGTTTCACACGCCTTGGCCTTAACTAAAATTACTTCGATGACAGCCAGTATAATTTAAAGCATTAAAATATTTTACACTGGCCGGCAAACCTTCATAACCATCCATATTACTAATCGCTAAAACGGTGCACGGTGCATAACTCCAGTTGCAGGTTGCCTTAATAGGGATGGGAAAAACCGACCGTTTAAAACCCATAAGCGGATCTTAGTTCTGAATAATCGGTGTATCCGGTATTTGTTCGATCTCAGTTAAGACAGGTTTTTTCATCGTTTACTAATAACCGAGAAAAATAACTGACATATCAATTTGCCATAGCAGCAGTCTCGGGATTTTTGGTTTTTTGAATAAGAGTTTTCTTTTATTGCTTTGAAATATTACAGAAATTGGGAAACGCAATGATAACTATTATAATAACAACGCCTGCGGCTAGAAACTAGTAACTACACATGAGATAAGAGTCGGTACAGCATAGCAGAGACAATACTGTACCTACGAATTGACACAGTTTCAGAGGCTTTATTGGTCTTATACAGATATGATTTTATGTATAGAGACTGAAGAGACTAGAGAAAATTTGTGTGCAGGCCGGGAATCGAACACAGCTCTCCTGTTTACAAGGCAACAGCGTTAGCCACTAACAAGGGGAGGGCCTCACGTACGGCCAACCGATTCGACTCAAATTTGGCAGGTCGCTTGTATGCAATCTAAAACGAAGCAGTCTAAGATATTTTGGGTCAACACCCCCCGCGTTTTAGAGAAAATCACCCCTAAAGGTTATGATGAGCAATCGACTCAAAACTGACGGGATCGGTAGATAATTGTAAATAGAGCATTTTTCATCATCAGGTATGCGGTCCGAAAACGCATACTTCTCCAGATATCGAGGTAAGAAACTTTTACAACTGCCGATTCTGTACCCACGTGGAAAACGCTTTTCGCCGACAGCACCGATAGCGCAACAGGCTGGGAATCGGAGAACCAGTGTTCGACTCTCGAAGAAACCTAGCGGATATTCTTCTTTTCGTTTGTATTTTTCCACATCTCAATTGATAGGGATAGGAGGGTTAATAAGGTAAGTAAATCAATAAGGAATGTTAACAATAAGGTAGGCAAATAAATTTCTCAAACCTCTTGGGATAGTAAACAACTAAAATGTTACTCCAGGTCACTTTAGAATGGCTCTTCCAATCACTGTTACGTGTCCTCACTTCTCTTCGAACAACTAGATGGATGGTGCTTGTCATATAAACATTCGAAACAAATATACTCACGGCACCAAGAACATCCAATGAATGAAATCTTTCGACAGCTACACTGTTCCTTCTGAAGAGTCGGTGGAAAACAAACTTGGTTTACATTTAAAAATATGTCTTTTTCGGGAATTAATTTTGATGCGTACCACGCATACGATATCATTGCCTGAAAAATCGGTGCTCAAAGCTGGTTATGAATTATGCTGTGAATAGTTATTGCATCCGTGCGGATGTGCAATTCCCGCTGGGTTTCCACAAGCACACTGTAATTCTGAAGCCTGGAAATAAAGTTTTAACCTGGCGATAGAAATAAACATCACATGGCTGGCACACAGGTGTGAAGTTTGGCGATATTACTTTTACTGTGCACGTCGACTGACCCTCGCCATCTATAAACATTGTGTCATATATTGTAGGGTTAATTTGTCCACTCCAAGAATCCAATATTAGACAAGACTTGTTATCAGAAACGTATGGATTTTAAAACATTCTCAAGAAATGTTCTGTAAATCGCATTCGTCAATTTCCCCGATTTGGAGCGGGTAATGTAAACATTTTTCAACGAGTCGGTTAAACGATTGACCTCCTCTATAACCCGAGGACCAAATGTAACATTCGTTTCTTGTAAACACAGGAAAACTTAGGCAACACTTTTCCAGAGGCTGTGATGGCATATTGCGCCGTGTAAGAATGTGTTTGTTTTTACTACCAACTGAGACAAGGGTTCGTTTTTCTCCCTTATGCGATAACGTGCGTCGAATGTTCACCCGATACTCGCATTCTGTTTGATCGGTGTTGATCATGTAATCACGATTAAAACTGGTCATAAGTGACGCCGTTTGCGTGCTGAAAAGAGCCGCCACTTTCTGTATATCTTCTATATTTTGTACCTCCTTATGAGAGACGTATTTAGTGACGTGCCGTTGGCGAATTTTATACTCCGATTTGAAATTTCTTGCCCAAGATAATGATGCAACAAACGTAAAATCCTTGTTGGCCGTATATTGAAGCGCTGCACCTGCAGCCCACTCCTGAAGTATTCTCGTTGTTGCATTCTCGTTATGACAACATGATTCGACAAATCGGTCGTATGTCCACTTATTTATCGCCTGGTATTTGTCGTATCTTGTCCCTCCTTTAACGATATCACATTTCCACAATTTCAAGTCCTTCATCCTTTTCAGGGCTGTTGCTGCTCCATTCTTTTGCAGTGTTTTTAAGTTCCACTTTACTTTTACTTCAACGGGTATAGCGCCATAATTCAATCGTTTAGTAATCTGTTTGTAATACTCATCGGTAACAGATGAAGCACATATATCTATTGACGTGGAGATTTCCAAAGTGTTATGACCATTTTGCGATTCACTAGTCGGGATATCATCCACTGAATCACCATCTGCTTCGTCTTCATGGTATAGTACTTCAGTATCAAGAAAAATCATTTCGTTCCTCAGCTCCAAAAATCGCTCGACGATAGCCGCTCCTGTCAATCTGGAACGCCGAGAAACAGAACTGCCTGCTTTAGGTAGTGCATTGATAATGCATCTGTCTTGCAACACTTTTACAAACCAAAACACAGCGTCGGTAGCTTCCCGCTTGCCATCGTCTATGACAGGCTCCCAGCTATATATTACAGCGCTAGTCGAAGGGTGCACATCCTCCATTACTCAGATTATACACGTGAAAGATATGACACAACAACCAATAACTAGTTACTACGGCATAAACAGACGAGCTAATTACTACAAACTACATACTGTACTCGTCATACGTTACTTACGGAAGAGCACTGTATTCATTCAAAAACGTATTTCATTCGGAGCGTTAACGATGGAAAAATCACTACATGTATCCTCGAGGTTCGCGGCAGCCTAATGACGGAAAACAACTATTTCCGATTGACTTCTATTAAGGTCGTGCTGGACACCTTCACTCTTCCAGGTTCACAACTGTGATATGACGAAGAGGCAACCGGGACAATGTAACTCTCTCCGCGTGCATTCTGTCCCATGCCTCGCTGTAAACAAGCGTCACGCGGTGGGCTGTCTGTGATCCCACGTGAGGAATTCGCAGCACTCTTACTCGGAGTTGTTTTCACGTGACAAGTCTTAAAAGTTTAATACTTTACTAACTCACGGGGTTTGCCTACCTTATTATTATCATTCCTTATTGATTTATTTACCTTATTAAACCTCCTATTCCTATCAATTAAGATATGGAAAAATACAAACGAAAAGAATAACATCTGCTAAGTTTCTTCGAGATTCGAGCCCGGGTTTTCCGATTTCCAGCGAGTTACCTTGGCCGTTGCGTTATCGGCGCTGACTGCGAAAAGCGTTTACCATGTGGGTCCAGAAGCGGCAGTTGTAAAAGTTTGTTTCCTCGATTTCTGGAAAAGTTTGCGTTTCAGGACCTCATACCTGATGATGAAAAATGCTCTATTTACAATTATCTATCGATCCCTCCAATTTTTAGTCGATTGCTCGCCATAATCTTTAGGGGTGATTTTCTCGAAATTGCGGGGGTGTTGACCCAAAATATCTTAGAGTCCTTCGTATTAGGTTGTACACAAGCGCCCTTCCAAATTTGAGCCGAATCGGTTGGCCGTGTCTGAGGCTTCCCCTTGTAAGCCACCTTGGCGCAGCGGTTCACACACCAGCACGGATTACCCTGACACGCCTCCCTTCTTGAACCAAATTCTTCCCACTGCCTAGCTGAAATTCCCCCTCATACACGAACAGACTTTCCTAGGTTTTTCGTGTTTCGGAATAGCATCTCAGCATGTAATGTAAGTGGGGGACCCAGCCTGAAAATGACACAATTCAGAGACTTTACTGGGACTCATACAGATATGGTTTTACGTATACAGATTAAAGAGGCGAGAGAAGGTTCGATTCGATTCCCGGCCTTTGTACAGATTTTCACTCGCCTCTTCAGTCTATATACATGAATTAATGTAGCTGTTGCCATGTGGGATTCCCTGTTACACAGTAAGCGTGTGCGTCCGATGTTCAAGACTTGTTCGCACCTGGTCTGTAAGACATCTTGCCGCTGTCGTATTCGGACATCAGTTGTATTGCAAAATAGTACCATTGCTAGTTAGCAAGTATTTTAATGGAGTGTGGTAACAATAAAGTACAATGCTCCATTTGCTTTGAAAAATGGAAACTGGAGGTGGCACAACAAAGTAGCGGTATCATATAAGAATAAAACATCCACAGTGATCCATGGAAGAGAAGCTAAATTTGATTTATTTACATTTTATTGATGTGCTGAAAACTTGAGACAATAATTGAGCACTTAATTTTGTGGTTTGTTTCTGGGTGCAAAATGGATACCATCCAAAAGTGACGCCAAGCGGTTCTAGGCGCTTGAGTCCGGAACCGCGCGACTGCTACGGCCGCAGGTTCGAATCCTGCCTAGGGCATGGATGTGTGTGATGTCCTTAGGTTAATTAGGTTTAAGTAGTTCTAAGTTCTAGGGGATTGATGACCTCAGATGTTAAGTCCCATAGTGTATGCGAGACCTGCCGAATATGATAAACTACGATGAACCCACCAACGTGCGACATTTACATGCAATGGGGAACGTTCAAAAATCCGGTGAATGGGTAGCATGATCTAAGCCGTATCACAGAAATCAGCGGGTGGCCAATTATTCATCTTTCCTTGCTTGTCATCAGTTGGCACGTGAAGATCACCGACCATTCCTGTTCTGTTTCACCAAGCGAGGTGGCGCAATGGCTAGTACGCTGGACTGGCATTCGGGAGTACGACGGTTCAAACCCTTGTTTGGCCATGCACATATATGCTTTCCAAGACATCCCTAAATTGCTCTAGGCAAATGCTGAGATGGTTCCTTTCAAAGGGCACGGCCGATATCCCTCCCCATCTTTGAGACAATCCTAACTTGTGCTCCGTCTCTAATGACCATGATGTCGACGGACGTTAAACCCAGTCTTCCTTCCTTCTTCCTATCCTCTATCATTAATGTTGACGAGGCATGTAGTATTTATACTAACATAGAGGAAAGAACGGAATGGCTGAGCTCAAACAAAGCAGTAGTACCCCGAAAGAGACCTGCACGCATCCGCAAAAGACAATGATATGCATCTGGTGAACAGTGGCGCACAAGTTGTTTTCCCGAGATTTAACTGTCACTTCTTACATTTATTGTCAACAACTGCGACGTCTTGAAGACACAATTCAAGAACAACGACCAGGAAGACTTCCTGAAATGATGCTTCTCCACTGTCACGCCCGTCAGCATTCTACATGCTACGAAATCAGGTACAAACCTAATACTTCTTAACTACTGAGTATTCGTAACAAATTTTGCAGACAGTATCCACATACGCCACTGAATGTAACTGCAAAATAGTTCGGGAGGTATAACGTTTTACAAATGGGAGTTCTGTTCCTTAAAGAATCGCTGGTGGCGTTTACTGCTAGCTTTCTATTCTGTTAAGTTAATCACTCCAAATACACATTCAATAAGAGTAAGGAGGTAATAATCCCTAAATAAAAGGTACGTCGTCCATTCCTAACCCAAGATAAGCTGTAGTAGACAGTTTCACGAAATAATGTTGATTTTTTTATTCATTGGATTCTGTAATTCAGGCGACTTACACTAAATGCAGTGGACTTGTCTTGTTTTCCCTACCTTTGTATTCCTCTTTCGGTGTGTCTTCTGTGAGAAGTTACTTAATCGCAATGAGGAGAAAAATTTATGGAACAACCTGAATAGAAGGGATCTGCTGATATGACATACTATGAGGCATTAAAGTATATATAATGTCACGTAGAAGAAGGCGTAATTAAATGAATGACGGACACTAACGTCACTTAACGAAGGTTTATTCAGCACATGCACATATAAGAGCGCGGAACGAACTGTCTCCGACCAGAACACATACAGTATACATACAGCTACAGAAAATTCCATTACAATGATTCTTGACATTTGTGGATACTTCTAGAATGTACTCGAACTGAATATAGAAATTAAAATTGCACGATGCAGGTGAGTTTTGAATTCACGACCCCCTATGCAACAATGTAGTATCATATCCACTACACCACGGTGCTACTCAGCTTTCTCAGGGACAATATTGTGGTAGGTATAGAGAGATGAACGGACTTGCACATGATAGATTGACGTGAAGAGCTGCATCAAACCAGTTTTTGGAATGAAGACCGCAAAGATCAATTCAACATTACAACAACAACATTTTATAAGCAGTTAATTTCATCGCTTCCTTTTAATAGAAATCACATCCACTGATAATGCCGCAAAGCATGAACCTCATACAAACTTTTCCTCTCTAATAAGCTCGTAACATACGTAGAAGAGAATAATCCATGGAGGGGAAAACGCAAATGGAGTGACTTTATTGCTAGCGTTAGCATTGACATTTAAATTGTAATTATGAGAAAGGTAAATTGTGCACACAATTTTTGTAACACGTAAGACTGTCTATGTAAGACTGCAGCTGTTTAAAAACAAACATGAGATTAGGTAACACCAATAATGTGCTTCTGTTGGGGATTTAGAAGAAAAATAATGTTCAAATTTTATTACAATTAATTTGATATAATCCAACAAGGCAACAGCATCAGATACTCACGTTATAGGATCATTCCAGTAACAGAGCTAATTTTCCTTACCTCAGGTGTTCACTCAACCACAGTATTTGATATATTTACTGACAGACATGTACTACTGTTCGCTGACCTGTTATTATTCTTGTTAGCGGGTTTCTGTGTTAATTAGACCAACGTTCTAGAACTGTCAGTTTGAGTATACATCACGTACGCTTCGTTAAACTCTGCTCTCAGTAATGCGAGAGTGCTGGTTTGGCTTGTGTGAATTACAAAAGTGTTTACATGAGATGATGCTAATTGTGAGCCACAATTTCTATGGTGTCTGCAGTTAATTAAGCCCTAATGAACCTTCTACTACTCCCAGATTCGGACTGTTCGGAATTCTGTACATTTCTTCGTGGGCGTGCAGTACGTCAATAATTCAGATTGTTATTAGTTATTTGCCTCTTCGTCTGTGGCTAATCAATTTCCACTATTGTCGACCCTTTTATGCATCCATGGAATGTTCAACGAGGAAGAGTATCATGTTGTCCAATCTTAAGTGTTCAGAATTTTTGGCTAGATGCTATCTTCCTCTCAGGTTAATCAGTTTCTAGTTCTATCGACATCTTTACGTGACCATGGAGTGAGAAAAGAGGAAGAGAAGACTACCATAATAATTTAACTCATTCTCGACCACAATATAACGTTTATTTGCAGTGGTTACCGATTTAGATCAGAATGTGACCATCTTGAGCATCTGATCTTCGTGGGGTCATAACACCCACTCCGTTCACCGCCAACGTTACCATCATGGTATAAACGGTCTGAAGATGGTCACATTCTCACCGAAACCGGTAACTATTGTAAATAAAGGTTTTATTGCTATCGAGACGATTTAAAAGTACTTTTAACCAGACCGCTGTTCCTCCACGAGAAATGCTCTCAAAAATTAATAATTTAGGTGGTGTAGAATGTTAACTAAATGATGTAAGGCTACCCCACACTCCCTCACGTAGGACAGAAATTTTATGCGTTAATTGCTTTACTTTCGGAATAAAAATCGTTTTGTCAATAATTCGAAGTGATGGGAACGGAAACTTATCTCTAGCCCATGGAGATTAGAGTATGTCCATCATGCCTAATTTAAAAGAAGCGGTAAGTGAATCGATTTATTTGGAGCGTCATGGATTAATTGCGACCAGGTAATCAGCAAAAGAGTAAATCATGTCAGTAAAGGTTGAAAGAAAGTATTCCTTGCTAGTTGAGAGAGCATGAGCTATTCCTCGATGCCATAAAACTTGTCATGTCCGTTCTTGTTAATGTTTTCCACATGTTTCTTCCGGGATTTAAGACCAATGTTTGATGCTAGTGGACCAGCCCTGTTTGCCTGGCTAGTCTGCTTTTTAAGTCATTCCTGCTTCGCACTTGAGTTATTGTGCTTCCAAAGTGGCAGAATTCATTCACTTCGACTACTACGTGTTAACCACTTTCAGGTAAAGTGTACCGTGAGTCTTATTTCTACTCCTATTTCTCGTTGCTTTCGGTTTTGTTCGGTTTACTCTCAATCCATATTGTGTGGCTATTGGACCGCCCATTCCGTTCAGTAGGGCCTATGATTATTCTTCACCTTCCCTGAGAACGGCAAGGTCATCAGCGAATCTTATCTTTGACATCCTGAATTTTAGTTCCACTCCTGAACCTTTCTTTTATTTACGTCATTGCTTCTCAGATGTATACAGGGTGAAGAAAAAATGCTGCACTTGGAGGTCGGCATGCGATTCCTCCACCTCATCGGTTATGAAGACTCATCGATGTTCGAGTCGCTTTCGTGTCAAATTTTTCTTCTTCAGTTGCAAAGCATCAAAAGGTATCCAGTTTATAGTTACACAAAGCGGCGTGGTCGTGCGGTAGCGTTCTCGCTTCCCGCGCCCGGGTTCCCGGGTTCGATTCCCGGCGGGGTCAGGAATTTTCTCTGCGTCGTGATGACTGTGTGTTGTGTGATGTCCTTAGGTTAGTTAGGTTTAAAGTAGTTGTAAGTTCTAGGGGACTGATTATCCATAGATGTTAAGTCCCATAGTGCTCAGAGCCATTTGAACCATTTTTGAACACAAAGCGGTACCTTGTGTATTTCTTCTTTTGTTTTTACCTTTATTTAAACATTAAGACATGAACGTAAGACATGACAGTGTCGTTCACTATACAAATAAAGCCAACAGAATGTAGTAATGTCTCTACTAATATCGTTTGCATGTAATGTCGTACAAAAAACATAATAGGTCCCATTACACTATATTTCACATTACACTGAAGAGACACGTCATGGTATCACGATGTGCACTTACACAGATGATATAATAGGGTAGTGCATTGGCGGAGCCGTCATTTGCACTCATGTCATTCGTGTGTAAAGGTAGCAGACTTGATTGTGCCCGCACAACGGGAATCAACAGACTCTGACCGCGGAGTGGTAGTTGTAGCTAGACGCGTGGGACATTCCATTTTAGAAACCTTTAGGGAACTGAATATTCCGAGATACACAGTGATAAATGTGTACCGAGAATACCAAATTTCAGGCATTACCTCTGACCAAGGCCAACGCAGTGGCCGATGGCCTTTACTTAACGACCGAGAGCAGGACGTTTGCGTAAAGCTGTCAGTGCTGACAGACAAGCGTACTGGGTGAAATGACTGCTGAAATCAATGTGAGATGTACGACGAACGTATCCGTTAGAAGAGTTCAGAGAAATTTGGCGCTAATAGGCTGTGGCAGCAGGCGACTGATGCGAGTGCCGTTGCTAACAGCACGACATCGCCTGCAGCCCTTCTCCTGGGCTCGTGACCATATCGGTTGGATCCATGACGACTGGGAAACTAGGCCTGGTGAGATTAGTTCCGATTTCAGTTGCTAAGGGCTGATGTTAGGGTTCGTGTGGCGCAGGTCCTTCGAAGCCATGGGCCCAAGTTGTCAATAGGACACTGTGAAAGCTGGTGGTGGCTCCGTAATGGTGTGGGCTATGTTCGTTTAATCCAACTAAATCGATCATTGACTGAGAATAGTTGTTTTTAGATACTTTGAGACCATCTGCAGCCATTCACGGACATCATTGTCTCAAAAAACGATGCGTCACGTCACTGGGCTACAATTGTTTGCGATTGGTTTCAACAACATTCTGGACAGTTCGAGTGAATTATTTGGCTACCCACATCATCCGACAAGAATACCATCGAACATTTATAGGACACAATCGAGTTCGTGCACATAATCCTGCACTGGCAACACTTTTGCAATTATGGACGGCGGTAGAGGAAGCTTGGCTCAGTATTTTTGCGGGGATTTCCAGCGACTTGTCGTGTCCATGCCACGTCGAGTTGCTGCACTACGCCGGGTGAAATAAGGTCCAACACGATATCAGGAGGTATCCCATGACTTTTGCCAGGCCAGTGTTTGCCACGCACAATAACTCCATTATGTACGTTCGACGTCCAGTCTTATCTACACAGAGCGTTTATGTACACGAACGAGCAACATTCACTTTAGAGAAGATATTTAAAGTGACCACCTTGCGTCTGCAAACATTTCGCCACTCCGTGGATCATATTTTCCTGGACCCTACGCATCATAACTGCATCCCCCATGGCTGAAGCGGCATGCACTCAAGCTGTTAGGTCTAGTACATCCGTGTGTGTAGTTGTATAAAGCTGTACCTTTAAGTGTCCATACAAATCAAAATCTAGTGGATTAAGTGTAGACCAGCACATTGGACTTCCACGACCAATCCATTTCCAGGGAAACGCTTCTTTTAAAATACTCGTAGTTACGCACATTTATTCCGAAGTGCGGCAGTGCACCATCATGCTGAAAATATAGCTGTACCTTAACGGCAAGTCAAAATTTTTCTAATGCGTCAGGCAAATTACTTCAAAGGAACGTACTATAAAGGGCACATTCAAATTGTCCAGCAATACGTAAGTGTCCAAAAGCACTGATCTCACAATTCCTGCTACAGGTTTATGCCAAAGCGAGCCTGTAATGCACGTTCGTGGTTGACATGCGTGTTGTGTTCCTTGGCTGTTGTGAACGTTGAAAATGCGATCATGCGTTAAGCTAGATTCACCAATCCATATCACGTTATTTATAAAAAGTTCCATCGTCAAAAACTCATTCAAAAACTGTACTCCTTGAATGCGGCCATCTGCCTATTGGGATTGAGTTGAAGTTTAATGAAATCTATACAGTTCTTCGTCGTGAAACACTTGAAGAAGCAGTCTCTGAGATATCTGGTACTGCCTCGCAACATACAGGTACTTTGTCGAGGTGATTAGCGAATGGTTTCTGTTGTGGCGTAACAAGACAGCCACGCCACTCGGAAGTAGCCGAAAGGCACGCGTTAACTCACGCAGGCTAGTAGATAGGTCTGAAACAGGATACGTAATGAATGCTATAAAGAAAAGTACGTAGCTCCTGGAATACTTAACTTTAATCCATCCTTGTGGTACATCGCTCTTGACGATACAAGTGAGACTCTTTAGATACAAACTATGTAATGCTAATGGCGCCTTGCTAGGTCGTAGACATTGACTTAGCTGAAGGCTATTCTAACTATCGGCTCTGCAAATGAGCGAGGCTTCGTCAGTGTGCATCGCTACCTACGTCGTCCGTACAACTGGGGCGAGTGCTAGTCCGTCTCTCGAGACCTGCCGTGTGGTGGCGCTCGGTCTGCGATCACACAGTGGCGACACGCGGGTCCGACATGTACTAATGGACCGCGGCCGATTTAAAGCTACCACTTAGCAAGTGTGGTGTCTGGCGGTGACACCACATTCCTCCCCCGCAAATCGGCGGACGGTCGTGTTATAAGGCTTCCGCCCGCCGTGGGGAGGACCCCATGTTGACGTATGCGATGAGGTGGGGAGCCTAACAACAGGCGAGGCTGTGCCACCCGCACCCGGCCATTCGGTCCGAGGGGAGCTAGGAAACGCCCGAAAACCTAGTCCAGGGTGCACGCCAACATGCGGTGTATGCGCTCGTAAAGAGACAGGAGGGGCCGAAGGGTCGACCTCCATGTGGCCGGGGCACCCGACGGGCGAAGACGACGTCTGGTCCGGAGCGGGCATGAGTTCCATGGCGGAGGACATCTGGTCACGGGAAGCGACCGGCGGCGCTTGACCCATGGAGGCGCTGTGCGGCTGCAGCGAAGCGTCCACTGCGGGCGTCGCCGGCGGGAGAACAGGCGGTGGCGGCGGCGCGTCGCCATGGGGCAAAATGGAAGGCGGCGTCGGGAACACCTGGGGATAAGGCGAGCCAGTAGATGGGTCCCCAGGGCGCTGACCGGACGGCACCGCCGCTGAAAGCAGACGGGGAGCGGCAGAACCCGTGCGACGACAGAGGCGCAGCTGATTGAGATGCCGACGCACCTCACCAGAGGCCCCCAAAACCAAATACATCGCGCGCCGAGGCAGCGAAGAATGCGCCCTGCGAGCCAACGCCGTGAACCTCGATAGTTGCGATAGAATACAACGTCGCCTGGAGCAAAAGCAGGAGGCTGCCGCTGCACAGGAACCTGAAGCGGCGGATGCAGCAAAGACATCAAGGTTCGATGAGGACGACCGTGGAGCAAATCAGCCGGCGAGCGACCATCGCGGGGCTGAGAGCGATACAAAGACAAAAAGAGCTACAACGCGTCCTCCCGAGAATGCGACTCTTTCAACTTCAACATCTGTGACTTGAAAGTCCGGACCAATCGTTCAGTGGCACCGTTCGACTGAGGCGAAAACGGCGCGGATGTCAGATGTTGAATACCATTGGCCGTGCAGAATGACTGAAATTCTGCGGACATGAATCGTGGGCCATTGTCGGAAACAATAGTCTGTGGAAGACCTTCAATGCAAAATATAGCGGATAACGCTTGGATGGTGGCAGATGGCGTCGTGGAAGACATCCGGACAACAAAAGGAAAATTACTGAAAGAATCGACCACAACCAACCATCGAGCATTCCAGAACGGACCAGCAAAATCGATGTGCAAGCGTTGCCAAGGGGAAGTGGCTTTCGGCCATGCAAAGAATTTTCACGGCGGTGCGGATTGTTGTTTGGCACACGCCATGCAAGAAGAGCACATATTCGTAATCGCAGCATCGATTCCGAACCAAGTACAGTGCTGACAGTGGCGACACGCGGGTCCGACATGTACTAACGGACCGCGGCCGATTTAAAGCTACCACTTAGCAAGTGTGGTGTCTGGCGGTGACACCACAGTTTCAAAAATAGCGTCACCTATTTCTGGAGTACGTCTAAACCTTGGATAACCTCTGTGCATTACATGTGGACGAAGTTTACCAGTTTCCCGAAGGTGTTGCTCTCGGCGACGAAAAATATTATTGTCGGGAATGCGCCTTTGAAAATACCGTGCAGCATACTCACGAGCAGCAACACCAGCTTGGTTATCAGATGCATCTAGCATCAAAAGCAAATCGACAAATTCTTCGTTTGTGTGCTCCATCGGGTAGCAGCCCTGCATGAACTTGAAAGGACCAGTTATGATTGTGTACTGCGAGTTTACTAGAAACATGCATCAAGTTTAATGGAGCCCATGTCGTAAGATAGGCTGTTATCTTGTGACAAAATGGTGTCCATAATTATAAACAACGAGAAATAGGGAACGAACATCAAAAAATGGAACAAGCAATCAAACGGGGATTCGAACTATAGCTACATTGTGAAACTATGTTTTATGTTCCAGCAGCTTACTCAGTGAACTTCGATGAATGGTGCACGTTCCTCTGCACATTCTGATGCGCTGCACGTGATGTGACAGTGTTGCCAACCCCTTGTTTACATACATTTTTCAAAATGCACATGATCTGGTGCTTCTAGATATGCTTTTGTCCTGAATTTGGATGAGTGCGCATTTTTTCTTCACCCTGTATATCGAAGTGTAGAGGTGACACGTTTCAATTCTGTATTCCACTCTTATTAATTCAAACACAGCTTTCTTCGCCTTCCATTTACTTCCTTCTTGGCTCTTGTACATATCGTATATCACCCTGATTTCCCTGCAGCCTACACCGAGTTACGGAGAATTTAGAACATTTTGCATCTTTTGTATTGTCGTACATTTTTTCTAGGCCGAAATATCTTATGAATATCACGTGATTTTTCTTAGATTTCACTTTCGTTAACAAGCGTAACGTCAGAACTGTCTTTCCTAACTGATCGTCGCCTACCACCGTCTCAATTTTCTTTTCCATTCTTAGCTATGTTAATCTTTTCACCAACTTGGCTCAAGAGCTTTCCAGCTGAATACCTATAAATCCCCCGTCCACCCTATCCTCTGCTATGCCCACCCTGCCTGGATCTCCGCCCCTCCTACCTTTTACAAATCCCTTGAAATCCTCGAACGCCATGCTCTCCGTATCGCCTATCGCATCCGTCTCCCCTCCCCCACGCCGATCCTGTATGACCTTATTCCATTCCCACACCTCCTCCTTTTCCTCGAACAGATACAGATCCTCTACACCTCCTGTAAACTAGATCCCCTCACCCGCTTGTCTCTCCCATCCTCTCCCACCCCCGTCCACTGCCGCGCCTGTATTCCCACGTCCCACCTGCTCTCCATCTCTGCACCCTCCTTACCTTCTCCCAAGGTGCCTTCCACCAGCTCCCCCTCCCAGATGATGCCCTCATCCCCTCCATCTACCCCTCCTATCAACTTTGATCCACCCCTCCCTGTGTTTTTTCCTCAGGCCACCCTCTCTCCCTTCTCTCCCTCCTCCCTTCCTCCCCCCAGGCTTCCCCTACCACCCATACCTTCTTTCCTCCCCCCATCTCCTCTGCCCCTAGCATATCCACTCTGCTCTCTCCCTACTCCCTCACTTTCTTCTCCTCTTTTGGCAGGTCCCTGGACTCGCACACGCCACGTGAACATTAGCGCGCCAGAGATCATCGCCATCAGTTTTGTGTGTGTGCCATCGTATTTGTGCATCAGTGTCTTACGCCGCCGACGTGCCATCGTTCACGTGTATCATCACCATCATCAGAGTTCGTGCTCAGTGCTGACAGTCTTTTGTTTTCTTCACGTGTGAACACCTTCGTGTTTTTTCGTTACTGTGTCTACTGTTTTTTGTCCCCCATTATGTTCTGTTAATTCTGTGTCTCCATTGTTTTCTCTTGTACAACCTGTGGCTGAAGAGCGGCGTACTTTTGCCACTGCCAGCCCACCTTGTGTAAGGTGTGAAATAACAATAAAGAAAAAAAAAACTGATCCTCAGTCTCTTCTTCCCTGGCCCTACCATTACCTGCACCACCATCTATGTCCTCCCCACTGCCCCTGTTCCTTTCGACTTCCTTTCCCACATCGACCATACCTTCTCCCCCTACATGAGTGCCGCCGACCACAACATCCACAGTCGTTCTGCCACCCAGTTACCGCGGTGGTATCAGATCCTCCCCACCCTCCAAGGTGACCTTGTTCCCATTCCCCAACACACCTGCCCTGAATCCAATACAAGTCGTGATGTCGTCCTATCCCCCCCAACCTCCTTGGCCACATAGTGGTGGACGTCCTTGACCCTATTGGCAGTGACCACCTCCCTGTCCTCCTCACCATTTCAGATGGTCATCGCCCCTGTCTCGATCCTCACATCGACCCTCCCCCAAAATATGTCCATGATTATTCCCGTGTCAACTGGAATGTCTATCAGGATAACATCACCCTCGCTTACCACCACCCTGATGATGCTACCCATGCCGCCTCCATTCTCCAAAGACCTTGCCTCGGCCGTAGAGGCCCATGTCCGTACTGTCGCCATCCACCCACACCATCCCACTTTACCCCTACAGGCCATCCTCCTTCTCCGTGAATCCCTCTGTCCATGCCGTGCAGTCCTTCACACGCATGACTGGGACACACTACGACGCCACTGGCAACTCTAATGACACGTCCGAAACTTGCTCGTGGCTAAGAAACGCCGGGACTGGCGACAGACATGCACCCGTCTTAATGCAACCCTACCTATAAACTCGTCTAAGTACTGGTCAGCCTTCCACCGCCTTACCAGATCTAATCCCTCCCCCTACTACCATCTCCTTCATGATGACCACCCATTTCCTGATACCCTCAGTAGAGCCAATCATTTTGCTTCTTACCTCTCCGATATCTTTACCCTCCCTGACAATCCCCATTTCGATTACTCCCTCTTCCCTGATGTCCATGATTGAACTGACACTTTTGCCCCTCACTCGCTGTAGGCTTCCAGTACTTGGACAACATTTCACATACTGAACTCAATGCCCCTATCACTACTCAGGAATCATCCATACAGTCCTCACAAAAAGCAACACCACTCCCGGTCACGACCGTGTTACCTATCGTCACCTCCGTGAAGCTCCCGTCTCCTTCCTCTCCACCCTGGCCAGACTATATAATGTGGTCTTGTCCACCGGCTTCTATCCCAACCTGTGGAAAACCTCCCAGATACTGATGTTCCTCAAACCCGACAAACTGCCATCCACTGTCTCCTCCTACAGTCCCATCAACCTTACCTCGGTCTTCAGCAAGGTCCTGCAATCCATCCTCACCCGATGCATCCACTGGCTTCTCCACCAGCACTGCCTCCTTCCCATTACCCAATGTGGCTTTCGACCATCCTTCTCTGCCGATGACCTTCTCCAACCTTCTACCCCTCCGCCAGTGTGCCCCAAGGTTCAATCCCCTCTTCTCTACCTTCTATATTCCGCCGCCTTCATCCCACCGTCCACCTTCTCCAGTATGCTGATGACACAGCCTTCCTTTCCCTCGCCCCTACAGCGCTCCCAACACCTTCTCCAATCCCATCTTGACTGGTTCACTGCGTGGTGTAACCAGTGGTTGCTCAAGGTCAATCCTTCAAAGACCCAGGTGATCCTAGTAGGCAAAACCACCCCTTCCTTTGGTCTCTTCGATTTATACCTCACCATCTACAGCCATCCTATCAACTTCACCCCCACCCTCAAGTACCTTGGCGTCACCCTTGACCCCCATCTCTGGACAATCGAAGCCAAGGCACGCTTCCGACTCCGCCTCCTCAAGCTTCTTTCTGGCTGCACTAGGGGTCTGGACCCCACCACCATCCTCTCCAGACCTATGAATCCCTCATCTGCCCTATCCTCTGCTATGTCCATCCCACCTGGATCTCTGCCCTTCTTACCTTCTACAAATATCTTCAAATTCTGGAACGCCATGCGCACCGCCTCACCTATCGCATGTGCCTCGCCTCCCCCACGCAGATCCTGTATGACCTTATTGCGTTCCGACACCTCGTCCTTTTCCTTGAAGAGGTACGGATCCTCTACATCTCCCACAGACTTGTCTCTCCCATCCTTTCCCATCCCTGTCCACTGCTGCACCTGTTTTCCCACATCCCACCCACTCTCCATCTCTCCACCCTCCATACGCTTGTCCAATGTGGCTTCCGCCAACTCCCCCTCCCTGATGATGCCCTCATCCCCTCTATCTACATCTCCTACCAATTTTGATCCTCCCCTTCCGCCCCCTGTGTTTTTCCCCCAGGGCACCCTCTCTCCCTTCTCTTCTCCTTGTGCTTCCCCTACCGCCCCTACCTTCTTTCCTCCCCGTCCCTTCTCCTATGCCACTGGCATCTAGACCCTCCCCCTCTCCCTCCTACGCACACCTTTTCCCTTTGGCAGGTCCCCGGCTATGTACGTTAGCAGTGAACATTCGTGTGCCGGAGATCGTCGCCAGTGTTTGTGTGTGGCTTCGTGTTAGTGCTTAAGTGTCTCACCATTTGTGCTCCATCGTTCAAATGTGTCATTTCTGTCTTCTCTGTTTCGTGTACCAGTGCTGAACGTTTTTTATTCGGTGAATGCGCCTGGTAACGGCTACATGTATTTTAATATGTCTGTCTACTATTTTTTTATCCACCGTGTTTGTTTTGTTTTTCTGTGCCTCTTTATGTACTGTAGGTATTATCTGTGGCCGAAGAGCGGAGTAGTTTTGCCGCTGCTGTCCTACCTTTCCTGTAAATGTGTTGAATTAACAATAAAGAAAGAGAAATTAGCTCATTACAAACTTAAACTATTGTATCCCCCTTTATTTTCGCTGTTCAATTAATTGTTGAAAACCAGGGTATGCCGACATTAGCGACATCTTGTGGCTACTGTCCGGCGGCTTGTTTTGAACAGTAGTGCTACAGACAACATGACTCGTGCATATGATGTTATTTATATATATTTGACGATGCTGGTTCTGATTATTCATTTAACATTTGACGATGCCACTATGGCTGCAGTATGCCTTTTCATACTTAAAGTGCATAAATGCATATATGTCAGTAGTACTTTTCATTATGGTCTTTTTATTGTTTTAAAGCTGTAGACAATCTGCGAGTGTATTTATGTTTTTCCCATTTTTTTGCTGCAGATGTGTTAAATTATAGACCGAAACCGGTAATCTCTTAAAAAAATTTGTGACCATAGACGTAAATTAAAGGAAACTTTTTGTATACACAGGTCACTGTTTTATTCGCCACAATGTCGCAGCTTGTAAAGCGTCAGCGAGATTCGTCACTCAAAATCGCTCATTTACAGTCATCCACTCTCCAGTGGCGTCGATCTTTAGACTACGTTGAGCGGCACTTAACGATGACTACAGAAATATGTAGTTTACCAAGAGTTGCTCGACCACTGTACCACTTTATTTTTACTTTCTACGCCCGATCATTGTGCTAGTTGGACTGCTGGTACCACTCTAGCAGTCACGAGTAATTCCTCCCGCTGATTTTATGCGATATTTTACAACCACCCTCCCTAGTCCACGACGGTCGCTGTCCGTCTGTACACGATGTCCACCTGGTGCTGGTTTACCTGTGGTTGTTTCTTCGCTTTCCACTTCACCAAGAGCCCACCCCGGCAGCTTTAGGACTGAAATGTCCTTGATGGTTGTCTTACTCAGGTGGCATCCAATGACTAGTCCACGTTCGAAGTCACTGTCATCTCGTGACCAACGCTTCTGCTGTTTACGTTTCTCTGCTGATACCACAATACCCGCCGCCTCTTTTTGTAGAGGCGGGGGTAATTTAGTGGTCAATTCCGGGGTGTTCGGATACTTGTGACGATATTAATCTATTTCTTGCCGAGGTGTGGCACGGGTAAAATTTCATGAAGAATTAATCGAAAAGTTGACATTTCACATATGTTTGCACTAAGACAATATTTGATACTGCACTCAGTGGCGCATCGTAGCCATAAAATCTCAAAGGTCTCGTCTGTGAGCCAATTTTTACTTTAACATTGTTGCCAGTGTTACTCTACGCTTTCAACTGCGTCACTTCTCTCTGTTATTTATAATATACCCTATACAAAGGGACTACACAAAAGAAACGAACTTGAAGGCAGTAATACGGAACAGTAGAGGAAGCAAATGATGAGAAATGATACTGCGAGAATAGTGTGACAGTGCACTGAGACACCCACGTCGAAACAAGGCGCACGGAGTAGATGGAATTTCCTCATATTTACTGAAAGTCTTGGGAGAAACTAAAATTATAAAAATATAACTTCTAGTACACATATAATTGCAACTCAAGAGAAAGCAGATTTTGGCAGACGAGAATGTTCAGGACTATCAGTTTATCAAGTTATGGTTGCAAACTGCTGCCGTCAAAGGAAGGGCTAGTAGAAAATGATCTTGGGGAAGAACAGAATGGTTTCAGGAAAAATGTATGGACAAATGGGACAATACTGACCCTACGATTTGTCTTCGAAGACGAACAGAAGGAAGTCAGTCCTACAGCTATAGCACTTGTTGATTTAGAGAAGCATTTGAACGGGTTGACAAGAATAATATGTTTGAAATACTGCAGGTAGCAAGGATAAAATAAAGGTAGCGGAAGTTTACCTACAACTTGTACAGACATCAGTTTGCAGTTAGAAGAGTTAACGGACAAGAAAGGGAAGCAGTAGGTGAAAAGGAATGAGACAAAGTTGTTTTGGATCTGTACTTTGAGCAAGCAGTAAAGGAAACCAAACAGATATTGTTAGAGGGAAATAAAGTTCAGGGAGAAAAAGTGAAAACTTGTAGGATTTTTTATCAAATTTTCACTGTCAGAGATTGGTAAGAAGTTGCACTATTGGTTGAACGAAATTGTCTTACAAAGACGTTGCATGAGGACAATCACCGAAAGCAAAACAAGGACCATGGAGTGTAGTGATGCTAACAGAACTTGATTTGAAAATAAAGTACGAAAAAATTGCTGTAATGTAAACGATAAGGGTCGAAGTGGAGAGTATATAAAATGCAAGTTCGAAGTATCAAGAAAACGTAAGGAACATTTTTCTGAACGTCTGGAATATAGCTATGAATTGTAGCGAAATGCGGGTGACGACCAAGAAATCCAAGAAAAGATTAGAAGGGTTCAAATGTGTTGCAACAGATAACACTAGTAGATCATTAAAGTAATGAAGAGGTGCTAAATAGAATTAAGGATACAATTTCTTTGGAATTACTTAACTAAAAGATAGAATAGATTCATATGACATATCCTGAGCCATCAATAATTCAACGGTTTTATAATGGAGGAAGTGTGGGGATTAAAATTTGTGGGAGTCGAAGGTTTGAATAAAGTAAGCATTTGCAAGTATTCACACCGAAGACTACAACAACAAGGTTCCAACTTAATTTAAATGTTTCATCTATTACCACAACCTCTTCTTTTTTCCTGAAATCTTAATTAAATTTTCAGTTCTAAAATTAAGATTTCTGATAAGTGTATTCTAGGGTACTGACGATTTGTAAAGAAGAATTTTTTCCGTTTCTATACAGTGATTATTAATTGTATATATGTTATTTTTCTACTCAAACTTTAGACCCATGGTTCGTAAAATATTCTGGGAGCTTCTTCCTCTTTACAAGATTGCGATCTATTTGGACATACGTCGGTCACGTGTATGATTTACATTTATACTAAATGTAAATCAATTTGAAATGACGGCACGGTGGGAAAAATCCTGATTACGGACTTTAGAACTAATGTTACGATTCCAAAACTCCTTCACTCTATGACTGTCTCTGTTATCGCGTACAATAATGCTCACACGAAACAGAAGGAAATGCGCAGAATACATCACTAGGTATAAAATGTAGCTAGGTAAGTGAGCTAGCTTTTAGCACTATTGGCTTATTGGGTACTTTATACATGTTCGGCGTACGTACTGGGGCGTGACAGAGAAGAGAAGAAAACGATAAAAATCATCATAGCGGCTTCTAATCTTATTACTCACAAAAACTAAAGAAAGAAAAGTTTTTATGATTCTCAAGATTAAAATTCGTTTTTCCTAAGATAATTTCCACTTAGTCTCCCTTTGTTAACGCGAGAAGGGACAACAAGTTCTTTCCTTGCGCTTCAAATTACAGTATCATTTAGAAGACTAAGTGGCGTTAAGCTCCTTGATCGAGCCGCACTGGGTCGTGAATAGGTGGCGCAAATAAACCTTTCATTTAACTAATAAAAATGAAAAATTTTTGTTCGTTTTCTGCGTGCTCCTATACCATTAATCTGACTGCGATGAAACTTTGGTGAGTAGTTGTGCTCACGCCGGTGAAGGCTTCTAAAGAGGTAAGATCACCTACTTCCACTGGAGTACGGGTGGGGGTAGAAAGGAGGCTGACATAGGAACATAACTCAGGGTCGATTAGAGCAATTTCAACCAAACTTTGTCAATACATGCGTCTTACTGTGGGTATAATATTCGTCTGGTTGGGATGAGACTTTCATTAGTTGTTGTGCGCCTGCTTGTGAAGCTATCATGAAAGGGCAAGAACCACCTCCGTCCGATAGATGTGAGGATGGCGCTGGAAAGGCAGGTGATGTAGCAGTATAACTCAGGGACGCTTGAAGCAATTTCAATTAAATTAAATACATGTCTCATTATTTATATAATTATTTGTGTAAATAACTGTGTGTGTAGTAATCCCCTACCACCACTAGGGGTGGATGTTGGGATGAAAGACCGTGACACTTAGAAATGTTTAATAACGGCTAACATTAGTGTGATTCCCTAGACGTCGTTGCAGGTAGGCTAACCCCTAGGTGTGGGGGTTTGCGGGTAGCGGGTTGCGAAGGGAGTGAAATATCAGCATATCTCTGTAACGACTGATGCAATCCCTACCAAATCAGGTACACACATCACTTGAAAAAATTAGTTCCAGTAAGACGCCTAAGCATCCGTATGGCCGGGGGCGGGCATGAAGAGGGGTGACATAAATGCATATCTCAGGAACGTTTGGAGGATTTCCGGTAGAATTTGGTGTGTACGTGATTCATTATTTGTTTAAAAATACCTAGGAGTGTGGTGGGAATGTAAAAATGTTTGAAAACGACCTGTTGACATTTCTTTCTGGTAGCAGTTTACTTGAAATACTATTTGTACAGTAATCGTCTTTCATTCATTTACTACATGTAACTGTTCTGCCTACAGGTAAATGTTCTTCTTTGTATATGTGCACCTTCTGATATAGAAATAGAGGCAATGGAAAGCATGCTGGGCACTATTAGTTTACACATAAAAGCACAAAAGAATAAAATGATGAAGGAAACAATTCCCTTTCATAGCAACAGACAAAACGTCTCAAGTCTGAGCATTACATAAATTTTACGTAATGAAAACAACGACGGATCTGAAATACCTTACCGTCTCAGTACTGTCACTACAGGTCTCAGCAAAAAATGCAGTTAACACATGAACAGCCACCACTTTTACGGCAGAAATGATTTTTTTCTTATAAAGAATCGAAATGTTACGAGTACATACTAAAATGATAAAAAGAATACAGTGCAGATTCCAGAAAAACTATTGTTTTTCATAAAAACGTTTTTACCTGAACACTTTACAGTTAGTTTAACTTTTAAATCTTTTATATTCTTCGGGATTTGTCACAAAGTTGAAATTTACTTTATTAGTATTTTACTCATTACAGTTCTAGTTATCTACTGATTTTTTCTCATTCTTACTCCCACTAAGGTAAAGAAAGTCGTCTTACATGGTGGGTTTTTAGCTGCTACGTAAAATCTTTTCATTGTTGACGATATTCGGAACTGCTAATTTTTCACTTTTCGTGTATTAGTGTGGGTCCTTTGTGCTAGACACTCGCCACTGTTCGTTGCTCGGGTAGTTTTTCCGTATAGTGTCTCAGCAAGAGGAAGTGCGGAAAACTCATTCAGATAGAAGGTAAGTAAAGAACGAGAAGTGGTAACATGAAATAGTGAGTCCATAGAGAGGAATGAGCCGGCAGTTTAGAATGACTGCAGGGAATCGATGTGGCAGGAAATTGAGGAGGCAATGTAACAAAGAACGGGGAATCGATAAGTTCTCTGGGGTAGCGAAAGAGCCGTTAGATTTCTAGCTCATCGACATGGCCCATTTGTCAAGCTCCAGGAGCTCTCCTATAAGAACGGATCTCAGTTCCGCACTTATTGAGTGGTGATCTGCTGGGAAGAGCACGTAAAGCAAACTGAACGCCAGTCCACCATTCCGCGCTTCGACCGACTGCTGCCTCTCTTCAAGTACCACGCTCGTCCGAATTCTCCACAAGAGCTGCTGCTCATTTTAATTGCATCAACGATTAGGTACCCCTCAAACACTCAAGAAAAGTGCATCATTTTCCAAAAGTCTATTAATTTCAAAGTTCTACTGTTGTGATTGCTTCACCCGCCACCCAGTGAAGAAAATTCTGCTTACAGATTTGATTTGCTCCTCCTTTCATCAGGAGATAAAATGATTATTTGATGATTACATCGCCCCATTCGCTCTGTGCGTTTATGACGTAATCAGAAACGACAATACGGTTCTGTGGATTTCTGGCTTTGCTTAAGATTACAGGTAGGCCGCAAATGCTTTTCATAAAGTGTTATATGTTTCCCCGAAAGTAATCAGAACGCAACACTTCCGAAATTATCACTTTCCCCCAAGGAACCCGATGAAATACACAAAACAATCTTGCATGCATAGTTATACAGCAAACGAAAAATTAATTTTACCCCACCTTTCGCGGGTGTTAACATAGGCTTGGCAAAGTAATATCAAAATATCTGTAATATCAAAATATATGTAATATTTAATGCACTCAATCTCTAATAATTACGTAGTCTAATGGAAATTATTTACATATAGTGTGCTTTCCTGGTCAAGCTGTAAAATTCTGAAATTCCTTACTACGTTGTGTTGTATTCCTCATTACAAGAGAGTATTGCAAAAATTCTCACCGTTCAAAGATAATATTGTAACGTACCAAAAGCACTATGTGAAAAAGTAATATTGTTTGAAATATCTAACAAAAAGCTGTGTAAACAACTTAAGACTTTCCTGAAAAACTGTATATACAAGTTTGTATAAATTAAGATGCATATGCTTGCTGAACCCGAAGAATAATATTAGAGTATTATTATTACACAGTCGAAACAAGGCCCCGGGAGTAGACAACATTCCATTAGAACTACTGATAGCCTCGGTAGAGCCAGTCCTGACAAAACTCTACCATCTGGTGAGCAAGATGTATGAGACAGGCGAAATACCCACAGACTTCAAGAAGAATATAATAATTCCAATCCCAAAGAAAGCAGGTGTTGACAGATGTGAAAATTGTCGAACTATCAGTTTAATAAGCCACGGCTGCAAAATACTAACACGAATTCTTTACAGACGAATGGAAAAACTGGTGGAGGCCGACCTCGGGGAAGATCAGTTTGGATTCCGTAGAAATGTAGGAACATGTGAGGCAATACTGACCCTACGACTTGTCTTAGAAAATAGATTAAGGAAAGGCTAACCTACGTTTCTAGCATTTGTAGACTTAGAGAAAGATTTTGACAATGTTGACTGGAATACTCTCTTTCAAATTCTGAAGGTGGCAGGGGTAAAATACAGGGAGCGAAAACCTATTTACAATTTGTACAGAAACCAGATGGCGGTTATAAGAGTCGAGGGGCATGAAAGGGAAGCAGTGATTGGGAAGGGAGTGAGACAGGGTTGTAGCCTATCCCCGATGTTATTCAGTCTGTATATTGAGCAAGCAGTAAAGCAAACAAAAGAAAAATTCGGAGTAGGAACTAAAATCCATGGTGAAGAAATAAAAATTTTGAGGTTCGCCGATGTCATTGTAATTCTGTCAAAGACAGTAAAGGACCTGGAAGAGCAGCTGAACGGAATAGACAGTGTCTTGAAAGGAGGATGTAAGGTGAACATTAACAAAAGCAAAATGAGGATAAAGGAATGTAGTCGAATTAAATCGGGTGATGCTGAGGATATTAGATTAGGAAATGAGACGCTTAACGTAGTAAATGAGCTTTGCTATTTTGGGAGCAAAGTAACTGATGTTGGTCGAAGTAGAGAAGATGTAAAATGTAGACTGGCAATGGCAAAAAAGCGTTTCTGAAGAATAGAAATTTGTTAACATCGAGTATAGATTTCAGTGTCAGGAAGTCGTTTCTGAAAGTATTTGCATGGAGTGTAGTCATGTATGGAAGTGAAACGTGGACAATAAGTAGTTTAGACAAGAAGAGAATAGAAGCTCTCGAAATGTGATGCCACAGAAGAATGCTGAAGATTAGATGGGTAGATAACATAACTAATGAGGAGGTACTGAATAGAATTGGGGAGAAGAGAAATTTGTGGCACAGCTTAACTAGAAGAAGGGATCGGTTGGTAGGACATATTCTGAGGCATCAAGGGACCACCAATTTAGTATTTGTGGGCAGCGCGGAGGGTAAAAGTGGTAGAGGGAGACCAGGAGATGAATACACTGAACAGATTCAGAAGGATGTACGTTGCAGTAGGTACTGGGAGATGAAGCTTGCACAGGATAGAGTAGCATGGAGAGCTGCATCAAACCAGTCTCCAGTCTGAAGTCCACAACAACAACACAGGGGGGACGTTAATAAAACCGATAAACTTTAGGGATGGATTCCTGACAGGAAATGCAGGAAAAATGGTGGTACCAACATGTATGCGTGCAACGGAAACAAATCGTTCCAGAACACAGTACAGACCAGCAATATATCCAAGTCACAAAAGGTGCGCAAAGTGGCCTCCATGGGATTTTAGGTGATAGGGATAGTAGTGGTTGTTACGCAGGATACACACATCGTACTATGGCTTACGACATGTTGGCAGGCCGCTTGCCTGGAGTTCGTACTGGGGTTCGTCTCTGTACCCTGCAGAACCCGTTCAAATCTGGTGTACCCACAGTTCCTGCCTCCCTGCATTTTATGAAAGGGTCCATGTTAACACATCCGCCCAAAAAGGAGTGGAAATAAGTGATGTGGTTGGTGTCTGTGACGGTGCTTGTTTTGGTACAGCCGTACTGCTTCTTGACCTTTTCCATCTGTTTGAGCGTACACAAACACCATCACGGATTGTTCCCGGCATGAATGCCGGACCATTCTGCTGCTTACAGTACGCTGCGTCAGTCACACAGTCTGCAGCCCACAAGGAGCGCACAACACGCGGTCGGAGGAATTGCCATTCATCAGCACCATCTACTGCAGCAACGATGCAAATTCGGACACGTGTTCATAGGACCTCTTTACCTCCAGTTCGAACTAGGAATCCGTCCCCTCAGTTTATCGATTTATTAATTTTCACTCTGAATATTTTGAATGAGAGACAAAAATTAATGTAGCTTGCAGTGCAACTCTGGTCTTATGAGCTGCATTTAAAAAGCAAGAGAACATATCTTTCGAAGCCTGACGGGACTAAGCAGCGCCCGGTTCATAGTTAGTTTGGAACAACGTTAACATGTCACAGAAGTTTCATGGGTGTATTATCTCCGTCTCCAGAGCAGTTTGACTCTCACCAGCAGCGCTAGTGCTATTTGGTAGTGTATAATTGGAAGAAAATCATTCTGTGCTTAATTCTGAGTGTTTACTGTGAACATCCAGTCTTTATGTTTTTGTCTATTTCATGTTAAGTCTGTTAATTCTAATAATTATTTAGAAGCTCAGAAAGTTGTAAATTTTTAGAAAATTTTCGAATAAAAACTTCTGTAGATAAGTCTCGTCAGACCTAAGGCTTCATGTGCTTACAATGGTAAGAAACTTGAAAAAACGACATGCTGGAGCTACTCTAGGAAGATTTTCCATCTCAGACTGGGGCACCAAATGAAAAAAGTGGTGATTCTTCTAACGTTACGCATATTCAGGCGAGATAATCGCCCACCCATAATACAAGATAAGGTATATTTGTTATACGGCTGAACGCTAGCGGGCCAGGTCTCTAGGGAGTTCCGGCTTCTGGTTAGGTGATGGCTCCAGGTGAGCCAGGTACAAGGGCATCAGCAAAGCACCAGATATGGGTAAATCCCAGTACTGGGAATCTTGGAAGACGCGTCGATAGTTTTGGAGGGCCAGCTGCCCCCCCTCCAAGCAATGGTGTGCTTTGAGACAAACTGAAAGACGGCTTCTTACAGGTCTTCGAAATTCGTCAATAACTCACATTACATATTAATGCAAACCTGAATACACTGGTGATCTCAGATAAATGAGGCCCATCCAGTGACACAACGATATTTCAGAAGTTAATATTCCACATCGAATAAACAATTATACTGTGAAACTCTGCAACTTTTAAATGCTTCATGCGATTTCAACATACGATATCTCAGATGATAGCAATGGACTACATCTGCCATCCCTAAAAGCTACATATCTGTATCTATTTCTCGATTTACGATGGCTTCTATATGTTTTTCATTATGCAGATACTCTTCAGAACGTCGTATTCTCCACATTTATACAGCAAATCAACACAGCGTCGGAGCCTCCTTATTCTGTTATACTTTATTTAGTGAATGTTTACTATTTTGCCAGTAATTTTATTTCAATGTTGATTCCAAGTGCTTTTAAAAAACTGCTGTAATTTAAAAATAATCAGTCGCAAGTGTTAACGAACACTACATTTAAAAAAGGCCAAATGACAACTAAATAATTCTGTATCACTATTAATGGATAATCTGTTGTCATTTTTTGTGAGAACACTTGACCAAGAAAGCTGGCTTATTTATTTATAGACCACCTATCGACTTCAGTTAATGTAAATTATCTGAGTGTAACCGTATATTTATGATAATTCTGAATGTGAATTTTGTTGTAACATATCATATAAGTCAGGCAGCGGCAACCAGCCGAGACACACACAGCAACAGGGAAGTAACCGATTTTGAGAATTTTACGTGTTCCTAACCAAGAGCGAATTTTATAATACCATCTGTGTGCTTTAATAGTTTAGTTTCTTGGGTTTCTGCGTGTTAATATTTAATAGCCACGGTTCTCAGGTTTTCGTTTGCGTTGGAAAGTAAACAGATTTTGTGACATATTAAAAGTTTCTAATCAGGGGCGAATTATTTAGTTTCACCTGAGTACTTAGGTAGTTAGGTTTAGGAACCTCTGCGTATTAATCTAATTTATTAGACACAGCTCCTGCATTTTCTGCAGTGTCTACAGTAGAGTTGCATAGCAAGTGCCGATAGTCCGTTTATCTGCATAGTTTAGTTTCACACAGTCTTTAGTATGGACAGGGGCTGCGATTGAGTGCAGATGCGAGCCGAGTTGGTGACACTATGCTCTCAGCTCCAGGCTGTGATGGCTTCAGTTACACAGCTTGAGACTGTAGTTGATGGGCACCACTGTTGTGGGCCGTCCGTGGGGATCCAATGGATGTCCAGCATATCTGAGTAATCTGATCGGTCCTCACTGCTGGCCCTCCCATTTACCGCTCACACTGAGGTTGTCCTCCCACCTGTGGTCAAGTGGGAGATCGCCCATGGGCGTAGCAGGTGGCGAAAGACATCCCAGGTGGCTGCACTTAAGGCCTCCCCAGTTTGTCTGACAAACAGGTTCCAGGTGCTGTCTGTGGCTGACACTGTCACTGAGCCGGATGCTGTCACCTGTCCTGTTTCAGAGGAAAACACTCAGCCTGCAAGATCTGGGCAATCACAGAGGATGGGATTACTGGTAGTTGGGAGCTCCAGCGTTAGGCGCGTTATGGGACCTCTTAGGGATTTGGCTGACATGAAGGGAAAGAAAACCAATGTGCATTCCGTGTGCATACCGGATGGAGTCATTCCAGACGTAGAAAGGGGCCTCCCGGATGCTATGAAGAGCACAGGGTGCAGCCAACTGCAGGTGGTTTCTCACGTCGGTACCAATGATGTGTGTCACTTTGGATTAGAAGAGATTCTGGTTTCGAGCGGCTAACAGGGCTGGTAAAGGCTGCCAGGTTGCTTGCATGATGAAAGCAGAGCTGACCATTTGCAGGTAGTCGACAGGACCGATTGCGGACCTCTGGTACAGAGCAGAGGGTCTGAATCAGAGGCTCAGACGGTTCTGCGACCGCGTACGCTGCAGATTCCTCGACTTGCGCCAAAGGGTGACTGGGTTTTGGGTTCTGCTGAACAGGTCAAGGGTCCACTACACCCAGGAGGCGGCTACACGGGTAGCAGGGGCTGTGTGGATTGTGCGGTTTCTTTAGGTTACAGGGTCTCAGGAAAACACAAGAAGGGCTTCAGCCCCAAAGGGTGCAGGCTGAACACAGGAAGAACGTAGATAAAGGAACCACTGGTATGACAGTTATAAATTGTCGTTGCTGTGTTGGGAAAGTACCAGAGCTCCAAGCGCTAATAGAAAGCACTGATGCACAAATCGTTATAGGCACTGAAAGCTGGCTAAAGCCGGAGACAAGCTCAGCCGAAATTCTTACGAAAAACATAATGGTGTTCCGAAAGGTTAGGCTAAACACGGTTCGCGGTGGCGTGTTTGTTGCTGTTACAAGTAGCTTATCTTGTAGCGAAATTAAAGTAGATAGTTCCTGTGAGTTAGTATGGGCAGAGGTTATTGTTGGCAACCAGAATAAAATAATTGGATTATTTTACCGACCTCCCACTTCAGATGATACAGTAGCTGAAAGGTTCAAAGAAAACTTGAGTTTGATTTCAAAGACATACCCGAAACATACAATTGTAGTTGGCGGTGACTAAAATTTACCCTCGACATGTTGGCGAAAATACACTCCTGGAAATTGAAATAAGAACACCGTGAATTCATTGTCCCAGGAAGGGGAAGCTTTATTGACACATTCCTGGGGTCAGATACATCACATGATCACACTGACAGAACCACAGGCACATAGACACAGGCAACAGAGCATGCACAATGTCGGCACTAGTACAGTGTATATCCGCCTTTCGCAGCAATGCAGGCTGCTATTCTCCCATGGAGACGATCGTAGAGATGCTGGATGTAGTCCTGTGGAACGGCTTGCCATGCCATTTCCACCTGGCGCCTCAGTTGGACCAGCGTTCGTGCTGGACGTGCAGACCGCGTGAGACGACGCTTCATCCAGTCCCAAACATGCTCAATGGGGGACAGATCCGGAGATCTTGCTGGCCAGGGTTGTTGACTTACACCTTCTAGAGCACGTTCGGTGGCACGGGATACATGCGGACGTGCATTGTCCTGTTGGAACAGCAAGTTCGCTTGCCGGTCTAGGAATGGTAGAACGACGGGTTCGATGACGGTTTGGATGTACCGTGCACTATTCAGTGTCCCCTCGACGATCACCAGTGGTGTACGGCCAGTGTAGGAGATCGCTCCCCACACCATGATGCCGGGTGTTGGCCCTGTGTGCCTCGGTCGTATGCAGTCCTGATTGTGGCGCTCACCTGCACGGCGCCAAACACGCATACGACCATCATTGGCACCAAGGCAGAAGCGACTCTCATCGCTGAAGACGACACGTCTCCATTCGTCCCTCCATTCACGCCTGTCGCGACACCACTGGAGGCGGGCTGCACGATGTTGGGGCGTGAGCGGAAGACGGCCTAACGGTGTGCGGGACCGTAGCCCAGCTTCATGGACACGGTTTCGAATGGTCCTCGCCGATACCCCAGGAGCAACAGTGTCCCTAATTTGCTGGGAAGTGGCGGTGCGGTCCCCTACGGCACTGCGTAGGATCCTACGGTCTTGGCGTGCATCCGTGCGTCGCTGCGGTCCGGTCCCAGGTCGACGGGCACGTGCACCTTCCGCCGACCACTGGCGACAACATCGATGTACTGTGGAGACCTCACGCCCCACGTGTTGAGCAATTCGGCGGTACGTCCACCCGGCCTCCCGCATGCCCACTATACGCCCTCGCTCAAAGTCCGTCAACTGCACATACGGTTCACGTCCACGCTGTCGCGGCATGCTACCAGTGTTAAAGACTGCGATGGAGCTCCGTATGCCACGGCAAACTGGCTGACACTGACGGCGGCGGTGCACAAATGCTGCGCAGCTAGCGCCATTCGACGGCCAACACCGCGGTTCCTGGTGTGTCCGCTGTGCCGTGCGTGTGATCATTGCTTGTACAGCCCTCTCGCAGTGTCCGGAGCAAGTATGGTGGGTCTGACACACCGGTGTCAATGTGTTCTTTTTTCCATTTCCAGGAGTGTACATGTTTCATTCCGGAAGTACGGATAAAACATCATCTGAAATTGTGCGAAACGCATTCTCTGAAAATTATTTCGAGCACTTAGTTCATGAGCCCACGCGAATAGTAAACGGTTGTGAAAACACACTTGACCTCTTAGCAACAAATAATCCTGAGTTAATAACGAGCACCAAACGGATACAGGGATTAGTGAACACAGGGTGGTAGCGAGACTGAATATTTAACCCCCAAATTCCCCAAAAATAATCGAAAAGTATACCTATTCATAAAAGCAGATAAAAATTCACTTGACGCCTTCCTGAGAGATAATCTCCATTCCTTCCAGATGTGGCTTGAATTCAAAGAGATAGAATTGGCAGCAACCGAGAGATTTATACGGAATAAATCAACAAACAACGGAGCTGATCCTCTGTGGTACACAAAACGGGTCAGAACAGTGTTGCAGAAACAACGAAACAAACATGCCGACCTTATACAGGCGCAAAATCCCCAAGATTAGCGATCTAATACAGAATCTCGTAATTTAGCGCGGAATGCGATGCGAGATGCTTATAATAGTTTCTACAACGAAACTTTGTCCCGAAACCTGGCAGAAAATCCAAAGAGATTCTGGTTGTATGTGAGGTGTGGTAGCGGCAAGACGCAATCAGTGCCTTCTCTGTTCGATGGCAATTGAGATACTATCGAAGACAGTGCTGCCAAAGCAGATACTAAATACAACCTTCCGAAATTGCTTCACAAAGGAAGGTGAAGTAAATATTCCAGTATTCGATTCAAGAACAGCTGCCAACGTGAGTAGCGTAGAAGTAAATATCCTCGGAGTAGTGAAGCATAATCACTTAATAAAACGAAGTCTCTGGTCCATACTGTATACCAATTAGGTTCTTTTCAGACTATTCTGATGCATTAGTTCTATACTTAACAATTGTATACAACCATTTGTTCGACGACGGTACGCCCCAAAGGCTGGAAAGTTGCACAGGTCACTCCAATATTCAAGAAAGGTAGCATTAGTAATCCAACAAACTACAGGCCCATATCATTAATGTCGATACGTAGCACGAATTTGGAACACATATTGTGTTCGAACATTATGAATTACCTCGACGAAAACGGTCTATTGATACAGTGAACATGGATTTAGAAAACATGGTTCTGGTAAAACAAAACTAGCTCTTTATTTGCATGAAGTGCTGAGTGCTACTGACAAGGGATTTGAGATTGAGTCCGTATTTCTGAATTTCCGGAAGGCTTTTGAATCTGTACCACACAAGCGGCTTGTAGAGAAATTGCGTGCTTATGGAATATCGTCTCAGTTAATGGATTGGAATTACCATTTCCTGTCGGAGCGGTCACAGTTCGTAGTAATTGATCACAGTTCGTAGTAATTGACGGAAAGTCATCGAGTAAAAGTGATTTCTGGCGTTGCCCAAGGTAGTGTTATAGGCCCTTGGCTGTTCCTTATCTATATAAACGATTTGGGAGACAATCTGAGCAGCCATCTTCGGTTGTTTGCAGATGACGCTGTCATTTATCGAATAATAAAGTCATCGGAAGATCAAAACAAATGGCAAAACGACTTATACAAGATACCTGAATGGTGCGAAAATTGTCAGTTGACCCTAAATAATGAAAAATGTGAGGTCACTCACACGAATGATGAAAGTAATCGGTTAAATTTCGGTTACACATTAAATCATTCTAATCTGAAAGCCGTAAATTCAACTAAATGCCTTGGTATTACAATTACGAACAACTGAAATTGGAAGGAACAAACAGAAAATGCGGTGGGGAAGATTAACCAAAGACTGCGTTTTATGGGCAGGCATTTAGAAAATGTAACAGATCTACTAAGGAGATTGCCTACACTACGCTAGTCCGTTCTTTTAGGATGCTGCTGCACGATGTGGGATCCTTAGCAGAGAGGATTGATGGAGTACACCGAAAAAGTTCAAAGAAAGGCAGAACGTTTTGTATTATCGCGAAATATGGGAGAGAGTGTCACAGAAACGATACAGGATTTGGGCTGGAGCTTATACGAAAGGCGTTTTTCGTTGCGAAGGAATCTTCTCACGAAATTCCAATCACCAACTTTCTCCTCCGAATGCGAAAATATTTTGTTGATACCGACGTACATGGGGAGAAACGATCACCACGATAAAATATGTGAAATCAGAGCTCGTACGGAAATATATAGGTGTTCGTTATTTCCGTGAGCTATACGAGATTGGAATAATAGAGAATTGTGAAGGTGGTGGTTCGATGAACCCTCTGCCAGGCTGTCTGAAAAGTGGTCATGAATCAAATCATGTCTGTAGAGCTTGACAACGATGCAATTTTCGTGGCGTTGGAATTTGGCCAATGACATTTGGAGAGTGGCGGAACACTGCTGGAATCAAGTGGAGATTGGGATTTGTCGAGTTTCTAGAAACTGTGTCGTGTGCTGGGAACAGGCAGGCCTGCTTATGGGAAGGTGTGTGATTCAGTCGTATAAGTGGCTGATTCTAGGCGGTGAATGGGCGCTACCATACTTTAACTTCTGAAGGGAGTTTATATTTCAAGAAGTCTCAGCGTGCTCCAGAGTAGGACTCTAACATTATCCTCTTGCATTGCGGTACTGAAGGTAGACTGTGAGTTATTATTCTTTGTATCACGTGCGTTAATTTATAAATCATCACTTAGAACTCTTAACTGTTTGGAGGTGGTGAATATCTCGTATTTTGTGATCACGAAATGGACTTAGTTGTCGCGTATCTTTGATGACAATTTAGTTTGTGGAGTTTGCTACTATTCCCGTAATGCTCTCAGTTTAACTTTACTGCACTTGATAATGGTTTTTTTCTGTCTGTATTTTTAATTGAATATCGCAGGACTACTTCCAGTTTATTTGTGATGTCCTTTCTTGAATAAACATTAAGTATCTCTGTCGTGTACATCAGTTACAGATGTTAGAATAGTACTGTTATTAAATTATCCATTTAATTTGTGTTTTGTATTTCTTTATATTTTATTAACTTCGAATGCTAATCAGTGCATAGACTGTTTGACTGCAGGATCACAGCTGCAGATTATTATTTCCAGTGAAATAGCTGCGGGGCATGGAAGCAGACGTGTGCGTCTGGATCCTATAGCTGCATCGAGCTATTCTTTTTGAGCAAAGCCGTACGCATCCCAGGTACCTAAGGTACGAATAATCACAGGTAAAGACGCCATTGGTTTGCTCGTATGGGATGCTGTTAGGAAGAGCAACTACACTAGCAGTAACCGTTGGGTACCATCGCATTCTGAAATAAAACACGTTTTTGAAGACTTCTATTTAAATAATTTACTAGCCAAACAAACGAAATATTATGCTACGCCATAAGTCAGTCATAAACATAATACTTCCACTTCGTCTCCAGAAGCTTAATAAATTCAGTTGGGCGCCAGCAAACATAACAAGAAACATCATACTTTTTTCAGAACAAAAAAAGAAATAACTAATTTTCACTTTCAAATTAATTTCGAGCTCAAAATCTTGTCACTCATGTTTAGATGTTTTTGCTAATAATATGAGATGTGAAAACTGTTCTGTTTACAATATAGAATAGAAACATCTTTCAAAGTGCTCCCAATAAAACATGTTTTGCATGTCAGCTAGAGAATACATTTCATCAGTATTATTTACCGTTATGGAATGTTTGTGCAAGACTACAGCATTATAACCTAATCTAACGCACATGTCCCTTTCTGAGGAAAATGAAATTAATGTACATAAGTATAAATTTTTGTTTTTGTTTTCTTTCTAATAAAGCAGCTCTCAACCTGTTACGATGACATAAGAAAATTGAAAATTGTCAAAGTCGAGGAACAACAATTCAAATGGTTCAAATGGCTCTGAGCACTATGGGACTAAACATCTGTGGTCATCAGTCCCCTAGAACTTAGAACTACTTAAACCTAACTAACCTAAGGACATCACACACATCCATGCCCGAGGCAGGATTCGAACCTGCGACCGTAGCAGTCGCGCGGTTCCGGACTGAGCGCCTAGAACCGCTAGACCACCGCGGCCGGCGAACAACAATTCAGGCAATAAAGAGTCAATACTATAATAATTTAATGTGTGAAAATCTCAGTTCCAGAAATACATCTTTTTCCCTTGAGTGATAGAAAAGTAACGTCTCCTCGCATAGTTTTAACTGAAATTTATCTGTCTTAGCGACAAATTCCTAATACAGTACTGTGCTCGTAAAATATTTTTTCATGTCATTCAAAACTGGGAAGCACTTATATGAAGACGTAAATTTAGAAAATAACATGATTATAGGGATTAACTTTTCAGATCGCCTCGGTCATTTATTTTACTACAGGTATAAGCGAGGTAATCATATGAATCGTGACTCAAATGTCACTGAATCGCCTACTTAGTTCTGGTCTAACCTGGAAAGGTATACAGTACAATAACTTACCACTTCCTCCACTTTCGTACCAATGAAAAACGTGCTTGTCACTACTACAAGTGTGCGTTTGTATTGTACACTTCCAAAAGCAAACTCTAACTTTATGACTCATCCAAAACACGCTAAAAGCGAGAATAATCGTCTCCCTCAGACAATATCCAAAGACTGAGGCTTTTGAAACCCGAATCAGTATACTTTCGCTCTTGTTTTGCCTCGAGAAATAAATTAATTCTGCTCTCTTAAAACGTAATTATAACTGAATGGACGGTGATTATATTCTTTACAATGGATTTTAATAAAGTTAATAATAACAGTCGGTGATACTTTTCTCCAAGTTCCACAGATGAGACCGGTAATTAGCACAACGCACACCAGACTGCCCCTCGACCACACATCGTCCCTGGAGTCCCCGCTATTC
The DNA here is from genome assembly GCF_023898315.1 of Schistocerca nitens. NCBI lineage: Eukaryota > Metazoa > Arthropoda > Insecta > Orthoptera > Acrididae > Schistocerca > Schistocerca nitens. Next base: position 324,000,119 of record NC_064617.1, on the reverse strand, counting down.
TAGCATGCACGCTCTTTACCTGCGTCCTGCAACATAATACACACGGAACTAGCTCGAGATGAGGGTGAACCGTGCCACCGCCAAGGTAGTCTTGAGTGGGACAAAATGTTAAAGTCTGATAATCCCAAAATGATGAATTAAACAAGATAATGAAACTTTTTACGTAAATGAAGAAGAGTTCCAATCAGTTGGAAACATAAATAATTCATGAAATGTAGCACTTTCCCGGAGATTATGTACGGAATTTTGAGACAGACGACAAATGAGGTACTGGATTTGGAAATAGCAAAGCTTACTAGTGGCAGTGTTGCCAAATCAGCTTGTACCATGTGCTTACACAACACTTTACCTTCGTCAGCTTGAAAGCCCATACAGAAGCGAAAACTGTATAATTTATAAATGAAGATTAATATCAGCATATGATGACCTAACAGTTCTTATACAGCAACCATACACACTAATTGCAGCATCGCTGAGAAGAACACGTAGAAGTAAATAAAAAAGAGAACAATTAAAATACGCACTGCAAATTTTTCGCCTCTAGTTCTGTTCTTAAATACGAATTCATGTCAGAAGGACGTATGAGTATGTGAGAATAGTATGTCGTGAATTAATGACTTTGAGAAGAACGTTGACGCTGAATGCACATGTAACATTTGAAATATATCAAGCTCTTAATCAACAAGAATCTTTGAATGTAAATACATTCACATGTGGTAAGACAATTCACACAGAAAAACTTTTTATTACTCTAGCAAATGTGAACCCCTAACAAACAACTCAAAATAGAACGCATTATAAGCCGTCGACGATGATTTCTTTGTGTGTCTATTGTAAGGTTCTCGGGCGGGCGCAGTGGACGAGCGGTTCTAGGCGCTTCAGTCTGGAACCGCACGACCGCTACCGTCGCAGGTTAGAATCCTGCCTGCCTCGGGCAGATTAGATAGGTTTAAGTAGTTCGAAGTTCTAGGGGAGTGGTGACCTCAGATGTTAAGTCACATAGTGCTCAGAGCCATTTGAACCATTTGAACCAGCCTGGCTGACAAACACCTGCTGGAACGTACGATGTTTATGCAGGATGGCGCTCCACCCCATATTGCTAGACGCGTCGTTGTGTCCCAATCTCTACAGTACTTATGGAGACACGTTATCCTGGACAGTATTGCTGGTGCGTTTAATTTCATTAGAAAAACCTGAGGGCTTAAATACACGACTAATATTCCGATAAAATTGTACTGCTTTAGTTGTAACGGAGAGGAATTAGTTAAAGATAATTGAGCAGTTGGTAACGGAAAGAATACATTTAAGTATTTACTCCCAGACAAACCTTAGGATATATTACTAGTTGCAGTACGTAACTAATCTTTTCCTTACATACAAAGGAACTATATCAGTTAGTGGTAAGAGCCATAATACTTTCAGAAGTACAACAGTATTATTAATTACTACGTCATCGCTGGCACTGTTACCTATAACCTGCATGTAAACAGAATACAAAATAAAACAATTTCTTATTGAAAAATTTCGAAAATATACACTCACGGACACATATCTTGAAGCACCATCCCTGTATTTCTCATATTTTCTGGAGATCTTCATCGTATAAAGGGTTTTAAATGATTATTTACTTCATACTGAATTTATATCCATCATCAATACGAGCTGCGAAGCCCACAGGAGCGAAACGTTTTCTTATATTCGTATGGTATGGAGGCAAACAGTGTATGAACATCTGCGTGTGGCACTACGTGCCATACCTGAAACACATACGCTAATTCATGAAAATTGGAGGCTGGAGGTTGGCGTGATCGTATACGTATTCCTTTCACATTCCATAAGTAACGAATCAAGGGATCGGACACATCAATCATAGAGCAGTGCGTTTCCAAAGATGTTTGTTGGATTCTGCCTTGTGGGATCCTGCATTCTTCTGCTGGAATATACCGTTTGTTATCCTGCTCGTCAAAGATATTCACTTACTAGCGAACATAAGACTCTTTTCAACAATTAACGTATGAGTCATGTTATCCAAAAACTCCCCATACCATGATTCCTAGAGTCAGAATGATCTGCGACTCGAGAATCACTGCTTTCCGTGACCCTCCGTCAAGACGTTTACGGACATGTTGCATGGGGGCTTAATTAAATAAAATGCAAATAATTTTAATTTTTTGATTTAGTAGCTGTCTGTTCGGTTACGAAGTCTCGTAACGGTTGGCCCTGACTAGTATTATTACGCAATCTGACTGCATAGAACAACAACAAAGAATGAAATGGAAATTTTCATTAACACAATTAATTAATTAAGTCCCCAGCAACTATAAAACCTACGAAACCAAAGCACAAGTATAACTGTTCTCTGTGTTGAAGTGTGATTCAACGTACGCATCTGGCACGGTTCTTCTTCAATAACGCAAGAAATTTTAAATATCATTTATACTGAATTAATTAAAGAAAATAAAAATACCATAATTACTCAAGAGAACCAGAATTACACTCTAATCCAAGAACACAAGCCAGATGCTTTGTTGACTGAACCTGTAATGAAGCATTACTTACGACATTAAACAATGAAAAATAAATCAAGTTTCGTTACCTTCATATATTGACCAAAATCACTCTAATCATTACAATATATCTCCACACCGACTCGCTATTACCACATCTCAACAAGAACTTTTCAGTATCACATCTCAGCAAGCACTCCCTACTAGCACATCTCAACAAACACTCTCTGCTACGAGTTCTTAACAGGCACTGACTACCACGAGCTCACCCCAAGCACTGACTACTACGAGTTCTCAATAATCACTGCCAGTGGAGGCGGCGGAACAATACTCTCTAGCGCGATCTCTGGCGCTGTGGCTCAGTGTAGCCACCTTTCAATGTTTATGTCGATGTGACTGCCATAAACGGAAGCGAGACTGATTAACGCCACAGAATGCCATTTAGTGCCGCAGTCGACTTCAGATCCATACCACACAAGTCGTTGTCGTCTGAGGTACTGTATCAACGGTGAACTACGCATGGTAACCTGTGATCGCACCTTAGCTTCCCGTAATCTGTTCACGACGGTTCATGGTGACATTCTGTCTGTAGCCTCTATCCGGATTGCAGCTATTGTCATCCGTATATTCGTCAGAATTAGTCGAACAATCCTTCAATCATCTGGTGGTGTAGTTCTTCTGGAGTGACCCGTGCCTATTTTTCTGCCATTAGGTTGGCCGGAGTCCATGTTGGCACCAATCGTTCTGTAGGGGAGAACTACGGCCAACTGAGTGCGATCTGTCGTTATGATGCCCCCACGTCCATTACTCCAGTTATTCGACCCAGCTGTAAGCAGACTTTTTACGACGGTCGTCGTCTTCCGCTTCTCAACTTCCACTGTTTCGTGTCTGTTGAGTCCTCTTCCTAAAGGCCCCTTAAATTCAACGCATCTCTAACACCCTGCGTACATCTTCCAAGTTTTCTTTACTCAGGTGGTATCCATTCATTGATTTTTTTTTTTTTTTTTTTTTTGGTGATTGGTTATCATCCGTAAACTGGAGGTAGCCATTCTAAGTTCATATTTTGCTATCAGTGTCATCGAGAATATTGTCTTTTTCTCCTGTAACATGCCACATTCTGTCATTCCAGTATGGAGATGCGACATCATATTCTTAAAAATTTTGTCTCCAGGAACATCAATTTATTTTTCTCTTTCTCGGTTAGCTCAAATATTTCAGATACTCAGTACTGTCTACGATGGACTTTTATAGCGAGACCTTCATTCTCTTTCTAATCTTGTCTCTCCAAAGCAAAGAGCTACGAGGGGATTCAGTAAGTAATGCAACATATTCTTTTTCTTCAGTTAATTTCAATTGAAAAACTACTATGGGATCTCGTGAAATATTCCCACTTCAGGCACTACTATTACATGAAGTTGCCATAGGTGGCGGCTCTATATGTAGCGTTGAGAAGTGGGAAATGCGTTCCAAGCAGAGAGCTGTCATTGATGATGATGATTGGTTTGTGGGGCGCTCAACTGCGCTGTTATCAGCGCTCCTACACATTCCCAATCTGAACACAGTCCAATCTCGCTACTTTTCATGCCTGATGATGAGATGACGACGACAACCCAAACACCCAGTCCCCGCGCAGAGAAAATCCCCATCCCGGCCGGGAATCGAACCGGGACCCCGTGATCCATAGGTAGCAACGCTATCCACTAGACCACGAGCTGCGGACAGCTGTCAGTGAGTTTCTTTTGGCAGAAAGCAGAGTATTGGAGATATTGATAGGCGATTGAAGAATGACGGAACACCGGACAGTGAACGAAAGAACGGCGAGCCCCCCGGAAAAGAGTCTGTCATTATCGCGACAAGGTCGCGCAAACCTCTCCGATATCCAGCGTGTTGTCCGGCTGCACACAGTTGTGGCTCCTTCAATGTTGGAACGTGAGACACTCTCATTAGAGGTGACCGATGGATCACAAACAGACACCTCGCTGCTCAAGTGAATGTCACAGCTGGTAGGGCTCACACACTCGTCCACCAGTTGTGGTACTCAAAAGTGTGTGTTCGCTGGGTTCCTCGCCGCGTGACAGAAGACCATAAAGAGCAACGAAGGACCACCAGTGCGGAATTTCTTGGGTATTACGAGACTGATAGAATTTCTTTTCGAACGTCGCCATAGGTGATGGAACATGGATTCATACCTTCGAACCGGAAACTAACCAATAATCCATTGAGTGGTGTCACATGACCTCTCCTCAGAAATAAGTAGAAAATCGCACTCTCAGCCGACAAATTCATAGCGACGGTTTCTGGGACTCTCAAGACTTTATCCCGTTTGACGTCCTGCGGTGCAACGATCAATTAGGAATTGTACTGTGCTGCCCTCAGGAAACTGAAGAAACGACTTCAGCGTCTTCGTCGCCATGAAACTACAAAGGATTTCTCCTTCTCCTTGAGAACAAGGCGTCACACAAATCTGCACGCCCGAGACGAGTTCACAAAAATTCATTGGACTGTTCTTCCTCGTCCACCCTACAGCAAGGATCTAGGACCTTCCGACTTCCATCTGTTTTTTTTTCTCGGCAGGAAGCAGTACGTGGACAATAGGGAGGTTACTGATGCAGCAAGACGTGAGCTCCGATGAGGACCAGTACAGCGGTACCACGTGGGCATACAGGCCCTCCCACTAAGGTGGCATAATGCCGTCGCACTGGACGGAGATTATGCTGAAATTTAGGATTTTGTAATCTAAGGAATGGGAAATGTGGTGTACTCGAATCCTGAATAAAACCGACCTAATTTAAAAAAAATACAGTGTTGCGTTGCATATAGAACTCTCCTCGTAAGTTAGCCAGTTGCTCCTTTTCCTTGGTCCATGTTTATTTGGGATGTATTGTGTGCTTCTTCCATTTGTTGTAAAAGTAATGCGCCGGTATTTAAATGTAAAGACGTTTTTAATTTCGCAGTATCCAACATCCGAATCTTCTCGCTCATCTTCACCCACTACCTTGTAGTGTCATTTTTGCATATTGTCAGGCACCATTTTGAGTAACCTTCGTGCAGCTTCCTGAACATGTAACTAGAGTTGTCTTTGTCTCCTAGTGTCAGGCCGCCAACGAAGAGTAAGGTGGGTTTGAAACGGGCGCAGAACCCACGCCTCCCACAACCAGATGGGCTTACCAGGTAGCAAGTCCCTCGCCTCCGGAGCAAGTCTAATTGCCAGCAGGTAATAGTCGCTACCAACCCCAGTCTCCTCAGATTGGTAGCCTGGGGCTCATGTTTCAGCATAAGGCAGTTTCATAGCGAACATGTCCATTGATGCAATTGCAATTACATTGAGCAGAATAGGAAGGAGAACCCTACTTCAGAAATATTAAGTTTTCGAATTACAAAAATTGTTGAATGGTGATGTAGTGTGATGGATGTGCAAGATTAGGGTCTCAGAAGTTTTATTAAAACTACCTCCGTAGAGTACACAGATGTGCTCGAGAGTCAAGACGACCAAAACCACGCTGAAATGGCTGATGAGAAAATTCAAAGGGCGGAAGCAGTTTGTGATTCGAAGAGAAAAGCTACAGAAAATACATGAATGATATCACCAAAACTAATATACACTCGAGGTACCGAAGATAGGCCGCGTGAGTAACTTAACCCATTTAATGATAGATGAAAATATTTCAGATGAAACCTACGTAAGATGTATGTATGCAGACTGAAACGATGTATGAAAATTTCTGCCAAAGATTGGGATTCGAACCCGCGCCTCCTGCTCACTAGTCAGATGCGCTAACCACTACACTACCCTGGGACAGTGGCTTTGCACCAGTGCTCGGACTACCCTTTTACGCCTCCCTTCTCAGTCCAAATTCCTATTCACGCCTCAGCCTGGTATCCTCCCAAACTCGAACAGCATTGGCAAGTGCGCTTAAGTGTGAATGTAAATTTGGATTGGGGAGGGAGGCTTGCTAGGTTAGGCCATGTGGTTGTGGAAAGCCACAGTGCCGGGAGGGCGTACTAGTTAGCACATCTGGCTAGTGAGCAGGAGACAGGGCTCGAATCCTGGTCTGAGTACAAATTTTCATTCGACTGTTCAGTCTGCATACATACATCACAGATGTTACAGACCTGAAAAGGTCTCTGGAACACAATAGCGAGCGGTGCTGCGGCTCGCGTTGGTGCCGTTTCTAGGCTGGCATCGTTTATTTGGTATAGTTATGGTCGTCGTCTTCTTCTTTTCATTGGCGCCACTCCAATTGCAAGCCTTGTCTGTCCGCTAGTGGCAGCAGCGGCAGTTATCGATAATCAGTAATGCTGGTACTATCTTTGGGGCGACGTTGTGTTTCCGTATCGTGTGAGTCAGCAGTTCGGTTGGGGACGGACGAGCAGCCAGGTCTGCGCAGCGCGGCAACTCGCTGCGACCACCGGCGGCTCGCATGCACTGCCGCCGGATGGAAGGGCTGAAGTCGCGAGGGGTACAACTTCGTTATCAGCCGGACCCAGGAAGTTTAAGTTGAGTGGGCCTTAATTCAAGTAGTGAAACCTCCACCATCGTGAGATCTTGCCATTTGCTTGCGTGTTGCTGCTCGCGTTGTCGCCGAGACGAAGAGCAGCGAGTAGAGCGTTTGGGGAAGGCGAACATAATTAGCCTTCCTCCACTTTTTATTATTAATTGTTGCAGTCTGAATATTATTATTTGTGAAGGCGTGTAGTTGGACAGCTTCCTTGATTTGTGGGCCGGGTGGTGTTTCTTTTCTTTTCTTTTTTTTTTTTTTTTTTTTTCATACTCGGCAGTAGTGGTTCCTTTCTGCTTCCGGATGCTCTAAACACTGGAGTCTGATGACGTAGTGCTGACTGCCGGTTCCTGTTGGGTGTGTTATTCCATCGTTGCATTGGTCATCGCACGTTAGGTAGATTCGGCAAATGATTATTGGTCATGTGTTTAAACTGCCACTAGCTTGAGTTACCATTTCGTGAAGTGAGTGCAGTCCCCCCAGCCCCCCCCCCCCCCCCATTGGTTTGGTCAGATTTGATGATTTTTTAAAATATATTTTAATGACTGTAATTTCAAGTTCGAAGTAGTTAACTGATTCTTAAAAGACTGCTATTCAGGCCTTCAGCCGTGAAACAGTTTTCAATTATCACTATTGAAGCCTTCAGCCGAGAAATAGTTTGAATTTGTTGTCATTAAGACCTTCAGCCGTGGAACACTTATTAATTGATTGTCACCTTTCATTTGTTGTTGTTTCCAAATAACGTGTGCGTGAATGAAAAATAAACTAACCAACAGTAATTGATTACGGCCCCGTCCACAATCGCAACCGAGTCCTGCCTTCCTTGGTACCTGGTCTCAAATAGTTTAATTTGAAAACCTACTTAGAAGTGGGGCATACTGTGGTGTTCATCATTTTTTCTTAGGTATAAAGATAATGGGAAGTAGTGTTGATTTTTTACAAGTGCGTTTTAAAATGCGCACAATGACACTAGGATAAAATGTACTGTATGTGTTTTATTGACATCAGAGAACGTTGTTTCAACACCTGTTCAAAATGAAAACCGTTAATAGACAAATATGCTGTAAAACGATTGGATGTGGACAATATTGCACGTTGAATTTCGTCCAAGTTAACAGTAGATGTTTCATGTCTTCGCGAATGATTATAATTTCATTGTAAACTTGTTCCAATTTATCCCACAAGTCCAGAGGAGTTAGGCCATCTTGCAGGCTTTTTTTTCCTTTTTTTATGTCCAGTGGTTTGACTTCTACTAACAGCAGCAGTGTCTCTAAATGGCTCTGAGCTCTATGGGACTTAACATCTTAGGTCATCAGTCCCCTAGAACTTAGAACTACTTAAACCTAACTAACCTAAGGACATCACACACATCCATGCCCGAGGCAGGATTCAAACCTGCGACCGTAGCAGCAGCGCGGTTCCGGACTGCAGCGCCTAGAACCGCAAGACCGCCGCGGCCGGCAGCAGTGCCTCTGTTAAGGCCAGTTGTCATTCAGAACGGTCGAAACTTAGTTATTTATAATTGCATTTTTTTTAAAGGCGTATATGTCTAGAATGTTGGAACGGAAACGTTTTTAATCCGTTCATTACAAAAGCTTCTACATGCCATTGGTCGAAGCAGTGTCACGGCCTCCGTGAGACACTCTCAGGCGGAGACGCCCGGCTCAGGTAAAAAACTTGTGCCGTCACGCACCTTCACAAAATGATTTATATTCCAGTATGAATGAAAATATATTAGTCGAAAAACCTAATGAACAAGGTGTGCAGGCTGTCGAACGCAGCTTATCCAGCTCAGCCGGGTCGGATTTTCTCGCCAAGAAGAACAAGGTAATTTCTTTCCAGGACCAATTCCAGTAACAGGAAGGGTTGTTATACGGTCCTGGAATTGAAGACTAAGCCTTGTAACTAGAAACTTTTTTTGGTGAAATTTTGGTCACTGTTGGTCAAAACATAATTCTAGTTCGTCATATAGAATTAGCCATTTTTAATTTTGAAAACATAACTTCAGATTTGTGTTTAGTGATATCAAAAAAAAAAAAAGAACATGTAGCTTTTATGTAAATGAAACAAACAATACCTATAAAAGTTTTCCCTAAACTTACAACAGGTTTTTCTCGAGAAACGGTTTGCCAAAACTGCGTTCAACCTATTAACTTCTACTTTTGGCTCGCGAAAAGAAAACTTTTTTGGGAGCTTATGCCTGTAATATATGAAAGTTGCTAATACTATTTCTCTTTGTAAAGCCATAAAGAGTGAAAAAAAAGGAAAATCGAACTCAAAGTTCGAGTTAGCACCGCATCGTTGAATTTAAGGTTATTTCATTGATTAGGTATAAGATCCCATAAAATTAATGTAGTGTCAACTGCTTTTATCCATTTTTGTTTCAGATAACTCCTGAGGGTCTATTCTGCAGGCAATCTGCGGACTTCAAACTCGCAGGCCCTTAATCAGACCTTAATTTCCTGTGCCATTTTGCTTTTGTATTGAAAATCTAACAAGGGGAGGCCGCCAATTGCGAAATTCAGATTCGATTCATACTGCGCATAATAAAAGCTCATGGCCAGAGGTGTAATGTGGCAAAGCACCAAGATGCACTTCTCAGCCGTTGTCGAGAAAATCGACAGTTAAAAGAAACCGTTGCGGTGAAATACTCTCTACGATTAATAATTTTCTACAGCGTCGTGGCGCAGCGGTAAGCGCTACGGTTCGTAACCCGAAGGTCGCCGGATCGAATCTCGCGCCATGTAACCCTTGTTTTTAGTATTTGTTTTTGTAATTCAAATATATATATATATATATATATATATATATATATATATATATATATATATAAAATTCCCGGTAATCAGTTGCAACAATTATGCAAATAATAAGTTGTTGAAAGTCGTTTGTCGTGGAAAAACTGCCGGCCGAAGTGGCCGTGCGGTTAAAGGCGCTGCAGTCTGGAACCGCAAGACCACTACGGTCGCAGGTTCGAATCCTGCCTCGGGCATGGATGTTTGTGATGTCCTTAGGTTAGTTAGGTTTAACTAGTTCTAAGTTCTAGGGGACTAATGACCTCAGCAGTTGACTCCCATAGTGCTCAGAGCCATTTTTTTTGGAAAAACTGGCGACTTCGAACATCATTATGTTTTCCGCAAACAAAGTTGTATTTCACAAATGTTATTAATTGTCTTCACAATGTTAACCACGCATAGTTAACGGAAGACGTAGAAACGGTATTCCGAAACGAATACGTATAGCGTAAGTCAAACGTTCGAATTAGAACAGAGATCCCACGAACACAAATTTGCTGCGGCAGGTATGAAATATAAACTCCGTTACTCGCTCGTTACACTTGAAGGACAGATGTTGAATGGGCCGAAACGAGCCGCCGCATAACAGCGTAGTTGCCTGCTAACTTCGAAAAAAGGTAGATGCGGTCCCTAGCGCAACTTATAACATCGTCGAAAATCAGTGCGGACGGGAGAGCTTTGGTACACCCTGTTAAAAAAAACGGAAAAATGGAGGCGGTACAATTGGAGAGCGATCCGCCTTCACCAACATGCATAAGCAATTCACTAATAGTTTATATATATATATATATATATATATATATATATATATATATATATATATATAATTAGTTTTTTCTAATTCATATATATATATATTTGATTAGAAAAAACTAATAATAAAAAAATTACATGGCGCGAGAGTCGATCCGGCGACCTTCGGATTACGAACCCGAGCGCTTACCGCTGCGCCACGACGCTGTAGAGAATTAATAATCGTAGAGAGTATTTCACCGCAACGGTTTCTTTTAACTGTTGATTTTCTCGACAACGGCTGAGAAGTGCATCTTGGTGCTTTGCCACATTACACCTCTGGCCATGAACTTTTATTATGCGCAGTATGAATCGAATCTCAATTTCACAATTGGCGGCCTCCCCTTGTAAGATTATCAAGGTATGGTCAATCACAATCCCGAAACGTATCACTTGTCTTTTCATTGTCTATCCGGCCGCTGTGACTGAGCGGTTCTACGGGCTTTAGTCTGGAACCGCGCTGCTGCTACGGTCGCAGGTTCGAATCCTGCCTCGTGCATGGATGTGTGTGATGTCCTTAGGTTTGTTAGGTTTAAGTAGTTCTAAGTCTAGGGGACTGATGACCTCAGATGTTCCCATAGTGCTTAAAAATTCCCAAACTTTGCCAATTTTTTGCTCATTTTAACGAGAACCTGGCCTTTAGAAATAAAAATACTTTGCACTATTTAATTATGCGTCAGTAAAATACTTATCTATAATTCCATTATTTAGAAGACCGCACTACATGTTAGTTCACCAAGGTCTGTGGATTTTCAGAGGACCAGTAGGCATGTTGCGAGCATTAACGTGCCCATGGTTTGTAAATGATGCAGTATCTGTAAATAAATGTTCGTCAAGAACATGTCATTTTGTTGTACCCTAATCTTCTTCGAAAATCATCGTCAAAAAAATGGTTCAAATGGCTCTGAGCACTATGGGACTCAACATATTAGGTCATAAGTCCCCTAGAACTTAGAACTACTTAAACCTAACTAACCTAAGGACATCACACACACCCACGCCCGAGGCAGGATTCCAACCTGCGACCGTAGCAGTCCCGCGGTTCCGGACTGCCGCGCCAGAACCGCTAGACCACCGCGGCCGGCAAAATCATCGTCATGAGGCTTCTTATGAAGTGGTATGTGGTATGATGAAATCTGTTGGAACATAGTATCCGTGAAACACTTCATCAAATTACTCCATCCTCACGTTCGAAATGGCTTGTACTACCATGGGCACTGTGAGCTACAGCTATTAAGATGTCAGTTGCACGTCGACCGTCGTTACTGGTTTGAGCACTTTACGATTTTTTGAGGCGTTTCTTATTTCCTCGAATGTTTGCACTATGTATACAAAGATAAATGGCGAAGGTGTTGCACAATGAGGATATCTGTTAGTACACAATTCCACTGCTGTTCTCCTATTTTGCGGACATTCACAATATATATAAACAATATCAACTTTCTCAATTTTTTTAGTAGAGCACTGTGAATATCTGATACCATTATAACGAGCCCGTTTACTCGCTACGTCAACAAACCATAGACTAATGGTTTGCATTTACGAAGCAAACATACGAACCGTGCAGTGAGTGGAATCTTGTAGCTTGTGCACTAGTCCTATTCAACCAGTTAGTGCACCTATTCTTTGTCAGTGACATTCCGGAAACTGACCTTAATACACAAACAAACGCACAGAACCTAACGCGTTGTACATGTCTTCAAAAGTATTATTGAACGGTAACTGATACAACACGCCGCTCTGTTTCAAATAACAGTTGATTATCGTATCTGCTCTGCCATTCAATACACTGAAAATGATGAACACCACATTATGTTCCCTTTCAAGCTAATCAGCTTTCATTTGAAATATTGTTTTCTATCACTGAAAGTGTCTAAGGGAGCCTGTCTTAAGTGCTTCACCCCGTATACGAACGGAAATGAAAACGCATCCAAGATAAAAAAAAAACAAAACAGTAAAGATGTCGACAGCTTACGTACATACATTTGTATATGCTAGGCGGAAAATGCTGCTGAAACTCTTACCAATATTCATGAGTTTCAAGTTGTTCTGAGCACATTAATGTGAAAACTGCAGACAGGGCTGATCTGTTGTTATATGATGATGCTCACTGAAGTGTTGTAATACTCTGCGAAGGCTATCCTCGCCCCCCTCCCCACCCTCCCCCCCCCCCCCCCCCCCGACACTGCTAGTGTTGCCACCTGCCATCTATGAGTCGTTATTGTACGTTGACATCGTACGTAGGCGGTACCTTTATTAATGTGACTAGACTGTGTAGTTCCCTATAGAGTAAAATCTGGAAGTAGAAGCCAAAATGAAAAATATTGCCCAGAAGAGGTTCATAGTAGGCTAATGAGCGAATAAATTTATTTATACATTTAAAAATACAAACAATGTAAAACAGTACATACTTTTGAGGTGAGACACAATTCACCTCCTCGTGGGTTATGCAAACCGAACGGGTGCAAAATCCATAATTCACATTTAAGCGTCAAAGGCTTTAGCTATCTTTTTCAAGGCCATTACATAAAGTATAAAATTGCACTTGAGTGTGACATTACCATTTCCTAATCAGGTTTGACTCCATATTATCCCTCAGTGCGAAGAAGTTGTTGAAAACAGACAGTGGATAAAAGAACAGAAATCGATCGCGAAACCCGTCGTTTTATTACAGCATATCTAGATTTCAGTTATTACATAGTCACCTTCAGTGCATATAACAGCAGCTAGCGTTAGTCTAAAGTGCCACATAGTAAACTATGCTGGTGGTGTAGAGTGTACACGACTCTAACATGAATCTGATTTCATGTTAGACTCCTGTACGCTCTACACCACCAGCATAGTTTACTATGTGGCACTAATATCACCTATTGTTTTATGTACTGTGGATAGCTATAAATCAATTGACATCGAGATCTGCTGTAATGTAACGGTCGCGGTGGAGGTTCGAATCCTCCCTCGGGCATGGGTGTGTGTGTTTGTCCTTAGGACAATTTAGGTTAAGTAATGTGTAAGCTTAGGGACTGATGACCTTAGTAGTTGTCCCATAGGGTTTCATACACATTTGAACATTTTTTTTTCATTTGTAATGAAGCCATGAACTTTTTTCCAACGTCGATTAGTATAATCAGTAAAAATGATATCGAATGTCAACAGGAAAAAACTTAATGAAATTCTTCATAAATATTTATCTGCAGAAAAAAAATGCTTTTGGTCCACGGTCGCTAAAATAATTTTACGAATTACATTTATTCGTAAGGAAAGTAAGTCGTAATATTCCCGTTATCAGTTATAAATTTTTTAATGTCATTACTACCCCCATGAACCATGGACCTTGCCGTTGGTGGGGAGGCTTGCGTGCCTCAGCGATACAGATGGCCGTACCGTAGGTGCAACCACAACGGAGGGGTATCTGTTGAGAGGCCAGACAAACGTGCGGTTCCTGAAGAGGGGCAGCAGCCTTTTCAGAAGTTGCAGGGACAACAGTCTGGATGATTGACTGATCTGGCTTTGCAACACTAACCAAAACGGCCTTGCTGTGCTGGTACTGCGAACGGCTGAAAGCAAGGGGAAACTACAGCCGTAATTTTTCCCGAGGGCATGCAGCTTTACTGTATCGTTAAATGATGATGGCGTCCTCTTGGGTAAAATATTCCGGAGGTAAAATAGTCCCCCATTCGGATCTCCGGGCGGGGACTACTCAGGAGGACGTCGTTATCAGGAGAAAGAAAACTGGCGTTCTACGGATCGGAGCGTGGAATGTCAGATCCCTTAATCGGGCAGGTAGGTTAGAAAATTTAAAAATGGAAATGGATAGGTTGAAGTTAGATATAGTTGGAATTAGTGAAGTTCGGTGGCAGGAGGAACAAGACTTTTGGTCAGGTGAATACAGGGTTATAAATACAAAAGCAAATAGGGGTAATGCAGGAGTAGGTTTAATAATGAATACAAAAATAAGAGTGCGGGTAAGCTACTACCAACAGCATAGTGAACGCATTATTGTGGCCAAGACAGACACGAAGCCCATGCCTACTACAGTAGTACACGTTTATATGCCAACTAGCTCTGCAGATGACGAAAAAATTGACGAAATGTATGATGAAATAAAAGAAATTATTCAGATGGTGAAGAGAGACGAAAATTTAATAGTCATGGGTGACTGGAATTCGAGAGTAGAAAAGGGAGAAAAGGAAACACAATGGGTGAATATGGATTGGGGGACAGAAATGAAAGAGGAAGCCGTCTGGTAGAATTTCGCACAAATCATAACTTAATTATAGCTAACACTTGGTTCAAGAATCATAAAAGAAGGTTGTATACATGGAAGAATCCTGGAGATACTAGAAGGTATCAGATAGATTATATAATGGTAAGACAGAGATTTAGGAACCAGGTTTTAAATTGTAAGACATTTCCAGGGGCAGATGTGGACTCTGACCACAATCTATTTGTTATGAACTGTAGATTAAAATTGAAGAAACAGCAAAAAGGTGGGAATTTAAGGAAATGGGACCTGGATAAACTGAAAGAACCAGAGGTTGTACGGAGTTTCAGGGAGAGCATAAGGGAACAATTGACAGGAATGGGGGAAAGAAATACAGTACAGGAAGACTGGGTAGCTTTGAGGGATGAAGTAGTGAAGGCAGCAGAGGATCAAATAGTTAAAAGACGAGGGCTATTAGAAATCCTTGGGTAACAGAAGAGATATTTAATTTATGAAAGGAGACAATATAAAAACACAGTAAATGAAGCAGGCAAAAAGGAATACAAACGTCTCAAAAATGAGATCGACAGGAAGTGCAAAATGGCTAAGCAGGGATGGCTAGAGGACAAATGTAAGGATATAGAGGCTTATCTCACTAGGGGTAAGATACTTCCTACACGAAAATTAAAGAGACCTTTGGAGAAAAGAGAGCCACTTGTATGAATATCAAGAGCTGAGATGGAAACCCAGTTCTAAGCAAAGAAGGGAAAGCAGAAAGGTGGAAGGAGTATATAATCTATACAAGGGCGATGTGCTTGAGGACAATATTATGGAAATGGAAGAGGTGGTAGATGAAGATGAAATAGGAGTTATGATACTGCGTGAAGAGTTTGACAGAGCACTGAAAGACCTGAGTAGAAACAAGGCCCCGGGAGTAGACAACATTCCATTAGAACTACTGACGGCCTTGGGAGAGCCAGTCATGACAAAACTCTACCATCTGGTGAGCAAGATGTATGAGAGAGGCGAAATACCCTCAGACTTCAAGAAGAATATAATAATTCCAATCCCAAAGAAAGCAGGTGTTGACAGATGTGAAAAATACCGAACTGTCAGTTTAATAAGTCACAGCTGCAAAATACTAACGCGAATTCTTTCAGACGAATGAAAAAACTAGTGGAAGCCGACCTCGGGGAAGATCAGTTTGGATTCCGCAGAAATGTTGGAACACGTGAGGCAATACTGACCCTACGACTTATCTTAGAAAGTAGATTAAGGAAAGGCAAACCTACATTTCTAGTATTTGTAGACTTAGAGAAAGCTTTTGACAATGTTGACTGGAATACTCTCTTTCAAATTCTAAAGGTGGCAGGGGTACAATACAGGGAGCGAAAGGCTATTTCCAATTTGTACAGAAACCAGATGGCAGTTATAAGAGTCGAGGGGCATGAAAGGGAAGCAGCGGTTGGGAAGGGAGTGAGACAGGGCTGTAGCCTGTCCCCGATGTTATTCAATCTGTATATTGAGCAAGTAGTAAAGGAAACAAAAGAAAAATTCGGAGTAGGTATTAAAGTCCACGGAGAAGAAATAAAAACGTTGAGGTTCACCGATGACATTGTAATTCTGTCAGAGACAGCAAACGACTTGGAAGAGCTGTTGAACGGAATGGACAGTGTCTTCAAAGGAGGGTATAAGATGAACATCAACAAAAGCAAAACGAGGATAATGGAATGTAGTCGAATTAAGTCGGGTGATGCTGAGGGAATTAGATTAGGAAATGACACTTAAAGTAGTAAAGGAGTTTTGCTATTTGGGGAGCAAAATAACTGATGATGGTCGAAGCAGAGAGGATATAAAATGTAGACTGGCAATGGCAAGGAAAGCGTTTCTGAAGAAGAGAAATTTGTTAACATCGGGTATAGATTTAAGTATCAGTAAGTCGTTTCTGAAAGTATTTGTATGGAGTGTAGCCATCTATGGAAGTGAAACATGGACGATAAATAGTTTGGACAAGAAAAGAATAGAAGCTTTCGAAATGTGGTGCTACAGAAGAATGCTGAAGATTAGGTGTGTAGATCACATAACTAATGAGGAGGTACTGAATAGAATTGGGGAGAAGAGGAGTTTCTCGCACAACCTGACAAGAAGAAGGGACCGGTTGGTAGGACATGTTCTGAGGCATCAAGGGATCACGATTTTAGCATTGGAGGGCAGCGTGGAGGGTAAAAATCGTAGAGGGAGACCAAGAGATGAATACACTAAGCAGATTCAGAAGGATGTAGGCTGCAGTAAGTACGGGGAGATGAAGAAGCTTGCACAGGATAGAGTAGCATGGAGAGCTGCACCAAACCAGTCTCGGGACTGAAGACAACAACAACAACAGCAACTAGGGTGTTTACTGGTTGCTGTGAGACGAACAGACCTTGCACGAGGGCCAAGATGAATGAGAGAGCTGTAGTGCAGTTTTTGCCTGGTGGTGATAGTGCGGGCGGTGCGAAACTGACGGCGCAGCGTGGCTGGTAAGCAGCGTGTCACAGCAGCGTGGAGTCGGCTGGTCCCGTCTCTCGTGGACCGGCGGCGAGTCTTCGGCTGCAGCCGGCGCTGAGCGTCCGTCTCAGGCGTCCATGAGGAAGGACCGCTGTCTCCATCTCGATCTCAAGTGTTCTTCCAAGGCAATCACTTTGCGTCCCCCAGAGCTATTTCCATGGGCGCGGCCGCACATTCAATTGGCCGGCTCATATTTTTCTTCTGATGTAATTTCATAATCGGCTGTGAATTTTACTCTTTCATCCGTTAGGAGAGTTTTCCGGTTCCGTACCTCAACGGGTTAAAACGGAACACTTATAGGATCACACTGTTGTCCGCCTGTCTGTCTGTTCAAACGCTGGAAACCTTTTTCAGATGAATGGATACACGTAACAAGTTGAAATTTATGCTATGGTGTACGGCCTCTTAACGTGTAGGAAATCATAGCTTCTAAGTCAAAAGATAGGGCCATTTATGTCGCTTATTTTGATACTCGAAAACTCACTCATCAAAACCTAAAGGTACCTACCGTTGATCTACAATTACGAAATTTGGCAAGAAGTAAGGTTTAACAGCAAAAGAAAAGGAAAAAAATCCCGCAAGTGTTAATTTGTAATGACACCAAACTAAAAAAAATATTTTTTCAGTAATTTGTTGTCCGATTGCCTGTCCGTTCATCTGTTAAGATGTCCTTATCTCGAGAACGGAGTGAGGTATTAGGTTAAAATTTACGTCACTCACGGAATTCTATGATCCTTTGGTCGTGTATAAAGCTTAAACGTAAGTCGATGGAATTAAAAGATACCATTCATGTCACATATTTTGACACTCGTAAATTCAATCATTACTACGTACAGGGCACTTCCCGTTAGGGTGGAATCATGACAGAAACAAGGTTTGACATTAAAAGAAATGAAAACCGACGAAAACCGTTAATTTGTAATTATCTCAAACAAAATATGTTTTTTATCCTTTGTTCTCCTTCTGGAAATTTAAACTTAAACCATTCTCGAAGTCCTGCGATTCTCGGGACCAGTATCTTGGCAGTATCAAGGCGATAACAGTCAAAAATCGTCGAGATTCTCGATTTCCGGGATGAGCTGTGTGTACATACCTACATAATGAAGTTTGTGCGAAATCCTCAGTGCGCGAGGTCTACTCGCACCTGGCCACGTTATTATAATAGGTTGAGCCCTCCTCCTTAGACATGAGGCTCGTTACTACAACGTCATTACGTTGCCTTCGCATTCCTTTGATTATGTTTCACACTTTATTTACTTTTGTGTTGCCTGCTTCTAGGCTGTTTGGTTGATTTGGGGGACAGGACCATACAGCGAGGTCATCGGTTCCAACGGGGGAGGGAAGGGCAGGGAAGTAAATCGGCCGTGCCCTTTCAAAGGAACCATTGTAACGTTCATGCAAACTGAGCTATGTGTAAACGGAATCTAACCTGCATAACACTGTGTGCCTGTTGTATGAGTGTCAGTTCCACTGTTCCAAGACGCAACTACAGACGGGTGTAAAATGAATGTGCGCGACGGAAACTAATAAACGCTAAATGAAGATTTGGCCGTGTCTGATTAACCCCTGAAGCAAATCTTACGATCTCTTAATTCTATAAATTACAATCTAAACATAAATGAATAATGAAGGCAACTAATCCTATAAATGATAAACGTTGTTCCTTGTATATATTCATTGTACATTACACAATTTACATTTCCTACGTGAAATTACTAATCAATTGCCCAACTCTGCCCTTATTATGATTGCGCGATCTGATATCAATAACGCGAAATCACTGACTTCATCCACGTACCAAACACTAGAAGACACTACTTTCAAAGATGATCTGCGGTTGTGTGGAGCCTCAGTGGAAATAAACTAACGTGATCACAGCTGTTTAGCTTTTTTAGCCATAATAAGCCGAAGCAATTAGCGATATCACCGTATGTACTGCGTCCGGTGCGTCGAAGTGATGGTTCTCGTACTCGTCTGCGACGATGGAAGAACTTCAGCCACAAATAAACTCTTTCAAACACTAGGACGGAAGAAGGCGGTCCTCTGACTAATATACTCTAATACTGTGTTCTCCTCTCTGTATTCTACAGACGAGAAACTCGAACTCCCAGCCACAAGGACGGAGTTCAGATAACGTCCCAGCGTAAGTATAGGCAGAGGAAGTTCTCTCAATTACTGAATGCTGCGTACTCAACGACGATTTCCAACCCGGAGGTGAAGTCCAGAATCGTATAGGTTCGCAACAGTACAGTGCCTAACTGTTCTAACTATAAACTCTGCTGAGAGCAAAGACAGCAAGTCCGTCTGCACCAACAAAGCTGATATCAAGCGACCATCACACACGGGTGCTCACAACGGAAGACCACGTCTCTCTAGTGCTGGCCTCCCAGCAAGGCTCAGCTCCCCACCATCGTAATTCCGAAAACGAATCATATTCCCGAAACAAGAAATATTTTTCCCTCTCTATAGATTCTTCCGAACGCTGACCAACCACACTTTAGTCTTTTGTCGTCCAGCGTCGAAATTTTGCGAGGAAAAACCTATAGTCGTACAATGGTACGCTTCTGAGTAAAAATCCTTGGAAATAACCCAGCCTGCGTGGTTTCCGAGGTGCCGCTTCTTCGTTCCTCTCACCTGCGTCCAAGTCTTGCTGAGTTCGGAAGTATTATCTGGTTATCCTCCCGGCTCCACTACAATAGCGGTCTGTCACGACTCTATTGTGCCCCAGCGCTCAGGTCCACGTTGCTACTTTCTGTGTTTAAGCAGGACCAACACACTTGTGTGGGTCTTCCGCCCAGGGCTTGATTTCCGCCTGTCGTTTCATTTCCACTGTCGTTCCAACTTCTACTAGTATAATGATAAAGACACTACGTCACCTTTCATGCAATAAGCGTTAACAATTATTTACAATATCAGTCTCCTTTAAATATTCACATATACGATGTACTACCTATCAAATAATACGTAATGTGGTTGTAGATCACGGCAAAGAATGTGGATGAGTGCTTGTAAGGTGCGAAATTATAGCCACCTTACACTGTCATTCAAGCCTTCAACAGATCGTTAAGTGAAAAACTTAAAACTAACATTTGGATAAGCTATCTGACTGTGTATTTGAATAAGAAGTCACAAGTGATACAGAATCTGACTTGGGCAACGGAATTTACTGGATGACAATACATGGTATGTTGTGGTGTGTGAGTGTCTGTTTTCGCCCTAAGTTTTACACACACCTCTTTAGATGACTGCCTTTTTACATGTAGTTTACAGCAATTCGCGGCAGTATGCTGCAGCAGCGGCTAAAGCTTATTGTTACTAAGAATGAATTTAATAAAAGGGACCTTACTGGGGTCCTGTTCACTACTAATAACTTTCGAGAAGTGATTTCATTAAGTAAGTCTATTAAAGCTTCAGAATCATCATGAACAAGTATTAAAAATGTCAATAATGGCTGGGTGCCACATTCATAAATTATTTCAGTTTCAAAGTTACATTAACATTTAATAACCACAGCAGTTATATATTAATTAGATGTGGAGAATAGTTATTATTATTTGGAGGATAAGGAGGCTTCTTTAATTGACAAGCAAAACATGGGACTATTGCAAACTCGGACTAACAATCAGGAGCCTAATTCTGCAATTGCTTTTGTGCTATGCTTGCGAATTTTACCTTGCATTCCATCTTCAAGCTTAGTTAAGCCATTTAAATCCTTCCTCGCCATATAAATCAAATCAGGCCTTGAGTGTTTTAAGATCTGCTCTCACCGGCGTGAGGGCAGCGTGACACGTCTTCTGTCTCCGAGCTCTCGATTGACACTACAACGTCCACTCTCGCAGACAGACTTCGTCTCGAAACTAGAATCGCGCTCCCATGTTTCGCCCTCAGATTGTTACTATCGATATCTCAGTGCTTACACAATGCAAAGAATAGCGTTCAGTTGACTATATTATTTACAATGTAGTGGAAAGTTCTGACACACTCCTTACTCCAGCATCGAATTTGCCTGAACCGATTTCTGCAAATCACGGGAAACCTAAATCAGGATGGACGTTGCGGGTTTGAACCGTCACCCTCCCGGACGCGAGTCCAGTGTGCTAACCTCCGCGCCACCTCGCTCGGTCTGCCTGTAGACTGAGATCTGTCTCTTTCTAGCACTTCTTTCTGTACCCTTCTACTTTTTTATCCTAATTTAATCTGTCTTGAGTGTTTCCTGTAGGTAACCATGCTTCATGCGCAGCTTTACTCTGATCTACAACTTTTTATATTCTCCACTCCACCATTGTGTACCTTTCCTATACTTTGCGGGACTATTTTTTTCTTCAAGGTCTTTAATTGCAGCTTCAAGTAGGCATGTTTTCAGATTTTCGTACATTTCACTTGCCGATCCTTCTGTTCATCAGTCCAGTTTCGTAGCTACTCTTAACTGGTATAAAACTTCGTTGATGCACATATCAAAATCTTGATAATTTATTGTATTATGCGGTGGAGTTCCATTTTCGTCAGCTGGTCTGTTTCTATGCAAGTTTTATTTTTGGAGAAAATAAGTTTTTTTGCTACGTCTAAAAAATCATCGCAGCCACATTCTAGGCCATACATTAAATAGTCGTCTGAGATTTTCAGTTTAGTGATCTGTCTGATAATAATATAATAAGCGATCGATTTCATATTACGCCTGGTTTGCGTTCATCTATAATTGTGGCTATCTTTTTTGCGAAAACCATCCATTACGAATTTTTAATTTCTGGTTTTTTCATAAATAAATTACCCTTTCATCATTATCACTCACAATAGATTCTTCGTAGCATTCTACTATAGGGATGTTAAATTTGGGGCCCATTCTACCATTTAGGCCACCAAGTAGAAACACCTCCTTCCGATCTCCATCTTCTTCTAAAGTCATCGTCAGATCAAATTAGAAATTCTCCATATCAGTAGTAACGGCATTGTCCGTTGGGACATATGAGACCATGATTACTGAATAATGATACCTCACATCGATACCCGTTCATAAAAATATGTGCTTGATTTGTTCCCGCTACTTTGTACATTTTCTGTAGCCCTAATTCTTCGTAACTTCCAGAGATACTCCTCCTGGGGTTCGTTTTTCTTTTGGTACACTGTCAGACGTCTATAGTTTCGAAATGAGATAGCAACTTGAATTACCTGAAGCCAAATACACAGCTACTACGAATTTTTTGTCACGTACGAGCGCTGTCAACAGTTCGGGATTTGATTTACAAGGAACCTTGATTTTAACTAACGCAGTGGAAACGCCCCCTCTGATGGATACCGAGTAGATATGCAAGTGGCTTGGACTATATGAATATAAGATCAACTTTCACTATTACATTGTCTTTCACTAGTGAGCCGTGCACAGCTCCCATTTATCCCATTTATATTTTGTCATCTTCTATTACGGTACTGCCGCCTCGTTTTCTTAATCCATTTATTTGTGTCACTAACTTCCTGCCTTATTTGCCCGTGAGCGGCAGCAGCAGCAGCAGCGCGTATAGATAAGTAAAGAGTTGTACCATCTCTGGAGCGACTGATAGTATTTTTGGGTCGTCGTGTGTCTGGCAGTCAGTTCGGGACGGACCAGCAGTGCAGTCGGGACGCAGCAGCAGTGAAGTCGGGGACGGAGCGCCGGTGAGGGCCCGACAGCCAGTGCTCGCCTACCGCTGGCGACACACATGAGCTGTCCGACGGAGGGAGATTGGAGTGGGACGACCGTTGGTTGGTCGTTCGGTTGGTCGTCTCATTAGCCGACGTATATTTGGTCCTTTCACCGTTTCCGGGCCTGGGCAGTCGGTCAGTTGGCATGGAGCAGCGAGGAATTCTCCGCGGTATGTCGTTTGGCCGGGGCTGCTGGCAGTCTCTACACGCTGTCGGAGTGTGTGGGGCTGTTCCCATTGCAACGAGGTTCGTGGCTCACCGATCCTGGACACGAAAGTTGAGTTTTGATTTAATCTACCAGCAAGTCAAGACTGCTCATATTGTGTCGTTTGGAGTTCGTTGTCGGCTGTTGGGATATTCCTGAGAGCAATAACGTGGTTTTCAAGTTGGAAGATTCTAGTTTCACTCCCGTGGAGTTGCACTGGTTGGTTATTTGAATTGAAGTGCACCAGCGGAATCTTCTGCCTTGTGGCTGTGAACGTTCCGGTTACCTGACCTGGCCATTGATGTAAATTTCAGTCAGTGTAGTTTCCTCATCGTGTTGTGGCTGTTCAGCACGGTGTGCAGTTTGACAGTTCCATGTATGAGTGGTTGTGGGCGCCAACATATTCTACGTTGTTCCGTTGAAATCACTGTTGTGCCTTGGTTGGGTGAAGTGGAAGGTATCTTGACGGTGGGTCCGTTGACTGTCGGTCGGTTGGGTTGTCGTCGGATCGTGAACGGTTGGCCCGACTGCCTGTCTCACCTAAGCTTAAGCGGGGATAAGCTATATAAAGAGAATGAGTTGTGATGACTTGGGAAGAAATGTATTGAGAAGCTATAAAAACGTTTGGCCAAAGAATATTGTATATTGAGAAATAGTTATTTTGAAAGAGGAAATGAAATGATAAGTAGGGTTTAGGGACAACAGATTTAGGTAGGATTTACTTGAAAATAAATGATGAGGAAAGATACTGGAAAATAAATGATAAGGTAAGAAATACGTGAAAGTAAATACAGAAAGCATGCTTAGATAGGATTTTTCTTTGTGGGACCAATGTTGAAATAAGAGGAAAAGATCTGTGGGTAAACGAAGTTTTGATTGGAAATTAAGTATCACAAGTACCAAACGTTACACTGACAACAAACCCTGTCTTTTTATGTGTACCCTTCCTGTATCTCTGTATTTACCTTATAAGATTAATTGAATTTTTCTCTTCTAGTACTAAGCTCCATTTACTGTGATGAGGAATAATGTTATCCTCAAATCTAAAATATTTTTTACCTTGGAAGGATGTCTGGACATTATGTATTCTGTTCTGTTTTCCTTTAATACTCATATATCAAGTTAATATTTCAATGGATATTCTCATTTTTCATTTATTTACTTATGTCACAATTCCTGGAATACTCATGCACATGCTTATTTCTCTTCCTTTGTAAAGCCTGTTTTACTATAAATGTTATCTGTATTATCATCTTCTTTAATGATGTTTTCTGTACCTTTGTAATTGTATTCTTATGCTATAAAATTGTAAATTGTATAGATACCAGTTATTCAAATTAAGTAAATAGTAGGGATTCATTTCACTGCACACATTTCTGTTGGTCATACTGTATGTGTAAAATCTTAGAGGCCAGATGACTGTGTTAATGTTTGGACATGTGCTACGTAAGTGCTTCTGTCTTGAAAGCGCTGTGTAGCGCTTTGCATTAGATTGTGACTGCGCTTTCTTTGTAAGAGACTCTGCGGCTGGTCATACTCGTTGTTGGAAGTTAATCGCCAGTACTGTTGGGCAGTTGGAAGTTAGTCGCCATCAGTGATGGAAGAACTGTTGGGCAGTTGGAGGTGAACAACCAGCAGTGATGGATGTTAGATGTGAGAAGTTAGCATTGATGGTGGGTAGGGATCTGAAGTGTTAACGTAGGCTAACTATCTGTACATGTTCGACTTGTAGTTTGAATATTATTCATGATCTTATACCTTTGTACTAGATGTCAATGACGATTTATATTCGTGTCTGAACTGGATGTCACCTTATTAAGGTAAAAAAATACATTATTTGGTTTGCAACAATATCTTTTCTTTGCTATCCACATGCCTTTTGTACTTAGTGGCTTTAGCAGTTAGAATCTTTTATTTAGCTGGCAGTATTGACGCTCGCTGTATTGCAGTAGTTCGCGTAATGAAGATTTTTGTGAGGTAAGAGCTTAATTAAATGTATAGGTTAATGTTAAGATATCTTTTTAGTCAGGGCCATTTTTTTAATTAATTATTTGAAGTCAGGTTGTAATTTATTTATTTATTTATTTATTTATTTATTTTTGAGCAGTCAGATCGCGTTACCATTGTATATTGAGAGTAATGAATGATTACGAAAAGTTTGAGTTCTGTTTGCCGGGGCAAATTCCGTAGGTCAGTGTTGTAAGGATAAAGACTAGCAAAGTGACACTTGCATTCAATTTCACTCAGCAGTTTAAACAAATATTTTACAAAGAAGCTTCGCCTGTACATATGACATCGTCTTACACCGCCGCTTTGAAAAAGAAAATTAGTGAAATGAGGTGGCTCTCAACTACGTACCCTGAGACTCATAGTTGCAATATTAAAAGTTTTGGTTGGTTTTGTTGTTTAGGGGCTGGGATACGTAGTTGACGCATTACAGTCCAAATACTGCTCAGAAGAATAATGCTCAGTCTATAGTATACGATAAGAATACACACATGAATCGAATGGTCAAAGGTTTCTGTCACTCGGCAATAGCGAATTATGAATGTAACATATAAATTTATAAATGAAAGATTGCAATTCAATAAAATTTGCAGGTACTATCGTAACGACTTTAAATGATGAGTACGATAGTAGAAGTACTTTTGAGAATGCGGTATATTTCTGGCAAACACTTATTGGTGTCGATGGTCCAGGAGTTAAATAAAATATAAGTTGAATAACAGGGAAACAACAGATTCCTACTGCACATAATTAGTCAAACAACACAGCTCACGAGATATTCACTTCTGAACGCACACTACGTCTTCACTGTAGAAGCCTCGGAAATCGCACAAGTCGGCCCTCCGAAGTTTTTCTGTCTGCCGCGACCACGCTCAAACCACTCCACACTCCAAGTCTCTCTCGCGACCGTGCGGCCGTCGTGTCCCCTGCGACTCTCAGTGTCCTCTGCCACACTCCAGCAATTCCACACTCCCAAACTGCCCTCGTGTCCCCTCTAGAAACGATCCTCCTCGCCCACTTCCATACAGTCTCACCATTAACGAGCGCTCTGATTGGCTAGACCGCTCGCTCCCTCCATGTCTCCAAGCCAACGAACACTCCCAAACATATTTCAGCAAATACAAAATACTGGATTTACATTTAAATACTTGAAATTAAATAAATATTCCTACGGCTGGACCATAAGTACGCTGTAACATACATTACAAAACACATAAACAAATTAAATAAACATATATCAAAGGAATAGTAACAAAAGGTAGGCCAGTATCCTAATGTCTCTGTGCTTTCTAAAACACAGTAAATGTTTAACCAATTTCTTCATGACTAGTATATATCGGATATAAACAACGACATAGATGAATAAATGTATTTATAAGCATGCTGCTACCGTTTATTCGTGTAACTGTGGAGTACTTATGGCCTGAATAATCGGCTACTTTGACCTCCAATAACTGATGTACTATTCAAATTACATGCCTGTAATTCATACAAAATCGGATGAAGCGTTTATATTGTGGAAATTCGTTGCTGGGTGTTACTTGTATAATTTATCGTCAGATATTAAACTTTAAACTAATAAATGTATTGAAAATCTGATTACACCATCAAAATCGTCGAGCAAATAATAGTAATGTACATGTTTCTTTTTGAGGTATCATAATTGATCTGGCCACTATTAATTTCTATATGAACTGTGAAATATCTGCCATTACGGTTTCACGAAGTCCACCATCTTTGGCACTCTCAGTGTGTCTCCTTCGTCAACACAGCGTCACCATGGAATTCCCAGCCACGCAGCTGGACCAGTCATTGTGCAGCATCATGTGGTTGCTACGCTTACGTTCAGCACCACGTGGTCGCTGCCAGACCGTGGCTTTGATGAGCGTCCTGTGCAGCCGCCCCAACTCCAAACATATAATCTTTCCAAGGCGCCACAACTCGCCCGTTAACTCACAACATCATCCTCTAGTGGAATTGCGGCGGTCTTTCCACGACCTGTCTAAGGTATGGCAACTGTTAAGCTATAAACATGCTTTCTGAATTGCCCTCCAGGAAACCTGGTTCCTAGCAATGGGGACCCATGCCCTCCACTGTTATAAGGGATATCATAGGCACCATAGCGACTATAATCGAGTGTCATGTGGAAGTTGCGTTTACATCCTAAACGTCTGTAGTGAAACTGTGCCCCTTCAAACCCCTCTTGAAGCTGTGACTGTCAGAATAAGGATGATACAGGAAATAACTGTCTACAATGTATATCTTCCTCCAGACTGTGCAGTACCGTGAACGTATTAGCTGCACTGATTGATCAACACCCTAAACCTTTACTGCATTTGGAAGATTTTAACGCCCATAACCCCTTATGGGGTGGCACTGTGCTTACTGACAGGCAGAGATGTCGAAATTTTACTGTCTCAACTCGACTTTTGCCTCTTAAATACTGGTTCCACCACACATTTTCGTGTGTCTCATGGTAGTTACTCGGCCATTGATCTATCAATCTGCAGCCCAGGACTTCTTACCCATCTATCCACTGGAGAGCACACGATGACCTGTTTCGTAATGACCACTTCCCTATCTTCCTGTCACTGCCGCGGCGTCAGGCCCAAGAACGCCTGCTCAAGTGGGCTTTAAACAAGGCGAACTAAGAAACATTCACCTCGGGGTCACCATTGAACCTCCCCCATATGGGAACATCGATGTGATGGTTTAGCAGGTGACTACAACAATTCTTTCTGCGGCAGAAAACGCGATCCGTCGCTCTTCAGAATGCCCCTTACGAAAGACAGTCCCTTGGTGGTCGCCGGAAGTCGCTGAAGCAATTAAAAGGCGTCAGCGAACTCTACAACGG
The DNA here is from genome assembly GCF_023898315.1 of Schistocerca nitens. Classification (NCBI taxonomy): domain Eukaryota; kingdom Metazoa; phylum Arthropoda; class Insecta; order Orthoptera; family Acrididae; genus Schistocerca; species Schistocerca nitens. The sequence continues at coordinate 323,972,033 of NC_064617.1, read as the reverse complement.
CATAAGCGGCACCCTTCGCTGCAGCACCTCATAGCCTTTAAACAGCTCTGTGCCTATGTTCCCCAACTTATCAAACGACGGAAGCAGGAGTGTTAGGACAGTACATCTCGACCATTGGGTGTCATACGTCACCTTCCCAAGTCTGCGGAAGGAATAAATATGTTTTCGGGTACCAGACCTTAAAAGGTGTTATCGATGTTAACATAAATGGCGTTTTATCTAGCGACGCTATAGCGATTGCCGATCACTTTGCTGAGCACTATGCTCGAGTCCTGCGTTGGAGAATTACTTCCTTGCCTTCCGCATTCTCTAACGGCAGCTGGAAGTCCTCTCGTTCACTACACGCCACAGTGAATTCTATATTGCCCCATTTACAGAGTGGCAGCTCCTTGTTGCCCAAACACGTTCCCCCGTCACAGCTCCTGGGCCAGATTAGATCTACAGTCAGATGATTAAACAACTCTCATCTGACTACAAGCGAGGTCTCCTCGTCATCTTCAACCGGATCTGGTGCGATGGCATCTTCTCATCACAATGGCTTGAGAGCATCATCATTCTAGTGCTCAAACCCAGTAAAAACCTGCTTGATGTGGATAGCTATCGGCCCATCAGCCTCACCGACGTTCTTTGTAAGCTGCTGGAACATACGGCGTGTCAGCAGTTGGGTTGGGTCCTGGAGTCACATGGCCTACTGGCTCCATGTCACGGCAGCTTCCGCCAGGTTCGCTCTACCACTAATAATCTTGTGTCCTTCGAGTCTGCCATCCGAACAGCCCTTTCCAGGCGCCAACACCTGGTTGCCGTCTTTTTGATTTACGAAAAGCGTATGACACGACCTGGTGACATCATTTCCTTGCCACATTAGAGTGGGGTCTCCCAGTCCTGCTCCTGATTTTTATCCAAAATTTCCTATCGTTTCGTGCCTTCTGTGACCAAGTTAGTGCCACCCATAGTTCCCCCCATATCCAGGCGAATGAGATTCATAGGGCTCTGTATTGAGTGGTTATCTATTTTTAAAGGCCATTAATGGCCTAGCAGCAGCTGTAGGGCCGTCCGTCTCACGTTCTGTGTATGCAGACGACATGTGCATTTCGTACTGCTTCACCAGTACTAGTGTTGCTGAGCGGCGCCTACAGGGAGCCATCCACAAAGCGCAAAGCGGTTTCCAGTTTTCGGCCGCAAAGTCGTGTGTTATGCACTTCTATCGGCGTCATATCGTTCATCCAGATCCAGAACTTTATTTTAATGATGATCCACTTACTGTAATGGAGACTTATCGATCCTTAGGACTGCTTTATGACACCCGATTGACTTGGCTTCCTCACCTGCTGGCAGCACCTCAATGCCCTCCGCTGCCTGAGCAACACCAACTAGGGTGCAGATCGCTCTACGCTGCTACAGCTCTACATAGCCCTTGTTGAAACTCACCTTGACTATGGGAGTCTGGTTCACGGTTTGGCGGCGCCCACAGCGTTGCCTTTACTCGACCCAGTGCACCACTGTTGCTTTTGCCTAGCGACAGCAGCTTTTAGGACGAGTCCGGTGACCAGCGTCCTGGTGGAGGCCGGAGTCCCTCCATTGCAGGTTAGGCGTACACAACTGCTGGCCAGTTACGTTTAACATGTTCGTACTTCTCCTGCGCATCCGAATTACCGTCTCCTTTTCCCACTCACGGCGGTTCATCTTCCGAATCGGCGGCTCAGGTCAGAGCTTCCAACTGCAGTTGGTGTCTGATCTCTTCTTTCCGAACTGGAGTCCTAGGCTTTATCACCTATACTTGAGGTCCATTACGTACACCTCCATGGTGTGCACCTACGCAGCGGCTTCGTCTGGACCTTTCACGTGGCCCTAAGGACTCTTTTTTTTTTTTTTTTTTTTTTGTGGTTTTCGGGCGCACAACTTCAATGGTCATTAGCGCCCTGACTACTCTAAGAATGCACCGCGAGGCACAAGTTGACAACAACAACTAAAAGGGAAAACACAATAAAAGACAGGCTGACAGGCATAGGATTAAAAAACATCATCAAATGTCCTTAGCGACGTTTGTCAAATTGATAAAACAAAGAACACGAGCAGCTGCTCGTGGGTCATCCGCTAAAATGGCATCTAAAGTAGTAGGCAGGTTAAGATCGAGGCGCAGTGTTTTAAGATCGGGACAGGACATTAAAATGTGACTAACCGTCAGCAAGTGCCCACATGGGCAGAACGGCGCCGGCGCAGCCGTCAGCAGATGGCGATGGCTGAACCGGCAGTGGCCAATTCTTAACCTTGCTAAAACGACCTCCTCCCGCCGAGAAGGGCGTGAGGAGGACGTCCAAGCCACGGGAAGAGGTTTTAAGGCCCGAAGCTTGTTGTCGGTAAGTGCAGCCCAATCGGCATGCCACAGCGACACAACGCGCCGACAAATGACCCTGCTAAAATCGGACGAAGGCACACAACAAGAAGCTGTCCGAGGCTGGAGGACCGCAGCCTTGGCCGCGGCATCTGCAGCTTCGTTCCCAGGGATACCGACATGGCCAGGAACCCACATAAAGCTAACCGGCGTACCGACGTCCACCAGCTGCTGAAGAGAGCGTTGGATCCGGTGTACGAAAGGGTGAACCGGGTACGGATCACTGAGGCTCTGGATGGCGCTCAGGGAATCTGAGCAGATGACATAAGCAGAATGTCGGTGGCGGCAGATGTACAGAACAGCCTGGTAGAGGGCAAAGAGCTCAGCTGTGAAGACCGAACAATGGCCATGGAGCCGGTATTGGAAACTTTGTGCCCCGACAATAAAGGAACACCCGACCCCGTCATTGGTCTTAGAGCCATCTGTATAAATGAAAGTCATGTTGTTGAACTTCGAACGAAGTTCCAAAAAACGGGAGTGGTAGACCGAACCGGGGGTGACCTCTTTTGGGAGCGAGCTGAGGTCGAGGTGAACGCGGACCTGAGCCTGGAGCCAAGGTGGCGTGCGGCTCTCGCCCACTCGAAAGGTTGCAGGGAGTGAAAAATGAAGGTGTTGAAGGAGGCGACGAAAGCGAACTCCAGGGGGTAGCAAGGCAGAGACATACAACCCGTATTGAAAGTCAAGAGAGTCGTCAAAAAAGGAACGATAAGAAGGATGGTCGGGCATTGACAGTAGCCGACAGGCATACCGACAAAGCAGTATATCGCGCCGGTAGGTGAGTGGCAATTCGCCAGCGTCAGCATGAAGACTCTCTACGGGACTGGTATAAAATGCTCCGATCGCAAGTCGTAAACCCCGATGTTGTATGGAGTTGAGGCGGCGTAAGATGGATGGCCGTGCAGAGGAGTATACGAAGCTCCCATAATCCAGCTTGGAGCGGACGATCGACCGATATAGACGAAGTAGGACGGTTCGATCCGCTCCCCACGACATACCACTGAGAACACGGAGGACATTTAAAGAACGGGTACAACGGGCGGCCAAATATGACACATGTGGAGACCAGCTAAGTTTCCTGTCAAAGGTAAGGCCTAAAAATTGGATTGTCTCCACGAGTGGGAGAGCAACGGGACCGAGTCGTAAGGACGGTGGGAGAAACTCTTTGTAGCGCCAGAAGTTAATACAGACCGTCTTCTCGGCAGAAAAACGGAAGCCATTGGCGACACTCCAAGAGTAAAGACGGTCAAGAGAACGCTGAAGACAGTGCTCCAGGACACGTGGACACTGCGCGCTGCAATAGATGGTAAAATCGTCCACGAAAAGGGAGCCTGATACATCAGCTGGGAGGCAATCCATTATTGGATTGATCGCGATGGCGAAGAGAGCGACGCTCAAAACTGAGCCCTGTGGCACCCCATTCTCCTGGCGAAAGGTGTCGGACAGGACAGAACCCACACGCACCCGAAACTGTCTATCCATTAAAAAGGAACGAATAAAAAGAGGGAGGCGACCGCGAAAGCCCCACGTATGCATGGTGCGGAGAATGCCCGCCCTCCAACAGGTGTCATAAGCCTTCTCCAAATCAAAGAACACAGCCGCGGTCGGGCGCTTCCGCAAGAAGTTATTCATGATGAAGGTCGACAAGGTAACCAGATGGTCGACAGCAGAGCGGCGCCTTCGAAATCCACATTGTACATTGGTAAGTAGGCGTCGAGACTCGAGCAGCCAAACCAATCGAGAGTTAACCATTCGCTCCATCACTTTACAGACACAGCTGGTAAGCGAGATGGGTCGATAACTGGAGGGCAAGTGCTTGTCCTTCCCCGGCTTAGGAATCGGGACAACAATAGACTCGCGCCAGCATGCGGGAACATGTCCCTCAATCCAGATGCGATTGTAAGTACGAAGAAGAAAACCTTTACCCGCAGGAGAAAGGTTCTTCAGCATCTGGATATGAATAGAATCAGGCCCTGGAGCGGAGGACCGTGATCGGCCAAGTGCGTTTTCCAGTTCCCGCATGGTGAATGGGGCATTATAACTAACACGATTCGAGGAGCGGAAGTTAGGTGGCCTCGCCTCCTCTGCCTGTTTGCGGGGGAGGAAGGCAGGGTGGTAATGAGCGGAGCTCGAAACCTCGGCGAAAAAGCGGCCGAAGGCATTGGAGACAGCCTCAGGGGCCACAAGGACTTCATTCGCGACCTTCAAGCCAGAAACTGGGGAGTGGACCTTAGTGCCAGATAGCCGGCGCAGGCTACCCCAGACAACAGAAGAAGGAGTAGAACTGGTGAAGGTGCTGGTGAAAGCAGCCCAGCTGGCTTTCTTGCTTTCTTTAATAATACGACGACACTGAGCACGTAATCGTTTATAATTAATGCAATTCGCCACTGTAGGGTGGCGTTTAAAGGTGCGTAAAGCACGTCGACGAGCACGTAAAGCGTCCCTACATGCTGCGGTCCACCAGGGGACCAGTACGCGACGTGGAGAAGAAGTAGGGTGAGGGATGGAATATTCAGCAGCAGCGAGAATGACTTCCGTGAGGTGTGCGACCTGACGATCGCAGCTTGTGAAGGTTTGATCCTGAAAGGTCGCCCTGGAAGAGAAGACTCTGTTCACCCCACGACTCTCCGCTGCCACTTCCTCTCGATTCTTGACATTTACCGAGGCCATGAAGTTGTTTACACCAATGACTCGATGGCTGATGATCACGTCGGCTTCGCATATGTCTATGGAGGATGTATTGAAACGTATTCCTAACCTGATGGCTGGAGTGTTTTCACAGCCGAGCTGGTGGCTTTATCTCATGTTCCTGAGCACATCCTTTCATGCCGTGGGGAGTCGTTTCTTCTGTGTACTGACTCCTTGAGCAGCTTACAAGCTATCGACCAGTGCTTCCCTTGTCATCATTTGGTAGCGAGCATCCAGGAGTCCATCTATGCCCTGAAACGGTCCAGTCGTTCAGTGGTGTTTGTCTGGATCCCACGTCATGGCGGAATCCCAGGCAAGGATCTTGTCGATGGGCTGGCCAAACAGGCTACACGGAAAATACTTATGGAGATCGGCTTCTCTGCAACAGACCTGCATTTGGTACTGTGCCGCTAGGTTTCGTGGCTTTGGGAGTTGAATGGCATTGCCTCAGCGTTCACAATAAACTGCGTGACATTAAGGAGACTATGAATGTGTGGAAGACCTCGACGTAGGCCTCTCGTAGGGACTCTATGGTTCTCTGCCGGCTCCGCATTGGCCACGCTTGGGTGACATACGGCTACCTCCTGCGCCTTGATGACCCACCTCAGTGTCGGTGCGGCGCCCGGCTGGCAGTCGCCCATGTTTTGATGAGCTGTCCTTCTTTGGCTGTCCTGCGAGGGACTCTTCAGTTAACGGACTCGTTACCATTAATTTTAGCTGACAACGCCTCATTGGCTAATTTAGTTTTACGTTTTATACGTCATGGTAGGTTTTATCATTCTATATAAATTTTCGCGCATGTCTTTTGTCCCTTTGTGTTCTCCACTCTAATGCTTTTAGGCTGGATGTTTTAATGCGTCGCAGAGTGGCTGATTTTTCCTTTTTATTCTCGTGGTCGGCCAGCCACGGTCATCTGCTCTCCTGTTTTTATCCCTTCTACCTGTTTCTTGCTTCACTCTGTGGTTTTCTTTTCCTGTTTTGTCCATAGTAGTGTTGGCTGTTCTTCTGTCGTTCTTCTGGTTCTTCCATTCTCCTGTTTTTGTGCTGTAGATCTCCTTTCTTTTCTTCTTTCCCTTGTGTAATTATTTTACCGGGAACAAGGGACTGATGATCTCGCTGTTTTGTCCCTTCCCCCGCCCACCCTCCTTTAAACCAAACAATCCCCCTGCGCATCCAAATTATCGGCTTCTTTTCCCAACCACGGTTGTTCATCTCCCACATTGGCGGCCCAGATCAGGGGTCACGATTGCAGTTTGCGTCCGTTCCCTTCTGTCTGAACTGGAGTCCTTCCCATTACCACCTCTCCTCGATGTCCATTCAAGTACACCTCCATGGTGTACAACTAGGCCGCAGATTATTCTGGAACTTTTGCATGGCTCTAAGGACTCCGTTAACCCTGCGGCTCTCCGCTATCATCTGGCGTTTCTCGACATGTTCCGGGGCCACGAAGTGGTTTACACTGATGGCTCGATCGCTGATGGTCATGCAGGCTTTTCGTATGTTCATGGAGGATGTATTGAACAGCACTCCTTGTCAGAAGGCTGCAGCATATCCTCTCATGCCCTGGCAAGTCATTTCTCCTTGAGGAGCCTACAAGCTATTGATCAATGCTACCCTGCCATCCATTGGTAGCGTCCATTCAGGAGTCCATCTATGCGCTGGAACGGTCCCATCGTTCAGTGGTGTTTGTGTGGATCCCAGGACATGTCGAAATCCCAGGCAACGAACTGGCTGACAGGTTGGCCAAACAGGCTATGCGGAGTCCGCTTCTGGCGATGGGCATCTCCGAAACTGACCTGCGTTCTGTCTTTCGCCGCCGAGTTTTTCGGCTTTGGGATATGGAATGGCATAACAGTATGCACAACAAACTGCTTGTCATTAAGGAGACTACGAATGGGTGGAAGTCTTCCATGTGGTCCTCTTGCAGGGAGTCAGTTGTCCTCTGCCGGCTCCGCATTGGCCATACATGGATAACGTATGGTTACCTGTTCCGTCGCGAGGACCCACCTCGGTGTCGCTGTGGCTCACAAATGACGGTTATCCACCTCGTGCTGGACTGCACACTTTTAGCCGCTCTGCGGCGGACTTATAACCTTCCCAGCATCCTATCTTCGGTGTTGGGTGACAATGCCTCAAAAGCAGGTTTAGTTTTAGGTTTTATTTGTGAGGGTGGGTTTTATCATTTGATTTAAATTTTAGCGCATGTCCTTTGTCGCTCTGTGTCCTCCACGCTAGTGCTTTTAGGGTGGAGGTTGTAATGTGTTGCAGAGTGGCTGGCTTCTCGTTTTTATTCTCATGGTCAGACAGCCATGGTAATCTACTCTCTTGTTTTGATTGTTCTACATGCTTCTCGCGTCTCTCTGTGGTTTTCTTGTCCGATTTTGTCGATTTTAGTGTTTGTGGCCCTTCTGTCATTCTTGTGCTTTTCTCCTTTCTTCCAGCTCTGTTTTGTATGTCTCGATTATTTTACTGCCACCCATGTGAAATTATTTTAATCGGAATGAGGGACCGATGACCTAGCAGTTTGATCCATCCCTCCCAACCAGTCAACCAACCTGAATACGATAGTTCAGGTATACACGCCGACGTCGCGAGCTGAAGATGAAGAGGTAGAGAAAGTATATTATGATATTGAAATGGTAATACAGTATTTAAAGGGAGATGAAAATCTAATAGACATGGAGGACTGGAATGGAGTTGTATGGGAAGGAGTAGAACGAAAGGTTACTGGAGAATGGGGCTTGGGACAAAGAATGAGAAGGGAGAAAGACTAATTGAGTTCCGCAATAAATTTCGGCCAGTGATAACAAATTCTCTGTTCAAGAATGACAGGAGGAGAAGGTACACTTGGAAAATGCTGGAAGAGACAAAAAGATTTCAGTTAGGTTACATCATGGTCAGGCAGAGAATCCAAAATCAGATATTAGATTTCAAGGGATATCCAGGACTCAGATCATAATGTGGTAGTGCTGAGGAGGAGGCTGAAGTTTAAGAGGTTGGTCAAGAAGCATCAAAACACAAATAAATGGGATATGGAAGTACTGAGGAATGATGAGATACGCTTGAAGTCCTCTAAGGCTATTGATACTGCAGTAAAGAATACATCAGTGGGCAGTTCAGTTGAAGAGGAAAGGACATTTCTAAAAGGTGTAGTCGCAGAAGTTAGAATGAAAAACGTAGGTAAAAAGAAGGTAGCTGCGTAGTGCCTTGGATAACAGAAGAAATATTTCAGCAGATAGATGAAAGAAGAAGGTACAACAATGTTCAGGGAATTCAGGAATACAGAAACACAAGTCGCTGAGGAATGAAGTAAACAGGATGTTTAGGGAAGCTAAGACGGAATGGCTGCATGGAGAATGTGAAGAAATCGAAAAAGAAATGGTTGTCGGAAGGACTGAATCAGCGTATACCAAAGTCAAAACAACCTTCACTGAAATTAAAAGCGAGGGAGGTAACATTAAGAGCGCACCGGGAATTCCACTGTTAAACGCAGAGGAGCGACAAGATAGTTGGAAAGTATACATTGGAGTCGTCTTTGAGGGAGAGGATTTGCCTGATATCATAGAAGAAGAAACAGGAGTTGATTCAGAAGAGATGGGGGATTCAGTATTAGAATCAGAATTTAAAAGAGGTTTGGAAGACTTAGGGTCAAATAAGGCAAAGGCGATAAATAAGTTTCCATCAGAATTTCTAAAATCATCGTGGGAAGTGGCAACAAAACGACTATTCACGTTAGTGTGTAGAATGTATGAGTCTGGTGCTATACTTTCTGTTGGAAACATATCACCCACACAATTCCGAAGTCTGCGGTAGCTGAAAAGTGTGAGAATTATCGCACAATCAACGTAACATCTCATGCATCCAAGTTTCTGTTAAGAATAATATACAGAAAAATGGAAAATAAAATTGAGGATGTGTTAGCTGACGGTCAGTTACCATTAAGAAAGGTAAAGGCACGAGAGACGTTGGGGTTGATACTGGAAGCAAGACTAAAGAAAAATCAAGACACGTTCACAGGATTTTTCAACCTGGAAGAAGCATTCGACTGTCTCAATGGTGCAAGATGTTCGTAATTCTGAGAAAAATAGGGGTAAGTTGCAGGGAGAGACGGGTAATATACAACATGTTCAGGAGCGAAGGGGAATAATAAGAGTGAAAGACCAAGATCGAAACTCTCAGGTTAAAAAGGGTGTAAGACAAGGATGTTTTATTTCGCCCCTACTGTTCAGTCTACATATCTAAGTAGCAATGGTGGAAATAGAAGAAAGGTTCAGGAGTGGAATTAAAATTGAAGGTGAAAGGATATCAATGATACGATTCGCTGATTACATTGCTATCCCTAGTACAAGTGAAAAACAGCTACACGATCTGCTCAGTGACTGAAGGTGGAAGGATATCAATGATACGATTTGCTGATTACATTGCTATCCCTGCTAAAAGTGAAGAAGAACTGCACGATCTGCTCAGTGGAATGAACAGTCCAATGAATAAAGAATGTGGGTTGAGAGTACATGGAAGAAAGACGAAAGTTATGAGCAGTATCAAAAATGAGAACACACAGAAAATTAATATCAGGATTGATTGCCACGAAGTAGAGTCTATAAGAAATACTACTGCCATGGCAGCAAAATTACAAATATTCGTGATAATGTACGCTTGGAGCACGGCATTGTGTGGTAGTGGAAAATGGACAGTGGGAAAACCGGAACAGAAGAGAATCGAAGCATTTGAATTCTGATGCTACAGACGAATGTTGTAAGTTAAGTGGACTGTTAAGTTCAAGAATGAGGAGTTTCTGCTCAGATCGGAGAGGAAAGGAGTATGTGGAAAACTCTTACAAGCTGAAGGAACAGAATGACAGTACATCTGTTCAGACATGAAGGTGTAATTTGTACGGTACTAAATGTAGAGGCTAAAAACTGTAGAGGAAGACAAGGTTTGGAATACATCTAGCAAATAATTGAGAAAGCAGGTTGCAAGTGCTACCCCGAGATGAAGAGGTTGACTCAGGAGAGGAATTCGTAGCGGAGCGCATCAAACCAATCGAAGCCTGATGTCTCAAAATGAAAAAAAAAAAAAAAAACAACCGATATTTATCGATTGCTTGAAGCCTTCGTCCGTGTTTTAGTATTTGAAGTAACGGGTGATTGAAAAAGAAAGAACAGGAAAAGATAGAATGCAATTGCACATGTCACTGGATAGAGGAAGATTCAGAGTTTTTACAGAGCTGCTCTGTTATTTGTTAATAGCAACATGGCAACCACACCACAAGAGAAATCATTTTGTGAGTTGGAATTTACGCGAAGTCAACCCACTGCTCAAGTGCAACGTGCAGTCCGCAGCTCGTGGTCGTGCCGTAGCGTTCTCGCTTCCCGCGCCTGGGTTCCCGGGCTCGATTCCCGGCGGGGTCAGGGATTTTCTCTGCCTCGTGATGACTGGGTGTTGTGTGATGTCTTTAAGTTAGTAAGGTTTAAGTAGCTCTAAGTTCTAGGGGACTGATGACCATATGTGTTAAGTCCCATAGTGCTCAGAGCCATTTGAACCATTTTTTTGCAACGTGCATTCCGATTTCGGTTCCGCAAGAAGACGCCATTGTGCTTGGCATATAAAATTCTTGGAAGGTGGTTGCATATGCGAAGGGAAAGGTTCCTGCACTCCGAATGAAAATGTAGAGCGTATCCGAGATGCGCTCGTACAGAGTCCCCGGAAGACTGGCAGACTATGAACTTCAGCTTCCTCAAACAACGGTGTGGTGTGTTCTGAAACGACGCCTGCATATGAAGCCTTACAAGTTGCAGTTACAGTAGCAATTTTGTATTTCATATTTACTGGATATGGCAGAGGAGCGAACTTAAGTGGAATGACCATATAAAACAGATAGTGGGAAAAGCAAACACCAGACTCAAAATGGCTCTGAGCACTATGGGACTTAACTTCTGAGGTCATCAGTCCCCTAGAACTTAGAACTTCTTAAACCTAACTAACCTAAGGACATCACACACATCCATACCCGTGGCAGGATTCGAACCTGCGACCGTAGCGGTCGCCCGGTTCCACACTGTAGCGCCCAGAGCCGCTCGGTCACCCCGGCCGGCAAACACCAGACTCAGATACATCGGAAGTATCTTAAGGAAATGTAACTCGTCCACGAACGAAGTGGCTTATAAGGCGGTTGTTCGCCCGATTATTGAGTGTTGTTCATCTATCTGGGATCCCTATCAGGTAGCACTGATAGAAGAGATAGACAAGATCCAACGAAGAGCGGTGAGTTTCGTCACGGAATCGTTTCGCTGGCGAGAGAGCGTTACGAAGTTGCTGAACGAACTCCACTGGCAGACTTTACAAGAGTGGTGTTGTGTATCACGGAGAGATTTACTATTGAAATTTCGAGACAGCACTTTTCAGGAGGGGGCCGACAACATATTACTCCCCCCACATACATTTCGCGTATTGATCACGAGGAGAAAATTCGAGAAATTAGAGCCAATACATAGGCTTACCGACAATCATTCTTCCCATGGACTATTCGCGAGTGGGCAAGGTTGGATGGATCAGATAGCGGTACCGAAAGTACCCTCCGTCACACGCCATTAGGTCGCTTGCGGAGTATGATGTAGATGTAAATGAGGATACTTTTCCCAACGACTCATATTTCCGGACGAATTGACGTTTCATCTACCGGGTAAAGTAATCCGTCATAATGTAGGAATTAGAAGCTCACAAAATCGTAGCGTTCTCGCCGAATGAAAGATTCATCGAAACTGAGTTTTGTACCGTTTCCGTTCACAGAGCTTACTGACCGTTCCTTTTTTGCAGAGGAAACTGTGACAGGAATGTTATACCTGGACATGCTGCAAAATGGATTGTGTTTTCAACTACACGAAGGGTCCAATCATTTTATGCATGGCGACCTCCCACCTCTCTTTCCCCTTGAGCGGCAGCGTTATCTCAACACCACCACCACGCAACGTTGTATTGGACGAGGTGGACAACAAGAACACGTTCGTTGCTTTTGGCCTGCCAGGTCACCAGACCTCACTCTTTGCGTTGCTTTGCTGTTGGGTTACATAAATGATAGAGTCTCTATCCCTCCTATGGCAGCTACACTTGAGGAGGTCAGAAATACTATTGTTGAAGCTGTCGATTCAATAAATAGGGACCTGTTGATTCGTGTGTGGATTGAAATGGACTATCGTTTCCATGTTTCTCGAGCAACGCATAGTGTTCATGTTGAGTGTATGATACAGTGTCTGAGAGAGCATAAAACTTTGAACAATGCACAAGTGTTCCTGTCTTCCACAGTTTATAATAAACAACTGAAATCTGTTCTTTCTTTTTAAATCATTTTGCATCTTTTGGTGATTGCACAACTACACTTGTTGAGTAATCCTCTCTTAATCTGTCCGTACAACCTTCACTTTCTATTTTACTGAACATGTTGGTTAATGTATGCTAGTACAACGGCGAGCTGCATCATGGTTCTAAGTCCACGATATACTGTAGGACTGGGCGCGACAGTGAAAAGTTGGAAGGTAAGGATGTAGCAGGTCAAATAGTGCGAAACTAAAATTAGCGACCATGGAGGACCTGAATGGAGCTGCCGAGATAGTCCGCGCATTTGCGATAATCACTATGGTTATTTTTGCTCTCAACTGCTCCTTGCTGTGGAATTCCGTTGTCTTAATTTTACTTTTAGAGATTGTCATATTATAATCGCTTGCTACTTTGTGCAAGAGCCGAACTGCTGTATGTAACTTATCTTGTGAGTCCTGTAAGATTATTTGATCATCTGCGAACAGGAGTGTATTTATAAATAAGTTTATAATATTTTATTCTGGTATTTCTTTATGATGTCGTGTATGTATATATTAAATAAGGTGGGTGACAACAGATACCATTATTTCACTCCTTGAGAGATGTTTCTAGTAATTCTAGAAATTTTTCTAGAAATCATGAACTCATATGCACAGACGGAAAAAAACTGCAACACCAATAAGAAGTTGTGTGATATAAAAGAAAGTTGGCACGCGTGATTCTGCATCTGAAAGATGATGTCGGTTCAAATTTTATGCGGGTCGCTTAGCAGTGGCGCTAATAGCACCAATATGAGAATGCAAATGAGACATCCTTTAAATACGCACCACACCGGTCAAGGACGTTAAGTACCTTTGAGATTGGACTTGAGTTCATGTTAACCCAGAATGCCATTGTCAACACCTCACTGAGTTTGAACGAGGTCGTGTAATAGGGCTACGAGAAGCTGGGTATTCCTTCTGCGATACTGCAGAAAGACTTGGCAGGAATGTAGCCCCTGTACATTATTGCTGGCAGCGGTGGTCACGAGAATGTATGGTCGCAAGAAGACCGAGCTGCAGACGGCTACGTGGCGCTACCAGGGTATGACTGTGGCGCATCGTAATGCACCTGCAGCACCAAATGGCATGGGAGCTGTCACCACAGTGACGTAAAGCACTTTTACAAATTGGTTACTTCAAGGAAAGCGTCGACCCGTTGTCCAGTAGTGTGCAATCGACTGACCCCAAACCGCCGCTCTTTGCAACTTCAGTGGTGTCAAGCGAGAGCTCCTTGGAGGGTGGAGTGGAGGTCTGTTGTATTTTCTGATGAAATCTGGTTCTGCTTCAGTGCTAGAGATGGCCGTGTGTTGGTTAAAAGAAGGCAAGCTTAGGGGCTGTAATCATCCTGTCTGGGCGCCAGACGCACTGGACCTACATCTGTGGTTATGGTCAGAGGTGGGATTTCATATAACAGCGGGAGTGCTCTTGCGGTAATCCACTCACCCTAACTGCAAATTTGTACGTCGACCTAGCGATTCGACCTGCTATGCTGCCATTAGTGAAAAGCATTCCAGGGAGTAGCATGAAATTTTCACTCTACAGCGGAGTGTGCGCTGATATGAAACTTCCTGGCAGATTAAAACTGTGTGCCGGACCGAGACTCCAACTCGGGACCTTTGCCTTTCGCGGGCAAGTGCTCTACGAACTGAGCTGCCCAAAGCACGACTCACGCCCCGTCATCACAGCTTTCATTCCAGGGAGTGTTCCCCAAGAGGATAATGCTCGCCTACATTCCGTTTTTGTAATCCAACGTGCTCAGCAGAGTATCGAATGTTACCTTGGCCTGTTCAACCACCAGACCTGTCTTCAACGGAGCACATATGGGACGTCAGCGGACGATAACTACAGCTTTATCGATAAACAGCATTATCTGTCACTATACTGACGAAACTGCCACGGAACTCCACCGCACACACTGACATCCATCACCTCTACAACACAATAAACGCACGTTTGCATGCTGCTCTCAGTCTGGAGGTTACACCGGTTATTAATGTAGCAGCGTTTCACATTTGCAATGGTATATCTCAAGCTTGCATTTAACGTTTGTAAGGTGGCAGAATAAATGAAGGTCAATTTCGCACCTTACATAAGATTTTCATACATCATAACTGGAAGGTGAATATGACATCTAACTTACTTTGGCAGCAACGAGCAGATTTGCCTGTAAGTATGTAATTCAAAACTGATGACACTCAATCGATGATATTAACACACCGCTTCTAAATAATGCATGTCAATGAGCAGAAGGTGAAACAAGCAGTGAGGGGAAACGGTTTGTGTGGAAGCAAGTGCAAGCAGACACAGAGGCCGCACCATGGGAGGCACCACAAAAACCTCTTAGTGGGCGTCCCATGCAGAGTCAGCGACCGGACAGGGGACGCATGCTGGAGAGGAAGTAATGGCCACCTGAAGTAGGACAGAAAGAAGTTTTAGAAAACTGTGTTTCGGCATTCCAAATGTATATAAACAAAACCAGTGACACAGTTGATGACGAGAACAGCGAATGGTAGACATGTGATGAACGCATGTAACTTTTAGGCGTCTGGAGTGGGCACAAAACGTCCGATTGACGGAAACGAACTAGGAAGGAGTAAAGTGCAGAGATTTCGACGCATTTCATTGGTAGGGCCATTGCGATTGGCAGAGAGAATTTCCACAAAATAAGAGGAACATTCCCATTGGTCGAAAAAGCCATGACATGGAGAACGAAAGAACCTAGGTGGGGAGACAGTTCGGCTGCGAGAAAGAAAAGAGCGAAATTCTTGGCGACTCTTCTCTGACCTGGTGTCAAGTGGAGAATGGGGCGCATAACGCTCTGTACGACGCAGAGGAGAAATTAGTGTGAACACTGCTTTCACTGTGGCTGACATTCAGCTAGATATTAGCTGAAGTGTCGTTTAGTTCCTACTGGGGAGAAACGAACCAGCCAGTTAGTTAATTGTTCTTGTGAGGACTGCGAGGGCATTTTAATTTGCATGCTGCTCCAGCCATGCGCGTGCATATCGCCATAATCAAAAACTAGGGTGAGTACATGTTTTTTTTCGCATAACGAGAAACATAAGGAGCGTTTCTGCTGGAAAAATCAGCAAAGGCTTAATTAGTTTTTATAGGAATTTTAAAGGACGAGAGCAGCCATTCAGACGACAGCTCATCGCAGTTAAGGTAAATACTGAGAGCACAGGCGTGAACTTGTTGGTTCACCATCTTGCGTCCACTGTAAACTCGAGCTACCTTGGGAAATCTTTCCATGGATTTTAATGCCTACTCCGAATTTTTCTTCTGTGGACAGCCTGAGTATAAAAGGTGTTTTAAGGCATCTTATTACTAAAACTTACAGTTTATGGAGTAGTTGTTTCATTTTAATTATTTATTTTTCATGGTTTCATCATTCAGAAATCCATTCACATACGGGAGATAAGGCTTCCCAAATGCACTGAAACTGCTCTTTAAAAATGATTAAAAAAGGAAATGGTTTCATGATTCAGAAGTTACATCAGGGTTGTGTGAACGGATTTTTTTAAAAACTATACACTAATTCGTTACAATAACGGAATTTCTGTGTTTTCACTTCTGTCTATCCTATGTAGCTAAACTGGGTTCACCAGCAAAGAGGGATCAAAATGACAGCCTCCAAAAGTCGAGGGAGAAAATGATTACTCTCAGTTAGTTATTGTCCACTCACCTCGGAAATTAGGAGGAAACCAGGCGGGCAGAGCATGTAGAAGTATTCTGGTAGTGCTTCTCACTGTCCAAAACTTGAAACGCAAAGAGGGTGAAATTGGAAATGAAAGGGCAGAGCTTCCAATGGCTGCAAATAAATATGAGCTCTAAGTGCCTGCAGCAGTGGATGGACAGGACACGTCCTGAACGGCGGCCTCAGGAGTCGGGTTGGCTTTTTGGGTTTGGGGCTGGGGTTGGGCGGCTGCCAGAGCGGGGCTCCCATCTCGGCCAGCAGAGCTTCTGCCGGCAGCTATTGTGTTTCGCTGGAAGCGAAGTGAAGCAGGTTCGCGGCAGCGGCGTTTTAAAGCGCCCGGCAGTCGGCACAGAGCCGCACCGCCCAACTTTATGCCGCGGCAAGAAATCGAGCGTAAAACAAACAGGCGAGCATTGCCGGCAGATCTGCGGCCATTCGCGGACTGCCCATCCGGCATAACGACCCGCGGCGCTAGCCGGCCCAGCCTCTCACCGGCCGGACTCCGATATTCCGCCAGCTGCGTCTGATTTCACCCCCAGCTCCATTTGTTCCTCTTATAGCCTTTCTGCAGCAGATATTGTTTTGAGCTTTTGTGTTTTCCTACTTTTATTAGCTGTGCAGTTTGCGGCCGAGCGTAACAAAGGAGTGAAGCGTCGATTACAGTCCATCAAAAACCGAAAAGCGAGCAGTGCCTGTGGTGGGCGAGGCGGCCTTTCACGGAAGAATGCCCAACATGCTGTACAGGGTGACAGAAAATCGGTTTGCCCTACAGCAGTGCAGTACAGCGTGCTGTGATTTACGCAGATTTTATTGATTTGCGTTACTTGCGTTAGCTACACAGACGAAAAAAATCGCAACACCAAAAAGTAATGTAATTTCGGGAATAAATTTGTACAGATAACATATTTGTTTAACATTGCAAGCTCGACATGTAAGGTTTTGAGGACAGTAGCACAACTGTGTAAGTTGTAAACAGTTTTGTCATGGACTGTGCGGCTGGCCCCGGCGGAGGTTAGAGTCCTCCCTCGGGCATGGGCGTGAGTGTTTGTCCTTAGGATAATTTAGGTTAAGTAGTGTGTAAGCTTAGGGACTGATGACCTTAGCTGTTAAGTCCCATAAGATTTCACACACATTTGAACATTTGTAAACAGTTTTGGTTTAAAGTTGCTATCTTATCGTAGAAATACACACAATTTACACAGTTTACAATGTGACAATGTTAGGACAGCTGTCAAAACGAACGCATCTCGTCCTCAGAAAGTGAGACAATCCTAAACACAACAATGGTAAATTTTAACTTGAAGTTTCTTTTCAAAATTATTCTTATGACTACGTCACTTTCGTTATCAGGAGAAAGAAAACTGGCGTTCTACGGATCGGAGCGTGGAATGTCAGGTCCCTTAATCGGGCAGGTAGGTTAGAAAATTTGAAAAGAGAAATGGATAGGTTACAGTTAGATATAGTGGGAATTAGTGAAGTTCGGTGGCAGGAGGAACAAGACTTCTGGTCAGGTGACTACAGGGTTATAAACACAAAGTCAAATAGGGGTAATGCAGGAGTAGGTTTAATAATGAATAAAAAAATAGGAGTGCGGGTTAGCTACTACAAACAGCATAGTGAACGCATTATTGTGGCCAAGATAGACACGAAGCCCATGCCTACTACAGTAGTACAAGTTTATATGCCAACTAGCTCTGCAGATGATGAAGAAATTGATGAAATGTATGACGAGATAAAAGAAATTATTCAGGTAGTGAAGGGAGACGAAAATTTAATAGTCATGGGTGACTGGAATTCGTCAGTAGGAAAAGGGAGAGAAGGAAACATAGTAGGTGAATATGGATTGGGGGGAAGAAATGAAAGAGGAAGCCGCCTTGTAGAATTTTGCACAGAGCATAACTTAATCATAGCTAACACTTGGTTCAAGAATCATAAAAGAAGGTTGTATACCTGGAAGAATCCTGGAGATACTAAAAGTTATCAGATAGATTATATAATGGTAAGACAGAGATTTAGGAACCAGGTTTTAAATTGTAAGACATTTCCAGGGGCAGATGTGGACTCTGACCACAATCTATTGGTTCTGACCTGTAGATTGAAACTGAAGAAACTGCAAAAAGGTGGGAATTTAAGGAGATGGGACCTGGATAAACTGAAAGAACCAGAGGTTGTACAGAGTTTCAGGGAGAGCATAAGGGAACAATTGACGGGAATGGGGGAAAGAAATACAGTAGAAGAAGAATGGGTAGCTTTGAGGGATGAAGTAGTGAAGGCAGCAGAGGATCAAGTAGGTAAAAAGACGAGGGCTAGTAGAAATCCTTGGGTAACAGAAGAAATATTGAATTTAATTGATGAAAGGAGAAAATATAAAAATGCAGTAAATGAAGCAGGCAAAAAGGAATACAAACGTCTCAAAAATGAGATCGACAGGAAGTGCAAAATGGCTAAGCAGAGATGGCTAGAGGACAAATGTAAGGATGTAGAGGCTTATCTCACTAGGGGCAAGATAGATACTGCCTACAGGAAAATTAAAGAGACCTTTGGAGATAAGAGAACCACTTGTATGAACATCAAGAGCTCAGATGGAAACCCAGTTCTAAGCAAAGAAGGGAAAGCAGAAAGGTGGAAGGAGTATATAGAGGGTCTATACAAGGGCGATGTACTTGAGGACAATATTATGGAAATGGAAGAGGATGTAGATGAAGATGAAATGGGAGATACGATACTGCGTGAAGAATTTGACAGAGCACTGAAAGACCTGAGTCGAAACAAGGCCCCCGGAGTAGACAACATTCCATTGGAACTACTGACGGCTTTGGGAGAGCAAGCCCTGACGAAACTCTACCATCTGGTAAGCAAGATGTATGAAACAGGCGAAATACCCTCAGACTTCAAGAAGAATATAATAATTCCAATTCCAAAGAAAGCAGGTGTTGACAGATGTGAGAATTACCGGACAATCAGTTTAATAAGCCACAGCTGCAAAATACTAACACGAATTCTTTACAGACGAATGGAAAAACTAGTAGAAGCCGACCTCGGGGAAGATCAGTTTGGATTCCGTAGAAATACTGGAACACGTGAGGCAATACTGACCTTACGACTTATCTTAGAAGAAAGATTAAGGAAAGGCAAACCTACGTTTCTAGCATTTGTAGACTTAGAGAAAGCTTTTGACAATGTTGACTGGAATACTCTCTTTCAAATTCTAAAGGTGGCAGGGGTAAAATACAGGGAGCGAAAGGCTATTTACAATTTGTACAGAAACCAGATGGCAGTTATAAGAGTCGAGGGGCATGAAAGGGAAGCAGTGGTTGGGAAGGGAGTAAGACAGGGTTGTAGCCTCTCCCCGATGTTATTCAATCTGTATATTGAGCAAGCAGTAAAGGAAACAAAAGAAAAATTCGGAGTAGGTATTAAAATCCACGGAGAAGAAATAAAAACTTTGAGGTTCGCCGATGACATTGTAATTCTGTCAGAGACAGCAAAGGACTTGGAAGAGCAGTTGAACGGAATGGACAGTGTCTTGAAAGGAGGGTATAAGATGAACATCAACAAAAGCAAAACGAGGATAATGGAATGTAGTCGAATTAAGTCGGGTGATGTTGAAGGTATTAGATTAGGAAATGAGACACTTAAAGTAGTAAAGGAGTTTTGCTATTTGGGGAGCAAAATAACTGATGATGGTCGAAGTAGAGAGGATATAAAATGTAGACTGGCAATGGCAAGGAAAGCGTTTCTGAAGAAGAGAAATTTGTTAACATCGAGTATAGATTTAAGTGTCAGGAAGTCTTTTCTGAAAGTATTTGTATGGAGTGTAGCCATGTATGGAAGTGAAACATGGACGATAAATAGTTTGGACAAGAAGAGAATAGAAGCTTTCGAAATGTGGTGCTACAGAAGAATGCTGAAGATGAGATGGGTAGATCACATAACTAATGAGGAGGTACTGAATAGGATTGGGGAGAAGAGGAGTTTGTGGCACAACTTGACCAGAAGAAGGGATCGGTTGGTAGGACATGTTCTGAGGCATCAAGGGATCACCAATTTAGTATTGGAGGGCAGCGTGGAGGGTAAAAATCGTAGGGGGAGACCAAGAGATGCATACACTAAGCAGATTCAGAAGGATGTAGGTTGCAGTAGGTACTGGGAGATGAAGAAGCTTGCACAGGATAGAGTAGCATGGAGAGCTGCATCAAACCAGTCTCAGGACTGAAGACCACAACAACAACAACACGTCACGATGTTGGCCAGTACTACGATATATCATGTGATTCCGGTTCAAAGTTTTGTACTATTTAGGATGACAATCACGTCTACGGAGGATGGTTAGCAGTGCGTATTGGAAGATGAAGAAGCTTGCACAGGATAGAGTAGCATGGAGAGCTGCATCAAACCAGTCTCAGGAGTGAAGACCACAACAACAACAACGTCCCCAGAAACCAGCGATGAAATTTACGGACAGGTTCCTTATACAGAAACAAGTAACACATACCTAATAAACATCGGCTCTGAAATGCATACCTTACGAGGTATGAGCACTTGTTGATCTTCGATTCTATGAAACACCATTCTTCTTCTGCAAGATCTTTGCTTTCCATAATTCGAGACGAGGAAGTATTGAGCAGAGCAAGAAAAAAATGACTAGCAACCATAGGGTCTTAAATACGTAATCTAAGGGAAATGCATAATCTAAGAGCTATGGGCACTTGTTCATCTTTGCTAGCGTAAAACGCAACTCTTCAACAATAGGACTGATTTCCACATCAATCTTAATTTCTTCATATTATGGACTTAAGTTAAATAAACTAACAACCTTCAAAATTGTTATTAAAATAATAATCTTCTAGGCCTTAGTGAAATTTTACACCTCTAGAATTGCTGTCTGGAATCATAATTTTAGAGTCCATT
Organism: Schistocerca nitens; assembly: GCF_023898315.1. Lineage (NCBI taxonomy): Eukaryota > Metazoa > Arthropoda > Insecta > Orthoptera > Acrididae > Schistocerca > Schistocerca nitens. The sequence continues at coordinate 323,950,993 of NC_064617.1, read as the reverse complement.
TTTACTGGCCACTTTTTTCTTATTTTCGTCCATACCACCTCCTGTCAAAGAGCTTACAGTAGAGCATACGAATTTCACAATGTCGAAGATGAAAGTGCTCATATCTCTTAAGGCTTGCGCTTTAGAGCCCTTGTTTACTAGACTGTTTTTCTTCTTTGGTGTAAGAAACTTGCCCTAAGTTTTATCGGAGGTCTGTTTTACACAGCCTATGTGTGATATCAATAGCCGCTCTCGTTCCGTGACGCTTTGCGGCGATGACACGTGTGCCACGTTTAAAACCTATTTAGTGCTACACGGGAACTGACATTTGTTTCCTCACAAACTGTTCGAGAGTCTACATAAATGGTCTTTAGATCACAGACTGCTTTGCAGCACAAATTTTGCAGTACTTCATACAAGTAAAATACAGTTGACAAATGGTTTTCCGGTAATTCAAATTTGAGTTTCTGGAGCGTTTCAGCGGTGTGGGCAGCAGTATGCGGACGGGCATTGTCGTGCAACAACACAACACCTTTTGACAGCAATCCTCGGCGTTTGCTTCGAATTGCAGGCTTTAGCCTGGCAGTAAGCATCTCACTGTAACGTACACTGTTTATTGTTGTGCCTCTTTCCCCATATTGTTCTAGTACTGGACCTTGTGCGTCCCAAAAAAGGTAAGCAACAGTTTCCCCGCAGACCGTCGGGTCTTGAACTTTTTCTTGCACGGTGAATTTGGATGTTTCCGTTCCATATTCTGCCGTTTACTCTCCGGCTCGTAATGATTGATTTGAGTCGTCACCAGTAATGATCTTGTCTAAGAAGTTCTCCCCTTCGTTACCATGTTGTTGTTGTGATCTTCAGTCCTGAGACTGGTTTGATGCAGCTCTCCATGCTACTCTATCCTGTGCAAGCTTCTTCATCTCCCAGTACCTACTGCAACCTACATCCTTCTGAATCTGTTTAGTGTATTGATCTCTTGGTCTCCCTCTACGATTTTTACCCTCCACGCTGCCCTCCAATGCTAAATTTGTGATCCCTTGATGCCTCAAAACATGTCCTACCAACCGATCCCTTCTTCTAGTCAGGTTGTGCCACAAACTTCTCTTCTCCCCAATCCCATTCAATACCTCCTCATTAGTTACGTGATCTACCCACCTTATCTTCAGCATTCTTCTGTAGCACCACATTTCGAAAGCTTCTATTCTCTTCTTGTCCAAACTGGTTATTGTCCATGTTTCACTTCCATACATGGCTACACTCCATACAAATACTTTCAGAAACGACTTCCTGACACTTACATCTATACTCGATGTTAACAAATTTTTCTTCTTCAGAAACGATTTCCTTGCCATTGCCAGTCTACATTTTATATCCTCTCTACTTCGACCATCATCAGTGATTTTGCTCCCTAAATAGCAAAACTCCTTTACTACTTTAAGTGTCTCATTTCCTAATCTAATCCCCTCAGCATCACCCGATTTAATTTGACTACATTCCATTATCCTGGTTTTGCTTTTGTTGATGTTCATCTTATATCCTCCTTTCAAGACACTGTCCATTCCGTTCAACAGCTCTTCCAAGTCCTTTGCTGTCTCTGACAGAATTACAATGTCATCAGCGAACCTCAAAGTTTTTACTCCCTCTCCATGAATTTTAATACCTACTCCGAATTTTTCTTTTGTTTCCTTTACTGCTTGCTCAATATACAGATTGAATAACATCGGGGAGAGGCTACAACCCTGTCTCACTCCTTTCCCAACCACTGCTTCCCTTTCATGCCCCTCGACTCTTATAACTGCCATCTGGTTTCTGTACAAATTGTAAAAAGCCTTTCGCTCCCTGTATTTTACCCCTGCCACCTTCAGAACTTGAAAGAGAGTATTCCAGTTAACGTTGTCAAAAGCTTTCTCTAAGTCTACAAATGCTAGAAACGTAGGTTTGTCTTTTCTTAATCTTTCTTCTAAGATAAGTCGTAAGGTTAGTATTGCCTCACGTGTTCCAACATTTCTACGGAATCCAAACTGATCTTCCCCGAGGTCCGCTTCTACCAGTTTTTCCATTCGTCTGTAAAGAATTCGCGTTAGTATTTTGCAGCTGTGACTTATTAAACTGATAGTTCGGTAATTTTCACATCTGTCAACACCTGCTTTCTTTGGGATTGGAATTATTATATTCTTCTTGAAGTCTGTGGGTATTTCGCCTGTCTCATACATCTTGCTCACCAGATGGTAGAGTTTTGTCATGACTGCCTCTCCCAAGGCCATCAGTAGTTCTAATGGAATGTTGTCTACTCCCGGGGCCTTGTTTCAACTCAGGTCTTTCAGTGCTCTGTCAAACTCTTCACGCAGTATCTTATCTCCCATTTCATCTTCATCTACATCCTCTTCCATTTCCATAATATTGTCCTCAAGTACATCGCTCTTGTATAATCCCTCTATATACTCCTTCCACCTTTCTGCCTTCCCTTCCTTGCTTAGAACTGGGTTGCCATCTGAGCTCTTGATATTCATACAAGTGGGTCTCTTCTCTCCAAAGGTCTCTTTAATTTTCCTGTAGGCAGTATCTATCTTACCCCTAGTGAGACAAGCCTCTACATCCTTACATTTGTCCTCTAGCCATCTCTGCTTAGCCATTTTGCACTTCCTGTCGATCTCATTTTTGAGACGTTTGTATTCCTTTTTGCCTGCTTCATTTACTGCATTTTTATATTTTCTCCTTTCATCAATTAAATTCAATATCTCTTCTGTTACCCAAGGATTTCTATTAGCCCTCGTCTTTTTACCTACTTGATCCTCTGCTGCCTTCACCACTTCATCCCTCAGAGCTACCCATTCTTCTTCTACTGTATTTCTTTCCCCCATTCCTGTCAATTGTTCCCTTATGCTCTCCCTGAAACTCTGTACAACCTCTGGTTCTTTCAGTTTATCCAGGTCCCATCTCCTTAAATTCCCACCATTTTGCAGTTTCTTCAGTTTCAATCTGCAGTTCATAACCAATATATTGTGGTCGGAATCCACATCTGCCCCTGGAAATGTCTTACAATTTAAAACCTGGTTCCTAAATCTCTGTCTTACCATTATATAATCTATCTGATACCTTTTAGTATCTCCAGGATTCTTCCAGGTATACAACCTTCTTTTATGATTCTTGAACCAAGTGTTAGCTATGATTAAGTTATGCTCTGTGCAAAATTCTACAAGGCGGCTTCCTCTTTCATTTCTTCCCCCCAATCCATATTCACCTACTATGTTTCCTTCTCTCCCTTTTCCTACTGACGAATTCCAGTCACCCATGACTATTAAATTTTCGTCTCCCTTCACTACCTGAATAATTTCTTTTATCTCGTCATACATTTCATCAATTTCTTCATCATCTGCAGAGCTAGTTGGCATATAAACTTGTACTACTGTAGTAGGCATGGGCTTCGTGTCTATCTTGGCCACAATAATGCGTTCACTATGCTGTTTGTAGTAGCTAACCCGCACTCCTATTTTTTTATTCATTATTAAACCTACTCCTGCATTACCCCTATTTGATTTTGTATTTATAACCCTGTAATCACCTGACCAAAAGTCTTGTTCCTCCTGCCACCGAACTTCACTAATTCCCACTATATCTAACTTTAACCTATCTATTTCCCTTTTTAAATTTTCTAACCTACCTGCCCGATTAAGGGATCTGACATTCCACGCTCGGATCCGTAGAACGCCAGTTTTCTTTCTCCTGATAACGACATCCTCTTGAGTAGTCCCCTCCCGGAGATCCGAATGGGGGACTATTTTACCTCCGGAATATTTTACCCAAGAGGACGCCATCATCATTTAATCATACAGTAAAGCTGCATGTCCTCGGTAAAAATTACGGCTGTAGTTTCCCCTTGCTTTCAGCCGTTCGCAGTACCAGCACATCAAGGCCGTTTTGGTTAATGTTACGAGGCCAGATCAGTCAATCATCCAGACTGTTGCCCCTGCAACTACTGAAAAAGCTGCTGCCCCTCTTCAGGAACCACATGTTTGTCTGGCCTCTCAACAGATACCCCTCCGTTGTGGTTGCATCTACGGTACGGCCATCTGTATCGCCGAGGCACGCAAGCCTCCCCACCAACGGCAAGGTCCATGGTTCATGGGGGGGGGGGGTTCGTTACCATAGCGATACAAATATTTCTGCACATGTCCTAGCTCGTTTGTTTATGCAACTGTGTGAGTTGTTTCGGGACCCATCTTGCACAAACTTTATGAAACTCAAATCTGTCTTGTGCATGATTTCGTAGGCAGAACCATGACTAATTTGCAGATGATGTGCCACTTCGTCAATAGTTAATCGTCTGCCTAAGAGAATCATTTCATGTGAACGCTCAATGGTTTCTTCATTTGTGGCGGTAAACGGTCGTCCGGTTCCTTCATCGTGCGTAACACCTGTGCGACCATTTTGGAATTTTCCAATCCATTCGTACACACTCCGTTGTGGCAAAACACTGTTCCCGTACTCTAAGGAAAATCTTCGATGAATTTCGGTCCCTGATACGCCTTCCGACCACAAAAAAATGATCACTGAACGTTGCTCTTCTCTGATGCAAATAGTGGAAGAGCCATAATTAACAGCACGCGTCATCAACTTAAAACGACAGTACCACCAAAATAAACAAAAATGTTACTAAATTGCGATAATAATTGACTTACCGTTGTATGTTTACGTGATGCAATAAAAACACATTGCATAATAAGACTGACAGCGTACGGTTTTTTTTTCTTTTTTGCTTCTTTTTTGTGATTTCATTATAGCCAAGAGAAGGTTTCATAGATGCACTGAACCTGCCTGGCCAAAATATGCACCAACACTGAAGTCAACGTGTGAACACAAGAAATAAAATACAACACACTGATGATTTATTGAGAGGAACAGCGACAGTAGTCACAGAAACAGGCGGTTATGCTGCTGGTTTGATTGCATTTCTACACTGGCGACACTGGGTAAATTATCTCACGATAAATCAGACGGGCCGAAGAGAGTAAGTTGAATGCATTAATCGAAGGTTCGATGCAACAGAGGAGTGAGAGTGGAAGGAGGACGATGTCTTTTTCTGTTTTATGCAATTAAAGTGATGCCTCATTACTCCTGAACGATATCTTCTGTCATACGGAATGGACAGCAACACTGTTTGATAGATCAAGGCAGGAAATTCCAAGAGCTGATCGTCGTCTCCGTAGACGTCTGCCAAATGCACCATTAAAGTGTAACTGCTGAAATATGGTGAAATGAGCCAGCGGCGAGTGTGCACTGGAATTTTATTACCTCGACTCACCACTTTTGAATAAGCTTCCGGCCTCAAAAAACAGGTGTATCTGAAACATACCCTTAGAAAAATTAAGAATGACAGTGCTGGTAAACCTCTACGTTATTTGATTTTCAAACAGCTGAGCAAAACTGAACGTACTCAGACATTTCTCTCTTTACTTATTCTGATCACCACTAAACTGACACACAATATTTTTAGCGCAACGCAATCTGACTTTCAATAATCCCTACAAAAGAACGACCCTGACTAACAATAACCTATATCTTTCATGAATCACTTACCCCACAAAAATCTTCGTTACTCGAACTACTGCAATACAGCGAGCGCCAATATTGCCAGTTAAATAAAAGATTCTAACTACTTAAGGCCCTAACTACTGATAGGCCAAGTTAGCAAATGAAAGATTTTCATAGAGAACAAACAATGTATTTACGTTAATAGTGTTCAAAAGTCATAATATATATACAGCAGTTCATGACATCCTGTCTTACAAATTTCCTTTTTCTGACGGATACACGTCCAGAACGTCCGCTCTCAAAATTCTACCATCTCTCTCCCCACATCCACCACTCCTGGCGGCTCACCTCCAACTGCGCAATGCTACGCGCTGTTAACATCCAACTGCCCAACACTACAATAGCAAATATTCCAACAATACAATGCAAACCAGCCACATACTGCACACAGCACAGTCAGTGATTTTCAGACAGAGCGCTACGTGGCGCTACCAACACAGAAACCTAGACTGCCTACTTGCATATCATCAACTGTTGGGAACAACGGTGGCCAAGTATCATTTGCCGGGGCAAAGAATGCACGGAATGTTTTCGGTTCACAGAGATAGTTCACCCCGCTTTCGCACCATCGGACGAATGCACGGTCGCCTTTATATCGCAGTGCCTCCATGCAGGAGAAGGAGCTGCTTAAATTTATAGTTGCTTTTAACTGTAGTCATTATTTTGAGAAAATAAATAAATCCTGTCATTACTGTCGATTAAGAAATGAGATTCCGGAATACTGTTCTCAGGTAAGTAAATAATCTGGCTGTGGTCGTCTCCTTTCCTCCGATTTTCTTCTCGGAGAGTAATTTGTTTGAAAGTAGGTAGGTACATTAGGGTTCAATGTTCCATCGGTAACGAGGAGAACAAGCTCAATTGCGGAAGAATACGCATAAAATCGGCACATGGGCTTTTCTAAAAAAACTATCCCACCATTTGTCTTAAGCGAGTAACGGAAATTACAGAAAAGCCGGAATATCAATGGCCGGTTCGAACCGTCGTTCTATCAAATGTGAGTCCAGTGTGCTAACCACGGCGCCACCTCATTCGGTAATTTTCATAAGAACTTTTACATACAACGAAGTGAAGTTCTACCGCAAAGTAAAAGCTCACCAGCTTTTGGTTAAGGTCTAGATTCTATAGTAATATGCATGGCTTTTTAATCACTTGAGGTCTCTGTCAAGAGCCTTGCATAGACGCACAAGTACTGTGAGTGTCTCTCTACACACTGCGAGGTTGGCTGGCGTCGTTGTGTCACATATTCCGCAGCGTCTGGCGGAAGTCATTTCGTATCAGTATTATCTACTTTCTTTCCCACGCCATTCGCGAGCGAAGTGACGGAAAAACGACTATCTCAATGCCTGGTAGGCACCATGATCTCTACTTCAGGCCAGGAACACAATGGAACGTAGGCAGCGAGGGCAGCGCAGTGGTTGGAAAACCTGTGCGGCTAAGTGCTAGCGCACGTTGGGAGGCGGTGTCACGCAGTATTTCCTCGTGAAGCAACGGCTGACCTAATGAATCTCAGTTCAGAGCCAGATTTAGATGAGCAATTCGATAATCTGATGTTATCGCATGGCACTTCAATACGGGAGAAATCAAACTGGAAAAGCGGAGAAATGAACCAAAGAAAAACTCAGGAAAAAAAAGTTCAAATATATGTGAAATCTTATGGGACTTAACAGCTAAGGCCATCAGTCCCTAAGCGTAGACACTACTTAACCTAAATTATCCTAAGGACAAACACACACACCCATGCCCGAAGGAGGACTCGAACCTCCGCCGTGATCAGCCGCACAGTCCATGACTGCAGCGCCTTACACCACTTTTTTTTTGTTTTTTGTTTTTTTGTTTTTTTTTTCTCTTTTTATTTTTTCCTAGAACCGCTTTTTTATTTTAAGAAAAGAAACTAAGTGCCACCGCCACTTTTCATCCTATAACAAAAGAATCTGGTCCACTTCAGGCGTTGGTTCCTGACTAAACCTGCCCCAGAGAGCTGCCTATATACCAGGGTAAATATGGGAATTCAAGGTTAGGGCTATCCTTACAAACAAAACAAAATCTACCTATTTCTGAATTTTATTTTTATTTTTATTTATTTATTTTTTGTTTATTTTTTTTTTTTTTTTGTGTAATTGATCAGAGGCCTTCTGCGCCCCGCTGGTAATATATTAAGTCACGTCATCTCGAAATTGATGTGTTCCGTGCAATTGTTCGGAAATGTTCATTGGTTCAAACAGGAAACCTTCTTCTCTCTTGGCTTAACACATTCCAGCTGCGAGGCGGGTCGTGGAAAGAACTCCCAAGGAAGTTCGAGAAAAATTGTCTGTATTTTGGGTGACGGACAACGACATAATGACGGTCGTTGAGGTATGTCCAAAAATCGAGTACAGAGTCTACAGTTTGTCCAAATAAGTAGTGAATGGCATGTCCGTGAATCCAATTCACAGCATTGGTCTTAGTCCGAGGAAAATATTCACGTTCCGGAAATAAGAATGAAGGGGGAGTAATCCGATCCGGAATGTCCCGCGTTAGAAAAGCCACAATACGACGAATCAATTGCCAAACCTCCGCCGCCGGTCCGCAAACAAACCGATGTTCGTCATTGTCTGGCACTCCACACGTGGAACATAGAGGTGATTGGGCTAGGTGGATACGTTGAAGGCGAGATTGGTTCATTTGCTTACCATTGACAATTAGGTACCATACAGATTGAACATTCGGGTCAAGGTAACAGGCGAACACCGCGCGCCATACATGACGCCAGTCAACCTGGGGGAACTTTTGTTCAATCGGGTTAGGTGGACGACCTAATTGGAGGACATTGTATACTGCCTTTGTCTTGAGTAAAAGCTAACCGCTCGGCTAATCCCGCGAGCCAGAAAAACTCAGTCCTTTCGCTTTGACCATTTAGCTTCCCGACAAACGTTTCTCCAAGTTCTTCCGTTTACATCTGAGGCAGTCCTGCGAGGTTTACGAGCTTGTGAGGAAACCATTGCTGAAGACTGTAATGCCTAAACACTGGATGTGTTCTTCAGCTGGTTTTCACGTAAATTTCTTACAAATACGATCTAAATGTAAATGTAGTTCTTCTCAGTCCTCAGGATCTACTAGGGAAAAAAGGCATTATATGCTTAAGAAATAGATTCGCATTCTGCTACTCTGCATTGACGTCAGCTGTTTGCGAAACATGAAAAGGTGTGCCGGAGCTGGGATCAAACCTGGATTTCCCGCTTATTGCAAGCGGTCGTCTAAAAGAAAGAAGGAAGACTGCGGTTCAACATTCCGTCAGCGATGAAGCTAATACGCTCCAAGTATCACATGGGTTCAGATATGTGGGAGATATCGGTCAGAATAGCTGTGTAGTACACCTGGCCTTTTACAGCATTCATGGCGTCCTCCGCTAGCATAGCCAGTATACCGTCGAATGGTAGCGCCGGAATTCAAAACGCTCCTCAGGTGGAAGTCTTTCCGTGTGGATACGCTGATACAGATTCTGCAAGAACAGTCGCTCACAGGCCTTGGAGAATGCTGGACGCCAATTAATTGCATTACAGATCTTGGATAACAGTCCCTGAGGATATTTGGTTTCATGATGCTACTTTACGTACTAATTTCCTTGACACAAAGAACAGTTTTGCTACTTTTTATTTTTTATGGCAGATCTCTGACACTTGAAAGTAGTAAACTTGTACAAAAATGTGTTTTAGTGAACCAGCACTATGAGGTCGCCACATGTTTATTGTCATTACTAAAAAACTGACAGTGATTACAGTGTTATCATCTAGTGCTCACAGCATGTAATTTTTTCATGATGTCGTTTTTAATGGCAACTTTGAACAATGCACAGCAACTTAACGTAATGTTATTCTCTTCTCGAAGTCTTCAAGTTGGCTGCACTCTCTCTACACATAGTTTTCACCGCTGTTCGATTTCATAATAATCTTCATTTTGTGCCGGAATAATCAACATTTCTGCCTCTGGACTTAACTAGTTCCCTACCTCATTACAGACTCCTCAACAGAAAATACTATTCGAAGCGTTGAAATACTGTTATTACTTCTTGCTGACCTTCTAACCATCTACTGCGGCACACTATACAATGTGTTGATGCATATCCCATATTCCATTCTCCTGATAATAGTGGCCGAGCGGTTCTAGTCTGGAACCGCGTGACCGCTACGGTCGCAGGTTCGAATCCTGCCTTGGGCATGGATGTGTGTGATGGCCTTAGGGTAGTTATGTTTAAGTAGTTCTAAGTTCTAGGGGACTGATGAGCACAGCAGTTAAGTCCCATAGTGCTCAGAGCCATTTGAACCATTTGAACCTGATAACAACCAAAGTTAAAAAAATAATTTCCTCGCCTGAAATCTTGGTTCTGTATACGGCACCTTTCATTTTGTAACCGACTTTGCTTTAGATAAAGCTCCGTTCTGAAAGAAGTGATGTAGATACGTCTATCGTCTACTGAAGGTCACGGATTCGATTCCTAGTCAGCCTTAGGATTTGTTAACGTTAAAAATGAAGAGCTACACCGTAGTTTTGAGTCCCTAGTAGCCCTTACTCAACAGTATCACATTTTTACAAATTGAAAGACATTAATATACGGCTATTTTAATTAACGTCGCAGTGAGAAGTAGGGTTTCCCGCCGTTTAGTTTGCGCACGCACGAAGATGTGGGAGATATAGGATTACTTTTAAATACGCTTAGGGTTTTAGAAAACGATTCACAAAAACTACAAGACTTACAAAAAACAGACACACATCAGTAGATACAACGTTCCTCCAAGTTTATAATTTACATTTGTTGCTCAGTTGCTCATCGGTACCGTTGTCACGAAGTAAATTACCTGACATGAATTGTTCGGGAAGGCGCGACAGCAACCCCCTTTGCAAATTCGTCCTTTGTGTTGCCTATCTGCAGGCGCAAACTAATTCGATACGACCAAAAGGGCAGCTGATTTGTCTACGTGCTCTACCTACAGATGCGATCTGAAGTTACACGAATTCGGCAAAGCATTAGCAGGCTTCCCTTAAGTAGTACGGCATTGTTACATAGTGACAGGCAGCAAATTCGCACTTGTCCTCTGATAACTTATCATGGGCCACACACACCCCAATCACCGTGACAGGATTAAAGAGTGGGTACGCCTATATCTGAAAGGATTTGTTGAGAGGTCGAAGAAAGACGAGTTCAGACAAATAGCACCATTGTGATCAAATCAATTTTCACTCCCATAACAGTTTTACTTACCGCATAGTATGCGGCATTTAACTTAGAAACAGCTGCCTCAACCATTTTCATTTGGGCAAAGTTTTTTGGTATTATGACATAAACGATTTACTTTTTGGCGGTGTTAATTTGCATTGCTCTACAGTCTCTCTTTTATATTTCTGTTACAATATTTACTCTTAAGGCTAAAAACGAATAAATTTTCAAGCGATGCAAACCCATAATCACGCGACGTAGAACAGGTCGTGTGTTCGACTCCTTCAAGTTGACACCACACTATGGGAGTGATCTTCCATATTGCTGATCACCATATTCAATTTATTGTAAGTTTGATTATTTTCACATTCTGTCAGACGTTAGAGAGTCTTAAGCAGACGCTTAGTTCACTGGCTGGCATGGACAGGGATAAAAATCGCCAGCTAATATTAGGAAGAAATTGTTGGCGCTTTTTTTCAGTATTTTCTGTGAGCAGTTGTCCATTCCTTCCATATGACGACATTGCGTAATTTTAGTCTTGACTGTGCTGTTCATTTGTCATTCACAAACGTAGCTGCTAGTTTAGATGATGACGGGGCCAGTGCTATATAAGTTATTTACGCAAATTCCAGCAAGACTGAAATTTCCATGCCGCAGCATGTTTACTTGTTTATTGAGAATCAACATTATACCTCTAGCACTGCGTGACATCCGTAACTTATGTGCATTAACAATTCTTCTTATAGTCCTGAAATCACAGGCCTGAACTGAATCAACAGTTTATTTGCATAATGGAATATTTGCACCTGTCTCACATATTACACACTCACACACCGACTATCTTACCTCTTATCTTAAAAGGAAGAACATTTATATATCCGGTGTATGTGATGGTACGTACCAGTAACTGAACCTATTACAAAAACGCGGAATTTGACCACGGGGAAAGGTAATTCGGGTATTGCGGAACTATGAAGTGGATGTTCTGTAATCAGCAATCTCAGTTTCAAACTAATCTATACTAAAACGAACATAAATGCAGCAGGGTTACCTGTCACAAGATAACCATGCGCATGACTGGAAATTGAAGAAACACAATGCATAACCACGTGTTCCCAAAATGGAAGCCAAGTGAACTCTGAAATTGATTGTAATTTCATAATGGCACTGGAAAAACTTCGAGAATGGGTTTCAGAAAATAGAAAGAACGAATAGCGAAGGCAGTAACGTCCGTTTGGGCCACAAAGCGTGTGGAATACCATTAGATCATTAAGCACACTAAGATTCTTGAAAACTATCTAAATTCTGCAATTAGAGTAAGTCCGGAATGTATCTTCAGTACTAACGGATACAAAAAGTAACAGAAATGAGCCGCCCGCTGTGGTCGAGTGGTTCTAGGCGCTTCATTCCGGAACCACGCGCCTGCTACTGTCGCAGGTTCGAATCCTGCCTCGGGCATGGATGTGTGTGATGTCCTTAGGCTAGTTAGGTTTACGTAGTTCTAAGTGTAGGGGACGGATGACCTCAGATGTTAAGTCCCATAGTGCTTAGAGCTATTTGAACCATGAAAGATGGCTACACTGAGTCACAGCGCCAGAGATTGCGCCAAAATTATTCAGCCGCTTCCACTGGCAGTGCTTGTTGAGATGTGGTAGTGGAGAGTGCTTGTCGAGAAGTCGTGGTGGAGAGTGCTTATTGAGAAGTGGGCAGTAGGAGTTCCGATGTAGCCGTGACTAGTTGTGAGCATGTTGTATGTAGTTGTTCTGATGGGCTAGACAGCCGATGCTGTTCGATTGCGGATGTTGTAATGATCAGAGTGTATGTTTCGTCAATATATATGAAGGTAATAAATTTTTTTTATTTTTATTTCAAATGTCTTAAACAATAATGCCTCTTGGTCAGAGGTTCAGTCAACAAAGCATCTGGCTTGTGTTCATGTATTGGAGTGTAATTCTGGTTTCTATGTGCAAGTATAGTATTTCAGTTTTATTTAATTAATTCAGTGTAAATGGTATTTACATTACCTTGTCTTATTGAAGAAGAACCGTGCCAGATGTGTACGTTGAATCACACTTCCACACACAGAACAGTTACATTTGTGCTTTATTGTTTCGTAGCTTTTATAGTTGCTGGGGACTTAATTAATTAATTGTGTTAACGGAAGTTTTGTTTCATTCTTTGTTGTTATTCTATGCAGTCAGATTGCGGAGTAATACTAGTCAGGGCCAACCGGTTACGAGACTTCGTAATCGGACAGTCAGCTACTAAAATTAAAATTATTTGCATTATATATAATTAAGCCCCCATGCACGTGGCGACCGCTGCTTCGGATCGTCCCTTGGAATTCTTCTGATAGTAAAAATAGCAGACAGTAGTATTTTTTAAGTAATTTGTAGTTTAGTAATTGTAGTCTATATCGCATGTGTAGATTTGGTAACTGAACATTTGTAGTTGTCTTGTCATTCTTTTAATGGTATATTGGCAGAATTTAATTTTTGATGTCTTGTATACAGGTCTGACAATTTTGTGCAATTGTGAAGGTTTTAGTTGTTCGTTAGACGTTTTTATCGGGAAACATTTCGTGTGAATGGTATTGTTGGTGATACAGTGTTATATTCTGTGTAATTTTCGTATTGTGACGAGTTTTGTATGTTTTGTAAATGATTACGCGATCGATGAAAAAGGCAAAAATGAAGGATAGTCAGAATGACGAAATTATTGACATGGCGAACTCGCCAACACAGGAGAACAGTATGATGAATAATGAAGTTGAAAACAATTTAATAAGTCGGGAAAATAGTCCGGAACCATTTCAAAACTTTTCACAATCAAAAAATTTTCAGAATACGAGATTAACGACAGAAGATTCTGGAACAGTATCGAACACTGATAGCTTTACAGCTATGACGAAGGAAGCTGGTTTTGCGGGAAATGTTAGGGGCGAAAAGAATTTCGAACCAGTTAATATGGAGCAGTTGATGGGTGCTATATTAAATTTGGGATCTGAATTAAAAACAGTGGGATCACGGTTAGACTCACAAATAGGAACAATTACAACTGAGATGGGAACAATGGAATCACGGTTAGACTCACAAATACGGACAATTAAAACAGAGATGGAAACAATGGAAACACGGTTAGACTCACGAATAGGGACATGTTTCAAAAATATGAAAGATGAGTTAAAGAAAGAAATCAGAGAAGAAGTACAACCGATTTTGAATTCTCACAATAATAGATTAATTGCAATAGAAATTAGACTAAAGGAACAGGATAGAGAACAGGAAGAAAGAGATCGCGTGATAGTACAAAAATTTTCAGAGTTAAATTTACAACGTGCACACGATAAGGAAGAAGTATTTGAGAGAATCGAGGAATCCGTACCAAATGACAGAATAAATAACCTAACACAACAATATGAACAGTTAACTACTAAATGTGTCAATACTGAAACCTGAGTCGCGACACTTACGGAAGACGTAAATAAACAGAAAGAAAAAATAGGTGACTTATCGCAAAGAGTTGAGGAGATTTCAGATAAATTGACATATCTTAGTTTACATGGGGACAGAGATTCAGATGATACAACTCCATTGCCATTTGCAGAAACAGAAGAGTACCAGTGCATAAATAAACATGTTGAAAATCAGGGAAAATTTAATAAACGCGTTAAAAGGGAATTTGAGGCATTACGAAAGCAAGTCAAACAAATTGAAGGCGAAATCGTAGGAAAAGACAGCAGAAGAAATTTAGAATCACAGATAGCAGAGGGCTTTGAAGAAAATAATTTATTTCATTTACGAGATGCAAGAAGAGACCGCCAGGCGCGCGAACTTGACAATAATCGACATTCGGACTGGGACAGACGCGGCAGGTCTTTGTCGCCACGATGCGAAAACTTTGACTATAAACACTTTTTAACTGTTCGGAAATTTAAGATCTTTCGCAATTCTAAGAATGACATACATCCATGTTCATGGTTAGATCAATTTATGTACGCACTTCCACCAAACTGGCCACTAAGTCACAAACTGGAATTTATGTGTGGATATTTAGAAAACGAACCGGCGACGCGGATGCGCGCACTTATTAGAGATTGTAATAATTTAAATGATTTTTATCATGCATTTCTATCGGCATATTGGTCCGAAAACACGCAAGACAGAGTCAAACACAGTCTTATTATACAGCGTAATTTTAAACAGTCTGAGTTCCGCACGCCAGCAGAATACTTTGAAGACATGATTCGAAAGAATCAGTTCCTTTCCAGCCCTTATAGCCCGACTGAATTAATTCGCATTTGTTTAACTAAGCTGCCACAATCCATAAGACAAATTGCTTTAGCCGGAAGATGTAAAGACGACATTGAGACTTTTAAGACTTTGCTACAAGAACTTGAGTATGACAACGACGACGGGACTTCTTGTAACTTTTTCAGTAACAGTAATTACAATAGATTTTCAGAGAAAAGGGATAGTGAAAGGAACGGACGTTATAGCGGTAATTTTGAAAATGACAGACGAAACAGACAGGACAATAGATACCAGCCTTATGACAATAACAGACGTTCTAACAGAAATTACACAGACGATTACAATAACGGTAATTCCTACCGGAATGATCAATCAAACGGAAACAGTAATCGGTATCATCAAGATAGAAATTATTCATACAATAATAGAAATTCTTACTACAGAAATAACCAGGGTAGTAGATCTAACAGTAATTTCAGAAGTGACAGTCGAAATTACACAAGAAGTAGTCATGCAGATAGACAGGAAAACAGAAATTTTTATAACAGACACAACCAAGAATTTACATCTAACAGACAGGAGGGACCTAATTGGCATCCTCCGCGTGGAGGAAATTCCGAGAGACAAGTGAAAATCGTAGAAATTGATCCGCGAAATGACGCGAATAATCAAAGACCTGACGCAAACAATCGACAATGACTTGTAGCTTCGGCTTCTGGCAGCCATATAGACGGTTCAGAAAGTAATGACACTACGACTTTACACTACGTACGCCTGGAGGACATGAGAGACATTTTGCTAGACGAAAAGGAAAATAATGTAGACGCATTCTTACATCCTGTTATTGAAGTATGTGTGGGTAAGAATAAGTTCACTGCGGTTTCAGATTCTGGGAGCCCATTGAATGTTATTAGTGAATCAGTTTTTCGTATATGTGTAAGAACTATTGCTTGTCCTGTGTTACCTGTTTCTAAAACTACAATTCGAGGCGCTATTTCTGGAAAAAGTGTGGAAGTCAAACAACAGACCAACTTAAATTTCATTTGTCAAGGATACGAATTTTCTGCTAATTTTATTATTGTTCCATTACTTAGTACCCAAATTATATTAGGTATGGAGTTTCTTAACGCACATAAGGCAATTTTAAACTTTAAAGAAGAAAGTGTGAATTTGACTGTTGCCGGAATGCCGAAAAGTTTGAAATTTTTCGAGTGTTTAACAAAATCTGTATCAGACACAAAATGCTTAAGGTTTCTTACTTCTGATGTTTTCGCTGAGTATTATGACGACAATCTGTTCATTCATGACAATGACAGTAGATACAGAGACGGGATGGATGATATAATTAATAGCGAAGAATTAATTAATGAAAAGGTTAAGAAAGCTAAAGTGCCAAATGACGTTGCAAGAGAAGAACTGCACCAAATTTTGACTTCACATGCTACAGTATTTAGTCATCACACAGGAACTATACAAGGCTTACAATATTTATTTAAAGTAAAAGAACACACACCATTTCGGGGGAAAACGTACGCTATTCCTTTGGCTTACAGAGACAAGGTTAAGAGTGAACTTCAATACATGTTAGATCAAGGCATTATTGACCCAGCAGTCAGTCCTTATACCAGCCCATTACACGTCGTTCTTAAAAAGGATGGGTCAATTCGTTTGGTTCTGGACTCCAGGCAGATAAATAATATCATCATTCCTGAAACTGACCGTCCACAAAATTTAGATGAACTTCTTCAACATTTCCATGGAATTAAAGTTTTATCCACGATTGATATGCGCGCAAGTTTTTGGCAAATAGAACTCCACCCGGATTGTAGAAAATACACTGCCTTTTTAGCCTTTGGTAACTGTTATCAATTTCGGAAATTACCGTTTGGACTTACTGTGTCTTCAGCAGCATTCATTCGTAGTTTAAATGAAATTTTACCTGTTTATCTTCGTGACAATATTACTTCATATGTTGACGATATTCTTATTGCTAAACGTTCTTGGAGTGAGCATAACAAAATTTTGGATTCATTATTACGTATTTTTGCAAGAGTTGGCATTACAGTGAACTTGAAAAAATCTGAATTTGGTCGTTCTCAGGTGAAATTTCTTGGTCATATTATTTCCACAGAAGGCATTCTTCCTGATCCAGAGAAACTAGATGCTATTCGTAATTATACTGTTCCTACTACAAAACGTGATGTTCGTAGTTTCCTTGGTGTCTCTAATTTTCTTAGACGAGATTGGATAATTTGGCCACTCCTCGTTTATGTGAACTATCTGGAAAGAATTCTAACTGGTGTTGGGATTAGGAAGCTCAATCAGAATTTGAACAACTTTGTGATGCTTTAGTTGCTGCTCCACTTCTTTCACATCCGGATTTATCTAAAGATTTTTGTTTGGCGACGGACTCATCATACAAAGGCCTAGGTGCACACTTATTTCAAGAGATAGAAGATAACGGCGTTGTAGTGCAGGAAACTATTGCCGATCTGTTCTTGCCAAATGCAAATTATGTCAAAAGGCTAAGCCGCCAACTATTTCTCACAGAGCACCGTTGTTTCCTCTCATTCCAGCGAAATTAAAGGACATGGCTGCAGTCGATTTGTTCGGTCCAGTGGTTCGTTCTACTAATGGTTTTGCGTACTTTTTGGTAGCAGTGGAATTGACATCAAAATATGTTAGTTTTACACCTTTACGCAAAGCAACAGCTCGTTCAGTATCTAATGCTTTCATCAAACATTTTCTTAAAGAAGTGAGTCATGTTGATAAGGTTATATCAGATAATGGATCACAGTTTCGCTCTAAAATTTGGCTTCGTACTCTACGGCGTCGTAAGATTAAACCAATTTTCATTTCACTTTTTCACCCTCAATCTAACGCTTCAGAGAGATGGATGAAGGAAATCAAAATTGTGTCGACTTTATTGTCATCAGAATCACAGAACTTGGGATCAGTATCTTCATATTTTTCAAAACATTCGGAATGAACTCCCTAATGATTCAACTTCTTTACCGCCTATATTGATATTAAAAAATGAAACACCGACAAATCGCATTTCTGAAATCGTTCCTTTTCCGCCTTTCACGAAAACTGCGGCATTCTGAAGTTGTCAACGTGGCTCTACGAAATATTGCATCTGCGGCTGCTAGAAGAGAGAAATCAGCTAAACGTCCTGGTCGTTTAAAAACCTTGTCAGTTGGTCAAAAGGTGTTAATTAAGTCTCACCGTTTGTCTCACAAAGGAAAAGGCTTGTGTCGCAAATTTTTTCTGCTTTATAACGGTCTATATAGGGTTCGCAAAATTATTCATGATAACACTGCCGAAGTAGAAACTCTTAAATCTCGGCGCTCTAAGGGAGTACATCATATATCGAACGTTAAAATTTTTGTGGAATGATATACTTTTGAGAGACTAACAGTTACATGTAAACACGCAGAGAGTACGAGGATACCGCGCCGTGTTCCAGCGGCGGCACATACTCAAAGCAACAGTCAAGTCTGCGCGGCGCACAAGGCAGTCGTTGACCGCAAACAATTACTTCCTACGTCACGCGTACCTACAGCTGATCGAGCGGTCAGTGCGAATGCACTGACAGACGTAAACAAATACACAGTCTAATTTCTCCGAATAAATTCAGTATAAAGTTATAGTTACTTGATAAATTATGTTATTAACGTTCAGTATTTTTCAGGATACGGTTGTATAAAATATTTAAGAACTCCAGGTAAATTCTGTGTGTGTCCGACGTTAAGAGGACTTGCTATCGAGAAATTTTCAGGAAGAATGTAATTTCGAAGAAGAAACTAATAAACTAAAAAGGTAACTATTAATTGAGTTTATTTTTCAGGTAACATATTTCCCCTTAGGTACGTACTTTAGACGTAATTTGCTGCTCGCGATTACGTGATTTATACTTTGTGTTAACTGATTTTGACAATGATTGATTAATGAACAGGGTTGTTAATTATGTATATTATGTCTCGCTTGGCTGCACTGCTTTTTCACTGATGTCACATTTTTTTATTATGTGTCTGCTGTGCTTATTTATTTAAATTATAATTGTCACCTGATTAGTTGTGCTGATATGGTTATGTATGTAAGTTATACTTTGTGATGTATCTGCTTGCGCCTTCATGTTTACATATTAAGATGACATATGAACATTTATTTGCTTATGCTGATATGATGCTAATGACCTGTTTATTGTGTAAGATATATACAGGGTGAGTCACCTAACGTTACCGCTGGATATATTTCGTAAACCACATCAAATACTGACGAACCGATTCCACAGACTGAACGTGAGGAGAGGGGCTAGTGTAATTGTTTAATACAAACCATACAAAAATGCACGGAATTTTTTTTAACACAAACTAACGTTTTTTAAGTGGAACCACGTTAGTTTTGTTAGCACATCTGAACATATAAACAAATACGTAATCAGTGCCCTTTGTTGCATTGTAAAATGTTAATTACATCCGGAGATATTGTAACCTCAACTTGACGCTTGAAACCTCCGACGCTCAGTTGCGTGTTGTAACAAACACGGGCCACGGTTGGCCAACAGCATCTGCAGGGACATGTTTACGATGACGACCGTGTTTACGAGTGTGACTGTAGTGCACTGTTGTGGTTTGGTCTAGCTGTCGAAGTGTTCGCATGTAGCGCTTGCTGCTGTTGTTATTCTGCATTCGTCTCCGCATGCAGACCAACTGTAGTACACCGTGTTACCAGACGTCTGTGATAGTGTAGTGTTGTAGGAACTGTGACCATGGTGTATTCGAACTCTGAAAAGGCGGAGATGATACTCATCTATGGCGAGTGTCGACGAAATGCAGCTAAAGCCTGCAGGGTGTATGCTAAACGGTACCCGGACAGAGAGCATCCAACGTGCCGCACATTGCAATACATCTACCACCAACTGTATGCAACAGGTATAGTCGTAGCACGCAAACGGGTCCGTAACAGGCCCGTCACAGGAGAAGCGGGTACAGTTGGTGTGTTAGCTGCTGTTGCCATGAACCCACACATTGGTACACGGGACATTGCGAGAACCGGTGGACTGAGTCAAAGTAGTGTCATGCGCATACTGCATCAAAATTAAATGGCTCTGTGCACTATGGGACTCAACTGCTCTGGTCATCAGTCCCCTAGAACTTAGAACTACTTAAACCTAACTAACCTAAGGACATCACACAGACCCATGCCAGAGGCAGGATTCGAACCTGCGACCGTAGCAGTCGCACGGTTCCGGACTGCGCGCCTAGAACCGCGAGACCACCGCGGCCGGCCATACTGCATCGTCACCGCTTTCACCCGTTTCATGTGTCGCTACATCAGCAATTACATGGTAATGACTTTAATCATCGAGTGCAATTCTGTCAATGGGCATTAACAGAGAATGCGTTGCAGTTCTACCTGTTTACCGATGAAGCGGGTTTCACAAACAACGGGGCAGTGAATCTACGGAACATGCATTACTGGTCCGTGGACAATCCTCGCTGGTTCAGACAGGTAGAGCGACAGCGACCGTGGACTATAAATGTATGGTGCGGAATCATTGGCGACCACCTCATTGGTCCTCACTTCATTACAGGGGCCCAAACAGCTGCAACATACATCGCGTTTCTACAGAATGATCTGCCAACGTTGCTCGAAAATGTCCCGCTGGAAACGCGTCGACGTATGTGGTATCAGCATGATGGTGCACCTGCACATTCCGCAATTAACACTAGGCTGACCCTTGACAGGATGTTCGATGGGCGTTTCATAGGACGTAAAGGACGCATAAATTGGCCAGCCCGTTCTCCTGATCTTACACCTCTGGACTTCTTTCTGTGGGGTACGTTAAAGGAGAATGTGTACCGTGATGTGCCTACAACCCCAGAGAATATGAAACAACGTATTGTGGCAGCCTGCGGTGACATTACACCAGATGTACTGCGGCGTGTACGACATTCATTACGCCAGAGATTGCAATTGTGTGCAGCAAATGATGGCCACCACATTGAACATCTATTGGCCTGACATGTCGGGACACACTCTATTCCACTCCGTAATTGAAAACGGAAACCACGTGTGTACGTGTACCTCACCCCTCATGGTAATGTACATGTGCGTCAGTGAAAAAGATCAATAAAAAGGTGTTAGCATGTGGACGTAATGTGTTGTTCCAGTCTCTTCTGTACCTAAGGTCCAACACAATAAAAAGGTGTTAGCATGTGGACGTAATGTGCTGTTCCAGTCTCTTCTGTACCTAAGGTCCAACACCGGTCCCTTTGGATCCCTACGTAATTCGCTGCTCTCCGATACACACGATCGAACAGCGGAGGAGTGGTACTCAAGCGTCAACTTTAGGTTACAATATCTCCGGATGTAATTAACATTTTACAATGCAACAAACGGCACTGACTACGTATTTGTTTATATGTTCAGATGTGCTAACAAAACTAACGGGGTTCCATTTAAAAAACGTAGTTTTGTGTTAAAAAACATACTTCCGTGCATTTTTGTATGGTTTGTATTAACCAATTACACTAGCCCCTCTCCTCACGTTCGTTCTATGGAATCGATTCGTCAGTATTTGATGTGGTTTACGAAATATATCCAGCGGTAATGTTAGGTGACTCACTCTGTATTTGCTGCTGTGCGTATGGATTGCATATTTACACATTTCTGTTTTGTTTTCATAACTACTCTTTAATTTGGTATATATAAATGCTGATATATGGTGTACGAACATGGAGCTTAGGTCACACTATGGTATTAATTATAGATTGTTTGCTTGGCAGAGCCTCGTTGTAGGAATTGTGCTGCATCCACTTATTGACATTCTGTTCTCCACTGGTATATTTACTCGCTGTTGCATGTTTTGCTTACGCTCAGTGCCTTATATTTTAAGATAAGAAAATGAACTACTATAATGCTACGAACGACATTAGTACAAGAAACTTCATTGAAGTCACATGAGCTGGAGGTTTTATGGAAGCTGTATAAATTTATGCTAATAGATAGGAAGCTAACGACATGACATACCAACATTAAGTTTAGACCATTGACAGTTATTACACTGCATTCTTCGTGAGCAATTGAAATAGTAAGTGACACTTGACACAAGAAATACTCCACATGTTTGCTTCTGTTTTGCCATGATTCTTGAAGTGGTGTACACACTGTGAAATATTACTATCATTCACACTCCGAACTCGTACTTACTTACTGAAAGTTATTCAAACTGAAGTCTGTTAGAGGTCATGTATGCATTTCTTTTATTTTATGATGGACAAGAGAATCAAAATGTATTTTATAATTCATAATGAGTAGAAGATTCGGCTCAGGTGGACTACACAGAGGTTGTGTGTGGACATTGTGTCTTCGGATTGCATGGGATGATAAATTGAAGTTTGCACTAGGATTTTATCTGTACTTGTTCGAGAAGACTGACTAGAGGAAAGAGTTGTTATGGAAGTGAAATGATATTGGCGATAAGGTTTGTATGTGTCGACGTATTGAAGAGGTATTATTGAGGTATTGAGATTGTGTGATGTTGATGATTATTGGAGTTTTGGTGGACAAGAGGTAAGGTAAATGATATTGGCGATAAGGTTTATATGTATCGACGTAAGAGGTATTATTGAAGTATTAAGATTATGTGATGCTGATGATTATTGGAGTTTTGGTGGATAAGTGGTAAAGCAAGTGAGGCACATTTTTTTGTTGGTTTATATAGAACAAGGAGGATGAAGATGGCAGACTAGAACACTCAAGTGGAAAGAAGATTGTCTACACACACACACTTTGTTAAATCAATACGCAGTATATACTTTTTTTTTGGACAGAGGAAGCATTTGCATATCTTGGCACACTGACAGTTGTTCAGAAACCGTACATTTTGATTTGGCTTGGCAAACATTGGTCTTGACATGATGACTACGACGTTGACTAACTATTATTGACTGTTATACATTGCTGCCACTACTACTTGATACACACGTTGAACATAAAATTTTGGACAGAATTGCATTTACACAGTTAACACTATTCAATTACACAGTAGTACTTAAATGTGGATGAAAGATGAGTGAGTGTGTTTTGTGTGTTTTCCTTTCCTAATCCCAAATAATTGGTACCGACCTATCTCCTAAATATTATTTTACTTGTTGTTGTGGCTAGCACTGACACCGATAATTATTATAGGTTTACTGGTATTTGTGTATTTGTAATAGTTTATATGACAATTATCTGATATCAATTGTGTGTTTATTATATTTTGTATGTCTAGTGTAAGAGCATTGATAATAATTTTGTAAAAGCAATTGTGTGTGCCTTCAAACTGTTGTTCGTGCTTGCACCTGTTGAATATTGCTAGGTGCCACTTGGAAATGTTTAATTTCTGCTGATGAACTCTGATCAACTGTCTAATTAGTGATAGTGAATATTATGGACTGTTACGTGCACTTGTTCAACATGATGGGTGCCACTGATGGAACTGCTTCTACTGAAATAATGTCACTTGTTGGTGTCTGCACCTGCTCAACAATGCTGGGTGCCACTGATGGACTGCTTCTACTGAAATGATGTCACTTGTTGGTGTCTGCACCTGTTCAACAATGCTGGGTGCCACTGATGGACTGCTTCTACTGAAATGATGTCACTTGTTGGTGTCTGCACCTGTTCAACATTACTGGGTGCCACTGATGGACTGCATCTATTGAAATAATATTACTTGGTGGTGTCTGCACCTGCTCAACATTGCTGGGTGCCACTGATGGAACTGCTTCTACTGAAAAGATGTCACTTGTTGGTGTCCGCACCTTCTCAACATTGCTGGGTGCCACTGATGGACTGCTTCTACTGAAATGATGTCACTTGTTGGTGTCTGCACCTGTTCAACATTGCTGGGTACTACTGATGGAACTGCTTCTACTGAAATAATGTCACTTGTTGGTGTTTGCACCTGCTCAACATTACTGAGTGCCACTGATGGAACTGCTTCTACTGAAATGATGTCACTTATTGGTGTCTGCACGTGTTTAACATTGCTGGGTACTACTGATGGAACTGCTTCTACTGAAATAATGTCACTTGTTGGTGTTTGCACCTGCTCAACATTACTGGGTGCCACTGATGGACCTGCTTCTACTGAGATGATGTCACTTGTTGCTGTCTGCACCTGTCAACATTACTGGGTACCACTGATGGACTGCTTCTACTGAAATAATGTCACTTGTTGGTGTCTGCACCTGCTCAACATTGCTGGGTGCCACTGGTGGAACTGCTTCTACTGAAATGATGTCACTTGTTGGTGTCTGCATCTTCTCAACATTGCTGGGTGCCACTGATGGACTGCCTCTATTGAAAAGATGTCACTTGTTGGTGTCTGCACCTGCTCAACATTGCTGGGTGCCACTGATGAAACTGCTTCTACTGAAATGATGTCACATGTTGGGGTCTGCACCCGCTCAACATTGCTGGGTGCCACTGATGGAACTGCTTCTACTGAAATTATGTCACTTATTGGTGTCTGCACGTGTTTAACATTGCTGGGTACTACTGATGGAACTGCTTCTACTGAAATAATGTCACTTGTTGGTGTTTGCACCTGCTCAACATTACTGGGTGCCACTGATGGACCTGCTTCTACTGAGATGATGTCACTTGTTGCTGTCTGCACCTGTCAACATTACTGGGTACCACTGATGGACTGCTTCTACTGAAATAATGTCACTTGTTGGTGTCTGCACCCGTTCAACATAGCTGGATACTACTGATGGAACTGCTTCTACTGACATAATGTCACTTGTTGGTGTTTGCACCTGTTCAACATTCCTGGGTGCCACTGATGGAACTGCTTCTACTGACATAATGTCACTTGTTGGTGTCTGCGCCTGCTCGCCATTGCTGGGTGCCACTGTTGGAGCTGTTTAATTAATGCTGATGAAATGTTATGAGACTGCTATTTGTACCTGTTGACCATTGCTGGGTGCTACTGCTGCAACTGTCAACTACTTGTTTATTGACCTATTGAGAATTTTATGTGAATATTTGTATAAACTGATTTTTTGTGTGTTTACTGTTTATGAAATGTTATTAGACTCTTACCTGCACATATTCGTCATTGCTGACGCTATGGATTGAATTGTTTAACTACATGATACTTGTGTAAACTATTATGTAAAATCATATGTATGCAAGCATTTGTATTCCTTACTGTATTTTATATATTAGGTTATTGAAGGGTCAGTGCAAAGCCAAAACTTATTTAGTTATGTTTTACTTATTAATATTACTTTTTAATTTTTTTCTGTATTTTTTGGACGAATTTGATGGTATTTTCACCACCAATGCTGTGCAAAAATACCATCAAATTCTAGCCCGTGGAGGGGGGAATATGAAAGGTGGCTACACTGAGTCACAGCGCCAGAGATTGCGCCAAAGAGTATTATTCAGCCGCCTCCACTGGCAGTGCTTGTTGAGATGTGGTAGTGGAGAGTGCTTGTCGAGAAGTCGTGGTGCAGAGTGCTTATTGAGAAGTGGGCAGTAGGAGTTCCGATGTAGCCGTGACTAGTTGTGAGCATGTTGTATGTAGTTGTTCTGATGGGCTAGACAGCCGATGCTGTTCGATTGCGGATGTTGTAATGATCAGAGTGTATTTTTCGTCAATATATATGAAGGTAATAATTTTTTTTATTTTTATTTCAAATGTCTTAAACAATAATGCCTCTTGGTCAGAGGTTCAGTCAACAAAGCATCTGGCTTGTGTTCATGTATTAGAGAGTAATTCTGGTTTCTATGTGCAAGTATAGTATTTCAGTTTTATTTAATTAATTCAGTGTAAATGGTATTTAAATTACCTTGTCTTATTGAGGAAGAACCGTGCCAGATGTGTACGTTGAATCACACTTCCACACACAGAACAGTTACATTTGTGCTTTATTGTTTCGTAGCTTTTATAGTTGCTGGGGACTTAATTAATTAATTGTGTTAACGGAAGTTTTGTTTCATTCTTTGTTGTTATTCTATGCAGTCAGATTGCGGAGTAATACTAGTCAGGGCCAACCGGTTACGAGACTTCGTAATCGGACAGTCAGCTACTAAAATTAAAATTATTTGCATAATATATAATTAAGCCCCCATGCAACCATTTTAAATAAAAATGATCAAAAGCCCTCTTGCGAAACACGTTTAAGAAAACTGAGGTTACAATACCCACAGCTTACACCGCAGCTCATCACGCGTGAGTTCTTTCCGTCTCACGATCACATTGTAAGGGTTTATTCACACCACAAACGTTCTTGCGTCTTCGTGCCGCCTGAAATCTTCGTTCCCCGCTCTTACCAATCTAACAAAGACACGTGTTCCTGAAGCCCAAAGAGTTTGTTGCTTCAGAAATATCGATACCGATAATCTTTGCTTCAGCAGGTACTTGGTCTGCTAAATCGAGACATAATACTAGAAGAACAATGAAAGTTAGTGTGCATAATGTTTGTTGTTGTTCATACCTGCAATACAGCTAGCTTTCATAATTAAGGTGACTATTTCAGTGGTGTTCCACCATGCGGATCCCAGAATAATACGCAGCTCAGTTACATTTTTACATAGTCAATTATTGCGTCATTAGTAGACGGTCCAGTCACATTACTGTGTCCCCAGCTTATGTTCGTCGTCAACGTGCAATAACCACTCAAAGACGCAGGTGGCAGAACCAGCAGTGGAGGAAAGCGTGTATGGAGGACGCGCAAAACACTGCAGTTGTGGTCGTAATAAGGAAACGGAGTGATTTATCCGACTTCCAAAATGGTATTTCTATGATCATTGGCTTAGGTCAAGAGTGGAAACATGTAAAGTGATCGCGTGCTGCCTTCGTTAACGTATACCGTGCACGGAAAAATGGCGATTTCCAAAATTGGTGCCGATGCAACTGTGATGTGCAATGAGCCATAGATGACAGGGGTGACCAACTGCTGTTGAGCTACTGACCAACAGTGTCTCCTCAACGATAGTTCATTGAACGTTGCTGCTTGTGGGCCTCCACAGCTGGCGCCTGGTTCATTCAAAAACGCTGCCTGCTGTACGTCGACGACGAAGGCTGGAATTTACACGCCACTACCCCTTCTATTGTAGATGTCTACTGGTGACAGGTGGCTTTTCAGATGAATCAAGTCTTATGCTCCATAGGACATGGACGTTGGCGGGTATGGCATAAAACGTCGGAAAGCAGACACCTTGCAGCTTTCGTCGGAAGGGTCCTTAGGAGGAGGAGGCACCAGTATGGGCTGGGGAATGTTTTCGTGGTATTTTCCTGCCGATATCGTCATTCAGGAAGGAACAATCGATCAACACATGTATGCATCTATCCATGGGACTGACGTTCACCCCTGAATGAAGTTCCTTATTCCTCGACACTTTTTCATCTGCCAGCGGGACAATGCAACGTGTCATACAGTTTGCAGTGTACGTGCGTGGCTCTACGAACTGCAGGACAAATTTACTGTACTCCCTTGGTCACCAAATTCCCCGAATTTATACGCAATCCTGAATCGAGAAACCTAGCGCAGCTATTCTAGCCGCTGGAGCTGGCATGGCACCACATCCCTGTCCGTACCTTCCTGAACCTCACTGACTCTCCTCCTGCACGGCTCCCAGTGCTCTGTGCTGGGAAAGTTGGTTCAAATGGTTCAAATGGCTCTGACCACTATGGGACTTAACGTCTAAAGACATCAGTCCTCTAGACTTAGGACTACTTAAACCTAACTAACCTAAGGGCATCATACACATCCATGCACGAGGCAGGATTCGAACCTGCGACCGTACCAGCAGCGCGGTTCCGGACTGAAGCGCCTAGAACCGCACGGCCATAGCGGCCGGCGAAAGGTGGATATTCAGGCTTTTGACAGGTGCTCACATTAGTGCTGGGTTGGATGTAGTGTTACACCTTGTAGACATTGTAGCTTTTTACCTTCATAATTTAGTGTTGTCATAAGTACTGTATCGTGGTGGACGGATACCAATTACAATCTGGTAGGATATAAATAACATTTATTTTCCAGCATGATCAGAGAAGCTTCTGACTGGAATCCAAACGTGAACTTAGGGGCTAAAAACCAATTATAAAATAGAGATTGTATGTATTAGTGTAAAAATGTATATGTTTGTTGTTAAGAGTTGTCTACTATTCTCTGCTGTCATCCTATGCTACATAAATACGAGGGTTGACCAGAAAGTAAGTTCCGATCGGTCACGAAATAGACACCACAGTCAAAACCCGATGAAGCTCTGCACAGATGTGTTGCATAGTGTTTCTAGTATGGCAGTCGATTGCACCAAGACGTTGTTTTCAGTTGGCAGAGCACTGTGAGCGTGTAAAGGTGCCTAGAACAACAATGTCTCCCGCCAAGTAGGAGAATCCGCTGAGAGGTTTCGTCTTAATGAATGCAGCCCACCTAACACAACTGCCACGAATTTCCTTCTTCATGGCAGTTCTCAGCTGCACTCTGCAGGGGCAGTGAAGATGCTGTTGCTGCCTTTTCGATGGGAAGTGTTCGACCACCCACAACACAGCCCTAATTGGCTCGTCCTGAGTATCATCTCTGTTCACATGAAACGATGGATACAGAGACAACATTTGGGCGCAGGTTACGCGCTATAGACCAGCGTAGAGAATTACTGGAAAGCACAGGCGGCTGCCTTCTATGACGATGGTGTTGTAAATCTGGTATAATGCTCAGACAAATTTCTAAGTCGGAGAGGCGACTATGTAAAGAAGTATCTGAGAAGTGTAGCTAACTCTTGCAAATAAAATGTTTCTGATTTTCACTGTGGTTTCCATTTAGAAACCGATCGGAACTTACTTTCTGGACAACCCTCGTAAATGACAACTTTATTCAAACTTTCGTTGTTGAACTTGATTTCCAAATCCGAGAATTATGTTGGAGCTAAGCCACAAATATCGTGTCTCATTCTTTCCAAAGTTCAACTGATAATGGACTAGGATTTTATAGATTATATTTTGTTAACATATTCACAAATATACTGCCTAACAAAACGCGAAATGCACGGAAGGGGAATAGGAGCTTCTCGCCTTGAGACGGTGAGTGATGCTATTTCACTGATTACAAAATCGAGTCAAATTTATGAGACCCCCTATAGGCCTGACTGCAACCTCTTATGGCCAGGATGCAGGCTCTGATTCGCTTGGAAAGGTGCAAGCTGCTGTGTGCCCTCCTGAGACAAGCTAGTCCACAAGTGCTGTAGCTGGTCCCTGATATCCTGCATAACTGCACTGGGACGGAGATAACGTCCAAGCAGTCACACAATGATCTGTCGGAGAGAGTTCTGTGGATCATTCTGGCCACGCGAGTACCTCAAGGAGGAGGATATTAGTGTTTATCATCCCGTCCACAACCACGGTATTAGGGACGTATCACAAGCTCGGAGTAGGGAAAGACCGTTGAGTAGATTCGGCTGTGCCCTTTCAAAGGAACTACCCTTCATTTGTGTGAAGCGATTTATGTAAATCACGGAAAATACACTCCTGGAAATGGAAAAAAGAACACATTGACACCGGTGTGTCAGACCCACCATACTTGCTCCGGACACTGCGAGAGGGCTGTACAAGCAATGATCACACGCACGGCACAGCGGACACACCAGGAACCGCGGTGTTGGCCGTCGAATGGCGCTAGCTGCGCAGCATTTGTGCACCGCCGCCGTCAGTGTCAGCCAGTTTGCCGTGGCATACGGAGCTCCATCGCAGTCTTTAACACTGGTAGCATGCTGCGACAGCGTGGACGTGAACCGTATGTGCAGTTGACGGACTTTGAGCGAGGGCGTATAGTGGGCATGCGGGAGGCCGGGTGGACGTACCGCCGAATTGCTCAACACGTGGGACGTGAGGTCTCCACAGTACATCGATGTTGTCGCCAGTGGTCGGCGGAAGGTGCACGTGCCCGTCGACCTGGGACCGGACCGCAGCGACGCACGGATGCACGCCAAGACCGTAGGATCCTACGCAGTGCCGTAGGGGACCGCACCGCCACTTCCCAGCAGATTAGGGACACTGTTGCTCCTGGGGTATCGGCGAGGACCATTCGCAACCGTCTCCATGAAGCTGGGCTACGGTCCCGCACACCGTTAGGCCGTCTTCCGCTCACGCCCCAACATCGTGCAGCCCGCCTCCATTGGTGTCGCGACAGGCGTGAATGGAGGGACGAATGGAGACGTGTCGTCTTCAGCGATGAGAGTCGCTTCTGCCTTGGTGCCAATGATGGTCGTATGCGTGTTTGGCGCCGTGCAGGTGAGCGCCACAATCAGGACTGCATACGACCGAGGCACACAGGGCCAACACCCGGCATCATGGTGTGGGGAGCGATCTCCTACACTGGCCGTACACCACTGGTGATCGTCGAGGGGACACTGAATAGTGCACGGTACATCCAAACCGTCATCGAACCCATCGTTGTACCATTCCTAGACCGGCAAGGGAACTTGCTGTTCCAACAGGACAATGCACGTCCGCATGTATCCCGTGCCACCCAACGTGCTCTAGAAGGTGTAAGTCAACTACCCTGGCCAGCAAGGTCTCCGGATCTGTCCCCCATTGAGCATGTTTGGGACTGGATGAAGCGTCGTCTCACGCGGTCTGCACGTCCAGCACGAACGCTGGTCCAACTGAGGCGCCAGGTGGAAATGGCATGGCAAGCCGTTCTACAGGACTACATCCAGCATCTCTACGATCGTCTCCATGGGAGAATAGCAGCCTGCATTGCTGCGAAAGGTGGATATACACTGTACTAGTGCCGACATTGTGCATGCTCTGTTGCCTGTGTCTATGTGCCTGTGGTTCTGTCAGTGTGATCATGTGATGTATCTGACCCCAGGAATGTGTCAATAAAGTTTCCCCTTCCTGGGACAATGAATTCACGGTGTTCTTATTTCAATTTCCAGGAGTGTATAAATCAGGACTGCCGGAAGTGGGTTTGAGCCGCCGTGAAGATTGGGGAGTACCTCAGCACTACACAATATTCGTAGAGGCATGTGCCATATGAGGAAGAGCACTATGTTACTGAAAGATAGCCGGCCGGATTGACCGAGCGGTTCTAGGCGCTACAGTCGCAGGTTCGAATCCTGCCTCAGGCATGGATGTGTGTGATGTCCTTTTGTTAGTTAGGTTTAATTAGTTCTAACTTCTAGGGGACTAATGACCTCAGCAGTTTTTAAGTCCCATGGTGCTCAGAGCCATTTTAACCATTTTTTAGATGAAAGATAGCACCGCGATGCTGTCGTATGAGAAGTAACACATGAGAAGCAGGGTGTTAGAGACCCAGTTTTTTCCCGTTAGTTTCCTCAATCACTACTAACCGTGACCCGAAGTCACACCATAGCACTGAGAGTGTCACAGCTGTGCCTCTTCGAAACATTGGAAGAATGACACCTCTCCCCAGGTCTCCGCCTTGGTCGCCAACGACGATCGCTGAACACAGTGCGATGTAGTTAATAAGCAGTCCCTGCTTCCAGATCACGGCACCACTCCAAACGCAGGCTTTTCTATCGTGGTGTAAAGAGCAACCTACGCGTGGGACGGTAAGTCGATAGTCTGGCTGCTGCTGGTCTTTGGCTAATGGTGTGAGCTGATACAGAATGCTGCAGAGGGTACTCCGGGATAGAGCAGAATGTTGACGTCTAGTATGCCGTCCTGCACATTCCCACGAAGTCTGCTACGTCTGCTATTCAGTTAACACTTATTACTTATTTATAAAGCCATTACTACTTATAATAACACAATATATAATTTCACAGTCGTTTTAACACTACAGGCCTTCTAACAAAATAAGCAGAACATAATATATTTAATTATTCCATAATAGATTATATACTGAAGCGCCAAAGAAACTGGTATGAACATGCGTATTCAAATACAGTGATATGTAAATAGGCAGAATACGGTGCTGCGGTCTGCCACGCATATTTAAGACAACAAGTCTCTGATGGAGTTGTTAGATCGGTTACTGCTGCGACAATGGAAAGTTATCAACATTTAAGTGAGTTTGAACGTAGTGTTATAGTTGGCGCACGAGCGATGGGACACAGCATCTCCGAGGTAGCGATGAAGTGGCAACTTCCCGTACAACCATTTCACGGGGGTACCATGAATAACAGGAATCCGGTAAAGAACAGGACCAACGGCGGCTGAAGAGATTCGTTCAACGTGACAGAAGTGCAACCCTTCCGCAAATTACCACAGGTTTCAATGTTGGACCATCAACAAGTGTCAGCACGAGCACCATTCAACGAATGGCCCACTGTAACTTTTATGACTGCACGACACAAGGTTTTACGCCTCACCTGCGCCTGTCAACACTGACATTAGACTTTGATGACAGCAAACATGTTGCCTGTCGGTCGACTCTCGTTTCAGATTGCATCAAGTGGATGCATGTGCACGGGCATGGAGACAACCTCATCAACCCATGGACCCTGCATTTCAGCAGGGCACTGTTCAAGGTGATGGAGGCTTTGTAATGGTGTGGGGTGTGTGCAGTTGGGGTGATATGGGACCCCTGATACGTCTAAATACGACTCTAACAGGTGGCACGTACGTAAGCATCCTGTCTGATCACCTGCATCCATTCATATCCATTGTGCATTCCGACGGACTTGGGCAATTGCAGCAGGACAATTCGACACCCCACACGTTCTTAATTGCTACAGAGTGGCTCCAGTAACGCTCTTCTGAGCTTAAACACATCCGCTGGCCACGAAACTCCCCAGACATGAACATTATTGAGCATATCTGGGATGCCCTGCAACGTGCTGTTCAGAAGAGATCTCCAGCCTCTCGTACTCCTACGGATTTATGGACAGCCCTGCAGAATTCATGATGTCAATTCCCTCCAGCACTACTTCAGACAGTAGTCGAGCCCATGCCACGTCGTGTCCGTGTTCGCGGTGCCCTACACGATATTATGCAGGTGTACCAGTTTCTCTGTCTCTTCAGTGTAGTATGGTAAATGTGGAATTACCATTTCCGCCAAGAGTTGGCAGCACCTTACGGTGATTCATAACCCACCCATTTTTACAACCAGATTGCGTCACTGAAGATGCTCGATGATATGGGCGCCTCTTTCAGTACCAGCGGTCCACTGCTTCAGTGGTGCCAACTGCTGCTTTTCAATGTTATGGCGTACAAAGATAAACGGTCTACCAGATTGACATTAATAATTCTGTTAATGGAGACGTTGTTTGGTGTTATAACGATTCCTGTATCGTTACACGTCCAGCATCGGACCACTGTTACAAAATCCGTATACCTGAGGATTCGACCACACAATGAAATGGAGACCCACAATGAGGCGTCTTTCCAATTCTGTCAAATACTGATAACGCTGTCGTACACGAGTAAGTTGCATCTACCTGTTCTTCACAGTAATCACTCAAAATGTGACGCTGTTCGCACCCCTACCGTAAATTCCCAATCCTGGTATCAAGATAAGTACGAGCAACACTAATGCACTGTGGTGGTCTCTATACTTACTTTAGGGAAATGCAAATCTAAGCATTTACACTACTGGCCATTAAAATTGCTACACCAAGAAGAAATGCAGATGATAAACGGGTATTCATTGGACAAATATATTATACTAGAACTGACATGTGATTACATTTTCACGCAATTTGGGTGACTAGATCCTGAGAAATCAGTACCCAGAACAACCACCTCTGGCCGTAATAACGGCCTTGATACGCCTCGGCACTGAGGCGAACAGAGCTTGGATGGCGCGTACTGGTACCGCTGCCCATGCATCTTCAACACGATACCACAGTTCATCAAGATTAGTGACTGGCGTCTTGTGACGAGCCAGTTGCTCGGCCACCACTGACCAGACGTTTTCAATTGGTGAGAGATGTGGAAAATGTGCTAGCCAGGGCAGCAGTAGAACATTTTCTGTGTCCAGGAAGGCCCGCACAGGACCTGCAACATGCGGTCGTGCATTACCCTGCTGAAATGTAGGGTTTCGCAGGGATCGAATGAAGGGTAGAGCCACGGGCCGTAACACATCTGAAATGTAACGTCCATGGTTCAAAGTGCCGTCAATGCGAACAATAGGTGACCGAGACGTGTAACCAGTGGTACCCCATACCATCACGCCTGGTGATACGCCAGTATGGCGATGACGAATACTCGCTTCCAATGTGCGTTCAGCGCGATGTCGCCAAACACGGATGCGACCATCATGATGCTGTAAACAGAACCTTGATTCTTCCGAGAAAAAAACGTTTTGCCATTCGTGCCATCATGATGCTGAAAACAGAACATTGATTCTTCCGAGAAAAAGACGTTTTGCCATTCGTACACCCAGGTTCGTCGTTGAGTACACCATCGCAGGCGCTCCTGTCAGTGATGCAGCTTCAAGGGTAAGCGAAGCCATGGTCTCCGAGCTGATAGTCCATGCTGCTGCAAACGTCGTCGAACTGTTCGTGCAGATGATTGTTGTCTTGCAAACGTCCCCATCTGTTGACTCAGGAATCGAGACGTGGCTTCACGATCCGTTACAGCCATGCGGATAAGATGTCTGTCATCTCTGCTAGTGATACGAGGCCGTTGCGATCCCGCACGGTGTTCCGTATTACCCTCCTTAACCCACCGATTCCATATTCTGGTACAGTCATTGGATCTCGACCAACGCGAGCAGAAATGTCGCGATATGATAAACCGCAATCGCGATAGGCTACAATCCGACCTTTATCAAAGTCGGAAACGTAATGGTACGCATTTCTCCTCCTTTCACGAGGCATCACAAGAACGTTTCACCAGGCAACGCCGGTCAACCGCTGTTTGTGTATGAGAAATCGGTTGGAAACTTTCCTCATGTCAGCACGTTGTAGGTGTCGCCACCGGCGCCAACCTTGTGTGAATGCTCTGAAAATCTAATCATTTGCATATCACAGCATCTTCTTCCTGTCAGTTAAATTTCGCGTCTGTAGCACGTCATCTTCGTGGTGCAGCAATTTTTTGGCCAGTAGTGTATATGGGATATCAATGAATAAAATTTAGAAGTTTGTTTTTGTTTATTATCGCAAAATCGATTTTCGGTCACGTAGTGACCATCTTCAGTGCTGTAATATATAACTTAAATTAGTAAGCACTGGTGTCAATAAGCTTACGGCGATCACATAGACTCATTGACCGAAAATCGATTTTGCGATAATAAACAAAAATATACGACCAATGCTGTCTCTCCTTCCAAGTATACCTATTATCTGGTCGTAGTGCACAGGACAGTATGGAGTCGCAAATCAATAAATTTAGAAGTATTGCACATGTGAGTGATCTGCCGGACGCTGCAAGACAGACATGAACAAAATTATTAATACGTGCTAAACTGGCACTGTACCAGTAACATCAATATTCCATACGCTTCTGACGCAAATTTGTTGGCTTTGTTTGGATTGGATACGCGACAGTCACTCTAATCCAACAACAATAATATCAACCAACTTCAAAAAAGGAATTAGGCAGAGTCACCCATGAATACATTCGTGTTCGCTCTTGATTTTGAGAATAAATTTAGAATTGCCATCTTTAATCCACTGACAAATTAAAATTCTCAAGTGATCTTCAACGAAGAGGCAACAGTTACTCTTGTGACTAAGAGCTAGGTAAAAAAGGGATACACATTGTATATGGCACCATTCACCATGTCGCTCGACCCTTTACTATGATAAATCTCATCGTCCTGTATGGGTTTGAAAGCTCGCGCACGGTCTGTAAAATTTACGTAGATATCCCATGGGTATTTATTACAGTTGTTTATGACTTGGGGAAGCTGCAGCAAAATTTAAATCAACGTGAAAGGAAGTCTGGTGCAGGGCTAAACCCTACGAAAATAGCGCTCTTACACAGAGGGACAAACTGCTGATATTTCCAGAAGCCTTGGTACACGCTAAAAGTGAAACTTAAAATCCTCGAAGTAGACGTCCAAGCCATTATTCAATAAATAGCAGCTTATACCTGGCGTGCAATAGTATGCTATGCCAGAGCGCTACGTAAAGCAAGCGCAACAAGAAACCTGACGTTAACAGGAAAGATAAAGATTATAGTCACATTTTCATGTCAAATGTTGGTGTATGTCTCAAATCGTAAAGTTGCCCACAGAAATTGCAGGAACCATATTACAAGCGGTCTACTGACTGATGTGGACACATTTAACCTTGTATACACGCATGTACTCTAAAACCAGAAGAAGAAGGTCTTGTCCTCGTTGACTTTATGTTGAACTGCACTGCTCTACTAATACACAAAACATTCAGAATTATAGAAAACAAACCAGCCAGTACAGTAGCAGCGTTGATCGACAAGTTCGCAGAGTTCGCAACAGCGCCCATGGATCACTCAAGGAGACCATCCATATTCGAATATAAGTTCCAGTACCAAATGCAGATGAGCTGCACAACAAGGATCATCCTCAGTCCCAGACAGAAGACTGTAAAGAAACTATATGGCGCTTTCAGAGGCAACTCGCTCAGTAATTCCTGCAGCACTGGTGGATCATCGTGTGGGAAAATGCCTCTGCCCGCGTCCTACCACCAGAAGTCCGTAATATGTAGTACAACACTGTAAACTGGATCAAAGAAAACTTGGCAGACACACATGATCTGAACAAACGATTGTGACACGAGCAGTGAATTACACCCTCTAAAGTACAGGACTTTGTGCCGAACTGTCGCAACCATACGGGAAACTAGTGAACAAACAGCGCAATAAACAAACCAATTCCACGCAAAACCATCATGACGCCAGAGTTAAAGCCATTCCCTACAAGCAAGAGATGAGCCACTACGCGGGTAGTCGCGCATACAGCGCACGCAACCTACAATACACTGAGAAATTAAAATTTCTAAAATTTATGGGACTAATACGAAAAAATAGCAAGGAAAACAAGTAAAAATGAAGAAGTCATCAGGAATTTCCTAATCAGAAGGGTTAGATACAGCCTGAAAAGAACTTTGACGAATGTCAGCAACCACGACGGCCAACAAACTGTTTAGCATCATCATCAAACCGATGAACTCTTAACAGTATCGGGACGCAGCAAAACAGCGCGTCATGATCTGAGATTAAATCGTAGATACTAAGCTCCACCGTTCCCTCACGGGCGTAGGCGACCATTAGTGCCCCAGCGTGCAGACCCTCCAGCGTCTGCAGAATCAGGATCAGGTACTTCAGTGGAGCCTTCCTCTAACATTACTTTCTTTATAGACATAACCGATACCATGTGTACTATCAATTCTTGCATAGGTTAAAATTATCTCAGCTGTTTAATTAAAAGTATTCATATGATTTTGGATACAATGTATTATATTTTAGGCTAAAATGTATAAAAAAAGAAATTAATGTGTTAAAATCGATATGAGCTAACAGTTGAAATTAATCTCCTTTTCAAAATATTTGAAATTACGAAATTTCTGGTATGCTTAAAATTCATGTTATTAATTGCACAATCAAAGGCTGATTAATAAATTTGTTTCTGTATCGATTTACAAAATAATGATACATTTTAGCGAAGATTCTTGTTGGGTAAAGAAAGTTTGTAAACTTTTTTGCTTTGTTAACTCTTTGGAAACTGTGAGTACGGCAGAATGTAAGTAGCGGGCATGCCTCTGATGGAAGTAGACGTTTTCTGAGTTTGTCACCAACTGTGTAATTATTCGTTTTTTTTTTTTTTTTTTAATGTGGAAAATGTAAAAACAGTGTCATGTTGAAAGATGTGACAGAGAATAAAATTCAAGAATAATGCAGGCAAATCTTCATCAGTTATTTAGGCCTCAAGAACTTACAAAATTGAAATTTCAGCTGCAAGAATGTACCCCTAGACAAGATTTTGAGCCATCGACAACGAGTTAATGAAGATAAGTAAAAAGTTTCTCTTTTCTATATCTTACGCCTCTCGAGGCTTTCAAAATTTGTGCAAAGACAGAGAATTTTAATAGTGATGTGTGAGAAGACTCTCTGCTCACTAGGACTGAAACCCTGCACGAAAGAACGAATACGGCCCCTCTAAAAACTGCCATTCGAGAGAAGGCGACTCTGCGACAAAGTGGATGTTCTGCACTACACTGTCAATGACTTGCACCATTGGCACGGCCACCCTATTCCTCCTACCATCCTCGAAGACATGGATTCTGACCAGGACTAACAATAGGCCCGGTACGGCCGCTAATGCCCACATCTCGTGGTCGTGCGGTAGCGTTCTCGCTTCCCACGCCCGGGTTCCCGGGTTCGATTCCCGGCGGGGTCAGGGATTTTCTCTGCCTCGTGATGGCTGGGTGTTGTGTGATGTCCTTAGGTTAGTTAGGTTTAAGTAGTTCTAAGTTCTAGGGGACTGATGACCATAGATATTAAATCCCATAGTGCTCAGAGTCATTTGAACCATTTTTTTGAACGGCCGCTAATAATATGACGATTTTGATGCGTCCACTCATTATTACAAATTCTTGGTACGGCCACCACTATAATTATCAGAATAGTTGTGAAACTTGTTACAAACAACTCTGAACTGACACCGTCAGAGGGTGGTGCGGGAATTCCACTCCCACCGCCACACCTTCAACGCACAATAAGTTAATGGCATTTTCGTTGTAATACGGGAAGATCTTACTCCTGCACAAAAACAGTTAGACCGCTCTAAACCGCTGTCGCTTTACATCAACCCCAACCAGGACTTCAGATAGAGCATCCAGCATCTTCTCCGCAGCCGCTATGGAAAACTCTCTGGGTCGCCGCGGCCCCGCTCACAGATCCTTCGTCGTGATTGTCGACGTAAAATTTCCCTCGAATTTTCTTACATCGCATTGACTGTGAACTGTTGCGAGGTAAGTTTAACTTGGTGCACTGACAGCAGAGCTGAACGTTTAGTTCAGCTTCGCTTCAAGAAAGTCTCATCGAGACCGAATCTTTTCTTTTGTGTGCTCAACTTCTTTGTTTCTAAAGTAAGGTCTTTCAGTTATCAATTACGTATTATTATCCGTCGTATAAGACGTACAGTGTTTTTGAAGAGTCTTTGACACGGTTTGTGTCGGCTATGGATGATTCTTCAGTTTGTGTTGTAAGGGGGCAAATGAAATGCTTCGTGAACTCAAGTGGGAATCCCTGTAGGGCAGACGACGTTCTTTTTCGCGATAACTACAGATGACTGTCGCCATTATAAACATTGCAAGGACAGCGAGGCCAATATAAGAGAAACCAGTGTTCGCACGGTGACGTATAGGCAGTCGTTCTTCCCTCCTTCCATTTGCGAGTGTAACAGGAAAGGATATGACTAGTATTGGTGCAACGTAGCTTAGGCCATGCACCGTACGGTTGTTTGCGGGCTGTGTATGAGATGCAGATGCAGACAACAACAATTCAGGCTGTAGCATTGGTGCCAACTGACAAGCAAACAAACTCCTGGGTCTTTTTCTGGTGTACATGAAATAGATTGTGGAGCACGAGTTATGCTTCCCTATTTGATCCCTTGGGGGAACAAAGAGCATCTTTATGACTACAACAAGGTTTCATCAAAGTGAGATATTGTGAATGTCACTATTTTCTCCGCCCGAGCGAGGTGGCGCAGTGGTTAGCACACTGGACTCGCATTCGGCAGGACGACGGTTCAATCCTGCGTCCGGCCATCCTGCTTTAGGTCTTCCATGATTTCCCTAAATCGCTTCAGGCAAATGCCGGGATTGTTCCTTTGAAAGGGCACGGCCGACTTCCTTCTCTTGTTGTAGCTGGGATTCACAGTCAACAAAACTTTCTGATCTACATCATCTTCACGCCAGTGACTGTTATAGGTTTTTATTACATTACTGCAACTTCGGCCTTAGGACATTATCAAGTGATATTATGGCTTTAAGCCATGTCAACGTAATGTAAGTTGACATGTTTGTATGTCGTTGTCAATCCTGTTAAATACACTCGTGTCGTTGTCACACAGTTGCCTGCAGCTGTGGTCTAATGCATGTGTGACTAGTGATGTGTTAACAAAGATGTGCATTTACAGATTATGTGGTTTTACGATGTCTGAATACGTGTGTTCGCACTGTGTAACGACACGAATGTATTTAACAGGACTGACAACGACATACAAATCTGTCAGCTTACATTACGTTGACATGGCTTAAAGCCATAATATCACTTTATAGTGGCCTAACGCCGAAATTGCAATAGTGTAATAAAAACCTATAACAGTAAATAGCTTAAAGATGATGTCCTTCAAAAAGACTTCCTTTCCCATTCTTGCCTAATCCGATGAGACCGATGACCCCGCTGTTTGGTCTCTTCCCCCCCATCTCAACCTAACTCTTTTCTCCATGACTATTAGAGGGGACTGGGTAAGGAATCTCAGTTTAACGCAAGTTTCAATGACTCATCAGTCTCACACTGTCACTTCGTAACCAAACACAGTGTGTCCACTAACCATTTCCTTCACGTACCACGGTTTAAGTAGTTCGTATTATTTCTCGTAATGAAAGCTTAGAGGCCAAATTGACCGTTTGGAGACCGATGAAGCGTGCTGTCTATGTCGACACAGCGCTCCTAATTGTCTCCATTACTTTATTTTTGGTCTTTGAACATGCCTCGGCAACTGTACGCGAACAATAACTTACTGGTCAGCGCAGGTAATATCGGCTCATTGATAGAGAATAGGCAATCACATCCCGAGTAGACTGCCTGATAATAAACTCAGTAGTAAATGACTAGTTATTTTCGCCAAAATTTGCCGTAATTATGTGTTACGCTTGATTTTCCGCCAAACTGTGCGAAGGGAGAGAACCTTTTATGAATATAAACGAAGTTTATTTTTGTATAGAAGCTTTAAAAAATACATGTAATTGAAAAAATGCGGCGTTTATAATGTGTGAAAGAAGCCGACACACTTACCGCTTCCGCTGCTTTCCCGGGGAATATCACCCTAACGAGAGTAAATCATCAACATAGCATAATGAAAGTGTATGCGAAGTTTTTCGTGTAGGTCTCAAAGTCCCTTAATGGAAATTTATTTGCAATCCCAAATTTTCTTTTGCCTTTCCTTTTCGTGCGTTTTGAGAAAATATTAATAAATCCATTGCACTGATCATTATTGCGGTCTTATTTACTGTGTAAATAATAACTGGAAATAAAATAAGAAAAATATCCGCTTAGAGACTCGACCCTACAAGCCTCGTATCTCTTCCCCTGCCACAAGAGCTGCATGGCAATTACGTAGACGTGAATGCCGCATCGCTCACCAGAACCGCCTCAAAAATGATATTTTTTTTCTAAACCCTCGGCCCTTTGATGACGAGTAGACACGATCCATTTGTAATGACATTTCGAGGCATGTTGCCCATTGAACAGTGTACACAGGCCGCGTGGTCTCGATCACGATCGGGAACTCATTGTGATTTAGGTAACTGCACTCGATATGCACATGTAATTTCATCTTAATTATGAAGTGAGCTGTACGTAGTGAGTTCGTGTCATCAAACCATGCAAATCATAAAGGCAGTGATAATGTCTGCGAGTCATCTGGTGTGTGTCGTCGTGAGATTCTGAAATACGCAGGGTCTGCCTGTGCACTAGTAACGAACGCAAAAGGAATGGGTAGAAATGGAGTGACACCAGGAATAGTATTCGCTACATACTGTACAATGTATAACAGGTGTGGTTATATACTTACGACGTATCTTTCCGATTTACTTTAATTGCATTAAATTCCAAGCTTTTTTCATTTTTTAATGAAATTCTTAACAAGTATTACTAAGTAATGATTTATGAAACAATAACGTAGGAGAAACTATTTTATCACATAAAAGAACTGAAGTATTCTATAGAGTAATAATCGTTTGTAATAGAAAAGTGAGAGGCACAGAAAATACCGAAGCCAGTAAACTTCATCTTTAAACAGTCAGTAAGACTGATACGTAATTACTGGGTGGTTATGATTGAAGTGCAGCTATGCACAGTGGCCTGGTGTGGGCTGTAATTATCGTATGGCAGCGAAACTTGATAGGTACTCTACTGCGTTAATGAGGAAACGATTTACACTGAAAAAAATTGTGGCCACCAGATACAAATAAGAATGACTTACAGAAATTTTTCATATGTAATGGACTAGAAACGGCATGTGGACAGAAAAGGCTAAACAAGTGAGAAACGCATAACGTTTATTTTATTATTAACGGCCGGGAGAACATATCTTGCAGTGTCTTTCTTACACTTTTGATAGTCTGTACCGATGCTTCGTTAATATTCAAGTATTTACTTATTGTCTAATTAGGTTACCGACTTGTTGGCTGTTCTTATTTTGTAGGTACAAACTTGTCTCCGGTGTAGTGTGTAATTTGATGACACATTGCCTGCTCATTCCACGTACTGTTAATCTAGTCCAGGCCTCTTCTCTAAGCCTCCGAGTCACAGCGATCTGTTATTTGCACTGGCTGCAAATGCAAACAGCACCTCATTGTCCGGAGCATGATGAGCTTCAGTCCGTAGCCCGCCGCTGTGATTTTGTTGCTGTCATAACGGAGAACTAACGTTTCAATTCTGGCCAGCAGCTTGCAGCCGTGAACATCAATATTTAATAGCTCTCGTGATGCCCCAGGCCGCAATAAGCCATCAGCAGCAGACACCTGACGGCCGCTTCCCTCCTGACGAATTGCGTTTCCGCCGCTGTACAAACCTTATCGTTTGCGGTTTCTCGTGTGCTCAAACGATAACAGTTTTTGCTACGAAACTATGTTTCACTGAGTTTTTATTAGGTCACTTACTTGTCTATCTGTTCGGGACGAAGTTTTCAGTTGATTCTAAGCTGACTTCCCGATGAGCTACAGACCTGAAATTTTAAACGTAGCTCAGAGCTAGGTGACAACGCAACATTAACTCGCCTTCTTGTCTGGCGTGTGGCGGAGGGATCGTTACGTGCCACAGCCGTTTCCCTCGCCTCCGTTCCATTCACGAATGATTCATAGGAAGAGCTATTGCAGGTAAGGCTGCATGTGAACTCGAATCTCTCTAATTTTTACTTTCGCGGTCTTTTCGTGACATATACACAGCAAGAAACAATATATTGGTTGAGTCATGTAAACAAAAAAGCAGAAAACAATTATTTAAATAAAAGTGAATTTTTTATACACCTTGTTTCTAAAACTGACTTTAGAGTACGAAATATTAGTTAAAATCCGTGGTGGAACCTTCAGCTGTCCTTTATTTTTCACAATTCGCTGCTAGTTTCGATCAATGACCATTATCAAGTTTAGTTGGCTTAAACGGCAGGAAAGTTATACCATAATTAAAAAAGAAAGTAATTTCCTCTTTGAGCCAACCATAGTACGTAACAATTTTTCAGAATAATAACTGCGTACAATAGTTGTTGTCCACAATCAACTCCACATCACTCAAGTGTGTTACTAGCTGTTGGTGTGGACTTG
Source organism: Schistocerca nitens (assembly GCF_023898315.1). Lineage (NCBI taxonomy): Eukaryota > Metazoa > Arthropoda > Insecta > Orthoptera > Acrididae > Schistocerca > Schistocerca nitens. The sequence continues at coordinate 323,907,526 of NC_064617.1, read as the reverse complement.
GTTCTTAACGAAAACTATTGTACACAGTTATTATTGTGAAAAATGTTTATGTACTATCGTAGGATCAAAAGAGCAAATTATTATTGTTCCTGCCGTTTATGCCAGCTAAGCTAGACAATGGTCATTGTCCGAAAACAGTAGTGACTTGAGCAAAATAAAGGACAGCTGAAGGTTTCAACATGAATTTTAACAATTACTTGGCGGCTGAATATCCTCACCTGCAAACATAGATAGAAGTACGAAACTCGTAATATATATCCTAGCCGCATATAGATTCCCAGCCCCATACTAATAGTGTTGAAAACTTGTGATTATGAATTTTTTTAATAGTTATGAAAATACTTGTAAGATTTAAAACGAAAAACGTCGGGAGCATGTAATACATAATTGATGACTGAATGGGTCACCCCCCATGCTATTACGCTTGATACGAAGTGATGCACGGATATTTCACCTTCTTACTATTATTGCTAAATGTTCCTAGCGTTTTTCTCGTTTTATACCTTACAAGTTTTCTCTAAGCTATTAAAAATTAACACATAAAATTTCAGAACTATCTGTATGGTGTTAGGAATCTGAATGTGGCTAGGAAAAATTGCTTAATGCTTTTTAGTCCGATTTAAAACCGTGCTCCATTAAACACTCGTTTCTATTTAAATGATTATTTTTATCTGCGTCCACAGACCTGCTGTAGGAAATGACCACATTTCCCATTTATTCACGATCTCAGTTTCGGCTTATTATGCCCTTCTCAAACGACAGCTGTAATAACATTAACTGCATAAAGGTCATTTCAACATTAAGAATAAATTCTATTCTGATAATATTTTACAAAATAATTCCACTTGCTACTGACTATGAAGCATGTTAAAGCAAAATGATGCCTTTTAAGAGAACAATGCCTTCATTCCCAACACGACAATATTTTCCCTGTGCATAATAATGTGGCTCCTCCTCCTTTTTGTAGTCTTTCTTGGGTGCTAAATTTAGGTTATTAAGTTGGCTGGTGACGATGTCTTCGATCTTCAGGGTCGTGTTCAGTTTATTTTTATTTAAAGCTGGGAGGATGATTCACAAACTTCATTAAAATCTCTTGAAACATTAATGGCGGACGTAACGTAGCTTGACATCGTCGTAAATTGTTTATTCACAAGGCTTGTTATTACGCAAGCCCAGTATAATTCGGTGAAAAAACCGTAATGAAGTTTTCGCGACAGATTACACGCTGAAAGTCAGAGAGGTTGCTGCACTGTAGTCGGTGCTGCGATGGGGAGTTAACTTCTTCATGAAAATTGTTTAATTGTTGTTGAATTGAGATTGACTTCAAAATTACGGTAGATGCAGTGTAGTATTTTTAAAGCAATCAGCCTCAGATGTAAAATCGTACCATTTCAATAATTGTACATATTATAATCCATAAATAACGGAACTGAACCAGAAATTAGCCTACTTTTGATTCTGTTTTGTTCGTAACACGTGCGAAACATAACTTTCACAAATAACACTTTTCGACAACAAACCAAAATGTAACCGAGATTCTAACGGAGAGAGAGCTAACGAACAGAAGATATCGCTACGGTCTAAAACATATACTAATAAAAACAAAACATTGAACAATGTAACACCAACTTGTTATTCTGAAGCCCTTAGCTTCCTTGAAAAATCTAAATAATTTTATTATATTTATCAAACTTACAAATTTTAAACAAGCATTGACATAATAACGCATCTAAATAACTGAATTTAAATAAAAATAAATATTTCTCTTACTATACTACGAAAGAGTAGCTTCAGTGAGGCAGTATTTTGTGCTTTTCTTATTTGTAGTCATTTAATTCCACAATGGAGGAGTAGGCTTGCAGCAGCAAGTATTAGTTTCTCGGCCTACAGTTTACAAAACATAAAAGTGGTGTTGAAACGTATAAAGACGAGAAAATTATGGCATTTTTAAAAGAACAGGGTGCAGTGAAGCTAATGTTGTATGGCGAGCTCTTCGGAGGTGATGAGTTAAAGAAGTTAATGCTGAAGTCATTTACTGCTTGATGACCAACGCCAATAAGTAAGTGTGAAGAGATCGTAGTGGAAAATGGACCCAGTTACAGAAAAGGGCCGCGCGGGGTAGCCTCTCGGTCAGGGCGCCTTGTCACGGTCCGTGCGGCTCTCCACGTCGAAGGTTCGAATCCTCCATGGGGCATGGGTGTGTGTGTGTTGTCCATAGCGTAAGTTAGTTTAGGTTAGATTAAGTAGTGTGTGGGCTTAGGGACCGATGGCCCCAGCAGTTTGATCCAATAAGACCTTACCACAAAATTCCAAAAATATGGAAAAGGGGAAAAGGTTACTGGCTGTGATTTGTTAGGGTTGTGGCGAAGAGGAGCAAAGGGGCAGCGGTAACGGCTGTGATACTGTTGACTGGTGCTTTTCTGATGATGATGATGGTGGGGGGAGTGGTGGTGGTGGCATAGGCTTCGGCGGTGGTTGTGGCGGTGGACGAATGGCACACGCTGGAGTATTATTGTCTGCAAGGGAGAGGACTGGTGAGTTTGCGGATGCAATGGGTTTGAGCTGGAAGACAGATTAAGTTATTCGTTTAATGGGGGACGTGGTGAAAGTGGGGAGAGGTAATGAATAGGGAGGTAAGGAGTATGTGCAGATGGTTGGCACATCGTAGGTAATGAGGGGAGCGGTAATGAAGATGGAAGAACCTCTGCGACGTCAGTGTCAGGCAAGTGATGAAAATGGTGGCGCAGGCAATGAATGGGAGCAAGAGAAACGAGTGACGACGACTGGCGGAGAAAGCGATGGGAGTTGGTTCGAGCGATGACTGGCGGTGGAAGCTATGGCTGGCAGCTAGGGCGTTTTTTTGCTTCACAGCCCCCCCCCCCCCCCCCGCCACCCAACATAATGACGGCAAGACAAGGAAACATTTCGTTGTGGATATTCCAGTCCTGAGAGCAGTACAGGCCGTTTTCGAAAAGGTCGTAGCACTTCACTGAAACAAGAGTATTACGTCAAATTAAGAGATGCACTTCACACTTTTTTTTAAACTGTCGTATTTGTAAGAGGAAGCAAGGAGAAGGAATTTTATTTCTTACATTTTCAATGAAACTAATAGCACTAGCGACATACAATTATTTCCATATACACTTTTCTAATGTCGTACATGAGATGGTAGCACTGTGGGTACTTGGGTACTTACTACCATTGCAATAGCTCTGAATTCTACCGGATATTTTTTAACAAAGCATAAACCACTGTGCCATTTTGGTCTCAGAATTGTTGTTGCTTTTTTTCTTCTTTGTGGAAAAAGCAGTGCTTATGTCAGAAATTAATACTACAGCTATCTCTAATAAGAGCTTAACGAAAATTGAAAATATTCTGCAGCATGAAGAAAATTACAAAGACGTTATCTGGATATTACAAGCATACAGAATATTGCTTCTCTAGCGCTAATTTTTTTCCGATTCCGTGCTCCCTCAAGCAGGCGTTACCCTTAAAAACTAGTAACTTTTGGGACGTGTACATTACCTGACGTATTAACTGCCTGTGCTTCATGAACAGCAAAATCGCTTCCTAGCTGTCTTAGTGATGGTATACGATGTCATATCGAATACTTTGGGTCCATTTGGAAGAAGTGAACGAACATCTATATAAATCACAGTGTGTGTAAAAAATTGTTCATATTAGTACGTGTGTACTGTCGTGGAGAATAAGTCACTCGCGTCGGGGCGGTTTGCAGAAACTTGAACAGGTGCGGATTTGATGTTTTCAAGAGAGCGACAGTATATGAAAAATAATAGTATCGGTATTAATGCGACATTACGTGTACTTAAACGCCGCGCAAGAAAACGGGATTTTCCTGTTCACATACCTCGTGTTCTACTGGGTAGGACAAGGTAGGGTCAAGTTTTTTGGATAGTTCATGGGCCATTACCCAACGGAAGGATTGTGTTAGTGTCAATATCCTATAGTACATGATCAAAGTATGAATATTACACACATTCTCTTGCTTAGGCAAATGGACCAAATACTTGTTTGCTTTATTATTATTATTATTTCATGCAGTCTACGATGGACTTGATGAGACTTATGGTGGCACCATGAGTTGACTGGCGGTTCCTCGGAAAATCCCAAAACGTGGGTTTTTTACTCTGTTTTTGCCATCATCAGCGGTCCAAAACCCAGCCAAGGATTCCATGGAGGCTACGCACAGTAAACTCGAAACTTTTATTGATATCTTTTTCCAATTTCCAAGGTACAAACTTACATTACCTCTACACGTAAAACCCAGTCTGAGGCGGTAACTACATAATAAGTAACAGCAGAGAATTGCCCAAATTTTAACGGAGTTTTTTTATAGGCATTTAGCTAGAATATCCATCTCTCCGTTTTCAAAAATCTTTAACCGTGATCTAGAAACATCCCAAAATTTGTTTTCTGGGTACCAAAATTCAGCCGCGGTTTCCGAGGCAGCTATCAACGGAAAATAGCTATAATTTTAACAATGTATTCCTAAAATCCCGAACTTGGACATGTTCGAAAATGCTCTTCGTATCTTTATCCGTTTCCGAAATACAAAGGTTCAAAGTTACCATACTGGTACACGCGAAATCGCACCTAAAATTCGATGTGAAGCGGAAACGTAGTTTATAAAGTGACATAGCACGGAGATATGTGCTGTAAAGAGTCTCCGTTATCATCTGGGAAACTCCTGCTGCAGTATTGAAGCATATGCAAAATTATTTTGCACATAAAATCCTGTCTGATTTATAAAATTAGTTTTACCTTATCTCAGAGACAGATACGTAAACTACCTAAACTTTACTCACAATATACACTCCTGGAAATTGAAATAAGAACACCGTGAATTCATTGTCCCAGGAAGGGGAAACTTTATTGACACATTCCTGGGGTCAGATACATCACATGATCACACTGACAGAACCACAGGCACATAGACACAGGCAACAGAGCATGCACAATGTCGGCACTAGTACAGTGTATATCCACCTTTCGCAGCAATGCAGGCTGCTATTCTCCCATGGAGACGATCGTAGAGATGCTGGATGTAGTCCTGTGGAACGGCTTGCCATGCCATTTCTACCTGGCGCCTCAGTTGGACCAGCGTTCGTGCTGGACGTCCAGACCGCGTGAGACGACGCTTCATCCAGTCCCAAACATGCTCAATGGGGGACAGATCCGGAGATCTTGCTGGCCAGGGTAGTTGACTTACACCTTCTAGAGCACGTTGGGTGGCACGGGATACATGCGGACGTGCATTGTCCTGTTGGAACAGCAGGTTCCCTTGCCGGTCTAGGAATGGTAGAACGATGGGTTCGATGACGGTTTGGATGTACCGTGCACTATTCAGTGTCCCCTCGACGATCACCAGTGTTGTACGGCCAGTGTAGGAGATCGCTCCCCACACCATGATGCCGGGTGTTGGCCCTGTGTGCCTCGGTCGTATGCAGTCCTGATTGTGGCGCTCACCTGCACGGCGCCAAACACGCATACGACCATCATTGGCACCAAGGCAGAAGCGACTCTCATCGCTGAAGACGACACGTCTCCATTCGTCCCTCCATTCACGCCTGTCGCGACACCACTGGAGGCGGGCTGCACGATGTTGGGGCGTGAGCGGAAGACGGCCTAACGGTGTGCGGGACCGTAGCCCAGCTTCATGGAGACGGTTGCGAATGGTCCTCGCCGATACCCCAGGAGCAACAGTGTCCCTTATTTGCTGGGAAGTGGCGGTGCGGTCCCCTACGGCACTGCGTAGGATCCTACGGTCTTGGCGTGCATCCGTGCGTCGCTGCGGTCCGGTCCCAGGTCGACGGGCACGTGCACCTTCCGCCGACCACTGGCGACAACATCGATGTACTGTGGAGACCTCACGTCCCACGTGTTGAGCAATTCGGCGGTACGTCCACCCGGCCTCCCGCATGCCCACTATACGCCCTCGCTCAAAGTCCGTCAACTGCACATACGGTTCACGTCCACGCTGTTGCGGCATGCTACCAGTGTTAAAGACTGCGATGGAGCTCCGTATGCCACGGCAAACTGGCTGACACTGACGGCGGCGGTGCACAAATGCTGCGCAGCTAGCGCCATTCGACGGCCAACACCGCGGTTCCTGGTGTGTCCGCTGTGCCGTGCGTGTGATCATTGCTTGTACAGCCCTCTCGCAGTGTCCGGAGCAAGTATGGTGGGTCTGACACACCGGTGTCAATGTGTTCTTTTTTCCATTTCCAGGAGTGTATTTCTTTTCATGTGAGTTTCATGCCCTACTGCAGCAGGGAAAAGAAGGGATCCAGTGTAAAATAAATGCAAGCATATTCCTGTTTATTTAAAAGACTCTGACATGAAAGTGACGTACCAGCTGTCTCATTCTTCCTTTCCCAAAAATTTTGGCATGCGAACATATTCGCGCTTTTTTATGCTGAGAAGGAAGGACAGTGGAAAAGGCAAAGAGACGGAAAAGTAATATATAGTGGAAGATAGCAGACTGTGGCTGTGTTGTAGAAAGACCGAAGGAGACAATAGTGTGTGAAAGAGAAAGAAGAAAGACATGGTGGAAGTGCAACATAGTTAACAAGGACAGGACAGTGTTTGGGAAAGAGTGAGAGAGACAGTGCCATGGGGAGGGGGTGGGGGGAGGCAGAGAAAAAGGAAAAGTGGAAATGTATGAGAATCACTGATAATGCGAAACAGGGTACATGACAGTGACAACAAGGAAGAGAGAGAGAGAGAGAGAGAGTGAAGAGACACCAGCAGTAGTAAAGAAGAAATCAGTTATTAGCAGTAAGAGCAAGAAGGAGACAGTAACAGAGAGAGGTGACTCTGGTAGAAGGACACAACGAAGGGGTGTGTGGTTATGACACAGGAGACAATAACACAAAGACACGAAGAAAATGACAGTGAGTTGGGCTGAATGAGTGGGACAAAGAGTAGTTGTGAACGGATGGGTATGAACCACTTAGAGCAATGGACTAGTGAGTGTGAGTAAGTTACGGTTAAGGGAGTTTGTGGGAGTTTGAGGTGAGTTGCATGTTAAAAAGAGCGCGAATACGTTCGCATGCCGAAGTTCTTTGGAAAATTTTTAAAGGTGCTGAGGAACGTAGAATAAGGCAGTTGGTACTTCACTTTCCAGTCACAGGTTTTAAAATAAAGAAAAATATACTCATATTTTTGTGCTCCGTTAGGAGCATTCTTGTTTGCACCCGTGGTCCAGGAGTAGTGTCTTTGACTCATAATCAGAACGCTTTCGGTCCCAGGTTCGAATTTTGATTAATAATCAGCATTGGCGGCCGAAGACGTACGGCATAATAAGCAACCTTCATTGTGCCAACGGCCTTGCCAAAGACGGCGGAAGAGCGGACAGATGTTCAGGGCACTCTCTTGTCCTAGGAGTGGGAAACTGCCCCTAAAGGTGCAATGATCAACGGCATGAGGATGAAGGAGGCAACGCAAACCACTACATTAAAGACACGTCACGTGTATCCACAGGACTTGTGGGCCTGTAATTGAAGGAGTGTCATGATGATCTCTCCATTGGCAAAAGATTCAAGAATAGTCCCCCATTCGGATCTCCGGGAGGAGACTGCCAACGGAGAGGTTATCATGAGAAAAAGATTGAATAATCAACGGAATGACAGCGTTATACGAGTCGGGGCGTGGAATGTCAGATGCTTGATCGTGGTAGGGAAACTAGAAAATCTGAAAAGGGAAATGCAAAGGCTCAATCTAGATATAGTAGGGGTCAGTGAAGTGAAGTGGAAGGAAGACAAGGATTTCTGGTCAGATAAGTATCAGCAGCAGCAGAATATGATATAACGGGAGCAGCATTCATTATGAATAGGAAGGTAGGGCAGAGAGTGTGTTACTGTGAACAGTTCAGTGATAGGGCTGTTCTTACAGAATCGACAGCAAACCGACATCGACAATGATAGTTCAGGTATACATGCCGACTTCGCAACCTGAAGATAAAGAGATATAGAAAGTGTATCAGAATATTGAAAGGGTAATACAATATGTAAAGAGATGTGAAAATCAAATAGCCATGGGAGACTGGAATGCAGTTGTAGGGCAAGGAGTAGAAGAAAAGATTAGAGGAGCATATGGGTTTGGGACAAGGAATGAGAGATGAGAAAGACTAATTGAGTTCTGTAATACGTTTCAGCTAGTAATAGCGAATACTCTGTTCAAGAATCACAAGAGGATAAGGCATACTTGGAAAAAGCAGGATGATACGGGAAGGTTTCATTTAGATTACATCATGGTCTGGCAGAGATTCTGAAATCAGATACTGGCTTGTAAGGCGTACCCAGGAACAGATATAGACTCAAATCACAATATAGTACTGATGAAGAGTAGGCTGAAGTTTAAGACATTAGTCAGGAGGAATCAATACGCGATGAAGTGGGATACGGAAGTACTATGCAATGACGAGATACGTTTGAAGGTTTCTAAGGCTATAGATACAGCAATAAGGAATAGCTCAGTAGGCAGTACAGTTGAAGAGGAATGGACATCTCTAAAAAGTTTCATCATAGAAGGTGGGAAGGGAAACATAGGTATAAAGAAGGTAACTGCGAAGAAATCATGGGTAACAGAAGAACAATTTATCAATGAAAGGAGTAAAGGAGAAACAAAAATGTTTCGGGAAACTCAGGAACAGAGAAATAAAAGTTGCTGAGGAATGAAACAAATAGGAAGTGCAGAGAAGCTAAGACGAGATGGCTGCAGGTAAAACGTGAAGACATCGAAAAAGATATGATTGTGGGAAGGACGGACTCAGCATACAGGAAAGTTAAAACGTTTGATGATATTAAAAGTAATGGTTATAACATTAAGAGGGCAACGGCAATTCCACTGCTAAATGCAAAGGAGTGACCGGAAGGTTGGAAAGAATATACGGCAGTCGTCTTTTGCGGAGAAGATTTGTCTGATGTCATAGAACAAGAAACAGGAGTTTATTCAGAAGAGATAGGGGATCCAGTATTAGAATCAGAATTTAAAACAGATTTGGAGGACTTAAGGTCAAATAAAGCAGAAGGGATAGATAACATTCCATCAGAATTTCTAAAATCATTAGGGGAATTGGAAACAAAACGACTATTCACGTTGGTGTGTTGAATGTATGAGTCTGGCGACATACCATCTGACTTTCGGAAAAGCATCATCCACACAATTCCGAAGACGCCAAGAGCTGACAACCCAAGAATTATCGCACAATCAGCTTAACAACTCATGCATCGAAGCTGCTTACAAGAATAATATACAGAAGAATGGAAAAGAAAATTGAGAATGCGCTAGGTGACGATCAGTTTGGCTTTAGGAAAAGTAAAGGGACGAGAGAGCCAATTCTGACGTTACGGCTAATAATGGAAGCAAGGCTAAAGAAAAATCAAGACACTTTCATAGGATTTGTCGACCTGGAAAAAGCGTTCGGCAGTGTAAAATGGTGTAAGAGGGTCGAAATTCTGAGAAAAGTAGGTCATATACAATGTATACAACAGCCAAGAGGGAATAATAAGAGTGGACGACCAAGAACTAAGTGCTTGTATTAAAAAGGGTGGAAGACAAGGATGTAGCCTCTCGACCTTACTGTTCAATCTGTACATCGAGGAAGCAATGATGGAAATAAAAGAAAGGTTCAGGAGTGGAAATGAAATTCAAGGTGAAAAGATATGATACGATTCGCTGATGACATTGCTATCCTGAGTGAAATTGAAGAAGAACTACGTGATCTGCTGAACGGAATGAACAGTCTAATGAGTACAGAGTAAAGACGAAGGTAATGGGAAGTAGTAGAAATGAGAACAGCGAGAAACTTGTCATCAGGACATTGGTCACGAAGTAGACAAAGTTAAGGAATTCTGCTACCTAGGCAGTAAAATAACCAATGACGGACGGAGCAAGGATGACATCAAAAGCAGACTAGTAATGGCAAAAAGGACATTCTTGGCCAAGAGAAGTCTCCTAATATTAAATATCGGCCTTAATTTGAGGAAGAAATTTCTGAGAATGTACGTCTGGAGTACTGCATTGTATGGTAGTGAAACATGGACTGTGGGGAAACCGGAACAGAAGAGAATCGAAGCATTTAAAATGTGGTGCTACAAACAAATGTTGAAAATTAGGTTGCTTGATAAGGTAAAGAATGAGGAGGTTCTGCGCAGAATCGGAGAGCAAAGGAATATGTGGAAAACACTGATAAGATTGGCTCTGAGCACTATGACACTGATAAGGGGGACAGAATGATAGGACATCTGTTAAGACACGAGAGAATGACATCCATGGTACTAGAGGAAGCGTTAGAGGGTAAAAACTGTAGAGGAAGACAGAAATTGGAATACATCCAACAAATAATTGACGACGTAGGTTGCAAGCGCTACTCGGAGATAAAGAGGTTAGCAAAGGAGAGGAATTCGTGGCGGGTCGCATCAAACCAGTCAGAAGACTGATGACAAAAAATAAATAAGGAGCTTTTTTACTATGTTTCACGAGTGACTGACTTCGGTTTGTTGTCATATCGTCGCTTGTAGATGCCTAATTGTCTTTATAAAACGGAACCATTTAACATTAATTTACGAAAACTGTTGACTATGAACAGGTCACGGTGCGCTAATGTATGTGTGTTCTGGGTCTCAGCACGTAAACTATTTCTTCAGTGCTTCGTGGGATTTCAATCTGTTCTATTACCTGCAACGCTATAGATATTAGTTAATTACTGGAATGCATACTGTTGGTGTAACAGGAGCAAATGGTTGAGCGTGTGCCGTCAGAAACGGTACATCGATATTACAGACACCAGTCAACTGCGTTCACCCTAGTGCAGGGCCGGCCAAACGCTGCACAGTGTGCAGATGTGCGGAAGTGCTGCACGTGTGCGACAGCGAGCGACAGCGACATCTGTTATTAGACATGTGTCCTAAATGAACAGCGGCGGCTCCACTTCCCTGTTTATGTGGTTCAAACAAGAGCGCAACATACCCAGTCTCGTTTACCCCTGGTAACCGTAACCTTAACAGAGAAGTACTGAGAAATGGCAGGTACTGTGAAAAAGCAAAGGACGGGAGCTCTATGTTCTCAGTCGTTTAAAAATGACTGAGAACTGCAATTCTTTTTTGTAGCCGTTGGTGAAAACTCACAGTGTTTGCTATGCCGCCGAATAATAGACGGCTAGGGTAAGTTTTCAATTGAAATACAATACATATCACAAAGACGAGTGTAGTGTACTCAAGAGTGAAGAACGGCAAGCAAATGTCCTTAAGAAAATGGATGAGACACATCAACTCGATTATCATTTCTCATGACCAGTGATAAACGTGTTTGGATTTATTCCTTTCATAATTAAAAATTATTGTTTACTAACTGTGCATTAGTGCCTCATTCTGCTCCATGTTACATTATTATCAGGAAAGTTGGTCATTAAACCGATTGTTCCAATGTATACTTACATTTACGGTTTTTTTTATTTGTGTGAAGGGCTACGCTCAGCTGAAGTCGATAAAACGTAACATTCAACTAATTGTCGGTTATTATGCAGATTTCAGACGGAGTTGATGAAAGATGTAGCAATAATGGTATAGAAATAACAGGTGATCATCGAGAGGTCTGCGGTTATCATTCTGTTCAGAGGTCAGTGAGACAGAAATTAGTTATAGGAAACTTTGCATTAGTTTAATGTTATTTGAAATCATGAATAAGGTTCGTTGGAAGTCGCTAAGTGCTGTCTTTCTTAAATACTAGATCAAAAACATTACTCGTATTTACGTGCCGTCAGTCAAGCTGCCTAAATAAAAACCCACGGTTATTAACTGTATTACTTGCCTTACTGGGTTAAACTGTTAACATAAAAGTAGACGTCTCAATGAGTAGACTGTGACAGTATTTTAAATGTTTAATACGCGAAATAACTTCCTATGGTTGGCTTGCAAGCTGTGGAAAGAGTACTAGAATGCGCCGGTACAGAGTATCCCAGCAAGTGGATAAAGCGACATCTGTGGGTAGACACATGCACTACATGAACGCTGACGGCTGCGGCGTGCACGCTGTGACCCGGAAGTTGCACATGTGCAGGAGCACCGCACGCGTGCAGAATTTCTGGCCGGCCCTGCCCTAGTGTGTGTGCACACTGTGTATATTACTGCTGGGGCGCTTCAAAGCTATCATTGCTATCAGCTGTTGACTCAGTTTTCACCGACGAACAAAGTTCACTGTCTGATATTTCTCCTACTTTTAAACAGAAAGGTTTATTGTTGAAAATGAAGCACAAATATTCTGGTACCCCCCGCAGAAAATACTGAGGCATTTACTACCGTCATACCTGCGTGAAAGTGAATTGAAAACTTTTAAAAGAGAACCATACAACATGCTGCCGTTTTGCTAAAAAAACGTTTGCCTCTTTCCTGAAGCAGTTTAATTCTCAGAGGTTGATACTTAATGCAGTGTCTAATAATAACATGACGCAAATAAAAAAGATTTATTGTGCTATATGAACAAAATTTTGAGGACATTAAACGGTATTACCGAGCAAGTTCGTCTTGCTCAGAACAGAAAAAACATCGTCGTAAATAAGTCCACGCAAAATTTGAAGTTTACTTTACTAAATTGTAGAGTAACTATATACGTCAGAGACCGCCTCCATAGCTGAATGTCAGCGTGGCTGATTGCCATACGGAGGACTCGATTCTATTCCCGGTACTGGCAGGGATTTTCCTCCTTCTTGGGAGGAGTGGCGTGGGATCTATTCACACTCGTGATTCCAACTGAGAAGCAACTTGAAGAAAAATTTGCGGCTCCAGGGTCTGCATAGCCGATAACATGTGGAACTGCGGCTTTCTGACTCTACGTCCCTCAATAGCGTATCAAACTGACACCATTGGCTGAGGATGACAAGACGATGGGTCGGTCCCGATTGGCCTGTACGGGCCGAGAACGGCGGATCTTATTTGTTTTTATTCTTCAGACTGTTTTATCATTGTGTAGAGTATATTCACAATTTGGAGCAATAATTCAGAGGTTACAGTTCTTTTAATTTTTTGCATTTATTTTGGAATCGACACTCGTCATACTTACTACTAATAATTTCCTTTTGAACTATACTGACGAGAAGAAGTCGTGGTCTCGTGTCAAATCTGAATAAACATACCTACAGGTAGGACAATCGTGTGATGAGAAAACTAAAGTTAATGTAGCAGCCAAATTTGTAATTTTTATTGGCAATCACTGTGATTTGAAATGGAAAATATTACCGGTACGAAATACATCGTTCCCCTTTGTTGGTTTAGTGCCAGAGACTATACTTTAGAGTGGCTCATTAGTCATACCGGATTCAGTCCTGAACAGGCGTGAGGTTTTTCACTTCTTCCAGTCCCTGCAAGACAGCCTCAGGTCCACGCAGTCTGCTATTAAATGAGTTCTGGGGATCGTTCCAGGGGATGAATGACGGCGTGGGCTATGCGTCTGTCTCCCTCGCCTCCCACTGCCGTGGGAAAGAGCACCTGCACTCAACCTGCGGTCAGAACAATAGTGCGGTCACTGGTCTGTGCCAGAGATTTCACCTTAGTGGACCAACAGGTAAATGAAATCGCCCTGTTCCCGTCAAAGAAGTTAACGTCTTCAACAAGCGAATTTACAGATTAAGAGTAAGAACACTAAAATCGTCGTCTCAACAAGTTGCTCTTTGCAACTGCTACAATACCGTTGCTCAGAGAGTACCGAAATGATAATCATCTACCCCATGAAATTCGATGGGCGAATGAAGTGAGAAACCATGTCTCATGTGCATTATTATTGCAGTAGTTAAAGTTAGTCTTGATTGAGCTGTCCGTGGGTACACTGCCAGTTGATAGTATCCCAAAGGGGTAATATGTTCGCCACCAGACAAGTCGCCTTCGTCAGATTCGCTGATGAACTGAGATGTTGTTTTCTTTTATTTTTTTAAATACCTTTCATTTCCTTCCCTTAGGGTAAATCCTTTGTGCCGGGATTTTTTTTAATTGATAGCTTCTAAGAGTACATTGTGTAAGGCGTCGGATTTCATGGACGTCTGACATGGAGTACTTAGAACAGCACTTGTACTTTAATTGCAGTAAGAAATAGAGTACAAGCTGCTTAGGACATGGACATACGAGGACAGTGAGGATGACGTTACAAATCACCTGTATTGCATGCTCACGGGATAGTTGTCGTCAGAATAGAATAGACTGTTTCTACTGAGAAACCACAGGAAACGAAGACAGGCATTATGAACTAGCGAGCCGCTCCGCGGTGCGTGGTAGGGACGGAACAGCGTTTCTGCACGTGCTCCATCAGTGCAGTGTCGTTACGTGCGAGGCCGCGTTCCGGAGTCAATGGCGTAGCAGCGAACGCAGGCCATCTGGCAGAAAGCAATCTCTTAGGCCGGTATTACACTATCAAATTTCTTTGTCAAATATCTTTGTCAAAAATCTTTGTCAAAGATATTTGATGGTGTAATAGGAACTTTGTCAAATGTCGTCCAATATTTGATCAAATCTAGGGCCTCGCTGCAGATTTGATCAAAGAAATCGCTTGTCTTCTGTTCACTGCAATGTGTCATGTTACCACATGGGGCGCTAGCATCGCTGCAGCGTTCTGTCGTTTGTAGTGTTATTATAAACATTGCCGGTAAATACAACTGGTGTGTGCCGACAAGTACAAAATTAATAGAGGTCTATGAAGCTGATGAGGCGCTTTACAAAGTTAGGCACCCTGAATACAAAAATAGATTAAGAAGATTGGAGACCTGACCTGACCTAACTTACCCTCTCCTGTAGCAAGGAATCGGAGTGTTACAGTGAGACTGTCTTCTGAAGATGTAGCAGTTCTTAAGTTAATATTGGGCTTTGTGATATGGGGATACACTTCACTGAGCACATACAGAAATATATGCTCATCCATTCCTAAGTAATTGATGTACGACTTGACGTCTTCCACTGTAAGCTCACGTAACAAGTTTTGTTGAATGCTTTTATCGTGTCGTCGTAAAAACCACGGCTTCACCCAGATTATATTAGTTTTTAGTTCCCTAGATCTGTGCTGAGGACATCCTCGTGGATGTGGAACATGTCAATTTTTTAAAGCTGAAATAACAATACTAATAGTTTTAACCTCCCCGGAGAATTTTTGAAATAAGTATATATTAGTGTAATTTCAACGGAGAATTTTTTTTTAAAAAAAGGACAATAATATAATGTTAATGTAATTTCTTTGGAGAATTTTGAAAAGACAATAATTAAATGTTAATGGGAATAGAACCAAGTGTAATCTTCCCGCAAAAATAAAAGAAACTATTTTAAATGTGAATGGACATCGTGCTAAGTGTAACCTCCCCAGAATTATTTTTAAATAATATGAATTGAATGAAAATGCAAATAGGAGCCAAATGTCATCTTCCCACAGTAACAAAACTCAATGATAACAAAAATGTACAAAAATGCAAAGTGCCCACAAAATTAACATTATGATCAACCTGATAAATTTTATAAGGTCATCTGCGTTGACCTTAGGCCCTGTTGCAAATCTGATAAATTGATTCTGGCAGGAAAAGCATAGGAAGTATTGTTTCAATTGTAATGATTATTTTCTTAAAAAATTGCTTTCAGAACAAAATTATTATTGGGGCGATTCTTGAACAAATTAATTACTGTTAAGATACATTACATTATCAGATGAGCGCAATGCTGCTTCATTACCTTATTTAAAAATACACCTCGTCCTGAACCTTGACCAGAGCCCCATGTCGACGCCCGCCGACTCCTCACACACAACTGCGACTGTCTCTCGCGCGCTACTACATGCTCTCGCGACTCGCTACGTACAAGAACTGCCTCGCTACTGCACTCTCGCGCTACAGCTGTCCAACTGCACTGAACTCTCGCGCGGTCAAGCGCAGACTAGCAACGATAAAAAACTCTCTGGTCAGAGATTCTGTCATGCCTCGTCATCGCTGCTACCGAGTACATACGCGTTTCATAACCCTCCACTGGGGGGGGGGGGGGGGGGGCAAAAATTTGGCAGCGATGGTGAGTCATTTGCACTTGCCATGAGCAACAAATTTTTTGTAACTAATTAACTTTTACAATTCACAGGATATTCAGATGTAGAACATGAATTAAATGGGGTGCACATGCACCAAGTACAAAACATTTCAGACAATGACAATGAGTAGAGAACATATGACATAAGTGCACATACTGAAAAACTCCTTAGCGTCTTCACAACAAAAAAATCATGTTGACAAGTGACATAAGTGCACATCCACTGCAGTTCAGAACATATCAGCAAATCAAAATGTATACGTAATGAGTACAAATAACATAAAGTGCACATGCACTGTAAAACTCTCTAATATTTTTACGACAAATAAACCTAATGAGTACAAATCATATTGACAAATGACAAAAGTGCACACGCACTGAAGTAGTGAACATATCAGGAAATCACAAATGTATATGTAATGAGTACAAATGGCATGAAGTGTACACTCACTGAAGTTAAGTACAAAACATATTAACAAATGGCAAAAGTGCACACACTGTAATACTCTCTAGTATTTTTCTACAACAAACAAACAAATCAAGGAGTATAATAAAGTCCACATGCACTATAGAAGTCTTTAGTAATTTCAGGACAACTGATTAACAAATGAAAGGAAATGCACACGCACTGTATATGACTTTTTCATTTTACAAGAATTAGTAAAGGAATAGGAAGGATTGCGTCATGGTTGTAGCACTTAGGTTGCACGCAGCTGCACTGAAAGTCCATATCTTTCCACAGGTGTGCAACACCAAGTGAGACAATCTGAAGTTCTTTTCCCAGAAGTGTTTATCAGCGTAGCCAAGACACTGAAATGTCGTAGTAATATTCCATGTTATCATTTTGGCAGTACATCAGCTACACCAAACAGTGGGACCATAATAACGTCTCCATCGCTCACGGTGGTGGACAGCATGTCGTGTCAACACCACGCTCTTACAAGGCACACCAACGTGGAATTAGTGCAAAAACCAAATATAGTGCTCCATGATCATGAGGATATACAGGACAAATGGATATAGCAGTAATTCAGGGTAGTTAGGCCAGAAGGTGAAGGACATTAAGTCACATACTAGTCTTCACTGAAAATTACATTAGTAGTTTGCGGCATTCATTGCCCAGTTATTGAACATTTCTGTACCATGTATGTAGTATTACAGAATAATGTTCATTGCTTGGCGTTTTACTGACAACATTGGCACTCATTACCTAATTATAAATCATAGAAATCATTCGTTTTACAGATAACATTGAAATTCGTTGCTTAATTACAAATCATCAGAAGTCATTCGTTTTACACTGAAATTCGTTGCCTAATTACAAATCATCAGAAGTCATTCGTTTTACAGATAACATTGAAATTGATTGCTTAATTACAAATCATCAGAAGTCATTCGTTTTACATTGAAATTCGTTGCCTAATTACAAATCATCAGAAGTCATTCGTTTTACAGATAACATTGAAATTGATTGCCTATTTGCAAATCATCAGAAGTCATTCGCTTTACAGAGAACAGTAGAAAAAAGTATTATTCACTGAAATTATGCGCATAGTATTTATGTATTCAATTGACATACTATTCAGAGCTGATCAGTATTATTAAGAACTCTCTTAAACGGGTAGCATTATTTGGGACTGGTAATACATTTTTTTTGTTAGCATTACATTGCTTTGGGTAATTATAGGGGAAAGCAAGGAAAAAGAAGAAATTGCTTCTGGGTTGTTACTGTAAATGAAAATGTGTAACGTCATTTGTCATGAGTCAGCTGTAGCAACGTTATGAAACAAGTAGAGTATATGTAATCACATTCATAAATGACATAGATTTAATGAACAACTGCTTATAGCACATTAATTTCATAAATAATTTCTCCTGCAAAAATATATAAGAAAAATGGATTATTACGCTGAAAGAAGAAACGCATTTTATGCTGAAAAGTAGTGAACTTCGAATTAACAGGTAGTGAAATGTGAATAAAAATATTTGTTCTCTAGCTGTCCTTTCCAAAACCTTCAGTCATCATACCATACGATATAAAACATACTGTCAAAACAAACTCAACACATACTTAAATAACTACATAGCATAAATACATAAACTTCAACATCATCCTCATCTGTAAAGAAAATAAAATTTCATTATCCATCACTTCATTATCCATATTATCATAACTCCATTATTATCATCACCTGTAAAGAAAAACTTCATTATTCATAGTAGCATATTCTTCATCATTATTCATCAGCATTCATTATCATCTGCAAAAAAGTCACTTCATTACTCATTACACAACTATTCCTTATCTCTAGCATATTCCATCACTAAAACTAAGATGTGTAGTTCTGTCTGACAGCCTGCATCAATCGCTTCGTATTCTGAAAGAAAAAATTAGTTAAGACTGCTATTCTACGATGTGTATAGTATATTCTTGTTAATGCTTGTTAATTCTGATCCACTTACTCTTCCTCGTAAGGTTTTTGTATCTTCTTTCGTCTATTCCGTAGGTGAAATTCCCATTTCTGTTTAATTTATTTCCTTTACACGTTATTTCTTTCTGAAAATGATGAACAAAGATTAATGTCTTGCACAAAGATTAATGTCTTGCATTTACATCATATACTCACTAAATAATGACTGGTTTATGGTAACATAATTAAGCATACAGCATAACATGACCGAAAACGTAATATGTCAAAAGCATAGACAGTGTTCAAAGGCAAAAATGTACACAGAATATCACAATGCAGCAGCAAAAAAAATGTAAAACAATCACGATGTTGAGATATCATAGGGCTAAAAAAATGTCAAAGTCAACTGGTGTTTGCTATATCTTAATCATTTCATAGTGCATACCAACAAACATGAAACAATCGTACATACATAAAAAAATGATGACAAGAAATATGACCTTCTTCGTGTTCAGCTTGTATGTTGTGTAGTTAATAGAGGCGAGAATTAAAGACTTTAATGGAGAGAGAATTTAATAAAATTAATATGTCACTAGGCAAAATTGCATAATTATTCATAAGATACGTAAGTTTATCTGGAAAAATATGCACGGTCGGATGTGTAACGACAAGAAGAGCGACCTGCTAACCTTACCTTGCCGGGCACTTGCCAAGAAAAAATACGATAATCATCAGTAGGTAGTCATGTGAATATAATTGCATAAATAGTCATAAAATGTGTAAATGGCATCATAGCATGTTAAATCATAAAGTGTCTTCACTCAATACAGGGTTTAATGTTAGAGACATGGTGGTTGCCTTTACTTTTTTTTGCTTCTCAGAGTTTCGACGTGTACAACAGTGGGGTGAGAAATGCTGCGAATCTGATATGGACCTGCGTATAGAAGTTCAAATTTACTGCACTTACCTTTTATTCTGCTGGATAAATAGTGTGTACGTACTAATATCTTCTGTCCAATGTGAAAGTCTCGGCGTGTACAAACCTGTTTTTGCTGTCTTCTCCGGCGCTCTGCGGCACGTTTGATGTCGTTCAGTGCAATGTCAATTATTTCATGGTGTCGCAGTCGACGAGATGTAGGAAAGTTTACTAATTCTGTAATTTTGTTAGGTGGTTCAACGTTTTTCAGTATAACAGACGGAGATAGCATAGTGGATTCATTTGGTATGGAATTAATTACATCTTGGAATGAGAATATGTGTGTGTCCCAATAAATATGTCTTTTGTGGCAGTATATTCTACACAGTTTACCAATTTCTTTCATTAATCGTTCACAGGGGTTCGAAGAAGCATGGTACTTGGATACATAGATCGGAGAAATGTTTCTAACTCGTAACATGCGTGTCCATATAGCAGAACGAAATTGTGATCCATTATCGGAAATTACTCTCATCACATGCCCTACATGAAATAGAAAATGTTTTACAAATGCTTTCGAAACAGTTTTAGCAGTAGCTTTGCTTAACGGAGTGAAAGTAACAAATTTTGAAGTGAGTTCAACAGCGACAAAGATGTAGCAAAAACCTCTGTTAGTTCTCGGAATCGGACCAAAAATGTCTACAGCGGCCATATGTCTTAATTTAACAGGTACAATGGGATATAATGGAAGAATATGTGAAGTGGTGTCTGACCTAGCTTTCTGGCAAATTTTACATGACGCTAAAACTCGTCGTATACGTTTCTCCATGCTGGTAAAATAACAGTTCTGTCTCAATATAAGAAAACGAAAACATTTTCTAGCTCCGTAATGTGCGTAACTTAAATGAGTGTACCAGATTAATTTGTTAACCAGTTCGTCAGGAATGCATAATAACCAATTATTGCTGTCAGGATGAGAGCGGCGAAATAGAATGTCATTGCGCACAGTGTAATGGTTTCTAATCGTAACATTATTCTTATTTTGCCAAAGGTGTTTAATTTCTTTCCACACGTCTTTATTTTGCTCTTTTGCTATGTCCTGTAATGACGATGAAATAAAATTTTCAAATGCAGCTTGCTGAATGTACATGACGCTGAAATTTGCTTTGCAGAAGTTGGTGGCGACGTCTTGCTGATTATTGCTGAGAGAACGAGATAGTGCGTCTGCTATAACATTTTGTGTGCCGGGAATGTGAACAATTGTAAAATTAAATTCCTGTAAATAAATTTTCCATCTGCTTAATCTGTCATGAGTGAATTTAGCCGAAAGTAAGAATTGTATAGCTCTATGGTCTGTGTAGACGGTGGTATGTCTGCCATAAAGAAAGTGCCGAAATCTCGTAAAAGCCCATACAACACATAACGTTTCCAGTTCTGTAACAGAATAATTTCGTTCAGCAGGTGACAGAATGCGGTTTGCAAATGCGAGGTTTTTAATTATTGTAGAACCATCTTCTTCAATTTCCTGAAAAATATGTACGCCTAAAGCGGTGTTAGAACTGTCGGTGGCAATGGAAAAATTTCTGCTAAGATCTGGGTGCGATAAAAGTGGTGCATTCAACAAGGCGTGTTTCAAATAACATTCTCGTCAACAAGATTCTGCGTGTCAAAATTATTGCTTACGTTACTGGAATATGCAATCTGTGCTGTATCTGTTTAAATTCTATCGTACGTGTTATTATTTTCAGCAGGATTCTGTGGCATTTCGACTATTTGAACTGTACTATTATTTCTTCCTGACGTATTACGCTATGGATGACACCTATTGTCTAGTTCATTCATGATAATATGTTGTTGCCGATGTTGTTGCTGCTCATAAGATCGACTGTTATTAAATGTACGCTGAAAATTGTGCTCATCATTTTTACGTCTGTCATGATAGTAATTTCTATACGGCGCATTGCGATACGAGTTGAAATAGTGTGTTGTCTGTACGTAGTTATTTCTTTGCTGCCGTGCGTTACTATTTGTTGTAGCTGAGACTATACGTGCACCTGGCGAAACATTAAAGTTTGGTTGACCTTGTAGACTGTTTTGTTGGTTACGTATGCGAAGCGGCTGACTTTCATGCTGTTGTGGTGAAAAACGTCTATTGTTACCAAAAAATGCGTTTGCTGTTGTTGATAATTTTGTACATACTGATGATTACAATTTTATCTGTTATTAAAATTACACTGGAAGTTCTGGAGTGCCTAATGAAAATTGTCACTTTCGGTAAAAATTTGTCTTATCGGGTTTCCTTTAGTCATTCTTAATCCTAGATAGAGCAATAGTTAAAGAGCTGTTTTGATAGATATAAAGGATAGTAGAAGAGAAGGCAGCTGTGCAGAAAACTAAAGATGAAACAGCACTACTACAGCTCGGGGCCCTATGCGTAATGAATCCCCTGAGGTCAATTACGCGCTGCAATAAACTTCAGCTTTAGTGTTACAGGCAATGGCGGTAAAAATTCAGAAATAAATTGCTGTATCCAATC
This sequence comes from Schistocerca nitens, assembly GCF_023898315.1. Classification (NCBI taxonomy): domain Eukaryota; kingdom Metazoa; phylum Arthropoda; class Insecta; order Orthoptera; family Acrididae; genus Schistocerca; species Schistocerca nitens. Next base: position 323,885,599 of record NC_064617.1, on the reverse strand, counting down.
TAGTGGGAGAATCTGTGTCCTGTCATTTTTAAACACTTTAAATTTTCTCACTGACAGAAAATGTTTGTAATCAAAATTATCGTCTCTGTATGACGGAACAGGTTCTGTATTGTAAGAGAATCTATTTGTCTGTGTCTGTTCTGAATCTAAGTCCCGTACTCTCTGTAGATTACTCAAATTATACGCGCTGCGTGAGTCTGACAAATTTTCGCCAAATGGCGTCTGCTGTGATGTGTTAAACCCAGAAACATTTTTTATCTCTGTCACCTCTTGCTGTAAACATGACAATTTTCTACGCAACGTGTTATTAGACGAATCGATCTCATTAATTGTCTGCTGTAAATTTTGGAATTCAGGTGTTTGGTTAAATGAAATCGGTGCAGTATCGTCTGATTTATTGTCATTAGTACTTTCGATAACGTCAATACGACTGGCCAATTCATCATATTTTTCAGTCAGTATTTTTACCTGATCATTGTTTTTAGTGTCAGAAGTATTAATCTGTTTTTGTAATTTACGAATGGTTTCGTTCAATTTTTTAACGTCAGCTTTGATGACATCGCAATCCTGTGTTAGTTCTAATTGTTCAAATCTGTCTGTTACTGTCTTTACATCTGCTGTGTGTGTATCTGTTTTTGATTTAAGATCGGAAATTTCATCACGTAATTCTGTGTTCAACTGTTTGATGGTATTAATTTCGTCGGACACTGTAGCAATATTGTTGTCTATGTTTGTCTTGGCTTTCACGAACAATTTACGTTTGTCTTCCTGTCTCTGTGCAGTGATTGTTTCCATGACTTGACGTTTTACTTTATTTTGATCCTGAATAAATTTGCGGAAACGCGTATCACTGTTTTGTATGTGAAGATTAAAACGTTCGTCAATCTGTGTGTTCTGTTGCTCGAATTTCGCGTCTATCTTTGCATCCATTGTCCGCGAAAGTTCTGCTGTCATTGCTTTAAACTCGTCGCGTAATTGTGTAGCTTTTTCAGAGCATTGTTTAGCGACTCCGCTAATTTCGTCTCTAAGTGTTTCTGTTGCAGCTGTTTGCATTTCCCTTAATTCCTGAGCAACTGACCTAATTTCTTCGCTACTTTTTCTTGAGCAAGCCTCAATTTCCTCGCGTAACTGTTCCTTAGTATCATGACACTGCTCGGCAACGGCTCTAATTTGTTCACTAAGCGGTCTCGAATTGCTGTCTAATTTTTCATTAAGGTATTGTTTGAGTTTTTCGTTATCTTGTTTGTTATCTTCACTCTGTTGTCTGACCTGTTCACTAAGTTGTTTGAGATCTTCACTCTGTTGTTTGAAATTTTCATTAAACTGTTTGTTATTTTCATTAAATTGTTGTTGTAGCAATCTTGCCATAATTTGTTCAAAGTCAATATTAGCATTTCTATTCTCCGTGTTGTTTAGTGGTGTACCTGCAATTGTCACATTTTGTGTGAACATTTGGTCATTCTGTGACTCACAAAAAGGTCTGCTTATCGAATGTGCACTGTGCGTCGCTATTTCGGAATTAAATGTATCCATCGTACTTTCAGTACACTGTCCATTTTCACAAGAAAAATTTGTCTGTACGTTACTTGAATTTTCCAAACCGGGTGTGTTAAGCTGGGCAGCGCTCATTCCAATAGGGCGCCCCGCGTCATCAATTGTCGTCAAATTAATGGAGGAGACAATTGAGTTCGTTTGTTCATCAGTAAGATAAAAATTATCATTAGTGGTTGGAACGCACTGATTGTCAGTGAACGCAGGATTGTCATCATTACACTGCGTGTCACAATTACTATCGGTCAAGTTGTTTAAGCCGGTAATTGCATTCATTATACTTCGCGATACACTATTCACAGTCTTTAGCGGCATTTTTACAATAGTCACAATTATTCACAAATGAAATAAGCACAATGCTAAAAGCAACAAACACAAATACAACAGAGCAACGAATTGCCGATGATCTGAGGAAAGAAAATTAGTAAAAGCGTTGCGCCAAATGCTAATTATATTTTAGTTAATAAGAGCAGATATCTGACTACTTCTCAGAAGATTCTCAACGAAATACGATCCTGGACCGGATGTCGCCAAGTGTAACCTCCCCGGAGAATTTTTGAAATAAGTATATATTAGTGTAATTTCACCAGAGAATTAAAAAAAAGGACAATAATATAATGTTAATGTAATTTCTTTGGAGAATTTTGAAAAGACAATAATTAAATGTTAATGGGAATAGAACCAAGTGTAATCTTCCCGCAAAAATAAAAGAAACTATTTTAAATGTGAATGGACATCGTGCTAAGTGTAACCTCCCCGGAATTATTTTTAAATAATATGAATTGAATGAAAATGCAAATAGGAGCCAAATGTCATCTTCCCACAGTAACAAAACTCAATGATAACAAAAATGTACAAAAATGCAAAGTGCCCACAAAATTAACATTATGATTAATCTGATAAATTTTATAAGGTCATCTGCACTGACCTTAGGCCCTGTGCAAATCTGATAAATTGATTCTGGCAGGAAAAGCATAGGAAGTATTGTTTCAATTGTAATGATTATTTTCTTAAAAAATTGCTTTCAGAACAAAATTATTATTGGGGCGATTCTTGAACAAATTAATTACTGTTAAGATACATTACATTATCAGATGAGCGCAATGCTGCTTCATTACCTTATTTAAAAATACACCTCGTCCTGAACCTTGACCAGAGACCCATGTCGACGCCCGCCGACTCCTCACACACAACTGCGACTGTCTCTCGCGCGCTACTACATGCTCTCGCGACTCGCTACGTACAACTGCCTCGCAACTGCACTCTCGCGCTACAGCTGTCCAACTGCACTGAACTCTCGCGCGGTCAAGCGCAGACTAGCAACGATAAAAAACTCTCTGGTCAGAGATTCTGTCATGCCTCGCCATCGCTGCTACCGAGTACATACGCGTTTCATAGTATGAATAAATACAATACATCATTTATTTCTATTAAAAATTTCGTCAATGGAGTAGGAGTTGGCCACTAGTATGTCTTTCACGCTCCTTTTAAACTGATCTTTATTTGTAACTAAATTTTTTATGTTTGCTGGTAAACTATTGAAGATGAGTGTTCCTGAGAAGTGGACCCCTGTTTGAACTGAAGTAAGTGCTTTTAAGTCCTTGTGCAGATCATTTTTGTTCCTGGTATTGTATGTATGAACTGAGTTGTTTGTTGGAAAAAGAGATATATCATTTAGGACAAATTTCATTAAGGAGTAAATATACTGAGAGGCAGTAGTTAGTATGCCCAGTTCTTTGAAGAGGATTCTGCAGGACGTCCGTGTATGTACTCCACAAATAATACGTATTGCACGCTTTTGGACTCTGAAAACTTTTGTTTGACTTGAAGAGTTACCCCAAAATATTATACCATATGACATTATGGAATGAAAGTAGGCAAAGTATGCAAGCTTTTTCATATTTATGTTGCCTATGTCTGCTGACACTTGAATTGCAGATACAGATTTGTTAAGGCGTTTCTGCAGTTCTGTGGTGTGCTCCTCCCAACTGAATTTATTATCAAGTTGTAATACCAGGAATTTAACACTGTCAAACTCGTATGTATGGTTCCTTTTTATCCCCCACTTCCTTTCCGCATGTGCACACAATGCAATTGCGGTACGTGCAACTGCTGCTATTAATAACAAGTTGTTGTCAGCCATATTGAACTTTGACGAAAATTTGATGACAGTGTAATACCGCTTCTAGCGCTACGTCAAAGATCTTTGTCAAATATATTTGACGGAATATTTGATCACATCTTTGATCAAATCTTAGAGAAAGAAATTTGATAGTGTAATACCGCCTTAGGAGTACGCCTTTATACGGGCTCGGGCCGTGAGAGTTTGCGGAAGGTGGAGTGGAAAGCGAAGCCTCTTGCGACGAAACGGCCCCGGCTTAGCCGCAGTCCAACGACCATAGCTTAAATTGAGGAAAAAAAACAGCCATTGACTCTCTGAAGTACTAGGCAGGAGTTGGAGTTTTGTTAGAAATTTCCACTCGAGAGCTAATGGACTAGCAGGGATTGGCGGGAGGCTGTATGACCAGAAGTGGGAAGGGGGCACCTGTTTAGACACGAGCCCTGTGACTGGACAAGGAAGTGCGGTCCTCTGCTGTTTTTTGCAATAACGGAGTTGTGAGTTTTGTGTGTAGGGTAGTCGGATCTGAGCCTTCTGCGTGAATGGAGGGGAGGTGTCTGAGTGTGCGCCATCTTGTACACAATAGAGAGGCACGTCGACTCCGATTGATTATCGAGCAGATGCACCAGGACATTTGTGTGAGCTGTATATTCCTCACTCCGTAAGAAGAGGGGGGAGTTAAAAAGCTCTAGGAGCAGTTGGATATTTGAAGGGCTCTTCATTCTCAGGAGCTTGTAGTGAGGCTAAGTCTTTGTGTGGCCAGTGGGCAAGCAGGTGATCTCACTCCACGCGGTGCGATAGCAGAGCCGTTCACAGAGAGGAGTACTAAAGATAATAATTCTCCAAGGGAGTGGACAGGTTTCAGAGCAGCACCGAGCGTCAACCGATGGTGCAGGAACCGCAATCAGACAATCAGCAGCCGTTGCTGTCGTTTTGCATGTGGTGATACTGCAGCACGGCAGAATAAGGGCCTTAATTCAATAAATGCATTGAGTTACATTATATTCAAAAACTGTCAGATTAGTTTGGGAGTTGGTTACTTTTCTTGCTTCAATTCAACGGCATCCTTTTTTGTCAATTTTTAGTGAGATTGCCGGCCGTTGTGACCGAGCGGTTCTAGGCACTTCAGTCTGGAACCGCGCAGCTGCTGCGGTCGCAGGTTCGAATCCTGCCTCGGGCATGGATGTGTGTGATGTCCGTAGGTTGGTTAGGTTTAAGTAATTCTCAGTCTAGGGCAGGGCCGCACAAGGTGCATGCACCGGTGCATCGCACAGTGCAGAGTGCAGAAGACGACTGCGCTATGTTGGCGACGGTGCGGACCCCCCACTCCTCGGCTTTGCGCAACAGCGCTGCCTCTCACCTCCTTAGCTTGTGTCGCTCGCGCCGCCTGTCTCGACCTGTTTCAAAGCTTTTACCCGGTTGTCTTCGTCATTGCCAAATACTAATGTACATTAGGTGGAGAGCTTAGTTTGGTGTAGCGGTACAAAAGAGATTTATATAATAACTGTAATGGTAAAAATTTTAAATTTGGTTTCAAAACAAATGTATGTTCCTATGTGCTCTTTATTTTATTTGCAGTTATGCTACTAAGATCTGGAACAAGAGATTGGCTGACAGCAATTCTGAGAGAATTTTTTAAATTACAATTAGAAATACTCGCAAGCAAATCTAGGTTTTGTTCAAGACAAAACAGAAAAAAAAATTTCACATACGCATGTGGAACCAAACATAGAAATAATCTTCGCTGTTTCTCTGAGTCACTTGGGAAATTCTTCCTTCGGCAAATTCTGGTAGAATTGGAGCAAACCTTTTGTATTGTAAAACACATCCTTTCGGTGAACATCGCTTTGCAAATCAGTTAGTTCGAAATGTAAATCTGAAGGCACACTTTCAATATTCATCGAAAAAGGTTTCACAAAAACATCGAGAATTGGCTGCAGGTAGGTAATTTCCTGAAACAATAACGAAGCCAATGTTAATAAATGAAAGTAATGTAAGCCGTTGTTTTGAAGTACTAAAATGCGATAGATTTTAATAAACATGTAATGTGTACTATTGGTTTTAATGTAATGTTACACTTGCATATGTAACGCAATCTCCTTTATGTAGCTGTATGTCATATACCGGCACATTACCTGGAATCGGTCGTTAAACGCATTTTCAAGGGATTGTAGCACCTCGACGTGTTTTTCAAAGCCTGCTGCTTCCTGCACAGATGCTGTGAAACAAAAACATAGTACCGTTTTGATTAGATCGGTTATAAAAATCAGGCTGTTTTAATAAAGGTACAATTTATATCTCGCTTACCTACTTCAGGAAAGTGTTGCGTATTTTTCTCTGAAAGGTTGTTTTTGAGGAGCTTCAGTTTATACTGGAAAGCGTTTATTTTGCTGATCATATCGTTGATGAGATTGTTTTATTTTTGGAGTTTCAGACTTATATCATTTAGGAGAGCCATAATGTCTGATAAAAATCCTAAATCAGCTACCCATTCAGGGTCATGAAAGAGTGGCTCCGGACGTCCTTTGCTCTCCAAAAACTGAGCCACAGTGTGGCGTAGTCGAAAAATTCGGGAAATCACTTTCCCTTTGCTCAGCGAGCGCACCTCAACGTGGTAGGGAATATCTGGATCCTCTCCTCCAAGGGAAATCAAAAATTCTTTGAATTGACGATGAGAACGAATGTAGTTCAGGATACACACCACTACCTTCATCACATCTTGAAGACCGATAACTTTCGCACAAAGAGCCTCTTGGTGTGCAAAACAATGAACGGAAGGTAAATTCGGCATGTTAAGTTTTTTCCGCAGTAGGCCAATAAACCCTTTCGCTTTACCGCATATTGCTGGTGCCCCGTCTGTGGTTACGGAAAACAGCTTTTCCCAAGGGCGTCCTATTCCTTCAGCTGCCATTTCAACAGCTGCTAAAATATCCGCCCCTGTAACAGTGTCCTTCAACGAAATCATATCCAGGAGCTCTTCCGTTACATGTAGGTCGTCGTCCACGCCGTGTCGTTAATATCCGTGGACTCATCAAGTGCGATGGAGTACGCTGGGAAGTTTTCAATTTTGGCTGCCAGTTGTTCATGCAAATTCTCAGCAATGTCTTGATACTCCGATGTATTGTCGTTCTGGAAAGTGGTATTCTGCTGTACGCGGGAGCTAATGTGGGATTCATTGTCTCTACTACGTCCAACATAATGTTTTTTATTAATGGCCCGTCCATAAATGGCCTCCCAGCTCTTGCTAAACGTAGAGCAACTTTGTAACTAGCTCTGAGAGTCCTTTCGCAACACCCCTCATCTTCTTCACCCTAAAGTAGAAAAAAAAAGATATGTCAGAAATAATTTATGCGAAAACGAAAACTAAGGAATCTAAACAAATGTTATTTCGTTTCGCATGACCTTTAACCAAAATATACATGCTAAAGTACTAGCAACAAACCTCGTTTGTAGATACAGAACTCTCTTCGGCAAGAGTTTGCAACTTCCGTAATTCTTCCTCTCTGGCATCCCCTGTTATATCACTATACTTTTCTGAATGCAGTTTGCTGTAGTGCCTTTCAATAGACGATTTTCTGGCACACGTAATTGGTGTACCGCAGATTAGACATTTGGCTTTATCGTCACAACGCACAAAAAGTAGGAAAGTTCCCATTCCGGTTTAAATTGACTTTCGGCAATTTTCCCTTTTTTTGTAGCAGATAGTTCCATTATTCCGGTAACTGTCTTGCGCTTACGTATTCCAATGTTGACTAAGCCGTATGGCAGCGCATTCGGCAGCGCACAGCGTCGGCCTCACCTAGCAAGCCGAGTTGAGGCGAAGTATGCCGAGTTGAACCGATGCACTGTGCAGGCACTCGCTGCACCTCGCTTTGCACGCGTGCGGTTTTCCGTGTTTGTGCGGCCCTGGTCTAGGGGACTGATAACATCAGATGTTAAGTCCAATAATGCTTAGAGCCATTTTTAGTGAGATCGCGTTTCACAATTTATTTAAGACGGTGACAAGTTCAATACGAATTAATGTCAGGCGAAACTCACAGAGATAGTTAAAGATAGGAGATATTGTTATCAATCGAAACGTTACACTGAATGTAAAAAGGATTTTGGCAATAAATAAATTTTTGGTATTTTGGTATTTTTTATCTTTTTTCTATATATTGTGCTCGCTATGAAGCAGAGTGTCTTACAGTATTTTCTTATGCTATTACTTATGCTAAGGCGGCAGTAGTGTTACTTGGACAAATATTTACAAATAAGTTTACAGATAAATTGATTTCATTACCCTTGTTTTTCGGTCTAGATGTTGTGACCACACTATGTCAGTGTGTCTTACAGTAACTATTTATAATAAGTTGGAGCTTACCCTACTTGGAGGTGTATTTACAGATAAGTTTTGTTTTCTAATCTACACAGTTTGTAGTAGAGTGATATGATGGTGATGGCTCTGTTTAGAGTTCTCACTGTTTGGAAGATAAAAGTGCTGGATTTTTTTGTGTATGCTATTAGACTTTATGAAGTTCTCCACAGCAAGCGTCATCAACGTCATAGGCAGGTGTGCTACTGGTCTCATATCCATCTTGTGGCGCTTCTTCTGAGTGTTACTTAGCAGGGTTTGGTTCATCTAAGATTAGGCGTTTCAGTGAGATGGGATTGTAGTGTTTTGTATGAGTTCGTCAATTTCGTCATCGATGTCCTCGTATGTACCCTTGGTGTTGTAGGCTATGGCAAAGTGAGGATAGATGGATTTATTTTTAGGTTTGGTTATGTGCCTGGACTTTTCTGTAAACATGTGTTGCATGTCAGATCGGTTTTACAGTATGTGTCTTCTGTATATGACATGAAGTTTATTCAGTCTGATTTGTGGAGGGGGTATTTTTGATGCAGTGTACATATCTGCTCTGGGAGTGATTTATTGTGTTGTGTCTTCCTTGCACGCTGCATGGTTCTAAGAGGACACAGGAGGGAGAACAGATGCTGTTCATGAACAAAGATGCTAATTTATTCTATACCTAATACCAAATAGTAAAAATTATACTAAGCTTTGTTGTAGAAGTGGTAGCGGCAGTTTCCAACATTACACTTGAATGTAGAAATGCATACAGACAGAAAAGATTTTTAAATCTGTCACTGTTCAATACAAGGTCTATTTAGAACATGTCGAACCGTGACCACTGTGAAAGTCAGTAAATGTTATTTAACTGGTAGACGCACGAAATGGGCTCTGTCCATCAATGTTCAAAGTTAAGTACACCCGCCGCTGGAGTTCCGGAGAGGGGATGCTTGCATCTTATTGGCAGCGGCGTAATCGTTCGTGGCAGCGCCCTCGTGCCCGGGTTGCGCCTGTAGGAAACGTGGTGGCGTAACTAGCGATGCGTATTTGAAAGTGTGGCCGATCAGATAACGGCCGATAATGCACACTGAAGTCGAAGTGTGCTGCGCAGGAGTCGTCTTTCACTGGAATAGGGTCTTTTGCTCGATGGTCGAGTCATACCTGAGAATGTTGCTGATGTATATTCAATTACGTCTTGTAGGTGCTTATTTCTGTGATGGCTCTGCATCCATGAAATAGTCCTTGGACCAGTGATTAGATTCTGTCTTTCTCGTACTTTGTCTAGTATATGTCCTACATGAGTCTTACGCTTCAGGTATTTATCCAAGTGTAGTGAGTCTGAATATAGAGTTCCATAAGGTCGAGATGTTGTGAGTTTTGTCTGGGTTTGCTGTAGAGATTTCTGGGTTGGAATAAAATGGCGTGGGTTTTGTCGGGGTTGGGCTTAATTCTCCATCGTTGAATCCAGTTTTGAAGTCGTTCTAGGTATTCCGCATTCTGTCTTTGACTAATGGTTGTCGATGGTGCACCAGTAGGCAGTGTTGTCAAGGTGCATAGCTAGATTTTGGTTGTTTCTGTTGGTTGCGGGAACGTCGGTTGTGTAGCGGGTGTAGAGCAGGGTAGAGATAATTTCCCCTTTCCACACCCACCTGACGGATGAAATCGTCATAGGAGAACCTGTAAACGTGTACACTGCAGCGTCTATCTAGCAGGATTGATTGGATGAATCTTACGACTGTGGAAGGAATTCCTATTACTGCGAGTTTATGTAATAAACTTTGTTGCCATATTTGGCGCGTTATATGTCTAGGATCACTGCCAGGGTTCAGTGTGCCACGTTGACGCTTTTGGTTACGTCAGCTGTCGGTTAAAGGAAGGGTCAGTAATTGATCTATGTTATATAAAGCCTGCTTGGTGTCTCATATCTGCGTATCTTTTCAGTTTGTCCGTGAAGATTCGTTAGAAGGTTTTCCTAATGCGGGACATGGGGTGGTAGGGTTGGGATCGGTCGGTGGCTTTCCAAGTGTTGGGATCTTTAGAAGTTTTTTCCATGCTGTTGGTATGGTTCCATTTATCAGGCAGAAGTTGAAGAGAGTGGTGAGAAACGGTATGGTGATGTCTGGTGGAGCCTTTCTGTGGTGAAGCAGTGCAATGCCATTTTCTACGGTTGCCGAATTCCTGGTTGCGATGTTTTGGGGGAAGAGACCAAACAGCGAAGTCATCGGTCTCATCGGGTTAGGGAAGGACGTGGAAGGAAATCGGCCGTGCCCTTTCACAGGAACCATTCCGGCATTTGCCTGGGGCGATTTAGGGAAATCACGAAAACCTAAATCAGGATGGCTGAACGCGGCCGCCGAATTTCTGCCTAATGCGATTGGTCTAAGGATTCGTCTTCCGCGGTGTCAGCAGTTAACATGTCGTGCTCTTCAGTTGGAGTGGTGGGGGTGTGTAGGAGCAGTGGGAGCTGTGTGGTTCCAGTTTAGCGGAATTCTTCACTAAAAAAATCGTTTCGAGGAAAGAAGAGGACTGTCTGTAGTACTTCTTTGAAAGCTGCTTCCTCTTTGTTGTGGGTGGACTGTCGCTGATGAGGATGTTTTTTCCGTCTTTGTGTTCTGTCCGGTGAGGGTTTCAAATTTTTTCCAAAATCTTCCCCCCTTCTCTGCAGTCAAGTCTTTGTAGGCGTTTTCCCATTGTTGTTGTCTGAAGCCGAATATCGTACGCTTGATCTCACAAGGGAACCTCCCCATCGCACCCCCCTCAGATTTAGTTATAAGTTGGCACAGTGGATAGGCCTTGAAAAACTGAACACAGATCAATCGAGAAAACAGGAAGAAGTTGTTTGGAACTATGAAAAAAATTAGTAAAATATACAAACTGAGTAGTCCATGTGTAAGATATGCAACATCAAGGACATATGTAAGCTGAGGAGCGCCGTGGTCCCGTGGTTAGGGTGAGCAACTGCGGAACGAGAGATCCTTGGGACAAGTCTTCCCTCGACTGAAAATTTTACTTTCTTTATTTTCACAAAGTTATGATCTGTCCGTTCGTTCATTGACGTCTCTGTTCACTGTAATAAGTTTAGTGTCTGTGTTTTGCGACCGCACCGCAAAACCGTGCGATTAGTAGACGAAAGGACGTCCCTCTCCAATGGGAACCGAAAACATTTGATCGCAAGGTCATAGGTCAACCGATTCCTCCACAGGAAAACACGTCTGGTATATTCTATACGACACTGGTGACGGCATGTACGTCACATGACAGGAATATGTTGTCGGCCCACCTAACTTGTACACTTAGCGAATGGGTAAAAAGATTCTTCTACCTTGCCCGATTTAGGTTTTCATGTGGATGTGATAATCACTCCCAAAAAAGTGATGAAAACATAAGAGTTTGTCACATAAACTGAAAATAAAAAATTAAATTTTTCACTCGAGGGAAGACTTGAACCTAGGACATATCGTTCCGTAGCTGATCTCGCTAACCACGGGACCAAGGCGCTCCTTGACTTCCATTTTCCTTGATGTTGCTTATCTTCGCATGGACTACTCAGTTTGTATATTTTACTAATTTTTTTCATAGTTCCACACAACTTCTTCCTGTTTTCTCGATTGATCTGTGTTCAGTTTTTCAAGGCCTGTCCACTGTGCCAGCTTATAACTAAATCTGAGGGGGGTGCGATGGGGAGGTTCCCTTGTCAGCATTGAGTCGAACCAAAATGGTTTTCAGGTCTGGATTGTTTGTTCTCTTAATTTCACGGTAGATTTTTCTCGGATGAGTTGGAGGACTGTAGTTTTAGACAGTGTATTTGGCAAACACCTCGTCATTTGCACTCTGAAGAGTAGATTCTCTCTTGTTGCTAATAAGTTCAAGGTCATTACTGTCTGTCAGTGTCATGGGAAACTGGTGCTCTGTTGTAATGATTTCGTCGCCAAGCCCGTCTTGTCTCTGTTGGTCCCCCAGGATGATGTAACGCTGAAAGCTAGAAACGTGATGAAGGAAATCTGTTGGTATGTCAGTTAGGGGAGTAGTGTACACTGCTGGCCACCGTAAATGCAACACCCTGAAGGAAGCATCCGAATCAAGTGAAATTTACACCATGAGTTTGCAGCGATGAGATATGCAACTGATTAGAATTTCAGCGCAGACACACATCACGCGCGCCTGTGGCGCCACCTCATAGCGCCATTTAAGGCTTGGCGATTTCGACGAGTGTACGTTCGGCACGTGTGTTTACCTTGTGGTTGTTTCACAAGACGATCAGTTATGCCTCGTAGACAACAGCGAACATCTTTTGATCAAGTATCCGACTTCGACAGAGGAAGGATAGTGGCTTACCGAGATTGTGGATTCTCATACAGAGAAATCGCTAGTCGTGTTGGACGAAACCAAACAACTGTAATGCGGATATGTGACCGTTGGATGCAGGAGGGTACGATGGACCGACATGGTCGATCGCATTCACCTCGGTGCACCACTGCACGTGCTGATAGGCAAATTGTGCGCATGGCAGTGACGGATCGCTCAGTGACATCCCGAACCATAGCACAGCACATTGCGTCTGTAACGCATCAACCAGTGTCTGCGCGTACCATTCGACGCCGTTTACAGCAGAGTGGTCAGTCCGCAAGACGTCCATTGCTTCGTCTGCCATTGACGCAAAACCACAGACGTCTCCGTCGCTAATGGTGTGATGACAGACGGATGTGGACGGCAGAATGGAATGACGTTGTCTTTACTGACGAGGCACGCTTCTGTCTGCAGCACCACGATGGTCGGATTCGAGTGTGGAGACACCGTGGAGAAAGGATGCTGGACAGCTGCATTATGCACCGCCACACTGGTCTTGCACCGAGTATTATTATATGGGGCGGTATTGGATATTACTCTCGCACGCCTCTAGTATGCATTGCCGGTACTTTAAATAGCCGGCGCTACATATCCGAGGTGCTGGAGCCAGTTGTCCTTCCTTACCTTCAGGGCTCGGCCACAGCCATATTTCAACAGGATAATGCGCGACCACACGTGGCACGCATTGTCCAAAGGTTCTTTGTAAATAACCAGATTGAATTGCTTCCCTGGCCGGCTCGCTCTCCGGATCTTTCGCCGATAGAAAACATGTGGTCCATGGATGCTCAACGAGTGACCCAGATTACATCCCCAGCTGCCACACCAGATGATCTTTGGCAACGTGTGGAAGCTGCTTGGGCTGCTGTACCACAGGAACACATCCAACGTCTCTTTGACTCAATGCCAAGACGTGTGGCAGCGGTGATCTCCAACAATGACGGCTACTCTGGCTACTGATTCTGGCAGGAACCACATGTCACAGACGTCTGTAAACGTAATCATTTGATACTTGGTCAAAACGTTATCTACAAAATAAATTGTGTTGTGCTACCTCTTGTCTTTCTTGGTGTTGCATTTACGGTGGCCAGCAGTGTAATTCCATATTATCATTAGTCTTGGTCTTCTCAGTCTTATGATGCCTATCATTACCGCTTATGTGTTGTTGAATTGTGGAGATAGGTGAGCTTATATTATTGAGAATTCTGATTGTGTGTACCGAGCCACTCCTCCGCTTCCGTCGGACCTGTGATTTATGTGACAGGTATAACCAGTTAGATTAGTCTTGCTGGTAGGTTTGGTCCAGTTTCTTCGAAACCCGCGCTCTCTATTTTCATTTCTTCTAGTGTGTGTTTTAGGAGTGTTTGTCTTGTTGCAATGACCTGCCTACATTGGTGAATAGAAGACTGAGAGGTCTTCAGTTCGCCATTGTGACTGGATTGTCCTTTTTTCTTTGGTAGGTGAAGAGCTAAGCTTTGTTTTTCTTTCTTTATTTGCCTCTTACTATTAAGCTCTACGAGGGGGAAGGAACGTTGCATATATTGATATATTGTATTGCAGTTGCACAGTTGCAGACCTGTTTGAGTAACAGAAAAGTCCTTATTGAATAGGCTGCGGGACACCTCCCTCATGACCCTGTTGATGTTCTTTTTTTTCAAAAAAAAGGAGTTAACAGGAATAATAATGATCAGTTTGATTACATTTTCTTTGTGTGTTTCGGCTTCAACGGCTTTATCTAAGTTTCTACTGATTTTTTCTGGTGGGTCCGTTACAATGACAGGAGACTGTAGTAGTTCGGAAGCAGTCTCACTATATTGACGTAATTTTGGGTATTTTCATTCAATAATGTCTTATGGAATAACGTTCTAGAGTATCTCAACTTTAAGAAAGAAAATGTTCATTGTTCAAAAACGTGCTGCAAGAATAATATGTGGTGCTCATTCACGATCACCTTGTAGACTTTTGTTTGCGTCCATTTTCCATTTTATATGGCTATATGGTGGATGGGTTTGATATCCAGCTACTTTTACACAATCTGATGATACCCCAAAAGGGTGAAATGCGTCACTGACATTAAACAATTTTCAACCAAAACTGTATTCATTCTAAAATCTGTTTAAGGAGTTGGGCATTTTGACTCCTGCTTCGCAGGATATTTATTCCCTAATGCAGCTTCTTGTAAATAATGTACTACGGTTCAAAAGGAACAATGATGTACATAATTAAAATTAATGAAGAGAATTCATTATTCCTCATTAAGATTGTCTTTATAACAAAAAGGGGTGCACAGTGCCGCCAACAACATTTTTGATAATTTAACCAGAGATATATGTGGCCGAAAGCAAAGTTAGATTTGAAAACAAGCTGGGGAAGTTCCTCCTTGACAGTTCCTTCTATTGGGAATTATTTACTCACGTCAGTACTGAAAAAAATTTAAATGACTGTCTTGCAGGCATAATTTATGTATGAATGTGTGATGTGAATGTAAAATTTCCATATTCCACACAATTACAATTAAAGGTACATATGATACACGGAGCGCGAAACTAACTAGTAAGGCAGCAGTTCACCAATGAGAGCGTACGTTCTTCGAGGTTTACCTACTGAGGTTTTAATTAACTTCAGTGAAACTCATTCGTCGTACGTCCACGTTGATTTCTGTGGTTTCTTCATGCCATGTTGCTTGCCTATTAGCTATGACCACTCTACACAAACGTCGCTGCTCTCGGTCGTTAAGAGAAGACCACTGGATCCTGCGTTGTCAATGGTGAGAGGTGAAGCCCAAAATTTGGTATGCTCAGCACACTCTTGACACTGTGAATCTCAGAATACTGAAGTCCCTAATGATTTACGAAATCTAATGTTCCATGCGCGTAACTCCAACTACAAACCGCGTTCAAAGCCTGCTCCTTCCCGTTGTACGGCCGTAATCACGTCGGAAACCTTTTAAAATGTATCACCTGAGAACAAATAACATCTCCACCAATGCACTGCCCTTTTATAGCTCGTGTACGCAATACTTCCACCATCTGTATATTTGCATATCGTTGTCCCAAGACTTTTATCACAGCGTGCGTTACGGAATAATTTTGCAAGTTATTCGACTGATGAGTCTCTAGTTTATCAGTATCATACCATACAGCTACACATAAAGCACTCAATATTTACCTAAATTTCTGCCTTTAACTCTGAGAGGTCGTAACAATAATTTTCAAATAATATTGCGTATGAAGCATATAATTTTTCTTCTCTGTAGTGGGTTTGTTACACAAGAGACCTAGTATTTTTGAGCCGCTCAGGAAACAATACAATAAAAATAACAGTTCGTTCATTTTATTTAAACAGCTCTTTTAAGTACCATAGAAACCACTATAAATATAATTACTGTCTAGTGATAAGTGTACAGACCGGCTTTACGTGCAACAGCCACATGAAACTAGTTGTAAGGAAAACAGGTGCCAGGCGCACCTTCATTTGAAGACTCCTAAGAATATTTAACTCATCTATAAGAGGAGTGGCTTACACAGCATTCATTCAAACGGTTTTTGACTGTTGCTCGTTTTATGGTTAATAGCGGAGACATAGAAGATACGAAATATAGCGGCGCATTTTGTCAGGGGTTTGTTCAGAAAATTTAAGAGCGTTACGGAGATGCTCAGAAGCAGACACTACGAGAGCGTCGTTCTGAATAACTTGAGATTTACTGTTCAAGTTTTACAGCGTGAGGGAGTGAGGAGTGAAGCAATATATTATTCCGAACACGAATGCGAAATTACCATGTCAAGAAAATTAGAGAAATTAGAACTCAGACTGAGGCTTAACAGACAGTCTTTATTTCCATGCACTTCTCGTGACTGGAACAGGAAGGAGACGGAACGTTAGTGACGTACGTTCTGCCGTAAACCGTGTATTGGCTAACAGAATGAAATCTTAGATTTAAAATAAAGTCCAAACATTCCCTTAAAGCCATTGTAAGGGGCAGTCAAATGGAAACCGAACGCCCGCCACAACGGGACTATAGAATGGTCCCATACAAAAATAATTACCATACACGTTAAGACTGTTATCCCACTGGGAGACGAGACGATCAGTTCCTGTTTCGTAGAATGCGGCCGGTCGCTGAAGGTTCCACATCCGCACACACTCACGCACTTCCTCGTCCGGCTGAAACCGAAGTCTACGCATGTCTTTCTTCAGGTCGCCAAAAATGTGAAAATCACAAGTGAAAGATGCTGGCTGCACGGAGGAAGCGTAACATCCTTCCAATTAGGGGTGGGCGTATCGTGCAACAGAATGCTTCCATCCGACAGCATTCCCGGGCATTTTGTAGTTATGGCAGTCTCATTTTCTGCAAAGTGTCTTCATAGTGCTGCACGTTGATTATGGTTCAATGCTTGAGGAACTATGTTAGCAGAGGGCCTCTGTAATCGATAAAGAAAATCACCATGATCTTACCGGAACTTGTGTGACAACGCTGGAAGGGGTGACGTGGGGTGTTTCCTCTGTTGGCTTTGACGTTTGCACTCGGTTGTCGGAATTCTGTTGGACGGACTCATCTTGTTGCACGGTAAGCCCGCCCCACACTGCCAATCGGACGAGGGCTACGCTTCAGCAATTTGGTTGGAAAACACTGCAATACCCTCTGTACAAAGATGACCTTTAACAGTGTGTTTTTCACATCTTTGGCGACATGAAGAAAGCCATACGTGACGTACATGGACGTCTGTTTGCGCCGCACGAGGAAGAGTAAGAATGGGTAGAGTTGTAGATCCCTCAGCAGCCGACAGCGTTCTACGAAACAGGAATTGATCGTCTCGTCTCGCAGTTGGATAAATGCTTTAAAGCATGTGGTGATTACTCTTGAATGGAACAATTTCACGGTCCTATTTGGGGGGTATTCGGTTTTCATTTAACAAAATAAACAATCGATGAAAAAAGGTAAACAATCTTTACCATTCACCATGAAGGCGATTTCTGCGATGAAAACGTTTGCAAATTGAAACATCTTTAATTCTGACTAAAGCAGCAGTACTGTCAATATATTCTATCATACTTTGATACATCTTTGCTTTAAGTCGTTGTCACTTGGCGTCGACATTTCTACGGTAGAGGAATGCTTCTTCAAATGCTTGTTTTGTTTCCGATTACTAGCCGAGATACATAAATTTTATCAGAGTAATAACAAAATTAATGTTTCCTGATTTCCTTTTCATATCACACGTTACGTTTTCCTCCGTCACTTCAACAAATTTAGAATACCAGCAATTCGACTTCTACTCTCTGTTGATATGTTGACAGCCTATCTTTCTGTACGCGCTACTCCTTCTCCCCTCTTCTGCAGCATAATAATGGCAGCTAGAGACATCTCGTAACCAATTAAGTTGCGCCAGTTGTGTGAACAGGAGACGTTTCTCCTGCTGTCATGTTGCACGTCTGACGTGCCGCCGCTGTCAAGATCCAAGCGGCAAACGCAGCTTATTCTCACAGCTCCACTGCTTCTAGACTTCCTGGCTGACGGCAGACAGTTTATGCAATGCTGACATTACAGGTTCCCGGAAGAATCTGCAAAGGAATTGCTCTTCTCAGATCCTGCAGTAGCAAATTGCAGTACATCTGCCTTTTTATCGCCTGGGACACCTGTGGTTCATGCACACAAGAAGGGCAGAAGCTGTTTCTTGTCCTAGCTATCTTCAGAGCGGATAATATTAGAAGAAATTATATCCCAAATGTAAATTGCTTATCACGTGCTACAAGCGTATCGATGATCGATAACTACTCTATCAAGCTTCCATTTCCCTTATAACAGAACCAGGATACAACTAAGAGACTAGAGATAAGTAACACTTGGCTCGCAAACCATCAATTTGACAAAAGATTCCAGCAAGCTACACCTACAGATATAACAATATCTATATTTCTATCAATTCTCTTTGTGCCGACGACTACGATTTTAGGTAGCAGTACGTTGCTAGATACTCTAAGGAGACACCAGATCCTTAGGTTAGAACCTCTTCGAAATATATGGCACACATGTTTTCATAGGCCTAATAATTCTGGATAGTGGTGTTACTTTGCAACTCAATTACTACTGAAATGCTGAGCGTTGCTACGCCGAAGAAACGTCATCAGATAAAGTAACGTTACATGACAACGAGAACACTATTATTTCTCGCTAAATTTCTTCGTTACGTAACCTTCAGTCCGATTGCCTTTTACACATAAAACTCTATGACCAGTGCCTAAATCGAGACCGAATACCACCTGGTCACTTTATTGGCACGTGACGTTCTGAGAGATCTATATAAGCTTTTTTAAACTGAGTCATCAGTAATCTGACTGGTTTGTTCCGGCCCTCCTGAATTCCTCTCCGGTGCCAACCTCTTCATCTCAGAGTAGCACTTGCAATATACGTCCTCAATTATTTGTTGGCTGTATTCCAATATCTATCTTCCTCTATAGCTTTTACCCTTTACAACTCCCTCTAGTACTATAGAAGTACGTCCTATTATCCTATCCCTTATTCTTATCAGTGTTCTCCACACATTCCTTTCCTCGTTGATTCTCAGAAGAACCGCCTCATTCCTTACCTTATCGCAGGCCGGAGTGGCCGAGTGGTTCTAGGCGCTACAGTCTGGAACCGCGCGACCGCTACGGTCGCAGGTTCGAATCCTGCCTCGGGCATGGATGTGTGTGTTGTCCTTAGTTAGGTTTAAGTAGTTCTAAGTTCTAGGGGACTTATGACCTCAGCAGTTGAGTCCCATAGTGCTCAGAGCCATTTGAACCATTTGAAAAAATGGTTCAAATGGTTCTGAGCACTATAGGACTTAACATCTGAGGTCATCAGTCCCCTAGAACGTAGAACTACTTAAACCTAACTAACCTAAGAACATCACACACAACCATGCCCGAGGCAGGATTCGAACCTGCGACCGTAGCAGCCGCGCGGTTCCGGACTGAAGCGCCTAGAACCGCTTGGCCACCGCGGCCGGCGAACCATTTGAACCATTTGAACCTTACCGTATCAGTCCACCTAGTTTTCAACATTCTCCTGGAACACCTCATCTCATATATTTTGATTCTTTCTATTCTGGTTTTCCCACAGTCCATGGGTGTCATACAATGGTGTGCTCCAAACGTAAATTCACAGAAGTTTATTACTCAAATTAAGACCTATGTTTGACTTCTGTTGTCCTGGAATGCCTTTCTTGCCAGTCCTACAGTCCTAGCCTGTTTTTGATGAGCTCCTTGCTCGGTCCTTCATGGGTTACTTTACTGCCTAGGTAGTAGAATTTCTTAACTTTATCTACTTCGTGACGACCAATCCCAATACTGAATTTGTCGTTGCTCTCATTTCTGCTATTTCTCATTACTTTCGTCTTTCTTCGATTTATTCTCAAACCATATTATCTACTCAATAGACTGTTCATTCCTTTCGGCAGATCTTGTTGCCGGCCGCTAGGCACTTCTGTCTGGAACCGCGCCACCGCTACGTTCGCAGGTTCGAATCCTGCCTCGGGCGTGAATGTGTGTGATGCCGTTAGGTTAGTTTGGTTTAAGTAGTTCTAAGTTCTAGGGGACATGACCTCAGACGTTGAGTCCCATAGTGTTCAGAGCCATTTGAACCAGATCTTGTAATTCACCTTCACTTTCACTGAGGACAGCAATGCCATCAACAAATCTTACCACTAATATCCTTTCACCTTGAGTTTTAATTCCTCTCTTGAACGTTTCGTTTATTTCCGATGTATAGATTGAACAGTCGGCGCGAAAAGCTGTATCCCTGTGTTACATCCTTCTCCAGTCGAGTACTTCATTCCTGATATTCCACTCTTATTATTCCCTCTTGGCTCTTGTACATGTTGCACATTATCCGTCTCTGTCTATAGCGTTCCCAATTTCTAACATCTTGCACAATTTGCCATCGGCGAACGTTTTTTCCAGGTCGAAAAATCCTAATAATTTTTCTGTAGTCTAGTTTCCATTATTAACCGTAACGTCAGACTTCCGCTCTGGTATCTTTACCTTTCCTAAAGCCAAAACGATGATCATCTAACACATCCTGGCTCGCAAACCATCTATTTGACAAAAGGTTCTTCTGTATTCTTCTCTATGTTATTATTTTCAGCAATTTGATGCATGAGATGTTAAGCTGATTGTACTATAATTCTTGCACATGTCAACTCTTGCAATCTTCGGAATTGTGTGGACGACATTTTTCCGGAAGTCAAACGGTGTGTAGCCAGACTCATACGTTCAACACACCAACATGAATACTCGTTTCGTTCCCACTTTTCCTGTGACGTTAGAAATTGTGATGAAATGTTATCTATCCCTTCTCCCCTAATTCATCTTAAGCCTTTCAGTTCCCTCCTGATGTAGGCCTTCAGCTTACTCTTTCAACCTATCTACTCTCTCCCCTGGATTTAACAATGGAATTCCAACTGCAATCTTGATGTTATTACCCTTGGTTTTAATGTCACCGAAAGTTGTTTTGTGTCAGTCAGTCTTTCCGACAAATCATTTCTATTTCTTCGCATTTCTTCCCTGCACTTCGTGTTTATTTCGTTCCTAAGTAATTGGTGTTTCTGAATTTCGTTGAACATAGTAAAGACGAATGGAGAATAGCGCCCTTCCCTGCTCTGTGGAAAAAGGCATCAACTATATCCACTTCAGAGTTGGGAAAGGATTTCCTCATCCCTGAGAATTATCGGCCTGTAAGTT
This sequence comes from Schistocerca nitens, assembly GCF_023898315.1. NCBI lineage: Eukaryota > Metazoa > Arthropoda > Insecta > Orthoptera > Acrididae > Schistocerca > Schistocerca nitens. Next base: position 323,864,534 of record NC_064617.1, on the reverse strand, counting down.
TGCTCACCACCATAAGCAAGACTCCGTAACTGATGTCCACATCGGGATCCAGCAGCCTTTGCTAACAGATGGGACAGTGAGACTGCAGGAGATCAGCTTCCAGGAACGCTCTCGGCGGAACTGCAGCTCCTACGGCTAGATGAACACTCACGGCGAACTTCAGGTTGTCATGGTACACACGGCCATATTTATAGACTGGGAGAAGGCATATGACTGTGTGTGGCCGGAGAATCTGATACAGAAGATGGATTTCCAGACCACCATTCCTGACTGCGTTGTGCGAATAGTGGTTCGTTTCGTGCATAGAAGATCCATCTTCGTAACCATCGATGAGGCAAGATCAAGGCAAAAAGCGTTAGCCGCTGGTATCCCCAAGTGGTCGGTTCTTTCGCCTGTATTGTTCAGCGTCTACATCAACGACCTGCCCTCCGATGCCGGCGTGCCTTAGCCCAATTCGACGACTGTACGACCTTTTTCACAAGGGGCCGCCTACATTTTGTAACGTATTCCAGCTCCAGGGGCAACTGAGGAGAGTCGTCACCTGGGAGTTATATTGGGCACACGATTGTGTTTCCAAAGGTACATAGCAGCGAAACGACAATAAGGATTCCAGATGGCCGCCTTCTTCTTCAATAACGAACTCGCACCGCACACGAAACTTCGACTGTAATGGGCCACTGTTTTCCTGACCCTTCTATACAGTAGCAACCTTTGGTGCATCACGTCAGCCACATAGCTCAATCTTCTCCAGGACCTGAAAAATAAGGAAATAAGGTCATTCACTGCCCCCCCCCCCCCCTTGAGATTGATGCGGAACCACCAACTAGCAACCCACTCCTACAGCAATAGGGAAGCGACCGGCGCTTGAGGTGCCACCGTCTTTATGAAGGTTAATACATTCCATGAGCTCCAGCAGATGGCTTGTACACCAGTGACCAGGCCACCGCTACCTCTTAGCCTTTAACGCCAGCGGCCTGCCTGTCTTCCTGGAGATTGGGTAGTCCAATTGACGCGCCACCAAGAAGGATCGGCTAAGGCCACCTGAGGCCTGTTCGTTTCAAGAGTATATTCTCAATTCAAATAAAGAAAAGAGGCACCCCTTACCTGTATCATCCATTCCCAGCAATTGGCACTGGCGATGGGCCTGCTATGCCATGAAATAAAAAAAAAATTAGTAAAAATAACGATAAAAAAGGGGAATCATTCTAGTGGCGATTTTTTTTTTTATCAGCCTTCTGACTGGTTTGATATGGCTTGCCACGAATTCCTCTCCTGTGCTAACCTCTTCATCTCAGAGTAGCACTTGCAACCTACGTCCTCTACGGTTTTAGCCCTCTAGGACCATGAAAGTCATTCCCTCAACGCTTAACAGATGTCCTATCATTCCGTCCCTTCTCCTTATCTGTGTTTTCCACATATTCCTTTTCCTCTCCGATTCTGCGCAGAACCTCCACATTCCTTATCTCATCAGTCCACCTAATTTTCAACATTCGTTTGTAGCACCTCATCTCAAATTCTTCAATCCTCTTCTGTTCCGGTTTCCCCACAGTCCATGTTTCGCTACCATACAATGCTGTACTCCAGACGTACATTCTCAGAAATTTCTTCCTCAAATTAAGGCCGATATTTGATATTAGTAGACTTCTCTTGACCAGGAATGCCCTTTCTGCCACTGCTACTGGCGATACAGACTACAAATGGGGAAATCCACTAACATAAGTATGACAAAAGTAAGATTATTATGGCTGGGATCTTATCAAAGTTGTCTGTCTTATCAAAGTTGTTCGTCTCTTAGGAGCTACTGTCGTGAGCATCTGCAAAAGTTGTTGAACGACAAGATGCTGGATGTCAATGTCTAATCACAGGACGTTGGGTTCGGAGACATGCTGGTTCTTTACAGCGAAATAGGCGGTGATTTGTGTCAGATTCTATGGCAGAATACAATACTTGTTAAAGGGAGCTGCTTTTGCGGATGATGGAGTTAACATGCAGGTACATGTCAGTATGAGTGATGTTCCTAAAAATGTATGTTCCATCCTTCCACCGGTGTGTCTCATAAGTAAAGCGCCCATGGAAAATATTCCATTGTCATTTTCCAACCCAAAGTAAATAGCGTCTTTGATTTTATATTATTTAGATAACTAGAGAATTCTTCTAGAGCTTTCTTAACCCGTTACCGAACCATAAATGTATCATCCGCAAGCCGGTACACATCGATGTGGTTTCTTATTTGTTGTTTTATTCTAGATGTGGTGGTTCGAATTTTTCCACGTATACACAGCCACTGCAGTACCCCATTGGTTACCAACTGAGACACCACTGACTTGCCCGTAAAATTCATCGTCCCATTGGAAATAACTAGAAGTAAGGCAGGTTATAAAAAAAGTAGTCAAATCCTTTGGGGTAACATCCGCTATATGTATCGTGCTTCATTAATTGGATTCATACGGAATGAAGAATATCTTCAGAAGCCTAAGTGATCCCTCCACGTTTTTTCAACAGAAGAAGCAAGTATTTTATATATTGTATAAGCCAGTTTTCTCACTAAACTAGTTCCCAGATATCTTGTTGTTTGATATGTGGGTAAACTGGTGACACAGACAATGGAACACACAGGAAGACCAATTTTTCTTTATTTCGGGTAGGCCATAAAATCTTGGACACATAGCCTCAGACTTCAGTACAGCTTTTTTTAATTTTAATTTTTTCACTTGAAGTGGAGGTAAAGTAGGAAAATCAGCTGTACCAGAGAATACTCTCCGGATATGAATTCGTGAAACGAAGTTATTCGAAACTAAAGTTTTATATACAATAACAAATTATTATCAGTGTCATAACAGGGGAGCTGTCGAAATAGATAAACGCGAGGATAATATTTACGGAAAAGAAGCCACGGATATTACTGATACAGCCACAGTAGCACTACAGACTCTATAAGTAAGTAGGATTAGGGACAGACGACAGTTCGATAACAATGTCTTATCTCTGACGAGGATTATCTTTGTTGATCAAGTGTGAAGTTCTAACACGCGTCATTCAAAGTACTTATGTCGTTCTACGGTGTCCTACCTATCAGCCAGAAAAACTGGCAAGGAAACGTCAAAACCTTACCTCATAATTTAAGGAAAATGTACACTTGCAAGATATCAGCCTCAGTAATCGATCCCGCCCGGAAGTTTTGTCCATAATTACGATGGGTCGCAGTTATATAGCTTTCAAACTTTCGCACGCACCGGTTGTTTGTCGTTCGCTCCGCCCCCGTGCAGCAGCCTAATACCCGAGCGCGGACTCCCATACAGTGGAACGAGTCAGAGTCTTGAGAAATGCTGTGTTGACATTGATAACATGAATAGTTCATTGCTTCAAAATGTGTGCTTTGTAACATATAGCTGACTTAGGGATCTGTTCTGTTTGAACGTGTTGCGATTTAGAAATGCATTGTAAATGAGTAAAACGAACGAGTGTGTCATTAAAAATGTAAAAACTTAACTCAGTCTGAACAGGCCATGAAGGTCCAACGGTACCGACCGGCCGCCGCGTCATCCTCAGCCCACAGGCGTCACTGGACGCCGATATTGAGGGGCATGTGGTCAGCACACCGCTCTCCCGGCCGTATGCCAGCTTCCGAGACCGGACCCTCTACTTCTCAATCAAGTAGCTCCTCAGTTTGCCTCACAAGGGCTGAGTGCACCCCGCTTGCCAAGAGCGCTCGGCAGACCGGATGGTCACCCATTTTGTTCCAACAGCGCTTAACTTCGGAGATCTGGCGGGAACCGGTGTTACCACTGCTGCAAGGCCCTTGGCATTAAAATGTAGGTAGCACTAAGTGTTATCATCGTTGTTGTGCGTTATTTTCATTAGATTTTAGAACTAACACTGTTAAAGTGAAGTACATTTGTAGGAGATGTACTATTATTCATTGTGGTTGGCATGATTAAACTGCAAGTCGAAAACCATTAACGTCATTTTGTAATAATTCTTCAGTTGCTTAGGTTCATTCATTTTCTTTTTGAGGCTTATACAGGTATATAGCCGCATACTATCAGCACAAGAATGTTGTTAAAATAATATTGAATGTATATCTGTGTGAATCTGAAATATTATGTACATTATTTAGTTATTTTTGCATTGAATAGTTTGTGTTCCATCACAAGATTTCAGAACAGGTTGGAAAAACTTGATCTCCACCATCCTCTTCCCGTGCTTTCAACATCCCACGAGTAGGAGGGCTCTAGTTGTCACACCACTCCACTCTAGCGTAAGATGGCCTTAATGTGAACGACAATCAGTGCGCGCGAAAGTTAAGAGCAGCACAGTCAGAGGGTCGTAACTGCGTCCTGTCAGAAACATTGCCTAAATTTTTGCGCAGGATCGATTTCAGGGGCTGATATCTTGCACGTGCTCTTTTTCTCCTTTAAATATGAAGTTGGTGATGTTTCCAAGTGAGTGAAACCAGAACCCTCTCTGAAGATGTCCAATGCAATTATGGAAGAAACGTCAGGAACGATAAAGTTTCATGAAACTCGACGACACAAACAGGAAGATTCACCAGAATATAAATAATACCAAATCGCGCCTGGCATTTCACAACACACTTTTACACAAAACACTCTTTTCTGGAATACCTTACAGCAAAGCTCTGCAATGAGTATCACTAACATCTAATTCTCTCTCTGAGCTCAAAATTTCACCCCCTAAGGAGAGATGGTTACTCAGTTTTTCAGACAGGCAAATAGAGGTTGCAGTAGACAACACCGAAACTGAGCATCACTGTCATATCGCTGACGTCAGCTGATAGTGTATGTGTAGTATGTTTAGTGTGTTTAGGGGTTGGCGTAAAGATATGACTAAATAATGCTGCATCAGCTTTTTACATTATGATAAAATTTCTCTGCAAAGATGTACAAACAAAACAGTGTTCGACACTAGGCAAAAGAAAACGAGGTTGCGGTATTTTTAACAGACTGGCATTGTATTTGGTAGGACGGCGCCCCTATTTCCCCATTTCTCGTTTCCCTAAATTACTGCAAGCAAATGACAGTATGGCTCCTTCTACAAGGACACAGCCAAATACCTAAACCATTTTCGTCACAATAATCCTGTTAGATTTAAACTGTTTGTAGATACAACTTACAACGTATCTCCTTAAACTATGACACGATTTGTATAAAACTACTACTATATGCGCTTTTTAGTCTAACGCGTCATAATCTGACGATTCTTCATTTCGTATTTCTTACGTCATCTCGATTAGTGTTACCATTCTGCTGCTCTCAACTTCAGCTGCTTTCAATGGTAAGACATTATAAGTACGTGGAAAAACATAAACATACTTTTATGTTAATAATGGATATGGGTGAGATTATCACCGACAGAATAAAATAAGTTCTCAAACATTCGAAAAATATGTAATATATGAACGATAATTTGCACTAAGGTCTCACCTTGGAATATACGCTCCTAGACCTAGTACTTATTCGTAATGCAGAAGCAGGTAGCGTGTTAGTTGTTAGACGTCTGGCGAGCGGAACTGGCGTCCCTCCCGTAGGGCGTAGTCATCCACGAGTTTCACTGAGTCGGAACTCTCAAAGTTCTGTCCTAAACGCCACCTTTTGTGTGCGTCGGCTGCCTCATACACAGCTGCAGTTCAAATGGAGCATCGCCACACCTGTCCAACGCAACAGAGCCGCAACTTGTCTACTGACCTTTCGTCGTGCTCTGCGATGCCTCTAGGGCAGCGGTAGTCAATCTGGTCCCGACCACCCACTAGAGGGAGTTCCAGCATTCATGGTGGACGGTAGGCGGCACGGTTTTAAAAGCACTTACATTAGGTTTGTATAATATTTTGACTTAAAGTATTATGTATGCTTTAACTTTCTATAACTCTGCTTCACTATTTTGAACTGCAAATTTACTTACCTACTTCATAAATTGCCATTATAGTGGAAGCGGTGGGCTGTTAGAAAATCTTACTGACAATAGAAATACAAAAGTGGAAGGTATGTAATTAAAGGTTGACTATGCTTGGTCTAGGGCACTGGTTACTGAATGGCTTACTTTCATAGCATCATGCTGGTAATCTGTTACCGAGAAAACAAGTGCTTGTCACGTGTGTGTCAACTCAGATGGTCACCAATTTGCTATTTACAACCAGTAAATCGTTAGTAGTGCTTTAGACACTACCGCTTACCCATATTCTGTTGCTTTTATTTGGTGTTAGTTACGTACAGCAACACTTAAACAGCTTTTACTGCTGGTACCTTTGTTACTTCTAGTTCGTTTCTGTATCTTTTTCACTCAGCCTTTCTGTTAGTTAATCATCTATAGTTACAGCTTGTTAGTCATCTGCTTTTATGAGTAGTGATGGATTTTCAGTTATGAGTGGTTAGCCACATATATTACCAGGCACTCGTAGTTAATCATTTATTATTACAGATACTAAGCCATATACAACTTACAGGTGGTGATTCACTTTGCTACAGGTGGTTAGCTATACGTTAATAAGGACCTATAGGCATTCTATTCTTATTGTTAAGGATGCTTTTCTTTGTAGATAGGCCGGCCGAAGTGGCCGTGCGGTTAAAGGCGCTGCAGTCTGGAACCGCAAGACCGCTACGGTCGCAGGTTCGAATCCTGCCTCGGGCATGGATGTTTGTGATGTCCTTAGGTTAGTTAGGTTTAACTAGTTCTAAGTCCTAGGGGACTAATGACCTCAGAAGTTGAGTCCCATAGTGCTCAGAGCCATTTGAACCATTTTGAACCTTTGTAGATACAAGTGTTGTTTTCGCTTAACAAGGACTTTTAGTCATTCAGTTTCATGTAGCCCAACCTATTTTACCTATTTCACACAAGTAATATTAATGTAGCTAGGTATAATTACTTCATGAAGAGCATTTAGGACTTCATAAACATTTCTGAATTAGTTACTCCACTGTAACAGAAGTATACAACGATGCCCAAGTTTCCTTCTTCCTACAGTTATTTTTTATGCTCTAGTTTAGCTACTGACTAGAAATTGTTTCTCCATATACACCCGTTATTGCTTCCCTCCCCTTGGTGCATCTTGAGCGCTGTTGACACTGCCCTATTTCCTGCTAGCACCGTATTGATATCTTACACCAGCTCAGCGATGTGTTTTAAAACTTACGATACCTCATAATTAGTGTGAATGACGCTGTTGCAACCTTTCGCGAATCTTACATGCTACCTGCATAGTACTGGTTGTTTGACGGCCGGAGTGGCCAAGCGGTTCTAGGCGCTACAGTCTGGAACCGCGCGACCGCTACGGACGCAGGTTCGAATCCTGTCTCGGGCATGGATGTGTGCGGCGTCCTTAGGTTAGTTAGGTTTAAGTAGTTCTCAGTTCTAGGGGACTGATGACCGCAGCAGTTAAGTCCTATAGTGCTCAGAGCCATTTTGAAGTACTGGTTGTTTCACTATTATAGAAATATACAATTGTGGCCAAGCTTCCTTTCCTCTATAGTTACTTTCTGACACTTAATCGTAGCCAATGACAGAAAATTGTCTCTCCACTTTCTCCGCTTACAGCTTACAGCCCATGATGCGCTTCGCACTTTGATTTTGCCGACAGTTTCCTGCTAGCAACATTCTAACCTCACTACAGTTGTTTCGGAAATTAGTTCCTAAATATCCCATCCGTAGCGTCACACGACGTTTGTGTTATGATATTAACCATCAAGATTTTTTTATGTTACTTACTACACTGAGAATATGCATTTACATTTTTGTTTATGCTTTATAGCAACTACAGTGACGTAAATTTTTGTTCCATTATTTTATTGTACTTTTACCCCCACCCTAAGGCCAACCTCAAGAAATGAATGTCATTGGCTGATTATCTTCAGCTCCGGCGTAATGTCTGCACTTGTAAGTTAATCATCTATAGTTACAGCTAGTTGGTCATCTGCCTTTATAAGTAGTGATGGATTTTTAGTTCTGAGTGGTTAGCCACATATATTACCAGGCACTCGTAGAGTGGCTTCTAAATTCATAGAGGAGTGAGGGTAGCAATGGTCACGTGTAGCGATAACACCTTGTTTACTTTCATCATACTGTTTTAGACAGGAATTATGATCCACTTGTAAGCACTGACGAGATCTTTTTGCATGAATGAATTCATTATTGTATTACATATTGTTCTTGTATTTTTAGGACTAAAGCAGGAAGTTGCATACATCTACTTCTTTTTCATGCTAACTAATAATGCGGTAATTATAGTATTGTAGTACAGACGGGAAACGACCAAGTCCTGCTATTTCCAAATACAACGTACGGAATGTTACGAAACGAGAGAGTGTGGTCGCCTTTGTGTGACAATAGCTACACCTTGAAGGGCTTTTGTATAAAATGTCAGAGGCTTCTATATTCATCGTGAAAATGTACAGACTAGAGGAGTGAGGGTAGCGATGGTCACGTGTAGCGATAACACTATAATCTTTAAAAATAAGATATCATTGCAGAAAGGGAACAAGGATAAACGAGGGATGAAATCCTTGAAAGGGCCACTTGTCATGAAGAGCATATAGCAGCCGTAAGACATGATTTAACGGCAAATACCTCCATCCACTCAGCCTCCGAGTAATAGTGCACCATTAAAGCCAATGAGATGGTGACGGCCCTGCGACAACACGCCAAGTGAGGGACTGGCGGAGACGAAGGGGACAACTGAATAAAACTTGAAAGTAGGCCACTGTGAAAAATTGATTGCTGTCAGATTAAGAAGTCTGTAGTTGTATCAGCAGTGTCAGCCGAGGAGAGCAGCCAGTTAGGGCTAAGCAGAGTTATCTGCAGTAGTTGCAGCGCCGTTAATGGAATCCTACTCGACTTGCTAGAGACTTTTGCGTGTCGTGTTATGCGTGCGGTGTCAGTTAATATCGACTGTTCCGTTCTAAGTATACTGAACGGTGTTCGGTACTCACCGTCTCTACGTAGATCCTTGGTCCCTCCGTGGGTACAATTCTTTCAGAGCCAGTATATCAGGAGTTGATACTGGTTTCTGAATAAAGTCAGGAGTTGTAAAATATTATTACTGTTTGTCATTTCAGTACTTATTCCCAGCCTTACCTTTTATAATTTTAACAACATAGTCATGTCAAGACTCTCTCTTACTCAGGGCAACCGACTGTTTCCCTTCTTCGCAAATCCTGTCGCCTCATCCCAAGCATTCAAATACACAAGTTGTTCGGAACTTCCCATTACAAACTTCCAGGACTAAAGGAGTGAGTTAATAATCTTTTGAATAGGAACTCGTGTCCGTAAACGTATCGTTTCCGTTCTACGAAGGTTTTAATTCAGTTCTTTAAGTCATCCATTTCTGCTTGAGGAACGAATTACGGGCGACGCAGTACAGTTCGAAAGGAAACATAACTAAATATTCACTTACCATTTGAGGACATTTGTTTGTATAAACACTTAAATGTTACTTGTTTACATTATTACAAACACAAAAGAACTCAGTATACCGGGCGTACTGAACAGTTCAAAAAATGGCTCTTAAGTTTTGAGGTCATCAGTCCCCTAGAACTTAGAACTTCTTAAACCTAACTAACCTAAGGACATCACACACACCCATGACCGAGGCAGGATTCGAACCTGCGACAGTGGCGGTGGCGCGGTTCCAGACTGTAGCGCCTAGAACCGCTCGGCCACCCCGGCCGGCGTACTAAACAGTACTGATGCATATTAACAGCGCCTCGATGCGGCGACCACCAAAGTTGTTACAGACATTGTAATGTACCTAAAAAGTATGTTCTGGTACACATTCTCCAGCCCACCTGCTGTGTCTTCAGTTTCCAGTGCAGCGGCCAGAACTCCTTCCACTTCATCTTCTTCTGTCCCTACAGGACAGGCAGACGTTAAGTGATAGCAGGTGACTAACTGGCGTAATACGCATCATCCTGTGTACCGTATTGCATACCAGTGCAAGCAACTCTGAGACTCGTCTCTTTTCCTCAACATACGTGGATGCGTCACGAACCTTAACTGAAATCATCGTAGAACGGAAACTGCACGTTTCCGGACATGACTTACTATTCGATATATTGTGTACTCACCCCTCTAAAAGTCCTAGAAGTTTTTAACAGATATTTCCGACACCCTGTTTTTATGTACCACCATGCAAGTGGAAGTTATCGAGTACCCTTAAGCACACTGGAATCGCATTCGGGAGGACGACGGTTCAATCCCGTCTCCGGCCATCCTGATTTAGGTTTTCCGTGATTTCCCTAAATCCTTTCAGGAAAATGCCGGGATGGTTCCTTTGAAAGGGCACGGCCGATTTCCTTTGCCGTCCTTCCCTAACCCGAGCTTGCGCTCCGCCTCTAATGACCTCGTTGTCGATGGGACGTTAAACACTAATCTCCTCCTCCCTCCTTGAGTACCCTTACGTGTTTATAAATTTGTTTGGTCCTACATAACTCTCACAAACACGGTTGACAGTGGCGTCAGGTACACACGGTGTGTCTCGAACTGCATGCTGTAACCGGCTATATACATTTTTGGGACATATGTTAATGTGAATGGTATCTGTTCATTACCATTTCTTGCATAAAATATAGACGGGACATTAAGTTTTACAGACGACGAGATAATACAACTGATTCAGAGAATGCTAGTTACAGATACTTGAGAGCATCAATTAGATTACGAAAAGTGTGTTTGGATTTAAGTTATGAGAAATCACAATAATCGGTTGCAGAATCTCAGATCACATAGACTGATGGTTATTCATTTACAAACAGTTAGAACGTTAAGCATATTCTTCTGAATGACAGAAAATGTTAAACGTGACAGAGCATATTGTTAGAAATGTCGTTTAACGAAACAACTAAACATGTTTTGGGGTAGTAGATCACAAGGAAATGCATTATGTTAAAAATATGCAACACTTATGCTACAGATATTGTATATTTTAAAAAAAGAAAAAGAGAATGTATTGCGAAACCTGGAGAAGAAATTGAAGGAGCGAGCATTGAAGATATATACTGCAACCAATAAAAATATTTTGTGAATTTTGCACATGTACAACAAAAAAGTTAGTTTTTGTCAATATCGGAGCGACGAATACGAATCTGGGTCACTCTTTGTCGAAAGAGGAAGACAGCGGAGAAAACTAAATATTGTGCCAACCGTGCAAGATACTACTTATAGCACGATATCACAGACAATTTTAGCACCAATAAATACTTCTAGTGGGCTCTAGGAGAGAAACGGCGAGAAACAGAAACTAATTCCCACTTGTCAACTAAAATTGCTATCATCCCGTACGTGTACATTACGCAAATACTTCTCAATTTCTCTTTGCTCACAATGTAACAACATAATTTGACTTCTTATGCCATTAACGAATACTAACAAAGGCTTCTCATTTGACCTGACCTTTCCCAACTAACAATCCACTGTACGCCTGGTATAAATTCCAGCGCCAAAATTCTCCTGGTGATCGTATTTCTTTGTTTCTACTTCGGTAGGTAGCTGTATATACTCATATCAGAAGTACGTAACACAAACTTTAATTAACGAAATACGCCAACTTCACAAATTAACTACTGCTCCCAGCCTGTTTGCGAAACTTTCCCTTAATTGCTTTAAAAGCACTGTGGCCACCCTTCCCTAGCCTTACAGGTAATACCAAAACCGAAGGAATAAATAAAATACTTTTTTTATTTGTTAATCACGCCACATTGAGGGAGAAGAAACAGCTGTGCAAAAAAATGGGATTCTAATTTGCTATCTTTTTTCCCTTAGTTTTATTTTCCTTCTCTGTGAATGGTTGATGAAATTCATGAGGCACTGACACCAAGCCATCATATGAAGCTAACTACGTGCAGTATTTGCGAATATTTCCTTTCATATTTGGTTTCATTTCCGTTTATAACGAAATGGTTCTAGTACGATTTAAAAAATCCAAAGTCTGGTTAAGAGGCACGCACTAAAAATAAACATGTTCTCTATAACTCGTTCTAAGGATCGGGAATCCTTCTTCTCACTACCATATTTGTACATCTTTATGCTGCAGTGCAGACATGTGCTTTAATATTTGAAATTAGAAATAATTAGGCCGCAACAAAGCATAATAGTCTCCTTTCTGATTTGAGTTCGCTTATTACTGACAATGAGGTTTCGTAACAACATTCCGCACTTGTACGTACAGAAAACGTAGAACTTCACACAAATGAAAATAATGGCTTCAGTAAGTTCTTATTGTTATTGTCGTTTGGAGATGGTTCCGAAGCAAAGGTAGACGATAACCTAATCTCTGAAAGGCTCTTCATACCTTCATAAATCTTCAACCAACTTCCATATGGACCAGCGTACTGTAGTCGAGAATTGTACCCCTGTACAGCAATGGTTCACAATCTGGGGTACCCTGGGGGAAACAATGAAGTTTTCTGAGGGAGAGTGGTTGGAAGACGAAAGGTGTGATTGTGTTTCAGTGTTGAAACTAAATTTTTTATAAAAGACCGTAACCATTATCAGAATTTTTTAAACTCTGACATTGATTATATAAGTTATCAAAAACTGTTTTCTGTCCCCTCTCAATAACTGACGTTAATGCTTGACAGCGCTTAAGATTACAGATACCTCACACAATCTGCTTGCTACAACATACTTTGTGCTTCGTACCATGCACCGATGACGGTAAAAGTGACACATATGCGTAACAAACGCTAAATATCTCATTAAAATATCTTCTCCAACTTGTAGACAGTTCCGGCAATAGACTAGAAATTGCTTCAGTACTCTTTTCGAAACAAATAAATGAAGTAATTGACACCAGATCACAACAGTAAGTACGTAAGGGTAGCGTGCTTCACACAATATTATTTTATTATTGTTATTGTTATTGTTATTGTTATTATGCTCAGAAACCAAACACTAACAGCCGGAATTTCCAATTTCTGCAAGTCAAAGGTAAGGAGTCCAGCATCCATTGATTTACGTACAATGAGTATAGTACATTTTATCATCAAGCTTGTCACCTAACTCACGTAATTTCTCTGTTGTTTTATCGTCCAAATCTTTGCGTATTGAAGAAGATATTTCATCTTTTACCAAACCCATGTCAGCTCTTAATCCATTCTCTATCGAATTCATCCTACATTTCATTGAGCCTATATCGATTTCCATTGAACCCCTCATTTAAAATAACTTACTCCAACTGTCCGAATTCTAACTGCATGCCTGATTTAGTACTGGTTCCACTTTCGTTTCTGTCTCAGTCTCCTGTACATAATTTTCTCCCTCTGTGAACATTTTTCCCGCCTTTTCCTGATAGGAATCATCAACCTCTAACTTTATAGTCACACTGTTATTTCTTATTTTATTGAGATACCCAGCCCACTGTCGTTACTCAGCTCACCGTTCAACAATTCCGAACTCGACCTACGCCTTTGTGGCTGCCGTCCCGACTGCAAAGTCTAGTTCAACAACTTTGCTTTTGTATTGTTTGACCAAAATTCCCACTAACCAATGTTAATTATAAAATCAAATTTGCAAGGTCCCAGGCGCTGGATAATCATAAGATTGAAACTGTACAATCAAACGTCGCCAGGCGTAACCCCCCCCCCTTTCCAGATATTTGATTAATTAAAGAACTACCGTGTTGCTAAAGGTTTGATATTAATTCGGAATAACGCATCGAATCCAGAGTGAAAATATTACCGGGAAGAACTCAGGTGCTGTCATAACTTTGTTATTGTGGGCTCTAATTCACGCAATAACGATAGGCAGACAAAAATATACCAAATAGTATGGAATCTAGCTAGAGAAATTTTGGTCTGAGATGATGAATTATTTTTGACTCTGTTTGGAAATTACTGTAAATGAGCGGTCGCCAGCTCACGTAGTGTGAGCGAAATCAGTCGAAACTTGACTTTGAAATTAAATCACGTTACTATTGTAGTACGTTTGCAGGCGTGGACAGCCGCAAAGGCACTGACTTGCACTCATTACCAAAACACAAAGATCACCCAGAAAATTTTCAGTCATGGACAAAGGAAACTTGCAACCACCTAATGAAATTAACTCAAGTTCATTACACTACCAGTTACATAACACCTTAACTGCGTGACTCACTATCATGCTAACTGCCATTAAACTGTTTTTCAAAGGTAAACTTTTCGAAAGAATATTAGTATTTGAATGGTTTGTTCTACAATAATAAGCGGTTTTTAAAAAGATTCTGGAGTTCGCATCTTTGATCTACCGTTGTGTAAATTACTTCTCATGTAATATTGTCTGAAGTACTGTTAATTATATTGCTTTGCCAAATTATTTGGCAATAATCAGTAACATAACTAGCAAATCCACAATATACTAACTTTTTCTTACGTAAATTAGTTCTCACACAAAATTATCTGAACTTTAAATATTGTTGACTACACTGCTTTGTCAAATTATTTGTCAATAATCTGAACTTAACTAGCAGGTGCAAAAAAAGAACTATCTTTATTGTTCACTTTCGTTTAAACTATTAATGAATTAGGTAAACTTCACTCTTCTTATCATTTACTGTCAGTTCAAAATGATACACTCGGTTAGTTATCGATACGGACAGGATCCTGTCAGTTAGTTATTACTGAAGGTTACACACCTTAACACACTTAAGTTGCTAAAGTATTTGTTACTGGACGATTCGCAGCTAATACTGGCAAGCTTTTTACAATTCTAAATGATGAACTGGTCGGGTTTTACTTCATAGCGGTGCGGTCGGTGCGGCAAGGACCATTATACCCCGACAATAAACGGCCACAGGCTCTTCCACAACTCTGGACCCCTGACCTCTTCTTAAACACTGGCTAACCTCGATAATCTGCGCTGTGCCCAATTACTTCTACACTTTATGCCTGGCCATACCGAAAGTGGAATCTCGCAATGAAACATGTCTTACATGCTCTTGCATCCGACCCCCTCCTTCAGTACTAGTAGTAGGATAGTGCAGTTACGAGCACAGTTTTTATATCAAATTGATATGCAAATTAATTAAATTGATCAATTAATCAGATCCACTCACTGCCCTGACCACCCCCACCCCCGAGAAAGCCCACCCTGGCTCCTCACATGATGTCAGATGTTCTCCTATCTCCACGTGTGCCCAAGCCCCCTCCTCCAAAACTCCCACCCCCCCTCCCACCCATCGCCACTCCCGCCAACCTACCCTACTGGCAGATACTCTGAATTTTGGCGGGGATTTCGTTGTCTCACGGCTGTGCCGACATCACACCCCTATCACCACCTGGGAATTGGCAGCAAAAGGACTCAGTCTGTGCTGCATAGGATGGACAATGTCTTTATTTAAATAGTCTTTATTTAAACAATTTGAGGCAGTGCCTCCATCCGGTGTGTACACCATGGGGACCGAAGTCCAACTGACCTACTACACAGCACTGCCACCAGAAGGCGCCGTCATATCTCCTGTGACATAATCCAAGATGGCGGTCTGGATGGGGGAAATGGTGGGAGAAGGACTCAGGCTGATCTGACCTGCTGGAGAGAGGAAGCACTGTACTTTATTTATTTTTTGAACAACTTATTTAGGGACGGATTTCATGTAGTTTATTTATTATGCTGACACAAAACACTCTACCTGATGTGTTCGAGTTTGCAATAAATAGTCTACAGACCTGCAAACTACTTGTAAATAATGCAGTGTACTGATATGCAGAAACGCGAAAAACTTGTAAATTACTGAAATAATGCAGTAAACAGCAAACAGAAGTACAAACTACTCGTACATCACCGAAATAATGTATGTGTAACGCTACTCAAACACGCTCATGACGCTAAAATACCCGAAAATAATGCAGTACACAAACACTCAGTGCACGTAAAAATGCAACTTATCAGTAACTCGAACCCTGGTCCTTCTGGGCGGAAAGCTTCAGTGTACCCACCTAATGCAATTAAACCGCCAGAGGCCAAGATGCGCTTGGAATTGATGGGAAATTAAAAATGGCAATTCCGTTTCCATGACTCAAACATTGATTCTACTGGATGGAAAGCCCAAGTGCACCTCCTTGACACATGGAAACTGTCCAGATTGCGGGAAGGGAACGTTAGGTTAGTGTACTTTATTTATTTTGGCGGGGAAATGGTCGCAAATATCGTTCCTAATTACGTAATTAATCACAAAGATCGGTACTAATTTCACAACTATATGCATAGCGCTGCAGAAGGACGGAATAAAATCGCAATACAGCGCAAAAACTGACGATACCATACGACTAGTGTTATCCTTCTGGGAAAAAAATTCGCATTACCACTCGAGACTTCCGCAAATATCGATCCTAATTACCTAATTAATCACAAAGATCGGGCCTAATTACACGACTATATGCATAGCGCTACACAAGGACGGCAAAAAAAGCGCAATACGCCGCAAAAACTGACAATACCAAACAAGTGGTGTTATCATGCTGAAAAAAAATTTCGCAATACCACTCGCAACCAGCGACAGAAACACTAAAACTGTACCATACACCTACAAGATTGCGGGAAAAGGGCTTGGGTGTAAGGTACTATCTTTATTCTTTTTGGCAGGAAATATGTTCAACTGTTGAGACGCTGGTGTTGGACAGAGAGGAGTTTAAAAAGTATATTACCTGTAAGCATACAGCATCTATCGCTGTTTGACATGAGTTCACTACACATGCATACTAAAAATCACCCTACAGCGATACTGCAGTGTGGGCTGGTCAAAGACAGTGTGACGTGGTCTTTCTAATTTCATCCCAAGACTGCTGGAATTCTCTGTGACACCCACGCACATTGTGATGGATCATAAATTATGCACTATGCCTCACGTGCTAGAAATATATAGAGCACTTTCTGGTGTACTTTGATGGTGTATACATTCGAGAATTAACAATGAATCGACGTACTCCACAGTCATCTATCTACACTTGCACAGATACTCGCAAAGTAATGAAGGGACGGTTTAGTGATTATACGGAAACTGTAAAACATGCTGTCGCATCATTGGTCAGTGTTGAACTTACTGTAAAATTTCTAAAATTGTTCGCACTATCAACTGTGATGCTTATTATTACATTATACCAACGGCGTCTTTTCTACCCCATCCGTCCACTGGTACACTGTTGGTTACCACATAATGATAGAGTGACATCGCTTGTTTGAGATGGGGGAAGAGATTTGGTGGAGGGGCAACACCTTCTGGGTATGGCTAGCACCGAAACAGTGATCGCCTGCATGATTGCATTATGAGGAATCAGTCGAAACGGAATGCAGAGCCACCAGCTATTCCATCATTGTGACAGATGAGTTTAAATATAGAGGTCATCAATCAGCTTTGGACAGCAGTTTGGAAACTCTCCACATCGCCGCAAAACTCTTTCAGTTTCCTTATTTTCTAAGTGTCTTTTATTTAAAACCATCCAATGTGTGTGGTGTGTTATGGTAGCAGCAGTAGCAACATGATTTACACAGTGCAACGTCTAATTTTCTGCGAGAAGCAACGGATCGCCATGCGGAGTGGCCGTGTGGTTAGAGGCGCCATGTCACTAATCGTACGGTCCCTCCCGCCGTAGACTCGAGTCCTCCCTCGGGCATGGGTGTGACTGTTGTCCTTAGTGTTAAGTTAGTTTCAGTAGTGTGTAAATCTAGGGACCGATGACCTCAGTAGTTTGGTCCCTTAGGAATTCACACACATTTGAACATTTGAACAAGCAATGGATCAGAACATGTTAACGTCGTTTTAGAACCTGACACGGACCTCGAAGTCGTGGCGGAAAAACAAAATGTTTGGCAGTGTACAAAGCGTATTACAGCAGAAAAAGCAATGTTCAAACTACGACACAGGGTCACAGGGAGCGTCCCTTGCGTCTTATTGTATAGTGTGGGGGATACGGTCATCCTCCTACAGTACAGTCGATACAACTTTACACTGGTCTGTGCAATGCACCAATACCTGTATATTTAATAGTCTCGTTACATGTGCTCAATGCTGGCATACAGATAGTTCGTAATTTTTCTCTGCTGGATGGTACAGAATAATGATGAGAGAATATTTGGGTGATAGACATGAATGGATCCTGAGGGATGCAGATCTGCTTTGATGCTGAGTCTTCTGAAGTTTCCCAGCGAGAAACCCCACCATAACTGTTCGCACTGTCGTCGTGTTGCAGGAGCCGGCTTCATTTGACACTGACTTTACACATTGTACACTGCTGGTGGAACTACGAAACAATATTCCCACTTCCACCGAGTGTCAAAACACGCTCCTATAGCGTTAACTCATCTCACTCTAAGCAACTTGTAGAATGTGGTGGTTATTGCTCTCTCCGACTTCTGGGTAAAATTTCTAAACTGTATCTCGGTATCAACTGCAGTGTGTATTGCAGTCCATTGCTCCACATCAATGGCGTCTTTCCAATTCTGGCTGTCCAAGGGTATTCTGTTGATTGCTGCATAATGATTGACCGACAGCACTCCGTTGAGATGGAGGGAACCTTGACGGAACACTGGATATCTGCTGCTTGTCACTGTGGAACATGGGATTAAATGTAGAGGTCATCACCTTAAGAGAGTTGTTTGGAAGCGTTACTCATTGCTACAGACTCATGCTATTTACATATGCTGTGGTACCCTACACATGTCTTTATTTCATTTTGTTTTTCACCAAGAAGATAACAGTACCTCTTCTTATTTGTGCTACCTCACATGTATTGTGGACAGCACTTTCCGAAGGTGGTCAACACCAGAACAGCATTCATGTACATGACTGTAAAATGAAGGAACAATGCTTTTCGAAAAGGAGCACCGAGACATCCACTACCCTTTCGATTGGAAGATGACATTAACTGTACAGGTAATTACATGCGAATAGTTCTTGGAAGTACTCTACAATACCGCAGACTCTTCCAGTTTTCATATGTAGAGGTGTCTTACACATTTTTGTCAATGGGAAACATCAAGTCTGTGTTTCATTTCTGCCAGCCTGTGGGGTGGTAGCTGTACAGTTTATGCCATTCGATGCTTAGTTTTCTGTGAGAGCCAGAGGATCAAAGCGTGTTAATGTTGGTTTAGTAGCAGTTGACACGGGTCTGGAAGTCATAGTAGAAAAATCGAAGTGTATGGCGGTATACACTGATTGGATGTGTTACAACTGAGAAAGCAATGTATTAAACTGCTTATGAAGGAGCAATACAGAAACCCTCTTGTGTGATTTATAGTCTGTTGCATATGATCATCCTACAGTACAGGCGATGAAACTTTACATCGGTCTGTGGAAATGACTTCGATCATGAACCACCTGCTCCAATGAATCAATACTTGTATATTTAATAGGATCGCCACATATGTCTGGGTGATAGACATGAATGCACCCTGAGAGACAAAAAGGTGATTCACTTCGAGATATGACAGAGCCAGAAATATGATTCACCAGTGGCTGTAATTATTAAAAGATGTGTCTATAGAATCCAACGCAAGTAAGTGGTTGAAAGGACAGACTTGATTCCAAATTGCAGACATTATTACTACCAGAAAGTATTACACTATCAGTGGCTCGTGTGTGTACCTGTAGACTCAAGACCACTCTTTATGCAGAGTGACAGTAACGTAGTCTTGACGATCGTGTTTTTAATAGCATGGTCTTTTCTCAAAATGTATGTTGTGGGCTGTAGCATCCCTCCGTGGTCAGTTTCAGATGTCATTTCTCAATAGTGTTCCTCGAAAAGAACATTGCGTTCCCTCCACGGATTTCCATTTGACCTACCTGGTGAGCGTAATCCGCTGACAGAAAAAAAATTACTCACCGTCCAAAGGGACTCTCATGATCAATCTAATTTCGAAATAAAGAGGACATTCTGTGGTGATTGGTAGTTTTCGCATCAAAATAGTCGCAGTCTTGTTTCCTGATTTTACGCAGTGTGGGTATGTCTGCTGATCATTTGTGATCGGTGGCCGTGCTCTTTGCTGGACGTCACAAAATAATGAGATGCGACTGCAGTCGAACGTAAAAACTATACCGATTTTGCTCATAAAACTAAATGTGAATGGGCTTTGTCTATTTTCATGGAAGGAGGACATTTATTATCGTCACCAATGTTTCTTTTCCTTTTTTTAAATACTTGCTTTATTATAGGAGCCGAGTTGATGTTAAAGAGCCCAGCACAGAATGGCAGTCTACTTACATACGAGTGCTTGGCTCTCCCTCGCTGCTATCTGGAGCGTCCTATGTGACGTTAAGCAAAAGTGTTTTCCATCGCAGAGCGCGAGGCCTATTGGAAGTGTTTGGGACCTGTCTACTGTGACAGCTCGTCGCCACAGGTGCGCCCCCTAATCATTAGGGGCGGCTGTGTCACTATACTGTAGACAACCAAGATGCATTTGGGACAGCCGTTCTTTCATCACCTATTGTTTAGTTAACTATACCTGCTTTTGTGTTGATGAACGACCATCGCCACAATGCGGACAACTGCCAGCAGGTGTCATGAGCCCGTAAGAGGAGTAGATCCCTCCCTCCCTCCATCCACCCATCCCTTAGGTAGTTAAAGGGATGGAGGGGAGAGAGCATCGATTTTCAACAGTTTGTTATTGTACACGGAAGAAGGGAACGCATGTTCAGCTATCACCACATTTTAGGCTTTTCCCCAGTACATGTGCTGCATTATGACATGTTCATTATAAGTGCTCGTTTTTCCATGACAATTTCGAAGTGTAATTAAAACTGTGACGCGTTTTCTCCATCAGCTGTGATAGCGTGTATGGCTTCAGTTAACTGGGCTGTAGGGTGATTTTTAGTAGGCGTCTGTAGTGAACTCCAATTTCAAACAGCGACAGAAGCTGTATGCTTACAGATAATATACTTTTTAAATCTCTCTCAGTCCAACACCAGCAGCTCGTCAGTTTAACAAATTTCCCACCAAAAACAATAAAGATAATACCTTAAGCCACAGCCTTTTTCCCACCTACTTGTAGGTGTAAGATAGAGTTTGAGAGTGTCTGTCACTGGTTTCGAGTGATACTGCAAAATTCTTTTCCAGCAAGATAACACCAGTTGTATGGTATTGTCAGTATTTGCGGCGTATTGCGATTTTATGCCATCCTTGTGTAGCGCTATGCATATAGTTGTGTAATTAGGACCAAACTTTGTGACCGAGCGAGGTGGCGCAGTGGTTAGACACTGGACTCGCATTCGGGAGGACGATGGTTCAATCCCGCGTCCGGCCATCCTGATTTAGGTTTTCCGTGCTTTCCCTAAATCACTCCAGGCAAATGCCGGGATGGTTCCTCTGAAAGGGCACGGCCGACTTCCTTCCCCATCCTTCCCTAATCCGATGAGACCGATGACCACGCTGTCTGGTCTCCTTCCCCAAACCAACCAACCAACCAACCAAACTTTGTGATTAATTAAGTAATTAGGATTGATATTTGCGACAATTTCCCGCCCAAAATAAATAAAGTACACTAACCTAACCTTCATTTCCCACAATCTGGACAGTTTCCATGTGTCAGAGGGTGCACTTTGGCTTTCCATCCAGTAGAATCAGTGTTCGAGTCCCAGAAATGGCACTGCCATTCTTAATTTCCTATCAATTCCAAGCACCTCTTGGCCTCTGGCGATTTAGTTCCGTTAGGTGGGTACACATGGGCTTTCCACACAGGAGGACCAGGCTTCGAGTTGCTGATAAGTTGCATTTTTACATGCATTGAGTGTTTGTGCACTGCATTATTTTCGGGTATTTAAGCGTCATCAGCGTTTTGCATAGCATTATGCATGCATTATTTCGGTGATGTACGAGTAGTTTGTACTTCTGTTTTCTGTTTACTGCATTATTTCGGTAATTTACAAGTTTTTCGCGTTTCTGCATATCAGTATACTGCATTATTTATGAGTAGTTTGCAGGTCGGTAGACTATTTACTTCAAACTCGAGCACATCAGGGTGAGTGTTTTGTATCAGCGTAATAAGTAAACTACATGAAATCTGTCCCTACATAAATTGTTCGAAAAGTAAATAAAGTACACTCCTTCCTATCTCAAGCAGTCCAGAACAGGTTGAGTCCTTTTCCCACCATTTTTCCCCTCCAGAACGCCATCTCGAATTACATCAGTGGAGGGACAATGGCGCCCTCTGGTGGCAGTGCTGTGTACTAGGTCAGTTGGAGTCTGGTCCCCATAGTGATCACACTGGATGGAGCACTGCCTGAAATTGAGGCTGAGTCCTTTTCCCACCAATACCCAGGTGAGGGTGGTGGTCGTGATGTCAGCACGGCCCTCAGACAAAGATATTCCTGCCAAAAATAAAAATTCCCGCCAAAAATTAAAATTCCCACAAAATTAAAAATGTCCACCAATGGGGTAGGTTGGTGGCAAGGGGGAGGGGTGGAGGGGGAGGAGTGGGCTGGGGCACACATGCTGCTGGGTAAACACGTACGTCATCTGGGGAATGGGTGTGGTGATTAACTGATTAATTGATCAATTTAATTAATTTGCATATCAATTTGATATGAAAACTGTTCTCATAACCACACTACCCTACTATTGCTACTAACCGACTCTCGTTACCACCAGACAGACACTGCGTGACTGAGCCGCGCTGCTGGGCCCAGTGACAGTGTGACAGTAACAGTAACCTCTTTGATTTACTTAATGGTATTCCCTTACTTGATCAGTGTGTCTACTATATGTCCTTATATTCTCTTTTGTTGGTTGTTTTGCATACAGGAAATTTTTGAAACAATTATGCAACACAATGATATACACAACATATTATACACTTCATTTAATTGTACATAGTTAATAAGACAAAAAAAATTATATGTGAGCACTGTGTTGTTGTGTTAAAAGGCATATGATTGTGACCCTTCCATCACCTCGAATAATAATATCCTCATTTTCAACACTGCAGGAGTCGCAGGTGGGTGCAGTCAGAATATAGGAGGTCGGACGGGTTTCCGCAACCTTGTTGTGACAGTGAGAAACACCTCTCCCAACGACTGACAGTGCTTTTGTTCACTACCAGGTATCCGTAGGCATTCTTCAAGCGCCTATGAATATCTGCAAACGCTCTGGTTTTCCCACCAAAACAATCCCATTGACAGCTCTCCGCTTGGAACGCGCGTCTGTTACAGGCGCCAATTTGAAAGCTACGCATAGTGAAGCCACCTACGGGAACTTGATAAATAGGGGCTGATGCATGCCTCACAACAAATTCCGCATTTCTTCAACCGAAGATTACGGAGAAAAAGATCTGTCGCATTACTTACTGAACGCCTCTCGTACATGATCACATGCAGTCCGAATCAACAGCAGAGGGCGCTCGAAGTCGGAGGCGCTGAAGGCGCGACTCAGCGGCAGTGCATCACTGATTCGGCTGTATCAGCGTCTGTCGAAAACGTGCGTTTCCTTTACCAAATGTCAGGCGCCGGTACCAATCAGTATTATTATTAAATATATGTCTCATTTCTCACGTAAATAATGAACCTCTTTATTGAAAGATGACATAAAAGGGCTAACTGTATTGAAAAGTAACGGCTATGTAAAAAAAAAAATCAGCGTAAGAAAAGTATGATTCCTATTAAGAATTGAAACGGTGGTATATAATAACGATAACGTATGATAACGGTGGTATAAAAGAACGATAACGTGTAAAACGAAGTTCCTGTTTTGCATCAGAAAAGAAATGACTACTGTAAACATTTTCTTAAAGACTGCCACGGGAAACTTAGTATACAGATTCTTTTTATACTACTCGTAGTATTAGTGTGAATAGAAAGTATCTCTCTACAGCGTGGTCGGAAACAGTCTGAAGAGCTTTTTAGGGTGTTGTGGGGTGGGTTCTGTTGATAAAACAATGTTAAAAAATCGATATGTCGCTCCGTTTCTGAGTTAATTAGCATTGAAGATAGTCAATAAGGCCACTGCGTGCAAAAATCCAAGCGGCCCACCAAAGACAGTGTTGCCAAATGTTTTCTTCATTTGGTGTCCGAAACCAAACAAGAAAGTGATACAAAAATTGGACATGGGACGGTAGTAAAGATCAAACCCGAGCCAAAGGCTGAGCAGTCTCCTGCGCTATCATCTATGCTATGAAAACAACACTAGTTGTACTTTGCAGGCCCCGTGAATTTGCACGTGTAGTGGTCTGACTGGCTAAGTTCAATGCTAATTACGAGAAATTGGGCAACGTATCGAATTCTTTTCCCAACAGTTACTTCTCAGCACAACATAACGTGCAGCCCCCGTTACAAGCTTTGCAGACTCTTTCTAATTTCCCTGTATATTATATAAGTTTCTAGTCATTATTAAAATACCTGTACAAAAACACTGTCAATATTACTGAAACAGAAGTATATTACAGGATATGTGTTAGTTTTTTACTAATTTTTAAAGTATCCCCGTCGGTATAAAAAATGTTGCAGCTCCTGTGCTGGCCTTTCTGGATACAGAAAATGTTCGACTGCTGCCCTGGCCAGCACATTCTCCAGATATCTCACCAATTGAAAAAGTCTGGTCAGTGGTGGCCGAGCAACTGGCTCGTCACAGTACGCCAGTCACTACTCTTGATAAACTGTAGTACCGTGTTGAAGCTACATGTGCAGCTGTACCTGTACACGCCACCCAAGCTCTGTTTGACTCAATGCCCAGGCGTATCAAGGCCGTTATTACGGCCACAGGTGGTTGTTCTGGGTACTGATTTCTCAGGATCTATGCACCCAAACTGCGTGAAAATGTAATCACATGTCAGTTCTAGTATAATATATTTGTCCAATGAATACCGGTTCATCATCTGCATTTCTTCTTGGTGTAGCAATTTTAACGGCCAGTAGTGTAATTATCTGTCCTCATAGCCAGCCTGGCCCACTACGTCCAGATCTTGCACAATGCGATTTCCGTCTTTTCGGGGAGCTGTTAATAACCCATTCGGGGATAGGGGGGGATTTTCGGACGCTGAACTTCACACATTGGTACTCGGGTGATCAAATGGCTCCACGACCAATTCTGTTGTCGAGGAATTGAACGATTAGTGTAACGTTCCGATCGTTGTTCGTGGAAACTTGGATCCTACATTGAAAAATAGTGTCACGTATTTGCGTGACTTTGAGGTGTAGTGCAGCATTCAATAAAAGTTATTTGGCCTGCCATAATAATGGGTGACTCACTTTTGGAGTTATCGTTGTAACATCGACGGAACGTTCTCGATATGTTTAAATACACACTACTTGAAATAACCAGTAACAGTTCAATTAAGTGCTTTTTTTATGTGCGAATAAACTGGCAACGTGACTCTAGTTAACGCCTAATATACAAAATGTGGAGATGGAAAGTCTTCCAAAGTAATCTACCGTGAACAGCTAACTCCTGAGCTACACTCATAAAGCCGATACCGGCTTTGGTCCTTTGACGAGAACTCATTGTGAATGCGACTCGGATCCGGAGGCAGCAGACACAGCAGCGGCAAATCTGCGCTGGTTCCTGTTTGGCTCATTAGCAGCCAAGCGTGGCCGATCGCTAACCGCGAGTCTTTGTGCGGTGCCGTCTGCTGCTGCAGCTGATGGGACGCCGCCTGGGGGCGGGGGAGGAGACAATGCAGCCAGCAACGAGGTAACGACGAGCTGCACCAGCAGTGGCCGGGAAATTGCTCGGCTCGCGATTGCCCGCGCACTCGCCGGGAACGCCAAGCAGTCGCCGCCCCGGGCTCCCTGAGGTGGGGGCGTGCCCGTTCTTTTGTGTCGCGCCTTCACAGTCCGACGCGGCCGCTGCCACTGCCATCGCCTGCAGCTAACTGAGGGGTGACCCGTAGATGGCAGCACATTCGCGTCCACACAGCTGCTCGAATCCGAAAATCCAGATAACGGCACACATTTCGGATGAAATATCTTGAGTTTTATACACATGTGGCCATTAAAATTGCAAGTACATTCCACTTCCTGCTTTCGCTGAATTATGACCACAGTCATTTACACTATCTCGTCGGGACACCCATTAGTGAACATCAATAAGGGGTGCGTCCACCTTCGTCTTTATTGCAGCTTGAATTCTATCAATTAAGAAAAGAAAGCAAATACCGTCCTTGCAGGCCTTGGAGGCCCAGCGGTGCCGACCAGCAGCCGTGTGGTCCTCAGCATTTAGGCATCATCGGATGCAGATGCGAAGGGACACGTTGTCAGCACACTGCTCTCTGGGCCGTTGCCAGTTTTCATGACCGGCGCTGCTATCTCTCAATCAAGTAACTCCTCAATTAGCCTCACAAGGTCTGAGTGCACTCCTCTTGCCAACAGCACTCAGCAGACCCAGACGGTGATCCATTAAAATGCTAACCAAGCGCGACAGTGCTTACCTTCGGTGATCTGACGGGAATAGGTACTGCCACTGCGGCAAGGCGGTTTGTGGACACTGCCAGTCATATGTCTGAATGTCTTTAGACAAGTAGCTGCCGATTCTTCCCAAGAGCTGAAACCACAGGAGGTAGTGCTGTTGGGCATGGGGACCTGCAGTTTACATCTACATACATAATCTGCAAATTACCGTAAGGTGCATGGTGGAGTGAACTCTGTAGCGCTACTAGTCATTTCCTTTCCTTCTCCACTCATAAATAGACGAAGGCAAAAACAGCTGTCCATATTCCGCCCAAAGAGCCCTAATTTCTCTTATCGTCCTGTTCCCTACGCTAAATGTACATTGGCGGCAACAGAATGTTTTAAGTCACCTTCAAATGCCTCTTTTCTAAATTTTCTTAATGGTGTTCCTCGAAAACAACGCCGCCCTCCATCCAGGGTTTCACAATCCAGTTCCTGAGGCACCTCCATGATACCTGTATATTGTTCAGACCTACCAGTGACAAATGTAGCAGATCGTTACTGTTCAAGACAGCCATTTCCCGAGTAGCTAACTATAGGATCAGCATCATAAGGGAAAAACTCACCCTAAGCGACCTGATAACTATAGAAAAAGTCAAAGTTTGCTACTTGAAAACGATTCTAAGCATCAGGAAGTCAGCACCTTCAAGGCTAACGTCTATATTAACCAAGGAAAACTACTTCATCGACGACATCAAAATGCAGTTCTGGCTGCCACTTACGAAGCCCTACGAAAAAGCACGTCACACCCTCACCGAGACGTGCAGAACCATCTGGCCCGATTTCTACTCGACAGACGCCATAACGACGGACGAATGGAAACAAGCAGACTAAAAGCTACGACACGTAGTAACGCGTTACGCCACGCATGGATTTCACCATAAACTCTGCCAAAACAAAAGATTTCATCAGCCGAACGAAGACTCTGTTTGTGATTTGTGTAAGAAATATTGTGAGAGATACCACGCTCAAAGCTGAAAAATGAGGAAAACCTCAATTAAAAAAACTGGCTCTGGAATAACTACTCAATTATAATTTGTAAATTCGTAATTTCTCTTTGCACACTGTACGCTTTTCAATTAATAAAATGTAACAAATTGCAACTGGATTGCATCGACGTCTTCCACCAACCCTACTTGGTTCGGGTTCGTATCCCCACACACGAACTGGTGTTCTGTACGTGGTCTCCTTAACAGATGAACCACACTTTCCTAAAATGTTATCGGTTAACGGAAGTCGACCATTCGCATTCCATACTACAATTCTTCCATGCTCGTACCACTTCATATCACTTTGCAACGTTACGCCCAGATATTTAATCGACATGACTGTGTCAAGCAGCGCACAACTAATACTGTATTCGAATATTGCGGATTTGTTTTTCCTACTCATCTGCACCAACCTAAATTTTTCTACTTTCACAGTTAGCTACCATTCATCATACCACCTAGAACTTTAATTTAAGAATTTTTGCATGGTGCAGCCCAGTCATCAACTGTGATAGACTAGTGTTTTAATTCGACTTGGTACCACGGTACTATAGGTTTCAATTTCAGTGTTGAATATGCCTTACTCAGGCATGTTATAGTAATTTTATGCTTCTGAAAAAGGCTAGATTAATTTAGCCGAAACCTGGTACAGACCAGAAAATTTGTGCAACTGAAGCTGGTTCTTCAAAATATTAGAACTTTAATAGTTAATATTGATGAAATTCTCCAAGAGCCGTGTAGCTAAGATGTTATTTTACTTTTTTTTGACGACAACCAGTTTCGGCATTCCACTATGTCATCTTCAGGCTTCATATGCATCTCTCAAAATAAACGATAATGCCATACAGTGCAATATATACCTGGGTTTCTTGATTTCAAACTGTTTCATAAGTGCTTCACTTAAAGATTTGGTAGCATGGGGAATTCTATCGCGTCTTTGAGTGCAGCACTTGTGAAACAGTTTGAATTCACGAAACGCAGGGATATATGGATCTGTATGGCATTATCGTTTATTTTTTGAGATGCTTCTGGGGCCTGAAGATTTCATAGTGGACTACCGAAACTGGTTGTCGTAAAAATAAAATAAAATAAACTCTTGGTTACACGGATGTTGGATGATTTCATTAATATTGGCAATTACTTAACCATCTGATGTCCCCTTTCCATTATGGATCAACAGAGAATTAGAACTTTTGTCTGAGTCATCTTGTATCCCATTACATTCACTCAACGATGACGCCTTTCCGTACAACGCAACATCATCAGCAGACAATCGCAACTTGCAGCTCACCATGATCCAGATTATTAATGTATACGGAAAATAACAGCGGCCCTACCACACTTCTCTGGAGCACTCCTGTCGGCAACCTTGTCTCTCATGCTCTAACTCATTCGAAAGCTGTTGCTCTGCGAACTGATCGGGATTATGGCTGTCCATTTACATCAGCAACGTGACTGTCTACAAACCATTGGCTCACAGACGCCTCTTTGTGAGTCGATACACTGTTATTCAAACACAGTCGTCGTCTACGACCTGTTGACCTACTGAACGCAGTGCACAAGGCTGTAAAATATGTTAATATTCGTCCGCATTTATCACTTTTAGCTCAGTAAGTGGACCACATCCTATCCACGGAAAACATCCCCATATCGTATCACCATCTCCTCCACACCTCATGTTATCGCTGCACTTCATGGCAGGCGATTTTCTCGAGGCATTCGCCGAATCTAAACCCTTCTACAGTTTTACCTCACGGTATAACGAATCAATCATTTCCACTTATTCAGTGTCCAGTGGCACCGCCCTTTGCACGACCTCAAGCGTCTGGTTACTTTGACTACAGAATCGTGTGGTTCATGAGGGGCTGCTCGATAGTTATATCCTATCCTTTTTAACTCTCTACGCACAATAATTGTATTAGCTGGACTGTTGGCAGCTGTGTGGTACTCACTAATGATTTCTTCCGTAGATTTTATACGGTTTCTCACAACCATCCTCCACACTGCATGAAAGTCGATGTCCGTCATTACATGAGATCTGCCTCGTCTCGGTTTAGCTGCAGCTGATACGTCGCGTTCACACTTCACAATCACGTCACCAACAGTCAACTCGCCGGCTTTACAATAGTAGAAATTTCCCCCCTCTTAATTACGCTACTGGCCATTAAAATTCCTACACCACGAAGAGGACGTGCTACAGACGAAAAATTTAACCGACAGGAAGAAGATGCTATGATATGCAAATGATTAGTTTTTCAGAGCATCCACACAAGGTTGGCGCCGGTGGCGACACCTACAACGTGCTAACATGAGGAAAGTCTCCAACCGTTTTCTCATACACAAACAGCAGTCGACCGGCGTTGCCTGGTAAAACGTTGTTGTCATCCTTCGTGTAAGGAAGAAAAATTCGTACTATCACGTTTCCGAATATGATAAAGGACGGATTGTAGCCTACCGCGATTGGGGTTTATCGTATCGCGACATTGCTGCTCGCGTTGGTCGAGATAAAATGACTGTTAGCAGAATATGGAATCGGTGGGTTTGGGAGGGTAATACGGAACGCCGTGCTGGATCGCAGCGGCCTCGTATCACTAGCAGTCGAGATGACAGGCATGTTATCCCTATGACTGTAACGTATCGTGCAGGCGCGTCTCGATCCCTGAGTCAACAGATGGGGCTTCTGCAAGACAACAACTATCTGCACGAACAGTTCGACGACGTTTGCAGCAGCATGGACTATCAGCTCGGAGACCGTCGCTGCGGTTACGCTTGACGCTGCATCACAGACAGGAGCGCCTGCGATGGTGTACTCAACGACGAATCTGGGTGCACGATTAGCAGAACGTCATTTTTTCGGATGAATCCAGCTTCTGATTACAGTATCATGATGGTCGCATTCGTGTTTGGCGACAACGCGGTGAACGCACATTGGAAGCGTGTATTCGTCATCGCCATACTGGCGTATCACCCGGCATGATGGTAGGGAGTGCCATTGGTTACACGTCTCGGTAAACACTTGTTCGCATTGACGGCACTCTGAACAGTGGACGTTACATTTCACATGTGTTACGATCTGTGGCTCTAACCTTCATTCGATCCCTGCGAAACCCTACATTTCAGCAGGATAATGCACGACCGCATGTTGCAGGTCCTGTACGGCCCTTTCTGAATACAGAAAATGTTCGACTGCTGCCCTGGCCAACACATTCTCCAGATCTCTCACCAATTGAAAACGTTTGGTCAATGGTGGCCGAGCAACTGGCTCGTCACAATACGCCCGTCACTACTCTTGATCAACTGTGTTATGGTGTTGAAGCTGCATGGGCAGCTGCACATGTACACGCCATCCAAGCTCTGTTTTACTCAATGCCCAGGCGTATGCAGGCCGTTATTACAGCCAGATGTGGTTTTTCTGGGCACTGATTGCTCAGGATCTATGCACTCAAATTGCGTGAAAATGTAATCACATTTCTAGTACAATATATTTCTCCAATGAATAGCCGTTTATCGTCTACATTTCTTCTTGGTGTAGCAAATATAATGGCCAGTAGTGTAGGTGACATACAACGGCTACTCCACGTTCGAATTCACTGACCTAAGCTAATGGTTCCATTCTGCTCTTAATGCTTCTCTGCCGACAGCAAAATACTTAACGGCTCTATTTACACGTGCGGAACCGCCTCTAGTAAACTCTAGAGGTCGATTTCCCACAGAATAGGGCTGTCCAGAAACTTTTGATCAAATAGCGCATTTCATACTATCAGATGATTTCGGCGGTGTGTCATTTTCAAGCGCTAGTCGTTAACCGAGGAAGTCGCAAACTTCTTATTTTGAATCTCACGATCAGAATAGAGTTGAAGTACGATTTCAGGGCAATCTCCTTGGTCACGTGAGAACCTAAATGCAGGAGTTACACAGCGGTATGGGTTAAGCTGAGATTTTTCGACCCTTTTTGGTTGGAGACAATACAAAACGTTCGGATGTCAGGCTAAGAAAGTAGGTATAGTGGTAATACGAAAATGAGGCTCGGGATTGATTTTTGGTCTATTTTGACGCTTTTTCAGGTGCTTACATGCTGGTGCTAGTTTAGCATATGGTTCAAATGGTTCTGAGCACTATGGGACTTAACATCTTGAGGCCATCAGTGCCCTAGAATTCAGAACCTCTTAAACCTAACTAATCTAAGGACACCACCCACATTCATGCCCGAGGCAGAATTCGAACCGGCGACCGTAGCAGTCGCGTGTTTCCTTGCTGAAGTCGCTAGAACCGCTCGGCCACACCAGCCGGCGCTAGTTTATCACTTGAGTGAGTGTAAAACATAGATAAGATATGTGACGTCATGCTATACCTAGATGCTGCAAACAAATACCGATACAGCTAGCCACATTGGTTTACACACTCTATTACGAATAAAGTACTTTCAGTAAAGGTTGAACATGGTATTTCAGGTCACTGATCATGAATGGAGCCAGTTTTTGTAGCTCTAATCGAACCAGTAGGTTCAGTTACACTTTACAATGGAAGTGACAAAAAGATATAGATATGTAAAGGCATACAATCAAATGAAACTAGTAACCACAATTCAGGGGTACATGGTAGTTTTACAATCCTTCTAGTGTCCAATCGCAACTGAGTATAATTCTCTTCATCCATATAGTTTCTACTGTCAGCTGCGGTTCGATCCACGCCGGGGTTGAATTTTGCTGCTGACTCAAACTCTGCCACGCTTGTCGATTGATGGCCCCTATATACTGCGTTTGAGGCTGCTTACTTACAGATGGTGCGTGACTGCGTCGCCTTTTGCGTCCAATGCGCAATCTGTTAGCGTGACATCAACAGTTCCTTAATGCGTATACCCCTACACGCAACTGGCGAAAGCGACTGGCGCTGTGTGTCTCAAACTATCTTACAAGGCCTGCTGCTAATATTCACGATTTTTAAATTCTTTCTGGCAGTCCTTCTTTACTCAATCATTACAATACTTATTCATTACCATACGTACTTACACCCTCTCAACTTCACGCAGCAACCTGTGTTAGTGTATACAGCGTACGTCTGTCATCTAAATACATAACTGCTGACACAGTTGACATGAATGACGTTTTAGTACATGAAAATGGTGCTCGCCCGGCTCGCCGCGCGGTATAACGCTCTGCTGCCCGAGCGGGAAGGCGTGCCGGTCCCCGGCACGAATCCGCCCGGCGAATTAGTGTCGAGGTCCGGTGTGCCGGCCAGCCTGTGGATGGTTTCTATGGAGGTTTTCCATCTTCCTCGGCGAATCTAGGCTGGTTCCCCTTATTCCGCCTCAGTTACACTTGTAAGTAGGCTGGTTAGGTTTTTATGTTGGCAACGTTACGTAGCGCTCTGTATGAAAATCACTGGCTGTGCTGTGTGCAGTCTGTGTCTGGTTGGCATTGTTGGAATATTCGCTATTGTAATGTTGGGCAGTTGGATGTGAACAGCGCGTAGCGTTGCGCAGTTGGAGGTGAGCCGCTAGCAGTGGTGGATGTGGGGAGAGAGATGGCGGAGTTTTGAGAGCGGATGATCTGGACGTGTGTCCATCAGAAAGAGTAAATTTGTAAGACTGGATGTCATGAACTGATATATATATGATGACTTTTGAATATTATTAAGGTAAATTCATTGTTTGTTCTCTATCAAAATCTTTCATTTGCTAACTATGCCTATCAGTAGTTAGTGCCTTCAGTAGTTAGAATCTTTTATTTAGCTGGCAGTATTGGCGCTTGCTGTATTGCAGTAGTTCGAGTAACGAAGATTTTTGTGAGGTAAGTGAGTCATGAAAGGTATAGGTTATTGTTAGTCAGGGTCATTGTTTTGTAGGGATTATTGAAAGTCAGGCTGTGTTGCGCTAAAAATATTGCGTGTCTGTTTAGTGTTGATCAGAATAAGTAAAGAGAGAAATGTCTGAGTACGTTCAGTTCTGCTCAGCTGTTTGAAAATCAAATAACGTAAGAGGTTTATCAGCACAGTAATTCATTAATTTTTCTAAGGGGAGATTTCACACTACGTCGGCTATTGTTGAGCAAACACTGTCTCCGCGTACGCGTACATTATAATGACTCTACCACGCAAATATTGGGGTTACACTCGTCTGGTATGAGGCGTTCCCGGTGGTAGAGGGGAGGGGGGAAGGGAGGTCTACTGTGGGCCGAACCGCACGCCGCACAATAAACCTGGGTCCGGTGTGGGGCGGCGGTGAGTTGGGTGGACTGCTGTGGCCTGTCGTGGGGTTTGTGAACTACTGAGGGCTACGGTCGGACGAAGCCTCTCCGTCGTTTCTAGGTACCCGGTTCAATACACGATACAAACACATCAAAACAGTACATTTCTGGGCATTGGTTTCTTGTGGGAACTTTATCGACAAAGTCCCATCTACAGCTACTAGAGGCCTGTAGCAGAAATTGTGGAACACTTTTTACAATGGCCAGTCACACTAATGTGAGCCTGTGTCAAAAGCCTGAATAGGGACCTTTGGCAGGGCGAGACGTGCAGGAAGGGAGTAACTGAGGTTTTAGAAGATACCGACAGGAATTACAACTCCAGTGCCGTGGACAGCTGTTCTGTTTTTCTCGGCTGAGAACCCATGGCGCAAACAACTTGATTGAACAGTCCCACAGATTCATTATTTGGTTTAAACCGAGGGAGTTTGGTGGACAGTAGAGAACGGAAGGCTCGTCCTGGTGCTCTTCGAACCACACACGTACGCTGCGAGTTGTGTAACATCTTGCATTGTCTCAGGCAGGAGCCATTGTTCCGAGGAAGAACAAACTCCATATAGGCTCTGAGCACTATGGGACTCAACTGCTGTGGTTATCAGTCAAACTCCATATAGGGGTGGACATTGTACCCCAGGGTAGATGCACATTGGTGTTGATACAGTGTGCCTTCCTGAACGACGAGATGACCTAGGAAACGCCACGAAATGTTCCCCAGAGCCTGAAACTCCCTCCTCCGGTCTGGGCACTTACAAACATTCTTACAAGGCTATACGTGTCAACGCCCATCTGATCGATTGAGCGAAAACGTGATCCACCTGAATGGGCCATCTGTTGACAGTGAACGTCCAATTACTGGAGTGGCCTGCAAATTCCAGCCTTCATCGTCTGTGAATGGGTCAACATGGGTGCATCTGCTGTGGAAGCCAATTAACAGCAATGTTCACTGAATGGGCGTCGGTAGCTCCTCGGTTCGTCTGGGCAGTCAGTTACTAAATAATTGCTCGTCTCTTCGCCCGTCCACACACAACTCCGCAGCTATCATTTACTGCTGTCATCTACGGTCCATGGTGTACCACAGTTATCTGGACGCCGTTTCTGGAGAGTGCCATTTTGCCCTAAACGCTAAAATTTAACCATGGCTGCAAGCGAACAGTTTACAAACTTAGCTGTTTCGGGAAAGATTCCAAGCTTGGCCCGAAAGCCACATGCCCTTTTGGAAGTCAGTTGAATCGTTCCGTTTCCGCATTACGACTGCACTGTTTTCCGCGTCCCCCGGACATGCATTATATACCATCTACAGCTAGTGCCGCAGTCTCTGTCGGTGGTTATTTCACTTTGATGTGAACATAGGTGGTTGTTGCATTAATGTGACTGGAACGTGTATATTTAAACGGCAGACGTACATCGTGTACCTATATTCTGCAGCGCGAATGGAAGCCACAACAATGTGTTGACAGCCCGTGGCATTACTGATGTTTCCGCACTGTCTACGTGAATATCAAAAATGGTTCAAATGGCTCTGAGCACTATGGGACTCAACTGCTGTGGTCATAAGTCCCCTAGAACTTAGAACTAGTTAAACCTAACTAACCTAAGGACAGCACACAACACCCAGCCATCACGAGGCAGAGAAAATCCCTGACCCCGCCGGGAATCGAACCCGGGAACCCGGGCGTGGGAAGCGAGAACGCTACCGCACGACCACGAGATGCGGGCTCTACGTGAATACTTGTCACGCTGCGAACAAGACCGACTCAGTGTTTGAGACCTATTTGTGTGACCCTGCCAGGTTGAGAGAACAATATGTCAAATCTGGCGATAGTCCCAAATGGTAGTTGAGATCCTGTAGAGCGTTGACTAAGGTCTTTAGGAACCCATCGACTCCATATTAGCAGGACAGTCTTGGAGTCCACCATGAAATGAGCAGTAGTGACGTGGAACAATAAATCACAGTCTCTAGAGGCTTCAGCCCTGCCACTGTGTAATTCTCAAATATCCTGGTAGACGTTTCTGCTTCACACACATATCAAAAAAAGTTTTGCAGCACACCGGTTCCCACAACTCCTGAAGACAGACGTTGACTGTGGATATTGTGTCACAGACACAGTCCCTTTGACTGTTCAGAGATGTCACTAAACCAGCCCAAAGATGTAACAACCATGCATGAGCAGTGCCTATTAGACGGAGGGGGTCCGACAGCAGATCAGTTCCAGTCATTGAAGCAGGAAGGATGTATACGACTCGTGTTGTCTGTAGTTCAGCCATGCCTAGACGGTCAATACAGCGATTCGATCACGTCCGCGTTGTTACTTTGTGCCAGGAAGGGCTATCAACAAGGGAGTGTCCAGGCCTCTTGGAGTGAACCAAAACGATGTTGTTCGGACATGGAGGAAATACAGAGACACAGGAACTGTCGATGACATGCCTCGGTCTGGCAGTCCACGGGCTACTTCTGCGTTGGATGACCGCCACCTTCGGATTATGGCTCGGAGGAACCCTGACAGCAACACCATCATGTTGAATAATGCTTTTAGTGCAGCCACAGGGCGTAGTGTTACGACTGTGCGCAATTGGCTGCATGATGCGCAACTTCGCTCCCGACGTCCATGGCGATGTCCATCTTTGCAACCACGGTACAGATGCAGCGCGGTACAGATGCGCCCAACAACATGCCGAATGGACCGGCATGGCATCACGTTCTCTTCATCGATGAGTGTCGCATATGCCTTCAACCAGAAAATCGTCGGAGACGTGTTTGGAGGCAACCCGGTCAGGCTGAACGCCTTAAACACACTGTCCAACGAGTGCAGCAAGCTGGAGGTTCCCTGCTGTTTTGGGGTGGCATTATGTGGGGCCAACGTACGCCGCTGGTGGTCATGGAAGGCTTAATAACGGCTGTACGATACGCGAATGCCATCCTCCGACCGATAGTGCAAGATAACGACATGGCTCGACTAGAGTGGCCAGCATGATCTCCAGACATGAGACCTATGAAACACGCCTGGGATAGATGGGCTGTGTATGTACGACGTGACCCACCAACCACTCTGAGGGATCTACGCCGAATCGCTGTTGGCGAGTGGGACAATCAGGACCATCAGTGCCCTGATGAACTTGTGGATAGTATGCCACGACGAATACGGGCGTGCGTCAATGCAAGAGGACATGCTACCGGGTATTAGAGGTACCGTTGTGTACAGCAATCTGGACCACCACCACAGAAAGTCTCGCTGTATGGTGGTACAACATGCAACATGTTTGTTTCAAGAGCAATAAAAAGGGCAGTAATGATGTTTATGTTAATCTCTACTCCAATTTTCTGTACAGGCTCCGGAACTCGCGGAACCGAGGTGGTGCAAAACCTTTCTTGGACGTGTGTAAGTACGACGAAATATTGAAACGAGGTTTGATATATTTCTTTTTTGCGTATTTTTTTATCTTTTTGGTGGGGAAATTGCATTTTTAGTGCTATATGATAAGTTCATATTGTTTTCTATATTTTTACTACAACATCCCTCTGTTTCACGTTCAAATCTACAATTTTCGAATAAAATCTGAATTAAACATTGACAATTTCAGTTTTGCTATAAATACTGCTTATTCTTAAGCAACAGACAAAAGGAACCCACTCTCTGTATAGTCTCACTCAGTTTCTAGACGGTACACCACTTCCAGTTTCTAGGAGTATCTAGTAATATACTGATTGCGTTGGTAAACAAAGCAAAACGTACGTAACACACCTAACGTATCGTACAGGTAACACAGATACGACCTCGACTGACTAAAGCTACTATGACAACTACCGCCTTCTGGGCAGATATATGTCTATAGTAGCCTACGGTACTTTTACAACTCTATAATAATGGTCTATGAGTAAAAACTCGCAAGTGCACCGTCGATGAAATATTAATCATTTGCATATGAGAGCATGTAGAACACTTAACGCAAAATTGACATTTGTTGCATGCTGTCCCCGTTGTGAGTTAATGTTAATATCTAACTGTATATTCTAGTTGACAAGTGAACAAATTTTCACCTTATATTCACGTCTTTCATATGAGGCAAATCAGTTTCCTTCCTTAGTGACTTTTATGAAAAAGATATTAGGCTGTAGCCACTTATATTTCACTATCCTTACGGTCACATAACGCTCAGACTGGGGCAAAATAGCAGTCTCTTCAAAAACTGGTAGATCTTAAGATGGAAGAATTGGCTCTACCCTTCATTCGATCCCTGCGAAACCCTACATTTCAGCATGATAATGCACAACCGTATGTTACAGGTCCTGTACGGGCCTTTCTGGATACAGAAAATGTTCGACTGCTGCCCTGGCCAGCACATTCTCCAGATCTCTCACCAATTGAAAACGTCTGGTGAATGGTGGCCGAGCAACTGGCTCGTCACAATACGCCAGTCACTACTCCTGATGAACTGTGGTATCGTGTTGAAGCTGCATGGGCAGCTGTACCTGTACACGGCATCCAAGCTCTGTTTGACTGAATGTCCAAGCGTGTCAAGGCCGTTATTACGGCCAGAGGTGTTTGTTCTGGGTACTGATTTCACATGATCAATGCACCCAAATTGCGTGAAAATGTAACCACATGTCAGTTCTAGTATAATATATTTGTCCAATGAATACCCGTTTATCATCTGCATTTCTTCTTGGTGTAGCAATTTTAATGGCCAAATGGTTCAAATGGCTCTGAGCACTATGGGACTTAACATCTGTGGTCATCAGTCCCCTAGAACTTAGAACTACTTAAACCTAACTAACCTAAGGACATCACACACATCCATGCCCGAGGCAGGATTCGAACCTGCGACCGTAGCAGTCGCGCGGTTCCGGACTGAGCGCATAGAACCGCGAGACCACCGCGGCCGGCTTTAATGGGGGTATGTGGGTGACATACAACGGCTACTCCACGTTCGAATTCACTGACCTCAGCTAAAGGTTCCATTCTGCTGTTAATGCTTCTCTGCTGACAACAAAATACTTACTGGCTCTGTTTATAATTGCGTAAACTCTAAGAGGTCGATTTCCCACTGATTAGGGCTGTCCAGAAACTTGTGATTCTATCTGACGATTTCGGCGATGTGTTATTTTCAAGCGCTAGTCGTTAACCGAAGAAGTCGCAAACTACTTATTTTGAATCTCACAATCAGATTACAGTTGAAGTGCGATTTCAGGTCATCCTCCTTGGGCACGCGAGACGCTAAATGCAGGAATTACACGGCGGTAGGGGTTAAGCTGAGATTTTTCGACTATTATTGGTTACAGAAAATACAAAACGTTCGGATGTCAGGCAAAGAAGGTAGGTATAGTGGTAATAAGATAATGAGGCTCTGGAATTTTGGTCTATTTTTAACGCTCTTTCAGGTGCTGACATGCTTGTGCTAGTTTATCATATGGTTCAAATGACTCTGAGCACTATGGGACTTAACATCTTGAGGTCATCAGTGCCCTAGGATTTACAACTTCTTAAACCTAACTAACCTAAGGGCACCACGCACATCCATGCCCGAGGCAGGATTCGAACCTGCGTCCCTAGCGGTCGCTCGGTTCCGGAAAGAAGCGCCTAGAATCGCTCAACCACAGCGGACGGCTTTAAGGAGGTGGTCATACGGTTTGGCACTTTACTATATATGGTTCAAATAATTTTTGTGTATGTGTCATATGGGATTGCATATGTTAATCCTCTCTTACTATCGAAAATTTCAGTAGAAACTGTGGCTTGTGTTTCAAGTCAGTTTGTTCGCTGAGTAAGTTGTTAGAGAAATTTTTCGTATGAGTGTACGTGTATCTCCAGTTCTTCCAAAATATTTATTGTACGTCCTTTAGAGATTTTGTATGAAATTTATACCACGTTTTCAAGGTGGTATGTAGGTAGAACGTTGACGGATTGCTTTCACCTGCTCTCGTACGTTCTTTGAGTCTTCCCGTTTGTCCGATGTAGAATTTCTTACAGCTTTCAGAAGAAGTTTTGTTGACTCCTGGGTTATAAAATCCTGGGAATTCTGCTTTTCCTAATCGAAATTGTGTTTTTGGATTATTGTTCGTTTACTGTACGAAATTCTACACTGGGCAAACAGAAAGAAACATCAGCGGCGTTAGATTCAAAGAACATACGAGATCATATGAAAGCATTCAGTCAGCGTTCTACCTACACCTTAAAAATGAGTACCATAAAGCAGCACTCATTGAAAACACTGTAAAAATTTGACGCAAAATATATTAAAGATGTACTATGGATATTTTGGATGAACAGAAGATATACAGTCATACAAAAAGCTTCCCCAACGACTTAATCAGTGAACAAACAGACCTGGGGATGAGGAGGAGGAGGAGGTGGAGGAAATTAGTGTTTAACGTCCTGTCGACAACGAGGTCGTTGGAGAACAAGCCCGAATTAGGGAAATATAGAGAAGAATGGCGGCCGTGCTCTACCGAAGGATACACACTGGCATTTGCCTTAGGCAGTTTACGGAAATCAGGGAATCCTGAATCAGGATGGCTCGAGGCGGGTTTGAACCGTCGTCCTCCCGAATGCGAGTCCAGTGTGCTAATCACTGCACTACCACACTAGGTTAAAACTGACCTGAAAAACAAGCCCTATTTAGAATATTTTACCGAAATTTGTGACCATAACAAGGGATAAACGTAGGAAATCACAGATAATACATACAAAAAAATTTTAATCATATAAGGTACTTATGCAACAAAACCACCATTCCTGACTCCTAATGATAAAAAAATCTGTAAACATGTAGTATCTAAGAATTCCAACAGTCAAATAGTTCTGAAACCGTTATTATCATGAAACACTTCATATTATAACAGCTACGTGACAGTAATAACAATATTTGAAAACAGTAAGTTCACAGTTGGTTCCTGGATGTCATACGATCGCCAAATGTGGTCTACAAAAATAGGTTGTTGATAACTAGTAAGAGGCAACGGCCTTTCGCAGTGGATACACCGTTTCCCGTGAGATCACCGAAGTTAAGCGCTGTCAGGCGTGGTCGGCATTTGGATGGATGACCATCCAGGCCGCCATGCACTGTTGCCATTTTTCGGGG
This sequence comes from Schistocerca nitens, assembly GCF_023898315.1. Taxonomy (NCBI): domain Eukaryota; kingdom Metazoa; phylum Arthropoda; class Insecta; order Orthoptera; family Acrididae; genus Schistocerca; species Schistocerca nitens. Next base: position 323,823,882 of record NC_064617.1, on the reverse strand, counting down.
AGCACTCACCCTCGTGATGTCAGTTGAGGAGCTACCCGACCGAATAGTAGCGACTCCGGTCAAAGAAAACCATCGTAACGACCGGGAGAGCGGTGTGCTGACCCCCTCGACCCTCCTATCCCCATCCTCCACTGAGGATTACACGGCGGTCCGATGGTCCCGGTAGGCCACTCGTGGCCTGAAGGCGGAGTGCTTTTTTTATAATTAGTAGGATGTAAATAAGATTAATTATTCACAACACCCACAGGTGTACATGAAAATGGCACTGTTGTGCAGAAATATCTAGATACAAGAAAATACATATAACACTGCAGCTACTGGAACCGACTTCTCCTAAAAAGCATTTATTTACTAATGCCTGCGTAGATGTTTTATGTCTCATCGACATCAGCAGTTCTCTGCCTCGTGATGACTGGGTGTTGTGTGCTGTCCTTAGGTTAGTTAGGTTTAAGTAGTTATAAGTTCTAGGGGACTGATGACCACAGATGTTAAAACCCCTAAGTGCTCAGAGCCATTTGAACTATTTGACATCAGCAGAGCTAACGACCCGTTTTGAGAGGTCTCTTGATACCGACCAAAAGCACGAGAAGAAAAGGCAGCGACAGGGGAATGCGGTGTGAAATACGGCGTTCAGGGAGGAAAGGGAGACACCGCGGCGCCGGCGGGGCGAGCGTCGAGGATTTATGTGCTGGCGGGCGCATCTCGCTTTCAGCAGGAAGGCCCGGACGGCAGTCTGCGACGTCGCACGGCGTCGTTGGAGCTGCATTAAGAAAAACGGCCTCCCCACGGCGTTTCTCTCTCGGTCCCCGACAAACGCAGCAGCAGCAACAGCCGCGGCAGGAGCGGCGCGCCCTGCAGGTGGCACAATCCTCGGCCATCGCTTTCACGCGCTTCCGTGTCTCAACGCCACCACGCTTATGTTCGTTACTTATGAAAGACTGTCCTACACAGACAAGTTGCAGCGAAACCTTCCGATTTGTCGATTTCAAGCTGTTTCAGCCCACTGTCTCTAGTCTTCCGACGTTACGGTCTGGCCAGGTTTGGGTGTTGTTGCGTGTGTTGGAAGTTCACGTATCGCGGTAAACGTGAATTTAGGAATAGTTACCCAGGGGAAACATTTTTACTATCTTAAATTTACCTACAACTAGCTGAGAAGCCCGGTGTTGCCAGGGGATATACACTACTGGCCATTAAAATTGCTCCTCCAAAAAGGAAAACGGGTATTCATTGGGCAAATATATTATACTAGAACTGACATGTGACTACACTTTCACGCAATTTGGGTGCATAGATCCTGAGAAATCAATACCCAGAACAACCACCTCTGGCCGTAATAACGACATTGATACACCTGGGAATTGAGCCAAACGGAGCTTGGATGGCGTGTACAGGTACAGCTGCCCATGCAGCTTCAACACGATACCACAGTTCATCAAGAGTAGTAACTGGCGTATTGTGACGAGCCGGTTGCTCGGCCACCATTGACCAGACGTTTTCAATTGGTGAGAGATCTGGAGAATGTGCTGGCCAGGACAGCAGTCGAACATTTTCTGTACCCAGAAAGGCCCGTACAGGACCTGCAACGTGCGGTCGTGCATTATCTTGCTGAAATGTAGGGTTTCGCAGGGATCGAATGAAGGGTAGAGCCACGGGTCGTAACACATCTGAAATGTAACGTCCACTCTTCAAAGTGCCGTCAATGCAAAGAACAGATGACCGAGACGTGTAACCAATGGCACCCCATACCACCACGCCAGGTGATACGCCAGTATGCTGATGACGAATACACGCTTCCAATGTGCGCTCACCGCAATGTCGCCAAATACGGATGCGACCATCATGATGCTGTAAACAGAAACTGGATTCATCCGAAAAAATGACGTTTTACCATTCGTGCACCCAAGTTCGTCGCAGGCGCTCTTGTCTGTGATGCAGCGTCAAGCGTAACCGCAGCCATGGTCTCAGAGCTGATAGTCCATGCTGGTGAAAACGTCGTCGAACTGTTCGTGCAGATGGTTGTTGTCTTGTAAACGTCTCTATCTGTTGACTCAGGGATCGAGACGTTGCTGCACGATCCACTACAGCCATGCGGATAAGATGCCTGTCATCTCGACTGCTAGTGATACGAGGCCGCTGCGATCCAGCACGGTGTTCCGTATTACCCTCGTGAACCCACCGATTCCATATTCCGCTAACAGTCATTGGATCTAGACCAAAGCGAGCAGCAATTTAGCGATACGATAAACCGCAATCGCGATAGGCTACAATCCGACGTTTATCAAAGTCGGGAACGTGATGGTACGCATTTCTCCTCCTTACACGAGGCATCACAACAACGTTTCACCAGGCAACGCCGGTTGGAAACTTTCCTCATGTCAGCACGTTGTAGGTGTCGCCACCGACGCCAACCTTGTGTGAATGCTCTGAGAAGCTAATAATTTGTATATTACAGCATCTTCTTCGTGTCGGTTAAATTTCGTGTCTGTAACACGTCATGTTCGTGGTGAAGCAATTTTAATGGCCAGTAGTGTAATATGTGTAACAAATTTTATTCATATCGTTCCAGGTGTTAGAATGAGCTTCCTTCCTTTGGATTTTCTGCCATATACACATATCAAGTATACACCGAAGAGCCAAAGAAACTTGTACAGCTGCATAATATCGTGTAGTGCCCCGGCGAGCACGCAAAGTGCCGCAACACGACGTGGCATGGACTCGCCTAACGTCTGAAGTAGTGCTGGAGGGAACTAACACAATTAATCCTGCATGGCTGTCCATAAATCCGTAAAAGTACGAGGGGTGGAGATCTATTCTAAACAGCAGGTTGCAAGGCATCCCAGATATGTTAAATAACGTTCGTGTCTGGTGGGTGTGGTGTCCAGCAGAAGTGATTAAACTCAGAAGAGTGGTCTTGGAGCCACTCTGTAGAAATTTTCAACGTGTGAGATGTCGCATTGTCCTGCTGGAACTGCCCAAGTCGGAATGGACAATGGACATGAATGCATGCAGTTGTTCAGACAGGATGCCTACGTGTCACCTGTCAGAGTCTTATCTAGACATATCAAGAGTCCCCTATCATTCCAACTGCACACTCCCCACACTATTACAAAGCCTCCACCAGCTTGCTCTTGCTGACATGCAGGGTCCATGAATTCATGAGGTTGTCTTCATTCCCGTACACGTCCATCCGCTAGATATAATGTGATACGAGACTCGTCCGACCAGGCAACATGTTTCCAGTCATCAACAGTCCAATGTCAGTGCTGACGGGCCAAGGCGACATGTAACGCTTTTTGTCGTACAGTCATCATGGATACACGTGTGGGCCTTCGGCCCCGAAAGCCCATATCGATGATATTACGTATAATGGTTCGCACGCTGACAGTTGTTAATCGCCCTATCTGCAGCAATTTGCGGAAGGGCTGCACTTCTGTAACGGTGAACGATTCTCTTCCGTTGTTGTTGGTCCGGTTCTTGCAGGATATTTTGCCGGCCTCAGCGATGTCAGAGATTTGATATTTTACCAGATTCCTGATATTCACGGTACTCTCATGAAATTGTCGCACGGGAAAATCCCCACTTAATCGCTACCTCGGTGATGCTGTGTCCCATCGCTCGTGCGCCCACTAGAACACCAGATTCAAGCTGACTTAAATCTTGATAACCTGTCATTTTAGCAATAGTAACCGACCTAGCAACTGCGCCAAGCACTTGTTGTCTTATATAGGCTTTGCCGACCCTAGCGCCGTATTCTGCCTCTTTCCACATTTCTGCATTTGAATACGCATGCCTATACCAGTTTGTTTGGCGCTGCAGTTTATGTCACACACATTTAGCGCGTATTTGTGCACATATTTCTCCTGTATGTCTTGCGAATTTCGCCTTGCAATTTCATTCTCACGCAGCTTAGTGTTTATGACGTCGAATATCCTGATCTATGTGCTACACAATGACATAATTTTGCATAATGTGTCAGTTCTTCACGCATCTCAGTATTTGACATCTCCTGAACTATGTTTCGTACAATGATATTGTATAGTTGCAGTCAGCGTCATATGTGAAAACTGTCTGCGAAATGTGTTGCGAATAGAGTTAGTAGAAAAGAAGTAAGAAATTAAAAAGTTTTGCATAATGCGTTGGATTGGCACGCATTCATTTATGGGGTCGTATCTCCTGAATTAAGTGTCGTGCATTTATGTAATTTTTCTGGTACATTCAGTGGTGTATCTGAATACTACCTGCAAAATGTGTAACAAATATAGTTGGAAGTAAAGAAGTAAAAAATTAAACGTCATGCTTCAAATGACAGTTTTACTGCATGAACAGCGAAAATGTGGTAACCAACAATCTTTTTTCCTTTCATCATCTTGTGGGGTTCGTAGGAGACAAAGAGTTTCATAAGGGTTCGAAATTGTGTGTAAAGTTTGTTGTAAGTCTTTAAGTGCTCTCATTCCCAAATACGCAGTTACTAAAATATGAATACTCTCGCATCGTGTGCTACAATGCTTCTTCGGCCCCACCTACTTCTCTTTCATAGGCAGGTGTTTCTTACATCCACTGAGATTGTTTCCAAACAGTAAATGGTATGTGTACCAAGTGTGGTTGAAACTGGTCCTGTGGTTTAGGAGGAGATGTGGAACCTAAATACATACATAGATATATACATACACATGCTTATATGAATTTACAATTGAATCAGTACAATGAAATGACTACCCTTAGCTGCATGCTACCATTGATATACGTCAACGGGACTGTTGAACATTATGCCCCGACCGGGACTCGAACCAAGGATCTCCTATATGCAGCTAGGGTATTCATTTCATTGTAATTGTAAATTCATTCTAACGGCCTGCATAGTCACCGATGGTATCTGTTCTTTCGGATAACGCCTTTCATTATTAATCAAAACGTCATTGGTCCCGGATTCAGACCCCACCACTGCTTAAATTTTGAACAAAAATCATCAGTAATGGTGGCAGAAGCCTTCCGACATAAGAAGTCAACTTCTTTCAGCCAACGGCCTTGTTAAAGAGGGTGGAGGAGAGGACACAGGTTCAGGATACACCCTTGCCCTTGCGGTAGGAAAGTGCTTCTAAAGGCAGAAGAATCAGCAATGATCAACGGCATGAGGGTGCAGAAGGATATGGAAACCACTGCGTTAAAGAGAGACAATTTGTATGCACTGGGCATTTGGCTTGGAATGTCATGATGATCTTTCCATTGGCAAAAGATTCCGGAAAAGTCCCCCATTAGGATCTCGGAAGGGATTGAGAACGGGGAGGTGACCATGAGAAAAAAAAAAAACTGAATAACGAACGAAAGGATAACGTTCTACGAATCCGTACATGGAATGTCAGAAGTTTGAACGTGGTAGGGAACCTTTAAAATCTGAGAAAGGAAACGATTAGGCCCATTCTAGAAGAGGAAGAGAGAGAGATAGTATATGAGGGTATTGAAGGGGTAATTCAGATTGTAGGGGAAGAAGAAGAAGGAAGTGTTACGGCAGAATATAGGCTTGGTAGTAGGAATCAGAGAAAGATTAACTGCAGCTGGTCATTTTGAATACTATGTTCAACAATCGCAAGAGGAGGAAATATACTTGGAAATGACGGGAGACTATGCCTGGGTCATTTATTACTAATATTTATTAGTGCGACGCATTTGGGCAGCATGTTGCCATCATCAGGTGCGTTTTTTTGGGAGCCTAGGTTGGCAATACTAGGAGAGACTTCCAGTGTTGGCCATACTAGGAGAGACTTCCAGGAGAAGATACAATAGATAAAGAAATGCCTACCACACAAACCATATGCTAAATCAGTAACAGCCTGTCAAATTAAGGACACTGGCCACACATTCCAGGGAATCGTGGACAATCATCATATATTACTTAACAAACTGACATGTTTGCAGAACTAGAAATTTTCATCCATGGCGAAGTGAAGGGTAACATGATGCTAAATCATATGCTAGAAGAAAACAGTGTGAATTTCTACAAAAATTTCTCTAATGCGAATGCTTGTTTTAATAATACGAGGGTTTGATTAAAAAAAAACACCTCCACCTTCGTTAATTGGGTTTGAATGGGAATATTTTAATAAATCAAACTCAGAAATAATCCTTAGAATGTGATCTTTAATTACCAATATTCACGTTTCCACATAATCACTAGCCAATTGGATACAATTCTGCCAACGATAAAAATGTTTTCTGAAGCCGTCACGAAAGAGGTCGACACTCTGTTTCCGCAACCATAGTCTCACAGTTCTCTCTACGTCTTCATAAGAAGCATAATGATGTCCCCGCAGATCGTCTTGCATTAACGGGAACAAATGGAAGTCAGACGGTGCTAAATCTGGACTGTATGGAGGATGCCATACGGTGATGAGATTCAGTCCCTGAAGTTCTGCTGTGGTGGCACGTGAAGTGTGTGGTTTGGTATTGTCATGCTGCAGGAAAACATTTCCCTTTTCCTTTCGGACCCTTGTTAGCCGCCGTTTCAGAGTTTGCCGCGTGTGACGTTACCCTCCGAATTTATTGTTGTCCCACAAACAAAGAAATCAACATGGATAGCACCACCTGCGTCCCAGAACACTGTGGTCATGATTTTTCTAGCTGAGGGCTGCGTCTTGATCGTCTCCTCCGACAATTGAATGGAGAAAGGCGTCATCTTCATTTTCGTACGCGACAGGAGGTCCTGCCAAATTTCAAGTCTGTGCGCTTTCATTTCAGGAGTCAGCATCTGGGGTACTCATCGTGCACAGATCTCCCGATAGCCAACCAAGACAATAATGTAACCCACACGTTCTTGTGAAATGTCGATTGTGCTTGTAATTTGAGTCATATGATGATCGTCCTGAATCAATCTGTCAACATTTTGCTTGTGAAACTCGGTGGTTGCTGTCACAGGACGTCCAACACTTTGTTTGTCACGCAGGTCAGATATTCCCGCCTCGACATCTTTAACATACTCTTCCAACGACGCACAGTGCTCACAAGGACACAACCACCATAAACTGCTTTCATTCTCTGATGATTCTCCTTTGGGCTGACACCTTCTGCTGTCAAGAATTCAGTGACTGCACGCTGCTTAAATCGCATTGACCGACCGTCTGCGCAGGGTTCCATACATTACACTGTAACAACACAACCGTTCATTGCTAAGGCTTCCCGACAACTGGAGCTGTAGAGAAGAGGCTACGGAACAAGGCAGTATCTGACCATACCAATGCTCCCACCTGCTGAAGAGTTACGGAGGTCGAGGCATTACTTTTCAGTCAACCCTCGTATAAAGAATTAACTGAATAAATATTGTTTTTAACGTTAATGATTAACCAGGAAAGATCGGGGAAATGATGCGAAAAATTCAGAAACATCATCACCGGTTTCTTTCAAGTTTCTATATTGTGCCTCATAAATCATTCGTTAATGATCAACTGTGACACAGCAGTGAAATATTACGTAGAGATTCACAATGATTTTGTTGTTGTTGTGGTCTTCAGTCCTGAGACTGGTTTGATGCAGCTCTCCATGCTACTCTATCCTGTGCAAGCTTCTTCATCTCCCAGTACCTACTGCAACCTACATGCTTCTGGATCTGCTTAGTGTATTGATCACTTGGTCTCCCTCTACGATTTTTACCCTCCACGCTGCCCTCCAATGCTAAATTTGTGATCCCTTGATGCCTCAAAACATGTCCTACCAACCGATCCCTTCTTCTAGTCAAGTTGTGCCACAAACTTCTCTTCTCCCCAATCCTATTCAATACCTCCTCATTAGTTACGTGATCTACCCACCTTATCTTCAGCATTCTTCTGTAGCACCACATTTCGAAAGCTTCTATTCTCTTCTTGTCCAAACTGGTTATCGTCCATGTTTCACTTCCATACATGGCTACACTCCATACAAATACTTTCAGAAACGACTTCCTGACACTTAAATCTATACTCGATGTTAACAAATTTCTCTTCTTCAGAAACGATTTCCTTGCCATTGCCAGTCTACATTTTATATCCTCTCTACTTCGACCATCATCAGTTATTTTGCTCCCTAAATAGCAAAACTCCTTTACTACTTTAAGTGTCTCATTTCCTAATCTAATCCCCTCAGCATCACACGATTTAATTTGACTACATTCCATTATCCTCGTTTTGCTTTTGTTGATGTTCATCTTATATCCTCCTTTCAAGACACTGTCCATTCCGTTCAACTGCTCTTCCAAGTCCTTTGCTGTCTCTGCAGAATTAATGTCATCGGCGAACCTCAAAGTTTTTACTTCTTCTCCATGAATTTTAATACCTACTCCGAATTTTTCTTTTGTTTCCTTTACTGCTTGCTCAATATACACATTGAATAACATCGGGGAGAGGCTACAACCCTGTCTCACTCCTTTCCCAACCACTGCTTCCATTTCATGCCCCTCAACTCTTACAACTGCCATCTGGTTTCTGTACAAATTGTAAATAGCGTTTCGCTCCCTGTATTTTACCCCTGCCACCTTCAGAATTTGAAAGAGAGTATTCCAGTTAACATTGTCAAAAGCTTTCTCTAAATCTACAAATGCTAGAAACGTAGGTTTGCCTTTCCTTAATCTTTCTTCTAAGATAAATCGTAAGGTTAGTATTGCCTCACGTGTTCCAACATTTCTACGGAATCCAAACTGATCTTCCCCGAGGTCCGCTTCTACCAGTTTTTCCATTCGCCTGTAAAGAATTCGCGTTAGTATTTTGCAGCTGTGACTTATTAAACTGATAGTTCGGTAATTTTCACATCTGTCAACACCTGATTTCTTTGGGATTGGAATTATTATATTCTTCTTGAAGTCTGTGGGTATTTCGCCTGTCTCATACATCTCGCTCACCAGATGGTGGAGTTTTGTCATGACTGGCTCTCCCAAGGCCATCAGTAGTTCTAATGGAATGTTATCTACTCTCGGGGCCTTGTTTCGACTCAGGTCTTTCAGTGCTCTGTCAAACTCTTCACGCAGTATCTTATCTCCCATTTCATCTTCATCTACATCCTCTTCCATTTCCATAACATTGTCCTCAAGTACATCGCCCTTGTATAAACCCTCTATATACTCCTTCCACCTTTCTGCCTTCCCTTCTTTGCTTAGAACTGGGTTGCCATCTGAGCTCTTGATATTCATACAAGTGGTTCTCTTCTCTCCAAAAGTCTCTTTAATTTTCCTGTAGGCAGTATCTATCTTACCCCTAGTGAGACAAGCCTCTACATCCTTACATTTATCCTCTAGCCATCCCTGCATTTTTATATTTTCTCCTTTCATCAATTAAATTCAATATTTCTTCTGTTACCCAAGGATTTCTATTAGCCCTCGTTTTTTATCTACTTGATCCTCTGCTGCCTTCACTACTTCATCCCTCAGAGCTACCCATTCTTCTTCTACTGTATTTCTTTCCCCCATTCCTGTCAATTTTTCCCTTATGCTCTCCCTGAAACTCTCTACAACCTCTGGTTCTTTCAGTTTATCCAGGTCCCATCTCCTTAAATTTCCACCTTTTTGCAGTTTCTTCAGTTTCAATCTGCAGTTCATAACCAATAGATTGTGGTCAGAATCCACATTTGCCCCTGGAAATGTCTTACAATTTAAAACCTGGTTCCTACATCTTTGTCTTACCATTATATAATCTATCTGATACCTTTTAGTATCTCCAGGATTCTTCCAGGTATACAACCTTCTTTTTTGATTCTTGAACCAAGTGTTAGCTATGATTAAGTTATGCTCTGTGCAAAATTCTACAAGGCGGCTTCCTCTTTCATTTCTTCCCCCCAATCCATATTCACCTACTATGTTTCCTTCTCTCCCTTTTCCTACTGACGAATTCCAGTCACCCATGACTATTAAATTTTCGTCTCCCTTCACTACCTGAATAATTTCTTTTATCTCGTCATACATTTCATCAATTTCTTCATCATCTGCAGAGCTAGTTGGCATATGAACTTGTACTACTGTAGTAGGCACAGGCTTCGTGTCTATCTTGGCCACAATAATGCGTTCACTATGCTGTTTGTAGTAGCTAACACGCACTCCTATTTTTTAATTCATTATTAAACCGACTCCTGCATTACCCCTATTTGATTTTGTATTTATAACCCTGTAATCACCTGACCAAAAGTCTTGTTCCTCCTGCCACCGAACTTCACTAATTCCCACTATATCTAACTTTAACCTATCCATTTCCCTTTTTAAATTTTCTAACCTACCTGCCTGATTAAGGGATCTGACGTTCCACGCTCCGATCCCTAGAAAGCCAGTTTTCTTTCTCCTGATAACAACGTCCTCCTGAGTAGTCCCCGCCCGGAGATCCGAATGGGGGACTATTTTACCTCCGGAATATTTTACTCAAGAGGACGCCATCATCATTTAATCATACAGTAAAGCTGCATGCCCTCGGGAAAAATTACGGCTGTAGTTTCCCCTTTCTTTCAGCCGTTCGCAGTACCAGAACAGCAAGGCCATTTTGGTTAGTGTTACAAGGCCAGATCAGTCAATCATCCAGACTGTTGCCCCTGCAACTACTGAAAAGGCTGCTGCCCCTCTTCAGGAACCACATGTTTGTCTGGCCTCTCAACAGATACCCCTCCGTTGTGGTTGCACCTACGGTACGGCTATCTGTATCGTTGAGGCACGCAAGTCTCCCCACCAACGGCAAGGTCCATGGTTCATGAATTGTAAGAAATGAAATGTATTGTAAGAAATGAAATAAAACTATCCACGTTCACCTTACGGCGAAAGTCTGTTTTAACAAAACTGAGTATCTGTACCAAAAGCGTGCTCCTATCTGCACGAATTAGTAAAACACTATTCACTTAGATTTCGATTGGGTCTGTGTTTAAACGGTATGCTGTGTCATACTCAACAGGAATGCAAACGTGGCATTTCATAAATAAAGTTACGTATTCCTAGAAACCCAAAATTTGCTTGTCAGCAGCGGAAAGAGGCGTTACCTGTTGTGCAGCATTGTAAGTTTTTCACCGTTGCACTATAAGCTGAAAGTATTTTCTTACGATTTGCTTATCGATGTTTGATCTGACTGCTTGCAGCTCTTACACAGAAAAGATAAAAACGTTATACTCAGCGAGGTTGGAACCGCGAACCATAACAGTCGCGTTTTTACAGGGCAGCACGTCAACACAGAGCTAGCGGATATATATGGTTACCGCCTTCCTCTTACGCGGCCAATAGTGGCTAGAACTCGTAAACGGCTATGTACATGACGAGATTAGTTGCGATTGCCACGTTTAATGACTTTACTGGGCTGAAAACCGTAAATTTACAATCTTTTGTTACACCTCAATCGATAACAACTCAGGTTATTCAATGGAAACGACACGAGAAATCAAGTGAAATTTGAGGCTTAATTCAGTGCACACCAGGAAGTAACTCGTCGATTACAGAGTTGCCAAACATACCTTGCGTTGTTGCCAAATCTCAGTTATATACCAGCAGGAAGAAGACGAACCGATGTGATCCCACAGCGGGCTGGGAAGTGACCATAACTGGCGCCTCAAAGACGCGGCTGCTACGGCCTGGAATACGTAATGCGTCTGATTCGTATTTCTGTAACTAGGTTTAGGGACTGGAGCTTAGTGGCTAATAATACTCAGAACTGACTGCTACTAAGCATCATAAATCAGTAACTCTCATAGTTGTTTTTATAATTCTTTCGTAACTGTACTCAAAACTAAGAAACTGATTCACGGACGTTTTCGTGCCTCGCCGATAGTCGAGCACAACAAACAAATAAAAATATAAAGAGAATGTGTGTGTGTGTGTGTGTGTGTGTGTGTGTGTGTGTGTGAGGGAGAGAGAGAGAGAGAGAGAGAGAAAGAGATAGAGTGAGAGAGAGACAGAGAGAGAGACAGAGAGAGAAAGAGAGAGAGAGGGTAAAAAATTGTTGTAAAGAAATTGAATACTGGTATGTAAAGAAATCTTTCATTAAAAATGACTCGTTCCACATCATTACGAAATGTCGTATTCATGATCTATGGAACAAGTATTAATCTAATCTAATCTAATCATATCATATTGCTGACTATCCATGAAGAGTCATGAAGTACCGAAATTTTCGCCTATATCAGTAACCAAATCTAAACTTGAAAATAAAAGACGACAGTTTTTGTAATAAACTGGAACTGCTATAAAGACCCTTTCATCCCTGTTAATTAACCATGATATACCTCAATTCAGAAGTAACGAAGTGTGTATGAATTTAAAGATGAAGCGCATGATGTGAGGTTCTGCGACGGAGATACGAACCCAAGACGTAATCGGATTGTTAACTAAGTAAAATCAAATGTTACGCATCGGTTTTTCTTGCTAGCTGCTAGGCGTTTAATCTAAAATAAGGACACAAATTTTTGTGCCTGAGCGACAATCGAAGCGCACTCCCATCGCTCTTCTTTATTGTCCACGAATATTACTTAAGTATCAATTGCTTACTCACAAACAGTAAGATGTGTGCGTGTTTGTCCAGAAATTGTTGGCAACATGAACAGACATTAAAAATGCACGTTAATTTTCACTAGCAGGTCGGTGTGCACGTGATAGGGCTTGAAACGAAATTATGAATATTTTTGTACTGGATCAGGATTCGGACCCACATATTTACCATTTCAGGAGACCTAGAGAAGACTGCAGTCTTGGGAAAAGGAATGAAATTATTGAACTATACTGTTCTGAGAGATTCAGATCCTCGAAAGAGGAGATACGAATTCGAATCACAGTGAAGCACCAAATTTTTCAACGTCTCTAGTTCAATCAAGTACAAATAAAATAAGAGCCCTGTTCCTTTAGACGGCTATCAGTTCATCAAATAAAATAAAATTTTCTAATGTAAGTAAGTTTACTGGTGACAGTACTTCTGTTTACCCTGACCTCCACCTATGTCATTTTCCAACGTAAACCGGCTCTGCCCAGTTTGGAATGAAGGAACGTGATGTTTAATGCGGGATTATAACAGCTTTCCCTTGAGGTTACCAGAGGTAAAGTAAATCCGTTTGTGCCTCTTAAAAGTAAATGCCTGAACCCACGCATTGCACTTGTGATAGTTCGTTCCACAAGATTGTGGCCACATTTCCCAGCCCCAGGAGTGTGCTGTAATGGATGATGTGCTTAGCTTACTAAACTAGTAACGGTGGAAAAAAACGCGAGTCTATTAAATGGTTAAGTAGAAGCAAGCTTCCGACGTGGATATTATGCTATTCTCATGTCAGCAGGATGTAAAGACTCTTCTAGGCGTCATAGCCTCGATTTGAAGCCATTTTGAAATTTTCACTAATTCAGGAAATTTCTTAGTTCCAGAAAATCCACTGTGAAATGTGACGTTACCGGATAATTCGATTATCACCGTCATTATTACTATCACTTTCTTCATACCGCTGCTGGAACACATGTGCTTGAAGATCATTTAAGTCCTTTTGGTCATTATAGAAGTAGTTGCCCAAGAACAAGTTCTTTTTCTGTCTTCGGAATCCTTTTCATGTTAATATCAATCATCAGAAATTACTCTTAGATCACATTAAAACTAGAGTAACTGATGAAGACGTTACTTTATAACGAAAACGCGCTGCCTTTCTTCATTTACTTGCGCCTAGAAATGGCTGTCGAATACTGCCAAACCAAAAGCCAAGGGATCTTACTGCCTTCCAATATACGTCGCTGTCGGTTCTTCCATATGATTTGGTCCACGTGACCTGTTTCAAGTTGTGTATGACACAGAATATTTTATAAAATCAATTGTTTTCCTTTGCAATAAACAGAAATATTTTCATTCTAAGCTATCCAAGTCCAAAATTTTCGCAATATTAGTTAAAATTTAATATTCGCTTCCATAATATAAGGAAAGTATTTCACAGTTACAAAACCCGCATCCGACTCTCTGTCCTTACACTTAGTCGCTGGCCATAAATTCTAGCTCAAAGTGACGACAGTTTAAGTAACCTAATGTAGCGAAGACTGTTTGCCAGTGCTTTTTCTCACCGGAAAATATGCAACTCTCTCATTAGGCTACATAAGTACACTGTAACAGTAATTTCTGTGTGTATGCAATGCATACAGATTGTAGAATGTAGTGGTGCTCTCTCTTCCTCTTCTGTGTACAGTATGCCTGACCTAAACGGGCCCTTTATCATTACAGGCCCTGGGAGGTGCAACATCATATTGACAACAGTAATGTGCTTATACTGACAACCTCATTGTTCGTTTTACCCGATTTTGTAATCATTTAAGTAAAACAACATGACCGAGTGGGAGACATTTCGTCCCCCTTTTCCTTCTGTGAAATTTGTCAGTAAGCTTTTTGCCTTCGAACCAGCGAAATGCGGCAGAGTACGACTGGTAAACGATTTACAAACCACGATTTACTGCCGTTAACACGATTTCTTTAAACATTGGCGTAGCTGAAAGAATTTAGTTTCTTCTTAAATCGTCTTATGGAGCAACGTTCACAGATATCTCAAATGGGAAAAGCTCTTTATCTAGGTACGAAGGTTGTAAAACAAACTTCCCACAGTTTGTGTCAGGTTGATCTTTTCGTCTGATAGCACTGCGTAAGTATTTTGTGTAAGACGTATTAAAGTAGTGTTCCTGTAGCTGTGGGAATCATTGGTAGAAAACGAGTTTCACACCAATGAGTACAGTACTGATAAATATTCAAAACGATTATCAACCTAAGTCCGCGTTCATCCACAAACAGAGGCATATTTGTAATATTGAAGCTAGACTGGGTATCCTTGTCTTCTTTGAGTGGACATTGGAAGGCGTTTACACAAACGTATACGAGGGTAATCCCAAAGGTAAGGTCTCCTAAGGGACACGCAAGTGTCAACGCAGGCACCAACGAGAGATCCTTAATTTGAATGGCAAGCAGAAACCACAGTGTTGGCTGCATGGTGGCAAGGTGATAAAGAGCAAGACTATGGATACGAAGGTCTCAGGTTCGATACGTCAATAGATCCACGATTTTTATATGCCGTTTTACACGTATTTCCCCTGGGGCAGTGTTTGTTGATGTCAAAAATGCCGAGTTGCACTGTGGTCCGAAAGCCACGTAAAACTGTAGGTTCCCCTATTAACTGGCTAGGTAAGTCAACTCAAAGGTCGGATGAAAGCAAACAGCATACCACCTACAACAAGTCCGTGCCTATTAAAGCACTGTGGTGTTCAAACCACTCTTGCGACTGACGACTGCTTTACTTTCTATGGGTTCCAAAACTAATGATCTTCGGGTTATTAGCATTTTTGTGTTTCCATGGTGTAGCTTTGATACCAGTAAACGTAAGTAACCGGCCGAGCACTGTCACCGTTCGAGTTGTCAAGGTGGTAGACGACGATGCTGTCGACTCCAGTTACAATTTTGGTCATGGCTATGTTTCAGTCGAATACCTCTATGGGCCTTTCTGCGTATTTCAAGATATACTTTTATACACTTGGTACGCTTCCAAATTGATATCTGATAGAGCTGTATTTAGAAAGATGAATCAGATATGTTTTCGGTGCAATATATCGGCCAACACGTCAGTGCAACGAGATTTCGTTTATGTGTTGCGCATGGTGCAATAAATATTTGTGTTTTGCTTGGTTCTGTGATAGGTTTCACCCCACTGAATGCGAGCAACCTCACGAATAGACAATCAATAACTGGAATTACGCAATAACACACTTAAAAGTTGTATTTTTGCGTTATGTATCCCGATGAAAATAACTGTAAACAGTTTATATGCCTACTTGCTTATTATCGCGCTTCTCGATGCTTTCCTCAAAAACTTAAAATAAAAATAGAAAGAAAGAGAGAGACAGAGAGAGAAAACAGAAGTGTATTTCAAATATCAGCTCAGTGACGCCATGTTCGTCTCGTGATGTAAAGCAAGGATAGTTGACAGGTAATATCTCGTTGTACTAGCGTTATGTGTGGCTACAGGGTTCTTTGTTTTCTCTCTGCAAACAACTAGAACAGAATTCGGTAACAAAGTGTTAAGAACACCTACTCTGAACGACAGTTAAGCACTCAGCCATAATTGGTTATTTTGTTAATCGTCTGTAATGCAGTAAACATCCTTGATTATTGATTTGTAATTACTACCATTGTTATTGTTATTCGTCAGCCCACAACAGCTTTCCTATCACTCATTGCCGCCGATGCACGTAACGAATGGATTAGGATGAATGGAATGTGGGATGTTTCGTCACGGAGAATATACACATTTATCTCGGCGTATTGTGTCAGGGTAATATGAAAATCTCAATAACAAAAGACGACAATAACACCCAACTATTTCTGTCCACTTAACACCATGACGACAGACAAATTGGCGTCTCACTGTGTATTGATTATAATTCGTTAGCCTTTTTGCGACCTCATTTTAATACCTCGTGGGAGAGGCATAATATTTTGCTTTTTGAACACCGAACAATAACACACAAAGATAGTAGATGGAAGTATACAAAGAAAAAATCAGACTCATGGGTGTGGATCCAGTTCATCATAAGAAGACTAAACAAAAGGGAAACATTACGAAAGCAATGAACACGCTGGTTAGTATACATTATTTGTATAGATCTGAAGATGAAAAAGCGCAGATCTGCACAGTGCCCGCATCTGCACTTTAGTTTCTGTCTTAATGGGCATAATTTTTAGTTTCTTCTCTTCTGAATTATCAACTGAATTGATTATTACGTGGTACAGAATAATTAGGTAACTGTGTTTCTTACAGCTTCCATTCGCACCAACGTTTTTCTACATTCTCGTGCAATTCATGAATTTCTACTTGTATGATCACAAGACTGCACATAGATGCAATCGATTTCGAGGTGCAAAGTGTTTGTTATCTTACTTTTCGTGACAGGTTGGGAAAGTTGATTTCCAAAGACTTTTTAGTGTACTGAAATAATCTTTTGTCGCAAAGTAACAAGGTAAGTGTTTCATTTGTATATATTTTGTGGGAAACTGTAATCGGGATGGTAGATTACACACCTGAATGTTTGACACAGCTGGTAGGAGAAAACGCTGCATATTAACCAAACCCCGCGCCTCCTCTCCGTATCCTCCTATGACACGAGCACAGGATTCTCCTCCTATAACGCTACAGAGCTGTTCCTAGCACAGCTGAGTATTGGCAACATCGTTACGAACATTTGGCAACACTGTGACAGTGCAATCACTTCCGCGTATGGTACTGAACTGACTCGCTAATTTCACTTGATATTACCTTTCCATTTGAATGACATGTGGTATATAATCCTCACGTACACTAAGACACTGAGACAAAAATTTCAATTTTTTGGCTAAAGAAATGCTATTCTTCACATAAGTGACAACTTTTAATACCTTTCACGATGCGTTATGAGGCTCAGCGACCAATACCATGACGAGAGTGGCGTGCTGGCAGCAGTGTGTCCGTAGCCCCGTGGTACCGCCCGTGTCTTGTGTTCAAACGGTTAAGAAAATCGTCAGTTCTAACCGTGGTAGGGGCAGCGCGTGCGACCTTTTTTCTGTATTATTTCATGGAGCTGCGAATTCCCAGAAAAAATTCTGTTACAAAAATCAGAAGAAATCCTTGACACATCAAATCCTCTTGGTAGCTCGACTCAGTAAGTTGTGTTAATGGTCGTAGATCTCGGCTTTCTGACCGCCAAGCTCCTACACAATACAAGCGTCTCTGAAGAAATTCGAATCGACCGTCAACGATACGAAATTCAGTAATGTTCTTCACTTAAGACTCCCATGCCAGGGTGTGTATCTTACAGCGACTGTACTGTGGAGGGTTGCGACTACGTGCAACACAGATATGCTATGTTGGTTGCGTACATTCAGGTGCAGCCTACACGTTGGACTTCAGGGGTGACCCACTATTTTTGCTGTTGAGTGTACATCACTCGAGCTATGACGCAAAGTTTCAGCTTACGACAAGGAAGGCGATGTTCGCATACGAATATCTGGATTATATGGGAAAACTCAACGAAACCAGGCTACGCAACGTAACTGAGTTCTCCAGTAATCTCTCAGGCGATGACATATCGGGCGCAGAGTATGACATGCTTTGAATGTTTGGCAGACGTTTAACATACCAAATTTGGCGACGAGTAATCAAGATTTACATGGACACTGACGTCCGCTTCATTTGTGATGTTCTCGAGAAATTCCGGATGTGTGCATGGCCTGCCTTTTACTACACTGGGTTGTTTTCGGACGCCCTGCTAAAGAAAACGAAGGTCAGCATCGAGCCTTTTCTCTGAGCATGTGGGTCTGTTTGGGATTTTGTCAATATGATCATAGACACGCCAAGACAAATAACCATCGTATTGGTGAGGAATTCAACGCATTCGACGATTCGAGTTACGTTAGACATCAGTATCTTGTACACACATGCCGTGCAGCAAGCGCTACAGATTGGGGAGTTTCGGTGGCTGTCCGATGACGAATGCTTAGGATTAGGTGAAACATTCTGTAGTGGCGGTGGTATGGCGGCTGATTCTGGTGTAAGGTATGTTCTGGAGGTAGTCCTGGTGTACCCTAATAATTTGAATGATGTGCAACGTTATTTGCCGCCATACATTATTCATGACCATAATCCCCAGATTTAGGGATGGAGCTACTTGCAATTAGGCGAGCTATCTCCTTTAGGCAGTCACCCTGGTTGAAGGATGTACACGAAAGAGAGCACATCCACAAAAAATTATTTCGAAAAATGTATCTTTAAATGATGAGTAATGCTATTTTCGGTAAGACTATGGAGATTTTGAGAAAACACTTGAAATTCTTCTTAGATCTAGTTGAGATGGCCATTATGGCTTAAGGAAGAGTAGCGCCAGACCAGATTTCAAACGGGTGACTATATTCAACAAGAACTTAGTTGCTTTGGAGAAGGCAAAGCCTGCAGACGAGTTCACGATACCTGTCTATGTGGGGACGTGCATACTAGACTTACAAAAATTTCACATGTACCCGGTACCACTGTTATTACGGAAACCTCATTTCACCGATCGTGTTACTTCATATGGACACAGGTAGCTTCATTATTGGGTGAGGAACTGCGATTCATATGAAGTAATGAGCTGCTACGCTATGGAATTCGACACGTCTTCATACACTGCCGATAATCCCTACGGAGTTATTCCGCAAAACAATGTTATCGACCCAATGAAAGACGAGGCGAATGGGTCTATGATCCAAGATATATGCATCTCACACATTGGATGTGTTTCGTGCTGCGCCAAGGTTTCTCGAGACTAAAAACTATTTGCTTTGTCTGTATGACTGCGTTTGCTGCGCCCCAACGCAGCCACCGCACATGGTGCAGCAAAGCAATATTTAGTCTCTGCAGCCGAAAATCGATTTGTCGGCTCTTGACGATAAGAAAATAATTTCTGATGACAGAACTGAAACTCACCCGCACTCACACTATTCACGCGACGACAGGGTGCCTGAATGAAAGAGAGTGTGTGATTGTGTAAATGTCGTTGTTGTATGTATGAGGAAGAGTATGGCTCGTTTATCATAGTGTAAATATTTCTAGAGTAAGTGTGTGTGCGTGTGTGTGTGTATGTGTGTGTGTGTGTGTGTGTGTGTGTGTGTGTGTGTGTGCGTAAATAAAAAAATATATCCACACCATGCGTCGTTTATACACTATGTGTGTTCGTAAATATTCGTACACAGTATGTGTTAAAACTGAAATATATAGAGATGTATATGCTTATCATATAAATGACCACTGCACGTCATGTAAATAAAATAGCTTGTAAGTTTCGCCTAATCCCGACCGTCAAGTCCGAACAGTTATAGTGTACATAGCTCCCAGTCCATCTAAAAATATCCCCAACCAGTACCCTTGAAAAAATTATAAAAAAATATCTTCAACCAGTGCTACTGAAAAAATTGTACAAATATATTCTCAAAAAAAGGAACTGTTGGGTTTACTGTGGAAGGTTTTCTTTTTTTATTCATAGCTATTAGTAATAACAATGTGTAAGTTTAAAGTCTCTTTGGAATGAAGTTATTATTAGAAACAAATTGTGTCTCAAGAACTATATTGTAATCTCCAGAATCAAATTGTATTCTGAAGAAGCAAACTGTAATTTCCAGAACTACATCGTAATCTCAAGAACTATTTGGTATCTCATGAACCAAATGGTATCCCATTAACTATACAGTAATCACAAGAAACCAGTTGTATTCTCAAGAACTAAAATGTAATCCAAAGAACTATATTGTATCTCACGAACCAAAGTGTACAATGTATATGTAAGAATTGAATAAACAAAAAGAAAAATTCGTAACCATGTGCCTTTGTTGATGTGGTTATTTATGGAAAACCTATTCCATTAGTACATATAAAGGATAAGAAGGACACAAATGCATTGCTTTTGAACGAGAGTGTTATTAAGGAGTTAAAAGTTTAAGATGTAAAGTAACGAAAGACATGTAACAATTGCATAGGCCTATGCCTATCATGCAGCAGGTGTTTAGCTGTGGGAGTAGGGGGCACGTGACTGTGTCCACTTCCAGAGATATATTGCAAACATGTTTAACATTGTACACTATTGGCCATTAAAATTGCTACACCATGAAGATGACGTGCTACAGACGCGAAATTTAACCGACAGGAAGAAGATGCTGTGATATGCAAATTATTAGCTTTTCAGAGCATTCACACAAGTTTGGTGCCGGTGGCGACACCAACAACGTGCTGACATGAGGAAAGTTTACAACCGATTTCTCATACACAAACAGCAGTTGACCGGCGTTGCCTGGTGAAACGTTGTTGTGATGCCTCGTGTAAGGAGGAGAAATGCGTACCATCACGTTTCCGACTTTGATAAAGGTCGGATTGTAGCCTATCGCGATTGCGGTTTATCGTATCTCGACATTCTACATCTACATCTACATCCATACTCCGCAACCCACCTGACGGTGTGTGGCGGAGGGTACCCTGAGTACCTCTATCGGTTGTCCCTTCTATTCCAGTCTCGTATTGTTCGTGGAAAGAAGGATTGTCGGTATGCTTCTGTGTGGGCTCTAATCTCTCTGATTTTATCCTCATGGCCTCTTCCTGAGATATACGTAGGAGGGAGCAATATACCGCTTGACTCTTCGGTGAAGGTATGTTCTCGAAACTTCAACAAAAGCCCGTACCGAGCTACTGAGCGTCTCTCCTGCAGAGTCTTCCACTGGAGTTTAACCATCATCTCCGTAACGCTTTCGCAATTACTAAATGCTCCTGTAACGAAGCGCGCTGCTCTCCGTTGGATCTTCTCTATCTCTTCTATCAACCCTATCTGGTACGGATCCCACACTGCTGAGCAGTATTCAATCAGTGGGCGAACAAGCATACTGTAACCTACTTCCTTTGTTTTCGGATTGCATTTCCTTAGGATTCTTCCAATGAATCTCAGTGTGGCATCTGCTTTACCGACGATCAACTTTATATGATCATTCCATTTTAAATCTCTCCTAATGCGTACTCCCAGATAATTTATGGAATTAACTGCTTCCAGTTGCTGACCTGCTATTTTGTAGCTAAATGGTAAGGGAACTATCTTTCCATATATTCGCAGCACATTACACTTGTCTACATTGAGATTCAATTGCCATTCCCTGTACCATGCATCAATTCGCTGCAGATCCTCCTGCATTTCAGTACAATTTTCCATTGTTACAACCTCTCGATACACCACAGCATCATCTGCAAAAAGCCTCAGTGAACTTCCGATGTCATCCACAAGGTCATTTATGTATATTGTGAATAGCAACGGTCCTATGACACTCCCCTGCGGCACACCTGAAATCACTCTTACTCCGGAAGACTTCTCTCCATTGAGAATGACATGCTGCATTCTGTTATCTAGGAACTCTTCAATCGAATCAGACAATTGGTCTGATAGTCCATATGCTCTTACTTTGTTCATTAAACGACTGTGGGGAAGTGTATCGAACGCCTTGCGGAAGTCAAGAAACACGGCATCTACCTGTGAACCCGTGTCTATGGCCCTCTGAGTCTCGTGGACGAATAGCGCGAGCTGGGTTTCACACGACCGTCTTTTTCGAAACCCATGTTGATTCCTACAGAGTAGATTTCTAGTCTTCAGAAAAGTCATTACACTCGAACATAATACGTGTTCCAAAATTCTAGTAGTGTGTCTCCTGTGTTTGAGGAGAACCACAGACATGGTATCTGTGTAAAGTTATATAGTAACAAAGAGTGAAATATAAAGTACACAGATTGTGAGGAAAAAATTCATTGATTTTTTTATCCAATTTTAAAGTAATTCTGCATTTTCATAAGCCAACACAGCAACACCAATCTCACACAACTTCTTCTTTTTGAGTCAGTGGAGAGCAGGGCATCCATAGAAGTCCAGGTCGTGAACAGCAGCAAACTGGAAGATTCGACGCATCCGTTTGACCTCTTCACCTTTGACGCAGATGATGGTATCATTGTGGTCGAATAGTCGAAGTGACGTCACCATACCTTTATGAGGTATTCCTGGATAATGTCAGTGAATTCCACGGTGGAAATGTATTAATCACTTTGCGCTCCTGTGTCTTTTAGCAAAATTCACACCCTTGAAAGACCTCAGCGATCCAATTTATGCTCAGAGTGTCTCCATTCTACCAGCAGCTTCTGTGCATGCTGCGGATGCAACATCTTTAAATATGAACGTCTGCTATGATGTTCACACCTAGAGGTGGCATTTCGGAATGCTTTGGTATGGTGCAGTACATATTCATTGATACAGCTGGCACACCAGTGATTGGGCAATAGTTAATCATATGGTCATGCAGAAATGGAGCGTAAGCTATGGTGTGTTCTAGGACATCCGCAGAAGATTCAAATTCAGTTCGCAATTCTTTAGGTTCAGACTTAATTATCTCATTCTGTTTTTAGCAGTCTGTTACGATTTTCGGTGCCAGCTGTTTGAATCCCTGTGGAGATTGGATATCCTTCCTTGCATACATGTCAAATGCTATACTGCACACACTTTCATCTCACTTTAGGTGTAAATGGTCATACAGGTAGAATTCTGAGTTCAGGTAGACTCTGACATTGGTTAACTTGCAATTTTCAAATTCGCTGGAATCATTTGCTATATTCTCTCCTATGTTGGTCTGAAATACAAATATGATGAATCTGGGCGTCTCCAATTGAACAGAAGTTGTAATAGTCCACACTTGTCTACATCCCACCTGTAGCAGTGGTTACTCGAAAAGCTCCCATGAACGGAAGGTTCATGGTAGAATATACCTGCATTCAGAACTTTTGAAATATTCAAACACTGTTTTTCAGATACAGTGACGTGCGATATTTTTCATATTATTTTATTTATGATGATCTCAAAATGGTTCAAATGGCTCTGAGCACTATGGGACTCAACATCTATGGTCATCAGTCCCCTAGAACTTAGAACTACTTAAACCTAACTAACCTAAGGAAATCACACAACACCCAGCCATCACGAGGCAGAGAAAATCCCTGACCCCGCCGGGAATCGAACCCGGGAACCCGGGCGTGGGAAGCGAGAACGCTACCGCACGACCACGAGCTGCGGGCTTATGGTGATCTCGTCCGCCTCTTTAGCTCCTTGATGTATTACACTACCGGCCATTAAAATTGCTACACGAAGAAGAAATGCAGATGATAAACGGGTATTCATTGGGCAAATATATTATACTAGAACTGACATGTGATTACATTTTCACGCAGTTTGGGTGCATAGATCCTGAGATACCAGTACCCAGAACAACCACCTCTGGAGGTAATAACGGCCTCCGTACGCCTGGGCACTGATTCAAACAGAGCTTGGATGGCGAGTACAGGTACATCTGCCCATGCAGCTTCAACACGATACCACAGTTCATCAAGAGTAGTGACTGGCGTATTGCGAGGAGCCAGTTGCTCGGCCACCATTGTCCAGACGTTTTCAGGTGGTGAGAGGTCTGGAGAATGTGCTGGCCAGGGCAAGAGTAGAACATTTTCTGTATCCAGAAAGGCCCGTACAGGACCTGAAACATGCGGTCATACATTATCCTGCTAAAATGTAAGGTTTCGCATGGATCGAATGAAGGGTAGATCCAGGGGCGTAACACATCTGAAATGTAACGTCTACTGTTCAAAGTACCGTCAATGCGAACAAGAGGTGATCGACACGTGTAACCAATGGCACCCCATACAATCATGCCTGGTGATACCCCAGTATGGCGACGACAAATACACGCTTCCAATGTGCGTTCACTGCGATGTCGCCAAACAAGGATGCGACCATCATCATACTGTAAACACAACCTGCATTCATCTGAAAAAATGACGTTTTGCCATTCGTGCACCCAGGTTCGTCGTTGAGTACACAATCGGAGGCGCTCCTGTCTGTGATGCAGCGTCAAGGGTAACTGCAACCATGGTTTCCGAGCTGATAGTCCATGCTACTGCAAACGTTGTCAAACTGTTCGTGCATATGGTTGTTGTTTTGCAAACGTCCCCATCTGTTGACTCAGGGATCGAGACGTGGCTGCACGATGCGTTACAGCCATGTGGGTAAGATGCCTGTCATTTCGACTGCTAGTGATACGAGGCCGTTGGGATCCACCACGTCGTTCCGTATTACCCTCCTGAAACCACCGATTCCATATTCTGCTAACAGTCATTGGATCTCGAGCAACGCGAGTAGCAATGTCGCGTTACGATAAACCGCATTCGCAATAGGCTACAATCCGACATTTATCAAAGTCGGAAACATGATGGTACGCATATCTCCTCCTTACATGAGGCATCACAACAACGTTTCACCAGGCAACGCCGGTCAACTGCTGTTTGTGTATGAGAAATCGGTTGTAAACTTTCCTCATGTCAGCACGTTGTAGGTGTCGCCACCGGCCCCCAACCTTCTGTGAATGCTCTGAAAAGCTAATCATTTGCATGTCACAGCATCTTCTTCCTCTCGGTTAAATTTCGCGTCTGTAGCACATCTTCGTGGTGTACCAATTTTAATGACCGGTAGTGTAGTTGTTACTTACTGTACTCTATACCAGGGTAAGTTCCCGTTTAGCGATCGTAACAATTTGCTGCATATCCTCAAGGGAACCGATAAACAGTTTTAGAGGCATACATGCAATATATCTCCTGTACTCTTCAGCAGTTCTACCTGCATTTTCTAAATTCTTAAAATCCGGGGGAAAAGCAGAGACACATGTTTTAAGAGATGATATTATACCGTTATGTGTGTGGTCAATCTCTACCCCGTTAAATTCACACTCTCTCATGAAACAGGAATGTTAAAGTTTTACGTAAAAGCTTCGATCCCACCGGAGCAGTACCATCGTTCTTCTTAAATTCCGTCTCCAGATAAATGAAAATCTTGCATGGGAGAGTTAAAGTGATTTGTTGCTGGATGACTACTCTAACGTCATCGTATTATTAAACGTGGATGAAGCGTAAGGTTTATGCGAGGTGTACTCTTGGCATATAACACGCTCATCATATTCCATTGGATTAGTTATGTTGAGCGACATCATTGTGAAGTTTCAAACCTAATGATTTAAAAATTCACAGTTTCCACATGTTATCACCTTGGTGTTTTCTTGTGAAGTGCCACGCTGTGATACGGGTGTGTTGATTTTATGCCTTACACCCATCACGTCTTCGTTGGCAATACGTGGACGTAGGGAATCTTCTGGCTGCTGCGACTCCGGACTGACTGAAGGTCACCGGCGCTTCTGGTCTCCAAAAGGTGCCAACAAGCTGAAGGCTGTCTTCAACAGGTCTCTTCCCATTCGAGGTCACTGCCTATCCCACTTTGGATGTAGTCATACAATGGTTTTCTCCCCATGAAAGTCAACAAGCTGAATATCTTTATCCACATACACGTTTGCAAACAGTCCAATGTCTGAACTGCTACTAGGAGGTGTATAGTGTTGGTAGGGGTCTCAACAATTTTGTACCCAGTTCCAACTGATGGGAAGAATCTGAAAATTTTATGAACCAATCTGTTGTTGAGATAGGATTTGTTGCAATGTTACAATCGACACAGATTGTGCTAACAGAAAGTATATCCACTGCCTGATCTGATGTGTCAATTTTGTTAGGATCCTTCTTCAAAACCCATTCATTTCTGTCATACTGAACCTTTCTGGTTAAAGTCAGTGTTTGCATTCGGTGACTTTATTTCATATTTAAGTGTATTGATGTTTGTACAGAGCACAATCCCTTCCCACACTGTTTTAAAACAGAATTTAAATTAGCAATATCGAATGCACCAGGTTCTATTTCCACAATTTATTTTCTTCCCTTATTTTCCAAGTGAAGTTCTTTGTTAGGCTCTGTGATATTTTGAATATTGTTGTATGTCTCCAGTCCAATAAGCGCAGTGCTTCATTCTCCGTTGCTTACATCAATCGGCGGGAAGTAATTCGCACGTAATGATGGCTATCGTTCTTTTGAAGTCAAAGTATACTCGTACTACGCTGCTTCTGGCCCTCAACTCAGGTCCCAGCCACAGCCTGAGGAATGTTTCCAGAATGAGATTTTCACTCTGCAGGGGAGCGTGGGCTGATAGGAAACTTCCTGGCAGATTAAAAGTGTGTGCCGGACCGAGACACGAACTCGGGACCTTTGCCTTTCGCGGGCAAGTGCTCTACCATCTGAACTACCCAAGCACGACTCACGCCCCGTCCTCACAGCTGTGGCTAAGCGCCATGTCTCCGCAGTATCCTTTCTTTCAGGAGTGCTAGTTCTGCAAGGTTCGCAGGAGAGCTTCTGTAAAGTTTGGAAGGTAGGAGACGAGGTACTGGCAGAAGTAAAGCTGTGAGGACGGGCCGTGAGTCGTGCTTGGGTAGCTTATGTGGTAGAGCACTTGCCCACGAAAGGCAAAGGTCCCAAGTTCGAGTCTCGGTCCGGCACACAGTTTTAATTGCCAGGAAGTTACATATTGTTTTTAGTAAATACTCGTATAGAGGATGAATAACATCAAAAAAATCAGTTGGTCCTCTCTTCACACAACTACAGAATTTGGCTTCCTTGAATGCACAGAATTCAGTATGTACCTACCTCAAACTGATGGGTACTCATTTAGTTTCCTCTTTCGGTATTGTGTTGATGTAGTGTTCTAAATCATCTATGTGCATGCTAAATGAGGTATGTACAGAGATAGTTCACAATGTCTTCACATATAGTTTGAACATAAGACAGCCAAATCTTCAGTCTTTCCACCTTGATGGATAGCACAGGGAGTGATTTAAATAAATGGACTTACCATCTTATGTCAACATGAGTGCAGTGTCGTCATACAGCAATGTTATGGATAGCATTAGACCCACATAACGAATGACTGGAGAAGTACTGAATGGACTGTGCTCTGTGGGCATATGTTGATTTATATAGGGTTCTGCATTAGAATTCAAAAACTGCAGTTTAACAGCTCTCAGTGCATTTTCAATCTCTAACACATTATGCCAGTGACTGTCCACTGATGCTTCTATACTGATATTTAAACGCTTTAAAGCGCTAGTTGTTAAATTATAAGTTGAATTGAATTGCTTTAAGTCACTGGGAGGAATCAGCAGCTTCTCCCCCCTTACATCTACACCCTGTTCTTGCAGACCATGGGAATGTTTTGAGAGGCCAGTACTGACCTGCACTGTTTGGTGTTTGACCCCCAGAAAACTTCTTCAGAGAGTCAGGGACACGATGAGTGTCTAAATCGATGTGTGGGGTAGATAACAGCAGCTTGTTGTCTTGATCCAACATGATGGCCAAGTGCATCACAGGGTCCCACGGTCCTGCAAATCCCGACAGGTGCGAGACTGCTGCTGGTTCCGACAGGATGGAGGTCGCTGCTTGCCCAGACATGCTTGTGGTTGCATGGAGTTGAACAAGAAAGGAACTGACAAAATGGCTCTTAGCACTACGTGACTTAACTTCTGAGGTCACCAGTCGTCTAGAACTTAGAACTAATTAAACCTAACTAACCTAAGGACATCACAAACATCCATGCTCGAGGCAGGATACGAACCTGCGACCGTAGCGGTCGCGTGGCTCCAGACTGTAGAGCCTAGAACCGCACGCCACTCCGGCCGGCAGGAACTGACAAACAACCACTATTTGCGGTAATAGTAGTAAAGACATGTAATGAGAACTTACTTTTCCCCTTCTTTGTATTCTGTGCTGGTAGGTGCTGGACGATCTTGGCTGCAGCTTCTTCTTCTGCTGTTGTCTTCTACTGAGGCTGATGGGTTACCGTGTTCCCCTTATATCGCACATATCGTCATGATCATGAGACCAGTTGTAGTGTTCCTGCATCTCTATTAGCTCCTGCCAATTTTCAGGTTGGGAGAGGCAATACTGCATTCCTATTGTTTCCTGAGAAAAATGGTGGGGGTGCCAATCCCACTTAAGGGGCTCCGGAAAGGCTCAAAATCATGAAAAGTTCAATTTTTACTTTTTTGCGTTTTCTGAATCTGCAGACTATCACCTTTTAATATATATATATAATTTACTCAATTCCGAAGACTACAACTATTTTTAAATTTTTTTTGAAATGTGTTCTACATGGGCGTGACCCACTGTGGCGCTGTTAAACTGCTGTCAAATGGTGGTATTATTAACGTCCGTGTTCATCAGGTACAGTTTAGTGATGCGAGATAAAGTATGTGTTGTGGCTAACCTGTGATGGTTCAATATATATCGCTGGTGTGATTGTCGATTGTTTCATGTTTATTTACTCTGTCGTTGTCTCGAAAATATTCGTAATTAATTCTGTTTCTTGAGTCTCTGTTTTGTTGAAGTATAATAATGAGTAAAAGTAAAGTTATTAGAAATCCTCTGAAGGCTTTTAAGAAAAGGAGAAATGTTGGAAAGCCAAAGGTATGTGTTATTACTGTAAACAATAAAGACGATAACCAAGTGAGTGAACCTAACCTCTCAAGTACACCTGCCCATAGCAGTCAAAGTGGGAAAGAAAATACTTCACAGAAGAAGCTTGGTTCAATGAGTGAAAACTATGAATGTTTTATGGGCGAATCGGATGTGAATGAAATATTTGATATGGCGGTTCTCAAAGGAATTTTTTCAAACTGTGTAAGATGTATTCATTGTAGTGAAGTTGGTCTGGAACTCTCCATAATAAAGCACGTAGGACTTGCTAGTGAAATACAACTGAAATTTGATAAGTGTTCATGCATGACCACCTTTTGGAACAGTGTTGCAGTAACTAAAACTGAAGAAAATGGTAGCAAAATCTACGAACACAACATTAGATTTGTTTATTCTTTGCGTTCAGTTGGTAAGGGTGCTACTGCAGGTGCAATTTTCTGTGGCATCATGAATCTTCCAAATCCCCCAACCAAGTTTACGACCTATAATAAATTAATAGGGTCTAAAGTAGAAGATGTCTGTATAGAATCTATGAAGAACGCTGTGGAAGAGGCAGTAATGGAAAACAATGGTAACAGAGATTTGACTGCAGCGTTCGATGGTACCTGGCATAAACGGGGACACACATCTCTTCATGATGTAGTATCTGCCACCAGTATGTATACAGGGAAAGTTTTAGATGTAGCAGTAATATCAAAGTATTGTAGATGTCCACAAAAATATAAACGTACACATGAAAATAATTGCAAAGCTAACTATAGTGGCAGTAGTGGAGGAATGGAAGTGGCTGGTGTTGCCAGTATATTCCAGCGTTCTGAGGCGTGTGATAAAGTGCGATATGTTAATTACCTTGGTGACGGTGATTCTAAAAGTTTCAAACATGTTCAAGGACTGAAGCCCTATGGTGATGATGTTGTAGTGCAGAAATTTGAGTGCATTGGACACGTACAGAAGCGAATGGGAACAAGACTTCTGCGACTGAAAGCTTCGTACAAAAAACAAAAACTCAGTGATGGTAAAGGGTTGGATGGGAAGGGAAGGTTAACTGACAGTGTAATTGACAAAATACAGAACTATTATGGAATGGCTATTAGGCAAAATACACAAAGTGTCGACGAAATGAAGAAGGCTGTTTGGGCTCTTTTTTTTCATACTTCTTCAACCGATGAAAATCCCCAACATAGCTTGTGTCCCAAAGAAGAAGACAGTTGGTGTAAATATAACAAAGGATTGCTAACTGGTGAAGTGTACACTCATAAGCATAGTCTGCCTCATGCAATAATGGAGGTGATAAAACCTATTTTCAGAGACTTAGCAGCACCTGAACTGTTGAAAAAGTGTATTCACGGAAAAACTCAAAACCCCAATGAAAGTGTAAATAGTGTTATATAGTCGAGAATCCCCAAGACTGTATTTGTTGGAATAGAAACACTTCACTTTGGTGTGTATGATGCTGTTGCGACTTTCAATGATGGCAATATTGTAAGGTGCAAGGTATTTAGAAATATGGGAATGAAGATAGGTTCTAACATGGTACGAGCGATGCTTGCTTTAGACAAGGAACGCCTTCGGGCTGCAGACAGGGCTGTAAAGAGTCTAGAAATACAAGCAAGAGTAAACAGGAGGAGGAACAAGAGGAAGCTTGAGGAGGAGTTTGCAGAGGATGAAGATAATCCATCCTATGGACCTGGAATGCACTAAAAAGTTAATCCAATTTTGTCGCTCGATTCCCAAAACTTTTATTTTCTCATACTAATTACATGTTTTCTAAGGATCTTCCAAACATATTTGTTTCAAACTTTCAGTAAATGTTACACAGTACCTTCTGCATAATTTAACACAGCCTTTTTCCAAAAAACTGTATATTTTTGAATATATAAATAAAAAATTGCAAAAAAATGTTGAGAATTTTCATTACAATTGAAAAAAAACATCTTTAATAACTGAACTAAAATTTTGTAAAATCCCTGTGTTAAGTTGTAGCCCATATTCCAATAAATAATCTGTAAAAAGTTCAACTTCCTACCTCAAATACTTTGTGAGGAAAGATGTAATTTATAAGCATTATTTTAACATTGCAAGTATAGGGCGTTCCGGAGCCCCTTAAAGCACTCTCTGTGACAGTTTTGTGAATTAGCTCACTCGGTCAGGGATTGTTGGTGAAGAAAACCGATTAGCCTCTTGAATGTATTGGCAGGGCATTTCATAAAAGGTAGACTTTTAGAGCACAAGAATCTATCGACATGAGTTGTGAAATGCATCTTCACAACCCATCACAATGCATCAACATTGTTTGCTCAAAAGAATTGTACTCACACTCATCTATTATCTTTGCTTCCGAATCCTCATGTAGGGAGCTATACACACAGTCCTCAGCTGTGAGCTTACATACAGTACACTTATTAAAATACTCCCTGCATGTCACCAACATCTTCTCAGCTGAAGACAGTTTGTAAACGATGACTGCACAGGACTGCACAGGAGCAGATGAGCATCTCGCCTCTTGTGCTTTGGAAGACTGACAGCAATTTTCGTGAAAGGTCGACGTTTCCAGCACAAGCAGCTATCAGCATGAGTTGCGAAATGTAACTTCAGTCCATCCCATTGCGTCATCGTTATTTGATGAAAAGTATTCTTCTTCGTGTGCTCATCCAATATCTGCACTTTTCAAGCATCATGCAGGGAGCTGTGGATGCAGTCCTCACCTGCATGATTACCGCTAACATAACCGTTAAGCTCCTCATTGTCTGACGCCAACATCCCATCCATTGGACATATCTTACATACAATAAAGTAAAATCGTACGTCCATCGTCTCTGACTGGTCAACACAGACTGAGTCTGTAACCTCCCCCTCACTTATCGACCTTAATGACAGTGAAAAATTAAACCGCGTGTACCTAATGGAAATTTGGGAAAAGCAATCGTCACCGAAGTTAATCTGTCGGTAAAGAGGGAGGAAAGGGTTACATCTAAATGAAAGGAAAAATGCAAATGAAACTGGAGGAAATTAATTTTGAAAAGGGGTAAAGTTAATAAAGAAAGTAAATGTGCGGCCGTTACGTTAACAATTAACTAGCGGTAATTAGATATTTGAGATTTGGGGGAAATTACGGTCGCCAGTCCTAAGGACAATTACTATAGTAACTGAAAAAGAAAGGTTATTACACATATAATTAGCACTAGAAGCGTGGCAACTGGAGGTTGACACGTGTAGTGTGAAAACTGAAAGTTTGTCAGAAGTAATAAGTTTCGCTACACTCTGACTTAATTTTGCAAAAGAATTAATAAAACCGGAAAATCGAAAGTTAATTTAGTGACTGAAGTTAATAGTGTGCTTTCTTTCTGAAGCACATCAAAATTCAGTAAAATACGGTTAGTCTTGGACTACCTCAACAATCATTTCAAAAGCAACTTGAATCTACGCAATTTAGAAGTAAGAGATTTGACTTCGAACTTGAATTAAATGATTCTGAACAATTAACAATAGTAAAATTTAGTACGTACCAAGGTGAGCTGCAGTCACAGGTAAGCTAAAACATGCTAACAAAACTCGCACTCTTAATTTGTGCTCGTGTAATCTAAATATTGTAGCCAGCTATGAATACTTTAACTGAACTTTGAACTTAAAGCAGTGAAATGGAATATTACTTTAATGCTGGCGTATGAATTTCAACGACACTCGGGTTCATTCCGGAAAAGGAAGGGACCCTGCTTGGTAATGCAATTGGGACAATGAGCAACAAACGTTCATGCTACGTTGCTGTAATTTTGTGAGTTGAACAGTTTGAAAAGCTGAGGTCTGCCATACAGTTCTGAAACTTTACGTGCTTTTAGTCTTCCTTTTTGTTTGATTGAAGGTTTGAAGTCGCCGATCGAGGAGGTGGCGACAGTCACTCATTTTCGGCCGTCGCTGTTGCAGAAGCTGGATGCTGGCGCGCCTTCTTCTCGACACGGTCACCAGGCGAAACGGGCTCTTGATGTGTGCCAGCTAATGCTTCCCGTCCGCGACACCGTGCTAGAAACTACCA
Source organism: Schistocerca nitens (assembly GCF_023898315.1). Lineage (NCBI taxonomy): Eukaryota > Metazoa > Arthropoda > Insecta > Orthoptera > Acrididae > Schistocerca > Schistocerca nitens. The sequence goes on along the minus strand of NC_064617.1, from coordinate 323,790,971 downwards.
TAGCCAGTCGATCGCAATTACATGCTGCCAAACCCCGAAAGCCCGGCAACTTGCGGGAGCGTCACACAACACACCTGCTCAATCGCACTACACCAACCAGACTCTTTCTTTGCTCTGCCCGCGCTCCACGAGACAGAGTTAACACTACCAAAGATCCTACACACTTTGATTCTTCACACGACCTATCGATGTAATCGTTCGATAGCAGTTTTCCCTAGGCAAGACCCAGCGTAAAAATACAAATAATATTTACGAAATAAACGAATTATACATCGACATAAATGCATAAATATATATATATATACAAATAGTAAAACAAGTACAATATGTAAAGACACAGAAATGTCATATATTCAGTTAACAAAAATAAGCAAAACAAATTTATAGTACAATAGATGGAAATAGGAGGATATGCATTTCCGGCGTTACAAGTCTTTGTTCTTTTCGTTCACAAGTGGGTGAGTGGGAAGCAGAGAGATGAAGTGGACAAGGGTGGGATTCCAACAGCGCCCCCTACTGGCAGTGTTGTGAACGAGGACTCCAAAATTCACACCGTTTTTTAATTTCCTACCATTTTTTAAGTCTTCATCATTTTGAATTTAATTAATTTACATAATTTATCTAATTAATTAGCAGATAAATGTAATTAATTTGCATCTCAATTAATTGTGACGTTGCCACATCTACACGCCAGGAAGAGGAGGTTGGGGGACCACCCATGAAAAGTGGCCATCATGAATAAATCTGGCAGCAATGCAGGCTGCACCTGGATGAAATTTGCTCCCCTACTTAGAAGATGCCTTAATATAAGAAGGTATATTCTTATTTTGTGTAACAACACTGTACAATTTTGTAGGAGTTTGTCACTTGCGTGAAATTTTTCGTCAGTACCACTGTGCAGGATTTATTCATGTTACATTACGTTGGGATATTCATGTGATCAAGAAAAAAGTATTGGCTTCCTAAATTATTACTTAAAAATCAGGACAACACCTATCTAGTAAGTGTCCTCGTAGCGACCAGTGTAGTGTGATAGGTGACTGATTAAGGAACCTGCGACGCCTATCTTTCCACTGTGGCCTGGGACACCAAATGAAGATCAGAGGTGAGCCCAAATTATAATTATGGGACATGTGCCTAAAGTGCCTATGTCCATCCATAAAACCTCACGTGAACTGTTACAACCAATCGTACTCTCACGTCCTCGGCAATGATGTCATGTGGGGTTAACTTAGGGGAAGCGTCACAGCTCGATCAGATGATGACAGTGCTATCGAAACGAGTCGCCGAATAAAGTAGAATACTGCAGAGTTCCCAACTGCCATCTCCTGCTTCTCTAAATACAGAGAAGCTATAAAGAACCATCTACACAAGAAAGTTTTATTTATTTTCAGGTCTTTCAGTCCTTACTTTTGAGAGTAGAGTGGGATGCTAAGGATCAGCCAAACACTGTCTGTGTGTCTAAGTATGTGAGTGTGTCCCTTTTCCAAGGGATCGAGCGGGCTGTAATACATTAGGTCCGTTATAAAGCTTCTTTCCACCGAATACAAAGCGAACTGGTAGCAGAGCAGAGGGTTTCTCAGTTGGCATTTGTCTTACAACTGAAGGAAACCCAAAAATCTTCGTCTGAAACGGGGATTGGAAATATTTTTAAATTACTTCACTAAAACCTAAAAACAAATTGTGTGTTAAAGAAGTATCGACATTCGCTGTTTACAATACCTGATGTCTCACAACTGTCTCCTAATACAGTACAGACTATCGTACGTCTGACCTCTGTTTTGCACGTTTCAGTCTCTAGTTCAAGGAGTAGAGAGGAATGTTTGACAGCCACCCTATTACATAGCTGCAGTTCTTTTCAGCCAAATGTTCTAGCAGGCTAGTAGTGGCGCAGAGGGAAACCAAACTGAAAATATTTGGGAGAGGCTTCCAGTTCTAGCATTCACTTGATAATCAAGGGAAACTTTCTAAACACCTTGATCAGAACTGAGGGACTGCAACTGTTTCAATGTATTTCTGAACAAAGATGACCATTCTCCCACACATAATTAAAATATAATCTATGTGTATAAATTCTTGTGAACTGTACAGGAGTGTGAGTAGTGTGTGTGTGTGTGTGTGTGTGTGTGTGTGTGTGTGTGTGTACAATTTCTGGCCATCCCACTAACCATACCAGTTCTTACCTGTAAAACTCCGATTAATTAAGGAATTTAACTGCCTTGTACAAAACAGCTTCAACCGCCAGCGGCGTAGCATTGCAGGTTCTGGCTAAAAACGCTGAGTCAGCCATCCATATTCCACCTCATCAAAGAGGGTGGAGCAGTAGATAGAGGTTTCTTTTGACACTCTCTACAAGAAGGAAGAATCAGCAACAGCCAATGGCATGACGGTGTAGAAGGCAATGGGAAACACTATGTTAAAAACGCTTCATGACTGAGGTTTCTCATAATGCGAAATGAGGAGCAGCGACCTGTATAAACTTTAAAGAAATTATTTATAGCCACTAAAATGTTAACGTAGTATGAATAGTGAAACCACAATCGAACGTAATGTACAATCAAAAAAGATTGTGAAGACTTGAAGATGACAGTATTGCCTGTCAAAACTGGTTCTAAAAAACATTTTTGAACGCGAACCTGGCTGTAACAATTTTCTTTAAAGACACATAATCCTAAAATTGAAAAGTATCAAAATGATCTATCAGCAAAAGGTTTTCGATTTGTCCGCCTTTCGTATTTCCAGGAGGGGACTGCCAAGAGGGAGATGATAATGAGAAAAGAACGGAATAACCAACGAATAGATAACATTCTACAAGTAAAAGCATGGAATGTCAGAGGTTTGATCGTAGTAGGAATGCTATTAAATCTAAAAAGAGAAATCCAAAAGCTCAATCTAGACACAGTTGATATCAGTGAAGTGAAGTGGAAAGAAGATAAGAATTTCTGGTCAGATGACCATAGGATAATATCGACACCAGCAGAAAATGGTATAACAGCGACGGAATTCGTTGTAAATAGGAGTGTAGGGTAGAGAGTGAGCTACTCTGAACAGTTCATGATAGGATTACACTCATGAGAATCGACAGCTAACCAACCGAACAACAATAGTGAATGTATACACACCGACATCGCATTCATAATTGAAAATATAGGTAATGCATATGAGGATATACAACAAGCAGAAGGAGATGAAAATCTAATAACCGTGGGGGACTGGAACGCGGTTGTGGTATAAGGAGCAGACGAGAGACTTATGGAAGAATAACGGCTTGGCAGCAGGGATGAGAAAAGGGAAAGACTAATTGAGTTCTGCAATAAATTTCAGATAGTAATAACGAATACTCAAAATAAATAAAACGCAGAATATTGTGTATGTTCTACAGGATTAATTTATTTAGTTAGCCTATTATCGGATTACATGGCCATCGTCAGACTATAATTGACTACCGTCATCAAAGAAGTAGCAATATGTGTAAACAATATTGGAAAACTGCCTATTGGCTTCTGTCTCGGGTTCTTCGGCCGACGTTCATCTAATGATTTTTCTGACGTTTCGCCAGCACGAGTGGCTGGCATTGTCAAAGCTTCACCCTCCATTGCCGGTGGTGAACTGGAGCCCAGCTCGCGGGCGCAGACTATATGTACCTGGCGCGCCAACGTCCGAGGGCTTCTCCGCGGTCATTTCCGGTGCGGTTCTCTTCTTGCTACCTGCGACGGTCGTTCGCTGCAATACGGGAAGCCAGGATCCGTTTACCTTAAGGCTTTCCTCTTTCTTGTTCAAACTGTTCGCGTGTTTTTGTATTTCTACAGCTTCTCTGAACAAGCGCGTGTGATAATGCTTCTCTACAGCCAGAACTTCCGTGTCGGCGAATTTTATTACGTGGTCGGTCTCATTCAGTGCGTGCTCTGCCACGGCCGATTTCTCCACCTGCCCCAACCTGCAATGTCGCTTATGCTCTTTGATCCCGGTGTTGATGGATCGTCCAGTCATTCCGACATAAACTTTTCTGCATGTGCATGGTATACGGTATATTCCCGACATTGCAAGTGGGTCTCTTTTCTCCTTCGCCGATCTAAGACACTCTTTGATCTTCCTTGTCGGTTTGAAAATCGTCTTTACGCCATGTTTGCGCAATATACGGCCGATTCTGTCCGTCACTCTGGGAATGTATGGCAGAAAGGCCGTACCCGACATTTCTTTTTCTGGTTCCTTACTTCGCCGAGTGTTTGGCTCTGTTACTCTTCTAATATAATTTGTGGAGTACCCATTGCTTCTCAGGACAGTTTCCAGGTGTTGCATCTCTCGTTTGAGGTGTTGCGGCTCACATACCTGCACAAACTGTCAAACCACCACCCGAGCCGGAAAAGAGGCATGATTAGTACGCTTGTAACGAGAGCAGGACGAATATGTGAGCCGCAACACCTCAAACGAGAGATGCAACACCTGGAAACTGTCCTGAGAAGCAATGGGTACTCCACAAATTATATTAGAAGGGTAACAGAGCCAAACACTCGGCGAAGTAAGGAACCAGAAAAAGAAATGTCGGGTACGGCCTTTCTGCCATACATTCCCAGAGTGACGGACAGAATCGGCCGTATATTGCGCAAACATGGCGTAAAGACGATTTTCAAACCGACAAGGAAGATCAAAGAGTGTCTTAGATCGGCGAAGGAGAAAAGAGACCCACTTGCAATGTCGGGAATATACCGTATACCATGCACATGCAGAAAAGTTTATGTCGGAATGACTGGACGATCCATCAACACCAGGATCAAAGAGCATAAGCGACATTGCAGGTTGGGGCAGGTGGAGAAATCGGCCGTGGCAGAGCACGCACTGAATGAGACCGACCACGTAATAAAATTCGCCGACACGGAAGTTCTGGCTGTAGAGAAGCATTATCACACGCGCTTGTTCAGAGAAGCTGTAGAAATACAAAAACACGCGAACAGTTTGAACAAGAAAGAGGAAAGCCTTAAGGTAAACGGATCCTGGCTTCCCGTACTGCAGCGAACGACCGTCGCAGGTAGCAAGAAGAGAACCGCACCGGAAATGACCGCGGAGAAGCCCTCGGACGTTGGCGCACCAGGTACATATAGTCTGCGCCCGCGAGCTGGGCTCCAGTTCACCACCGGCAATGGAGGGTGAAGCTTTGACAATGCCAGCCACTCGTGCTGGCGAAACGTCAGAAAAATCATTAGATGAACGTCGGCCGAAGAACCCGAGACAGAAGCCAATAGGCAGTTTGTCAACAAGTGGCCACGAAAGCCTTAAGAATTTTGTAATATTGGAAAAGACGATACTCATCTATACTGAGGCATAAAGACAGAGTATATGTAATCTTTCACAGTGTGGTGATAAGGCAATTAAAGAGATAAAAAATTGAAAAATAAATAAATGTAAATGGGGTAAACTAGAAAAAAACCATAACACTAAAATCTAAAAACAGCGTTTATATGACCATTTACATTCAATTAACAATCCCAATAAAATAAAATCAGTATTTGACAAGATTACTAAAGAACAGCTTGAAGAGGTATTATTTCTGGAAGGTATACATGAACTGCGATCATTTATCGTCTAGTAATATACCTTTTTAATTGCATTACTTCTGCTCTTTCAAAGATGACGTGTATTTGTGTCTCAGTCTAGATGAGTAGCAACTTTCCCGATGTTGTTACAAATATTGTGACTTCCTTGACGACGACGGGTAAGGTGGCACTGTAAGCAGAAGGTCGGCTTATTAAATAAATAAATTCTGTAGAGCATACACAATATTGTGCTTTTCATATATTAATATATCTTTCACCAAAAAGCAAAGGAGAAAATGACTTAACATCGAATGCTCTGTTCAAATACTGTATAACAAGAGGAGGAGACATTGGAAGATACCAGCTGGATTACATCATGGCTAGATAGAGATTCCGAAATAAGATAGTGGATTGTGAAGCGTATCCAGAAGCAAACATAATCCATCAGAACTTAGTAATGATGATGTGTAGATTGAAGTTAAAGAGAATCGTTAGACAGAATCAGTGAGGATGGAAGTCTTACACTGAAGTACTGACGAATGATGAGACGCTTTTGAAGTTCGCTAAGGATGTGGATACTACGATAAGGAACACGAGAGTAGCAGTCGACATCTGTCAATGGGGCAATCACAGATGATGGACAATGTAACAGGTACAAGACAGGTAGCTCCGAAGAAACTGTGGGTAACAAGATATTCTTCAATAGATACACGAGAGAAGGAAGTAAAAAAATCTTTAGGGAAACACATGTAGTGCAGTCAAAAGGCTGTATCCCTCAGGTATTTAACAGGGTCGGTAACGCACCTTTTTAATGGCCACATGAAAGTCATCATTCCTCTTCCAAAATATAAAATCCTCCCTATGGCATGGGGGTGTGTGTTGTTCTTAGCATAAGTTAGTTTAAGTTGGATTAAGTAGTGTGTAAGTCTAGGGACCAATGACCTACAGCAGTTTGGTCCCTTTGGAATTCACAAACATTTGAACATTCTGTCTTCGTGCTTTCGAACCCCTACCTTGGCCAGTAAGGTCGCCGGATCTGTCCCCGATTGAGAATATTCGGAGGTCTCGAACCAGCTCGGGATTTTGACTTTCTGACGCGACGATCTGACTGAATTTGGCACGATATCCCTCAGAAGGACGTCCAACAACTCTATCAGCCAATGCCAAGCCGAATAATTGCTCGCATAAGGGCAGACAGAGGTGGACCAACTTGCTCATTATGTGAAGCTATATCTCTTGGATAAGCCATCCATTTTTTTCATAAATTTTAATCACTTCTTTGTCTGCACATGTAAATATGGGTTCAAATGGCTCTGAGGTCATCCGTCGCCTAGAACTTAGAACTAATTAAACCTAACTAACCAAAGGACATTACACACATCCATGCCCGAGGCAGGATTCGAACCTGCGACCGGAGCGGTCTCTCGTTCCAGACTGTAGCGCCCAGAACCGCACGGCCACTCCGGCCGGCCATGTAAATATCATCTACCGATTTTCATCCCATTCAAATAACTACTTCGAGGTGCTTTTCTTTGCGTTGCCCTAATAGTATTGCATACCTTGTAGAAGGTCACTTGCAATGTTGGCAGAATCGTTAGTACAAAATGACGACAAAATAACGACGCTTAAAGCCTAGCAGAGTTTTACGGAAATTGAACTTACGCATATAGAACAGTAACAAAATTATCTGCAAGTAAACGAGAGCAGTAGAACAAATGCGAAGCCTATGTTAATATCTAAAGTCTGTTGTTTGATTTTTGTTCTGTTGCATTCACTGACAATATTTTACGACGTAATGGCCGTGCTGTTGATACATTCAATGTTACAGTTCATTGTGCTCATTGACAGAGAGCAAATTAATTTGAATTGTGTGATAATATTTGAATAATGTACTGCGCTGTGTTCGGGCGCGCCGCCATTCACTCGCTGCGAGACCGGACACAGTGAATTATTCGTGCTCTGGGGAACAGTGGCGGCCCGCTATTGTGGAGTAGACATGCGGAAGCGCAGGCCACGCACGTGACGAGAATGTGTATGTCGCGGGCAGACAACGTGACGTGGTAGACGTCTGTCGTAGCAGCTGTTCGCCACACGGTAGCTACTCTACCGTGGGTGGAGAAAAATACGGAAGCAGCAAAAACACATTTCCATGCCTAATATGGCGTAGGCATTCAAAACAGCTTCTACTTCTATACAGGGTGGTCCATTGATAGTGACGGGGCTAAGTATATCACGAAATAAGCATCAAACGAAAAAACTACAAAGAACAAAACTCGTCTAGCTTGAAGGTGGAAACCAGATGGCGCTATGATTGGCCCGCTAGATGGCGCTGCCGTAGGTCAAACGGATATCAACTCCGTTTTCTAAAATAGGAACCCCCATTTTTTATTTCATATTCGTGTAGTACGTAAAGAAATATGAATGTTTTAGTTGGACCGCTTTTTTACGCTTCGTGATAGATGGCGCTGTAATAGTCCAAACGTATAAGTACGTGGTATCACGTAAGATTATTCCAGAGCGGACGGTATTTGCTTCGTGATACATTACCCGTGTTAAAATGGACCGTTTGCGGAAAAGGTCGATATCGTGTTGATGTATGGCTATTGTGATCAGAATCCCAACGGGTGTGTGCCATGTATGCAGCTCGGTATCCTGGACGACATCATCCAAGTGTCCGGACCGTTCGCCGGATAGTTACGTTATTTAAGGAAACAGGAAGTGTTCAGCCACATGTGAAACGTCAACCACGACCTGCAACAAATGATGATGCCCAAGTAGGTGTATTAACTGCTGACGTGACTAATCCGCACATCAGTAGCAGACAAACTGCGCGAGAATCGGCAATCTCAAAAACGTCGGTGTTGGGAACGCTACATCAACATCGGTTGCACCCGTACTATATTTCTATGCACCAGGAAATGCATGGCGACGACTTTGAACGTCGTGTACAGTTCTGCCACTGGGCACAAGAGTAATTACGGGACGATGACAGTTTTTTTTTGCACACGTTCTATTTAGCGACGAAGCGTCATTCACCAACAGATGTAACGTAAACCGGCATAATTTGCACTATTGGGCAACGGAAAATCGACGATGATTGCGACAAGTGGAACATCATCGACCTTGGCGGGTTAATGTATGGTGCGGCATTATGGGAGGAAGGATAATTGGCCCACATTTTATCGATGGCAATCTAAATGGTGCAATGTATGCTGATTTCCTACGTAATGTTCTACCGATGTTACTACAAGATGTTTCACTGCATTACAGAATATCCATGTACTTCCAACATGATGGATGTCCGGCACATATCTCGCGTGCCGTTGAAGCGATACTGGATAGCATATTTCATGACAGGTGGATTGGTTGTCGAAGCACCATACCATGGCCCGCACATCCACCGGATATGACGTACCCGGATTTCTTTCTGTGTGGAAAGTTGAAGGATGTTTGCTATCGTGCTCCACCGACAACGCCTGGCAACATGCGTCAGCGCATTGTCAATGCATGTGCGAACATTACGGGAGGCGAACTGCTCGCTGTTGAGAGGAATGTCGTTAAACGTATTGCCAAATGCAATGAGGCTGACGGACATCATTTTGAGCATTTATTGCATTAATGTGGTATTTACAGGTAATCACGCTGTAACAGCATGCGTTCTCAGAAATGATAAGTTCACAACGGTACGTGTATCACATTGGAACAACCGAAATAAAATGTTCAAACGTACCGGTACCTACGTTCTGTATTTTAATTTAAAAATCCTAAATGTTACCAACTGTTCGTCTAAAATTGTGAGCCATATGTTTGTGACTATTACAACGCCATCTATCACAAAGCGAAAAAAGTGGTCCAACTAAAACATTCATATTTCTTTACGTACTAAACAAATGTGTCATAAAAATGGGGGTTCCTATTTCAAAAACGCAGTTTATATCCGTTTGACCTATGGCAGTGCCGTCTAGCTGGCAAACCATAGCGCCATCTGGTTTTCTCCTTCAAGCTAGACAAGTTTCGTTCTTTGTAGTTTTTCCGTTTGATGCTTATTTCGTGAGATATTTGGCCCGGTCACGATCAATGGACCACCCTGTATATGCATGTAAATACATACTACGCTAGCGGCCTTAAGGTGCATGGCGGAGGATAACACCTTACACTACTATCCGCAGACTTTCCTGTTCCAGTCGCAAACAGACCGAGGGAAAAACGAGTGTCTGAAAACTTCCGTGAGAGTCCCAATTTCTCGCATCTTATATTCGCAGCCCTTAACGCGAAGAGTATGTTGGCCGTAGTAGAACGTTATACATTTTCTTCAAATGCCGAGTCTCAAAATTTCCGCAACAATGCCTGGCGAAAAGAGCATCTTCCTACCTTCAGAGATTCCTACTTGAGTTCACGAAGAATATCTGTAGTATTTGCGTGCTAATCGAACCTAACGGTAACAAGTCTAGGAGCACGCCTCTAAATTGCTTCGAAGTCTTCCTTTAGTTCGATCGACCTGATGGGCATCCCAAATACTAGAACAGTACTGAAGAATAGGTCGCATTAGCATTCCACATGCAGTCTTCTTTTTAGGTGAGGTAAACTTTCCCAAAATCCTTTCAAATTAATGAAGTCGAACATATGCCTTCCCTACTACCAACACAATGTTCCCATTCCATTACACGTCACTTTGCAACGTTAGTCCTAGATGTGACTGTGTCTAGCAGGACACTACTAATGTTGTATTCGAACGTTACAAGCTTGATTTTCCTACTCATTCTCATTAACTTATATTTTTCTACATTTAGAGCAAACTGCCATTCATCGGACCAACTAGAAATTTTGTCTTGTATACTGCTACAGTCACTTAACTGGGGCACCTTCCAATACACCACAGCGTCATCAGTAAATAGGGTTAGATTGCTGCTAACCTCTCCGTCGGATCATTTATGTTTGTGGAGAATAATAACGGTCTTATCACACTTTCCTGATACTCCTGACGATGCCCTTATCTCTGATGAACACTCGCCGTCGAGGACAACCTACTGGGTTCTATTACTTAAGGCGTCTTCGAGTTACTCAAATACCTTGGCACCTAAACCATATGCTCGGACTTTCCTAAGCTGTCTGTGGTTGGGCACCAGTTGTCTCGGTATGGATAAATACACGATTTTCAAGGGAAACATATCATCACGCAAAATATTGATAAGTTCAGATAACAATGTTGAAGGTAGATACTGATTACGCAAACTTCTGTGCAAATCAGACAATAAAGGCTCAATAATATTGAGATCTGTTGACTGTGGTGGCTAAGATAGAGGCGACAATTCATCATCTTGTACACAAAACCACTCGTGGAAGATGCATGCTGTGTGGACAGAGGGCCAGTCCTCTTGGAACAGAACATCACCACTGTACCATGGGATAAAACTGATCACTCGAAATGGCTGCATAAAACTTAGCACTAAGGCAACATTCAAGACTAATCATGAGTTCCAAGGAATACAATGACATGGCTACCCAAATCATCACCGAACGCCCGCCATGTTTCACTCTTGGAATGTAAAGCCGGCCAGGATTAGTTAGTAACATTGTAGAACAATATGCATCCGACCAAGTGACTTTCTTCCATTGCTCTGTGGTCTTGGTTATATGGCTATGGCACAAAGTTTTCCTGCTACAGGCATTTGTATCACTGGTGAGCGTATTTGGAATTCTAGCACTCCCTGCTCTTAGGTAACAGGTTGGGAGACGGGACATTCACATATGCTGTGACTTTTGTGTTGACAGATGTGAAAATTACCGAACTATCAGTTCACGGCTGCAAAATACTAACGCGAATTCTTTACAGACGAATGGAAAAACTGGTAGAAGCCGACCTCGGGGAAGATCTATTTAGATTCCGTAGAAATATTCGAACACGTGAGGCAATACTGCCCCTACGACTTATCTTAGAAGAAAGATTAAGAAAAGGCAAACCTACGTCTATTGCATTTGTAGACTTAGATAAAGCTTTTGACAATGTTGACTGGAATACTCTCTTTCAAATTCTGAAGGTGGCAGGGGTCAAATACAAGGAGCGAAGTGCTATTTACAATTGTACAGAAACAAAATGGCAGTTATAAGAGTCGAGGGACATGAAAGGGAAGCAGTGGTTGGGAAGGGAAAGAGACAGGTTTGTAGCCTCTCACCGATGTTATTCAATCTGTATATTGAACAAGTAACAAAGTAAAGGAAACAAAAGAAAAATTCGGAGTAGGTATTAAAACCCATGGAGAAGAAATAAAAATTTTAGGTTCACCGATGACATTGTAATTCTGTCAGAGACAGCATAGGACCTGGAAGAGCAGCTGAACGGAATGGACAGTGTCTTGAACGGAGGATATAAGATGAAGTTCAACAAAAGCAAAACGAGGATAATGGAATGTAATCGAATTAAATCGGGTGATGCTGAGGGAATTAGATTAGGAAATGAGACACTTAAACTAGTAAAGGAGTTTTGCTATTTGAGGAGCAAAATAACTGATGATGGTCAAAGTATAGAGGATATAAAATGTAGACTGGCAATGGCAAGGAAAGCGTTTCTGAAGAAGAGAAATTTGTTAACACCGAGTATAGATTTAAGTGTCCGTAAGCCGTTTCTGAAAGTATCTGTATGGAAGTGAAACATGGACGATAAATAGTTTGGACAAGAAGAGAATATAAGCTTTCGAAATGTGGTGCTACAGAAGAATGCTGAAGATTAGATGGGTAGATCACATAACTACTGCTGAGGTATTGAATAGAATTGGAGAGAAGAGGAGTTTGTGGCACAACTTGACTGGAAGAAGGGATCGGTTGGTAGGACACGTTCTGAGGCATCAAGGGATCACCAATTTCGTATTGGAGGGCAGCGTGGAGGGTAAAAATCGTAGAGGGACACCAAGAGATGAATACACTATCAGAGTCAGACGGGCGTTGGTTGCAGTAGGAACTGGGAGATGAAGAAGCTTGCACAGCATAGAGTAGCATGGAGAGCTGCATCAAACCAGTCTCAGGACTGAAGACCACAACAACAACAATGTGACTTTTGTGGCTATCTTGCTCTTATTTCTCGTCACAATCCTCATCATACCGACTCCAGCGTCGTGCCCAGGTGCACTAAGTTTACAGCTGACGCGAACAGCGCGACAGATGTGGTCTCACAGTTTCTCGACTCGGTCGAAATCCGAGGAGTCTGCTCGCCGGGGGATTACGGTAAACTCATCCAGTGCTCTTGCGCCACGTAGGTACACTGCAAGCCGTGTGACACGTTTCACAGTCCTGCTGGTAGACTCCACCGTGCCGAGGAAAGTCGGCATATGTGGGTGGAGATTGTCCCCAAGGATAGATGCGTACCTCTGTTGATCCACTGTGCTTTCCAGAATGACGATGTCACCCAGGGAACACTACTAAAACATTTCCCAGATCATAACGCTCCATCCTCCGACCTGGACCTTTAAGAAGAATTTTACAAAGTGCACCCTTTCAGACGTTTCATGTCGTACATGTATAAAACTTCATTCATCTGAAAAGGCCACACAGTGGACATCTGGGTGCGGTATTGGCGTCCAGATTTCATACTTCAAAAAAATTGGTTCAAATGGCTCTGAGCACTATGGGACTTAACTGCTGAGGTCATCAGTCCCCTAGAACTTAGAACTACTTAAACCTAACTAACCTAAGGACATCACACACATCCATGCCCGAGGCAGGATTCGAACCTGCGACCGTAGCGGTCACGCGGTTCCAGACTGAATCGCCTAGAACCGCACGGCCACATCGGCCGGCGCTCGCGATCAGATTACAAGCTTAGCCGTTTCGTAAATGCTACCACCCTTGGCCCAAAAGCCAACGAGATGCTTATATACCATGCCAACTGCCATCTGTCAGTGGTTATTGCACGTTGACGTCGCGCTTCACTTGTGGCGGCCATCTCATTAGCTGGAAGTGGATGCATCAGACGCTGGGCCTGATTACCCGCAGCAGACCAGCCAGCCACTGCACCGACATCCTGCTCTGGCCGGACACGAAACATTTTCCGGCTACTAAGAACAATATCGTGATGTGGCTGTTAGGACAGTTTGTGACATATATCATCATTCACAATAGTGAAAATAATCTCATTAGTTTCGAGGCTTATATGAGAACGGCACGTTGGAAGATGAAACGTTACCTGAATTTCAGGAATATGTTTGGTGACATGTTAGACATAATTTTTGAAAAACAAGGCATACGGTAATTCTCGACGCCGGTAAGGACACAAATCATGTGCAAGACTATGTAGCGAATAAGGGGTTACACCTGTTTCCAGGACTGCTCCCGACTTCTCAATGGTGTTATTAACTTCATTTGACGTTTTTCTTAATTTGTGTTGCCTGTGCATGTCTTTGTTATTCGTTTATATGCTCCAAATGACTTTCTGTGAAGAGTTTGGACGGTTGTGATTCAATTGACAGAACTGCAATTCTAATTAAGTTCAAATGGTTCAAATGGCTCTGAGCACTATGGGACTCAACTGCTGTGGTCATCAGTTCCCTAGAACTTAGAACTACTTAAGCCTAACTAACCTAAGGACATCACACACACCCAAGCCCGAGGCAGGATTCGAACCTGCGACCGTAGCAGCAGCGCGGCTCTGGACTGGAGCGCCTAGAACCGCACGGCCACCGCGGCCGGCTTCTAATTAAGACAGTCAGTTATATATATATATATATATATATATATATATATATATATATATATATATATATATATTGTAATTGTCTTTAATTTGTTTGCGTTTTGGTTCTATGTCTCTGTCTGGACTGAAGATCCTCTTGTCAGTTTTGTTCTGTTTTGTAAGCTTACAAATGGGACTATATGGCACTATATTGAAATGTGTTCTTCAGTCTATTGTAGGATACAATTCGTGTTGAAACAGTTCCAGTACTTCATTATTTTATTTTTGTGCTTATGTGCTTATATGATTATTTTACTAAAGAAAAAAAGGCATTTGTCATATTAATGGTACTGGACCGTGTAGTATAAACTGCTGCCTCTTCGGCTGCTTTAGTTATGTGGTACAGTTCATCAAGGCGACAATGTTTCACGCGATAAAAACTTTAACCTCCATCAAACAAATGTATCCATTTACATGAAGGTGAAACTGAAACTGTACTAGGACTTGGTAACATCTTTCACAATGATAAAAATGCCAGCTACAAGTAGTTGTCACCAAGGAACCGAATTGTGGCTGAGATGAAGCAGCCTTATGCACTGTTTTCCATGTTGAGCTGGGGCTGCACAGACGTCACGCACAGCGGTCCGTTCGCCGCCACACGTACGGAATGTGCCGTCTAATGCATTTCCGCCAGGCTGACAGACTGCACTCGCTCTGTCTCGGAACAAAGCCCGCTCTTGTATGGCCACTCTCCATTCAAAAGCGTTGCTGCGGACTGGCGGCGCACTTCTGCAATCACCGAAGTCCACTTCACCGTCCAGTCCCAACTCAACCTTTTATTTTTCCCTGTTCCTCCAAATCGATAATCGGTAATTGCGAGATCCGTAGCACATCGACCTTTAACGTCTCATGCACCCCGTCGCTAACAAATATAATATGCAGAAGACTGGAAGAGAAAACTGATGATCCGATGGATGATTGTCAGTTTGGCTTTGGGAAATGTGAAGGCTTTCTGACGTATGATTGGTAATCAAACACGACTTAAACACTCTTCCGTATGATTGCACGACATAGGAAAGGCGTCAGACAATGTAAAATTTTGTAGGACAGTCGAAATTTTGAGAACATAGGTGTAAGCTGTAGGGACAGATAGCTAACATTCATTATGTACAAGAACCAAGATGATCAGGGCTGTAGTGTTTCACCCCTGCTGAAAGGATGTGTGACTGGTATATTCAGCAAAATTTAACTAAGAATTGCTGGGCTTGTTGAATGGAGAGGTCTGATACGACTGTCAACTTCATCACAATCATAATTAGAGCTGCATACGCCAGCATCGCTACCAGCCCTCGCCGTTGCTCTTTTGTCATCAAAATTTTAGTTACATTTGGGTCCATAACCAGAAGCGCTAGCCACAACTACTCCAGCTAGTACCAAACTCTCACTAAGTTCATAGGCAGCAACAGTGACTACACCGTACACATCTACATCAGTCTCATCAAATGTAGATAAGAAAAACTTCTCTCTGTCCACAGAACCTGGCGGGCCCGTCGGTACCGACCGACCGTAGTGTCAACCTCCGCTATTGGAGTCATTGAATGTGGTGTCGAGGGACATGAGGTCAGCACACCGCTCTCCCACCTGCTGTCAGTTTTAATGGCCTGGAGCTACTTCTAATCTTAAAGTAGCTCCTGGTTGGCATCAAGAGACGGAGTACTCCCCCCTTCACCATCCCAACAAGGGAAAATCCCTGGCAGTACTGGACACTGGAACTGCATCCTCCACCCTCTGCATGGCAGTCAGCCGTGAGGATCACTCAGCTATAGCATTGGAGAGGTATGACAAAATAGCGTTATAAAATCCCGTCCCACTCACCGATCAATAACCTCATACAATACATTCCAAAAAAGTCCCAGCGAACGACATAGCACAGATATTACACCCATCCATTAGATCCAAAAAAATGCCGTAGCAGACCTACACACAACTAATCGACTCCCATTCCATTCCAGGCATCTCTTCCAATACATCCCTTCATCCTATCACGTCCGGACGTCAAATTCCTCAGATCTAAATGCTATTTCTAAAAGTAAAAGCCTCGTTCTAGATCTCAACAAAGATTCTATGACCATAAAGTTTTCTACTCCCAGTTTCCACAACCATCTGCTGCACAAATTCCTACCACAGCTTTCTAGCGGATCACATTCCAAACAACCTGAAACCTCCACCACTAACCGACTGTCATAATTGTGATTTAACTGGTCGCCCTGAGATCACGGTGGGGGGTGTCGAGAGAGAGCGTCCAGTCCCGACTCCCAATTTCGAAAAGCCCTCCACATTCACCATCACTCTGGTTATCCATGTCTGCTTATCCATGTATTCTCCAAAGATTCATGAACCATAGATCAGTTCCGCCTACATATGCCACCGATAACACAAAGCAGAACCTTCCCGATCTCATGTCCAAGCCTACTATTGCCACAAATGCCTCACTTACAATGCCTCCCCCACCCTTAGGGCAAGACAGTGCCTTGAAACTCAGTCCGCTTTCTTTGACAACGCCGTTTGCATAATAGGGATGACGTCTTATGTCGGAAGTCTTCAGCCGCCATTGCTGATGATTTTTATTCGAAATGTAGGGAGTGTTGGGGTTCGAACCCGAGGCTGAGGACGTATCGCTTCCTAGTCAAAGCCGCTACCCCTAGACCACGGATGCACTGCTTATGAAGACCCACCCTTACTAGTGGTCTGTAAAATACTCCCAGTGCTGCATGTAACAAAACGAGTAACTGTTTCTAAGAGCTTAACGTATTATCGCCCTATGACTGTTGTGAGGTGCAGTGGTGATTGAACGCATATAAGTTTTTTATGACTCTATGATGAGATAATCTCGAAGATTAAATTTTTTATTTAATACACGAAGAACTTTTCAGGTTCAGGAAGACTGGTGACGTATGAGAAAACGAGGATATCGTTTATTTGAAATTTCGATATCACCAGTATAGTCGGTTGCTGTTTATCTACATCTACATCTACATCTACATATACATCTACATCTACATGATTACTCTGCAATTCACATTTAAGTGCTTGGCAGAGGGTTCATCGAACCACGATCATACTGTCCACCTACCATTCCACTCCCGAACAGCGCGCGGGAAAAACGAACACCTAAACCTTTCTGTTCGAGCTCTGATTTCTCTTATTTTATTTTGATGATCATTCCTACCTATGTATGTTGGGCTCAACAAAATATTTTCGCATTCGAAAGAGAAAGTTGGTGACTGAAATTTCGTAATAGATCTCGCCGCGACGAAAAACGTCTTTGCTTTAATGACTTCCATCCCAACTCGCGTATCATATCTGCCACACTCTCTCCCCTATTAAATGATAATACAAAACGAGCCGCCCTTTTTTGCACCCTTTCGATGTCCTGCGTCAATCCCACCTGGTAAGGATCCCACACCGCGCAGCAATATTCTAACAGAGGACGAACGAGTGTAGTGTAAGCTGCCTCTTTAGTGGACTTGTTGCATCTTCTAAGTGTCCTGCCAATGAAACGCAACCTTTGGCTCGCCTTCCCCACAATATTATCTATGTGGTCTTTCCAACTGAAGTTGTTCGTAATTTTTACACCCAGGTACTTAGTTGAATTGACAGCCTTGAGAACTGTGCTATTTATCGAGTAATCGAATTCCAACGGATTTCTTTTGGAACTCATGTGGATCACCTCACACTTTTCGTTATTTAGCGTCAACTGCCACCTGCCACACCATACAGCAATCTTTTCTAAATCGCTTTGCAACTGATACTGGTCTTCGGATGACCTTACTAGACGGTAAATTACAGCATCATCTGCGAACAACCTAAGAGAACTGCTCAGATTGTCACCCTGGTCATTTATATAGATCAGGAACAGCAGAGGTCCCAGGACGCTTTCCTGGGGAACACCTGATATCACTTCAGTTTTACTCGATGATTTGCCGTCTATTACTACGAACTGAAACCTTCCTGACAGGAAATCACGAATCCAGTCGCACAACTGAGACGATACCCCATAGGCCCGCAGCTTGATTAGAAGTCGCTTGTGAGGAACGGTGTCAAAAGCTTTCCGGAAATCTAGAAATACGGAATCAACTTGAGATCCCCTGTCGATAGCGGCCATTACGTCGTGCGAATAAAGAGCTAGCTGCGTTGCACAAGAATGATGTTTTCTGAAACCATGCTGATTACGTATCAATAGATCGTTCCCTTCGAGGTGA
Source organism: Schistocerca nitens (assembly GCF_023898315.1). Classification (NCBI taxonomy): domain Eukaryota; kingdom Metazoa; phylum Arthropoda; class Insecta; order Orthoptera; family Acrididae; genus Schistocerca; species Schistocerca nitens. The sequence continues at coordinate 323,772,516 of NC_064617.1, read as the reverse complement.
TTCATAATGTTTGAATACAGTGTATGCTCCAAAACCCTACTGCAAACCGACGTCAGTGATATAGGTCTGTAGTTAGATGGATTACTCCTACCACCCTTCTTAAACAATGGTGCGACCTGCGCAATTTTCCAATCTGTAGGTACAGATCTATCGGTGAGCAAACGGTTGCATATGATTGCTAAGTAGGGAGCTATTGTATCAGCGTAATCTGAAAGGAACCTAATCGGTATACAACCTGGACCTGAAGACTTGCCCGTACCAAGCGATTTGAGTTGCTTCGCAACCCCTAAGGTATCTACTTCTAAGAAACTCATGCTAGCAGCTGTTCGTGTTTCAAATTCTGGAATATTCCATTCGTCTTCCCTGGTGAAGGAACTTCGGAAAACTGCGTTCAATAACTCCGCTTTAGCGGCACAGTCGTCGGTAACAGTACCATCAGCACTGCGCAGTGTAGGTATTGACTGCGTCTTGTCGCTTGTGTAGTATACATACGACCAGAATTTCTTCGGATTTTCTACCAGATTTCGACACGTTTCGTTGTGGAACCTATTAAAGGCATCTCGCAATGAAGTCCGTGCGAAATTTCGCGAATCTGTAAATTTTAGCCAATCTTCGGGATTTCGCGTTCTTCTGAACTTTGCATGCTTTTTCCGTTGCCTCTGCAACAGCGTTCGGACCTGTTTTGTGTACCACGGGGGATCGGTTCCATCTCTTACCAATTTATGAGGTATGAATCTCTCAATTGCTGTTGCTACTGTATCTTTGAATTTGAGTCACATCTCGTCTACATTTGCATAGTCAGTTCGGAAGGAATGGAGATTGTCTCTTAGGAAGGCTTCTAATGACACTTATCCGCTTTTTTAAATAAAATTATTTTGCGTTTGTTTCTGGTGGATTTGGAAGAAACGGTATTGAGCCTAACTACCACGACCTTGTGATCACTAATCCCTGTATCAGTCATGATGCTCTCTCTTGTGACAGCCAGAGCGAGAGCACCAGCAGCAGCGAGTACTGTGTGTATAAAGCGTTTATTTTGCATTTTGTTTACGACCTTCCACTAAGGAAGGGATTCTATTAGTGTTTATCTGCTCTGCATAGTAACTAACAGTTCTTGATAAAACTTTACGTAGTTCTCGTGTTAGATTTCTTAGTGTTTTCTTGATCGTTTAGAACAGAAAGCGCCCTAAAAACGTCTTTTGTTTGTTTCGCGGCCGTTAGCCACTAGTCACTTGAATCAGCAGTTGTCTTGTGACAGCCAGAGCGAGAGCACCAGCAGCAGCGACTACTGTTTGTATAAAGCGTTTATTTTGCATTTTGTTTACGACCTTCCACTAAGGAAGGGATTCTATTTGTGTTTATCTGCTCTGCATAGAAACTAACAGTTCTTGATCGTTAGGAGAGAAATTTATTTTGTACTTATTTGCTGCGCTTAGCTTTTAAATAATTTTTCTGGGAAAACCTAGCGTAGTTTTCGCGTCTCGTATTTCAGTGAGTGTTTCTTGATTATCAGAGTAGCTCATCAGAAAATTATCTTGGGAATTTGTCACCGTATAGAGTAGGGTAAACATAGTCATGTGTAGGGACTGTGGTTGTTGTGAGCGGACGCAAGGAGAATTGGCCACTCTTCGGGGGCAGGTGGAGGCTCTGTCTGTTAGGCTCATCGAGCTCGAGGCGCAGGCGTCGGCTCGTAGTGGCGTTGGGGCAACTGTGGTGAGACCTATGCCTACTTCGGTGGCCTTGGAATCACATGGAACCCCTGATGTCGCTGCGTCTTCCGGCAGTGAGCATCTTACCGGTCAGCCATCACTTCAGGGTGAATGGCGGACGGTGGTGGGCTCGCGCGAGTCTGGCCGAAAGGCGAAGGTAGGATCTGGCCGCGTGGCAGCTGCCTTACCCCTTTCCAACAGGTACGGGGTGCTTCCTAGTGGTGATGACATCGTTTCCGAGCCGCCACAGGATGCCTCGCCTGTTGGGCCAGTGGCCGATTCTCCGGCAAGGTCCCGACAGTCACAGAGGGCGGGCCTATTAGTTATAGGGAGCTCCAACGTTAGGCGGGTTATGGAGCCCCTCAGGAAAATAGCGGGTAGGTCGGGGAAGAATGCCAGTGTGCACTCGGTGTGCTTGCCGGGGGGTCTCGTCCGTAATGTGGAGGAGGCCCTTCCGGCAGCTATTGAACGCACTGGGTGTGACCGGCTGCAGATAGTAGCACATGTCGGAACGAATGACGCCTGCCGCTTGGGTTCTGAGGCCATCCTTGGTTCCTTCCGGCGGCTGGCTGATTTGGTGAAGACAACCAGCATCGCACGCGGAGTGCAAGCTGAGCTTAATATCTGCAGCATAGTGCCCAGAGTCGATCGCGGTCCTCTGGTTTGGAGCCGTGTGGAGGGTCTAAACCAGAGGCTCAGACGACTCTGCGACTATAATGGTTGCAAATTCATCGACCTCCGTTATTGGGTGGAGAACTGTAGGGCCCCCCTAGACAGGTCAGGCGTGCACTACACACCGGAAGCAGCTACTAGGGTAGCAGAGTACGTGTGGCGTGCACACGGGGGTTTTTTAGGTTAGAGGGACCCCCCCTTGGGCGAAACGATAAAATACCTGACGGCTTACCAGAGAGAACATTATCATCGTTGGTAAAGAACGTCCGTCCTCAGAGACCAAAAACAGGAAAAGTTAACGTAATATTGGTAAACTGCAGGAGTATCCAGGGCAAGGTTCCTGAATTAGTATCTCTTATTGAAGGAAATAGTGCGCATATAGTATTAGGAACGGAAAGTTGGTTAAAACCGGAAGTGAACAGTAACGAAATCCTAGACACAGAATGGAATATATACCGCAAGGATAGGATAAACGCCAATGGTGGAGGAGTATTTATAGCAGTAAAGAATTCAATAATATCCAGTGAAGTTATTAGCGAATGCGAATGTGAAATAATCTGGGTTAAGTTAAGTATCAAAGGTGGGTCAGATATGATAGTCGGATGCTTCTATAGACCACCTGCATCAGCAACCGTAGTAGTTGAGCGCCTCAGAGAGAACCTGCAGAACGTCGTGAAGAAGTTTCGTGATCATACTATTGTAATAGGGGGAGACTTCAATCTACCAGGTATAGAATGGGATAGTCACACAATCAGAACTGGAGCCAGGGACAGAGACTCTTGTGACATTATCCTGACTGCCTTGTCCGAGAATTACTTCGAGCAGATAGTTAGAGAACCAACTCGTGAAGCTAACGTTTTAGACCTCATAGCAACAAATAGACCGGAACTTTTCGACTCCGTGAATGTAGAAGAGGGTATCAGTGATCATAAGTCAGTGGTTGCATCAATGACTACAAGTGTAATAAGAAATGCCAAGAAAGGAAGGAAAATATATTTGCTTAACAAGAGTGATAGGGCACAAATCGCAGAATATCTGAGTGACCACCATCAAACGTTCATTTCTGAGGAAGAGGATGTGGAACAAAAATGGAAAAAATTCAGAAACATCGTCCAGTACGCCTTAGATAAGTTCGTACCGACTAAGGTCCAAAGCGAGGGGAAAGATCCACCGTGGTATAACAATCATGTACGAAAGGTACTACGGAAACAAAGAAAGCTTCATCATAGGTTTAAGCGTAGTCGAATCATAGCTGATAAGGAAAAGCTGAACGAAGCGAAAAAGAGCGTAAAGAGAGCAATGAGAAAAGCATTCAACGAATTCGAACATAAAACACTGGCAAACAATCTAAACAAGAACCCTAAAAAGTTTTGGTCATATGTAAAATCGGTAAGCGGATCTACATCCCCTATTCAGTCACTCGTTGACCACGATGGCACCGAAACAGAGGACGACCGAAGAAAGGCAGAAATACTGAATTCAGTGTTCCGAAACTGTTTCACTGCGGAAAATCGTAACACGGTCCCTGACTTCAGCCGTCGCACGGACGCCAAAATGGAAAATATTGAAATAAACGATATCGGAATTGAAAAACAACTGCTATCACTTAGTAGCGGAAAAGCATCCGGACCAGACGAGATACCCTTAAGATTCTACAGTGATTATGCTAAAGAACTTGCCCCCTTTCTATCAGCAATTTATCGTAGATCTCTGGAAGAACGTAAAGTACCTAGCGCCTGGAAGAAAGCGCAGGTCGTTCCCATTTTCAAGAAGGGTCATAAATCAGATGCGAATAATTATAGGCCTATTTCGCTTACGTCAATCTGTTGTAGAATAATGGAACATGTTTTGTGTTCTCGTATTATGACGTTCTTAGATAATGCAAATCTCCTTCATCATAACCAACATGGATTCCGCAAACAGAGATCATGTGAAACTCAGCTCGCCCTATTTGCCCAAGAAATTCACAGTGCCGTAGACACTGGCGAGCAGATTGATGCCGTATTCCTGGACTTCAGGAAGGCATTTGATACGGTTCCGCACTTACGTTTAGTGAAAAAAATACGAGCTTACGGAATATCGGACCAGGTTTGTGATTGGATTCAGGATTTCCTAGAAGAAAGAACACAACATGTCATTCTTAACGGTTCAAAATCTGCAGATGTAGAGGTAATTTCGGGAGTACCGCAAGGAAGCGTGATAGGACCTTTATTGTTTACAATATACATAAATGACTTAGTTGACAACATCGGTAGCTCCGTGAGGCTATTTGCAGATGACACGGTTGTCTACAAGAAAGTAGCAACATCAGAAGACTCGTACGTACTCCAGGAAGACCTGCAGAGGATTAATGAATGGTGCGACAGCTGGCAGCTTTCCCTAAACGTAGATAAATGTAATATAATGCGCATACATAGGGGCAGAAATCCATTCCAGTACGATTATGCCATAGGTGGTAAATCATTGGAAGCGGTAACGACCGTAAAATACTTAGGAGTTACTATCCGGAGCGATCTGAAGTGGAATGATCACATAAAACAAATAGTGGGAAAAGCAGGCGCCAGGTTGAGATTCATAGGAAGAATTCTAAGAAAATGTGACTCATCGACGAAAGAAGTAGCTTACAAAACGCTTGTTCGTCCGATTCTTGAGTATTGCTCATCAGTATGGGACCCTTACCAGGTTGGATTAATAGAAGAGATAGACATGATCCAGCGAAAAGCAGCGCGATTCGTCATGGGGACATTTAGTCAGCGCGAGAGCGTTACGGAGATGCTGAACAAGCTCCAGTGGCGGACACTTCAAGAAAGGCGTTACGCAATACGGAGAGGTTTATTATCGAAATTACGAGAGAGCACATTCCGGGAAGAGATGGGCAACATATTACTACCGCCCACATATATCTCGCGTAATGATCACAACGAAAGGATCCGAGAAATTAGAGCAAATACGGAGACTTACAAGCAGTCGTTCTTCCCACGCACAATTCGTGAATGGAACAGGGAAGGGGGGATCAGATAGTGGTACAATAAGTACCCTCCGCCACACACCGTAAGGTGGCTCGCGGAGTATAGATGTAGATGTAGATGTATTAGATGATATTTATGATGAAAGGAATAAAAATACAAGTAAAGGGAAATTTTGCTTGCTGTTGCATACAATAGCACAGAATGGGAGGCGAGATCCCCAGTGGTATCGGACGGGCAGCTCTTGGAAGGTGGAGGAGGAGTGGAGGAGGGATCCGTGCGGAGCAAAGCTGCACAGCTTTGCTCCGCACCGCTACCGTTTAACGAATATTGGCAATATCCCTCTGGCGTATCAAGCGCCAGCAATTGGGTTGTCAGTTCAACTCTAGTCTACAACTAGCGTGTTTCGGCTGTTGCTCTTACAAAGTCAGTGTTCCTGCTGTAGTTGGAGACGTGTACAATGTCCATTTGCAAAAACAGCTGTAGAAGAGTAGATACACAGAACCTCCTATACGGCGTAACCGTTTTAAAACAAATTAGTTTGGTAGTGCATCATAGATTACGAGTCATCATCTCATATTTCACTGAATTCTCAACCAGTATACGTCTTTCCTCGGTTATAGATTCTTTTCTCTCCTACGCTGTTTAATAATTCTCACCTGTGTCATATTTATCACTTTTAGGGGTATTGAAGCTGTATTCAGTTTATAGTACTTAATATGTTAAGCAAAGACACAGGTACAAAAGAATATTAGTGAGGAACACAGTCACTATGACTATTTTAAACCATAATGCTGCCGTCATTTGAATGTAAGTTTTTATTTTTTTCGCTACCACGATTTCGCCGTTTTAGCCATTGTCAGGTGCAACTGCGAAAGATATCGGTACATATAAAACATTTATATTCGTTGGTCATTGTATTCCTTAATGCTGGGGCAGACTGACGGCAGTTATGCAGCCCTTCAGTCTGTGAAATATAAAAGTAGGATGAAAAACATAGAAAGATGAGACAAGATGATATTATTAAAAACAGAATGGTGCTGGTGCGGTGAAGACGACTTTATATGGCAAACTGCTCGGAATCGATGATATGTGGAAGGAAATGCTGATGTTTCTTGGTTGATCAGCAGCTCCAGGTAATTGGTAAGTGGGAGAACGGATGGAGGATGAGAATAATGAACTGACAGTGTAGTTGAAGAGAAGGAGAAAAGATTGTTGGCTGTCATTATGTGAAAGGCCGAAGAATCAACAATGATCAACAGCTTGATGATGCAGAAGGGAATGGAAACCACTGCACTAAAGACACAGCATGTGTACCCACAGGACATGCGGCCTGTAAATCAAAAAGTGTCATGATCATAACTCCATTGGCAAAAGATTCCGGAGTAGCCACCATTCGGATCTCCGGGATGGAGCTACCAAGAGGGAGGTGAGCATGAATATTGGATAACCAACGAAAGGAAAACCTTCGACGGGTTGGGACGTGGAATGCCAGAAGTTTTAACGGGATAGAAGTAGTGGGCGTCAGTGAAGTGAAATGGAAGACAAGGGTTTCTAGTCATATGAGTTTAGGTTAATGTTAACAGCTGTACAAAGTGGAGTAACGGGAGTGAGATTCGTTATGAATGGGAAGGTAGGGCAGAAAGTGAGTTACAGTTCATCCAGTGATAGGCTCGTTCGACAGCAAACCACTGCCGACAACGGTAGTTCACGTATACATGCCGGCATCGTAACCATATCATGTAAGATAAAGAAATTGTAAGTGGATACTGAATGGGTATGTAACCTACGTAAAGTGAGATGGAAATCTAATAATCGTGGGGACTGTAACGGGACTGTAAGGAAGAAATAGAAGAAGGATAAGCGGAGAATTTGGGCTTGGTAGTAGGAATGATACAGAGAAAAATTAATAGAGTTCTGAGGTAAATTTCAGATGGTAATAACGAATACTCTGTTCAAGAATCACAAGAGGAGGAGGTATACTTCGGAAAGGCCGGTAGACACGCGAAGATTTCAGTTATATTACATTATGATCAGGCAGAGAGCCCAAAATCAGACACTGTGTTGTAAGGAGTACCCTGGAACAGATATAGACCTAAAACACAATATAGTAATGATGAAAAGTAGGCTGAAATTCAAGAGACCAGTCAGAAAGAATCAAAGCCCAAAGAAATGGAATACAAAAACACTAAGAAATGAAGTGATATGCTTGAAGCTCTACGGAACTACACTCCTGGAAATGGAAAAAAGAACACATTGACACCGGTGTGTCAGACCCACCATACTTGCTCCGGACACTGCGAGAGGGCTGTACAAGCAATGATCACACGCACGGCACAGCGGACACACCAGGAACCGCGGTGTTGGCCGTCGAATGGCGCTAGCTGCGCAGCATTTGTGCACCGCCGCCGTCAGTGTCAGCCAGTTTGCCGTGGCATACGGAGCTCCATCGCAATCTTTAACACTGGTAGCATGCCGCGACAGCGTGGACGTGAACCGTATGTGCAGTTGACGGACTTTGAGCGAGGGCGTATAGTGGGCATGCGGGAGGCCGGGTGGACGTACCGCCGAATTGCTCAACACGTGGGGCGTGAGGTCTCCACAGTACATCGATGTTGTCGCCAGTGGTCGGCGGAAGGTGCACGTGCCCGTCGACCTGGGACCGGACCGCAGCGACGCACGGATGCACGCCAAGACCGTAGGATCCTACGCAGTGCCGTAGGGGACCGCACCGCCACTTCCCAGCAAATTAGGGACACTGTTGCTCCTGGGATATCGGCGAGGACCATTCGCAACCGTCTCCATGAAGCTGGGCTACGGTCCCGCACACCGTTAGGCCGTCTTCCGCTCACGCCCCAACATCGTGCAGCCCGCCTCCAGTGGTGTCGCGACAGGCGTGCATGGAGGGACGAATGGAGACGTGACGTCTTCAGCGATGAGAGTCGCTTCTGCCTTGGTGCCAATGATGGTCGTATGCGTGTTTGGCGCCGTGCAGGTGAGCGCCACAATCAGGACTGCATACGACCGAGGCACACAGGGCCAACACCCGGCATCATGGTGTGGGGAGCGATCTCCTACACTGGCCGTACACCACTGGTGATCGTCGAGGGGACACTGAATAGTGCACGGTACATCCAAACCGTAATCGAACCCATCGTTCTACCATTCCTAGACCGGCAAGGGAACTTGCTGTTCCAACAGGACAATGCACGTCCGCATGTATCCCGTGCCACCCAACGTGCTCTAGAAGGTGTAAGTCAACTACCCCGGCCAGCAAGATCTCCGGATCTGTCCCCCATTGAGCATGTTTGGGACTGGATGAAGCGTCGTCTCACGCGGTCTGCACGTCCAGCACGAACGCTGGTCCAACTGAGGCGCCAGGTGGAAATGGCATGGCAAGCCGTTCCACAGGACTACATCCAGCATCTCTACGATCGTCTCCATGGGAGAATAGCAGCCTGCATTGCTGCGAAAGGTGGATGTACACTGTACTAGTGCCGACATTGTGCATGCTCTGTTGCCTGTGTCTATGTGCCTGTGGTTCTGTCAGTGTGATCATGTGATGTATCTGACCCCAGGAATGTGTCAATAAAGTTTCCCCTTCCTAGGACAATGAATTCACGGTGTTCTTATTTCAATTTCCAGGAGTGTATGTCGCCAGATTCAAATGTTCTACACACCAACGTCAATAGTTGTTTTGTTGCCACTTCCCCCAATATTTTTAGAATCCCTAATGGAACGTTAACTATGCCTCCTGCCTTATTTCATCATAAGTCCTCCAAAGTGCTTTTAAATTCTGATTGTAATACTGGATCCCATATGTCTTCCAAATCGACTCCTGTTTCTTTTTCTATCACATCAGTTAAATCACCCCCGCAATAGAGGCTTTCAGTGTATTCTTCCCACCTATCCGCTCTCTCCTCTGCATTTAACAGTGGAATTCCCGTTTACTCTTAATGCTATGACCCTTGCTTTCAATGTCACCAAAGGTTGTTTTGACTTTCCTGTATGATGAGTCTGTGCTTCCGACAATCATTTACTTTTCGGTATCGTCACACTTTTCTGTGGTCTCAGCTTCCCTGCACTTCCTACTTATTTCCATCCTCAGTGACTTGTATTTCTGTAATACTGATTCGCAGAGCATTTTTGTACTTCCTCCTCTCATCGAACAACTGAATTATTTCTTCTGTTACCCATGGTTTCTTCAGAGTTAACTTCTTTGTACCTATGTGTTTCTTTCCAACTTGTGTGATGGTCCAGTTTAGAGGTGTCCATTCCTTTTCAACTATACTGCCTACAGAGCTATTCCATATTGCCGTATCTATAGCCTTACAGAGCTTCAAGCGTATTTCGTCATTCCTTAGTACTTCTGTATCCCACTTCTTTGCATATTGATTCTTTCTAACTTTCTACTCTTCATCACTACTAGATTTTGATCTGAGTCTATATCTGCTCCTGGGTACGCCTTACAATCAGGTATCTGATTTTGGAATCTCTGGCTGATCTTGATGTAATCTAACTGAAATCTTCCCGCAACACCCGGTCTTCTCCAAGTATACCTCCTCCTCTTGTGATTCTTAAACAGATTATTCGCTATCACTAGCTGAAATTAATTACAGGACTCAATTAGTCTGTCTCTCTCATTCCTTGTCCGAATCCCATATTCTTATATAAGCTTTTCTTCTACTCCTTTCCCTACAAATGCATTCCAGTCCCCCATAGTAATTAGGTCTTCATCTCCCTTCACATACTGCATTACCCTTTTAGAATTCTAATATACCTTTCCTATCTCTTCATCTTCCGCTTACGGCGAAGGCTTGTACACCTGAACAATTGTTGTCGGTGTTGGTTTACTGTCTGATAAGAACAAGACTATTACTGAATAGTTCACAGTAACACACCCTTTGTCCTACCTTTCTATTCATAATGAATCCTACTCCCGTTATACCATTTTCTGTTGCTGTTGATATTACCCTGTACTCATCTGGCCTGAAATCGTCTTTCCATTTAACTTCACTAACCCCTAATATACCTATATTGAGCCTTTGCATTTCTCTTTTCAGATTTTCTAGTATCCCTGTCACGTTTAAGCTTCTGACATTCCACGTGCCGACATAAGAACGTTATCCTTTCGTTGATTATTCAATCTTTTTTTCGAGGTCACCTTCCGCCTTGGCAGTCCGCTCCCGGAGATCCGAATGGGGGACTATTCCAGAATCTTTTTCCAATGGAGAGATCATCATGCCACTTTTTCAATTACATGTTACATATCCTGTGGATACATGTTACGCGTCTCTAGTACAGTGGTTTCCATTGCCTTCTGCATCCTCATGCCGTTGATCATTTGCTGATTATTCCGCCTTTAAGGGCAGTTTGCTACCTCTAGCACAAGAGACGGCTCTGAAGTTCTGCCGCTCCTCCGCCCCCTTTGACAAGGCCGTTTGTTGAATGAGGGTGACTTCTTATGCCGGGAGTTTTTGGCCGCCAAAGCTGATTGTTAATCAGAATTCAAGTAGTGGCGGGTTTGGAACCCAGGATCGACGACGTTTTGATTACTAGTCAAAGACCCTACCCCTAGACCACAGGTGCTCTTCAGTTTGCTCGTGTACATTTTAACTGGCCATCCGCCATTTCGTGCGTATCCAAATTATAATATCTATTAGTCCCTAAAGGGACTCAGTAAAAGTACACCCTGTCTTAGTTAATCTTGTTTAATTATTATGTGATTATTCTTTTAAATTACCTTGTACCATGTTTCCTGTTATTGCTCGGAAAGTTAATTTGTAGTACTAATTAGCTGGCCGCTCCTATACCGAAGTTTTAGTAGTTGGTTTCCTCGAAAATAATCTCTATTTTTGCTCATTTAAGTATTGCTGAGCATGTTAATTTCTATGAAACTTGTTTGCTGTTTGTTGTTTGGTATATGTCGACAGCCTCGTATCGGAGCGTTTGACACGTTGCTGCTCTACTGGTCCGAGGCAGGGACGCGTTTTCCTTCTGCTTCAACAGCTTTTCCTTCATCGCAAGAGGCCTAGGTGCTGGTGGGTCACAAACGCTTCTGCGGATCTCCCGTTCCAACCTCAAGTTCAGTAGTTTATTGTCATTCTTTGGTATCGTTCCGCGGCGGGGGTGTCGCTTGGTTTGGAATTGGCTTTAGTGATTTTTAGTAAGTAATTTACTCTGTGTCTGTTATTGTAAGGTCCTTGTGAGCATGTGATGAAAGCCTTTGGGCAAACTGAACACTGAATTTCTTGATTTCCTAAAGAAACACAAGTTTAAGTATTGTCATTTTAACAGTGTTTTAGGGGCCTAGTAGTTTATTAAGTAGTTAACGTGATTCATGTTGAACAGCCTTGTAGCTAATTAGTGAAATATTAATGTTTGCTTCGGATTTTACATGTGGGGTAGCGTTTGGCCTACTTCGCCGTATCTTGTCCATGTGGGAGGAGAATAACATTATCTTATGACATCAGAGTGTCGTCATATGCCTAACGCGCCCTGATATTTTTAGTAACAGAAAAAATTAAAGTTATTGTGTACCTCCTAATGGTGAGGTGGCTAATGGACTTTGGATACCAACGTTATATGTAATTGTGTCTGATTTCTTGGCTTTAGGTAGGTCTGCAGCTTACTGTTGCCGTGGAGACGTAAGCGTTTAAATGTCTTTAATTTAACATTTGCTGAAATTATATTAAGGTCTCCGTGGGATTAGCCCACAGTTGTGACGCTAGTCACGCAGACAAAGCGCCGCCGCAGGTTTATTTAGTCAATTAACTGTTTGCTATCGGGCCGCCATTGTCATGCACAGTTGACTTGTTCTTCGAGTACCATTTGCAATTGTATGTATAATGTAAAGGTCCTTATGCATTGTGATATTAATTCAAAACCCTTAACTATATGTATGAATTTCGCAAGAATCTTGGTAACTGTTAGTTGGCTTATGATAGAATTGTTATTAAAACATATGTGTTTGGGAATGGTAAATGACGCATCAAGTTGGGCCACCCTTTAAATTAATCCCGATCCTTGTCCTAGGTCTCATATGTCATCATGCCGATTGTGCCGTCCAGAATGAGGAAATCATCTAGCCGGTTCCAAGAAAAGATTCCTCTTACCACGGCGCACCTTCCTCCGGCCTGGATCCTTCCACAGGTTGCCGTATATGCCAACGGCCATCTGTCCAATGGAATATAAAACTCGATTCTTCAGAAAAGGCCACCTGTCACCACTCAGTGGACGTCCAGTTACGAACTGGCGTACAAACTGAACATCCATTCGCCTGTACACCTCTCCGTAGTCGTCGTTCGCCACTATAATGTGTGGCCCTAGGTGCAGGAGAGTTGCCTCGGCGCCAGTTTTGGATAGCGCTATTTTGCCGTGCACGGTACACTTTAACCACGGTGGCACACGAACAGATTAAAAACTTTGCCGTTTGGGAAATTGTTACACCCTTTGCCAGAAAGCCAATGTTCAAGCCCTTTTGGATGTCAGATGAACCGCACCATTTCTGTATTGCCACAACGACCAAACTGTTTTCCGCATTCACCCGATATGTTTTAGACACTTTCCACATCGAGTGATAATATGACGACGAAGTCGACGTAGACGGTGGTCATATTAAAGTGACCGAAACGTGTATTTGCTGTCTTTATCTAGTTTGTCTCCTCTACAGCTCCCTCTAGTGACATAGATATTACTCTCTGATGTGTTAAGATATATCATATCATTCTGTCCCTTCGTTTTCTAAGCATTCCTTTCCCCGCTGATTCTGCTGATAACCTCCCAATTCTTTACCTTACCAGTCACCGTAATTTTCAACATTCTTCTGTAACACCACATCTCAAATGTTTCGATTATCTTTCTCTTCCAGTTTTCCCATACGCCTTCTTTCACTACCATACAATGCTTTGCTCCAAACGTACATTCTAAGAAATTTCTTCCTCACATTGAGGCCTATCTTTGATACTAGTCTACTTTTCTTAGCCAGGAATGTCCTTCTGCCAGTACTAGTCTGCTTTTTATGTCCTTCTCACTCCATCCGTCATGGCTTATTTTGCTGCCAAGGTAGCAGAATTCCATAACTTCGTCCGTGGTCACCATTTCTGATGTTCTGTTCTCATTTCTGCTACGTTTCAGTGCTTTCGTCTTTCTTCGATTTACTCTCAATCCATACTCTGCATTTACTAGACAGTTCATTCCATTCAACAGATCCTGTAATTCACCTTCGCCGCGCGGGATTAGTCGAGCGGTCTGGGGCGCTGCTGTCATGGACTGTGCGGCTGCTCTCGGCGGAGGTTCGAGTCCTCCCCTCGGGCATTGGTGTGTGTCTTTGTCCTTAGGATAATTTAGGTTAAGTAGTGTGTAAGCTTAGGGACTGATGACCTTAGCAGTTAAGTCCCATAAGATTTCACACACGTTTTGAACATTTGAACAATTCACCTTCACTTCCGCTGAGGACCATCAGCGAATCTTATTGATGCCATTTCATACTGAAGTTTAATACTACTCTTGACCCGTCCTTTTGCATTTGTCATTACTTCTTCGGTGTACAGACTGAACAGTAGGGGCGACAGGCTACATTTCAGTCTCATATCCTTTCTAATCCCAGCGCTTCGTTCTCGTTCCTCCACTCCTACTGTTCCCTCTCGCTTCTTGTACACATTGTGTAGTACCGCCTTTCCCTATAACTTGCCTCTCTTTTTCCAAGTCAACAATTCCTTTGAACGTGAGTTGATTGTTCTCAGTCTAGCTACCACTATCACTGTCAGAAATGCCTCTCTAGTGTCATTACCTTTCCGAAAGCCAAACTGATAGTCATCTAACAGAGTTTCAATTTTAATTTTCTTTTCCGTTCTTCTGTGTGTTATTCGTGTCAACAAAATGGACGCACGAGGTGTCAACCTGACTGTGCAGTAATTCTCGCATTTGTCTTCTCTTGATATCTTCGAAATTGTGTTGATGCTATTTTTCCAGAAGTCTGATGGTATATCGCCAGTCTCATACATTCTACACAACAGCTTGAGTAGTCGTTTTGTTGTCACATCCCCCACTCATTTTAAAACTTCCGGTGGAATGTTATCTATCCCTTTTGCCTTATTTGAGCTTAAAGGTCCCATACTTCTTTGAAATTCTGATTCTAATGCTGGGTTCTCTGTTTCCTCCTTATCGACTTTTGTTTTTTCTTCTATCACGTCAGCACGCTAGTTGGCCCCCTAATAAAGGCCTTCAATGTACTCTTTCCACCTATCCTCTCTTTCTTCCCCATTTAACAGAGGAATTCCCATTGCACTCTTAATGTTACCGTCCTTGCTTTTAATTTCACTGAAGGCTGTTTTGGCTTTTTTATACGTCGTGCCAGTTGTTGTGTACATAATTCCGCGTAGTCAGCGCGTACACAACTTTCCCAATAGAGCGCGCCCCACTAGGCACAACAGCGCAGGCGCAGCGCTCGTCCATCTCCGCACTACGAGATGGCGTTGCCATAGAGACGGACCAAATTCTGCTTCCGCTGATCCGCGTATTAATATGTAACGCAGCCAATGAGATTGCTGCTAACGTAGAACCTTTTCTCCTCGCGGATCACACTCGCGCAGTCATACATGAACGCGCGAGGAATTATAACAAGTGTACAGACCTCCGATCAGTCAGTCTGCATTTGTCTGCACCAGTCTGTACGAGTTCTACATTTGTCTGTACCAGTTTATAGTCAAGTTTCAGTCTGCGCCTAATAAGATTACCATATTCTTGTACATAGCCATGAGGATAAATGTATAGAAACTTTTGTCAAGTATCAGAGATATATGTCAGAATAAAATTAACGTACCAACACCAAAGGAACTTCATATTGTCAGTGTAAATAGCACCCAGAACCAAGTTAAGTAATTTTTATGCTTGTTATTATTTTTAATAAATGTGTGTGAAAATTAATCAAGATCTGTTTAAAGTTGGTAACCGTCAATCTGCTACTCTAAGCGTGCAAGTGGCATTTCTATCGTCTGACCTAACGGTAGAAGATAAACACGCCACGATAAGACCACGAGACTTATTGCTAGAGCGACAAGTCAAATAATTTGATTGTGTGTGTACTGAAGGTCTTACAGTGCGCTCACCACACCAGTCTTTTTGACAATCATTTTTTTCGATCGGTTCGCATTCTTTCTTCAACCATTTCGCCTTAGCTTCCCTGCGTTTCCTGTTTATTTCATTCCTTACTGAGTGTCCGGGCATAAGTGTTTAAATATAAATTTTCTGGAAGAAATTCTGATTCGACTGTCAAACCTGAACAATCGAAATGCAGGGTCGGTGACGAGAAAATCGTTGCTGCCGACGTTTCGACATGGCTACAGTGTTTACGGTTAAAATATTTAAAGTACTGTGTGTACCGTATCAACGTGAGCTGCAGAAAGGTCATTACTATTGACTGTACATTGTGCTTTTATTCCCGCATGATCTAAGATAGTTCTCGTGTGTGCAGAGGACGCAGTTCGCAGGGCTGCTGGTGAAGCAACACGTGTGCACGTTAGCACATCTGTACTACAGGGACTGTGCTTTGATGTGAATATGCCAAGAACTTTGTCGCGTCTCTCAATGAACATATACTGTTTCGGGATGCCACGGATATGACATCGTACGGACAAATATGCACTGTAAATACATCAGTGCCACGTGTTTCAAATTTTGCACGCTCTGGAAGTGGACTCCAGCAAAGAGCCCACTAGTTATGAGAGTGCAAAGACAGGATGATGGCGCGATGACAAAGGGATGGAGAAGAACAGTACAATTTCTGCTGCACGAGCTCCTGCCTGATATCTCCAACACTGACATACACCAACAATCAACACTGCGAGAGGAACTGAACGTACCATCCAACACTGCACACCCAACTGACCTTTAGCGCAAGAAGAGGTGGCGATAGTGATCTCAAAGCTCAAAACTAAGAAACCACCTGGACCAGACGAAATTCCTTCAGAAGTATTAAAATAGATACCACACATAACTCCATTACTTACGATTCTGCTAAAAGACTCTCCACAGCTGGGTCGAGTGCATACAGCTTGGAAGGTCTCCAAGGCAGTGTTAATAAAGAAGGCAGCTGACAGCGATCCATCAGTTCCCATGTCATATAGGCCTATATGTCTTATAAATACACTTTGCAAAGTGGGCTGTTGTGCAAGCGTTTACAAGCCCACAAAGCTCCCCATGCCTAATTCAGTTCGGCTTCAGGGGGTGGGGGAAATCGATTGATGATGCTATCAACCAAGCGTTACAAATTGCCAATAACACCAGGGCTAAGTGCGCTATGGCAATTATGATCACACTGCGCGTACCTTTGATAGCCCCTAGTGGCCCACTGTGTTAAAGAGACTCAGACAGACGACCGAAAAGAATGAAAAGAAATACAAAATATTGCCACCAGGCATCGATCCGTGGACCCATCTTTTAGGACATGACTATTGAACCCTTCCTGCAACTACTGGAGGGAATAATGTCAGATGGATTTGTCACATACGCAGACAATTAGTCGTAGTGCCTGCTAACAACAGGTCCCAGCTACAAGAAAGAGCAAATGGAACACTCACAACAATAGCATAATGGTGTCACAATAACAAACTCAAGACAGCCGATAGGAAAACAACGTACACATTGCTGAAAGGGTCTCTCCAGAGAAACCCTTGTGTTAAAATAGGGGACACAAACATTAAATGAGCAGTCACCACACGTTATCTTAGGGCAGAGAGTCATTACCTAGCTTAGCCGTCAGCACAAGGGCTCACGGGTTGAGCCTATCAACAAACCGGACGAGGACGGCTTGCTTAGACTATCGGGAGCTTTCGGCACCACCTCAGTGGAATCACTCTGTGTGGTGCCCGGAATCTACCCAATAGACATTACAATAAGATATAGAGCGACTATTTACTGGCAGGAAGGCAGGACCAGGTTCGAAATATCACTGGAGTACCAATTGACACGAAACTCCAATTTGGAGAGTAGATGACTGGCAGACAAATGATAAGGGCTATACCAGTTCTTTCCCGATGCAAGGGGGAGACTAAAACTCAAAGATATCTATCCCTGCCGCAGTGTGATCCACTCCTTAACAGGACATGGCTCTTATTCCACGCACTTATACTGTGTGAGTCTGAGGTAGAAGCCATGATGCTTATATGGGGAAGAAGGCTCCCCAGAACACATCGTATTTTTCTGCGGACAATATACCAACAAGAGACACACACTACACTTCAATCTCAACTATATTCAAGAGAACATGCACACAATGCTCAGAGACGAAGACAAATCTAACATGTTCAACACGCTTACTGACGATATATCCAAAGCGACCGATAGAGAGTATGTCCGAGCCAGGCAACGGGCATGTATGCAAAGAAAGGAAGGAGTGCACAGGGTGGAAACCAGCACTGATTCCGACATGGAAGCAGATTATGATACTGATCCCGTCGCGGCCGTAGCAGAAAATGAAGAAATACCCTAAACAGACAACATAATACCTAAAGAATAACATTAATATCAACAACTCAGCATCCACATAGAAAAAGAACATACTGTAAAGACAATTGTTAGACGTTAAGGTTTAGTTTATAGGAAATGTGGAGAAGATGTTAGAATTAGATGAAGAGCTATGATTGGCGGTCAGCGGCTTGATGGACAATTTCAAGACACTCACCGTCAAACACACTCGGTGAAGGGACATTCTTCCACTATCATATTTCCTGTGTGCTGTTTTTATGCTTCCCAAACATTTGGTGTGTCTTATATTTCGATTTTCCATAATTTTGTTAATTCATAAACTTATCTATCCACTGCAGACAGAAACAGCAAAATATGATCAACAAAAAAATTAAAATAATACAAAAACAAAGAAAAAATTTAAAAAAGATAAAGAAAACAAAAAGAAAAGAAATATAAAAGCCTGGATCCACGTGGCGGCTATGGGCAAAGGTTCGATGGGAGGTGGGAACTGGCATGATCTGTATATATCACCTGAGATCCCACGACCCATCGCAGCGGATAAAAGACTCTATGACAATGACCTGTTATAACCAATCAGAAGGTGGATAAAAAAGAAAAAGCAGCAGGTGTAAAAAATTTGAATTCCACGTCATCAAGGTCCCAAACAACTTGGGAAGTGGTCAAATCTCAAACCGCCGTTACGTGGAGAGCACGTGGACCTATAATAAATGTGTTTATTCTGGCTGGTCGAGTCCGCAGCTCGTGGTCGTGGGGTAGCGTTCTCGCTTCCCACGCCCGGGTTCCCGGGTTCGATTCCCGGCGGGGTCAGGGATTTTCTCTGCCTCGTGATGACTGGGTGTTGTGTGCTGTCCTTAGGTTAGTTAAGTTTAAGTAGTTCTAAGTTCTAGGGGACTGATGACCATAGATGTTAAGTCCCATAGTGCTCAGAGCCATTTTAACCATTTTTGGCTGGTCGTGAATCGTAGCATGCCCTTCTTTCAAAACTTGGAGTCGTATTGTTACCTGGAATAGAAATGAAAAGGATCTGGACACATTATTTTCGACGCAGAATTGTGATATACCAGCATCACGCGTCATCGTCGTTACGGTATCTCGGAGTCCTGCAATAACACGAAGTGCCGCCAAAGCGGAGATCTTTAAAACAGGCTGCAAATTAAAATCAGGCTCTCAAGTGCAGGAGTTATGTATTGTTTTCTCTTCAAAATTAGGTGTGGGTCCACTTCTAAAACTGGCTTAGATTGACAGACAGCATTGTCGCGAATTGCTGCAACGTACGAACATACATTGACCAGCCAAAACACTGCCACCGCGATGTTGGATGCCACCTGGTGAATTTATGGGCACGTGATGATGTAATAAAAGTTTGAAAGCGGAGCAGAAAGAGACGGGGGATCACCCTAGCGAAGATATGGGCTGAAAATGGGGACATCCATTGAGATAAGCCACTTTGACAAAGGACAGATTATTATTGCGCACAGCCTTTGAATGAGAGTCTTGAGAAATGCGAAGATGGTTGAATATTCACGTGCTACTATCGTGAGCATCTATGGAAAGACGTAGGATAGTGAAACTACCACTAGGCCCTAATTGGTTGTCCATCCATGACCTTTCACAGAGCGTGGGGTTCGGAGGTTAGTCTCCTTTGCAAAGTGGGATAGATGGCGTGGGGTCTCTGCTGAAAGAGTGCAAAGCTGGTGCACGCACACATGTTTCGGAGCACAGCGTTCATCGTACATTGTTGAACATGGAGCTCCGCAGCAGACCACTCCTACGTGATCACATGTTGACCCAACGACGCCAGTTAAGATCGTAGTGGGTACGTGGCCATCGGGATTCGAGTGACGACCAATAGAAACTTATCGACTCTTAGCGTGAAGCACATTTTGCTACGCTGGGTCGCTGTTCGTCTCCACAAAACCGGTCATCGAGGTGAACGGCGCCTCTAAACGTGCAGCGCGCCACGGACGCAGGCTGGCGGGAACAGTATTATGCTACTGGAACCTGCCCTTACATGGGACAGGTGGTAGTAATCGAAGACACGCTGACAGCTGCGAACCACATGCATCCCTTTATACTTGATGTCTCCCTCGACGACGATGTCATCTTTCAGCAGTACAACTGTCCATGCCTCGGAGCCAGAACCTTGCTACAGCGGTCTGAGGAGCGTTTTAGTGAATTCACGTTGATGTCCCGGCGACCAAATTCACCTGATGTAAACCCTGTGGAATCCGTCTCGGTCGCTATCGGATGCCATCACAGCGCAAGCAAATCAGTAGCCCGTTATTTACACGAATTACATGACTTGCGCGTAGACATCTAATGCACATACTTCCACAAACCGACCTGCAAACAGCCGGATGCCTGATACAAGGAATCAGTGAAGGACAAACAATCTAGTGTGCAGATGGTTCAAAAATGGCTCTGAGCACTATGGGACTTAACTTCTGAGGTCATCAGTCCCCTAGAACTTAGAACTACTTAAACCTAACTAACCTAAGGACCGTAGCGGTCGCGCGGTTCCAGACTGTAGTGCCTAGAACCGCTCGGTCATCTCGGCCGGCTTTATGCAGATGGTCATAATGTTTTGGCTCATCTGTGTATAAATGTAATCTTTTCTCCAAATCCCTCCATACAATTTTTCTGTTAATATGTAAAATAGTAGTATTTCTACAGCTTCTCTGAACAAGCGCTTGTTCAGAGAAGCTGTAGAAATCCAAAAACACGCGAACAGTTTCAACAAGAAAGAGGAAAGCCTTAAGGTAAACGGATCCTGGCTTCCCGTACTGCAGCGAACGACCGTCGCAGGTAGCAAGAGGAGAACCGCACCGGAAATGACCGCGGAGAAGCCCTCGGACGTTGGCGCGCCAGGTACATATAGTCTGCGGCCGCGAGCTCGCCTCCAGTTCACCACCGGCAATGGAGGGTGAAGCTTTGACAATGCCAGCCACTCGAGCTGGCGAAACGTCAGAAAAATCATTAGATGAACGTCGCCCGAAGAACCCGAGACAGAAGCCAATAGGCAGTTTGTTGAAAAAAAAAGGTTCAAAATGGCTCTGAGCACTATGGGACTTAACATCTATGGTCATCAGTCCCCTACAACTTAGAACTACTTAAACCTAACTAACCTAAGGACATTACACAACACCCAGTCATCACGGGGCAGAGAAAATCCCTGAACCCGCCGGGAATCGAACCCGGGAACCCGGGCGCGGGAAGCAAAGTGAAGTTATAGTTGTAACACATTTTAAAAAAGGTTGATCTAGCAGGTCCGGCTGGTAGTATCTTGTAAGGTCCCTGTCAAGGTGAAGATGCTGAACGGTTTTGAAAGCAGAAGGGGCTAACAAAGGAATCTCCTCATTGCACACCCCTCAGATTAAGATAAGATGGGTCATTGGATAGCCCTTCAAAAACGGAATACAGTTGAAGCATGAAAACAGGAAAAATGTGTATTGAATTGTGGAAGAAAGAAGCAAAATAAAAACAACGAACGGTCCAAAATCAACGTTTTCAATATCGATTGTCTGTGACGGACCGTGGTGTGGTCATGTGGTCACGGTGTTGGACTGCGAAGGGGGAGATCCTTTTTCAAACCCTCCACGTGCTCCACATTTTTTCCACAAAATTATAAACTGTCCGACCGCTCATTGACGTGTCTGTTCGCTGTATTCAAATTTGTGTCTGTATTGTGGTGTACCGTCCCTTTGCAAATTTAATGACGTGCAACGAAAGGACCTCCAGGCTTAAGTACCTCCTGTTTGTTCTACACGAGTACCACATGTTATGCCTCATGCGTTCCATTCTGGAAGTTTTGACTCTTGAATTCCTTCGTTGTAATATAGTTCACAGCCGTTTATTTGTTGCTTTCATTTCCTTGAAGGTCTATGAGTCATCTCGCCTGACCTCACTATTCATCACATTTACTTGCGACGGTAATGTATTCTTACGACATGACTTATATTCAATAATCAAAGTATAGTATGACAATTTCCAAGACTACAGAAGGAGAACAGACACGTCAGTGACCGAACGCACACTTCATATATTAATCAAAAGAAAGGTAGGGCGGTGGAGTGGACACACGAGGGAGGATCTCCCACTTTGCAGTCCAACACCGTTTCCACACAACCACGACGACATGGTTCTTGACAGTTGCTCGATGTTGCGCATTTTGAGCTCGGACCGTTCACTGTTTCTACTTTACTTCCTTTTGACAGTTCAGTACACTGTGGAGTAAGTAAAGTGAATTGCAAAGAAGACGAATATTTCTGGTAATATAGGGATAGTTTAATACGAAAAGCAACAGAAAAAGGATTCGTTATAAACAGGAAGTTAGGCAGAGAGTGATCTAGCGTGAACAGTTCAGTTATAGGTTCTCATCCCAGTCGACAGCGAACCAACACTAACAACAGTAGTTCAGGTATACATGCCGATGTCGTAACCAGAAGAAGAAGAGATTGAGAAAGAGTATGATGAACTGAAACCATAATTCAGTACGTACAGTCAGATGAAACTCTATCATGGAGCATTTCAATAATGCTGTAGCGGAGGGAGTAGAAAAGAGTTCTGGAAGAATATGGGCTTGGGAGTAGGAATGGGAAAAGGGAGACCAGTTGAGTTCTGCAGTCAATTTCGGATGGCAACAGTGAATACGCTGTTCAAGATCACAAGAGGAGGAGGGATA
Organism: Schistocerca nitens; assembly: GCF_023898315.1. Taxonomy (NCBI): domain Eukaryota; kingdom Metazoa; phylum Arthropoda; class Insecta; order Orthoptera; family Acrididae; genus Schistocerca; species Schistocerca nitens. The sequence goes on along the minus strand of NC_064617.1, from coordinate 323,750,002 downwards.
CTTGGAGGTCGGCAGATTCAGCAAGAAAAATGGCTCTGAGCACTATGGGACTTGACATCTCAGGTCATCAGTCGCCTAGAACTTAGAACTACTTAAACTTAACTAACCCAAAGACATCACACACATCCATGCCCGAGGCAGGATTCGAACCTGCGACCGTAGCGATCGCGCGGTTCCAGACTGAAGCGCATAGAACCGCTCGGCCACCAACGGCAGGCGATACAGCAGGATTACAGTCAGATTACACCATGGTGAGACAGAGATTTTGAAATTACTTATAGGAGTGTAAGGCGAATCCTGAAGCAGATATAGACTCGGAACACAATTTACTAATGATAAAGAGTAGGCTGAAATTTAAGAGACTGGTTAAGAAGAATCAACGTGAAAGAACTGAGATACAGCAGTATTATGGAATGAAGAGACATGCTTGAATTTCTCTGAGGCTATAGACACTGCACTGATGAATAGATCAGTATTCAGTCCTGTTAAAGAGTAATGGACATTTCTTCAAAGGGCAAACACAGAAGATGGAAAAAACCATAGATACAAGGAAGGTAACTGCAAAGGGACCATGGGTAGCAGAAGAAATACTTCAGTTGATCGACGAAAGAAGGAAGTAGGTCAATGTTCTGAGAAATTCAGGAATACAGAGATAGAAGTTCCTTAGGGATGAAATAAGCAGGAATTACAAGGAAGCTAAAGCGAAATGGCTGCAGGAAAAATGTGAAGTGATGGGAAAAGAAATGATTGTCGGAAGGACTGACTCAGCACATATAAAATTGAAAACAATCTTTGGTGAAAGTAAAAGTAAGGGCGGTAACATTAGGAGTGCGATGGAAATCCCACTGTTAAATGCAGAGGGAAAAGAGGATAGATGAAAAGAGTACCTTTGAGGGCCTCCAAGGGGGGGGGGGGGGGGGGGACTTGTCTGAGGACGTGATAGATGATGAAATGGCAACAAATCGACTATTCACGTCGGTATGTAGAATGCATGAGACTGGCAACATACCATCTGACTTTCAGAAAAACATCATCGACACAATTCTGAAGATAGCAAGAGTGGATAAGTGCGAGAATTATTGCGCAATCAATAGATAACATTAAAGTTGCTGACAAAAATAATATAGAGAAGAATGGAAGAGAAAATTGGGAATATGTTACACGATGATCAGTTTCGCTTTATGAAAGGTAAAGGTACCAGAGATGGAATTATGACGTTGCAGGTAAAAATGGAAGCAAGACTAAAGAAAAATAAAGACATAGTCGTAGGATTTGCCGACCTGGAGAAAGCATTCGGCAATGTCAAATGGTGCAAGATGTTCGAAACACTGACAATATGAGTAAGCTATAGGGAAAGATGGGTAATATATGTAAAAGAACCAAGAGAGAATTATAAGACTGGCAGACAAAGAACGAAGTGCTCAGACCAAAAATGGAGTAAGACAGCGATGTAGTCTTTCGCACCAACTGTTCAATCAACACATAGCTGAAGAAATCACGGAAATAAAAGAAAAGCTAAAGAGTGGGTTAAAATTAAAGGTGAAAATGTCATTGATAAGATGTGCTGATATTTCTACCCTCAATGAATATAAATGATTACAGGATTTCTTGAATGGAATGAACTGTCTAATGAGAATAGAATGTTGATTGAGAGTAAATCGAAGAAAGATAAAAGTAATGAGAAGTAGATGAATTGAGAACAGCGAAAAACTTAACATCAAACTTGGTAATCCGGAAGTAAATGAAGCGAAGGAATTGTTCTACGTAAGCAGCAAACTAAACCCATGACAATTAAGCAAGGAAGACATAAGAAGCAGACAGGCATTGATTAGAATGGCATTCCTGGATAAAAGAAGTGCACTAGTATCAAAAATAAATCTTAATTTGAGGAATTAATTTCTAAGAACGTACATTCGGACCACATTACTGTACGGCAGTGAATCGTGGAATGTGGCAAAACCAGAAAAGAAGGAAACCGAAGCTTTTGAAATGTGGTGCTACATAAGAACGTTGAAAATTTGGTAGAGTGACTAGTTAAGGAAGGGGATTCTTTCCATAGAATCGGCGAGGAAAGGAATACATGGGAAACACTGACTCGAGGGACAGGATGATAGGACATCTGTCAAGACAACAGAGAATAACCTTCATTGTAGTGGAGGGTAAAAACTGTAAGAGAAGTCACAGATTGGAATAAATAAATCATATAATTGAGGACATAAGCTGCAAGCGCTGCTCGGAGATGTAAAGTTTGGTAGACGAGAGGAGTTTGTGGCAGACCACATCAAACCAGCCAGAAGACTGATGATCCAAAATAAAAGCGACATATGAAATTGTAGCATATTCACCCATTCATTGTCATGTTATATGTAAATTTCAACTACTTACTCCATAGATAACTATATCACAAGAAACATTATAACGAATTATCTCATATATCGACATGTTGCAGCAAAATTGCAAAACATTGTTCTATTCATCATCAGCTAAACTGCAACAAATTTCCCCCACGCATCATTATCGTTAACCAAAACTGTAACAAACTACTTTTCTAGCAAATATTGTAGCGAATTATCCTATCCATCTTCATATTGCAGCAGAACTGCTCCACATATCACTCTATACCCAGTACTCCACCAAATTATTTCAAATTGTACCATACATCACGTATGGAACGTTCAAAATGCGTTCCGCAATGCATGCCTTCGGTTCAACTACGTTCGTAATTGGAGCGCCGTACACATCTTTCACGTAACCTCACAGTCAGAAGTCACACGTGTTAAGATCAGGCGATGTGGGTGGCCAGGCAGTAGGGAAATGACTCGTGATAATTCCAGCATTACCGAAATGCCTCTGCAGCAGTCGCTTCACTGGCTGTGTAGAGGGGGCAGCAGCGGACCCCAAGACTCATCTGCTCGAAAGAATACGGCCCTACGATAAACAATACCGTCACAAAACTCCAAGCAGTCACACTTGCAGAATAAAGTGATACTGGTCGATGTGCGTGCGGATTCTTCGTTGCGCATATTCTGCAATTTTGCGTATTGAGGTGTCCTTGGAGATGGAAATGGGCTTCGTCTGTCCACAGAACATTCCATGACCATTTATTTTCCACTTCCACGTAAACAAGAAATTTCAGAGCCAACATGTTTATCTTGATGGCAGGTCGGCGCGAAGCAACTCCTGAAGATGGATGATTTCGTATGGATAGCAACTGAGGATGTTTCGTAGCATTTTATGCATAGTGCTCGCAGGCATGTCCAGAGTTTCTGAAATTCACGTGCATTGCATGTTTGCACACCACCGTTCGACCCCTCCTGCAATGTTATGGACATATATTCGACAGATTTTCCTCCCTCTGCCACACTGCACTTCAAAAGAAGCGTATTTTTTTCGAATTTTGTAATCATTTTTTCCAGATCGTAAGCAGACATCGAACCAATGCTCTTATCCATAATACTGAGTTTACAAAATTTCTGCAGGCGCACATTCACCGTTCTTGTAAAACAGCTTTACCAGCAACGCGCAATCATTCGCGCAGACAGTAACGTTTGGCGTCTCGAGCAGAAATTAAGTAATGTACAGTCAGCTTTATAACCATCTTATCTCAAATAACATACTGTCAAAGTCACAATTTGGATTTATAAAAGGTTCTGATATTGAGAGGGCTATCTACACTTACAGTGAAAATGTGCTTAATTCATTAGACAAAAAATTGCAGGCAACTGGTATATTTTGTGATCTGTCAAAGGTATTGATTGTGTAAATCACAATATCCTTTTAAGTAAATTAGAGTATTATAGTGTAACAGGAAATGCTGCAAAATGGTTCAAATCTTATACCTCTGGCAGGAAACAAAGGGTTTTATTAGGAGAGAGACATGTATCAAGCTATCAGGCATCATCCAACTGGGAACTAATTACATGTGGGGTCCCACAAGGTTCCATTTTGGGGCCCTTACTTTTTCTTGTGTATATCAATGACATTCCAGATGACAAGTTCGTTTTATTTGCCGATGATACAAACATTGCAATAAATAGCAAATCAAGCGTAGTCTTAGAAAGATCAGCTAATAAAATATTTATGGACATTAATCACTGGTTCCTAGCCAATTCTTTGTCACTAAACTTTGAAATAACACACTACATGCAGTTCAGAACTTGTAAGGGGTGTCCCACGAGTATATGTCTAACATACGATGAGAAGAAGATAGAAGAAGTGGACAGTGTTAAATTCTTGGGATTACAGCTTGATAATAAATTGAACTAGGAGGAGCACACCACAGAACTGCTGAAGTGTCTTAACAAATCTCTGTTTGCAATGCGAATTTTGTCAGACATAGGGGATATAAAAATGAAAAAGCTGGCATACTATGCTTACTTTCATTCCATAATGTCATATGGGATTATATTTTGGGGTAATTCATCAAGCCAAGCTAAAGTTTTCCAGGCACAAAAACGTGCAGTAAGTGTTATGTGTGGTGTGAACCCAAGAACATCCTGCAGAAGCATGTTTAGGGAACAAGGTTACTAACTACTGCTTCCCAATATATTTATTCCTTAATGAAATTTGTCATTAAAAATATATCACTTTTTCAAATCAACAGCTCAATTCATGGAATCAATACTAGGAATAAGAATAATCTTCACAAGGATTTAAAGTCACTTAGTCTTGTACAAAAAGGTGTGCATTATTCAGAAACACACATTTTCAATAACTTGCCAGCAGCCATAAAAAGCTTAACAGCCAATGAAATTCAGTTTAAGAGAAGCCTAAAGGATTTATTGGTGGCCATCTCCTTCTCCTCCATTGACGAATTTCTCAGTAAAACCAACTGATTTGTGTATATATATAAGTACAATATAACTTCTGCGCAATTTCAGTGCAGTAATATTGTAAATCTGTGTGTGTGTGTGTGTGTGTGTGTGTGTGTGTGTGTGTGTGTGAGAGAGAGAGAGAGAGAGAGAGTACAATATAACTTCTGCACCATTTCAGTGCAGTAATGTGTTCATTGTAAATAAGAATTATAGTAGTTGTAATACATGTTTATTATCTTATAAATAAATAAAAACCTTTTTTATTTTAAATTCAGTGCATTAGTATTTGTAAAATGACTTTCATATAGTGTTCATTAAAAAATGACGATCATTCCACTTGGGACCTGTGGAATGGTACATCAGCTTATTTGTTTTAGTTGTAAATATTTGTCATGTATTGTTGTTTTTCTGACATGTTCCACATCCTGGAGAACCTCCTCACTACGAATCAATTGGAATGAAAGTAAATCTAATCTAATCTAATCTAAGGAACAGCCGTGAGGCGTAACTTCTCTGGTGTGTATATCCTCTTACAGAGTCATCTATTGGTTAAATTTGTGTTATATTACACTACCAGTCCTTAAAATTGCAACACCAAGAAGAAATGCAGATGGTAAATGGGTATTCATAGGACAAATATATTATACTAGAACTGACATGTGATTACATTTTCACGCAATTTGGGTTCATAGATCCTGAGAAAGCAGTACGCAGAACAACCACCTCTGGTAGTAATAACGGCCTTGATACGCCTGGGCATTAAGTCAAACAGAGCTTGAATCACGTGTACGGGTACAGCTGCCCATGCAGCCTCAACACGATACCACAGTTCATCAAGAGTAGTGACTGGTATATAGTGACGAGCCAGTTGATCGGCCACCATTGACCAGACGTTTTCAGTTGGTGAGAGATCTGGATAATGTGCTGGCCAGGGCAGCAGTCGAACATTTTCTGTATCCAGAAAGGCCCGTAGAGGACCTGCAACATGCGGTTGTGCATTATCCTGCTAAAATGTAGGGTTTCGCAGGGATCGAATGAAGGGTAGAGCCACGGCTCGTAACCATCTAAAATGTAACGTCCACTGTTCAAAGTGCCGTCAATGTGAAAAAGACGTGACCGAGACGTGTAACCAATGGCAACCCATACCATCACGCCGGGTGATACGCCAGTATGGCGATGACGAATGCACGCTTCCCGTGTGCAATAGCTCCTGCTGGAGGGGGTAAACTGTTCATCCTGTACCAGCACCGTTATCTACTATAGAAGATGTAAGAAGAAGGTTAATGAAGGTGGTAGTAATCAAAAAATTATATTACCTATTCCTGGGAATGCTATATCTGGTGCACCAATTATCACCACGATTTGGCCAAACACGGATGCGACTATCATGATACTGTAAACAGAACCTGGATTCGTCCAAAAAAAATGACGTTTTGCCATTCGTACACCCAGGTTCGTCTACTATCGCAGGCGCTCCTGCGTGTGATGCAGCGTCAAGGGTAACCGCAGCCATGGTCTCCGAGCTGATAGTCCATACTGCTGCAAACGTCGTCTTACTGTTCGTGCAGATGGTTGTTGTCTTGGAAACGTCCCGATCTGTTGACTCAGGGATCGAGACGTGGCTGCACGATCCGTTACAGCCATGCGGATAAGATGCGTGTCATCTCGACTGCTAGTGATACGAGGCCGTTGGGATCCAGCACGGCGTTAACGTATTACCCTCCTGAACCCACCAATTCCATATTCTGCTAACAGTCATTGGATCTCGACCAACGCGAGCAGCAATGTCGCGATACGATAAACCGCAATCGCCATAGGCTACAATCCGACCTTTATCAAAGTCGGAAACGTGATGGTACGCATTTCTCCTCCTTACACGAGGCATTACAACGTTTCACCAGGCAACGCCGGTCAACTGCTGTTTGTGTATGAGAAATCGGTTGGAAACGTTCCTCATGTCAGCACGTTGTAGGTGTCGCCGCCGCCGCCAACCTTGTCTGAATGCTCTGAAAAGCTAATCATTTGCATATCACAACATCTTCTTCCTGTTGGTTAAATTTCGCGTCTGTAGCACGTCATCTTCGTGGTGTAGCAATTTTAATGGCCAGGAGTGTATTTTGTTCCCTGACGTTTCCCCCTCCGTCAATAATAAGCTTTTCAAATTTGGGTCTTTCTGAGCAGCGATTCTCCTTCTACAGCTTTTGAAACTGGAACTTTATTATGGGCACCTATTTTTACATATATTGGCTACTTTAAAGGAAGCGAAATTTACGCCTTCTGTGTATATCTCTAATTGTATCATCTAACGCGAATGTGTATTTTACTCGGTCGTATTTTACTCAGAGATCAAACCGCTTACAGAGAATACTATGTAACTCTTTTCGTTTGTTTCAGTTACTATTTGCGTTTTTTGTGCCTCTAAGGGCGTTATTTTTGTGGGATTTCTATTACGGACAACGATTCAGGAGTCGCTGTTTCATTACTTTTAGGTACACATTTTCGGATACCAGGAACAATATTTTCATTTCATCATGTGGAGATTCATCTTATTGTTAGGACTGTGCTTAATCTTAATCACACCCCGTCAGAGCGAACACTTTCGATACTGGATTAATAAAAAATAAAGAAACTGTAAACAACAAAACTGGCAGCATCAATCGAAAAAGATTTGAAATAATTTGTTACAGCAAATCGCTTTCAGTCACTGTGAGACCATCTTCAGTGCAGATGTTAAAGTCTTGAAGACTTATGTAATGAAAGCGCACATTAGAAATTCAAAAAGGCGTCAATACAAAACACAGTAGATACCGAACTTTTTTTTGTTTTTGGTTAATTGCTGTGTTCTTCTGTATCGACGCTATGTTGAAGCTGTAATATATTCCTTCATTACATGAGTGTTGAAGACTGTAGTATTTTCACTGATGATGCTGACACAGTGAGTGAAATAGATTTGCTGAATAAATGATTTCAAATCTGCGACCGATGCTGGGAATTTTGGTGTATTCGATAGTGATATTGCGGTCGTTGAGCACATGGGTCCCTGTGGAGTCCAACCTCAAATAAAGAAATCTTAAGATGGTGGTTTTAATGCCTTAGCTGTTGTGGATAGTCTCTGCCCACGCACGTACAGACAATGCACAGAACGATTGTACAACCAAGTGAAACTGTCAGAAAAGTCCTTCTTTGAGGTGATCAACCCGAGGGTCACATTGGGTTCAAAGTTTGTTTTGTCGCAAAAACGTTTGTACATGATGTGATTTTCTACACTTATCTTTTTTTCACATTAATAAAACCAGGTCTCGGCACCCGTAAAAGAGTTGTACGCGTTTTGAATTTCAATCAAGTCGAAGTTTGTGTCCACGCGTCGTCATTTGTATTCAGGAGTCAATGTGTGCATGACAGCCTTTGCGCACACTTCATCAAGGAACTCTGTGGAATGTTTTGAACACTTGATTTAGAATACTGTCCCATTCCGGTTTGTAACACAAAAACGTTGACACACTATGGTCTACGTTTACTGACTGAGTCAGCATTTGGTGCTTGAAGTGATGTCTGAAAAATCTCCTTATATCAGTCTTTGAATGCTGGCCCCAATTTTGACTGAACCAAAGGTGAGAATCTTCCTCGACGTCGTTCAGGGGCCTGAAGATGCCGTTAGAATGTCGCCGAAACTGGTAGCCCAGTAAAATAACAATTTTGAAATTTCTACGGCTGAAAGGTGTTTGAGCCATGAGTGGCTCGTGTTCCCGCCATCATATATTTTACACTCTGTTTTTAACGTACTTCCAGCTCACTACGTTAATTTAAATTACTACTGCCACTGAGTTGCTGCTTTGCCTCACCGTGAGCGACGCTAGCAGCGCGTATCCATATATCCTCTCTCGTAGTATCTTTGCTCGACTGCTATTACTTCCCGGTCGTTGTCTGTCGCAAGTAGAGTTCGGGTCGCGAGTTCGGGTCTACCAGTCAGTTGGAACGCGTCTGGAGCGCAGTCCGGTCTTGCCAGTCGTGGAGTTGCAATGCGGCACTAGTGCAGTCGGGTTGGAGCAGTGAGGTCTGCGTCGACATGCCTCGCCCGAACATTGCCGCCACGCATCACCTGAGCCGGGCCACGTTCTTGGTGGATCGTCAGTCGGTCGTCCTACCGGACGACGCGTTTTGGTTCGCCGATCGTTCATGAGTCGGCTGTGTGTGTGTGCATGGACTCCCGATTTGTCTCCATGCGTGCTTAGTTACTGTTGGGTATCGTTCAGCTCTTCGTGCAAGTGTTTGTCTGTTTGTGTGTATAGTTGGCTTTATTTCCACTGACGACTATTTTAGATGTTGTCGGCATTCTGAGAGGAGTCAGTCGATTGCTGTGGACCACGGAAGCTATCTCGGCGCGGTGCAGTCGGCTGGGTCCGCTGGCGGTCCCTGCGCAATATCGGAGCGTGTGTGGAGCTCTCCCATCGCTACGAGCTTCGTGCTTCACTGACCCAGAACGTCAAAGTTGAGTAGTGGTTTCAAGTACCCAAGCCACGTCCATTCATGTTGTGTGGTTCGTTTCGGTGGTTCGCTGTTGGGGAGGTTTTCCTGTGAGCAGCACCGAGTGTTTGTATTGCTGAAATTTAGCTCCCATGCGGTGGAATTAACTATATTGGTTGACCACAATGCAGGTGCCCCAGCGGAATTTTCTACCTTGTGGCCGTTAGTGTTCCGGTTACCTAAGCTGGCCACCAACGTAATTTCAGGCACTGTCGTTTCCTCTCCTGTTGCCACTGTCCAACACGGTGTGTAGTTTTGACAGCTTAATACATATACATATTTGATTGTGGATAATTACGCTCGTAACATGTTGTGTTTGAATGTTCATATACCGATTGGTGGGAAGCAAGACGTTTGTCGGTCGGTCCGTGGCTTTCCCTTGGTTGGGTTACCGACGGATCGAGTGTAGTTGGGCTCACTACCTGTCTCACCTATGTGAACGAGGGCAGGCCGACCCCCTGGGGACTTGTGAGTGCCGTTGTCATTACTGTCTTGTTCACGGGTGTTTTAATTGTCTGTATAATCTCATAGCCAATGATTTAATGAATTCTTGGTTTTACTCTTGTTTACGTAAATCAAAATTAATTGTGGGCTTTCACCCGCTTGGAACCTTATTCTTAAAATTACCTTTCAAGCTTAAACACTGCGGCCTTCTGCGTTTGAAAGGTTATGGTAATTAATTTTAAAATCTTGAAAATTTTACTGTGGGTCTTAAGCCGTTTGTATTGCATCTTGTTTATATTTGTCTATCCACTTTTGCCTTGAAGCTTTCCGCCTAGCTATCTCCATACAAGAGATCTTAAAATGCAACAGGATAAAAATGCAGTTAAAATAGCAAATGAAATAATTTATATATACATTAATTATCCTATTTACTATATATATATATATATATATATATATATATATATATATATATATATATATATAGGGTGAGTCACCTAACATTACCGCCGGCCGCGGTGGTCTCGCGGTTCCAGGCGTGCAGTCCGGAACCGTGCGACTGCTACGGTCGCAGGTTCGAATCCTGCCTCGGGCATGGATGTGTGTGATGTCCTTAGGTTAGTTAGGTTTAAGTAGTTCTAAGTTCTAGGGGACTGATGACCACAGCAGTTGAGTCCCATAGTGCTCAGAGCCATTTGAACCATTTGAACCTAACATTACCGCTGGATATATTTCGTAAACCACATCAAATACTGACGAATCGATTGCACAGACCGAACGTGACGAGAGGGGCTAGTGTAATTGGTTAATACAAACCACACAAAAATGCACGGAAGTTTGTTTTTTAACACAAACCTACGTTTTTTTAAAAGGAACCCCGTTAGTTTTCTTAGCACATCTGAACATATAAACAAATACGTAATCAGTGCCGTTTGTTGCATTGTAAAATGTTAATTACATCCAGAGATATTGTAACCTAAAGTTGACGCTTGAGTACCACTCCTCCGCTGTTCGATCGTGTGTATCGGAGAGCACCGAATTACGAAGGGATCCAAAGGGAACGGTGATGGACCTTAGGTACAGAAGGGACTGGAACAGCAGATTACGTCCACATGCTAACACCTTTTTATTGGTCTTTTTCACTGACGCACATGTACATTACCATGAGGGGTGAGTTACACACAGCATTTGCTGCACACAATTGCAATCTCTGGCGTAATGAATGTCGTACATGCCGCAGTACATCTGGTGTAATGTCGCCGCAGGCTGCCACAATACGTTGTTTCATATCCTCTGGGGTTGTAGGCACATCACGGTACACACGGTACATGATGGCCACCACATTGAACATCTATTGGCCTGACATGTCGGGACACACTCTATTCCACTCCGTATTTGAAAACGGAAACCACGCGTGTACGTGACTTACTCCTGGAAATGGAACAAAGAACACATTGACACCGGTGTGTCAGACCCACCATACTTGCTCCGGACACTGCGAGAGAGCTGTACAAGCAATGATCACACGCACGGCACAGCGGACACACCAGGAACCGCGGTGTTGGCCGTCGAATGGCGCTAGCTGCGCAGCATTTGTGCACCGCCGCCGTCAGTGTCAGCCAGTTTGCCGTGGCATACGGAGCTCCATCGCAGTCTTTCACACTGGTAGCATGCCGCGACAGCGTGGACGTGAACCGTATGTGCAGTTGACGGACTTTGAGCGAGGGCGTATAGTGGGCATGCGGGAGGCCGGGTGGACGTACCGCCGAATTGCTCAACACGTGGGGCGTGAGGTCTCCACAGTACATCCATGTTGTCGCCAGTGGTCGGCGGAAGGTGCACGTGCCCGTCGACCTTGGACCGGACCGCAGCGAGGCACGGATGCACGCCAAGACCGTAGGATCCTACGTAGTGCCGTAGGGGACCGCACCGCCACTTCCCAGCAAATTAGGCACACTGTTGCTCCTGGGGTATCGGCGAGGACCATTCGCAACCGTCTCCATGAAGCTGGGCTACGGTCCCGCACACCGTTAGGCCGTCTTCCGCTCACGCCCCAACATCGTGCAGCCCGCCTCCAGTGTTGCCGCGACAGGCGTGAATGGAGGGACGAATGGAGACGTGTCGTCTTCAGCGATGAGAGTCGCTTCTGCCTTGGTGCCAATGATGGTCGTATGCGTGTTTGGCGCCGTGCAGGTGAGCGCCACAATCAGGACTGCATACGACCGAGGCACACAGGGCCAACACCCGGCATCATGGTGTGGGGAGCGATCTCCTACACTGGCCGTACACCACTGGTGATCGTCGAGGGGACACTGAATAGTGCACGGTACATCCAAACCGTCATCGAACCCATCGTTCTACCATTCCTAGACCGGCAAGGGAATTTGCTGTTCCAACAGGACAATGCACGTCCGCATGTATCCCGTGCCACCCAACGTGCTCTAGAAGGTGTAAGTCAACTACCCTGGCCAGCAAGATCTCCGGATCTGTCCCCCATTGAGCATGTTTGGGACAGGATGAAGCGTCGTCTCACGCGGTCTGCACGTCCAGCACGAACGCTGGTCCAACTGAGGCGCCAGGTGGAAATGTCATGGCAAGCCGTTCCACAGGACTACATCCAGCATCTCTACGATCGTCTCCATGGGAGAATAGCAGCCTGCATTGCTGCGAAAGGTGGATATACACTGTACTAGTGCCGACATTGTGCATGCTATGTTGCCTGTGTCTATGTGCCTGTGGTTCTGTCAGTGTGATCATGTGATGTATCTGACCCCAGGAATGTGTCAATAAAGTTTCCCCTTCCTGGGACAATGAATTCACGGTGTTCTTATTTCAATTTCCGGAGTATATATATATATATATATATATATATATATATATATATATATATATATATATATATATATAGGGTGTCCCAGCTATCTTGTCCACCCAAAATATCTCTGGAGCAATAACAGCTATTGGAAAACGACTTTCACCAGTATCAATGTAGGGCTGAGGCCCATGAATGTACATATTTGGAAACATTCTAAAACGAAAGCATATGTGTTTTTTAACACAAACTTATGTTTTTTAAGTGGACCTCCTATATTTTTTCTTCAGCAATCCATAGCATGACAAAGCACGTACACAATGGCGTTGATTGCATCGCAATATTCCCATTACATCCCGAGAAATAAGACGCGAAGTTGACGCTTGAAACACCCGACATGCGCTGCTAGCGCCATTGTGTATGTTCTTTGTCATGCTATGGATTACTGAAGAAAAAATATAGGAGGTCCATTTAAAAAAACATAAGTTTGTGTTAAAAAACACATATGCTTTCGTTTTAGAATGTTTCCAAATATGTACATTCATGGGCCCCAGCCCTACATTGATACCGGTGAAAGTCGTTTTCCAATAGCTGTTATTGTTCCAGAGATATTTTGGGTGGACAGGATAGCTGGGACACCCTGTATATTAATTACTTTATTTCCTACTTTTATTTGCTATTTTAAAACCGCATTTTTTTATCTTGTTGCTTTTTAAGATTTCTTGTTTGGAGGCCTTCAGCCGTGAAAGAATTCGATTTTGAAACTCGTAATTGTAAAAGTCCCGCGATGTGCCGCTTTGGTTGTAAATGTGTTATTAAATTACAATACATTACTATTTTAAGGTGAAACTGACCCCAAACTTACTTGTCCCTTTCCACAATCCTAATCACCTGCTTTGCCCAGCGGGTTTAGCGGGCGTTTCAGTGTTTCATTTTACATTCTGTACTGAACAGCTGAGGTCCAGCAACCATGTGTGAAACGATGGGCATTCAGAGAGTTTACAAGTTCCCTCACTGTTTGCTTATTTCAAACCAGAAGTGAAGACTCTTTTCGTTTGGGTACTCTGACACAGTACAATGGCATTGATTTCACATTCGAATGTGCAGTATTCTTCTACGTGCTCTTCGGTAGCGTGTTGTGATCGCAGACACCCGAGGCGGCAGTGTGTGGAGTCGTTTGGGTGCAGTACAGCAGTGGCGGCAGTGTGTCCGGATGACGGGGCAGCGCGCTGCCGGTGACATGGCATTTGCATCTGCCGGAGACCGCCGAGAGCCGCGGCACTAGCAGCAGCGGCCGTACGGCCGTTAGAGGGTCGGTCGCTGTAGGGCCGTTACGGCTGACAGCCATGCACTAGCGGCGGTGCGCAGGGCTCCGCGGCCAACAGCCGGCTGTGTTCTGAGCGGTGAATGTAGAGCCCTGTTTCAAGCGTACTAGAACCTGTGGATGGCGCTCAATAGACTACGGTTTGAAATGAAATCCATATCTAGGGTACTGTGTCCGACCTGCAAGAAGAACTATCGAAACCATGTAATCTATCACACTGCGTCTTATAACTAAAAGAACTATAGAATTTTTTCACCACTCCTGTATTCATTATAAAAGGTGCGCCTGACAAGCTCGATGCTCTCATAAATTAAGCGAAACAAGGGTTACACGCAGAATATGAGGGGAGTTCAGTAAGTAATGCAACAAATGGTTCAAATGGCTCTGAGCACTATGGGACTTAACTTCTGAGGCCATCAATCGCCTAGAACTTACAAGGGAACCTCCCCATCGCACACCCCTCAGATTTAGGTATAAGCTGGCTTAGTGGATAGGCCTTGAAAAACTGAACACAGATCAATCGAGAAAACAGGAAGAAGTTGTGTGGAACTATGAAAAAAATAAGCAAAATATACACACTGGGTAGCCCATGCACAAGATAGGCAACATCAAGGATAGTCTGAGCTCAGGAGCGCCGTGGTCCCGTAGTTAGCGTGAGTAGCTGCGGAGCGAGAGATCCTTGGTTGAAGTCTTCCCTCGAGTGAAATGTTTAATTTTTTTATTATCAGTTTAAGTGACAAACTCCTATGATTTCATCACTTTTTTGGGAGAAATTATCACATCGACAAGAAAACCTAAATCGGGCAAGGTAGAAGAAACGTTTTCCCATTCGCCAAGTGTACAAGTTAGGTGGGTTGACAACATATTCCTGTCATGTGACGCACATACCGTCACCAGTGTCGTTTAGAATATATCAGACGTGTTTTCCTGTGGAGGAATCGGTTGACCTATGACCTTGCGATTAAATGTTTTCGGTTCCCATTGGAGAGGTACGTCCTTTCGTCTACTAATCGCACGGTTTTGCGGTGCGGTCGCAAAACACAGACACTAAACTTATCACAGTGATCAGAGACGTCAATGAACGAACGGACTGATCATAACTTTGAAAAAATAAAGAAAGCAAACTTTTCACTCGAGGGAAGACTTGAACCAAGGACCTCTTGTTCCGCAGCTGCTCACGCTAACCACGGGACCACGGCGCTCCTAAGCTCACACTATCCTTGATGTTGTCTATCTTGCGCATGGACTACTCAGTTTGTATATTGTGCTTATTTTTTTCATAGTTCCACACAACTTCTTCCTGTTTTCTCGATTGATCTGTGTTCAGTTTTTCAAGGCCTATCCACTGTTCCAACTTATAGCTAAATCTGAGGGGTGTGCGATGGGGAGGTTCCCGTATTAGAACTACTTAAACCTAAGTAACCTAAGGACATCACACACATCCATGCCTGAGGCGGGATTCGAACCTGCCACCGTAGCGGTCGCACGGTTCCAGACTGTAGCGCCTAGAACCGCTTGGTCACTCCGGCCGGAGAGTAATGCAATACTTAAAAAAAAAAGTCACCGTCAAGTGGGACGACATCACCGCACCTTACAGAGAGGGCCGGTATGTCCGCATAATTCGACGTCGGAATCAACGTCTTGCTCCATCAATAACCTCCCCATAATGCATGCACTGCTCCCAGCGGAGTGCATCCTTCGTCGAGCCAAACACATGGAAGTGGGAAGGTGCGAGATAATGGCTGTAAGGTGGATGAGGAAGGACGATCTAGTGAAGTTTTGTGAGCTCCTTCTGGATACGCACACGTTTGAGGCCTTGCGTTGTCGTGGAGAAGGAATAGTTCGTTTGCATTTTTCTGGTGCCGATCATGCTGAATTGCTACTTCAGTTCCGTGAGGGTAGGACAATAGACTTCAGAGTTGATCGTTACATGAGGGACGACGCTAAGCAGAATAATCCCTTCAAAGCACCAGAAGATCGTCGCCATGACTTTACCAGCTGAGGGTGCAGCACTGAAATTTTGCTTCGGAGGAGAGTGGTATGGCGCAACTGCATGGATTGCCGTTTTGTTACCAGTTCGAAGTGATGAATCTATTTTTTCATCGCCTGTCACGATGTTCGACACAAATTGTCACTATCAGCGTCGTAAGGTGCACGCAATTTGGCACAGATAGTCTTTCGTTACTCCTTCTCGTAGGCTACGAGGAACCCAACAAGTACACTCGTTTCAATCCCTCGACTGGTGGACGAACGTGTCAGCACTGCCAGTTGAGCATGAGAGGTTTGGCTGTGATCCGTTGATCACCACGAATGAGAGTGTCCGCACGTTCCAACACTGCAGGAGTCACAGCTGTTGTGCGACCGACCGGTATGCGGGAGATCGGACAGGTTTGCCGACCCTGTTGTGATGGTGAAAGACGCCACACCCAACGACTCTCCATGCTTTTGTTCGCTGCCACGTCTCCGTAGGTATTCTGCAAGCGCCTACGAAAATGACACCTCTCTTCTTGGAACACATCTCCGTTACAGACGACATTTTGAATGTTACATACAGTGCCGCCACCAATCGGAACTTCGTGAAACTAGAAGGGCTGAAGCGATTGTATTCCACGATGTCCCACAACAAATTCCGAATTTTTTTCAACTGAAATTACCAGACATAAAAAAGTGTTGTATTACTTATTGAAAGCTCCTACCTTTACTGGCCTTTAGTTACCATTAGCTACAACATGCTTCTGAAATCGGCTCTTAAGCTAAACGTCAGCAAACATTGTGGAATCGCTCGAAGTACCGTGGTCACTCGTTGTTGGGTATCTGTAACGTCTGCTTGCACAACTTCCGCAGTCCATGCAACGTGACTGTTCTTCATAATACTCTTTTCATACTCCAGACATGCCACCTGCGACTTATTTTTGTTTACCCACCTTAAATTAGCCCTGAAAAGCTTTCTCTCCTCAGAAGTTTCAACAGCTTTACAACAGATTACAGTATATTGTAGCCATTTGTGACCTCTTGGAAGACCAGTAAAAGTCGCAGAAAAGGTTCTGTGAGGTTTGGAAGGGAGAAGACGAGGTACTGGCAGAATTGAAGCTGTGAGGACGGGTCCTAAGTAGTGCTTGGGTAGCTCAGTTTGTAGAGTACTTGCCCGCGAAAGGCGAAGATCCCGAGTTCGACACTCGGTCCGACATATAGTTTTAATCTGCCAGCAAGTTTCACCAGTAAAAGTGTTTCATCTGCAACTCTTGTTTCCATTATTTTCTGAGATCATTCATCTAACTTTTCAGACGCACCTTATATCAGCAGACAACTGTCTAAATTTGGGCCAAACATGCGTGTACACTACTAGCCATTAAAGTTGCAGCACCATGAAGACGACGTACAACAAACGTTAAATTGGCATGTACATAAGAATGAGCAAATGATCAGCATTACAGAACCGCGTAATATATTAGGTTGGTGCTCATGTTACATGCGCTTTTGTCTTGTATGTTGGCATTCCGGTTTCTATGGGTTTATTTATCGATTGTCATATTTATTTGTAATTCACAATTGCTTTTTGAGTTTACATATCATCATTTTGTCATTTGGAGATAGTGAGTGCAGCTATGGACGCTTGGAAATGGAGTACCAGGTGGAGAAATCGGAACATTTCAGACAAATTCTTCTCTCCGAGTTCATTAGAGGGCGAAAGCTGCCAGAAACATTTGTGCCGTGTAAGGGGATAATACCGTTGGAGAGAGCACGGCAAGCAAATGCTTTTCTCGTTTTAAAGAGGGTCGTTTTGACATTAGTGACTCTCCACGTTCATTAAGACCTTCGGGGTGTGATAAAGATCGTTTGAACGCATTAATCCGCGTCATTGTACTCGAGAACTGGCAAATGTAATGATTTGTGATCATTCCACCATCGTACAACATTTACATGCAACTGAGATGGGTCATGAGTGCCACATGCTCTAAGCCAAAATCACAAAGATCAGCAGGTGTCCATTAGAGCATTTCTGTTTGCTCGTCAATTGGCTCGTGAACAACAACGACCGTTCCTAGCCCGTTTCATTACCGATGACGATAAATGGTGTCTTTATGCTGACACAAGGAAAATAAAGGAATGGCTGAGCCCAAACAACTACCTATACAAAGACCTACGCGCATCCACAAAAGACAATGAAGTGTATCTGTTGAAACAGCGACGGTGTGGTGTACTACGAACTGCTGCCCCGACGTGTAACCATCACTGCCGACAATTATTGTCAAAACCGTAACGTCTTGCAGAAGCAATCGAAGAACAACGAACAGGGAAGACTGCGGGAAGCGTTACTACTCCACGATAACGCCCGCCCATATTCTGCTAAACTGACAAAAAGCACTGCACAGGAGTTGGGTTTGGAAGTCATTCCCCACTCACCTTACTCACGTGATCTTGTGCTCTCAGATTTTCAACTTTTTCGCTGTCTGTCGAACAGCCTTCAAGGAACTTCCTTTCCGGATGAAAATGATAGGAATATGGCTCAAGAAGTTCTTCGCCTCGAAACCACGTGATTTCTACAGTCGCGGAAACGAAAAATTTCCCCAGTGTTGGCAAACTGTTTTAAATAGTGACGGAAAATATGTTATTGATGACTAATGTCTACGTCGTGTGTAGATGTTGTGTTTAAACTTAAGAAAAAACGCTACCAATTTATGTACACCAGTAGGTAAGAGTAATGCTGTCTACATTCTTTGTAGAAGAAAACATTACGAAGTGGGTTTCTCACTCAGAGATCGATTTTGGGAGTTGGATGTTTGAAAGAAGACCGTGATAAGCCTCATGTAAGGAGTGACGTCTGGCATCAGATATCGGAACTGACTGCAGTAGCGTCGTGGCCTATGAGGTCTGCAGTTCATCATTACTGGACATTTATGCTCGAACTGAACAAACAGAATCCCACCACTTCCTTACGAATATAGACTCGGAGGATTCAGCAGAGCCATACTCGACGTCACCACGTGAGTAGTGCGGCACCAAGCGACTGATCCGATTCGCGAACGATGGGGATTCGTACAGGTTGAAACGCGGATACGGACTGTAGTTCTTCCGGTTCTAAGCGACAGTTGCGGTACGTGCATACTCGTGCTTTGCGATTGAAGATAGCGTATGTGCTACGCACTATGTCACTCACTGGTTTATACAGAATTTGCCGCTTCCCACCAACATCTGCTATGTCACCTCGCAACAAATGGAATAAAATTCCACTAAATAACTCGCCACCGTCACGTTTAACTTCCTTGATGGCACTGCCTACGACGTTCA
Organism: Schistocerca nitens; assembly: GCF_023898315.1. Classification (NCBI taxonomy): domain Eukaryota; kingdom Metazoa; phylum Arthropoda; class Insecta; order Orthoptera; family Acrididae; genus Schistocerca; species Schistocerca nitens. The sequence continues at coordinate 323,730,795 of NC_064617.1, read as the reverse complement.
CAGCAGAACGCTCAAAACATAACTGAACGCTCAATGGCTGCCGGAGAATGCCGCCGTAGGTGCGCGGAACAAGCTGAAACTCGGCCGACATACACTCCTGGAAATTGAAATAAGAACACCGTGAATTCATTGTCCCAGGAAGGGGAAACTTTATTGACACATTCCTGGGGTCAGATACATCACATGATCACACTGACAGAACCACAGGCACATAGACACAGGCAACAGAGCATGCACAATGTCGGCACTAGTACAGTGTATATCCACCTTTCGCAGCAATGCAGGCTGCTATTCTCCCATGGAGACGATCGTAGAGATGCTGGATGTAGTCCTGTGGAACGGATTGCCATGCCATTTCCACCTGGCGCCTCAGTTGGACCAGCGTTCGTGCTGGACGTGCAGCCCGCGTGAGACGACGCTTCATCCAGTCCCAAACATGCTCAATGGGGGACAGATCCGGAGATCTTGCTGGCCAGGGTAGTTGACTTACACCTTCTAGAGCACGTTGGGTGGCACGGGATACATGCGGACGTGCATTGTCCTGTTGGAACAGCAAGTTCCCTTGCCGGTCTAGGAATGGTAGAACGATGGGTTCGATGACGGTTTGGATGTACCGTGCACTATTCAGTGTCCCCTCGACGATCACCAGTGGTGTACGGCCAGTGTAGGAGATCGCTCCCCACACCATGATGCCGGGTGTTGGCCCTGTGTGCCTCGGTCGTATGCAGTCCTGATTGTGGCGCTCACCTGCACGGCGCCAAACACGCATACGACCATCATTGGCACCAAGGCAGAAGCGACTCTCATCGCTGAAGACGACACGTCTCCATTCGTCCCTCCATTCACGCCTGTCGCGACACCACTGGAGGCGGGCTGCACGATGTTGGGGCGTGAGCGGAAGACGGCCTAACGGTGTGCGGGACCGTAGCCCAGCTTCATGGAGACGGTTGCGAATGGTCCTCGCCGATACCCCAGGAGCAACAGTGTGCCTAATTTGCTGGGAAGTGGCGGTGCGGTCCCCTACGGCACTGCGTAGGATCCTACGGTCTTGGCGTGCATCCGTGCGTCGCTGCGGTCCGGTCCCAGGTCGACGGGCACGTGCACCTTCCGCCGATCACTGGCGACAACATCGATGTACTGTGGAGACCTCACGCCCCACGTGTTGAGCAATTCGGCGGTACGTCCACCCGGCCTCCCGCATGCCCACTATACGCCCTCGCTCAAAGTCCGTCAACTGCACATACGGTTGACGTCCACGCTGTCGCGGCATGCTACCAGTGTGAAAGACTGCGATGGAGCTCCGTATGCCACGGCAAACTGGCTGACACTGACGGCGGCGGTGCACAAATGCTGCGCAGCTAGCGCCATTCGACGGCCAACACCGCGGTTCCTGGTGTGTCCGCTGTGCCGTGCGTGTGATCATTGCTTGTACAGCCCTCTCGCAGTGTCCGGAACAAGTATGGTGGGTCTGACACACCGGTGTCAATGTGTTCTTTTTTCCATTTCCAGGAGTGTAGTTCATGACTCCAACTGCAGTGCCGAGCGGAGAGACATATCGGTCTCTTACCCGTGCTCTATTGTACAGCCACACCATGGACGTTGAGTCAGCAAATGAGCTTGTTTGCAGAAAGACGTTAGCTCATGGATAGTGCGTCGATGTCTGTCAGCATTATGACCATTTTAACCGTTGCCCTTAGCTAATTGGCAGGGAAGGGCGTACCGATAACGGCGCGCCCAAACAATTATCATTCGTGTGTGACGCTAACACCTACTTTAGATAAACTTACCCTGAGATGGGAACATAAATGCAGAATTTATATGAATTAATTTTGGACCATCACTTGAAGTCGATCTTACATCGCAGTAAAAGCGTCACTATTAAAAGCATTACAAATTTATAAGTTATTTGCAAACTTCTTAACTTGACACTAGTTATCTCAGTAAACTCTAGCTGTCAGCCTAACTCACAAAAGCAAACTCAAAGTGTTTCAGGAAATTCATGAATAACAGAACAGTTATTTCTACTACACTAATGGCCATTAAAATTGCTACACCAAGAAGAAATGCAGATGATAAACGGGTATTCACTGGACAAATATATTATACTAGAACTGACTTGTGATTAACTTTTCGCGCAATTTGGGTGCATAGATCCAACATCCTGTACCGTCAACAGTTTCACAGTTACGGACGGCTATAGAGGCAGCACGGGTAATACACTACTGGCCATTAAAATTGCTACACCACGAATATGATGTGCTACAGACGCCATACTGGCGTATCACCCTGCGTGATGGTATGGGGTGCCATTGGTTACACATCTCGGTCACCTCCTGTTCGCATTGACGGCACTTTGAACAGTGTACCTTACTTTTCAGATGTGTTACGACCCGTGGCTCTACCCTTCATTCGATCCCTGTGAAACCCTACATTTCAGCAGGATAATGCACGACCGTATGTTGCAGATCCTTTACGGGTCTTTCTGGATACAGAAAGTGTTCGACTGCTGCCCTGGCCAGCACATTTTCCAGATCTCTCACCAACTGAAAACGTCTGGTCAATGGTGGCCGAGCAAGTGGCTCGTCACAATAAGCCAGTGACTACTCTTGATGAACTGTGGTATCGTGTTGAAGCTGCATGGGCAGCTGTACCTGTACACGCCATCCAAGCTCTGTTTGACTCAATGCCCAGGCGTATCAAGGCTGTTATTACGGCCAGAGGCGCTTGTTGTGGGAACTCATTTATTAGCATCTACGCACCCAAATTTGCGTGAAAATGTAATCAAATTTCAGTTCGAGTATAATATATTTGTTCCACGAATACCCGTTTATCATCTGCATTTCTTCTTAGCGTAGTAATTTTAATGGCCAGTAGCGTATTTCTGCAGGAGACTTTCAACAACTTGTTGAGTCCATGCCACGTCGAGCTGCTGCACTATCACCTCAGTGTATATTCCCCACTCCATGCGGAAAAGCAACTTCCCAGAAAATTTCTAACATTGATACGATCACCTTATGGCATATTCTATACAATGACTTACGGAGTATATGGCAATTAAAAATGTGCGCTCTCTGATCAAAAGTATGCGATCACCTATTAGTGTACATTGATAAGCGGTGTGCCACGCTTTCAGTGACGCGTCTGAATGTCTGTGGAAGAATGGTAGCTCACTCCTCCTCGGGGGACGACACCACTGACGATAGTGATCCTAGATGTTGGAGACTGGAGCCAAGTAGGCGTTACTACTCTTCCCAAAGGTTCATTGGGGTCAGGTCGGGACTGTGAGCAGACCAGTCTATTTCAGCAATGTTATTATCACTAAAGCATTGCTTTACAGATGCCGTTCTATGGCAGGACACATAGGAAGTATACACTTCTGTAAAACATTTTAGTATTCTTCCTCATTTACCGTTTTCTTCAGCGCAGTAAGGGGACCATACCCTAACCATAAAAGACAGCCCAATAACCTCCTCTGTACTTCATTGTTGGCATTATACTTCACGCCAGATAACGTTCTCCAGGCAGTCTCCTTACCCAAACCCTTCCACCGGATTGCCACAAGGTACAGCATGATTCATCACTCCAATACCCTCGTTTCCAGTCATCCACTGTCCTGTGGCATCGCTCTTGACACCACCTCAAGCGTCGCTTATCACTGACTAAAGAAATATGTGGCTTTTCTGGAGCTTCTCGGCTCCTGTAACCCATTCTTTTTACTTTACTACGATCAATCACTGAGCTGTCTGGACTAATGGTAGCAGTTTGGAACTGGCGAGTGATCCTGCCAGCTTATTTCATTCAGTTTGTTAGAAGCCCCCTTCGCAATGTGTGACAGTACCTGTTCGTCATTACATGATGTCTGTCTGATCTCGTTTTCGCTTCGGTTGTTCCTTCTCGTTTCCACTTCACAGTCACGCCACAAACAGTCGATTTGCGCAACTTCAGAAGCACTGAAGTATCACTGATGGATCTGTTACTCAGGTGGCGTCCAACGAACAGTGTACCTTTGACATCTGAGTGACCCGTTCTGCTGTTACCGTTTCTCTACAACGCCATACTCCCCATCTCCAATTGCGCTGCCAGATCCGCCTTTCATTACATCTAGTGGTCATTCCGCATTACGTACCGGTGTCCGGATACTTTTGATCAGATAGTTTAGATAAAGTGGCTCAAAAGCTAAGTTTGAAATTCAAGCTCACACAAATCAAACGTTGCTCTGTATCAGCTATGTAGCTTCTAGGGATACAGTATTACAGAGCTATCTAGTAAAAGCTGATCAGATTACTGTTTTAGGCATTTCGTGACGAGGTAATGTAAATAGTTCAAACATCATTAGAACACTACCGAAGCAAATACGTATATGAGAAAATTTCGCCTAAGTCAAAGACAGCCACCAAAACAGTCTGATATCATAAAAATGCTTGTGATTCCTGAGTTTCTCCCGGCGTATTTGATAATCAAAATATCCACGGGTGTACTGCCGGTCTACAGTGTCCAACGGGCACAATATTTCGGCGATCATACATGTCGCCATCGTCAGGTGAACTGACGGACTGAGCTCCTGTGAACGTGCCGGCACGGAGATCCGTACACTATGGCTGCTCAGGGGGAACTGGGTTCGGTCGCGGCGGCGGCCGATTTAAATACCCTCCGCCCGCGGCGCGCTCACTCCGCCGTCCGCGCCCCGCGCCCCGCGCGGTGGAACAGATTGCGACGGCGTCTGAGATGACGTCGGTGTGATGACTCTGTCCGCCGTGGTCGTCACAATTATACATTTGCTCGATTTACTCTTGATTAACCCAATCGCTGGTTCCCAAGCCTTGCTAAGGTTATAGCCACAGTCACGGTTTATGAGGTCGTCATTGGTGCGAATTTCGATGGCCTCTCTAACAACGCTGTCCCAGTATCTCGACGTCTGTACCAGAATCCTCGTGCGTTCATACTCCATAGCGTGATTTTCCGACAAACCGTGTACGGATCTCCGTGCCGGCACGTTCACAGGAGCTCAGTCCGTCAGTTCACCTGATGATGGCGACATGTATGATCGCCGAAATATTGTGCCCGTTGAACACTGTAGACCGGCAGTACACCCGTGGATATTTTTATTATAAAAATGCTTGTTACCTGTGCAAATGGGAACTAAAACCTCGCTGTGCCAAAATATCATAAAAAAGGACTCGCATTTTTATCACTAAGAATTTCCTGTTGTGGGTTATTGAAAGCTTCTACACAAACTTTCGTGTACATAGTTCTGTTAGTCATATCTCCAAGATGTAGTATAAGGACATTATCATCCTCAGTTTTTAATTTCTTCAGATGAGGTCATGTTTAGCCTGTCTTGTTATGGGCAATCACAGAACAACGCTATTATGCACCATTAAATCTTCCTAACTGTAATGAGTATGTATAGTTTAATGTTATAATTTACGGGCAGAATTTAAATTTTGGCACCCTATATGATGTCAGTTCCACTTTCAAATAGCTCCTTTAATTTATTCTGTTTAGGGATATGAACATCGGTGACGACTAATCACTTCTGCAGGAATAGCTGCAATGTGAACAGCTTTCAGCAGATCCGGTGATATAATATACTCATATTGCTCATTTATTGTTTACGCCGCTGGTAACACGAAATTAGTTCTGCCTGCCACATTCAATATGCATCACAATGCTGAAAAAGCATAACTTCCATCGTAATTTATTGATAAAATTTCATCAGATTCTATGTCTTTTAGGGAGCTGTTTTCTCCATCATTAAGCGGGAAAAAGTATTCAACCCAATGCTTGTCAGGCCACAACGAACACGTCACGCGAAATTAATTTTCATGCGTGTGTGGCACCCCGCCTGTCTCTCACGCTTCGCAAAGCCGAAAAGTAAATCGGGCGTAATTAACGTATTCCCAGCTGCGAATGTAACGACGTATGCTGCACCCGCTGCTGTCCAAGCACAGCCGAAACCGCATTTCCTACACAGCACAGCAAACGCGTTAGCCACCCGTGAATAAAACACACGAAGTCGTGGTAACTGAGATGATTCTGGGTACGGTTCAGTACGTTTGTTTGGCCAGTACAAAAGACAGCGTATTAATGTTTGCGCATATTCCCTGATTGCAAACGTTTATTCAGTCATATAAATTTTGGTAATTCAAGGAATAGGTGGCTAACTTCCTGCTTGTTGTAAAAGGTATTTTCTTAAATGATAAAAACTGAATCTATAGTGTCAGTTAGACCGTCAGCGAGAGCGCATCGCTAGCTCCTGCTACTACTAAGGCGAGTACACCGTTTGCTTCTTACATATTTTACAAACAGCAGCGACTTATTTTCAGTTATCTGTGTAATTACTAGTTTATTTTTGTAATTTCTTGCGTGTTCGAGTGCTTACTAGGTAGAACCTTTTATTTCAATAACAGTGTTTTTGTACTTATTTGCTGCGCTTAGCTTTTAAATAGTTTTTCTGGGAAAACCTAGCGTAGTTTTCGCGTCTCGTATTTCAGTGAGTGTTTCTTGATTATCAGAGTAGCTCATCAGAAGATTGGCTCTGAGCACTATGGGACTCAACTGCTGAGGTCATTAGTCCCCTAGAACTTAGAACTATCATCAGAAGATTATCTTGGGAATTTGTCACCGTATAGAGTAGGGTAAACATAGTCATGTGTAGGGACTGTGGTTGTTGTGAGCGGACGCAAGGAGAATTGGCCACTCTTCGGGGACAGGTGGAGGCTTTGTCTGTTAGGCTCATCGAGCTCGAGGCGCAGGCGTCGGCTCGTAGTGGCGTTGGGGCAACTGTGGTGAGACCTATGCCTACTTCGGTGGCCTTGGAATCACATGGAACCCCTGATGTCGCTGCGTCTTCCGGCAGTGAGCATCTTACCGGTCAGCCATCACTCCAGGGTGAATGGCGGACAGTGGTGGGCTCGCGCGTGCCTGGCCGAAAGGCGAAGGTGGGATCTGGCCGCGTGGCGGCTGCCTTACCCCTTTCCAACAGGTACGGGGTGCTTCCTAGTGGTGATGACATCGTTTCCGAGCCACCACAGGATGCCTCGCCTGTTGGGCCAGTGGCCGATTCTCCGGCAAGGTCCCGACAGTCACAGAGGGCGGGCCTATTAGTTATAGGGAGCTCCAACGTTAGGCGGGTTATGGAGCCCCTCAGGAAAATAGCGGGTAGGTCGGGGAAGAATGCCAGTGTGCACTCGGTGTGCTTGCCGGGGGGTCTCGTCCGTAATGTGGAGGAGGCCCTTCCGGCAGCTATTGAACGCACTGGGTGTGACCGGCTGCAGATAGTAGCACATGTCGGAACGAATGACGCCTGCCGCTTGGGTTCTGAGGCCATCCTTGGTTCCTTCCGGCGGCTGGCTGATTTGGTGAAGACAACCAGCATCGCACGCGGAGTGCAAGCTGAGCTTAATATCTGCAGCATAGTGCCCAGAGTCGATCGCGGTCCTCTGGTTTGGAGCCGTGTGGAGGGTCTAAACCAGAGGCTCAGACGACTCTGCGACTATAATGGTTGCAAATTCATCGACCTCCGTTATTGGGTGGAGAACTGTAGGGCCCCCCTAGACAGGTCAGGCGTGCACTACACACCGGAAGCAGCTACTAGGGTAGCAGAGTACGTGTGGCGTGCACACGGGGGTTTTTTAGGTTAGAGGGACCCCCCCTTGGGCGAAACGATAAAATACCTGACGGCTTACCAGAGAGAACATTATCATCGTTGATAAAGAACGTCCGTCCTCAGAGACCAAAAACAGGAAAAGTTAACGTAATATTGGTAAACTGCAGGAGTATCCAGGGCAAGGTTCCTGAATTAGTATCTCTTATTGAAGGAAATAGTGCGCATATAGTATTAGGAACGGAAAGTTGGTTAAAACCGGAAGTGAACAGTAACGAAATCCTAGACACAGAATGGAATATATACCGCAAGGATAGGATAAACGCCAATGGTGGAGGAGTATTTATAGCAGTAAAGAATTCAATAATATCCAGTGAAGTTATTAGCGAATGCGAATGTGAAATAATCTGGGTTAAGTTAAGTATCAAAGGTGGGTCAGATATGATAGTCGGATGCTTCTATAGGCCACCTGCATCAGCAACCGTAGTAGTTGAGCGCCTCAGAGAGAACCTGCAGAACGTCGTGAAGAAGTTTCGTGATCATACTATTGTGATAGGGGGAGACTTCAATCTACCAGGTATAGAATGGGATAGTCACACAATCAGAACTGGAGCCAGGGACAGAGACTCTTGTGACATTATCCTGACTGCCTTGTCCGAGAATTACTTCGAGCAGATAGTTAGAGAACCAACTCGTGAAGCTAACGTTTTAGACCTCATAGCAACAAATAGACCGGAACTTTTCGACTCCGTGAATGTAGAAGAGGGTATCAGTGATCATAAGTCAGTGGTTGCATCAATGACTACAAGTGTAATAAGAAATGCCAAGAAAGGAAGGAAAATCTATTTGCTTAACAAGAGTGATAGGGCACAAATCGCAGAATATCTGAGTGACCACCATCAAACGTTCATTTCTGAGGAAGAGGATGTGGAACAAAAATGGAAAAAATTCAGAAACATCGTCCAGTACGCCTTAGATAAGTTCGTACCGACTAAGGTCCAAAGCGAGGGGAAAGATCCACCGTGGTATAACAATCATGTACGAAAGGTACTACGGAAACAAAGAAAGCTTCACCATAGGTTTAAGAGTAGTCGAATCATAGCTGATAAGGAAAAGCTGAACGAAGCGAAAAAGAGCGTAAAGAGAGCAATGAGAGAAGCATTCAACGAATTCGAACATAAAACATTGGCAAACAATCTAAACAAGAACCCTAAAAAGTTTTGGTCATATGTAAAATCGGTAAGCGGATCTAAATCCCCTATTCAGTCACTCGTTGACCACGATGGCACCGAAACAAAGGACGACCGAAGAAAGGCGGAAATACTGAATTCAGTGTTCCGAAACTGTTTCACTGCGGAAAATCGTAACACGGTCCCTGACTTCAGCCGTCGCACGGACGCCAAAATGGAAAATATTGAAATAAACGATATCGGAATTGAAAAACAACTGCTATCACTTAGTAGCGGAAAAGCATCCGGACCAGACGAGATACCCTTAAGATTCTACAGTGATTATGCTAAAGAACTTGCCCCCTTTCTATCAGCAATTTATCGTAGATCTCTGGAAGAACGTAAAGTACCTAGCGACTGGAAGAAAGCACAGGTCGTTCCCATTTTCAAGAAGGGTCATAAATCAGATGCGAATAATTATAGGCCTATTTCACTTACGTCAATCTGTTGTAGAATAATGGAACATGTTTTGTGTTCTCGTATTATGACGTTCTTAGATAATACAAATCTCCTTCATCATAACCAACATGGATTCCGCAAACAGAGATCATGTGAAACCCAGCTCGCCCTATTTGCCCAAGAAATTCACAGTGCCGTAGACACTGGCGAGCAGATTGATGCCGTATTCCTGGACTTCAGGAAGGCATTTGATACGGTTCCGCACTTACGTTTAGTGAAAAAAATACGTGCTTACGGAATATCGGACCAGGTTTGTGATTGGATTCAGGATTTCCTAGAAGAAAGAACACAACATGTCATTCTTAACGGTTCAAAATCTGCAGATGTAGAGGTAATTTCGGGAGTACCGCAAGGAAGCGTGATAGGACCCTTATTGTTTACAATATACATAAATGACTTAGTTGACAACATCGGTAGCTCCGTGAGGCTATTTGCAGATGACACGGTTGTCTACAAGAAAGTAGCAACATCAGAAGACTCGTACGTACTCCAGGAAGACCTGCAGAGGATTAATGAATGGTGCGACAGCTGGCAGCTTTCCCTAAACGTAGATAAATGTAATATAATGCGCATACATAGGGGCAGAAATCCATTCCAGTACGATTATGCCATAGGTGGTAAATCATTGGAAGCGGTAACGACCGTAAAATACTTAGGAGTTACTATCCGGAGCGATCTGAAGTGGAATGATCACATAAAACAAATAGTGGGAAAAGCAGGCGCCAGGTTGAGATTCATAGGAAGAATTCTAAGAAAATGTGACTCATCGACGAAAGAAGTAGCTTACAAAACGCTTGTTCGTCCGATTCTTGAGTATTGCTCATCAGTATGGGACCCTTACCAGGTTGGATTAATAGAAGAGATAGACATGATCCAGCGAAAAGCAGCGCGATTCGTCATGGGGACATTTAGTCAGCGCGAGAGCGTTACGGAGATGCTGAACAAGCTCCAGTGGCGGACACTTCAAGAAAGGCGTTACGCAATACGGAGAGGTTTATTATCGAAATTACGAGAGAGCACATTCCGGGAAGAGATGGGCAACATATTACTACCGCCCACATATATCTCGCGTAATGATCACAACGAAAAGATCCGAGAAATTAGAGCAAATACGGAGACTTACAAGCAGTCGTTCTTCCCACGCACAATTCGTGAATGGAACAGGGAAGGGGGGATCAGATAGTGGTACAATAAGTACCCTCCGCCACACACCGTAAGGTGGCTCGCGGAGTATAGATGTAGATGTAGATGTAAAGTTCTGGACGGAGCGTTACACAGAAAAAGCCCTGTTGTTTATTACAAAGCGGTTTGTAACTGAAAGAGCAACTAGCTATAAGAGTGGCTTAAATAGACTTATTTGAAGCAAACCATAACCAGTTTGGGATTTCTTAAAAATTCGCCGTCAGATGTTTGTTAGAGGTTTATTGATTTCTTTCTGGGACCTTATTTTGTATTCATTATCGGTTTGTTGCCCTAGGATAGACAGACGATTTTGTTCACTGCTTGGTAATATTTACAGGAGAAATAGTAATCATTACAAACATTCAGAAGATTTCATAACCATACAAACTTTCACAAAATTTCATAACCCTATTGTCTTTCGTACCCCACCACATATTTACAGAGAAGCGTTCTTGAAAACCGTTCTCAACAAACACATGTGGGCTTATTATTCATGCCATCACGAATGAAAGTGGTTTATCAAGAATAATGATTCTGCAGTTTACACTTTCTAAAATTACTTCTATCAGGTCTTTGCTTCATATAGGTTAGGGTACTGTTACGTAAAGCATCATGCAACATCATATTTGTTGAAACGCATCTGTCGAAAAGGGTTCTTGCGAACAAGGTTTCCTGCAACGACTTTTTGTTTTTTTTATGCTTTTGTGGTGGTAATAGGCTATTTGGGGTAGGCCAGTAGTAATTCTATAGGGTGGCTATAAAGACTAATCGAATGAAACGTTCCATATAACACGAGTCCATTTTTTTATTGAGAATGATACTTTGAAACAAGTCTCTGTCATTGCAAGCTCTTTGCTTTCTGTTATGGAAGGAGGTAATATGCAACAAAATATGAAAATTTGTCTAGTGAACATGAGCCTTAGAATGAATTCCTTAAGTGCTGTGAGCAATTATGCAGTAGAAGCATTTGTGATTAGTAAAGATGAAAAACTGCTTGTAGCTGTTAACGTATCCATTTTTAGCCCGTATTAACTAGACATTTGTGGTTCGAGTGACAGTTCCTGTCATATACTGGAATATTGATCATTACTTCTGGGTAGCTCTGTATAGCTATTAGAATGTAATTCAGATACACATGGAAGTAGTTAAGCAAAGGCAACTGACAAACCTAAAGTTGATTTTCATAAACTCAACACCCAGTTTCAGTGCACTTTCGAATTATCTCGGCAATACCATGTGTAGCTGTTCTGAGGTCATCTTACCGTCCTCTTTCAGGGTAGTACTATTCAAAATCAGAACGATACGCTCATGCGTTCGCCTCTTGTGTTTCCTTCACCTTGCAACGATCTACGAAGACAGAAATGTGAGGGATAGATCCTGGGACCTTGGTGGCCAACGAACGTGACCATTTCGGCCGATCCATCTTCCAGCAAATGTTGGGTTTATATGAGGCAATTCTGACGCTGTACGGTAGGATTTTGATGTACTGTACTTTGCAATAAACCAGCGGAAACGGCGAGACAGGCAAATAAATTAATACATCACGAAATGGAAAAAACATTCTCCCTGCCAGACGCTTGGGTCGAAACCGAATCCCCACGCGCTAAGCTCTTACGTGTAGGCGCGGAACGACACCGACGTGAATACATGACTTGCTTTGGGATGACCAGGTATGACAGACCGATAGCTTCAACCCTTGGATGTACGGCGAGGTACTTCATCTGGTGACATCACATATTCAACATTTGTCATCAGCCTTTGAGGTATATCAAGACATTTGCGGCCCCATGTGTCTTATGCTAAATTGCTTGTCTCAACAACATCTGCGTCGCTTCGGTGGTTTTTTAAACGTTAATAAGAAGTACCCTGCATATAAAAACACGTATACTGGTGAATAATATAAATGTGATCATGTAATATCATTAAGTGAAATTGCACACCAATGCTCAATGATAAGAGACTAGCTGACACTGAAATACCGTTGAGCCTTTGTAGTCTATTAGCAGCTAGCTGCCAGAGGTTTTATGAACCAAACAATTTGTCGCGCCACCTATTAATAATAGCTCGCTTCTCATCGGGAAATAGTTGAGAGAATGCCATCGTATGAAGAACTACTGCTGCTGACTCTTCTATTAAAAAAGAAAATCCCAAAGGGTTGAATAATGAGATACCGTTCAATGCATATTAAAAGATTTACCGGAGGATTGTATTGCACACTGTTTGAGGACCTACGTTCGGACGACAGTAAGTTTTTCAGTTATCTTCTAATGTTGAAATATCTGTTTTACGAGTTGCTTGGCCACATAATAGAAGATATTAGTGCAATCGACTCGTAAGCAAACTAATGCGTTCCAACAGAAGAGAAACTGGTCCTCACACTGAGGTAAGTAATGCTGTAGTTGTTGTTTTTATTTCTCATAATATATCTTCAGCCATTATCTGTAATTTCATAAATTGCTTTTACTAGTAATCGCAGTAAGCGTGTGCTAAATAAGGTAGACAGAAACAAACAACTAAGTAAGACTATGAACATGTTTCCTTGTAACTCAAGAAACATTTCCATTGAAGGTGAACATAACTGTTGTTGTTGTGGTCTTCAGTCCTGAGACTGGTTTGATGCAGCTCTCCATGCTACTCTATCCTGTGCAAGCTTCTTCATCTCCCAGTACCTACTGCAACCTACATCCTTCTGAATCTGCTTAGTGTATTCATCTCTTGGTCTCCCTCTACGATTTTTACCCTCCACGCTGCCCTCCAATGCTAAATTTGTGATCCCTTGATGCCTCAAAACATGTCCTACCAACCGATCCCTTCTTCTAGTCAAGTTGTGCCACAAACTGCTCTTCTCCCCAATCCTATTCAATACCTCCTCATTAGTTACGTGATCTACCCACCTTATCTTCAGCATTCTTCTGTAGCACCACATTTCGAAAGCTACTATTCTCTTCTTGTCCAAACTAGCTATCGTCCATGTTTCACTTCCATACATGGCTACACTCCATACAAATACTTTCAGAAACGACTTCCTGACACTTAAATCTATACTCGATGTTAACAAATTTCTCTTCTTCAGAAACGATTTCCTTGCCATTGCCAGTCTACATTTTATTTCCTCTCTACTTCGACCATCATCAGTTATTTTGCTCCCCAAATAGCAAAATTCCTTTACTACTTTAAGTGTAACTTTAACCTATCCATTTCCCTTTTTAAATTTTCTAACCTACCTGCCCGATTAAGGGATCCGACATTCCACGCTCCGATCCGTAGAACGCCAGTTTTCTTTCTCCTGATAACGACGTCCTCTTGTGTAGTCCCCGCCCGGAGATCCGAATGGGGGACTATTTTACCTCCGGAATATTTTACCCAAGAGAACGCCATCATCATTTAATCATACAGTATAGCTGCATGCCCTCGGGAAAAATTACGGCTGTAGTTCTACAAAGTCTATAATAGTATTCGTGATGGGGGGTGCACTTGCTGAGGGGCTGCTTGATGTGACGCGGAAGGAGGAAATTCTGTGAGCTGATGAAATGAGTACAGCACTGGTGGCACAACGTGATACGGCCACTGTTGGTTAACCGGGGCTTCCGTCGCTGCGATAACTGAAATTATGCCGGAACGTAGTTTCAGGAGGCACTCTGCCAATTTATGACAGAAGGAGGTGCCTGTCTTCATCATTCGCTTCCTCCTTAGGATGTGCTTCTGCAGCAGTCTTTTTCTTGTTTAAAGAAAGAAAAATGAATACATCGTTCTCACTTTTACATGTCTTCCTCATTATTTTTGGATGTTCTAAATTCAGAAGTGTTTTCACACCTGTCTGAACCAGCTTCTGTGCCAATATCTTCATAGTCATGGTTACTGTCGTCGTGTTCCATACTGCTTGTTGTTTTCTCGGAAATAGCTTCCAAGAAGCGCAGTTGATCAAAATATATGTATTATATTTCTTAAAAGCTTGAGAACCACGTTTTACATTTTCCTTCTTTTGAAGCCCTCGAGATAACAAATAGATATCCATTTCTTCTGTGCAGTTGTCAATGAAAAAAATAATAATAACAAAATTCTCGCTCCCGTCGACATGTACATTAGAAAACTTTGGAATTTTTCTACTCAGGCAGTCTAGAAATCGGCTACAGGGAAGCTACGAAGTATTTCTTCAGTGCTGGAGCACGTTAACAGTGTGGATCGACCTGGACGTGCCTTTTGTCATGCTCTGCATGCCTAGACTCGACCAGTAACGATAAGGAGTCTCCAGGCATGACCAATCGTAATAGAAGAGCACTGAGTGTGTGACCAGCCGCTCAGAGTGTTCTGGATGAAGGCCTAGGGCCCATATAAATAGGAGAACATCGACACGCAGGTAAGAGTAGGGCACCGCAGTCTCCAGTTGGCACCGTCTCTGTGTCATCTGTCGCCGGACGTCGGACTCTGATTATTTGACCAGCCACGGCACCAGTCGTTACTACGGAGACAGATTTCAAAAAACAGCAGACAAGATATTGATGAGAAGTCAGGCTGAGAGATAGTGCCAGAGGCGTCTTCAAATGTTCAGTGGCAGGTTGGCGGCACTTAGAATTTCTACCCTTATTCCTAAATTATACTCACTAAGTTCCGTACTCAGCGCCACCTTGCAGCAGTCGGAGCTCTACAAGCAGGCCACGTAATCTTTCACTCATCGAGTAGTCGGCTGGGGTAACAACCCTGTTACTATAGTGACATCTGCTTTACACTCCCTCTAGAGACACGACAAGTGGACACAGTATCGCAAGAGCACTCCAAATACAAAGAGAGACAATGCCGAAATTAACCCAACTTCTGACGTGAGAAACATCGATACTCCAATAAATGTTTACGAAATAAGTTTGTATTAGGCTCATGGCTCAAAGTTATTTTACATTACAATACACTTTAAGAAACAGTACAGATTTCTGAGAAGTCGTTTGTTCACCTTTTTCATTTTACAACCAATAGCGTCTTATAAGTGGTTTAATTTTTGTTTCACCTATTTGGTTTCAGATATGACGATGGTGGACTTGCATTTTCAGTTTAGGATTAGTCAGCCTTACATCTCTGTCACCATTCGACAAACATATAAAGCTACTTGGGAGCAAGTCAAAGCAATATGCCTTCCTGAGTGAACGATTATGGCTAGATAGAGCCACATAGTTTTTGGAAAATCTAACTTTCCTTATAGCGTGGGTGCTACTGACGATCAACAGATACGAGTTGTGACGCCTGTGGCTACTGGATCTTTGTATTACAATTAAGAAACTATTTTTCTGTTTTGTCTGTAGCAATCAGTGACCGATCTTACAAGCTTTCCTTCCATTGGAGTATATTGGATGCTACAACTTTCAGAATAAATGCATTTTTGAAGAAACCTCAAAATAACACTTTAAAAATACCTCACCCCAGGAATCGTTTATAGGAATGACAGAGCCCATGTCGTTTGTGGTTTTTGGTGATGAAGGATTTGGACTCTCACCGCATATACTGAGACAATATTCATGGGCACACCTTAATGTCGAGAACCGTGTGCTTAACTACAAACTGTGTAGAGCACGCTGCTACATAGAAAGTTCATATGGAATACTTGCTAATAAATGGAGGACTTCCCACCGACTTCTAAATGTAGAATTAACATTGTGTGAAGAAATAGTTAAAGCGTACTTTGTTCTTAACAATTTCATTAGGCAAAGAGACGGTTTTCGAATTGAAGACACTCTGATAGCTGAAAGTTTATTTGACTTACTATATGGAAACTAAGTTCGTTCGAAGAAAGCCACTAAGCTGAGAGAGAAGTTTGCCGGTTATTTTGTGGGCAACGAAGGTGTCCTCCCATTTTAAATTGACCGTATTTAAAAAGCTTGTTGAAGCCAATAATACAGGCCGGATGAATGTATTTCAGTTAAGTTTGTAAATTTTCGAATGGATTAGCTATTTCTCACTTTATTATTGTTGATTTATTTACTATCTGTTTGTTGTACTGCTTAACTAGTAATAAGATTTTCTGTTATACTCGTAAAACAATGAGAAGGCTGTGTATTATTAAAATTTTACATTTTTTCTAAATAATCTGACAAGGAAATCATCCTTCTTATCACCTCCAAATCAATGGTTAGCTATTGTCACGTAATAAGCATATGTCAAATTTCAGCTTGAAATAAGAAAATAAAAAAATCGCGGACACCGTAATTTCTCAGCTAGGTGCGTGCAACGGATAGATTCATATCCAAAGACGTTACTACCTACCTGGTGTTACACCTAGTGTGGATTCGTAACATTAAAAAGAAATGCACTATTTAGTCTATGTTTGTGCTTACACTCTCATATGTAATAATGCTCGTACTGGCTTGTTCATTGTTACATGCGTTGTATATTTGTGTTGAAGGACTGAATGAAAGCAACGAAAATAACATCAAACTAAGTCTCGAGATGACAGCTGCTTGTAAACTGACGTAGTGAAATTAGTATAAAACTCACCTAAAACACTGTTTTCGCTCACTGGTTTCTCCTAGCATTCTGGAATGTGATTATTTACAGTTTTGTCCCAGGAACACAATTTCTCTGTTTTGTCAGAGCATTTTTCTGTCGCGACATCCCAGATTGCAAGTTTCTCATCAATCGCATCAACTGGGTCTCTTGTTTTTATTCTATTTTCGAAAATTTCATTCAAGTCCTTAACATCTCCGTCAACCGTATTTTGTATTCTCATATTTATTTACTTATTAGGAAATTAATAATGTTGGAACGTAATACAACAAAAACGAAGTTAAATGTGTTGTAGCAACAAGCTATTGAAGGGCTGTGGGGTAAGAGCACGTCCCCGTGCGTCGTATCGTATGCGCGCGCGGAACCCTCTGGAAAGAGTGGCGTAACTAGTGGCTCACGGCTAATAGGTTCCATATACTACCGTACCCCGTGACGGTCTTGGGTAACTCCAAGTGGACAGAGCTGTTGCCTGGCCTGGCAGGTAGTGGGTCACTGGCGTCGCTATTCGCCGTTGGCTAATTGGTTCTCGCCACTGCCCTTAAGAGACAATGCTCCAAACACTGTGGAAGCTAGCGGCGCCACTAATGTCACGCACCTAGTAGGGGCCTTACGGCTCTTTGAAGGGGTTTAATCGTATGCGTGGCTCTCTTCGAGGACTTGTCTTGCTGGCTGTTACGAATACCAACGGAGGTCGTACGCCGAGGTACGAGGTCTGATCCCTGTGTTTTTGGCGACTGTTTACCGTGAAGAGCACGGTTACACTGTTTTGAAGAACCACCGCTTCCCTCTGCTTTTACAGTCGCGGGCTGAATCTTAGCACAGTTTCCGTTCCTGCTGTCTTGGTTGATGTATGGAATCCTACCAACATTCCTTATTTCACCAAGGTTTGGCATAGATATAAATGGTGAACCCTTGTTTTGTGTGTTATTAACTACTGCATGCGATTCACGAAAACTCCTGCTCTCTGTTGAGCTCCAGTGACTAAAATATGTTTTGCGTTTTCACCTGCAGATTTGTGCAGCTTTCGCTAGTAGCCATTATTTGGCCCATGTTCTACAGTGGACCAGCACCCCTGATAGCTGGATAATCACCGAGTTGTTCTTAATAACATTGTAAAAAAGCTCATATTTTGCCCCGTTATAGTTACATTGTTGCCTAGTTAAACGTTAATATTGATTTTTTGAAAATGTATATTAGTTTTATTCTGATTTCTTAGGTGTTGAAACTGTTACAAAACATTTGTATCACTAGTTGTCGCTTAACTATGAAGCCCTTATGGGGTAACCGAATACAATATCTACCGTTTTTGCTACACCAAAATGAAAGATCCATGTGCAATCTGTAATTTGTCTGTTATATGATTTTAATGTATTTCCTGTATTTGCTTTAGCGTTAGAGCAGAATCAATCAACTGTGAAATGTGTGGACTGAACTGAAGTTTATAAGTCAGTAACCCTACATTGTTTAAACCATTCACTTTCCACTCCCTTATTTCTGTTTTGAATATATGAGTCAAATGCATTTCTTTGCCCTTTTGTGATTTATTGCCTTTAAGGTTATGAACTTAACTAACATTTATTTTCTTACTGACTTAAAAGATTGTTTCAGTCAAAACGTTTCGGAGTCTTAAAATTTTCTTTAAATGTTTAAAGTGTCATTCACATGGTGTTTATTTTAATGCTTGTTTTTAAGCAGACGAAATTATTGTCAACGTTTTTATGAGTGCCTCTGGCAACAAGTTTTAGATGTTTATGAGATTTAACACTCTCTCAAAAACTGAATTGTGACTAAATATCTCTGTGTCAATTTTATTATTGCAGTTTTCTACAACTTAACCACTTACTTGTATTATTTAATGCCATTGAGGCCTATCAACAAGTTATGTTACTATTCTGTTACACTCGGCACTTTCCCACTCCTACAGCCATTGTCCCTGCCATTTAAATAAATATATTGTGTGTGAACATTTGGTCAACATTTCCTCATCTCCTCCTAAACTAAATTTTATGCACATGCCCGGAAGGAAGGAGGAGGATACGTGGACATGATAACAACCTAACACCCCTCTTTTGCATAAGATATAGTGGCTCGTTTCACCACTGGCTATGAATAAACACATTCTAGATCGGCATTTGTTGACATATTTTAAAGGTGATATGCAAATACACTAACTGATTTTATTTAATAAAAATGGGTTTTAAACTACTATACCTGAAAGGAACTGGAATAAGTACTTTTTGGGATGTAGAGGACGTTACGTAAACTACATGGCGCAAACTGAGGCTGCTGTACTTGTTGTAAACGACCCCTCAATTTGTAAGCAGGATGTTTAGGTTTTTATATTGGTAACGCCACGTAGCGCTCTGTATGAAAATCACTGGCTGTGCTGTGTGCAGTCTGTGGCTGGTTTGCATTGTTGTTGGCTATTGTAGTGTTGGGCAGTTGGCTGTTAACAGCGCGTAGCGTTGCGCAGTTGGAAGTGAACCGCCAGCAGTGGTCGATGTGGGGAGAGAAATGGCGGAATTTTGAAATTTGTAAGACTGAATGTCATGAACTGCTATATATATTAAGACTTTTGAACACTATTAAGGTAAATACATTGTTTGTTCGCTATTAAAATCTTTCATTTGCTAACTATGCCTATCAGTAGTTAGTGCCTTCAGTAGTTTGAATCTTTTATTTAGCTGGCAGTAGTGGCGCTCGCCGTATTGCAGTAGTTCGAGTAACGAAGATTTTTGTGAGGTAAGTGATTTGTGAAACGTATAGGTTGATTTAGTCAGGGCCATTCTCTTGTAGGGATTATTGAAAGACAGATTGCGTTGCGCTAAAAAAATATTGTGTGTCAGTTTAAGCACAGTCTTGTACAATTTTTCTAAGGGGACGTTTCATATGGCGACCGTTAGCCGAGGATACCTCACTGGAATCTTCTGATTTTTTCTTGTAGATTATGTAATTAGTGTAGCTTTTGTTTATTGCTAGCGCGTAACTGTAGAGAGAATCTCCTTTGTAGTTGCAGTTTTTCATTGTTGTACAGTAAAATAGTTGTGGCACGCATGTAGATTTGCACCAAGTATTTCGCAGCTGCGCTTGCAATTAACGAGATATTATATTGAATGCTATGTTAATGTGTTTTCTTATTTTGCACTTCAAATTGTGGTTTCCTGTGTTGTCGTGTGAAATATTGTGACAATAATAGCGTGTGAAAAACGTAATGCTAGGCTTCAAAGTAAACTGAGAAATGACAGTGAAGACGAAAGCAGTGTGTTAGCGCCGCCGAGTAATGAATTAACTAATCTCCAGAGTAGTAATTTGGTAATTGTGCATAGGGAAATGGAGCGGGCGGCAAATAATGGCGTAGACAGTGAAACAAATAGTGAAAAGGGAAGCATTATCGATCGATCGGTCGGCAACAGCTCGCCTCAGGAATCCGAAATGACAGGGCACAATCTTGCAAATATTGTAGATTCAGGTTTTGCGTCCTCACCGTTTTCTCAAATAAGTCAAGACACATTTTCTGCTTTTCAAAATGCGAATATTGCCGGTTCAAATGCACTGCCGAATAGCACTGAGGAACATGTTTCAGACACCAGTGCATTGTTATTACACTTAATGCAACAAATGGGACAAAGGCTACAAAAGTTAGACACAATGGAACAAAATCTTCAAAAGTTAGACACAATGGAACAACACAAGAGACAAACACAGCAAAAGCTTCAAAAGTTAGACACAATGGAACAAAATCTTCGGAAGTTAGACACCACGCTTGAACAAACACGTGAAGATTTAACTACTGAGTTACATAACATTGAATCGAAATGTCAAAAAGTCTGTAATGACGTAAAAACACAAATTTGTGAGCATTTTCAACCTATGTTTTCGCGACATGAAAATGCATTACAGAATCACGAAGCAGCCATAAAAGAACTGCAAATTATTGTTCATGAAAATCATGAGACCTTGCAAGCTAAAATTGACTCAGTTGCATCTACCGATTCGGTTACGCAACTTGCAAAAACTCAGGAAAACTTAAAGGACACAGTACATACGATTTCAACACAAATGGACACTCTGAAACTTAGTTCAGAAAAACACACAGAGGAAATAATTTCACTATCGGATAAAGTAGCCGAACTTTCAGATCAGTTCACTAACTTATCTACAAAGGTTGATGATGATCTGAATGACACAAGACCTGTAGCCTTCACGGACACTGAAGAGTATGAACAAATTAGAAAATTCAAGGAAAATCAAAATCAAATCAATACACAGTACAAAAGAGAAATCCGGGAAGTACAAGATTAGTTGGCACAAGTAATACAAGAATTACATATTTCAGAGGACACTCGCGCTCCAGTACGGGAAGAGGGACATAGAAATACAGAACAACCACAAAATAATAACACAGGACACTTCGGAAATTATGAAAGAAAGTGGCAAGGCGCATTGAATTTTGAGATGGAACCGCCGAAACGATATAACAATGAGCGATGTGCGACTCGCCGACACGATGATTTTGACTATAAGCTGTTCATTACTACATGTAAATTCAAAACATTTAAGAATTCTGGCAACGACATTCGTCCACGAGCATGGCTTCATAAATTCTCTCATTGTTTTCCTCCCAACTGGTCATTGCAGCACAGATCAGAATTTATGTGTAGCTACTTAGAGTATGAACCAGCTGAAAGAATGCGATCGGTCATTCACGATTGTCACAGTGAAGGAGAATTTTATCATGCCTTCCTCTCAGCATATTGGTCTCAAGCTACACAAGACCGAGTAATACATAGCAGCATAATGACGAAACATTTCGAACAATCTGAATTTTCCAGTCTTGTGAAATATTTTGAAGACATGTTGCACAAGAATAAGTACCTGTCAAACCCATACAGCCCCTCAGAACTCATCCGCATTTGCTTAATCAAATTGGCTGGACATTTACGACATATTATTTTGGTAGGACGTTGCAAAGACGACATTGAAGCTTTTCAGATACTCTTACAAGAATTAGAAATTGACACTGACAATCGCGGAACGCGAAAACAGGAGCACAACAATTACATGTCACATCCGTCACAATTCTGCGATGACAGAAATAATAAATGGACACGACAAGGCTATTCTTACAACGCAAATCGTGACCAAAACAGACACCACACGTATGACAAACGTTGGCAGAGAAAATATAGTTACAGAGAAAGATCGCATTTCCACAGTAATGAATGTGACAGAGACAACCATATGAACAGACAATATGGGAACCAAAACAATTATTATCAAGGGAGACAGAATAACTTCAGATGCAACAGTCCACCGTGCAGTTACAATTCAGGGAGAAATTCTCGGCCGGCCGAAGTGGCCGTGCGGTTAAAGGCGCTGCAGTCTGGAACCGCAAGACCGCTACGGTCGCAGGTTCGAATCCTGCCTCGGGCATGGATGTTTGTGATGTCCTTAGGTTAGTTAGGTTTAACTAGTTCTAAGTTCTAGGGGACTAATGACCTCAGCAGTTGAGTCCCATAGTGCTCAGAGCCATTTGGAGAAATTCTCCACCACGTGACCGACAAGAAAGAGACTGTGGAATCTACCGAAATGACGACAGACGATATAATCGTAACGACAGACCGGAATTTCATCACAACTGGCGGGATTCAAACAGGGTAGGGCCCTCTGAACAAGGTGAATTTGTAGAAGTTAGGTCTTCAAATCCCAATAACGATGCGTGCCAAAAAAGAGACAATAGGCAATGACTCACACCGCTGGCAGTCACAAAACGTACTTATGAAACTGACGACGCAGCTGCCGTAGCTAGTAATTACGTAAAAATGGAAGACATTAGGGACATCTTACTCCAGGAACATGACGTAAAACACAACAACATTGCATATCCTGTGATTCACATTACAGTAAATGACGTAAAATTTACGGCAGTACTTGACTCTGGCAGTCCCATTTCAGTAATTAGGGAAACAGCCTTTAGCAAATGCAACAAATCGAACGATTGCCCCACACTTCCGTTATGTAAGATTAAATTACAAGGTGCAATCTTTGGAAAAAGTGTAGATGTACGCCAACAAACCAACTTAGAATTCTTTTGCCAAAGCCACAGCTTCTCTATGAACTTTTTATTGTCCCATTATTGTCGACGGAAATTATATTGGGAGTAGACTTTTTGAATGAATACAAAGCAATCTTAAACTTTCACGATGCTGAAATAAGTTTATAGAAGGAAGGTAAGTCAATAGCTTTGAAATTTGAAGATTGGCTCTCAAACCATGACGAAGAAATTAATCGGGTTTACCTCCTGTTAGACAACAGTTCGGAATTTTCGACAGAACTTGACACTAACAATCACTCTGCAAGTACTGACAGGGATGATATCGACGGCGCATTTGATACTAATGAGTTAATTCAGAATAAAATTCAAACAATTGAGAATTGTAATGGCACTGTTAGGCAGGACCTTTTTGAGATTTTATAAGCACATTCCACAGTTTTTACTCACAAAACAGAAACAATCAAGGTATTTCAATACCAGTTTCGTGTTCGTGAGCATACTAAATTTTGTGTTAGACCATACGTAATTCCGGCACATTATAGGAACCGTGTTAGAACAGAAATAGAATCTATGCTTGACGAGGGCATTATTGAGCCTGCAGTAAGCTCATACAACAATCCATTACATGTTGTTGAGAAGAAAAATGGATCGATCAGGCTTGTCTTGGATTCGAGGCAAATCAATACTATCACCATTCCTGAAACAGACAGGCCGCCAACGTTGGAAGAACTTCTTCAAAATTTTAATGGTGTAAAAGTGTTGTCTTCTATTGATCTCAGATCCAGCTTTTATCAGATCGAACTTCATCCAGAATGTAGAAAATACACAGCTTTCCTTTGTTTCGGCGTTTGTTATCAATTTCGGTAACTTCCTTTTGGTTTGAACATTTCTTCGGCAGCGTTCATTCGCGGACTAAATTCCATATTACCTGATTTCTTAAAACGTCACATCACCTTATATGTTGATGATATTCTAATAGCAGAAGCCTCATGGGAACAACATAATCGCATCCTCAACAGTTTGTTACGTATTTTTGAAGAATCTTGAATTACAGTTAACTTGGAAAAGTCTGAGTTCGGTAGGACAAAGGTGAAGTTTTTGGAACATATTATTTCTTCTGAAGGCATTCAGCCGGATCCTGAAAAGTTAGAAGCAATCAGAGCCATTCCAGTTCCATCCACAAAAAAATAAGTCCGAAGTTTTCTAGGTCTCGTAAATTTTTACCGTCGTTTTCTGAATATGCAAATTCTAGTTACACCAAAACTTTGTTCTCTCACTGGAAAAAATACTATTTGGAACTGGGACGAACAAACACAGTTGGAATTCAATTCTTTGAAAGAATCGCTACTTAACGCGCCAATACTAGCTCATCCAGATCTGTCACAAGATTTCTGCCTTAGCACGGATTCTTCTAAAGTCGGTCTTGGTGCCCATTTATTTCAAGAAGCCACAGAAAATGACACTACTGTTCAGAAAACCATAGCTTTTGCTAGCCGAGTGCTAACAAAATCTGAAAAAAATTATTCCGTTTCTGAATTAGAAGCTTTAGCTATCGTTTGGGCATTTAACAAATTCCGTTTCTTTCTTTCTGGTAAGCACGTAAAAGTATTCAGTGATCATCGTGCATTACAATTTCTTATGTCTTCAAAATTAAATCATGATAGGTTAAAACGTTGGGCATTGTTTCTGCAAGAATTCCACTTCACAATAGTCTACATTCCCGGCAAGGAGAACATTGTTGCGGACGCACTGTCACGCACACCGGCTGGGCTTGAGAAAAGTAACACAGAAGGCAACCTCGAGAAAAATTTCAGTATTCTTTACATTCAGAAAGTCGCTTTTGAAAACTTCATCACCACATCTTTAAAGGACATTGCTCATGAACAAGATAAAGATCCGATTTGGAAAGTCATCAAAAGTAAATGGCATGAAAAGAAACACTCTCAGATTCGGCATTATTATCTGGTTAGAAACAACAAACTCTTCAAACGCTGCACTGTTGATGACAAGCTGTGGGTACTTTGCATTCCAGACGATTTCGTTAATAAGCTCATTTGGTACATTCAGTTCAGCTACGCACGTTTTGGTCCACGAAAATGTTATCATATTCTTCGAACGACTCGTTATTTTAACAATATGGAAAAGAGAATTCGAAGAGTCTTGTCTATTTGTAAACTTTGTCAAAAAGCTAAACCATCTACTACCTCACATCGTGCTCCGTTGTTTCCTATCATTCCTTCTAAATTAAAAGAATTTGCTGCTGTTGATCTCTTGGGACCCCTTGTCAGAACATCGAATGGATTTTCGTACGTTATAGTCGCTGTTGAACTTACTTCAAAATTTGTTTCTTTCACTCCATTACGTAAAGCTACTGGACGGTCTGTATCCAACGCCTTTGTTAAAAATTTTTTACGTGAAGTTGGACACGTTAGTAAAGTCATTTCAGATAACGGACCGCAATTCAGATCTGCTGTTTGGTCACGCATACTTCGGAACCATAAAATCAAACCTGTTTTTATTTCATTGTACTCACCACATTGTAACCCGGTTGAACGGATTATGAAAGAAATCAATAAGCTTTGCAGACTTTATTGTCACAAAAAGCATCAGCATTGGGACAGATATTTACACTTATTTCGAAACGTGCTGAATGAAATGCCTCATGACTCCACTGTTTTACCACCTATTCTTGTACTAAAGAATGAAGAACCACCGAACAGAATCAGAGAGCTTGTACCTTTTCTGAATACATGTAAACTTCGACACAAAGACATAATTGATTTAGCTATTAAAAATATAAAATCTGCAGCAGACAAAAGGAGAAAACTACACGATAAAGCAAATGCAAAGAAATTATATATTGGTCAGAAAGTTCTCATTAAAGCTCATTCATTGTCACATAAGAAGAAACACTTCAGTCACAAATTCTTTCTAGTTTACAATGGACCTTACAGAATCCGACGTATACAACATGATAATTGCATTGAAGTTGAAACTCTGCGTACTAGGAAGAGTAAAGTATTGCACCACATTTCACATCTAAAACCGTTTATTGAAAGATAATCTGCTTTTTAACTTAGCCTTTGCCATAAAATTTTTCACTTCACATTTCTAGTTTGCTTTGTCAAACTTAAGAAACTGTTAACATGCAACAATGTTTGAATTTAAATATCCAGTCAAGAACCAAGGGAACATATTTAAACATAAATTACGAATGCATTGTTATAGTGAACAGACGACACAGTGTTATTGTGTGTGTACATTCTTGCTTGTTAGATGCCCGATTATCTAACGACTATAAGGCTGACATACTTAGAACATGTGCCAGTACTGGTAATGAGATTTTAATGCAACATTTTGGTTTACTTGAAAATACATTCTGGATTTAAAGTACTTTCTGAGAGATACCAGATGACACAGTGGTTAGTTTATTTGACAGCTACACGATTATATCACGACGCTACTAATATGTGACACAATTTACATTGTTGCTTTTGCGGTGTATCTGTTTTATATCTGCACAGTTTTTCTGTATTATTCTGGAATGTAAAACATGTTTTCGTAGTAACTTTTGTGGTATAGCTACAATGAGATAGCCTTTTCCGTAGCACAACAATACGTTACATTATAGTACTTTCTTGATCACAGTAAGGTACGTAATAACTACGATATCTATACGCAAAGAATTTCACTTTCGTTTATGATGAGGTAAGTAGATTGACTTCAGCAGAACTTTGCTTACAGAGGACGATAACTACGACACTTCCACAGAATTATCTTACAGCAAGATGCACATTTAGCGCTACAGGACACGCATTTGAGTGATTAATTTTGTACTTAAACCATTTATTTTTCAAGATTTTTCAATTACAAAGAAAGTTTTCCGTGATACATTTCATTCCATTGCTGTAATCTGTAACACCTGAGGGTATAAATACATTAATCTTCAGGGGGTTACACGCTTACTTTGTGTACCATGTGTGTGGCAAGCACAAGGAGCCCTAGCTAATATGGTATTTGCTTCTACAACTTTACACATCGGTACCATATTTCTCTAACACAGAATTACACAGCTATCTGATCATTTAACTGGGAGAGACAAACATTTATTTTACTACATCAGTGACAGATTTTTACGTAATTACACAGATGGATAACTTCACACTTATGAAACTGTATTTTGTCTGTACTTTGTGAACTGTTCATATTTTTTCGGAACTATTGTGATGCTACGAGAGCTTTGAATGATGTATTTGGTATGGGATCATGATTTTCAAAGTACGTTTGAGGTAGATGACACTATTGAAGTGGCAGAGATTTTTTTTTAGGTTTTGAAATTATTGGAGGAAGCTACGACGATTTTGAGATTTGGCTGAGGTTTTATGATGTTATGATGACGATGTGTATTATGCTGTTGCGGTATGTTTATGATCAATAAGCTGATGCTATATGAGGAATTTGATTATGCTACATATTTATTATGATGAAATATTGAAGAAGTGTCTACGAATATGTATATGTGTAATAAAGCAAGTAGTGGTTAGGGACTCTGGTGTGGGAAAAAGGATGTTGGAAACCGAGAATCGTACTTTAAGAGTTATGAAATGTGTGTATATGCGTGAATGTATCACTATGCTAGCGAAAATTTTTTGGACACTGTTATATTTACAGGATTTTGTTTCTACAGATTTGAAACGCAAATTCTCGACCTGTGAAATTTTTATATATGAGACTGTCACTGTAGTGCAAACTGGTGTCGTAAATATTTCGGTAAGAAAGTTAAGTGACCACCTGCACGTAATGTGTTGTGGGCACCCAGCTGCGCAACAGTCACCTGGAAAAAAGCATTAGTGTGTGCCTTTCAGAGGCACAGGTGGAGAAAAAAAGGAGGCCATTATCCTCGCTATTGACATTTCTTTGTAGAAACCATCGCAAATACGTCACACTCAAACTTGAAAACATATGATTATACTGTGGAGCTCTTAATTTATGATATTTACTAAAATGCCTAATGAAATGATGAGAAACATTTTACATCTATTGTCTTTCTAGTTGAGAGATTGCTCATTTTGTTTAATATCTAGTTTCTAGCTGCACTGCAGCATTGGTTAAAATAAAATTTAATAGATGTACTAATATAGATGTTTTATGCCTACAGATCCAGTAAACAGTAATTTTATGATCTACTTCCAAAAAAACGAGGGAGCACAAAAAGATATTTCCCTTCACAGGAATTGCATACATAATTTTTGTCAATGACCGGTAACTTTTTAGTAGTGTAAGTTAAGGTGATGCATCACTCTAGTATTAAGTTGTAACATAGGTATTAATCATGGCCAGTTTTACTGTAATATTTTTTCTGCTTGAGCTTTGTCATGTTTAGGTATAAGTTATTGCATCTGCTGCTGCTGCTTGCCAGGCATAGTGCTACTAAATTTCATTTTGTATTACTCTGTGAAGCCAGTTTTACTACCGATTTATTTTTCTTTTTGCTGCACATTGGCTCATATTAGTGATAATGTTGCATTTGCTCTTCAAATTTAGATTTACTGCTGCTAGCTTTGCCAATTTGCATTTTTTATCATTGCTGTTTGTGTTAATTGTTTTGCGCTGCTGCATTACTTCATCCCTTAGTTTAGTATCTGAGCTCAGTAGATTTAAGTTAGCTTAAGATGGGGTAGGCTATATAAGAGAACGAGTTGTGATGAATGGAAAGAAATGCATTGAGAAGCTATAAGAAAATGGTTTGGCCAAAACAGTATTTAAAAGAGGATATGAACAAAAAAGTAGGACAACAGGTTTAGGTAGGATTTTCTTGGAAATAAGTTATGAGGTACGATAATGGAAAATGAATAATGAGGTAAGATATATGTGAACATATAAACACAGAAAGCATGCTTGGATAGGATTTTTTTGGTGGAAACAAATGTTGAAATAAGACGAAAGATCTATGGAATGAAGTTTTGGGTTGGACTGCAGTAACAAATGTTACACTGAAAACAAACCCTGTCCATTATTTTTGTGTTATTACACTATGTGAATTTGTCTTTTTCCTGTCCTTATGTGTTTAGCTAATAAGATTTATGTTGTAGAATTTTTCAAATACTATGTTATTTTCTTTGTAAAGATGTTTAGACGTTATTTATTCTGTTCTGTTTTAATGCTCATGTGTGAAATTAATATTTCGAAAACTATTCTCATTATTTTATATATTCACTTATGTCATAATTCCTGTAACACTGATGTATCTGTTTATTTCTATTCTTTTGTAAAGCCTGTACTACTACAAATTTATCTGTATTGTTATGTTCTTTAATAATGTATTTTGTACCTTTTTTACTGTATTCTTATGTTATAAAATTGTAATTGACACCAGTTCATCAAATTAAGTAACTGGTAAGTTACATTTCACTGCACACGTTTCTGTTGGTCATAGTATATGGACAATATGTGAGAAGTAGGGACTGATAGTGTTTGCACGTGTCTTAAAAATTCAGCAAGGGACTGGTTAACAGCATTGCTGGTTCTAAGGACAATTCGAAAAAAATTTTGTGAGTGCAGAAGTGGTTGTTTATGGACTTGCTATATTGTCCACAAGACTCTTCGATGGTGATTGTGCACCTGCACAGTCGCAGCAGATGGCTGCTGGTCATCTTTACAAGGACTACAGTGGGTCTACACCTTTGATGACTCACCAATACCATTATTTCTACAAGGACTGCAGTGGGTCTGCACCTCTGGTGGCCCACCAATACCGTAATCTCTACCAGGACTACAGTGGGTCTGCTCTGTGATGACCTACCTACCAATATTCTTCAAGACTTCGACTGACTGATGTGGGTTTGCTCTGTTGTGGCCCATTACTTGTCTGCATGTCAAGAGTCAGCACTGTCTTTCCGTTGGAAGGACAAAACTACTTCTTCAAGACTGCATGGAAATCCACTACTTCTGTGTGCAATTTCTTTTACTATTACGATGAATGATCAGGACTGTCGTTATGGACTGTGAGAAAATTTTAGCTTTCGACCAACATTGTATCAATAAGTGTGTACATTTGATGTCTTTGTTATTGTAATTATGATTATGAAAATTTTTTTCAAATCTTACTGGCCAGTGCCCAAAACAATTTGTAAAATTTTTTGTGGGGAGCATGGGGGCTATGTAAGTGGGCTGTTTAGGTTTTTATATTGGTAACGCCACGTAGCGCTCTGTATGAAAATCACTGGCTGTGCTGTGTGCAGTCTGTGGCTGGTTAGCATTGTTGTTGGCTATTGTAGTGTTGGGCAGTTGGCTGTTAACAGCGCGTAGCGTTGCCCAGTTGGAGGTGAATCGCCAGCAGTGGTGGATGTGGGGAGAGTAATGGCGGAGTTTTGAAATTTGTAAGACTGGATGTCATGAACTGCTATATATATTATGACTTTTGAACACTATTAAGGTAAATACATTGTTTGTTCTCTATCAAAATGTTTCATTTGCTAACTATGCCTATCAGTAGTTAGTGGCTTCAGTAGTTTGAATCTTTTATTTAGCTGGCAGTAGTGGCGCTCGCCGTATTGCAGTAGTTCGAGTAACGAAGATTTTTGTGAGGTTAGTGATTTGTGAAACGTATAGGTTGATTTAGTCAGGGCCATTCTCTTGTAGGGATTATTGAAAGTCAGATTGCGTTGCGCTAAAAAAATATTGTGTGTCAGTTTAAGCACAGTCTTGTATAATTTTTCCAAGGGTACGTTTCAAATTTCCTTCTGCCTGTACACCAACGAAGTCGTGCGGCGGCGTGTACTTTCGGGAGTTGTAGAACTGTGACTCAAATGGTGTGTTGACTAAAATGGGTAATTTCTGTTGGATAATTTGGTGTTGAGCTTACTACTTTATGTAAATACGTTCTTATTCAGTAATTTCCTTGTATTTTAGCACCTAAGATGCCTCTTTGTAACTGGAATCTGGATTTGCAAGAATTATAAAAAAACGATGGTACTGCGACTGATTACTGTGTTCCTAGCTCCTCGCAAAGATTCCGTATAGGTGGTGAAATGAGAATTAGTATGGGTGTGTAGTAACATAAGTCTACGAACAACACGTTTATTTTTATGCAGAGCATTACATTTTCATAATCTGTTGGCCTGATTCTCACTCACTTCTCGACAACTTGTGACGTTCCTTCCCTCCTTCTTCACTCGCCGGGAGGAGACGCGACTCGTAACGATGTTCGTCTCTGTCGGTCTGACGTGGAACAGTACCTATAAGTCTCGTAAGAAGACCACTCCTCGCATGGTTTAGAAATATTCTGTTATCTGTCCGCAACAGTCTTCTCAGCTTCTGCGAACTGGTAAACTGCAATCGTGTATTTTTATTTTATGCCCGGTTAGTTCCGTGACGAAATAAAATCTTGATTCTTGATTTCAACATTACGGTCGTTTTTTACATCATACATGGCGAGGATGAAATTTTGCTGTCTACTATTCCGTTGCTATGCCGTTGCTACGTCAAGTTATTAACAACGGTCCGACGTAACACCAGAGATAACTTATGTTGGGGTAAATGTTTTTTAATACGCCGTAATACTGGTTTAAACTAATCATTTTTCACTGTCCATTATTCATGTACTCACTTAGTCACTTAAAATGTTTAAAGAGTCAGTCAACTTGAATTAATACACATTGTATTTTCTGTTTTGTGAGTTAGGCGACACGTAAGATTTATCTTTTGACTCAGATTTTATTGTTCTTTCTGTAATTAATTGTTTGTCCCTACAACACACGCACACCAATATGTCATTCAAGATTAACTCCAGTTCAGCAATCGTGACGCTGACAACAACTTCTGACTAGTGGACATACTTGTCTTCTTTCGTGTCTTCGTTTTATTGTGTCCTACTCAAGTCTACGAATTGGTTTTCTGTCGTTGATCCATTGCTCTCAAGGTTTGTAACTGTTCATCAGTACGAAGGCTAAGTCCGATAAACCAATATCACTCAACTGAAGTCTAACACTCGTCTTACTATACTGTCGCGTCGAGAACGGTAAAGATTAACTTCCTTCAGTCGGATGACTGAGCAATACTTAGTCTTTATCTCACGAATTATCAAACTTCCAAAATGGAAACAATCTAATTGCGTTTTCATCCAGACAACTATCGCAAAACTACTCAAGAGCAACTAACTAACTGAATATTTCCATATCCGATATGCATTGTAGTCGCATTGAATTTCCTTTTCGATGCGTCTACAACTCTCTCCCATGGTAAATGTTATCTTTGATTGAATTACTTTCTTCGATTTAACCTTCGTTCATATGATTTTAAATTTATTCTATAGATGTTTGACAAAGAATCTACGATAATCCTTTCCTTTTATCTCCCCGTTTGTATGCTATTCTCCGTATTTGAATGATATAGGTGTTATTCAAAATATTGCCAGTGTAGATTTTATCGTCAATAGTTGCCGCCACTGTCAAGATGACACACATCCCTACTTTAAGTGTCCACAAAGTTTCTTAGTTGGGGTTTGCTGTCTTTGGGGCGATACAGACTGCTTTCCTTTCATTCTCCTCGGCTCTTGCAACTGCTGTCTGGTTTCTGTACAAGTTGCAAATAGCCTTCCGCTCCATGTATTTTACCCATGCTACCTTCAGAATTTCAAAAGAGGTTCCAGTCAATGTTATTGAAAGCTTTCTCTAAGTCTACAAATTCTGTAAACGTATGTTTGCTTTTCCTTAACCTATCTTCTAAGATAAGTTATAGACTCAGTATTGCCTCCTGTGTTCCTACTTTTCTCCGGAACCCAGACTGATCCTACCCAGGGTTAGCTTCTGTCAGTTTTCCCATTCTTCTGTAAAGAATGCTTGTTAGTAATTTGCAACCATTATTTACTAAACTGATAGTTCGGAAATATTCACACCTTTCAGCACTTGCTTTCTTTAGATTTGGAATTATTTCAACCTTTTTTAGGTCTGAAGGTATGTCGCCAGTCTCATACATCTTGCACACCAGATGGAAGATTTTTGTCATGGCTCGCTCTCCTAACGCAATCAGTAGTCCTGACGGAATGGCGTCTCCTCCCAGGACCTTATTTCGACATAGGTCTTTCAGTGCTGTGTCCAGTTCTTCTTGCAGCATCATATCTCCATCTCATCTTCATCTACGCCCTCTTCCATTTCTACAATACTGCTTTCAACTTCATCTCCCTAGTAAAGAGCATCTATGTACTCCTTCCATCTTTCACCTTCCCTTGTCAGGACTGGTTTTCCATCTGAGTTCTTGACATTCATACAGCAGCTTCTCTTTTCTCTAAAGTCGTCTAATTTTCCTGGAGGCGTATCTGTATTCCCATAGTAAAACATGCTTCTAAATCCTTACGTTTTTCCTCTAGCCGTTCCTGGTCAGCCGTTTTGCACTTCCTGTCAGTCTTACACTTTAGATGTTTGTATTCCATTTCGTCTACTTTACTGCAGTTTTTTGCGTTATCCAAGCGTTTGTATTGGGCCTTACCTACACACATCAAAGAAAAGTTTTGCATCACCCCAGTTCCCAGAACTCCTGAAGATAGACGTTGACTGTGGATATTTAGTATCACAGACACTGTCCCTTTGACTGTTCAGAGATGTCACTAAACCAGCCCAAAGATGTAAACAGCCATGTATGAGCAGCACCTATTAGACGGAGGGGGTCATTCCACCAGGAAGGAGGTACACGTCTCGTGTTGTTGTAGTTCAACCATGCCTACACGGTCAATACCGCTACGATTTCACTGGAGTGAACTGAACATAGTCTTTCTCAGAAAGAAAACAATAACGTTTCTGTTAAACAGAATGAATATTAAGTTAGGAGACACTTGAGGATATGATTCCTCAAGAGGCAATAAAAAAGTTCATACCAGCATATATCTGGAATGGATGGTGAGTACAATAAAGCAACTAGTAGTACTAGGAAATTAGTTATACATTAGATGGTATTGTTATTCAACTGATGAATATTTGGCAACGTTTAAGAGACTGAAACACAGCATTACTTTCTGTTGTGTAATTTCACATAGGTACGAGTACAATGGTCAGCTATTCATTCCTAGAGAATGTTATACATGAAAATGGTCAAGAGGTCCAACTTATTTGCTGATCCACTTATCCTGAGAGAATTATCTCACAAACCTTTTGCATCCATTTATCGGTTTGTATGTGCGTATGGACTTGGCGGTCGTGATATGCTCATACACAAGCTCTGGAACGGCGTATTCTGCACAGTGAGCCGTGCGATGCAGATAGCTGTGCCGTAGGTGAAACCACAAAGGAGCGTTATGTGTGAAAGAGGGACACCGCACAGATCGAGGAGACATTATCATACCATATGTTGCCAAAATTAGAAAACGCTACACTGGATTTGTTCATCGCAGCGTACGATCACATCCACATTGTTACCTCGTGGCAGGAAGGGCTCTCAACCTGGGAAGTGTCCATGCGTCTCGGAGTGAACCAAAGCGATGTTGTTCGAACATGGAGGAGATGGAGAGACAGGAACTGTCGATGACACGTCTTGCTCAGGCCGCCCAAGGGCTGCTAATGCAGTGCATGACAACTACCTACGGATTATGGCTCGGAGGAACCCTGACAGCAACGCCACCATGTTGAATAATGCTTTTCGTGCAGCCACAGAACGTCGTGTTACGACTCAAACAGTATGCAATAGGCTGCATGATGCGCAACTTCACTCCATAAGTCCATGATGAAGGCTCCGAACGCACAGAAATGGAAATGCAAAAACTTGGCACGCCGTTTGCATTATCACCTGGAACAGGCCATCGGCTTCTCAGCTACACTACTGAGCTGCAGGAGAGTAGGTTTTGGATTAGTCGTGGTACAAGTCAGATAACTTCCTTACGATATAGCGGCATCCCAATGAAGACAGCATGTGTTTAATCCTGCAAAACTTTTCGTGATCAAACATCAAATAACGTTATTGTTCGAATTTAAGGATTCCAGAAAATGTATAAGAACTGTTGAAGGTTCCTAATGGATCACAGCAAGATGAGCAACAAGTATTCGTTAACCAATTGTCTCAATGTAGTTCAAAGCGAGTGACCGCCCAGCCCATCAACACCCATTTCTGAACTCGTAAACAATGCCCCAAATGTTGCAGGTAGTTCATCCAAACAACAACGCCCAGGCGACATGGAAGATGACGATTGAAACTGTGGTGTCTGCTTGAAGACTTACTCACCTGGTGTGAAGAAAAGAAACAGGTGCAAAATATAAGGGAATGACGACATTACAATAATTCCAACGTGGTCTGTCTGCCCCATACGTTTAATGGTCAGCGCTCTGGATTGCCACGCACGGGGGCTCGGGTTCGATTCCCAGCTGGGGCAGGAGATTTTCTCCCCTCAGGGACTGGGTGTTGTGCTGTCCTCATCATCATTCCATCCCCATTGTCGACGCGCAGGTCACCCAATATGGCGTCGCACTCAATAAGACCTTCACCTGGTGGCCGAACTTCCCTACTGGGAACTCCCGGCCACTGACGCCATACGCTCATTTCCGGCACGGTCCTATCCTGCAGTACAATAGGAGCAAAATAAGCTTCAAAAACAGACCGAATGCTGTTTTTACTTAATAACCTGTAGTGACAACTGTCAAACATTTACACAAAGGAAACTGTCTGCAGGTATCACAATTGTTGTGTACGTTCCACGACTGAAGATAGGGACTACTGCAGTATAGTGAATGAAACTTTATATTGCGTAGTTACCTTATCTCTACTACATATTTCTCTAGCCAACTGCAAAATTACTATTTAAAAAACAATCTTAGGTTGCAGAATGTTCTCTATTAACGTAAGACGGAATCGTTTCGCCCGGATAAGGCATCGTCAGTTTATTTGAAGATATAAGGGGACAACAACATTACAATAAATCCGGTATGTTCCTATCCTGGACTACCAAAATAGCAAAACAAGCATCAAAAATTGACCGAATGAAATTATGTAGAGCAACGTAACTTACCCCACGTTAAAAAATCAGAAATTAATTGCAAAAAATATCCGTCAAGGAGGCATGGCACCGCATAAAACGTGCTAAAAGGCAACCTACATGGAAGAAATATTAAAAATTAATTAAATAAAACGCCAGGATCGGGCTTGACTAGAGAGCGAAGGAGAAACCAAAAAATGCGCTATTACCTCATGGAGCCGACGACTGGCATAGCAGTTCAAAACAGGACCTCGTACGTAAACTGTATACACAGCTGGAGGCCTGTCCATATCCCCATAGCGCATGATATGAATGATGGGAGCTCATAAAAAATATTGGGCTACTAGTAATGACAGTCGCCATGCGGCGCTGCTGTCGGGTGTACTGGAAAACGGAGAGCGTAAATTTCAAATAGTAATGAAAAAAAATAAGAAAAACATGATAATGCATATGGGAATATACAAAACGCAGGACATGACAGATCGAATGTTATGCACATAGACATCATTCTCAAAAGCAATGTTAAAGGATAATGAAGTAAATACTTAAAACAGTAAAATGAATATTGGACTACAAATGTCTGGCTGAAGCGACAATGCTAAAAAATAAAATACAACTGCATACACACGATAAGCGACCAAGGCCCCTGTAATAAAAAGCTGAAAACTAATAAATTGTTTAAAAATGGGAAACATGCAACTACAGGAAACCTGACTCTTGGTTGGTAACTGATCACTGAGTAACATGTCCTCCTTAGCGTATGAATGTTTAACAACTCCGGTCTCTTCGAGCACATTGAGCCACTTACATTCATGGGAGCGAGATGCAAAACGCTTAAGTTCCCGACCGTAGGTGGCTGGTGGCCAATGAGTTTAAGATGTTCAGCGAGGCGGAATTGTGCTTACTCTGCCCCTTCTTATTGAGTAAATGCTCCTGAAACCTAATTTTAAGAGTCCTTCCCGTCAGGCCAATATAACCCCTTTGACAATCATAGTTTTCAAGCATATATACACCATAGGCAGCACATTTCTCTGTCAGGGGACGCTCATTGTGAATGTATTGTTACTGGATTTTATTTGATGTGGTATAATGCAGTATTCTTATATTTTGACCACGAAAGAGTTTACCTGTGGCATAGGACACATTACCTAAAAATGGAAGCTTAGTAAACGAGTAATTTTGAGGTGCAGGACTGAAAGTGATTTCTTGGTCGCCTGGTGATGTTTTTTCCATGTATAATTTGTCAATGATAGAGGGGCTGTAACCATTGCAGAAAGCGACATATTTCAGATTTTCCAGTTTTCTTGTAATAGATTCATCGCTAAGTGGAATTTCAGTGATACGTTGTATCATTGATGTAAAGTAGCTCATCTTGTGCGTGTAAGGATGACACAACGTAGCGTGTGTAACTGAGTGGCTTGTAAATGGCTTGCGACAACAGTCAGATTTGATGACATTATTAGTGAGACAAAGCTACAAATGAAGGAAGTTATGAATACCACTGCAATTCGTGACTTCATGTGTAAAGATCTGTTCGCTATGAAGACTGTTAAACTCTCCGACCAGAAGCATAATACCCGGTCCTTCACCGTAAAAAACAGTTATTATGTCATCGACGTATCGTTTGAAAGAGCGGACCTTTTTTTTGGAAATAGCTGAGGCCCCTGTGAAACGGTCACACTCCAAGTAATTCACGAATGTATCAGCAAGAAACACCGGAAGACAGTTAACCATGGCCAACCCATTCGACTGCTTATAGAATTTGTTATTAAAAGTGAAACAATTGTGGGAAGTCAAGAGCCTAAGAAGAAATACAGCCTCTACAATTTCATCAGTGCACAGACGTCGGTGCCTGAAAAGGTCATTCCTGAATGACTGAAATAGTCTCTCCCAGAGGACCGTTTGTACATAAAAATTTTTATATCAAGCGACAGTAAAGTGCTGCCTGGAGGGAAGGATTTATCATGTAAGAGTCGCTTTAAATGCGGAAATTTTTAGGTTAGGCTTTACCGTGACTGTTACTGACATTAAATGAAACAACAAGTTCACTGTTACCAGTCACCGTTTTATTTATTTCCACGACGCGTTTCGAAGGTTTAAACCTCCATCATCGGGTGGATTTACATTAGTAAGTATTACATTTGTGTGTGTGTTGTGTTTCTCTCTCTCTCTCTCTCTCTCTCTCTTTCCCTCTCTCTCTCTCTCTCTCCCTCTCCCTCCCCCTTTCACTCACACACACACACACACACACTTTTTCTCTCTCTCTACCTCTCCTTCTGCCTCCAGCCCCTCACTTCACATCTGTTTATTAACCCCAATCAAAGAGTGTAATGTATGTATTATTTTACTGTTGTAGCCAATATGATCATTGTTATTATAGTCTGTAACATTTCACCTAATTGTTATCAATAAGTATGAAGTTTAAGCCATTTTAACATTTCACCTGATTGTATAAACGAGTACGAATGTTTGCTGTTTTAACTTGTCACAATTGGATTTATATACCACCTGAAGTACACACACATATATTTGACACCTCAAAACAAACACCGCTAAATGCTTAAAGCAATTATTCTGTAATAATATTGTTATGATGTATATTCTTTGCACTTTACGATTATGTCTTCACTTCTGCTATACGAACCTTGCACCCAGCTGATTCCAGACGCCATATTTGTTTACAAATGTGGCAGTATACATGTGATGTGTTACGACAGCAAAAGGACCCTGTGATCACTGAAGGTACTGTAGTTTACTTATTTAATGTTTATCATTAGATATCAGTTTAATTTTTCGTCAAAAGTAATCCTAAACCATATTCTGAAATTGCGTCTCGTTTCTCCACTAGGCAGTGCCACAAGTTCCTCCAAAAATCGTAACACAACACACACACAAATGTAATACTTACTAATGTAAATCCACCCGATGATGGAGGTTTAAACCTTCGAAACGCGTCGTGGAAATAAATAAAACGGTGACTGGTAACAGTGAACTTGTTGTTTCATTTAATGTAAGAGTCGTACAATTTCTTTCCCAGTATAAATGTCAAAAATTTCGGGAAATGTGAACTCTTTGCGAATCAACTGAAGGAAGTATCTAGAAACCGTCTCTCTTGTGTCTCTGTTACGTATTTTCTTAATTTATCCATTACTACTTGAATTTTACATCCGTCGTTATCACTGTACACCAGACGGTAGCAATGCATGGCCACTGTCACTGCTGCTAGCCCAATATTTTGCATGAGTTCCCATCA
Source organism: Schistocerca nitens (assembly GCF_023898315.1). Classification (NCBI taxonomy): domain Eukaryota; kingdom Metazoa; phylum Arthropoda; class Insecta; order Orthoptera; family Acrididae; genus Schistocerca; species Schistocerca nitens. The sequence goes on along the minus strand of NC_064617.1, from coordinate 323,691,567 downwards.
TTCACATGTATGCACTATATGAATACGAACGGGCCTCTTGCGCCGTTATGGTATTCGGCTGTGTTTACAGTTTGAGCGAGAGATCCTGTTCTGCGATGCTATTTCTGTCGTCGCTTCTGTGAGTTAATATGCATTTTTCGGTTTTTCCTTCGCCGTTTACTCGTGCTTGGTTCTCGTTATTTTATTTCATTAATATCTTAATATTTTTTTCCATATAGTATTTTTTTTTTTTTTTTTTTTTTTGCTGTATGATGCCTTCTTGACACATGCTTTTTGGCAGAAAATTTCTTGTTTGTTAACGGGGGTTACATTGCGCTTCCCTACGTATCATGTTCATAAAATGTGTGTCATACATGTAATTAATAAAATTATTACAAGAATTTTTGTTATTTTCCTATAAGAAAATAATAAATTTTGAAGACAAAAATTAATGTATAATAAACACCACTAAAAGACATATCGGTTAACAGTGAGGCATTAAAACAGTTGTTGTTCTTCTAGACCATCTGAATACAGTAACTGAATGGGTACGGCCGGCCGGGGTGGCCGAGCGGTTCTAGACGTTACAGTCTGGAACCACGCGACCGCTACGGTCGAAGGTTCGAATCCTGCCTCGGGCATGGACGTGTGTGATGTCCGTAGCATAGTTATGTTTAAGTAGTTCTAAGTTCTAGGGGACTGATGACCTCAGAAGTTAAGTCCCATAGTTCTCAGAGCCATTTTTTTGAATGGGTATGAGAAGAAATAAAAACAAAAGAGTAAACACAGGTTGGAGTCTGTGTGTAAAACTAGATAGAGCGATCAGAAACTGCGTCCCAACATATTATGAAAAGGAGAGTTTAAAATGAGTTTGGCTGGCTCTGAGCACTATGGGACTCAACTGCTGAGGTCATTAGTCCACTAGAACTTAGAACTAGTTAAACCTAACTAACCTAAGGACATCACAAACATCCATGCCCGAGGCAGGATTCGAACCTGCGACCGTAGCGGTCTCGCGGTTCCAGACTGCAGCGCCTTTAACCGCACGGCCACTTCGGCCGGCAAAATGAGTTTGTTTCACCAGGTTCGACCTCTAAGTCATGGACATCCAATAAGAAAAAAAAAAACTAAAAACTGAGGGTTGCTGAGTGACCAGTGAAACTCGCGTAGGTAAATCTACTTGCAGAGACAGGAAAACACATGGATCAACAGGCTTGCTGGAGCTGTACGGCAGGACATGCAGCGAAGGTAAGGATAGTAGGTAGAGTAAGGAAGCCATAGGTAAAATCAAAAGTCCGGGAGAAGAGTGTAACGGAAGGTGGTTAGGTTACATCAGAACACTCGTTTCAGCAGAATTTAAAAGTACAGGCGAAGACTGTAATGCCTGGGGAATTCTGGAACAGGAATTTATCAAGGTGTCAGTGTCAGACGATTAACGATGACTGTGACGATTTTCAAGAATGAAGCCATACAATGCAGACGAGAACAACAACCGAGCGCATACATTTAGAAGTACTCAATATCCACGTACCCCAGTCTATAGATAGCACTACACATTCGCCCCTGTCTCCAGTTTCCGATGCGTTGTGTTTCCTACTTTAGAAAGCTATAAAATTGTGCCTGACTCCCTCTCCTACTGTACTGAAATGTGGATAGTGGCACAAATCTTGTGGGAAGATGGCGATGGAGTAGCTGAAATTCCAAACCCTGGGCTCACAAGACGAAGACTATGCAAACCTATAGCCTTAGTGGCAGTTTTCACTGAAGATAAAATCTTATGTGTGATTACTCTTCAGCTTCTAAAACTCAGTGTTTCGATCCCCCTTCTCGTAGCGATCTTCTGGTGTCTCTAGGTGTCTAAACACGGTGACTACTACACAGCTCTGAGGCAAGCAGCAATAAATGCTGTCTTCTCGGGCCTTCTGCATAACAGATAACTACTGTTCATTCCCTGTGGCGCATTTTCTGTCCAATATGATAATTTTCGATCTCCTTGGATCATCTTCAGATCTTTGCTGTTATCGCCAGCAACCTGTCGTGCCTATTTCAGAACTAGACATCAGAATACTGGACTCTTCATTGTGATATTCATCATGCCATCATCGCCACGTTTGCGAACTTCTTGCGGTATTAATCATCGAAGTGTTTCCGCATTGGAGAACTTCCGGACGATGCTCTCGAAGTTCAGCCTACCCTTCATCATTACTAAATAGTTATCCAAATCTGTATCTGTATCTGCACCTGCACATCCTTTACAGTGTATTATTTCGATTCAGAATCTCTGTCTGAAAATTTAATCCAACTGCCTTCCTCCAGTCTCTCTGAGCCTTTTCCAAATGTACCTCCTCCTCCTCTAGTGAAATTTGGGACATCGTGTTTCCTATTACTAACATAAATGTATTCCAGAATTCGGTTAGACTGTCTTCTCTCTGTCGCACAACTAGACCCATCCTCTTCCATTGCCCTTTCACTTATTCTTTCCCCTACTACCACGTTCCAGTCCGGCTTATTTATTAGATTATCAGCTGCCTTTACATATGGAATTATTCGCCTAATATCCTCATATTCTTCCTCTACTTATTCTTTTGCTTTTCATTCTGGCGATAGTTTATTATGTAAATTGGCCTCATTTTTGTATGCATACTAGAGTCGATTTGATATCCAAATCAATTACAGGTCAAGTTAAATCCAGTCGAAATCAAGGAGACTGCGAAAATGAACTTTTATTTTCAATTGTAATACAACAACAGTGATTGCAAAAGTTATTTCTTCCGTTTTCTTCCATCTAGACACTTGTAGGTATTCCATTGTGTGTACTGGGTATGGGCTACAGGGATTTATGCGGTCTGTGACAGTATAGGAGTAACAAGGGCAGTTCAACAGAAGAACCGAACCCCTCCAAGTCCCGCTAGCTTGCGTCAGCATCTGGTGCTGGACTCAGCACACATAGATTCCCACATTTTGTTACTCTTAGTTTCCGTGCTGTTTTGTACTCCTGTTTACTGTTTTTTACCTACACTCGTCTCAAACTGTTTTCGTGCTGGCGCTGAAGACCTTTCTGTCGTGCGCTCATATCAACATATCCGTCCATCCATCCTGGACTCAGCAGGTAGGCGAAAGGACTGATACCGCAACGAGCTGTACATTGTGCTCTATCGGCTTCATGGAGAGACTGTCAGCCTGGGGCACTCAGCGCAGTTATCTTCTAAGAAAGTCTGCGAAACGTGGTGGAAAGAAGATTTGGTAAATAACATGGCTGATTTTTTTCTGCCAGTATTAAGCAAAAAATTTCATTTGTGAGATACCGATATCGGAAGATTTCTAGAAGACACGGGTAGTCCTTGGGAATAATGATTGCTTCGGTCGCCTGCTCGGCATCTAGTCTGCATGTTTTCCATTTACTTTTTTTCTCTTTTTATGTCTCACAGCGAAAAACAGCATGCTAAAGGGTCAAATATATCTGAATTTTTCGACCCTAGTTTCTGGATTCTTTATCATTTAGCTACAATATAGCAGGTCAGCAACTGGAAGCAGTTAATTCCATAAATTATCTGGGAGTAGGCATTAGGATGATTTAAAATGGAATGATCACATAAAGTTGATCGTCGGTAAAGCAGATGCCAGACTGAGATTCATTGGAAGAGTCCTAAGGAAATGCAATCCGAAAACAAAGGAAGTAGGTTACAGTACACTTGTTCGCCCACTGATTGAATATTGCTCACCAGTGTGGGATCCGTACCAGATAGGGCTGATAGAGGAGATAGAGAAGATCCAACAGAGAGCAGCGCGCTTCGTTACAGGATCATTTGGTAATCGCGAAAGCGTTACAGAGATGATAGATAAACTCCAGTGGAAGACTTTGCAGGAGAGACGCCCAGTAGCTCGGTACGGGCTTTTGTTGAAGTTTCGAGAACATACCTTCACCGAGGAGTCAAGCAGTATATTGCTCCCTCCTACGTATATCTCGCGAAGAGACCATGAGGATAAAATCAGAGAGATTAGAGCCCACACAGAAGCATACCGACAATCTTTCTTTCCACGAACAATACGAGACTGGAATAGAAGGGAGAACCGATAGAGGTACTCAAAGTACCCTCCGCCACACACCGCCAGGTGGCTTGCGGAGTATGGATGTAGATGTAGATGTAGATGTAGATGAGGTGTTTCGGTACATTTGTTTGCACCCGGCCGTGGTGGCCGAGCGGTTCTAGGCGCTTCAGTCCGGAACAGCGCCACCGCTACGGTCGGAGGTTCGAATACTGCCTCGGGCATGGATGTGTGTGATGTCCTTAGGTTAGTTAGGTTTAAGCAGGTCTAATTTCTAGGGCACTGATGACCTCAGATGTTAAGTCCCATAGTGCTGAGAGCCATTTGAACCATTTGAATGCAAGGGCCGCATTTTTCCTACGGTGGTGGGAGTGCAGTGGCGTGAGTTTAATGTTTTCGTTGACAGAAGAAAAATGTAACATCCTGATTGGCAATTTCTGCTTGAGACAGGGAAAGCTTCTCAGAACTGATGCGCTCTGCGCTTTTAACTTTAATTCCGATGTTGCTCTGAGTAGAGTGACTTCAGCCACTGTTTTGCAGCGGTGCCACTTCACGTCTTACACACGGTAGAGACACTTCGGGTTTTGCACGACACTCCAGGCAAAGACTTGGCCAGCGGACTGCTGCATCAGGTACCGAGCGGGGTGGCGCAGTGGCTAGCACACTGGACTCGCATTCGGGAGGACGACGGTTCAATCCCGCGTTCGGCCATCCTGATTTAGGTTTTCCGTGAATTCCCTAAATCGCTCCAGGCAAATTCCGGGATGGTTCTTTTGAAGGGGCACGACCGACTTCCTTCCCCGTCTTTCCGTAATCCGATGACCTCGCTGTCTGGTCTTTTCCCCCAAACAACCCAACCCAACCTTGGGTCAGGTCTCCATCCGAGGGCGATGCAGCAGCGGCGCGGACATAGCCGCACTTTGCGAGCCATCGGCGCCTCCCGCAGCCAAAGGATTCACACTCCAACGATGTGTGAGGTTTACTGCACCACCGGCAGTATTGGTCGCGATGAATTTAATAACCGTCAATAATTTCATTGTTAGGTTCTACCTGGTTACTGGAGCTGACACAGTTGCACAACAGATTCACTTATATTCCAACCATGAATGCAGTCACTGTTGTCGAATCGCGGATTTGAGTCAGTTAAAATTTTATACCTTAAAGAGCTGAACTTATTGTCACGTGCTTCCCTTACTGAACTTCGCCAACCGCAAGTCGCTTAAGTTAGTTCCCGTCTTGTGTTTATTATTGTTGTCGGTACATCTGGGGTGCCGTTTACTGAATTACTTGGCAATGCTTGTAACAAAATGAATTTGTACTAATAAAGTCAGAAATTTATCGTGATTTTGAATTTCTTTTCATAGCTAGTCATCCCTGCGCGTAATTAAGGAAACTATGTCATTACTCCAACCACTCATCCATTGCTGGGCCAAAAATAAGCGTTCATTAACTCTGCTACTCAAAGTTTAATTAGCTTGGTTCATTGGGGGGAGAGACCTAAATACACTCCTGGAAATGGAAAAAAGAACACATTGACACCGGTGTGTCAGACCCACCATACTTGCTCCGGACACTGCGAGAGGGCTGTACAAGCAATGATCACACGCACGGCACAGCGGACACACCAGGAACCGCGGTGTTGGCCGTCGAATGGCGCTAGCTGCGCAGCATTTGTGCACCGCCGCCGTCAGTGTCAGCCAGTTTGCCGTGGCATACGGAGCTCCATCGCAGTCTTTAACACTGGTAGCATGCCGCGACAGCGTGGACGTGAACCGTATGTGCAGTTGACGGACTTTGAGCGAGGGCGTATAGTGGGCATGCGGGAGGCCGGGTGGACGTACCGCCGAATTGCTCAACACGTGGGGCGTGAGGTCTCCACAGTATATCGATGTTGTCGCCAGTGGTCGGCGGAAGGTGCACGTGCCCGTCGACCTGGGACCGGACCGCAGCGACGCACGGATGCACGCCAAGACCGTAGGATCCTACGCAGTGCCGTAGGGGACCGCACCGCCACTTCCCAGCAAATTAGGGACACTGTTGCTCCTGGGGTATCGGCGAGGACCATTCGCAACCGTCTCCATGAAGCTGGGCTACGGTCCCGCACACCGTTAGGCCGTCTTCCGCTCACGCCCCAACATCGTGCAGCCCGCCTCCAGTGGTGTCGCGACAGGCGTGAATGGAGAGACGAATGGAGACGTGTCGTCTTCAGCGATGAGAGTCGCTTCTGCCTTGGTGCCAATGATGGTCGTATGCGTGTTTGGCGCAGTGCAGGTGAGCGCCACAATCAGGACTGCATACAACCAAGGCACATAGGGCCAACACCCGGCATCATGGTGTGGGGAGCGATCTCCTACACTGGCCGTACACCACTGGTGATCGTCGAGGGGACACTGAATAGTGCACGGTAAATCCAAACCGTCATCGAACCCATCGTTCTACCATTCCTAGACCGGCAAGGGAACTTGCTGTTCCAACAGGACAATGCACGTCCGCATGTATCCCGTGCCACCCAACGTGCTCTAGAAGGTGTAAGTCAACTACCCTGGCCAGCAAGATCTCCGGATCTGTCCCCCATTGAGCATGTTTGGGACTGGATGAAGCGTCGTCTCACGCGGTCTGCACGTCCAGCACGAACGCTGGTCCAACTGAGGCGCCAGGTGGAAATGGCATGGCAAGCCGTTCCACAGGACTACATCCAGCATCTCTACGATCATCTCCATGGGAGAATAGCAGCCTGCATTGCTGCGAAAGGTGGATATACACTGTACTAGTGCCGACATTGTGCATGCTCTGTTGCCTGTGTCTATGTGCCTGTGGTTCTGTCAGTGTGATCATGTGATGTATCTGACCCCAGGAATGTGTCAATAAAGTTTCCCCTTCCTGGGACAATGAATTCACGGTGTTCTTATTTCAATTTCCAGGAGTGTAGATAACTAACTAGCATCATTTCTCACTCTCTTTAATAACGAGGGGGGGTGTGTTACAATTATTCTTGGTCCTACCCTCGTAATCATAATTAATCGTAATCCCCTAATACAATGTTATGCAGCATTTGGCAGTACGTATGTTTGTCTGCCCAGAAAATCTTACCTCTTTTACAGTTCTCTTCACTGTCCCTTGCTGTGTCTAGACAGAGCCTACACATTCCTCTTTTCAAAATTTCTAGCCTCCCTTCCATGTTCAAAATTATGACATTTCAGGCACCGATGTGTAGGATGTTACTTTTTTCTTTCATTTTCCATTATTTTTCTCACAATCATTCCACTTTTGAGCCCCGACCGCCCTTCAGAGATACGAATGAGGGAGTAATTTAGAATATTTTGAAAATGGGGAGAATATCAAGATACTTATTCAATAACCATCCTCGTGTCCTGTGGATATGAACTGAGTGCCTTTAATGCAGTGGTTTCCTTTGCATTCTGCATCCAGGTGCTATTGATCATTGCTGATTTTCCTCCTTTTAGGAGCAGTTTCCCACGCTAAGGGCCAGGGGTTGCCCTATAAGATCGTCCGTCCCTTTGAGAAGGCCGTAGACAGAAAGACAGAACGAGGGCAACTTCTTACGATGGATGGTTTGGGCTGGCATTGCTGTTTATTTTTCAAATTTTCAAATGTTCAAATGTGTGTGAATTCCTAAGGGACCAAACTGCTGAGGTCATCGGTCCCTAGACTTACACACTACTTCAACTTACGCTAAGGAGGACACACACACACACACACACACACACACACACACACACACACACACACATACACACACACACACACACAAACACACACATGCCCGAGGGAGGACTCGAACATTCGGCGGGAGAGGCCGCGCAATTCGTGACAAATTTCAACAATCAGGAATATATAAACTTGAATGTCAAAGTTGTGATGAAGTATACCTAGGCATGTCATGCACGAATTTTGAAACACGATACAAAGAACATATCAGATGTTGGAAGTATGAAACAAACCATTCCACATTTGCAGAACATCCACAACCATCATCCTACAAACATGGAACAAGAAATGAAAATAATTAGAACAAGCAACCATGACAAACATGTTATACAAACACAAGGAAACTTCCACATCCAGAAAGCCATAGCAGAAAACAAACATGTGATAAATGAACAAACACACATCAGCACAGGCTCCCTACTACACTTAATAAAGGAAATGATAAGATAAAACAAAAAACTCTTCCCCCTTCACCTGCTGGGCACACACACAGCACAAGAAAGTTGTATCACAACAAAACACACACACACACACACACAGCGCAAAAATATTGTATCACACCAAAATACACACACACAAACACACACACACACACACACACACTCACATACACATAAGCAGAGCCCACAAAAAAATTATATATATACCACACCAAAACACACACACACACACACACACACACACACACACACACACACACACACACATACACGCACACGCACACAAACGCACACACAAATGCATACACGAACAGATCACAGATACTTCAATATTTACACTCGAAAGTTGGCAAAAACATTTGACAAAAATGTAAATTAAATAGCAAACATATGTATATATTCCAGGCCACTGATGATGCCTTGCAGAAAATAAAGGTGAAACGCGTATGACACTAAAATAGTGTTTTATTCAGTTGCTGTCAGACGGTCCATAAGTAAAAATTATCAATATACCGTAATATTACACGCAACTGAGGAAAACAGGACTACAAAAGTTGAATATGTCATCTTTCGTACATTAACGGTTGTTAAAATATTTAATAAATGTGTCTCTTTGACTCGTGACAGCAGTCTTATCCCCGCTCTCTCTCCCTCTCGATGTCCGCAGCTCGTGGTCGTGCGGTAGCGTTCTCGCTTCCCACGCCCGGGGTCCCGGGTTCGATTCCCGGCGGGGTCAGGGACTTTCTCTTCCTCGTTATGACTGGGTGTTGTGTGATGTCCCTAGGTTAGTTAGGTTTAAGTAGTTCTAAGTTCTAGGGGACTGATGACCATAGATGTTAAGTCCCATAGTGCTCAGAACCATTTCTCCCTCTCGATGAACTAGATACGAGACCACCAGGTATATTCCAGTAGAGGAGTCGATCCATCGAAGTTAAGAAAAGAAGTAGTGCAACAGGTGGCCTAATCATTCAGAAGATTTTACCTTGTAGGGGACTACACTGAGGTGACATAAGTACTGGATACCTGCTAATATCGTGTCACACCCCCTTTTGCGATACTACCGTCACCTTCTTATGTGCATATCGGTATCCCATGACTTCTCTCACGTCAATTATAAGTCTGCATCTCATAAGGCCTTACAGCATCGCAACAAATTCCGAACCGAAAGCAGAGAGCACCACGCATCCTCCAAAGCCCCCGACAACTTTAGGTGTGCTGTACCACCACGGGAGACGCCGAAATTTGTATCCAGAGGCCGAATAACGCAACAAGCTCCACTAACGAATGGAAACACTGTTAGGTGCGAGATGAAAGCCTGCGCGACTGCTCTGCCTCGGTACACAAGTGGCCGCCGCGCTGCCCTCTACCTCAACCTCAACCTCAACCTCAGCCCCGGCCCAGCTGCTGGCGGTCGGCTATGCTCTACCCGCTGTCACCGTAACTGGAGCCATCGACCCGGTCCGCGGACTTGGCTACAGCTGAAAGGCCCGGCCTGCCAGCGACGGCAAAATTTCCGCGCAAGTTAAAGCGAACAGTCAGTGGCTGCAAACTTTGCCAGCGAAATTTGCTCGCTGCGCTCGGTGGATGTTAATTAATTTCCGCGTGACTATAATTATCGATAGGAGCGAGACCGACTGGGCGGATAAATTGAAACATGACGGCCGACGGCGCCCACACTGCAAATTAAAAGTGTAGCGTTTACCTTATTTAAGATCCAGTTAAAAGCTGCAGACTCTGAAAAGTGGGATGTTTAATCATTTCTGAGAGTGCGCTTCCCTTGTCCCCCCCCCCCCCCCCCGACGGAACGGACGGTATTCATAAACTTCAGAGTTTGGGCTCGCGAAGCTGCACTAAAACGATCAGCGGTACTGGATAGTGAAGACAAAAAGTGCTTTTCAACCCACTCCTCATTGCTCATTGTATTAGCTGAATGAATGGAAATCCTGTTCTCTGGCGAGGTGAAAAACGCTCCTCCTACAAAACTCAGCGGAGAATTTCTACCTGTTTTTATTTTTAGGCACACAACTGTCATTCCTCGTCCTCTTGCCTCTAGATTCATCGACTCTACTAATTTTAGTTATACTTTTGACCATACCTACTGTGAGTTTGGGAGAACAGCTCGGACAGTTTAACATCCAGTTAAAAGCTGCTGAATCTGAAAAGTGGAATATTTAATTATTTGTGAGCGTGCTCCTCCCTAATCCCCCCCTCCCAAAAAAAGAAAACTATATTATTCTCAAACGAAATTTTCATACTGCACTGCCACATTTCCACACGCAGCAAGTCAGTACCGATTTCAGAGGAGCCGGCCGGGGTGGCTGAGCGGTTCTAGGCGCTACAGTCTGGAACCGCGCGACCGCTACGGTCGCAGGTTCGAATCCTGCCTCGGGCATGGATGTGTGTGATGTCCTTAGGTTAGTTAGGTTTAAGTAGTTCTATGTTTTAGGGGACTGATGACCTAGGAAGTTAAGTCCCTTAGAGCACAGAGCCATTTGAACCATTTTTTGATTTCAGCGGAATTAGGATATTTGATACATGATGACTAGCATCAAGCATACCCAGAGCCATTTGTAATAATATCTCCTGGTTGTTATATAGTTTGCCGCTGTCACCATTGCATATGAGAATGTCCGACGGCTCTGGTACCCAAAAATTTCCTCTGCCGCTGCATCTAGGATACAGTATGTTTCTTTTTGCGTTACAAACCAATGTCAAAAACTACTTGAATGTAGTTGCAGAACAAATTCACATGTAACTGAATACAATCTTAAAGATATTATTTGTTGTTCCAGTTGATTACATCAGTGACTGGTTTCGGTTAAACATGAACCATCCTCTGGTCATATTGTATCGGTTCGAAATGTATTTCGTTCAAGAATCAGCAAAATTTACATGCTACGTCAAGGATGAAATTTTTGTCCTCTGTAGCATGAATATTTTCTTGATAGTTGGACGACTTTCACTTGTAACTGATACAATTACATCTAGGATGCTTCATGTTGAAGTGAAACCAGACACTGATGTAATCAAGTGGGACGACAAAAATCTGTTTGAGAATGTATTTCATTTCATGTGAATCTGACCTACCACTAAATTTTAACAATTAATGCAATCAGGAGAGACAGTAAAAAATTGTTTCGTAACCAATGGTTGTGGATTTTCTCCAGAGACATTACATCACTTTTTGTACCCGACAGCAAAATATGTATAAAACTCGTACAAACAGTATACTCTCTAAGTTAAGATCAATGTGGATGTTACCATAGGCGCACCGCCCCTTCCACCGCCTCAACACACACACGCACACACACACGCACACACACACACACACACACACACACACACACACACACATACAACCCACTCTATAATATAGAGTACAGTGTTCTTATTAATTAAGGAATTTTTTATATTTCTAGATGTGATTACCGGAGATTCCGCAACACCTCTCGTTTTGTCAGTTGTAGCATCTATAGAATTTAGTTCTCATCTATAGAATTTAGTTCTTGTGGTGAGCACACATGTTGCCAAGGTTGTTTGCACTGCGCTGTAAAAGTTTCGCTGGGAAGCTTTTACACATTATCCGTACAGTTACGATATCTACCACTGCGATTCGAATATTTAGAACCATTGAAGAAAGACATTTTTGGCCGCCGATTTCTTTCGGACGAAGTAGTGGACGCCCGGTACAATCATATTTTCGTAGGCAACTGCCATTAAGGCACCGACAGTCCTGTCTCACAGTGAGATAAACGTATTAACAGCTATGGCGATTGTTGTTGTTGTTGTGGTCTTCAGTCCTGAGACTGGTTTCATGCAGCTCTCCATGCTACTCTATCCTGTGCAAGCTTCTTCATCTCCCAGTACCTACTGCAACCTACATCCTTCTGAATCTGCTTAGTGTATTCATCTCTTGGTCTCCCTCTACGATTTTTACCCTCCACGCTGCCCTCCAATGCTAAATTTGTGATCCCTTTATGCCTCAAAACATGTCCTACCAACCGATCCCTTCTTTTAGTCAAGTTGTGCCACAAACTTCTCTTCTCCCCAATCCTATTCAATACCTCCTCATTAGTTACGTGATCTACCCACCTTATCTTCAGCATTCTTCTGTAGCACCACATTTCGAAAGCTTCTATTCTCTTCCTGTCCAAACTGGTTATCGTCCATGTTTCACTTCCATACATGGCTACACTCCATACAAATACTTTCAGAAACGACTTCCTGACACTTAAATCTATACTCGATGTTAACTAATTTCTCTTCTTCAGAAACGATTTCCTTGCCATTGCCAGTCTACATTTTATATCCTCTCTGCTTCGACCATCATCAGTTATTTTACTCCCTAAATAGCAAAACTCCTTTACTACTTTAAGTGTCTCATTTCCTAATCTAATCCCCTCAGCATCACCCGATTTAATTTGACTACATTCCATTAGCCTCGTTTTGCTTTTGTTGATGTTCATCTTACATCCTCCTTTCAAGACACTGTCCATTCCGTACAACTGCTCTTCCAAGTCCTTTGCTGTCTCTGACAGAATTACAATGTCATCGCCGAACCTCAAAGTTATTACCTCTTCTCCATGAATTTTAATACCTACTCCGAATTTTTCTTTTGTTTCCTTTACTGCTTGCTCAATATACAGATTGAATAACATCGGGGAGAGGCTACAACCCTCTCTCACTCCTTTCCCAACCACTGCTTCCCTTTCATGCCCCTCGACTCTTATAACTGCCATCTGCTTTCTGTACAAATTGTAAATAGCCTTTCGCTCCCTGTATTTTACCCCTGCCACCTTCAGAATTTGAAAGAGAGTATTCCAGTTAACGTTGTCAAAAGCTTTCTCTAAGTCTACAAATGCTAGAAACGTAGGTTTGCCTTTTCTTAATCTTTCTTCTAAGATAAGTTGTAAGGTTAGTATTGCCTCACGTGTTCCAACATTTCTACGGAATCCAAACTGATCTTCCCCGAGGTCCGCTTCTACCAGTTTTTCCATTCGTCTGTAAAGAATTCGCGTTACTATTTTGCAGCTGCGACTTATTAAACTGATAGTTCGGTAATTTTCACATCTGTCAACACCTGCTTTCTTTGGTATTGGAATTATTATATTCTTCTTGATGTCTGTGGGTATTTCGCCTGTCTCATACATCTTGCTCACCAGATGGTAGAGTTTTGTCATGACTGGCTCTCCCAAGGCCATCAGTAGTTCTAATGGAATGTTGTCTACTCCCGGGGTCTTGTTTCGACTCGGGTCTTTCAGTGCTCTGTCAAACTCTTCACGCAGTATCTTATCTCCCATTTCATCTTCATCTACATCCTCTTCCATTTCCATAATACTGTCCTCAAGTACATCGCCCTTGTATAAACCCTCTATATACTCCTTCCACCTTTCTGCCTTCCCTTCTTTGCTTAGAACTGGGTTGCCATCTGAGCTCTTGATATTCATACTGGTGGTTCTCTTCTCTCCAAAGGTCTCTTTAATTTTCCTGTAAGCAGTATCTATCTTACCCCTAGTGAGACAAGCCTCTACATCCTTACATTTGTCCTCTAGCCATCCCTGCTTAGCCATTTTGCACTTCCTGTCGATATCATTTTTGAGACGTTTGTATTCCTTTTTGCCTGCTGCATTTACTGCATTTTTATATTTTCTCCTTTCAGCAATTAAATTCAATATTTCTTCTGTTACCCAAGGATTTCTATTAGCCCTCGTCTTTTTACCTACTTGATCCTCTGCTGCCTTCACTACTTCATCCCTCAGAGCTACCCATTCTTCTTCTACTGTATTTCTTTCCCCCATTCCTGTCAATTGTTCCCTTATGCTCTCCCTGAAACTCTCTACAACCTCTGGCTCTTTCAGTTTATCCAGGTCCCATGTCCTTAAATTCCCACCTTTTTGCAGTTTCTTTAGTTTCAATCTGCAGTTCATAACCAATAGATTGTGGTCAGAATCCACATCTGCCCCTGGAAAAGTCTTACAATTTAAAACCTGGTTCCTAAATCTCTGTCTTACCATTATATAATCTATCTGATACCTATTAGTATCTCCAGGATTCTTCCAGGTATACAACCTTCTTTTATGATTCTTGAACCAAGTGTTACCTATGATTAAGTTATGCTCTGTGCAAAATTCTACAAGGCGGTTTCCTCTTTCATTTCTTCCCCCCAATCCATATTCACCTACTATGTTTCCTTCTCTCCCTTTTCCTACTGACGAATTCCAGTCACCCATGACTATTAAATTTTCGTCTCCCTTCACTACCTGAATAATTTCTTTTATCTCGTCATACATTTCATCAATTTCTTCATCATCTGCAGAGCTAGTTGGCATATAAACTTGTACTACTGTAGTTGGCATGGGCTTTGTGTCTATCTTGGCCACAATAATGCGTTCACTATGCTGTTTGTAGTAGCTTACCCGCACTCATATTTTTTTATTCATTATTGAACCTACTCCTGCATTACCCCTATTTGATTTTGTATTTATAACCCTGTAATCACCTGACCAAAAGTCTTGTTCCTCCGGCCACTGAACTTCACTAATTCCCACTATATCTAACTTTAACCTATCCATTTCCCTTTTTAAATTTTCTAACCTACCTGCCCGATTAAGGGATCTGACATTCCACGCTCCGATCCGTAGAATGCCAGTTTTCTTTCTCCTGATAATGACGTCCTCTTGAGTAGTCCCCGCCTGGAGATCCGAATGGGGGACTATTTTCCCTCCGGAATATTTTACCCAAGAGGACGCCATCATCATTTAATCATACAGTAAATCTGCATGTCCTCGGGAAAAATTACGGCTGTAGTTTCCCCTTGCTTTCAGCCGTTTGCAGTACCAGCACAGCAAGGCCGTTTTGGTTAATGTTACAAGGCCAGATCAGTCAATCATCCAGACTGTTGCCCCTGCAACTACTGAAAAGGCTGCTGCCCCTCTTCAGGAACCACATGTTTGTCTGGCCTCTCAACAGATACCCCTCCGTTGTGGTTGCACCTACGGTACTTCATGGGGGAAGTTATGGCGATTACCTTTGATAAAATAAAGATGTAAAGCGCCGGTATTTCGGTCACCTCACATGTTACATTTATCAGTTAAGTGTCACCAGTTATGTTAATTAGTACAGATATTTAATCAAGAGAGATCAATTATTGAGAGAGGTGTCTTTTTACTAGCGGAAAGGGTCGATAGTGGCTAACTTTTCCCTGACACAATAAATTACAGTAGCATGCGCTGCGAAAATTAAATATTTCGCTGGCGTTAGCAACGAAGAAGCAGGCAGGTTCCGTAACGGCTGAGAGCAGCGAAGCTTCCCACCCCTCTTCCCCCCTCCCCCCCCCCCAATCGCCGTGGAGGATGACCGTGAGAGCCGCCCCGGCGAAGCCGGACCAGGGCGAGGTTACAGTTATAGTTCGGTGACCGTGTAGCTGTTGGCCGTTTCGCGCCGAAGTGAGGCTGCGAAACGATGCCATTGGCCGGAGGTTTGAGCATGCATTTGCTAGAGTGTTTCGAGAAATATCTCGAAGCTTCTGGAAGCGCTGTGTAGGCTGGCGACCGGTTTAACGTCCTACATGGGTGAGGGGAAATCATTTCGAATGGAGTGCCGTAATTGACTGTGTCCAAAACGGGCACTGGAGTAACGGAGGCCTGGTAGCGAGCGTGCACCATTGTAGTGAGAGGAGGCAAGCAGAACAGTCACGGAGCAGGTCTACCCTGAGACGTTGCTGGCAATGTGTCCAATGACTAATCTCTGTCTTACCTAGTACAGTGCTGATTGCACTACTTGAAGTACGGGCAGTTTGTTTCTCTGCAGGGAGAGTAACAGGCGCTTTTAGTACTGAGAGGTGCTCATTTGCGCTCGTGCACTAGAGACACATTTCGGCTCCTGCCCAGTGTAGGCAAGCGGTTAGTATCTTCAACCATAGGAGTGTTTGGACGCATTAAGTTGTTCATTGTGGAGACATATTTATTTTCTGGACGCCACGCTACATCTCCACGGCGCCGCCAGTCTTCCACGACGCTTAAAATCCACACTTTGCTGATCACTTGGTTGATATTTGCACACCGAGCTAATATAGGGAATAGTAAAAATAAACACATAAAGTTCCACTAGTTTGTCTCTCTGGGTTTTTCGTTGTATACGCCAGCTTAGGTGGTGGTTAGAACTAACAACATCGTTAAGAGTATAACCTTTGCAGTGTTCTTAACGAACATAACAGGGGACATGTTGTGATAACTAGGTGTTGTGCTATCCTTGGATAGGGTAAATGGGAGGATTTATCGATGTATATTTGTTGCGATTCCATGTTTGTTTTTTGCGCATCCCTTTTTATTTTATGTAATTGAATTTTCCTTTTCATATTTAACTATGATTATTCCCTATAATCATCGTGAATGCTCTAGACAGGGCATAGATATTAGGGAAGGATCAATTAAATTAACTTTTCATGCCAAGAATATCTCAGTGTTGTTGCGAAAAACAGGGCCAGAGTCAGATAGCAATAAAGCGATAAAGCCACTACTAACACCACTGATGGCATACAGCATCTTGAAAACAGTTTACTCACGGTTTTTCCATCTGTCTCATTTTCATCCTTAAGGCCGATTGTTTACTTATTGTTTTTGCTGGACCATTATTGGACTATGTGGTATGTTGCCGTCATCAGCAGTCCTACGAAAGATACAGAATAATAGAATACGTAGAACTATATGCTCTGTGATTTGGGGTGTGTTCACAGTTCTGCGTTAGAATGTACAGTACTGACTTGTAATTTAGTTCTGTGACTTCACAGAATGTCAGTAAATGTTTTTTGCTCGTAGAGTTGTGAAGAAGGCAGTGTGCTGTACAATATCAGCAATGTAGTTTCTCATCCAAGATGTCAGTGATATTGGTTCGTATGTATGGTTCTCTGTGATTTACGTGTAATGTGTAATCGTTGTATTTAATAATTCGTTTCTTTCGTTTATTGATAACAAATATGTAAAATATAATTAATACTGCAGTATTGCGTATAAAATATAATTTCTATAAATTCTGTTGTGTTTAGTGGTCAGAGTTGTTTCATCTCTGAAAAATGATATTTGTAAAATTTTCGAAAAATTTTCCGTTTCTGAAGCCTATTTCTTCGTTTAAAATACTACTCTGATCGTTTTCCATCTAAGTTTTCTATTTCTAATAAAATGTTTAAGATATTTCTCTATAACAGCGATGTGTAAAACTGACAGGAACTGTGTTATGTCTGGCATTCAGATTTTGTTCACTAAGATGTGTACTGAACGATGATAGATTATTCTTTATATATTCCGCCTGGAAGGCGGCGCGTGGGTCTGCTCCTGTAAACTGAAGATTACGCCGAATGTAGAAAGTGAGTAGGAGCAGGTGAGGTAGAACACTTGGTACTGCAATTAGTTTATAACTCTTTTACTTAACTTTGCGTACAGATGAGCACTTAGGTGCGAAGCCGTTGACCATCAATTCTAACAGCGGCTAGAAGCTACAAAGGCGAAATCTGTAGTGTCTCGCTTACTATGAAATAGAAGCAATGTTTGTTGGTCGTCTACTCGGAATCAAATGGGCTGAATCTGGAGCGTCGCTCGTAGAGCTGCACAGCGCCGGCTAGAGGGCGCTGTCGTCGGTGTCAGTGTCGCAGTGCCAACCTACGAACTTGCACCTACGCCATGGCATCGTAGCTATCGACACCACAATTGTCACTATTATATGTGTGTTCATGAAAT
Source organism: Schistocerca nitens (assembly GCF_023898315.1). Lineage (NCBI taxonomy): Eukaryota > Metazoa > Arthropoda > Insecta > Orthoptera > Acrididae > Schistocerca > Schistocerca nitens. The sequence goes on along the minus strand of NC_064617.1, from coordinate 323,673,641 downwards.
CTCTTCTTAAAATATCTTCCTGTTTGACAGATGTATAATTTTTCAAATCCTTATATTTTAATTTATAACGCACAGATAGAGGAAAGTTAGTGCGTTGTTCTAGCGAAAAGTATACGTGTGGTCTTTTGTGTTCAGTAACATGAATCCAATTTTTAGGTTTGTTTTCTGTAGGGAGTCTGGATTTTATCTAATATTTGTCACCAATAAGGTAAGAAAATGTATTTTCTTTCTATTTTTTGCTGGAACAATTATAATCTCTGTAATGCAATCACAATTTTCCCACCAAAAAATAGTAACAGGGCATGGAAACTTATTTGTAGGGTATGCTATGAGGCAAGGATTCCGTAAAATAACCATTTAGTGGAGAAAACAGATATCATGGAGTGGATTTCCTGGCAGCTTAAGAACTTACTTTTGTTGCTGGTAGGAGTGTGACTGCATAAATTAATTGTAAAATTGCCAAATTATAGCAAAATTATAAATAATTCGTTCACGTTATAACAAAAGTATAACAGAATGAACATATTACAGTAAAACTGTAACGACTGGAAGTCAAATCTCAGGACTATTCTAAGTGGGCAGCATGGGTAGAAGGGCAAATGAAGAGAGTGATGTAGCAGTATAGAGAGTGCATTGTTTTCGTGAATAATAGGCTTGCAAAGTCTATTTCTGAGGATGCGAAAGGTTTTTGTGGTCGTATTGAATGGGCAAAGAATGGGATGGTCTGTACTATTCAAGAAATAAATGTGCGGGTCTGCATTTAAAGCTTATGTACTTGGTAAATTGTCCATGTTCCTTTCTGCAAAACATGCCATCAAGGCAAAAATACCATATCTCTTACACAAGAATGACGGCAAGAGGAATACTGGTAAAAGTCGGTAAGGTCGCACTGGAAACTATTTCAAGGAAGTGTAAAACTTCTGTAGCTGTATCTTATGAAATAGAATTGAATGACGCTAAAATAGCCGTAATAATAGAGCTATGTCTACGACCATTACCTTCTGAACCAGGATATAATGCAAAATTTTGCTGGGATTTTTAACATAATGGACTTGTATGCAAGAAACCTACTAAGGAGCCATTACTGTGATTGTTAACAATAAGATTAATGTTCCATAAATGTCTGATGCAATTGCGCTCCCTGCAATGACTGCTGGCTGCATAAACAAAACAAAGCGAATTTTATATGAACATATCTGCTGGTTATGGTGATAACGAGACATATATAAGTGGGCTATTTAGGTATATTCTCTTAGAACCAGAAGTTACCTTGACTTTATACTTAGGATAACTTGGTTATGACATCAAACAATTGAAAGCACACCAGATAGTTCTGGGAGAGTTTAGTGTAAAAGCAGGAAGTGAAGATTCAACATACCAACTACAGGTAGGCACAGTTTGCATGACGAGATCAATGAGAATGGTCAGAGGATTACCAACAGCATCTCAGTCAATCTGAGAGTAAGTTCGACTTACGTCTAACATAGGAGAGTACATAAGGGAGAGTGGTGCTCACTGGATGGAAGAACAACCAACGATATAGGTCACATCCTAGTGGACCAACGCTATGGCCATAGAGTCATGGACATCAGCTCGTGTAGAGGGGATAACTGTGCATCAGACCACTTCCTCGTTGGTTGTAGACTTGAAATGATATTCACCTGCATGAAAAAGAAGAAGAAGGAAAAACTAGAAACTGCTCTGAATGTAGGGAAACTGTGAAAAAGTGCAATTAGACAATATGCTATGGAAATCAAAAGGCGTCTTGAGGCTTTAGAAAATCTGGAAGCAAGGCAGAATGTAGAATAAATGTGGTAATAAACAAATGCCACGGTGGTAAGTGTAGCGGAGGACATATTAGGAAGAAAGAAGAGAGTGAAGAAGAGAAAATGTTTGAACGAGACATGCCAGAAGGTTTTAGGAAGAGAAGAAAGATGAGATGGGGGTGACTGGGTGATAGGGAGAATGAGTAGAAGAGGGTACATGTTTTCAACATTAGAATAGAGACGAAGCTAATCCTACGAACAGAGAAGACAACGTATCTCACCCGTTTATTAGAACAAATTGAGGCACAGAATCAATACAAAAATTAAAGATAATTTTTCCAGTGCGTCAAACCTCGGAAACGTGGATTTCAGAGCCCAACCTTTATCATTAAAGAAAAGAACTGTAACTTGATAAACTACAAGGAAAGACTTATAGAAACACGTAGATAATACTTCGCAGAATTCTTGAATAGCCCAGACACACATGAAATGTAGCTGCAGACACCATGGAGGAAAGGGAAGATGAATAACGGGAAGTGACTTAGGAGATTCGAAGACTGCAATCAAAAGACTCAGAAACAACAAGGCCCAGGCATGACAGAACAACAGGAGATTTAATCATAGAGAGAGGTGAGAGCTTGCACTTACGGATCTATAAACTGATCCAGTTATTACAAAAGATACAGAAGAATGAGACATTGCCAGAAGAATGGAAATTGGCCATAACATTCCTGATACACAAGAAGGGAAGAAAAATGGAATGTGGTAACTAAAATGGCATTTGCTTAATGAATGTAACCCACAAGATACTGTCCACCACTATCCTCCGAAAATTACAACCTTTCATAGAACCATCACAATTTTGAGCTGCAGTAATTCAGGAAAATGATCATTTCCGCCATATCTGATCAGAACAAATCAGGTAGAACTGACACATTTTTAAGCTGCTGTAACTCATTACAGGGTTCGTTTCTGCCACATCTGATTAGAATAAATCATGAGCCTTAGGGACGGCTACAATACTGCTTATTCTAATGGAGTCTTCAATTTGTAAAGACGCACTTACAACAGGAGCTCAGACTTGGTCTCACCAGCACTCTGAATAGTGTGTGGATTACAAAACATTTGGAACAATGTTCTTGAATAAGTACTAGGATCAGCCTAATCATTGAGATTGTAAAATAGTATTCTAAATGGGACAAGTTTCTAGAATGGAAAGCAAATCATGAAGAATTCTTGTGTCAGGAAGTTAAATAAATTAATGCGTGCTGACTGAACACTGTATGCTTCCAGAAATTTCAGCTTTGAAAAGAAGACTACCAGAATCTTTGTTATGGAAAGTTGTCCACAGTTCTACTGATTCCGTGGAATAATTTCTCAGGTTCATTGAGATCGTGGATAAGACTCTGTGTTACAGACAAATTACATGAAAACAGGGAGAATGACAGAAATCACGGGTAGCTGCAACAGTAACAATTTCAGTGGAAACCAAGGTAATTGGTGGAGAGATGAGAGAAATTGGCACTGTAGTCAGGATAGATGCTGCAGAAAAGACAGCAGGCGCAAAACAGGAATTTTTGAGGAAGAAGGAAAAGTCTTGGGCAAAGAATAGATGATGGAAGACTGAGGCCTAAACATTAAAGTCTGGCAGGTGCTAACTTTAAGGGCACACAGTTGGGTAACTAACTGATGTCTCACTAAAGTTACACAGTGGGAGCTGATAGATATGCTATAAATAACACCAGGTGGCCTTTAATAGGATGAGAAATGGCCAAAAAAATTCAGGTTGGTTAATGTTACTGAGATATCTGAGACAAAGGCATTAGCTCAACGTGATGTGAAAATAGATGTTAAGATGGAACTGAGTGGCAAGGTAATGATAGTAATGGCACTAACTGTAGGCAGTGGTGTGTGCTGAGACAGTGGAGAGGAAGGAACGGAATTCTTTGAGTGGTGTGTTTGAAGCAGAGCATGTGCTGTTGATAATGTTTGCAGAAATGATCATATAGATGATGAAATAGATATTTCTGGTAAGTTTAAAGTTTTCAGAAAGATGAAGGGATTGAGTGGGGAGCATGATAATTGGGAGATATTTAATAATTTTTTAGAACATACAAAGATTAAATGTAGAAATGTGTATACAAATATATGTATAATGGAGAAAGAAAGCTGGGTAGAAACTGGGGCTAATACATCCAAAGAGATAGTGAGCTGGTGAAGTCTGTTATTAATGTGAAAGTGAGAAATATTGGGAATTTTGCGTTATTAAATTCAGGATACATTGTGTTAATTGTATCTGAATCATGCTTGCAGAAAGTAAGGTGTAGAAAAATCCTAGAACTAAATGCAGCTGATGCTAAAACTGAAACAGAAAATGAGGGACATATCAGACCGACTAAGAAAGAAATTTTATTAGATTTTAAGACAGGGGATCATCATTTTAGAGTAAGCTGTTTTTTATTCCTGGTTTGAGCATGAACATGTCTTGCTAATGGATTTTCTCTACAAACGACTGTAATACTGTTCTGATGTATAGGATTTTGGGGTTTATGCTAAAGAATACAGAAAAGAATTAAATTTAAAGGGCAATTAAAAGAAGATGAAGTCATGGCACACTTATGAAGAGAAAGTGAAGAGGATGAGAAAATATGTTTCATGTAAGAAATAAATAATGATAGGTGAGATGGACCATTTTTCTGACGAAGAAATATCATACCTTAAAGAATTATTGGTAAATATAGAAATATTTTTTCTGTTAAGCCTGGTAAGGTCATCGATTTTGAATATACTCTAAGAGTGGTACCGTATTAAATTATTAAGGTCAAGTATTTTTCTATTGCTATTGAAGAAAAGGAGGCAGTGAGGGTCACAATAAAGAAGACACTAGACTGACAGTTTATATAGGTATGCAGGAGTAAGTATTGCAAACCTATTGTAATTTTTTTCTAAAAAAGGTGGATCAGGATTAATACTTAACGCAAATGATCAGGCAGGAATCATGAATGAAGTATTGAAAAATGTTAACAGTGTGAAGGTAATGCTTAGTACTGGTTTTACTTCACACTCCTAGTAGATGCCTTTAATGGAGGCAAGCAGAAAGTATATAGCTTTACTATTTGAAGTCAGCATACCGGTTTCGTGTAGTTCCATTCAGTGTAACCATCTCAGTCACTGAATGTTCGTTAAAATCAAGGAAAATTCCAGTGATATCGATACAGAATTAAAAAATTATTTGAGTTGTATCATAGGCCATGTGAGATAGCTGAGTGCCCACACCTTAATGCCAACAGTTCGTAATACTCTGTATTTAGGAAACCTCTCAACCTACAAAATGCTACTGAACTGATATTGTGTACTGGGAGACCACGAGTATGTATTTGTGCTTTAGTGTGTAAAGAGTACATTTATCTATTATATTGTATGTATATATAAGAATTTTGGGGGAGAGAAACAGCAGGACTCGTATTAGCAATGTGGGTTTTATAACTCTCTAGCACCAAGATGTGTTTTTCCAGTCCTTGCTGTACAGGCTGCAGTCCATTGTGTGTGAGAATAGTATGAGCTGCACAATAAACATGTATCGCACGAAACCTTACATGCCAAGGGCAAGAAATAGTTTTTAGCACCCCAACATGTAGGCTGTCATTCATGACAGGTCTGTAGTGTTGGAGTAGTATCGTTCTGCTTTATTAACCTGCTTTGCATGGTGGCCTCAGGATCAAATAAATAATTTTAAAGCCTTAATGTATAGTTTTCCTCCCATTACTGGTATATTGTAGGAGTAGTATCAGGTGGCTTTACTGAATTGTACTTGCCGTGCTACACATGCCAATGAGCTTATCTGGGACATTGCGACGGGAGGAGGTACATAGAGTGATAGTGGATGGGTTGAAAAGGAAGGAGGATAGGTGGAGTGGAAAAGAGAGAGCATATGGTCAGAGAGAGGTGGGGGGGTGGGGGAGATAAATGGTATGGGTTGGGTTGGGTTGTTTGGGGAAGGACACCAGACAGCGAGGTCATCTGTCTCATCGGATTGGGGAAGGAAGTCAGCCGTGCCCTTTCAAAGGAACCATCCCGGCATTTGCCTGGAGCGATTTAGGGAAATCACGGAAAACCTAAATCAGGATGGCCGGACGCGGGATTGAACCGTCGTCCTCCCGAATGCGATTCCAGTGTCTAACCAGTGCGCCACCTCGTTCGGTTACAAATGGTATGAGAGAGGTACAGAGGAAACAGACAAAGTGCAGTGTCAGAGGAGGTCAGGAGACAGAGAGAATGGGTAGGAGGAGACAGGGACTGGAGAATGATGTGAGTAGATAGAGGAAGGAAGAAGTGGACATAGAGAGTGAGAGGTCATGCAAATTAATTTATTAAGGGATAATGGGGGGAAATGCAGTTATTCATGCTTGCAGATACAGATAATACTAATAATCGATGTGTTGAATTGTTTGTAGATAGATATTCAGCTGTGAAAGGTAGAATTGATTTGTACATTCATTGTTTATATATTAATGTTACAGATAAAATGGTGAACATAGGTAAATTTTGTTAAAGTTGTATAGTGTATTGAAGTATGTGGATGAATCTGAAAAGCGCAGGAAGTTGCTTTTAAAAGTATATGTTTGTTTGTTGCCTTAGCAAGTTTCACTTGAGAGCTAAGCATAGTGGACACATGTCACCCCAAAGAATGGTTTTTGTACAGAGATACCTCGTGAATCATGGGTCAGTTTCTTTAAGCAGTTGCTTGTTGGAGTTTTGTTTCAACATTCAGTAGGAGATTGCTTGGCTGGCATGGTGGACAAAAATGGCTCTGAGGACTATGGGACTTAACTTCTAAGGTCATCAGTACCCTAGTGCTTAGAACTACTTAAACCTAACTAACCTAAGGACATCACACAAATCCATGCCCGAGGCCGGATTCGAACATACGACCGTAGCGGTCGCGCGGTTCCAGACTGTAGCGCCTAGAACCGCTCGGCCACCCCGGCCGGCGCAATGGTGCACAGTACTGCTGGCTATACTCATAGGCAATCAAAGGAGGACTGTAGTTTTACTAAATAAAAGAAACTCGTTGAGTCCACATGGTGCAATCAGCAGACAACATGTAGCATATACAAACGATAGTGTCTAGTAGAATGATAGTGTGTGTGACAAACATGAAATAACACAGACTTGGGCATTAGTTAAATTCATAATTGTCTATTTTGAACTCCATAATAAAATACAAAATGTGAATTCATTATATATATATATATATATATATATATATATATATATATATATATATATATATATATATATATATATATATATATATAGAGTGAGTCGAATCGATTCCACAGACTGAACGTGAGGAGAGGGGCTAGTGTAATTGGTTAATACAAACCATAAAAAAATGCACGGAAGTATGTTTTTTAACACAAACCTACGTTTTTTTAAATGGAACCCCGTTAGTTTTGTTAGCACATCTGAACATATAAACAAATACGTAATCAGTGCCGTTTGTTGCATTGTAAAATGTTAATTACATCCGGAGATATTGTAATCTAAAGTTGACGCTTGAGTACCACTCCTCCGCTGTTCGATCGTGTGTATCGGAGAGCACCGAATTACGTAGGGATCCAAAGGGAACGGTGATGGACCTTAGGTACAGAAGAGACTGGAACAGCACATTACGTCCACATGCTAACACCTTTTTATTGGTCTTTTTCACTGACGCACATGTACATTAACATGTGGGGTGAGGTACACGTACACACGTGGTTTCCGTTTTCAATTACGGAGTGGAATAGAATGTGTCCCGACATGTCAGGCCAATAGATGTTCAATGTGGTGGCCATCATTTGCTGCACACAATTGCAATCTCTGGCGTACTGAATGTCGTACACGCCGCAGTACATCTGGTGTAATGTCGCCGCAGGCTGCCACAATACGTTGTTTCATATCCTCTGGGGTTGTAGGCACATCACGGTACACGTTCTCCTTTAACGTACCCCACAGAAAGAAGTCCAGAGGTGTAAGATCAGGAGAACGGGCTGGCCAATTTATGCGTTCTCCACGTCCTATGAAACGCCCGTCGAACATCCTGTCAAGGGTCAGCCTAGTGTTAATTGCGGAATGTGCAGGTGCACCATCATGCTGATACCACATACGTCGACGCGTTTCCAGTGGGACATTTTCGAGCAACGTTGGCAGATCATTCTGTAGAAACGCGATGTATGTTGCAGCTCGCCGACCGTGGCCCGTGATTGTTACAACACGCAACTGAACGTCGGAGGTTTCAAGCGTCAACTTTAGGTTACAATATCTCCGGATGTAATTAACATTTTACAATGCAACAAACGGCACTGATTACGTATGTGTTTATATGTTCAGATGTGCTAACAAAACTAATGGGGTTCCATTTTAAAAAAAACGTAGGTTTGAATTAAAAAACATATTTCCGTGCATTTTTGTATGGTTTGTATTAAACAATTACACTAACCCCTCTCCTCACGTTCGGTCTGTGGAATCGGTTCGTCAGTATTTGATGTGGTTTACGAAATATATCCAGCGGTAACGTTAGATGACTCGCCCTGTATATATATATATATATATATATATATATATATATATATATATATATATATATATATATATATATATATATATATATATATTGAAACGTCCCCTTTCATTAATAGTACACTACTGTCCTTAAACTGACGCACAATATTTTTAGCGCAACGCAATCTGACTTTCAATAATCTCCACAAGAGAATGGCCCTGACTAACATTAACCTGTACTTTTCACAGATCACTTACATCACAAAAATCTTGGTTACTCCCACTACTGCAATACAGCAAGCGCCACTACTGCCAGCTAAATAAAAGATTCAAACTATGGAAGGCACTAACTACTGATAGGGATAGTTAGCAAATGAAAGATATTAATAGAGAACAAACAATGTATTTACCTCGATATCATATATATATATATATATATATATATATATATATATATATATATATATATATATATATAGAGCAGTTCATGACAAATTTCAAAACTCCGCCATCTCTCAACCCACATCCACCACTGCTGGCGGCTCACCTCCAACTGCTCTACGCTACGCACTGTTCACAGCCAGCTGCCTAACACTACAATGGCGAGTATTACAACAATGCAAAGCAGCCACAGACTGCACACAGCACAGCCAGTGATTTTCATACAGAGGTGACGTTACCAATAAAAAAACCTAAACAGCCTACTCACATAGCCCCCATGCTCCCCACGAAAAATTTTACAAATTTTGTTGGGCACTGGCCAATACATATTTGTTAAAAAAATTTTTCACAATTACAATAACAAAGAAATCAAATGCACACACTTATTGATACAATGTTGGTCAAAAGCTAAAATTTTCTCACAGTCCATAAAGACAGTCCTGATCGTTGATCACACTAAAATTGCCGTTTTTTTCTCAAAGTCTGAGCAGTAAAAGACAATGCACACAGACGTAGTGGATTTCCACGCAGTCTTGAAGAAGTAGCGTTGTCCTTCCAACGGAAAGACAGTGCTGACTCTTGACATGCTGACAGGTAATGGGCCACAACAGAGCAAACCCACAGCGGAGTCAGTCGAAGTTTTGAAGAGTATTGGTGGGTAGGTCATCACAGAGCAGACCCACTGTAGTCCTGGTAGAGATTACGGTATTGGTGGGCCACCAGAGGTGCAGACCCACTGCAGTCCTTGTAGAAATAATGGTATTGATGGATCATCAAAGATGTAGACCCACTGTAGTCCTTGTAGAGATAATGGTACTGGTGAGTCAGCAAAGGTGTAGACCCACTGTAGTCCTTGTAGAGATGGTCAGCAGCCATCTGTTGTGACTGTGCAGGTGCACAATCACCATTGAAGAGTCTTGCGGATAATATAGCAAGTCCATAACCACCACTTGTGCACTCACAAAGTTTTTGGAATTGTCCTTAGAACCAGCAATGCTGTTATCCAGTCCCTTGCTGAATTATTAACACACGTGCAAACACTAACAGTCCCTAATTCTCACATATTGTCCATATACTATGACCAACAGAAATGTGTGCAGTGAAATAAATGCTTACAAGTTACTTAGTTTGATAAACTGGTGTCAATTACAATTTTATAACATGAGAATACAATTACAAAGGTACAAAATACATCATTAAAAACATAATAATACACATAACATTTGTAGTAATATGGACTTTACAAAAGAATAGAAATAACATATACATCAGTGTCACAGGAATTATGACATAGGTACATACATGAAACATCAGAATAACTTTTGGAATATCAACTTCACACATGAGCATTAAAACAAAACAGAACAAACAATGTTTAAACATCTTTACAAAGAAAATAACATATTATTAATGCAAATTATATTTGAGGATAACAGTATTCCTCATCATAGTGAATGTAGCTTAGTATTAGAAGAGAAAAAAAAATTCTATGAAACAGTACACAGAGATAGGAAGAAAACAAATACACATGGGTACACAAACACATAGTGGGATTACACAAGGAAAGGACAGGGTTTCTTTTACTGCAGTATTTTGCAAACAAAACTTTCTTTACTTCTCGGAGATCTCCCTTCGTTCCTCATTATTTCCAAAAAGTCCTATCAATACCTGCTTTCTCTACTCTGTTCATATTTCTTTCAAAATAATTACGGATCATTGTACAATACTCATTTTGGCCCAAAACGTTTTCATATACCTTCAATGCATTTCTTTCCATTCATCACAACTAGTTTCTTATACAGTCTACCCCCTCTTAAGGTAACTTAAATCTACTGAGCTCAGATGCTAAACTAAGGAACGAGGCAATGCAGCAGCACATAAAACAATTAATATAAACAGCAAAGACAAAAAATGGACATTGGCAAACAATTGCAACATTACAACTAATATAAGGCAATGAGCAGCAAACAAGAAAAATAAATCAGTAGTAAACTGGCTTAGCAGAGTAACACAAAGTCAAATTCAGCAACACTCTGCCTGGAAAACAGCAGCTTATATCTAAACATGACAAAGCTCAAGCAGAAAAAAATGTTACACTATAGACAACAACGCAGACAAGGGAAATGTCTATTCACATCTCAATGTCTAAGTAATCAAAGTGGTGCACCACAACATCTTATTGTAAAAAAAAATATTACCATGTACTTGAAAACAATATTATGTATGCATTTACTGTTACTAGTCCCTTCTTATTGTTCTTTCCTTTCCAAAGTGCTCCTTTTTTGAAGAATGTGGATCACAGAATTATTATTTAATAGATCTGTTGACAGAAAGTGTTCACATTAGCAAATGCATTTAATTTTATTTTATGAACCCAATGCTGCAAGACAGCTGGAAACCAGATATCAAATGAAATAAGCAACTATGTACAAAGTAAAGCATAAAATAATCATTCAGTAGTCATGAGGCATTTCATAAGTTACTAGAAATTCTCTCAATTCTCGTAGATAGACACTTGTCCTAATCAGGTGTGCAGATGTAAGAATGTTTCCAAGTTATTATTAGCGTGTCGTATTTACGATGCTTTCTACAAAGGAACGTCAATAGCGAGGATAATGGCCTCCCTTTTTTTTCTGCCACCTAATGGCTTTTTTTGAAGGCGGCTGGCACACCTGGCTGCTCACAACGAATTACGTCACGGTCACTTACCTTTCATACCGAAATATTTACGACAGCAGTTTCCGCTACAGTGGCAGTCTCATATAAAAAATTTCACAGGTCAAGAATTAGCGTTGCAAATCTGTAGAAACAAAATCCTATAAATATAAGTGTCCAAAAAAATTTTCGCCAGCATTGTGATACATTCACGCATATACACACATTTCATAACTCTTAAAGTACGATTCTTGGTTTCCAACATCCTTTTTCACAAGTCAGAGTCCCTAGCCACAACTCATTATTCCTTACCTTATTACACATATAAATATTCATCGACGCTTCTTTAATATTTCATTATATGAAATATGTAGCATAATCAAATTCCTCATATAGCATCAGCTTCTTGACCATAAACATACCTCAGCAGCATAATACACATCGTCGTCGTAAAAATAACATCATAACACCTCAGTCAAATCTCAAAATCGTCGTAGCTTCCTCCAATAATTTCAAAACCTAAAAAAATTCTCTGCTCATGTCAAAAGTGTCATCTGCCTCAGACGTACTTTAAAATCATGATCCCATACCAAATACATCATTCAAAGCTCTCATAGTACCACAATGGCTCCGAAAAAATATGAACAGTTCACAAAGTACTGACAAAATACAATTTCATAAGTGTGAAATTATTCAACTGTGTAATTACGTAAACATCTGTCACTAATATAGTAAAAAAATGTTTGTTTCTCTCAGGTAAATAATCAGATAGCTGTGTAATTTGTGTGTTAGAGAAATATGGTACCGATGTGTAAAGTTGTATAAGCAAATACCACATTAGCTAGGGTTCCTTGTGCTTGCCAAACACATGGTACACAAAGTAAGCGTGTACCCCCCTGAGGATTAATGTAATTATACCCTCAGGTGTTACAGATTACAGCAATGGAATGAAATGTATCACGGAAAACCCTTGTATCATTGCACTTCAAATATCTTAAAAAAAATGTTTTAAGTGCGAAATTAATCACTCAAATACGTGTACTGTAGCGCTAAACTGTGTGTCATGTTGTAAGATAATCTCTGTGGAAGTCTCGTATTTATCGTCCTCCGAAAGCTAAGTTCTGCAGAAGTCAATGTACTTACCTCATGATAAACAAAAGTGAAATGCTTTGTGTATAGATATCGTAGTTATAACGCTTATTGTTGTGATGAAGAAAGTACTGTACTGTAACGTATTGTTGTGCTATGGAAAAGGCTGTCTCATTGTAGCTATACCACAAAAGTTACTGCCAAAACATGTTTTACTTTCCAGAATAAAACAGAAAACTGTGCAGATATAAAACAGAAACACCGCAAAAGCAACATTGTAAACTGTCACTCATTAGTAGCGTCGTGATAAAATCGTGTAGCTGTCACATAAACTAACCACTGTATCATCTGGTATCTCACAGAAAGTACTTTAAAACCAGAATGTATTTTCAAGTAAACCAAAATGTTCCATTAAAATCTCATTAGCAGTACCAGTATGTGTCCTAAGTATGTAAGCCTGATAGTCGTTACGTAATCGTGCAGCTAACAAGCAAGAATGTACAAATACAACACTGTGTCATCTGTTCACTATAACAATACATTCGTAATTTCTGTTTAAAAATGTTCCCTAGGTTCTTGACTGGATATTTAACTTCAAACATTGTTGCATGTTAACAGTTTCTTAAGTCTGACAAAGCATACTAGAAATGTGAAGTGAAAAGTTTTATGGCAAAGACAAAGTTTAAAAAGCAGATTATCTTTCAATAAAAGGTTTTACATGTGAAGTGTGGTGCAATCCTTTACTCTTCATAGTACTCAGAGTTTAAACTTGAATGCAATTATCAAGTGGTATACGTCGGTAAAGAATAGTGGAATTTTTCTCAAGGTTAGCGTCTATGTTATTTTTCTCTGGGCCAGCCGGCGCAAGCGGCTGCCTGCGGTGCGACTCATTGCCTGTCTCTTTGTTGGCGTGCGTCGTTATTGGGATTAGGAGACCTAACTTCTACAAATTCGCCTTGCCGAGAGGGCCCAGCTCTGTTAGAATCCCGCCAGTTCTGATGAAATTCACGTCTGTCGTTATGATTATCTCTTCTGTCGTCATGTCGGTAGATTTCATAATTTCTTTCTTGTCGGTCATGTGGTGGGGAATTTCTTCTGAATCGTACCTGCGCGCTGGACCGTTGCGTCTGAAATTATTCTGTCTCCCTTGATAATAATAGTTCTGGTTACCATATTGTCTGTTTCTGTGGTTGTCTCTGTCACATTCATTACTACGAAAATGCGATCTTTCTCTGTAACTATTACTCTGCCAGTGGTTGTCATATGGGTGGTGTCTGTTTTGGTCACGATTTACGTTGTAAGAATAGCCTTGCCGTGTCCAGTTATTATTTCTTTCATCGCGGAATTGCGACGGATGTGATCTGTAATTGTTGTGCTCGTGCGTTCCGCGATTGTCAGTGTCAATTTCCAGTTCTTGTAAGAGTCCTTGAAAAGCTTCAATGTCGTCTTTGCAACGTCCTGCTAAAATAATATGTCGTAAATGTTCAGGTAATTTGATTAAGCAAATGCGGATGAGTTCTGAGGGGCTGTATGGGTTTGACAGGTACTGATTCTTGTGCAACATGTCTTCAAAATATTTCACAAGACTGGAGAATTCAGATTGTTCGAAATGTTTCATCATTATGATGCCATGTTTTACTCGGGCTTGTGTGGCTTGAGACCAATATGCTGAGAGGAAGGCATGGTAAAATTCTCCTTCACTGTGGCAATCGTGAATGACCGATCGCATTCTTACAGCTGGTTCATTCTCTAAGTAGCCACACATAAATTCTAATCTGTGTTGTAACGACCAGTTGGGAGGAAAACAATGAGAGAATTGATGGAGCCATGCTTGTCGATGAATGTCGTTGCCAGAATTCTTAAATGTTTTGAATTTAAGTGTAGTAATGAACAGCTTATAGTCAAAATCATCATGTCGGCAAGTCGCATGTCGGTCATTGTTACGTCGTTTCGGCGGTTCCATCTCATAATTCGGTGTACCTTGCCAATTTCTTTCATAATTTCCGAGGTGTCCTGTGTTATTATTTTGTGGGTGTTCCGTATTTCTAAGTCCCTCTTCCCGTATTGGAGCGCGAGTGGCCTCTGAAATACGTAATTGTTGTATTACCTGAGTCAGCTGATCTTGTACATCCCGGATTTCTCTTTGGTGTTGCGTATTAATTTGATTCTGATTTTGTTTGAATTTCCTAATTTGTTCGCACTCTTCTGTGTCATTAAAGACTACCAGTTTTGTGTCATTCAGATTATCATCTACCTTTGTAGATAAGTTAGTGAACTGATCTGAAAGTTCGGCTACTTTATCCGATAGTGTACTTATTTCCTCAGTGTGTTTTTCTGAACCAAGTTTCAGAGTATCTACTGTGTCCTTTAAGTTTTCCGGAGTTTTTGCAAGTTGCGTAACCGAATCGGTAGATGCAACTGAGTCAAATTTAGCTTGCAAGGTCTCATGATTTTCATGAACAGTAGTTTGCAGTTCTTTTATGGCTGCTTCGTGATTCTGTAGTGCATTTTCATGACGCGAAAAAATAGGTTGGAAATGCTGACAAATTTGTGTTTTTACGTCATTACAGACTTTTTGACATTTCGATTCAATGTGATGTAACTCAGTAGTTAAATCCTCACGTGTTTGTTCAAGAGTTTGCTCCAATAAGTGTAACTTTTGAAGATTTTGTTCCATTGCGTCTAACTGTTGCTGTGTTTGTCTCTGGTTTTGTTCCACTGTGTCTAACTGTTGCTGTGTTTGTCTCTGATTTTGTTTCATTTGTTGCATTAATTGCAATAAAAATGTATTAGTGTCTGGAATCTGTTCCTCTATGCTTTTCGGCAGTGCATTTGCACCGGCAACATTCACATTTTGACAAGCAGAAATTGTGTCTTGACTTATTGGAGAAAACGGTGGGGACCCAAAACCTGAATCTACAGTATTTGCAAAATTGTGTCCTGTCATTCCCGATTCCTGAGGCGAGCTGTTGCCGACCGATCGATCGATAATGCTTCCCTCTTCACTAATTGTTTCCCTGTCCACGCCATTGTTTGCTGCACGCTCCATTTCCCTATGCACAGTTACCAAATTACTACTTTGAATATTAGTTAATCCATTACACGGTGGCGCTAACACACTGCTTTCGTGTTCGCTGTCATTTGTCAATTTACTTTGGAGCCTAGTGTTACGTTTTTCACAGGCCACTATTGTCACAATATTTCACACGACAACACAGAAAAACTCAATTTGAAGAGCAAAAATATGGGAACACATTAACATAGCACTGAAAATAATATCTAGTTAATTGCAGCTGCGAAATACTTGGTGCAAATCTACATGCGTGCCACACCTGTTTTACTGTACAACAATGAAAGATTGCAACTACAAAGGAGATTCTCTCTACAATTACACGCTAGCAATAAACAAAATCTACACTAATTACACAAACTACAAGAAAAATCAGAAGATTCCAGTGAGGTATCCTAGGCTAAGGGTCGACATATGAAATGTCCCCTTTCATTAATAGTACACTACTGTCCTTAAACTGACGCACAATATTTTTAGCGCAACGCAATCTGACTTTCAATAATCTCCACAAGAGAATGGCCCTGACTAACATTAACCTGTACTTTTCACAAATCACTTACCTCATAAAAATCTTGGTTACTCCCACTACTGCAATACAGCAAGCGCCACTACTGCCAGCTAAATAAAAGATTCAAACTATGGAAGGCACTAACTACTGATAGGGATAGTTAGCAAATGAAAGATATTAATAGAGAACAAACAATGTATTTACCTTCATATATATATATATATATATATATATATATATATATATATATATATATATATATACATATATATATATATAGAGCAGTTCATGACAAATTTCAAAACTCCGCCATCTCTCTCCCCACATCCACCACTGCTGGCGGCTCACCTCCAACTGCCCAACGCTACGCGCTGTTCACAGCCAGCTGCCTAACACTACAATGGCGAGTATTACAACAATGCAAAGCAGCCACAGACTGCACACAGCACAGCCAGTGATTTTCATACAGAGGTGACGTTACCAATAAAAAAACCTAAACAGCCTACTTACAATATATATATATATATATATATATATATATATATATATATATATATGTGTGTGTGTGTGTGTGTGTGTGTGTGTGTGTGTGTGTGTGTGTGTGTGTGTGTGTGTGTGTGTGTGTATGTGTGTGCATGTCTAACTAGTAAAATTTATGCTGCCTAATCCTCTACAATTAACAGCTACTGAAGGTTGGCACATGTAAGTAAGTCAACAACAGAGATTAAGAAACTGGTATGATATAAATGGCTATCCTGGTGCTGGTGGGTGTCACAATGAGCCCAGTAAATGTCACACATAGTAGGGGTGTGGCAAGCACACTAATGATTGTATGAGCATTGAGTATTCAACTGAGGGGTATATGACTGGAAAGTTATTGTAATGTGGCTGGGCTAGATAGGTCAGGATTGGCATTAGATAGAGTGTTAGGGTTGTTAGAGTGAGCTGTGAGTGCACACTGGCTGGCAGGTAGGTTACAGAAAATGGACTGCTTGGGAATTTCGAGTGGTTTAGAGAGATGAGGCAATACGATCAAGTAACTCAGAGTACAAAAATGAAAAGCTGACATATTCACTGAAAACAACAAACTGCGAACAGCAAAATCTAAAAACAGTGTCTTACCTGCAATAATGAGATGAGATCACTAAAATTACTACCATGTTTATAAAATTATTATCAACAAAGTTATTAGCATTTGAAAATAAAAGTGTTTCTAAAATCTGTAATTATTGGTACAGACACACAATGCATGCATACAATACACTATTTTGAAGCTCCTGATGCCATCTACAGAATGAACAAGTCTCTATTATTATTCAAGCCTCTGTTATTATTATTATTAAACAGATATGCAAAAAATGATAAACTTTTTAGTTGTAACATGAACAAGAATGCCTAAACCATGATTTCCCACATGTGCCCTATTGACGATATTGAATATCACCAGTATAAGAATCCTATCATTTTATCCCATCAATCCTCATGTTTATTAGTTGATACATTGATAATTTAATGTATTTAGTACTGTATTTTGACTAATGTTGGACTGCAGTGGCAAAGTGTGCAGAGATGTTCTGTTGAGCAGCTTTAACTGTGTTCCAAATATGATAACTAAAGTACATAAGTAAAGCGGATCGTTACAAATAAGTGATGAGTGAACACTATGACATGAAATTATACAGTATTTAAATTTGTATAAATGTTACTATCTGTCTGATTAAGTGAAAGATGGACATGTTGAAAATGTACTATCCTGATTAACATGGTGATCAAATGAGCAAGATGTTGAATAGGTAAACTAGCTAGAGTTCGAGGTCTTCCATAGTGTGCAGTGTGCACTGAGATTGGTAAGGAATTTTGAAGGTGTTGACACATAGCTTCAAGGGCTTATGTATATGTTTTCCGACTTAAAAATATTTCACTGTCTATCAGTTCAGAGCTTAGGCTGTTTTATGACTTTAAATGCTGGTAAACATAGAGACAATCCCTGATATCAGTGACTGAATATCACTGTCTGTGCAAAATTTGCTGCTGTTCAAATACTTTTGTGTCTGTCGAACTTTGAGATTTTTACTGCATGTTTTAAAGATTTTTTGCTCGGTTCCAGGCATTTCTTCCACACTTGCTGCTGCCTGCGTATGCTCTGCTTGCACTAAGAATTAAACATTCTGTTCTACCTTGTATCAATAAGACGATAATAATCAGTGTGACACCACCATTAAAATGTAAATTTATGTGTTTATCTGAATAAATATATGGTCAAAGATCACCACATCTACTGTAGAGCACATTATTATCTTATGGGATTACTCTTAGTGTCCACCCTTTTTATTATCATTGTCTATTTATTATTTATTCAAAAAAATGGCTCTGAGCACTATGGGACTCAACTGCTGAGGGCATTAGTCCCCTAGAACTTAGAACTAGTTAAACCTAACTAACCTAAGGACATCACAAACATCCATGCCCGAGGCAGGATTCGAACCTGCGACCGTAGCGGTCTTGCGGTTCCAGACTGCAGCGCCTTTAACCGCACGGCCACTTCGGCCGGCTATTATTTATTCAATTATTTCGCCAATGCCTGTGCAAAACAATTTCATTAATAATTGATCTGTCTCTATAATATTTTAAAGCAACAGTGCATGACAGTCCCTCCCTTTTGACTAAGTGAGCCACACCAAAAATCTATAGTAGTCCAATTGTTCTCTGCTGGTTAGATAGCAACTGGTCACATTTATAATTGCCATAACCAGAGAGAAGTTACATCTTGATGTAATCGGTATTTGTATGTTCAACTGATACAAGACTGAAAAATCAACTTTTTTTTTCTATGATGGCAAGAATTGCTGTGGACCACAGCATCTGCTGTGTCTGTAGTTGTCGGTTTGCTCAAAATGTTGAGGGTAGTTGCTGGTTTATTATTCTGAACCTCTAACTCATTTCTTCATGTTCAGTTGTGAATGTCATATTGGGACATAATTCGCTGAATTGTGTTTGAAAAGTTAATATTTCCTGTCCGATCTGATTGATCATAAATATAAAAGGACCTTTGCCTTTTCTATAGCACTGGTTATTGAAAATATTATAGTTGTGTGAATATTAGCTTGAGTAGTGAGAGGAATCTCTTTATTTCTATTGTCTCCATACAGCCATGTCTCCAAGTATTTTCTTGTGAAATGTGGATGGTTTTATTAACTGTCACATAAGTATACAAACTGGTAATCACAATCGAAAATATTTTTGGTTTTTCTGTAATTTTTGGGCCTTTCATTTGATGTATGATGACTGTTGAAACTTCCACTGAAAATAGTTTGACATGAACGTAATTTCTGTTAGGAATGTCATTTAGTATTTTTCCTTGAGCAGTAAACAGGGCTGCTGATACATTTCATGAAATGTCTGATTGCTGTATCTTGTTTGTGTATTTTAGATTACTCTTGTAATTTTGGAGCTGATGGATTCACCATTGTATGCCATCACTTTTCAATCTTCTTGAGTAAGATGTCTAACGTACTAGTTTTCTTTTCTAGTAAGTGTTTTAAATCGTTTTACTGGGCCTCTGTCAACATGCATTTAATGCTGTTCTTACTGCAAATTGCAGTGTTTTATTGGTGTATTTCTATTTTTTCATTATTACGATCATTTTTACCTTGCCTGTTTTGTAAATTATTGTATAATTATTTTTTGTTATGTTATTCACAGCATTTAGGGTCGGAGCTTCTACAGCAGTTTGCTGTTATTATAGTGTTTATTACTATGTTCCCAAATTATTTTGGATATTTTAGTAAGAACACTGTTCTATTTTACTACTAAAACCTTTGCTGTACTGTTTTCAATTTTTTAGTATCCAATAGTATCTACTGTACTACTGCAGGAGATTTTCTTTCAATACTGTAAATTAAACTTTTCAGTAATAAGTTTGTTTCATTATCACCAAAGTTAATAATGGTAAGATGTGACACTCACTTCGAGAATTGAAATTTTGATTTACTTTTGGTTTCTTTTTGTGTTTTTTTTTAGCTAGAAGCGTGTTAATTATCTTATGATTTCGGTGTCTAATTGTTTTCTGTTCATTTCTATTGTAATGTTCTTTGTATGGTCAAATACTGATCTCTATAGTAGTCTGCCTATATCAAGGTGTGTTAAGTATAATTTAATACCGATATGTTATATTTCATTGCATTTTTTGTTGATTTTTCCATGCACACACATCACTTGTACCTTTTGTTCATCTTCCTACAGGTGAGGTTGACTTGAGAATATTTTAGGCTCACTTGGTTCTTTAAGCATTTCTTGTTAAGGCAAGATAACTTATTTGTTCCTTTTTATTTTGGATAGTGTCTTGTTATAGGATGGTACAACAATATTTATCTTGTCTGATACAATTAGAAACACTTTGTATTCTTGGTATACTGCAGTCTTCATGAAGTTGGTGAATAACATTATTTATATATCTATAAATAAGGCTGTTCTTTTTACGAGAACAGTACTGGATACATACCCATCCTTATCACAATAAAACCATGGGTAAGACTATATACTATTGGATTTGGGAAGTATTCACAATGCAAAATAGAAAATAATAATGCTCCGGTTTTAAAAGCATACACCACAAACATTACTGCAGTAATGAACAAACAGTAATACAGCAACAAAACAATGGAGTCTTTTAATAAGAACAGATAAATAAGCACTGACAGGACCCCAGGAGCCAATTTGAATCACTTATCAAAAAGGCAATAAATAACAGACATTTTCATCAAGAAGATTAAAAAGTTAGGTGCACAATGTTGAATGTATCTTTTCACCAATTGTGGGCACAGTGCAAAATGCACAAAGAGAATATAACAGACAGCTCTGCATACTGCTTAATCAAAAAACTAAATGATATTCTTAATAGACAGTACATTTATGAAAAACTATACACAAATAAAACATCAAGAATCATACAACATTAAAATAAGAGATATAAAAATCACTGCAAACTTCTAATTATTTTCATTAGACATTACCAAACTTTACATTGATCTGCCAGTTACTGAAACAATCTACATTATCGAATAAAATACCTGCAGACATGACTAGATAAGGAGAGAAGAAATGAAAGAATTTATCTCACAACTCAAAGATTCACATAGCTATTTTTTTTGTAACCAATACTACCAAAAGATAAAGACCTTGAAATGAGCAACTGTCTCGCTCGCATTCTAGAAAACATCTCTTGGCAACGCTGAAAATGACTTATTCAATAAGAACACAGAAGAGACTAACAAAATACAATACAATACAGAAATAAATTGATGACACTGTTCTTATGATCGCTGGAACCAAACAGGCAATATGTGTATTCCAAGAAAATTCAAGAAACTATATCCCAACATCACATACAAATTGAATATGAAGAGAAAAACAACGATGAAGAGTAGGCTGAAGTTCAAGAGCCTAGTGAGGTAGAGAAAATGTGCAGAGAAGTGGGATTCAGAAATAATAAGGGATGAAGACATGCACTTTAAGTTCTCTGCGGCTATAGACTCTATGATAATGAATAGCTCAGTAGACGGTTCAGTTCAAGACGAGTGGACATCTGTAGAAAGGGCACTCACAGAAGATGGAAGGGAAAACATAGGTACAAGGAAGGTAACTGCGAAGAACTCATAGATAACAGAAGAAATACCTCAACTGATCGAAGTTAGAAGGAAGTACAAAAATATTACGGGACTTTCAGAAATGCAGAGGTACGAGCCACTTAGGAATGGAATAAATAGAAAGTGCAGGAAAGCTAAGGCGTAATGGCTGCGTCAAAATTGTGAGGAACTCGCAATAATTGTCAAAAAGACTAACTCAGCATATAGGAAAATCAAAACAACCTTAGGGGAAATTAAAAGCAAAAGTTCAAATTTATTTAAAACTTGATAACCTGCCATTGTAGCAGCAAATACCGATCTCATAACTGCACCAGACACCTGTTGTCTTTCATAGGCGTTGCCGACAGCAACACTATATTCTGCCTATTCACATATCTCTGTATTTGAATATGCATCCCTATACCAGTTTCTGAACTACCTACACACGACGAGCCGGAAACACAAGCGGTCGCTTCAAAGATAATAAGACAGTACTCTTATCGATACGCACTGCTGTTGCCACTCATGGGCAGGAGAGCCAGCAACTTAGCGACGCCAGTAAATCGAATAAGAAACGAGGCGGCAGTTCCGTAAAGGCAAAATGTCAAGCAAGAAACGGCATAAACACGAGCCGCGCACGGTTAAAAATTTCCTTCTCTTTTCTTTGCATGCATATTTCCTTTTCGTTAAAATAAATAAAAGCGCCGGATTCTTGAAAACTCTGCTGTTTTTCATTTAAAACAACTGTCTGCCCCAAAGTCCGGCAGAGTAGACGGCAATAGCTGCTACGTAGGCAGACGTCACACCCTGTAATTATGATGTTGTCGGTATCTTTTTGTTACATCCTGTATACCGAAAACATTGGCGATTTTCGAGGTTTCGAGGAGAAACATAAATTGCGTATCTGAAACTGTCATCCACCGAGCCAGCGGAACAGAGCATCGCATTCATACGAGGCAAGGCCTGTCTACGTTGTAGCTAGCTCCATCTCCACTGGCGATATGGCAGTCAGTAGTGATCACTGAATAACATACGACACTCGCCTGTTGCAAACGTTCCGCCGGCGATTCGCCGGCCTAAAGGAACAACTTTGCTCTCTAAGGGATGGTAGTGGCCGCAGCCTGTAACACTCTGTAGCGTCCTGGATGTTTCCGGACACGAGCTCTTATCGCCAGTTCGTCCATCAAGGCGCCCCCTGCAACTCCTCGATGTCGATATCGTTTTTAAGCAGCCTTTATGTGGCTTAAGCAATAACATCGATGCCTCTTTACAACAAACATTGCACGATTATGTGATCTACCATCATAATACACTACGTGAGCAAAAGTATCCGGCCACCTAGCTGAAATGACTTACAAGTTTGTGGCGTCGTGCATCGGTATTGCTGGAATTCAGTATGGTGTTGGCCCACCCTTAGCCTTGATGACAGCTTCCACTCTCGCAGGCTTACGTTCAATCAGGTGCTGGAAGGTTTCTTGGGGAATGGCAGCCCATTTTTCACGGAGTGCTGCACTGAGGAGAGGTATCGATGTCACGATGGCACGAAAACGACGTTCCAAAACATTACAAAGGTGTTCTGTAGGATTCAGGTCAGCAATCTGTGCAGGCCAGTTCATTACAGGGATGTTATTGGTGTAACCACTCCGTCACTGACCGTGCATTACGAACAGCTGCTCGATCGTGTTGAAAGTTGCAATCGATATCCCCGAATTGCTCTTCAACAGTGGGAAGAAAGAAGGTGCTTAAAACAGCAATGGAGGCCTGTGCTGTGATAGTACCACGCGAAACAACAAGGAGTGCAAGCCCCCTCCATGAAAACCACGACCACACCATAACACCACCGCCTCCAAATTTTACTGTTGGCATTTCACACGCTGGCAGATGACGTTCACCACGCATTCGCCATACCCACACCCCGCCATCGGATCGCCACATTGTGTACTGTGATTCGTCACTCCACACAACGTTATTCCACTACTCAATCGTCCAATGTTTACGTTCCTTTCACCAAGCGAGGCGTCGTGTGGCATTTACCGGCGTGATGTGTGGTTTACGAGCAGCCGCTCGACCATGGAATCCATAGTACTTGCAGTGAATCCTGATGCAATTTGGAATTCCTGTGTGATGGTTGGATAGATGTCTACATATTACACATTATGACGCTCTTCAACCATCGGAGGTCTCTGTCAGTCAACAGACGAGGTCAGCCTGTACGCTTTTGTGCTGTACGTGTCCCTTCACGTTTTCACTTCACTATCACATCGGAAACTGTGGATCTAGGAATGTTTAGGGGTGTAGAAATCTCGTCCACAGACTTATGACACAAGTGACACCCAATCACCGGACCTAGATCCACGGTGCGCCCCAGTCTGCTCTCTCTCGATGTCTAATGACTACTGAGGTCGCTGATATGGAGTATCTGGCAGTAGGTGGCACGCAATGCACCTAATATCAAAAAACGTATGTTTTCAGGGGTGTCCGGATACGTTTGATCACATAGTTTATCTTGGCAGTCCTCCGTAAAAATCTTCTACTGCAGAAGGAAAACTATACGTTTTCCGTTTCTGTGGATACTGCCTCACAGCCACTGCTTTCCATCGAAACTTTCGACTAGGAAACTATTTTCAACAATCGATATGTGTGTGAACTCTTTTTCCCGTTCAGTTAAAAGCGGAAACACTTCGTACTGTGGAAAGAAATCTCATAATTCGACACTAAGAAACCAGTCGCAAAGAAAGTAAAATAAGTTAGGTATGCTGCTGGCAATCCAACTCTTTGTGTGAGGATACAGCTTAGGTTTCGACGTATCTCTGTGGACGTCAGAATGATCAACATATGTTGGACTGGCCGATTGTCAGGTCAATCCCTATGGTATATTGTACATTTAAAACAAGGTGTTGCGCAAGGGATAACTAACAGCACAAGTGTAGTTGTAACAAACATGAGACATGGGTATTGCACTAGACAAAAAGAACAGGGTAATCATCTCACTGTGGAATCAAATAAGGGACACATAAATTCCAGTTTATTATAAAGTCCGCTGCTAGCACATGCATAAATAAAAATTTATTACAGGATCTATTCGATCCCAAGAGATCTACATCTGCATCTACATCATCTACCTCTACATGGACACTCAACAAATCATACATAAGTGCATGGCAGGGGATTCATCGAACCACCATCATAATTCTATATTTTTCTACACTCAAAGAGAAAAAAGAACCAAGTCCTGCATCTTTCCTTGCGAGCTATGATTTCCCTTATTTTATTACGATGACCGTTTCTCCTTATGTAGGTCGGCGTCAACAAAATATTTTCGCTTTCGGAGGAGGAAGTTTTTGATTGAAATTTCATGAGAAGACCCTGCCGCAACGAAAAACACCTGTGTTTTAATGATATCCACCCCAAATTCTGTACAATGTCCGTGATACACTGTTTTCTATTTCCCGATAATATAAAACGTGCTGTCCTTCTATGAACTTTCTCGATGTACTTCGTTAAGCCTATCTGGTAAGGATCCCACACCACGCAGCAGTAATCCAAAAGAGGAGGGACAAGGGTAGTGAAGCCAGCCTCCTTAATACTTCTGTTGCGTGTTCTAAGTGTTCTGCCAATAAAACACAGTCCTTACTGCGACTTCCCCACAATATTTTCTGCGTGTTCTTTCCATTTTAATTGTAATTGCTAGATACTTAGTTGAATTTACGGCCTTTAGAGTCTACTGATTTATCGTGTAACCGACGTTTAACGAATTCCTTACTCATGTTAATGACTCCCACTTTCAATTACTTAAGGTCAATTACCAATTGTTGTACCATATAGTTTTCTTATCTACATCACTGTGAAACTGGTTTTGATCTTCTGATGACTTTACTAGACGATAAACAACAGCATCATTTGCAAACAACCTAAGACGGCTGCTCAGATTGTCTCCAAAATTGTTTATATTGATAAGGGGCAGCAAAGGGTCTACTTTGGAGAACACCAGAAGTCATATCAGTTTATCTCGATGACTCCCCACAGTTACAACGAACTGTAGCATTGTGCCACGAATCCAGGCTATACTCCATGAACAAGCAATTTGATTACAAGCCGCATGTGAGGTACGATGTCAAAAGTCTCCTGGAACTCTAGATATACAGAATAAATTTGAAATCCCTCGTTCAGAGCACTCAACACTTCGTGTGAATAAAGGGCTAAATGTGTTTCCCAAGAACGATGTTTTATAAGTCCGTGTCCACTATGTGTCAGTACACCGTTCTCTCCAAGGTAATTCATAATGTTCTAACACAATATATGTTCCAAAATCCTGCTACATATCGACATTAATGATATGGGCCTGTCGTTTATTGGATTACTCCTATTGCCTTTCTGGAGTACTAGTGTGACATGTCCAACTTTCCAGTTTTCGAGTACGGACCTTTCGTCGAACGAGCAGTTGTATATGATTGTCAAGCATGGAACTATTGCATCAGCATACTCTGAAAGGAACCTAATTGGTATATACAGGGTGGTCTATTGATCGTGACCGGGCAAAACATCTCTCGAAATAAGGTCAAACGAAAAAACGTCGGTTACACGATAAATCAGTAGACTCTAAAGGCCGTAAATTCAACTAAGTATCTAGCAATTACAATTAAATTGGAAAGAACACACAGAAAATATTGTGGGGAAGTCGCAGTAAGGACTGTGTTTCATTGGCAGAACACTTAGAACATGCAACAGATGTATTAAGGAGACTGGCCTCACTACCCTTGTCCCTCCTCTTTTGGAATACTGCTGCGTGGTGTGGGATCCTTACTAGATAGGCTTAACGAAGTACATGGAGAAAGTTAAAAGAAGGACAGCACGTTTTATATTATCGAGAAATAGAAAAGAGTGTGTCACGGACATTGTACAGAATTTGGGGTGGACATCATTAAAACAAAGGTGTTTTTACTTGCGGCAGTAATCTTACACTTGAATGTCCCAGCAAAGAATGGGTTGTTTAAGTGACTGGCATAGTGCAGTAATATAAGAAAGAGTTACGGAAAGAAAAATCCGTTGTGGACACACAGTAATTGTCTGATTCCGTCAAAAGAATAAAAAATAGCCATATGCAAATACCATCTCCGATCCAGTCATGAATGAGGGTTCAGTCACTAGAGCCGGCAGGAGTGACCGAGCGGTTCTAGGCATACAGTCTGGAACCGCGCGACCACTACGGTCGCAGGTTCGAATCCTGCCTCGGGCATTAATGTGTGTGATGTCCTTAGGTTAGTTAGATTTAAATGGTTCTAAGTTCTAGGGGACTGATGACCTCAGAAGTTAAGTTCCATAGTGCTCAGAGCCATTTTCAGTCACTAGAGAAATATCTGACTACTGTAAGTGTAGGCCTCGTCCACATTTTATGCAGGTCACTTTATGAGAAAAACTGCTGGAATCCGGTGCCCAGATTCCCAGCCAGAGCAATGCTTGGCTTGCGGTGTGTACCTGCCGCTAGTGGACGCTTCGTCTCATACCACTGCCTTTGTCTGTCTCCCTTGAAAGCCAAGCCAAACCTCGAGGGCGGGTGGGTTGGGCAGGGTGGGGCGGGTAGGGGGGGGGGGGGGGGGAAGGGACAACATTACACCACATCATCACCTTCGGCCGCCCTCCGGACCCTGGTTCATCACGGGCCCAGCTAAACTATTGAAAATGTCCCACACCAAACAGCCACCTGGAAAGAGAGGCAACTGATATAAAAGCAATTGACTTTCTACATCTAATATATACTCTGAAAACCACCGCACAGTGCGTGTTAGAGGTTACCCTGTACCACTAGTAGTCATTTCCTTTCCTGCTCCACTCGCAAATACAGCGAAGGAAAAATGACTGTATGCCTAACTTCTCTTATCTTCGTGGTCCTTGGGCAAAATACACATTGAAGGCAGTAGCATCGTTCTGCGGTCAGCTTCAAATATCGATTCTACAAATTTTCTCAGTAGTGCTCCGCGAAAACAATGTCACTTCCCCTCCATGGTTTCACATCTGAATTCCCGAAGTTACTTGTTGTTTGAACCTATCACTAACAAATGTTGCACCCCGCCTCCGAGCTGCTTCAATGTCATCCTTTAATGCGACATGCTGAGGATTCTAATGATGCGAGTAGTACTCAAGTATTGCTCCTATGTGGTCTCCTCTCCAAACGAAGCACACATTCCTAGAAGTCTCTCAATAAACCAAAGTTGACCCTTCATTTGCCCTGCTACACTCTTTACTAGCTCGTTTCCATTTCACACTGCTTTGCAACATTACCCCAAGATATTTAATCACTGGATTACTTACGCTGTACTCGAGCACTACATTCTTGTTTTTCCTACTCATCAACTTTAAGTTACATGTTTTGTACAAGTTAACTTGTATCTCCTACTTTAACTCAGTGACGTCACTTTCCGTACGCTACAGCTTCATCAGCAAACAGCCTCAGATTCTTACTCATCCTGACCGCCACATCATTTATGTATAATCTTGGGAATCACTGTTGTTACTTGTTACAAGTGTTAATCATTTTATTAGGTGATAGGAATAGAATTCAGAGAGTGGTTCAAATGGCTCTGAGCACTATGGGACTTAACATCTGTGGTCATCAGTCCCCTAGAACTTAGAACTACTTAAACCTAACTAACCTAAGGACATTACACACATACATGCCCGACGCAGAATTCGAACCTGCGACCTTAGCGGTCACGAGGTTCCAGAATGAAGCGCCTAGAACCGCACGGCCACACCAATTCAGAGAGTAACGATTTTAAAAGCATTATGAAGGACACATGGGACGTAAAATGTAAATGTCGTGTGAGTAGGGCCTCCCGTCGGGTAGACCGTTCGCCGGATGCAAGTCTTTCGAGTTGACGCCACTTCGGCGACTTGCGCGTCGATGGGGATAAAATGATGATGATTAGGACAACATAAAACCCAGTCCCTGAGAGGAAAAAATCTCCGACCCAGCCGGGAATCGAAACCGAGTCCGTAGG
This sequence comes from Schistocerca nitens, assembly GCF_023898315.1. NCBI lineage: Eukaryota > Metazoa > Arthropoda > Insecta > Orthoptera > Acrididae > Schistocerca > Schistocerca nitens. The sequence continues at coordinate 323,644,944 of NC_064617.1, read as the reverse complement.
AGTGACATTCTGTTGCAATGACCACTCAGCTACCGGGGGCGGACACATGGGACGTGCTAGTCCTACAATGCATATTACCTGGTGTAAAAAAAAAAAAAAAAAGATTGTGCTTGGCTTGCAATGTCAAAAATCCAGATTTTTGTCTGCAGAGATAAGAAGAGTGCAATGTTATAGTGAAGTCTAGTATGTTCTTAGTGAGGCTGTTAGGATATAATTAGACATGGTCAAGTAAGAAATCGAATATGTGAATACGGAAAACTCTTAATTCAGCTACTGGCAATTACTGATATTGCTTAACATGTGGTTTATTGTCAACAAATGTCTTCCGGAGCAAATTATGGAACACCGTGCAAGAAGCAAAGAAATTTGTGAAGAGCAAGCACAAGAAAAAAGATAACAATAATGTTAATGGCGATTATTAGTACGGGAAGACTACACATATTACTGCACCTATGCTTTTTATTCAACAATAGCATTGTTAACTGTCATCCGTGGCTCATTAGTAGACATGAGGCTGAACAGTTGGGGTATTTGCACCTTGCAGCATCCACATCTTTCACCACTCTCCAGGTAACGTCCAAAGATTTCTTTGTGGACGAATGTGGACTTATTCATATAGTTTCTTTTACCTATACTGGATACTAATTATGGGGAGGTGGGACAATCATTAATCCTTCACAAAAAAGTTGAGATGTTACTCGGCGAAAATTTGTTTGATCTCCCCACATACTCATGAGCACTGTGATGAAATGTTGTACACGCTTTTCTGCAGGTTTGTAAACCTTTCCGATCGTATTTGACCTTTATATAGCGTTTGGAAATATGTAACACTTCACGTAGCATAAGAAAATTTATTGACTGCTCCAGGCGGAACACATATAGACTCCACCTGAAGGAGACCACCTGCAGATGTCATTATGACTTTAAACTTCATCTCCCACTTCCTTATGCACGATTTACTTACAACATTGTTATGCTGTAAGTCATTTGCCTCTAACTTTGACTGTGTTACGTGTAAAGAGCTGGACATCTGTGGGATTTCTAGTGATTGCATGAATTAAATTTTTGTCATACGAAGTGAATTTTTCCTCCTGGAATATTTCCTTTAGATTTATTTCTTAGGTTCAGTAGGGGATAAAGTGCTTCTTAATTGTAGAACAAATATTGAAAGTTCATCTGGATGACAAGGGGAAAAGAAATTCGTAAGAATTTCTGTCGAGATGCTTTTTCTCGGGGTGATGCCAGTGGAGACAAAAGTCATTAACTTGGCCACTAGCCCGAAGGGCGGACACCGGAGAAACTTGGCTAATTTCCTCTGGCGCGTCCCCTCGGCTGGCGCCACAGTGTAATTTGCTGGCGTCCTCTCACTCGCCGAGAAGTCCATTAGCAATCTTCTTCACAATTTACAGTTAGTCCGTCAGATTTTTAGGCACTGTGATTCCCGTTTTAATTGAACCTGTATTCAGAAATAGAAAGTAATGCATTACATCCTCTTAATCACTGATTTCTAAATAACTCTTGAATTAAATAAACCTGTCGTGATATCTTTTTGTGTTTATATTTTGAGTGTTTAAATCTGTTAACGAAACATTTGGTATTGACAGTTAGTTAGAAACAAAATTTGGAGAGCTACCTAATACTTGTGGTTCTAGAAAACTCTTGGGCAGTCTTTAGGAGATTGGTGCTAAAGTACAGATGGAAACGAACGATCGACACCAGTTGCAAAACCTAAGTGACATTAATCAAGCTTCGTATTAACAAGCTTATAACGTGTCATCAGCTTGTTGTCTAACTTGGATAATAATGTGAACAAATATTGCTCAAGGAATAAACGTCCAGATGGAACAGACACCAATGCTAAGACTCGCAGGCGACACAGGCCTTCTGGCTCAGGTGTAAGAAAGACTTAGAAAAAGGAACGGGCAACATAGCATAGAATATAGCAAAAGGAAGCGAGAAACTTAACATGGAAATAGGTGATTGGGAAGTATATGAAGTTAAGCAGTTCTGCTACCTAGGCAGCATAGTAACCCATGATGGATGGAGGATATAAAAAGCAGACTAACACAAGTAAAAACGACATTCCTGGCCAAGAGAACCCTGCTAGCATCTAACAAAGGCCATAATTGAGAATACCGCTAGTATCAAACATACGCCTTAATTTCAGGAAGAAATTTTTGAGATCGTACGTTTCGGTCACAGCGTTGTATGGTAGTGAAACATGGGTTGCGGGAGAACCGGTCCGGAAGAGAATCGAACCATTTGAGATGGAATGCTACAGAAGAATGTGGACTGATAAGGTAAGGAATGAAGAGGTTCTGCATAGAATCGGAGAGGAAAACAAAATGTGGAAAACACTAATGAGAAGAAGGGACAGGATGATAAGATATCTGTTAGGACATTAGGGAATGACTTCCATGGTACTAGAGGGAGCTGTAGAGAGCAAAAACTGCAGAGGAAGACAGAGATTTGAAAACATCCAACAAATAATTGAGGACGTAGGTTGAAAGTGATACTCTGAGATGAAAAGGTTGGCACAGGAAAGGACTCGTGACGGGCCACATTAAACTTGTCAGAAGGATGATGATTTGAAAAAAGGGCATGGGGGGGGGGGGGGGGGGGGAACAAAGTAAAGATTTAGGCATTGTAGAGTAGTAGGCCGGAAAAGAATTACTTGTTTAACGTCAAAATCAGGAATGGCAAGGAGAAGTTAAAGTAGTATCTTATGCATGATTGCACCTAATGGCACTAACAAGGAGGAAATTAACAGTAGATTGTCATACACGAAGAAATCTTTCTTCAAGAAAAGAAATTTCTTGCTGTTTGATGCTCGTGTGGAACTGAGGAAGAAGTTCTGGAAAGAGCACGTTTTGAGCACCGGTTAGAAGCTGCGGAAGGCCCTTACCGGAGGAAGGCACAGACTAGTGCGACATCTTCCGCGGAATGAAGCAATGGTTCGGAAGCAGTAGAGCAGTAGAGCGAAAAAAGGGTAGGGAGAGACGAAGAATAAGATATGAAAAAGAGATCATAGAGAATGTTGTGTACAATAGCTACGCAGAGATGAAAAGATTGCCATAAGATAGAAAAATATGGAGGACAAGTTCAAGAGTGATAACTTCATTTAAAAAAAAAATCCAAGAACTCTGCGCAAATTCACTTATTAATGTCATTTTATTGTCTTTTAGAGCTGCTTACACTATATTGTTAAAAGCATTTGGACATCTATTAATGGAAATTGATATGGGATTTGTCCACTCTTCACTTTAATGACGGCTTGAACTGCGCTGGGGACGCACTCAGTAAGGTGTCTGAATATCTGAACGAATTGCAATCCACTCTTCCTCAAGAGCCTGTCCACGGAAAGTAGTGACGTTGGACGCTGATTTCTGGAGCAAAATCAGTGTTCTAAATCAGAAGAAATGTGTTCAATTGAGTCACGTCGGGACTAGTGGCGGGGTCTTTCGATTCAGGAATGTTATTGCTCACAATATTAAATTATCGCCCCTAACTTATTTTGGTTTCTTCATCCATGTCTTTGTTTAAGGGCACAGCTGAGCTTTCGACATACCCATGTGGACGTGAGAATGATTCGCACCGGTTGGACTGGTCGATTGTCACATCAATCCCTTTGGGCAGAAATGCAGGGAAAACGAAAATGGACATTTATTTCCATGGAACAGCACTATTGTTACACTTGAATGCCGATTAGGCGTCTACATATCTCTTCGTACGAAGACTCGGTACTAAAAATAATGGGGAGAGAGCTGGACTTTATAGAATATGTGTAAACGGCTTCTCAGCAACACTTGTGCAGCGTACCCGAAAAAAAGCTTGGCAACATGTGGGTGGGCATTAGCCAGCAACAGAATGATACCATCCGTCGACATTCCTTGGCGTTTGGACTCGATGGCGCTCTTCAATTTTTGCAAGTGTCCACGTACTGCTGAGCGTCAATTGTGGCGCCATGTCCAGAAAGTAAATCAGCAGCGGCCCTTTGTAATCAAACAATAATGTCATCGCGATTTCCCAGAGCTGGTATGGCTGTTGTTTCGACTACACTGAAGGAGTTTAGCTGGAAAGCCCTTACACATCCTCCTACAGTCCCGATCTTTCCCATGCTATTTCCATATTTTTAGATTAAAAAAAGACGGCTCTGAGCACTATGGGACTCAACATCTTAGGTCATAAGTCCCCTAGAACTTAGAACTACTTAAACCTAACTAACCTAAGGACATCACACACACCCATGCCCGAGGCAGGATTCGAACCTGCGACCGTAGCAGCCCCGCGGTTCCGGACTGCAGCGCCAGAACCGCACGGCCACCGCTGCCGGCCATATTTTTAGAGACCTGAAGAAAGACATTTGTGGCTGTCGATTTGCTTCGGACGAATAGATAGACGCCTGGATACAATCACTGTTGTATAGCAACCACAAACATTTTTTCATGAAGGCAATGATTGTCTCGTCTCACAGTGGGTTAAAGTATTAACAGTTACGGTGATTATTTTTGAAATAATGAATAACTTTCTTGCCTTTTTTTTTGTACTGTCCCTGACTGAAATGGTACTGTATCCAGTTTTGACTGATATTTTCATCGGAAGATCGATGTTCAGGATTAAAATTGCTTTTAAATTATGCTTACATGCGGTGCCGACTCTTCTTCGTTGTGGCGAAAGTTCCCTGGAATGACGCAGCCCTATACAAGTAAGAAAAAGAACTGATTTACAGTAATTGGACGTAACAGTGACCTATAACAACGTTTAAAAGTTTTCTAATGTAACTTCCTGGCAGATTAAAACTGTGTGCCCGACCGAGACTCGAACTCGGGACCTTTGCCTTTCGCGGGCAAGTGCTCTACCATCTGAGCTACTGAAACACGATCACGCCCGCTACTCATAGCTTTACTTCTGCCAGTACCTCGTCTCCTACCTTCCCAACTTTACAGAAGATCTCCTGCGAACCAAACTGGCAGAAGTAAATCTGTGAGTACCGGGCGTGAGTCGTGCTTCGGTAGCTCAGAAGGTAGAGCACTTGCCCGCGAAAGGCAAAGGTCCCGAGTCCGAGTCTCGGTCGGGCACTCAGTTGTAATCTGCCAGGAAGTTTCATATCATCGCACACTTCGCTGCAGAGTGAAAATCTCATTCTGCAAACATCCCCCAGGCTGTGGCTAAGCCATGTCTCCGCTATATCCTTTCTTTCAGGAGTGCTAGTTCTGCAAGGTTCGCAGGAGAGCTTCTGTAAAGTTTGGAAGGTAGGAGACGAGGTACTGGCAGAAGTAAAGCTGTGAGTACCGGACGTGAGTCGTGCTTCGGTAGCTCAGATGGTAGAGCACTTGCCCGCGAAAGGTAAAGGTCCCGAGTTCGAGTCTCGGTCGGGCACACAATTTGCCAGGAAGTTTCATATCAGCGCACACTCCGCTGCAGAGTGAAAATCTCATTCTGGTTTTCTAATGTAATAACTGTTTCTGTTTTAGGTTACTTCCATAAAAAATACTGTGTTAGTTTATGGCGATGTTGACAGTTTCTGAACTTCTTCAATAGTGCGAGCGCCCGCGCGTACAACTGTGCGCGCGCGCGCGCGCGTGTGTGTGTGTGTGTGTGTGTGTGCGTACAAAACATCAAAACTTTCTGGATGACATCCGAATATCTTCTTTTTCTTCGAATGTAACGCCTACTGAAATTATTATGCCACATGTATTACACAGATTTTCAGTCATGACGTCGCGTAACCCACTTCGTCTTCGAACTTGCGTTCTGTGAGTCGTTATAAATTCTCGCCTTTCTTGCCTGAATGATAAAATATGACAAATTCCATTAAAGCAATTCATTCTATTCTGAAAAATTATCTCTTTTTGTCACTCATCCGTCCACGAGAACTTTCTGTAGCTGTGCCACATTTGATAAATGCTATCGAAACCTAGACACATATCTGCTCTTCATATCTACTCCGTATGTGTATATGACCACAGAAACACAAAGAAAATTATTTGGTTAACAAATTGCGCTCCTCTGTGTAGTAAACTTATGGCCTTCATTTTATCGGAATGGACTTCATTTGTTTACATGTATTTATTTCTTATCAGATAAATGTCTCGCAGAGCTGTATAAACTTGTGGTAACATAGTTGATAGATTGAAAAACTATTATTCATACCGTTATCCATATGCTAATGCGAAGGGCAAGCCTCTGGAAGTGTGTCAGTACCACAGAAGGTAAATGAAATTTTCTCAGAAATCTTTGATTGCTCCTCTGGCAATGGGTTTCATTCACCTTGGAAAAAATGGTTATTTCTGTACTGAAAAATACCTTATGTACTGTTGTAACGGCGACCGAAACGGTCGCGAGGTTGAAGTGACGGAAAGCGCGGCGGAACCCGCGGAGCGGCCCACGACCAACGAAGGACAAAATGAACAACAACAAGATCGAAACAATGGAGTCACAAGAAAACCTAACAACCATTGTCTAAGGCAAGGCGATGTGTCCCTAGACGTACGCAAGATTAGACTGATTGGCTCAGCTTTTTTTTTTTCTTTATTGATTTTCAATTCCACCTGAAGGGGGCGGGCTGGCAGCAGCTTAGTACGCTGCTCTACAGCCTACAGACTTTTTTAAAAAAACGGGAGAAGAAAAGAAACAAGAAAAACAGGCGATAAAACGGTGACTTAAAGTGTAAAATGGCGGAAAAATGCGGAAAGTTAAAACAGAAAGCAAAAGGGGTTGGCAATGTTAATAAATTACACAGGAATCAGACAAGTAACATAGTAGACACACAATTAAAAAACATGGCGACAGTCTGGTTTCTGCTCGCAAGAGATAAAAAATCACACCCAGCGACAGTATGATGGCCGTTCGTAACACTTCCCAAAAGCACACACGGAACACTCACTGTAAAAACACTCACTGTAAAACACTGCACGAAAATGGCGGCACAAAGATGACACTCCCGAGCCAAAGACAGATTGGGGGGGGGGGATCTGGAGGAGGGGGAAAAACATGGAGGGAGGAGAGGAAAAAAACGAAAAGGGGGGAACCTAGGAGGGAGAGAACTCATAAGGGGGGAGAGGGGCAGGGCAGATGCGAGAGGGAATGAGAAGAGGCAGAGGAGGGAAATGCAAAAGGACTAGGGGGAGAAGGGGCAGAGAGAGGGGAGGTGGGGAAAAAGATGGAAGGGGGGGAGAGGGAGCCCAGGAAAAGGACAGAGGAAAGGAGGGGGAATGAGGATCAGAGTTGATAGGAGGGATAAATGGAGGGAGAGAGGGCATAATCCGGGAGGGGGAGTTGATGGAAGCCACCTTGGGAAAGGAGATGAAGGGTGTACTGATGGAGGGTAGGGGGGACACAACAGTGAAGACGTGGCAGGTGGCGGGGATTGGAGAGGCAAGGAGCAACCAGGGAGTGAGAGGGACTGGCTCAGCCTTTTTTTTCCTTTATTGTTATTTTTAAACCTGTTTACAGGCAGGCCAGCAGCATCATACTATGCTGCTCCTTGGCCTCAGAGGAACACAAAAGATGCAAATAAAGACATTTAGAGAAAAAAATATGGTGGACATATAAACGGAGACAAACACTTTTTAAAATACATGGAGCTGTTCACGGGCGAGTCCAAGATAAAATTTGTTCAGACACCTGGACACATACATAGACGAAAATTGTCACACGTGAACGTATGTGCACAAAACGAATAACACTGAACCATTTAAGCACAAAACGACGGCACACACAGAAACATGAGCCGTTGATCTCCGGCGCATGAAAGTTCACTAACCGTGTACGAGTCCGCGGACCTGCCAAGAGAGGAGAGAGGGAGAGGGGAGAGCAGATGCCATGGGCAGGGGAGATAGGGGGAATGGAGGAAGGGGGAGGGGAAGCCCGGGGGGAGAGGGGTGGAGGAAGGGGCGGGGGAAGAGGAAAGAGGAGGGAGGGAGGGTGCCTAAAGGAAAGGACACAGGAAGTGGGGGGGAGGATCAAAGTTGTTAGGAGGGGTAGATGGAGGGAAGGAGGACATTATCAGGGAGGGGGAGCTAGCGGAAGCCACCTTGGAAAGGAGGGTGGAGAGATGGAGACTGGGTGGGATGTGGGAATACAGGTGCGGCAGCGGGCGGGGGTGGGAGAGGATGGGCGAGACAAGCGGGTGAGGAGGATCGAGTTTGCGGGAGGTGTACAGGATGCGTATCCTTTCAAGGAAAATGAGGAGGTGGGGGAACGGAATGAGATCGTACAGGATCCGCATGGGGGAGGGGAGACGGATGCGATAGGCGAGGTGGAGAGCATGGCATTGAAGGATTTGAAGGGATTTATAAAAGGTAGGGGGGGTGGAGATCCAGGCCGGATGGGCGTAACAAAGGATAGGGCGGATGAGGGATTTATAGGTGTGGAGGATGGTGGAGGGGTCCAGACCCCACGTACATCCGGAAAGAAGCTTGAGGAGACGGAGTCGGGAGTGTGCCTTGGCTTGGATAGTGCGGAGATGGGGGGTCCCGGAGAGGCGACGGTCGAGGGTGACGCCAAGATACTTGAGGGTGGGGGTGAAGGCGATAGGACGGCCATATACGGTGAGATAGAAATCAAGGAGGCGGAAGGAAGGGGTGGTTTTGCCCACAATGATCGCCTGGGTTTTGGTCTGGCTCAGCGAGAGGCAGGCGCTTAAGTACTCTATCGTGGGCGCCGCTGTTGGCCGCTGGAACCACGTGTTCCACTGTGGCGCCCTCACTCTAAATGCGGGCCAGGAGGCGCGCGCCACCACAGCTTACGGCGCTATGGTGCAGAGACCTCTAGGGATCTCCGACGTCATGTCGTCTGGCGGGGATTCAAATTTCGCGGCGCACGGTACCAGATATACTCATAAGCCAAGCGTACTGGAAAGTTACGGACTTTGTAAACTACTAGATGCATGTAGATTATCAACATTTCTGTCATACATCAAAAATAAAGCACAGAAAGCACGGTTCAAATAATTTTTCAGCCTTCTTGATTCATTCTGCGATTTCCTTAAACTAACTGAAACGAATGGTGGAATAGTTTCTTCAACGGTGTACTCTTACTCCTCCTCCTCCTGCTCGTTTGAACTAAATGCGTGCTCCTCTTTCTAATGAACTCATCATTGACATGTATCACCAAACTTTGTAAGCTGGCGTCCACTTCCGCTTATTAAAATATTTCAAAATTTTACCAGAATAAGTTAATAAGTGTCCAAGATTGGTGCTAGGACCGGCGCAACAGAGGATGCGGACCGACAGAGTTTTATAAAATGTGTATTGCACATCGCGATTTGATGACAGCCCTACGCTGTGTGATTGACTAACAAAATCTCGGACTTCTCTGAATGACTGAAGACTCTCGTCGTCCGATAAGCAAAAATGAACTTTCCAAATTAGTAACAAAATCACACCAATTGTGGATCGGTGCTACACCTAAGTATTGCGTCTTCTCCGCGAGAAAAGGTGAAAAATAGATCTTGTAACACAATAAATATTGAAATAAACATGTGATCTGATAAATTAATGAAAAATCACGCCAATTGTGAGCCAGGGCCACATTGAAGTTTTGCGTCTTCCCCGCGAGAAAAGCTGAAAAATAGAAATTGTAACACAATAAATACTGAGATAGTCATGTGATCTGACGAATTAATAAAAACACAAGGCAGATCGTACATTCAAAGTCATTAATAACTACAGCCCACGATGCTTACATTCTAACGGCTCCAAGAGGTAAGACAAACGTGAACTGCCAGACTTCTCCTAGCTCGTCTCTAAAACACTGGAAGACCGCACCTTCATTTATTTGTCCAGACAACACATACAGACAAAGCATATACTCCTTTGTCATAAAATGTTTACAAATAATTTTACACAAAAAATAGTTCGTTTTATAGAAAGGGGTATTACATCTTACTATTGTCTTCATAAGCGTAATTTTCACCAACGGTAATATATATTTCAGGTTACAATTCACTCGTCAGTTGCAAATACTTTAATTTTGCTTTATCGGTTTCGACGGATTAATTTGTCATCTACAGAAAATTACTATTGGTTTAGCAGATATCAATATCTTCTTCACAGAAGCGTAATGCTATGTCATGTCCAAAGTTATACATACTGTATGTGATTATTGTAAATACAGATTCACAGTTTGATAATTTACGGTAACGTAATCACATCTGTGTACATGTCAAGCTGTTGTGCTGGCATGTGGCGTATAGTGCTTTCTGAACAGAACTACCTACCAGGATAAGACGCCACCCCCAACAAATAATGAATCCATATACTCACATGTGTTGAACTTCTTACTGATTGGCAAATAAAGACCTACTCAACTTAAAAATTGGGTTCTCAGTTCAACTAATCTCTAATGCACGACATTTTACAAATTATAACGTGGAAATTGATTTTTGTAAATAAAAACCATTTCTAAAGAAACACATACGCACACCCACACCCATATATAAGTTCGAATTAGAGTATTAATAGCTGGCGGAGCACCAAAGCTTTCTGTTGTTTCTCTGCTCGGGTGTATCATAAACATCGTGATCGAAGAAGAACTCCACGAAATTGCTGCAAGTCAAACCCGACCAGTTTTGTTTCTGTGACGATCGCGCATTGGGACACACGATATCCGATAGGAAAAGAAAAAACAAAAAAGAATCCAAAGCACTGTGAATCCTCTCCGCTCGTAATTTGTACCCGACGCAGTGCTTGTTGCCTGAAACATGGCCTGCCCTGCCTGTTCAGGGATCGGCGAAGGCCGAGCTAAGCGCGGACGCTGTTTAACTTTCGCCTCACGCGATGTTTTCCCAGCCAGCCCTGTAGGCTCTGTTCCTGGGCAGCCTACGCCCGCCACCCCCCTTACCCCGGGGACGGGGCCTTCACCAACAACAGGACAGCGGCGGCAAGTTGTAAGCCCATTAGCGCGGTCGCCATGGCAACGGACGCGTGTTATCTGCCGCCGCAGACTGCTGTGGGTCGCGGCTGACACTCGCGAGAACTCGCTAAAGGTCTTTCCTTTTATGTTTTCCTCGTCCACGCGGAGTACTCGCTGTCTGCGGAGAAAAGAAAAAGACAGCTCGGGCAGCATTGGAGAAAACTGATATCTTGCGTTCCTCAAAATTACCCGCAGTTCTATGGAATGGCGGTCTGAAAATCGACTTTCAGCAACCAACCATCCACACGTGTTTACCATCGTTCTGTAGAGATTCGAAGGCAATTACTAGAATGATGCGTGTCAGGATATAATGTCCCATCCTCTCTATGCATAGAAAATATTTTAGTATGCATAACAGCCTACTTCAGACGCCTCGTTTGTAACTGTCACCACTCTTCCCATGTGTTACTTGCACAAAATACACTTGTGGTTGTACATTACAGTATTTCCAACACCTGCATAATTTCAGCAACATGTTAATAAAAATAACAGAAAGTTTTGGTGCATATCATATTAACTTACTACCTTGGTACCCAGGCTTCAATTTCACAAAATCAGACATTTTTCAAATACAATTCAAATTCATTTTATAGTCGAACAGCTCACAAGCAACCTTAAACAGTATCCGGCCCCTGTAATGTATTATTACATACATTATAAACAGTTTAATACATTACAATATAAACTTCATTACAGTGGACTGCAATAATTCTTACCAAATTTAAAAAAATTCTTCGTATTACTTTATACTCTACTTTCTTATTTGTTCATATTTGTGTCTCAGAATGTATTTTTTTTTATTTTGCAATACAAACCTCTTATATGCTAAAAGACCAACTTAGGATTGTCTTACTTTTCCATATGCCACTCCTACAACAATATGTATCTCTTTGTTTTTCTCATTATTTTCATTATTAGTGCATGTAACATACTTACATGAAATAATTTTTGGGTATCATAATGTTACAATCCTGTAATTATTTCCAAGATCCAGTGTGACGAATTTTTCTTTTCAGTAAATGTATACATTTACTAACCTAAAATGTCAGTTTATTAAGTAGTCCAATTGAATCACTCATAAACAAAAGTTTTTGTCACTTTTTCAAAATTTTAGAGAAGAACTGATTAATGTTTTGAAATGCAGTTTTAAATATCAGAATATAAGCGCGGATGAATGAAATTTGTTCAGTGGGTCAGTTTGAAGGTACAATATTGTCTTGAGTATTTCTCACTTTTTAGACATGTGGCAGCATGTACGACAGCTGGGACAAACGGTTTTTTCTCTCTTTTCTTGACCTGACTTACAAGTTTTGACTTAAAATGGATGAAAAGTTGTTAACTCGCTAACATAACAACTTTTGATACTCAGTGTTTGGATTTTTCCGTAACTAAATATTACAAGAAGTTAAGATAATTACCTGTTATGTTTTTATTTTCTCTGATCCAATCTCTGCTATAGATTTTTCCAATAATGGTATACACTGAAGTAATTGGATGCATTAAATTAATTTTATTTTCATAAAAACAATATCATTCCACATCTACTACATCATCTTCCACACAACTTCCAAACATCATTGTGTTATAAAATGAGGTACCTTCTGGCACAGTAAAATGTTCCAACAGCGAAGGAACATCATTATATTTAGCCTTCTTAACCTTCCGAAACCCGTCTGGTGCATTTTGAGCATTATCATATGCCCTTTGTAATGCTTCCAACCTCACCCTAATCCCACAATTGCCTGGCAATGACCAAATATTGACACCATTCTCTGATGAGGTTCAGGTACACATCCTCTTCTGAAACTTACGCTCTGCATTGAAGAAAATTCATGAACGATTTTTACCAGGCATCTTTAAAGTTAGAAACCTTAAATACTAGACTGTGTCCTTAAATTTGGAAACCAAAACTACTGGACTGTCTTCGCTTTCCCCATTATCAGTGACTGGCCGTTCGACATAAACAATAGCACTGTAATTCTTACACATTGAACTGCTGGTCAATTTGGCACATGTGCAAGAAACTAAGACTTCATCTAGTGCACGTTTCTTGTTCTAAGTACAGCCAAAAATAATATCAATGGGTATAGGAGAGTGTCTAGGATGGGGCAGTACAGATAAACTTTCTGAAAACTTACCTGAGAAAGATTCAGCCAGGATGCGAACGTATATCTGTTTTTCGCATGTGAATAATGGTTGCGCATGAGAACAGTTAGCTCTTTGGCACACTGATCAACTTTGTTTGCAACATAACATTTCAGACAACTAATAAATTTATAGGGCGATTTTCAACAAATTGTTTCACAGGACATTAATACAGTAGCGTTATTGCAAAGCAGATTTCATACACCTAAATTATTCAGCCAGAGTTGTCTTTTATAATACACCTTAGCAATGTTTGTTATCAGAAGAGATAATTTTTTAAAAATCTGTGGATAGAAGTACTAGACCAAGACAGCTGATATTCCTTTTTTTTATTACTAGTTTCGGCACATTGAGGAAACCCCTTCCGATCTAAACCACAAAAACTGCCTAAAAGAGATAAAGAATAGCATAAAACATTTTATATTTCAACTTACTTTCTGTGACATACAACAACAACTTTAGTACTTATATGAGTGCGTATCAGCCACCATGCAGTACACATCATCATAATCTGTTGAGCTGAATCGTTCTTGCTGTCATGTACTCAGTAAAAAAATTTATAAATAGTGAGGAATAAAAATATAAAGTACATTTGGTAAGTGGTATAAAGTCTTTCCACCTATCCACTCTCTATGCATTTAAGGCTGGAATTCTCGTTGCATTCTTAATGTTTCCGCCCTTGCTTTTAATTTCACTGAAGGTTGTTTTGACTTTCCTACATGCTGGGTCAGTCCTTCCAACAATCATTTCGTTTTCGATTTTTTCACATTTTTCATGCAGCCATTTCGTCCTAGCTTCCCTGCACTTCCTATTTATTTCGTTCCTCAGCGACTTGTAGTTCTTTCTGTTCCCCATGGTTTCTTCGCAGTTGCCTTCTTTGTACCTATGTTTTTCTTTCCAACTTCTGTGATTATCCTTTTAGAGATGTCCATTCCTCTTCAAATGTACTGCCTTCTGAGCTATTCGTTGTTGCTGTACCTATAGCTTTAGGGAACCTCAAGCGCATCTCTTCATTCCTTAGTAGTTCCGTATCCCACTTCTTCGTTTATTCATTTTTCCTGACTAATCTCTTTACCTTCAGCCTACTCTTCATCACTACGATATTGTGATCTGAGTCTATATCTGCTTCTGGGTACACCTTACAATCCAGTATGTGATTTCGGAATCTGCCTGACCACGATCTAATGTAACTGAAATTTTCCCGTGTCACCTGGGATACCTCCGCCTTTTGTGATTCTTGAACAGAGTATTCGCTGTTACTAGCTGAAATGTATTACAGGACTCAATTAGTCTTTCTCTTCTTTTATTCCTTGTCCCAAGCCTATATTCTCTAGTAACTTTTTCTTCTACTCCTTTCACTGCAACCGTATTCCAGTCGCCGGCCAGTGTGGCCGAGCGGTTCTAGGCGCTACAGTCTGGAACCGCGCGACTGCTACGGTCGCGGGTTCGAATCCTGCCTCGGGCCTGGATGACTGTGACGTCCTTAGGTTAGTTAGGTTTAAGTAGTTCTAAGTTCTAGGGGACTGATGACCTCAGCAGTTAAGTCCCATAGTGCTCAGAGCCATTTGAACCATTTTTTTGCATTACAGTCCCTCATGACTACTAGATTTTCATCTCACTTTGGATACTGTATCACCCTTTAAATATCCTCATATACTGTCTCTACCTCTTCTTCTTCAGCTTGTGATGTCGGAATGTATACCTGAACTGTAGTTGTCGATGTTGGTTTTCTGTCAGTTCTGTTAAGAACAACCCAATCACTGAACTGTTCACAGTCGCATACTTTTTGCCCTACCTTCCTATTCATACAACTGTTACTAATCAAAAATGATAGACCAATTAATGAAGACCACAACGTGCAAGTGACAGAGCACTATCCTACTTACTAAGGTGAGCACAACGGTGACAATAACACAGTTGATTACAGTCGCCTCCAGCTTATAGGACATAGCATTTGTTGGTTGCAACTATATTTTTCATCCCTACACACATCTAAATTGGTGCTTACTAATCCACCAGCAATCTGCTTCAAGGGAAAGCCTTTCCTCTACCAAAAAATGGCTCTGAGCACTATGGGACTCAACGGCTGTGGTCATAAGTCCCCTAGAACTTAGAACTACTTAAACCTAACTAACCTAAGGACAGCACACAACACCCAGCCATCACGAGGCAGAGAAAATCCCTGACCCCGCCGGGAATCGAACCCGGGAACCCGGGCGTGGGAAGCGAGAACGCTACCGCACGACCACGAGATGCGGGCTTTTGCTCTACCTGTACGTATTATCCGCAAGCCACTAAACAGTAATTCTCAGAGGATATAACGTTCCACGTTTTAATCTATTACAAATCTTCCTAACAGAGCACAAATGGTTTCGGAAACAGTCTTCCTTAAAGTAACTAAGCTAGTTTTCAGCTACGTCCTTTCATCCAGGAGTTCTAATTCCGAAAGGTATACAGAACATCGGTGATATTTGGGAGCTGGGAGAGAGATACTGACAGAAGTTAAGACATGATGTCGGGTCGTGAGTCCTGACTGTGAGCTCAGTCGTTAATAGGATTGGCCGCAAAAGGCGAGGTGCTGAGTTCGAGTGCTGGTTCTTGTACCGCGCGGCCCCTCCCGCCGGAGGTTCTTGCCCTCCCTCGGGCACGGGTGTGTGTGTTGTTCTTAGCACAGGTTAGTTTAAGTAGTGTGTAAGTCTAGGGACCGATGACCTCCGCACTTTGGTCCCTTAGGAATTCACACACATTTGAATATTTTTGGTTCTTGTACCGCTACTGCCCAGGTCCGGACACCGTCTCAAGTATACTTATGATGTCCTCAACGAATGTGACGAAAAGAGTGTAAAATTTAACACTTAACTTTATTGATATTTACGCTCGGCAAGAGAGTTAATAGAGCACTTATCTGGTGGAGCGGACACTGGAAAGAATGATGATAATATGGAGTACCAGAATCTATACTTTCGTAAAGTAGTTTTCTGAGCTCTGATTATTTAACAGCAAGCGACTCACCATCTTGTTATGTCTACGTGAAGCATCCATAGAGAGAAGGATGTAGACGTAATCTCAGGGATTATATTTCGTTTTGTCACATTAAAATATTGCTGCAGAATATCTTTACCGTAGTGAAATTAATTAAAAAAAAGTTTCAATTAAAGAATCTTTGTTTTGCCGAGAAGCGGCCAATGTCTATACTGAACCGAAAGCTTCTAGTTTTTACTTTAGTATGAAATAAATTAAGGGGAGTAGGACGTCAAACGGGCCATCTTGGAGCAGGAGAGACGCCACAGGACATTTTAATTTCCACTGTCTATACTTTTACGAATAAGTTCATAAAACTTTGTCAGCATGACCAGGAAGGATTCAGGATTCACAATCATAGCAGTGGAAGTTCAAAAAAATGACAAAATAATTTTTTTTACATGTGAAAGCTCATCATTTTTTCACTTCTATTGGCTGCGTTTGTTGCTATAGGTACACGTTTCTTCATAAGTAAGAGAGATTCTTCGATGAATTTTGCACAGCATACAAACCATACTTACAGATGTATGAAACTCTAGAAATTATTTAATTCATGAAAAAATGAATGTTCTGTTACATTTTAAACTTCATGCTGAGAAAAAAACTCAAATTTTATAATTATATCAATTTTTACAGCAGTTTTTAATAGATTTGGAAAATTCTAGAGTTTCATACACTGTAAGTATGGTTTGTATGCTGTGCAAAATTCATCGAAGAATCTCCCTTATTTATGAAGAAAAGTGTACCTATAGCAACAAATGCAGCCAATGGTAATTGAACAAAAGGTGAAATACAAATGTAAAAAAAAATTATTTTCTTATATTTTTGAACTTCCACCACTATAAGGTTCAATCTGGAATCCTTTCTGGTCATTCTGACAAAATTTTATGAATTTATTTTTAAAATTATAGACAGTGGAAATTGAAAATTTCTGTGGTGTCTCTCCTGCTCCAAGTCGTCCTGTTCGACGTCCTGCCCCCTTTAATTTATGTACTTTACTTCCTTTACTAATTATGATTACGAGTCTTTTAAAGCGTCCTTTAATGACAGAACGCAATGAAATTGTTCCTACCCAAGATGTCTGCGAAGAATGCTCGATTGTTCGGCGGTTCTTGTTGTTTATTCAGCTTACTGAAAAATCTTAAAAAATAGTCCGCCCCCGGTAGTTGAGTGGTCAGCGTGACGGAATGTCAATACAAAGGGACCGGGTTCGATTCCCGGCTGGGTCGGAGATTTTCTCCGCTCAGGGACTGGGTGTTGTGTTGTCCCAATCATCATCATTTCATCCTCATCGACGCGCAAGTCGCCGAAGTGGCGTCAAATCGAAAGACTTGCACCAGGCGTACGGTCTACCCGACGGGAGGCCCTCGTCACACGACATTTCCATTTTTCTTAAAAAATAAACCTTATCTTTACTTCTGCTAGAAAGTCACTATATAAATGAAAGAAAAATGCGCTATTAGCATAAATTACAATATATTCTTCAGAATTCACAAATGATCGCAGTAGCGTGCGTTTTCTTCAAGGCTAGAACAAGGAGAGTGTCTAATAGCACTGGTATCTTTGGTTGCTTGCACCAGCGAGTAAAAGAGCAATTACATTGCTACATGGATTCTATACAGTTATCTTATAGAGTCTTTTGCTTCGTTATTATTTCGTTTCATTACAAAGTGCCGTTCTGACAGTTAATTACACATGCATTTTCAGAGTCCCCACGTGATATTTTCAATAATTTAAAATTTTACAATCTGCGTTTTACTTCGTTTTGTGTCCGATTTGTCGTAGCACGATTTAATATTTTGTACCGCGTATCGGTACATTCTGTCACGCAGTTTTAGTTTTCAGGAGATTAAATATCACAACGAATTTTAGCGCATTAAGATCATGGCTCGCTTAGGAAACACCAGTCCGACAAAAACTGTTTTTTTAAGACAAGACACTGGAATAAGCGTCCAGATTTAAGATGCGATATCAACTTAAATAACGGTAATGGTGTACAGAAGAAAATCAATAAATTTCTGCACATGTGTGAGTCTATAAAAACCATTAAAAACGACGAAAGATACAAAATTAAAGTTTTACTAAGCAGTGGCTGTGCCTGTCTTGCTCTCTGACAACAAATCTTGGATTAAACGAAAAGAAGATAAAAGCAGCAAACGATCGACTGAAACGAGATTTTTAGCATGTGTCGAAAGTTGTTCAAGACGTGATCTTCTAAGAAATGAAAATATTTGAGAAATACTTAAACGGAAAAGTGAAAGAATATAGGCAATAATGGAGAAAACAGTATAAACGTATGAAAGAACAGAGAATTCCAGTCGCTGTAAACAAGTCCACAGGAGAAAGAGACGTTTTAAGACCAAGATAATGCTGGTCTTACAAAATGAGAAGTCGGAATAGGAACAGTTAAAGAATGAAGTGGTGGTAATTATTAAGGGGAAACGCAGGCAACATTTTAAACTCGTGAAATAAGACAGAATTCCAATCGTTACAAGCCCACAGAAAAGGAGACGTTGGAAGACCGAGGAAAATAAGTTCTTAAAAACGTGAAGCTGGGTAATGCATACTGCCTGTAACTTGAAATAAAAAAGGCACAGTGCGTTTTTCAATAAAGGTAAGATAATACACGATTTTTGGTGTATGGGAAATGTCGACGGACAGTGTCAGACTAGTAAAGAAAATGATCACTTGACATATTTTTCCTATGATAATAAATACGTTTTACACTTACACTTTGCTCACAACAAAGATGCAATAACCTATAAGTTATAGCATCGGGTACTGATACGAAATTGAAGGAGAAGTTCCTGAAAGTGCGCCGCCGGAGCACAGCACTGACTACATGTAAAAAATTACCCTTCGGAAACTCCAGAAAAGAAGAAACTGGAAGCATTTGAAAAGTAATGCTGTCATTGAATGCTCAGTTAAGTGGACTGATGAAGTAAGAAATGAAGAGGTACTACAAATAACAGATCGGAAACTCTGGAAGTCCCTTACCAGAACAAGGGGTACACTACTTGGACAACTGCTGCAGCAGCCAGTAACGGTTAACTCGGTGCTGAAAGGAGCGATAGGAAGGAGAGATACTAGGGGCAAACAAAGACTACAACAAGTAAAGCAGATTATACAGGATGTTGGATGTTGCTACGAAGGGATGAAAGCACTACAAAAAAGATTAAAAAAGAAGCGGAACATGAGAACAGTAGAAATTATGATTACCAGAAAAAAGTGGTTTGACACTTGCACTTTGATCGTAACCGTAACAAAAGTGCAAATATGACTGAGCTATTGTCATATGCATAGCACAATTCTGCTGTATTTTGAAAGCTTGACAGTGGTTTACAGTAACTACACACATTTTCATTTGCCTTTTACTCTTTTCTCGATTAAGCGTAACCTTTTGATACCAGAAGTACTGTTGCTTAATTTCCTCCGAGACGTCTATACCACGGGTTCTACTGCCAGCACAGAAGCATTTGCGGCGAGAGGCCAGAGGGTGTCGCTCACAGATTTCCCTCTCTCTCTCTCCACCCCTCCCCACCTCCACCACGCTCCCCCTTCTACACCGACACGGCGTGACCAGTGGGCGTACGTAACACGCTTATCGCTGGGGCGTCGGCCACTGGGGGCACCATTAAACGACGGCGCTGCTTCTCTTCTTGCTAATGGCTGGCTGCCGTCCCTCGTGAGTGGGGTCTCCTGCCTCGCTGAAGTTACTCACCGGTAATCACGCCTTTATGCGAAGCCTGAGTGGCTCCTTGATAGTTAGTTGAGACACCTGAAGAGGGCGAGTGCACAGGAAATCTGTACTGACGGTTAAATTGTGGACAGCGTATCTACTGATGTCACAGCTATTGTTTCTATACATACAGCCTCTAGTGAAATGTTATGTCGATCATGTGTGACACATACTGACATACAATCAGTACATTGACAAGGGGTCTTCTGTTGAAACATTCAATAATTTCACTATCCTCCTAAATGGAAAAACTGCTTAACTTTGCCACTAATATTTAGAGGTTACATCTATCTCTGTATGATTATTCTGTAATCCACACTTAAGTTTTCGTGCAGAAGTGTCATAGAACATTTTTCAGACTATTTCTCAATCTTTTCAATCACAAATAACACCTTGGAAAAGGGAACATCTAAATCTCTTAGTGCGAGGTGATAAGTCTTAATTTATTATAGTTATCATTGAAAAACTCTCACGATGATCCCTGCTTTGACAAACGTTCCGGACTATTGTCCCATTGGAACCTCCTGGAGCGGATAGCCACAGGGGAGATGACAATGAGAAATTGACTGAATAACCAACGGAAAGGTAATATTCTGAACGTTAGGGCTTGGATGTTAGAAGTCTCAACGTGGTAGGGGAGATAGAAAATCTGGAAGAGAAATACTAAGGCTCAGTCTATGTATAATGTGAAGTGAAATGGAAAGAAGACAAACAGATGAGTATATGGTGATATCAGCAGCAGTAGTAAACGGTATAACGGGAGTAGGTTTCGTTATGAATAGATAGGGAGGGCAGAGGGTGAGTCACTGTGAACAGTTTAGTAATAAGGTTGTTCTCATCACAATCGACTGCAAACCAACACCGACAAAGATAGGTCAGGTGTTTATGCCGACCTCCCAAGCTGAATATGAAGAGATACAGAGAGTATATGAGGGTACAGAAAGGATAATAAAGTACGTAAAGGGAGATGCAAATCTGTGATGGAGGACTGAAGTGCAGTTGTAGGGGAAGGAGTAGAAGAAGCGGTTGCGATAAGAACTTGGGACAAGGAATGAGAGAGGAGAGAATAATTCTGTAATAAATTTCCGGTAGTAATAGCTAATAATCTGTTCAAGAATCACAATGGGAGGAGGTATACTTGGAAAAGGCCTGGTGATACGGGAAGATTTCAGTGAGATTATATCACGGTCAGTCAGAGTTTCCGAAATCAGATACTGGATTGTAAGGCATACCTAGGAGCACATATAGACTCAGATCAAAATGTAGTAGTGATGAAGAGTAGGCTGAAGAGACTAATCAGAAAGAAACATTGCGCAAAGAAGTGGGGTACGGAAGTACTAAGAAATGAAAAGATACGTTTGAAGTTCTCTGAGCCTAAAGATACTATGATAAGGAGTAGCTCAGTAGGCAGTTCTGTTGAAGAGGCATCCACAGAAGATGGAAAGAAAAACATAGATACAATGGAAGTATCTGCGAAGAAACCATGGGTAACAGAAGAAATTCTGCAGTTGATCGATGCAAGAAGAAAGCACATAATGATCAAGGAAATTCAGGAATACAGAAATACAAATTTCTTAGGAATGAAATAAATAGGAAGTTTAGAGAAACTAAGAGACATGGCTGCAGCCCGCATCTCGTGGTCGTGCGGTAGCGTTCTCGCTTCCCACGCCCGGGTTCCCGGGTTCGATTCCCGGCGGGGTCAGGGATTTTCTCTGCCTCGTGATGGCTGGGTGTTGTGTGCTGTCCTTAGGTTAGTTAGGTTTAAGTAGTTCTAAGTTCTAGGGGACTTATGACCACAGCAGTTGAGTCCCGTAGTGCTCAGAGCCATTGAACCACATGGCTGCACGAAAAATATGAAGAAATTGAAAAAAAAAAAAACCTCATTGTCAGGGCTGACGCAGGATACAGAAAAGTCAAAACGACCTTCGTTTAAGTTAAAAGCAAGGATGGTAATATTAAGAATGCAGTGGGATTTCCACTGTTAAAAGCAGAAGAGAGAGAGAGAGAGAGCAGACAGATGGAAACACTACATCTAAGGCCACCACGAGGGAGAAGACTTGTTTGATGACGCGAGAGAAGAAACGGAAGACCATATAAAAGAGATAGGGTATGCAATACTAGAATCGGAATTTAAGAAAGCTTAGGAAGACTTAAGATCAAATAGGGTAGAATGGATGACATGCCATCAGAGCTTGTAAAATCATTGCGGGGAGTGGAAACTATGCGACTATTCAGTTTAGCGGGTAGAATGTAGGAGTCTGGCGATATAACATCTGATTTTCGGAAAGATATCTTACACACTACTTCAAAGATTTCAAGAGGTGAAAATTCTAGAATTATCGCACAATCAGTTTAAAAGCTTATGCACCCAAGTTGCTGACAAGAATAATAAACAGATGAAAGTAAAAGAAAAATTGGCTTTAGCAAAGGAAAAGGCATCAGAGAGGCAGGTCCGACGTTGCGGTTGGTAACGAAAACAAGGCTAAAGAAAAATCAAGACACATTCATGGGATTTGTCGATCTGGAAAAACCGTTCGATAATGTCCAACGATGCAAGGTGTTCGAAATTCTGAAGAAAGTACTGGTAAACTACAGGGAAAGACAGGTAATATTAAATATGCACAAGAACCAGTAGGGACTAATGAGAGCGGAAGATCAAGAACGATGTGCTTAGATTAAAAAGAGTGTAAGACAGGGATTTAGGTTCGAGAGTAGAATTAAAATTCAAGGTGGAAGGATCTCCATGATAAGATTCGCTAACGACATTGCTGTCCTCTGTGAAAGGTGAGAACTTCAGGATTTCGTGAATATAATTAACAGTGTAATGAGTACATAATATAGTTTGAGTAATTCGAAGAAAGGTGAAGTAATGAGAAGTAGCAGGAATGACAACATCGAAAAAGTATTCTGATGACTAGGCAGTAATATAATCCATGACGGACAGAACAAGGAGGACATAAAGAGCAGACTAGAACCAGCAATAAGGACATTCCTGTCCAAATGGCTCTGAGCACTATGGGACTTAACATCTGAGGTCATCAGATCTAACTAATGTAAGGACATCAAACACATCAATGCCCAAGGCAGGAGTCGAACCTGTGACCGAGGCAGTTGCGCGGTTCCAGACTGAATTGCCTAGAACTGCTTGGCCAAACAGGCCAGCATTCCTGTTCAAGACAAGTCTGCTAAGATCAAACATAGGCCTTAATCTGAGTAAGACTGAAATACCTGTGCTAGCATGCCAGAGCAGGTAAGGTTGTGGAAAGAGGCCAAAATGAGTTCCTATCAGTTGAACTCAGCATACAAACTTTATTATCAACACACAATATTACAACAAGAATGCAAAGCACTCAAAAACTTAATCGACCTTCTTGATTAACCTTAGTAAGTGTTGCTTCACGCAGTGGAGAATGGCAAAACAGAGGCACGCTGGCAACCGAGGCGTTGCGAAGTAGGCAAACACAGATAGCCTCGCTGACAGCAGCAGTCTACCAACAGGCTGACGCAAGGATGCACACAGACTGAGCGCCGAGCGAAGCCTGGAGAGTGCTGAGTAAGAGGAAGTGAGGCCAGCACGCTAAGTTACACTGGAATATACTGTGGGAGTAATAACAAAAAGCTACCACCGAGG